>NW_025335088.1:0-1455117 GCF_018152115.1 Drosophila rhopaloa
CTGGATGGTACCCCCCAAAGGCGATTCATTCGAGGTTTTCAGATGTATCGGCGCCTCTGACGGCGGACTGTTTGAAAAGTCAAAGACCAAGTTCGTAGACACCTGCAGCAGGAAGAAAAACATTTGACAAACTGAAAAACAGCTTTCACCTCAGCTCCCGTGCTGATACATCCCGAACTTTCAGAGCAGATTCTTCGTCCAATGCGACGCGATCCATGTAGGTATTGGTGCGGTTCTCTTCAAAAGGATATGGATGGAAATGAGAGACCAATAGCGTTTTTCTCTCAGAAGCTACGAGGAGCTCAATTGAACTATACGGTGACCGGAAAAGAGTGCTAGCCGCAGTGAAAGCTGTGTATAGATTTCGCCCATATATAAAACTCTTACCCTTCACAGTCATCACCGATCATTCAAGTCTTCAATGGCTCATGACGCTAAAAGACCTAAACGGACGATTGGCACGCGGTGGTCGTTGGCGTTACAGGCATATGATTTCCAAATAGAGCACCGGAAGGGAAAGATAACGTGGTGGCAGACATGTTGTCCCGTATCCCGGAGGTAGAAGGCATTGAGGTGTTCGATTTTGAAACCATTGAATTTGAAAGTCCCGAGTATCTGGAAAGAATCCAAACGGTGAAGGAAAATGCCGAGCAGTTTCCAGATTTAGTGGTGGAAGACGGGCTCTTGCTCAAGCGAATACAATTTGTGACCGGGGACACACAGGAATTTCCGTGGAAGCTGTGGATTCCGGAAGTGTTAACAAATACTTTAATCCAGCAAGCACACAACAGCGATACCGCGATGCATGGAGGCATAGGTCGCACGCTTAACAGGCTTAGGCAGTTCTACTACTGGCCCAAGATGGCAATCCAGGTGAAAAACTACGTTAAAGACTGCAACATCTGCAAGGAAACCAAGCACACAACCCAGATGACTAGGCCGAAAATGGGCAAACAAACAATCACCTCACGGCCCATGCAGCAGCTGTATATGGATTTCCTGGGAAAATATCCACGGTCAAAAAGGGCAACTGCTACATATTGGTAGTGCTGGATCATCTGACGAAGTTTGTTTGGTTAAAAGCAATGCCAAAAGCGACAGCAGACGCAGTCGTCAGATATCTGGAGTCGGAAATATGGCATGAGTTTGGTGTTCCAGAGGTAATACTCACCGACAACGGAGTCCAGTTTGTAGCAAGCCGGTTTCAAAGTTTCCTGGAGAAGTATCAAATTCGTCATAAGAGGACCGGCAGGTATGCTCCACAGTCGAATGCCTCAGAGCGCGTGAACCAATCCGTACTTGCAGCTATTAGGATCCATGTAGGGGAAGACCACACGTTGGGATGACAAGATAGTCGAGATTCAAGGTTCTCTGCGGAGTGCCGTCCACAACAGCACTGGTGTCTCCCCATACTTTGCCATGTTTGGCCAACACATGTTCCTGAGCGGGCAAGATTATAGGATAGCCCGAAAACTAGACGCCGTAAACGACGCCCAGATATAGAGTCTATCTCGAACGGATCGGCTTCAACTAATAAGGGAAAAGGTAACAGAACGCATTAATGAAACATATGAGAGATCAGCCAAACAATACAATAGAAGAGCTAAAGAAATCAAGTACCTACCTGGCCAAGAAATCTTTAAGCGAAACTTCATCCTCAGCGATTTCAAGAACAACATAAATGCCAAGTTTTGTCGCAGTTTTTCCGAGTACTCCAAGTGCCGCATAGTAAGACCCGTAGGGAATAACCTATATAGCGGGAAACATTACAAGGGAAACGATTGGGAGTATTTCATGCGAAAGATTTGAAACAATAATTGCAGCATAGGTACACATGTGCAAACGTGCAAATACGTACCCAATTAATGGCCCGGCTAACCCTTTCAAAGCGGCAGGACGAATATATCTCAGGGCGTGGGCGTGTCCTGCGTTGGGCTACTGGCAGCCTCAATTGTACTCCTGTTCCATTGACAAGTAAACGAAACCGTAGTGTGGTGTTATGGTCTGCCAAAAATAAAGAAAAATAAATCTATATATAATCAAAACATACCAAACGACCGCGTACCTGGGTTAGAGAGGAGCAACAGATGCCGATACTAGGGATGGCCTGGGAATGGAGAACTGGTTCCTGAGTCGTGCTGGTTCGTGGCGGAACTAGTAGAATAGTGGGCTCAAGATAGTTTTAAATTTCGGAAAACTCTCTCTCGAAAAAGCAATTGAGCCGACTTACAAGAAGGGCAACTAAAGGGCAAATGAGAACCATCTAGAAGCTGAGAAAAAGTAGTCGTGTCTCTGGGAACAAAATTCCAAACTTCCGGCGCCAAATTCGAAATCTGGGAGTCTGCGAGGAAAGGAATTAAACTGGGAGAAAACTATTGGAAATTTGATTTTCGCCGCCCACATCTGGGTTTAGTTTTAAAGTTAATAAACCCACGAAATAATCAACAATAACCACCCACTACAAACTACAAATCTACTTCTACATAAATTAACATACTCATGTAACCCTATATATATTTATTATTTATTTATTTATTTATACTTATAACTATTTATTCATGTGTGATGTAATCGTCCTGTGGTACCCAGGTTAGGGAATTGTGAAGTTAAATGAATGTTATTTATAAGCATTTTGTGAATTAAAGTGGAAAAGAAAATGAGCGAGTAGAGTGTTAACAATGGGGTGAGGTGACGCATAATAGACCCAGTAGCCAGTGTCGGGGAGTTGCTTAAAAGATACAGCAGCTCAAGGAAGGTGGTATATTCCGCGGCCATCAACAGCAGGTCCGCAGTCCTTGTTTCCTTTCATTTTTAAAGTTGTCATCAAGTCTGAAGAAAATAAATTATTACTGTGTGCCGACAGATCCAACTATCGAGGTCATACTCACGCTTGAGAAATCCGATTGCTAGCCGGAATCCGATGGTTGGATCACCAAAAATAAGTCGAGACATAACAGAGTGGCGCCCAATATAAAAAGACAGAAAAAAGAAAAGGAAGAGAATCTCCGGCCGGTCCTCGACAACTAGTGGTGGTCCTGGATAATTGCTACCAAGAGCAAATCGTAGAAGTCCCACTAAGAGGCGAGAGACGCAGCCACGTAGGATGATCGCTGAGGTGCCCACGACCGGGACCCCGACAGGAGACAGAAATATCCTGGTTCGGCGCGGCCCATCAAGGGCGTCGGAAGAAGGAACACCTATAAAGACGGCGAAAAGTCAGAATCAACCAAAAAGGAGATCAGGATCGGTAGCTTACAACATCCAGCGGTCGTGGTCCTTGTCAGAAGGCGAAAGAAACAGGCAGACATTTAATAGAAAAATTAGAAGAAGTTTAGAGTTTTTTTTGAACCGCGGATCCGAAATAATGACTCCGCCAGCTACACGTTCCCAAGCCAATCAGAAAGTGAACCGAGAGATAAAGGATATCACTCCTCCCCAGGGGTATATGATGGATGGTAGCGCAGCCTTTGAGATTAGCGACCAGCAGGATATGACGGGAGCAGTGGGGGCGTGGAAGCACATACTAGCGACGGAGTTCCCCTCGGCGACCAACACAATCTCACTAGCGATGAGGAAAGGAAGAGTCCTGTGCATTTAGGTAAAGAAATAGAGTCAGCCATTAATTTAGCTCTATTACAAGCTCATGAAACTTACCGTAAAGCGGCGTCCATTGAGGTCTCTGCTTTCCAGAAGCAAATGCAACAGGATATGATGAATTTCATGAAGGAAATCAATCAGATCGTCCGCCCTACAGTGAAGGCACAGGCAGACACTCAGGAGCCTCCTCCTAGACCATCGATGGAAGCAGCCATGCCTAATTTAGCGCAGCAGCGAGCTGATGGCAGACTCTGGGAAGAGCAACAGAGGGTATGGGCGGGTTGGCATCAGTATAGCCAACCACCGCCTTTGTTTAGGCCAGGAGTTTTAGCGGCCGGAAGTTTGAATGGGAATCCAAGTGGCGGGCATAGGGATTACAAACCCGAGATGAGCCATCCCAGGAAGTGGGGTATATCCTTCGATGGCGGACCTAGGGGAATGCCAATTTGTGAATTTATATTCCGGATAGAGCATCTACAGATGGCTTACCAAGTCACGTGGGAAGAGGTTCTTCGATCTTTTCACTGCCTGGTAGATGGTCAGGCCAAGGAGTGGTTTTGGATGCACGTACGCACAACGGGATTGAGGGATTGGCCAAATCTAAAAAACGCGCTGCAACAACGTTTCCAAACGCTGCGTTCGAACTTCGAGCGTGAGCGAGAACTACGCGAGCGAAAGCAACGACCAGGAGAGAGCGTGGATAAGTATCTGCAGGCGATGCTGAGCCTCCGATCCCAGTTGGACATCAACATATCCGACCACGACCTAATAAGGACAATTAAAGTGAACATCAGACACGGGATATCGAGGATAATATATCCGATGTGGTTAACTAACCTGAAACAACTGAGGGAGGAATGCCACGAAGCCGAGAGGGTTTTGGCCAATCGCTGGTCGCGCACATCCGGGATGCAAGAGCACCAGAGACCACTGAAGGAGAAGCACCAGGTTCACGAGGCGTATGTACCCCAGGAGCCGGACGAGGACTCCGAGTTTGTAGAGGCCATTTCCCGGGGCAGAGAAGGCGGAGCGCAAAGTACGATGGTCTGCTACAATTGCTCCATGCCGGGACACACGTATTACACGTGCGACTCGGAGGTCCTTAATAAGTTCTGCTACAGATGCGGCCGACAGGGAGTACGTTTTACTCGGTGTCCGAAATGTCAGGCGGGAAACGCGAGATGGAGCTTGACGCAACCGGAGGAGTCCCGCTCCCATCCCAAGACGATGAATTAACTGCCTCCGAGGATCTGAAAGATATGTTAAAAGATAAATATAAGTCAGTGTTTAAGAAGATATTAATAAATAAAAACATAAACAAGGTAAATATAGGAACAAAATACGTGGCCAGACCTATGGAAGAGAGGGAACGCGACTATCAGCAGGCAAGGGAAAGGATATTTGGAGAACCAAGGGAGATAGCCATTCCCGCAAGTCGTCGAGGATAATCCGAG
Organism: Drosophila rhopaloa; assembly: GCF_018152115.1. Classification (NCBI taxonomy): domain Eukaryota; kingdom Metazoa; phylum Arthropoda; class Insecta; order Diptera; family Drosophilidae; genus Drosophila; species Drosophila rhopaloa. The sequence continues at coordinate 5,052 of NW_025335088.1, forward strand.
CCCGGAGGCGTTACCAGCAACGAAAACAGGAACGAAGAGAGGTCTGCACAGCTATAATATCAGCAGCTACGACGGAAAACCGAGCGTTTGCCGAGGTATTGGTTGCAAATCATACAATGCAGGGGCTACTTGACACGGGAGCATCGAAGAGCATCCTAGGAGACGGGTGTATGGACCTGGTAAAGCGGCTGAAACTAGAAGTTTTGAAAGTGAGATCAACAGTACAGACAGCAGGCGGTGCAACACACCGGATAGCGGGTCGCATAGAGGTGGACGTTTGCTATAAACAGGAAACTCACCGCATATCATTGCTCCTATGTCCCTCACTGCGGCAAAAACTATATTTGGGAATAGACTTTTGGCGAAAATTTTCATTAGCTCCGGACGTCGTAGGGGTAGGTGAATTGTCGTCGATTGAGAATGAGTTCCATGTTACGAGCGAACCGTTAGAACCACACGTCCTGTCTGAGGAAGAGAAAACACAGTTGGAGTTAGTGCAGGATAAGTTTCTAACTTACGAAAGACACGGCATGGGACTGACGGAATTGGAAACGCATTCCATACAACTGGAGGCGGGAACAGTCCCAGTAAAGGAAAGGTTCTATCCGGTGTCACCAAAAGTCCAGGAATTGCTCTATGCGGAAGTAGACGAAATGTTGCGATTAGGTGTAATCGAGACTAGTGAAAGCCCATGGAACAATAGAGTTACTCTGGTCCAAAAACCTGGAAAAAACCGATTATGCTTAGATGCGAGGAAACTCAATAAGGTAACGATCAAGGATGCTTACCCATTGCAGAATATAGAGTCGATTCTGAGCCGCGTGGATGAAACCATTTACATTAGCAGTGTGGATTTAAAGCATGCGTTCTGGCAAATTGAGCTGGACAAAAAAAGCAGGGAGTACACCGCATTCACCATCCCGGGAAGGCCGTTGTATCAATTTCGGAGGATGCCGTTTGGTTTATGTAACGCTGCTCAACGGCTATGTCGACTAATGGACCGGGTCATCCCTCAGAAGCTCAGGAGCAACGTCTTTGTGTACCTAGACGATCTGTTGATTATTTCGAAAACGTTCAAGGATCATATGCGGATACTTACCGAGGTTGCCAAGAGCTTACAAAACGCCAACCTCACGATCGGGCTACACAAATCCAAGTTCTGCTTCCGATTCCTGAAGTATCTGGGTTTTGTAATCGGAGAGGGGTCCTTGAGGACGGATCCAGGGAAGATTCAGTCAATAGCCAAGATCCCAGTACCAAAGAATGTGAGACAGTTGAGGAGTTTCCTAGGAACAGCTGGATGGTACAGGCGATTCATTCGAGGTTTTTCAGATGTATCGGCGCCTCTGACGGACTGTTTGAAGTCAAAGACCAAGTTCAAGTAGACACCTGCAGCAGAAGAGGCATTTGACAAACTGAAAACAGCACTCACCTCAGCTCCCGTGCTGATACATCCAGACTTTCAGAGCAGATTCTTCGTCCAATGCGACGCGATCCATGTGGGTATTGGTGCGGTTCTCTTCCAAAAGGATATGGATGGAAATGAGAGACCGATAGCGTTTTACTCTCAGAAGCTGCGAGGAGCTCAATTGAACTATACGGTGACAGAGAAAGAGTGCTTAGCCGCAGTGAAAGCTGTGTATAGATTTCGCCCATATATAAAACTCTTACCCTTCACAGTCATCACCGATCATTCAAGTCTTCAATGGCTCATGACGCTAAAAGACCTAAACGGACGATTGGCGCGGTGGTCGTTGGCGTTACAGGCATATGATTTCCAAATAGAGCACCGGAAGGGGAAAGATAACGTGGTGGCAGACATGTTGTCCCGTATCCCGGAGGTAGAAGGCATTGAGGTGTTCGATTTTGAAACCATTGAATTTGAAAGTCCCGAGTATCTGGAAAGAATCCAAACGGTGAAGGAAAATGCCGAGCAGTTTCCAGATTTAGTGGTGGAAGACGGGCTCTTGCTCAAGCGAATACAATTTGTGACCGGGGACACACAGGAATTTCCGTGGAAGCTGTGGATTCCGGAAGTGTTAACAAATACTTTAATCCAGCAAGCACACAACAGCGATACCGCGATGCATGGAGGCATAGGTCGCACGCTTAACAGGCTTAGGCAGTTCTACTACTGGCCCAAGATGGCAATCCAGGTGAAAAACTACGTTAAAGACTGCAACATCTGCAAGGAAACCAAGCACACAACCCAGATGACTAGGCCGAAAATGGGCAAACAAACAATCACCTCACGGCCCATGCAGCAGCTGTATATGGATTTCCTGGGAAAATATCCACGGTCAAAAAGGGGCAACTGCTACATATTGGTAGTGCTGGATCATCTGACGAAGTTTGTTTGGTTAAAAGCAATGCCAAAAGCGACAGCAGACGCAGTCGTCAGATATCTGGAGTCGGAAATATGGCATGAGTTTGGTGTTCCAGAGGTAATACTCACCGACAACGGAGTCCAGTTTGTAGCAAGCCGGTTTCAAAGTTTCCTGGAGAAGTATCAAATTCGTCATAAGAGGACCGGCAGGTATGCTCCACAGTCGAATGCCTCAGAGCGCGTGAACCAATCCGTACTTGCAGCTATTAGGATCCATGTAGGGGAAGACCACACACGTTGGGATGACAAGATAGTCGAGATTCAAGGTTCTCTGCGGAGTGCCGTCCACAACAGCACTGGTGTCTCCCCATACTTTGCCATGTTTGGCCAACACATGTTCCTGAGCGGGCAAGATTATAGGATAGCCCGAAAACTAGACGCCGTAAACGACGCCCAGATATAGAGTCTATCTCGAACGGATCGGCTTCAACTAATAAGGGAAAAGGTAACAGAACGCATTAATGAAACATATGAGAGATCAGCCAAACAATACAATAGAAGAGCTAAAGAAATCAAGTACCTACCTGGCCAAGAAATCTTTAAGCGAAACTTCATCCTCAGCGATTTCAAGAACAACATAAATGCCAAGTTTTGTCGCAAGTACTCCAAGTGCCGCATAGTAAGACCCGTAGGGAATAACCTATATGAGCGGGAAACATTACAAGGGAAACGATTGGGAGTATTTCATGCGAAAGATTTGAAACAATAATTGCAGCATAGGTACACATGTGCAAACGTGCAAATACGTACCCAATTAATGGCCCGGCTAACCCTTTCAAAGCGGCAGGACGAATATATCTCAGGGCGTGGGCGTGTCCTGCGTTGGGCTACTGGCAGCCTCAATTGTACTCCTGTTCCATTGACAAGTAAACAAAACCGTAGTGTGGTGTTATGGTCTGCCAAAAATAAAGAAAATAAACCTATATATAATCAAAACATACCAAACGACCGCGTACCTGGGTTAGAGAGGAGCAACAGATGCCGATACTAGGGATGGCCTGGGAATGGAGAACTGGTTCCTGAGTCGTGCTGGTTCGTGGCGAAACTAGTAGAATAGTGGGCTCAAGATAGTTTTAAATTTCGGAAAACTCTCTCTCGAAAAAGCAATTGAGCCGACTTACAAGAAGGGCAACTAAAGGGCAAATGAGAACCATCTAGAAGCTGAGAAAAAGTAGTCGTGTCTCTGGGAACAAAATTCCAAACTTCCGGCGCCAAATTCGAAATCTGGGAGTCTGCGAGGAAAGGAATTAAACTGGGAGAAAACTATTGGAAATTTGATTATCGCCGCCCACATCTGGGTGGTGCCGTTTTTTTATTTTAAGTTTAGTTTTAAAGTTAATAAAACCACGAAATAATCAACAATAACCACCCACTACAAACTACAAATCTACTTCTACATAAATTAACATACTCATGTAACCCTATATATATTTATTATTTATTTATTTATTTATACTTATAACTATTTATTCATGTGTGATGTAATCGTCCCTGTGGTACCCAGGTTAGGGAATTGTGAAGTTAAATGAATGTTATTTATAAGCATTTTGTGAATTAAAGTGGAAAAGAAAATGAGCGAGTAGAGTGTTAACAATGGGGTGAGGTGACGCATAATAGACCCAGTAGCCAGTGTCGGGGAGTTGCTTAAAAGATACAGAAGCTCAAGGAAGGGGGGTATATTCCGCGGCCATCAACAGCAGGTCCGCAGTCCTTGTTTCCTTTCATTTTTAAAGTTGTCATCAAGTCTGAAGAAAATAAATTATTACTGTGTGCCGACAGATCCAACTATCGAGGTCATACTCACGCTTGAGAAATCCGATTGCTAGCCGGAATCCGATGGTTGGATCACCAAAAATAAGTCGAGACATAACAGAGTGGCGCCCAATATAAAAAGACAGAAAAAAAGAAAAGGAAGAGAATCTCCGGCCGGTCCTCGACAACTAGTGGTGGTCCTGGATAATTGCTACCAAGAGCAAATCGTAGAAGTCCCACTAAGAGGCGAGAGACGCAGCCACGTAGGATGATCGCTGAGGTGCCCACGACCGGGACCCCGACAGGAGACAGAAATATCCTGGTTCGGCGCGGCCCATCAAGGGCGTCGGAAGAAGGAACACCTATAAAGACGGCGAAAAGTCAGAATCAACCAAAAAGAGATCAGGATCGGTAGCTTACAACATCCAGCGGTCGTGGTCCTTGTCAGAAGGCGAAAGAAACAGGCAGACATTTAATAGAAAAATTAGAAGAAGTTTAGAGTTTTTTTTTGAACCGCGGATCCGAAATAATGACTCCGCCAGCTACACGTTCCCAAGCCAATCAGAAAGTGAACCGAGAGATAAAGGATATCATTCCTCCCCAGGGGTTTATGATGGATGGTAGCGCAGCCTTTGAGATTAGCGACCAGCAGGATATGACGGGAGCAGTGGGGGGCGTGGAAGCACATACTAGCGACGGAGTTCCCCGCGGCGACCAACACAATCTCACTAGCGATGAGGAAGGGAAGCGTCCTGTGCATTTAGGTAAAGAAATAGAGTCAGCCATTAATTTAGCTCTATTACAAGCTCATGAAACTTACCGTAAAGCGGCGTCCATTGAGGTCTCTGCTTTCCAGAAGCAAATGCAACAGGATATGATGAATTTCATGAAGGAAATCAATCAGATCGTCCGCCCTACAGTGAAGGCACAGGCAGACACTCAGGAGCCTCCTCCTAGACCATCGATGGAAGCAGCCATGCCTAATCCAGCGCAGCAGCGAGCTGATGGCAGACTCTGGGAAGAGCAACAGAGGGTATGGGCGGGTTGGCATCAGTATAGCCAACCACCACCTCTGTTTAGGCCAGGAGTTTTAGCGGCCGGAAGTTTGAATGGGAATCCAAGTGGCGGGCATAGGGATTACAAACCCGAGATGAGCCATCCCAGGAAGTGGGGTATATCCTTCGATGGCGGACCTAGGGGAATGCCAATTGGTGAATTTATATTCCGGATAGAGCATCTACAGATGGCTTACCAAGTCACGTGGGAAGAGGTTCTTCGATCTTTTCACTGCCTGGTAGATGGTCAGAACAAGGAGTGGTTTTGGATGCACGTACGCACAACGGGATTGAGGGATTGGCCAAATCTAAAAAACGCGCTGCAACAACGTTTCCAAACGCTGCGTTCGAACTTCGAGCGTGAGCGAGAACTACGCGAGCGAAAGCAACGACCAGGAGAGAGCGTGGATGAGTATCTGCAGGCGATGCTGAGCCTCCGATCCCAGTTGGACATCAACATATCCGACCACGACCTAATAAGGACAATTAAAGTGAACATCAGACACGGGATATCGAGGATAATATATCCGATGTGGTTAACTAACCTGAAACAACTGAGGGAGGAATGCCACGAAGCCGAGAGGGTTTTGGCCAATCGCTGGTCGCGCACATCCGGGATGCAAGAGCACCAGAGACCACCGAAGGAGAAGCACCAGGTTCACGAGGCGTATGTACCCCAGGAGCCGGACGAGGACTCCGAGTTTGTAGAGGCCATTTCCCGGGGCAGAGAAGGCGGAGCGCAAAGTACGATGGTCTGCTACAATTGCTCCATGCCGGGACACACGTATTACACGTGCGACTCGGAGGTCCTTAATAAGTTCTGCTACAGATGCGGCCGACAGGGAGTACGTTTTACTCGGTGTCCGAAATGTCAGGCGGGAAACGCGAGATGGAGCTTGACGCAACCGGAGGAGTCCCGCTCCCATCCCAAGACGATGAATTAACTGCCTCCGAGGATCTGAAAGATATGTTAAAAGATAAATATAAGTCAGTGTTTAAGAAGATATTAATAAATAAAAACATAAACAAGGTAAATATAGGAACAAAATACGTGGCCAGACCTATGGAAGAGAGGGAACGCGACTATCAGCAGGCAAGGGAAAGGATATTTGGAGAACCAAGGGGAGATAGCCATTCCCGCAAGTCGTCGAGGATAATCCGAGCCCGGAGGCGTTACCAGCAACGAAAACAGGAACGAAGAGAGGTCTGCACAGCTATAATATCAGCAGCTACGACGGAAAACCGAGCGTTTGCCGAGGTATTGGTTGCAAATCATACAATGCAGGGGCTACTTGACACGGGAGCATCGAAGAGCATCCTAGGAGACGGGTGTATGGACCTGGTAAAGCGGCTGAAACTAGAAGTTTTGAAAGTGAGATCAACAGTACAGACAGCAGGCGGTGCAACACACCGGATAGCGGGTCGCATAGAGGTGGACGTTTGCTATAAACAGGAAACTCACCGCATATCATTGCTCCTATGTCCCTCACTGCGGCAAAAACTATATTTGGGAATAGACTTTTGGCGGAAATTTTCATTAGCTCCGGACGTCGTAGGGGTAGGTGAATTGTCGTCGATTGAGAATGAGTTCCATGTTACGAGCGAACCGGTAGAACCACACGTCCTGTCTGAGGAAGAGAAAACACAGTTGGAGTTAGTGCAGGATAAGTTTCTAACTTACGAAAGACACGGCATGGGACTGACGGAATTGGAAACGCATTCCATACAACTGGAGGCGGGAACAGTCCCAGTAAAGGAAAGGTTCTATCCGGTGTCACCAAAAGTCCAGGAATTGCTCTATGCGGAAGTAGACGAAATGTTGCGATTAGGTGTAATCGAGACTAGTGAAAGCCCATGGAACAATAGAGTTACTCTGGTCCAAAAACCTGGAAAAAACCGATTATGCTTAGATGCGAGGAAACTCAATAAGGTAACGATCAAGGATGCTTACCCATTGCAGAATATAGAGTCGATTCTGAGCCGCGTGGATGAAACCATTTACATTAGCAGTGTGGATTTAAAGCATGCGTTCTGGCAAATTGAGCTGGACAAAAAAAGCAGGGAGTACACCGCATTCACCATCCCGGGAAGGCCGTTGTATCAATTTCGGAGGATGCCGTTTGGTTTTTGTAACGCTGCTCAACGGCTATGTCGACTAATGGACCGGGTCATCCCTCAGAAGCTCAGGAGCAACGTCTTTGTGTACCTAGACGATCTGTTGATTATTTCGAAAACGTTCAAGGATCATATGCGGATACTTACCGAGGTTGCCAAGAGCTTACAAAACGCCAACCTCACGATCGGGCTACACAAATCCAAGTTCTGCTTCCGATTCCTGAAGTATCTGGGTTTTGTAATCGGAGAGGGGTCCTTGAGGACGGATCCAGGGAAGATTCAGGCAATAGCCAAGATCCCAGTACCAAAGAATGTGAGACAGTTGAGGAGTTTCCTAGGAACAGCTGGATGGTACAGGCGATTCATTCGAGGTTTTTCAGATGTATCGGCGCCTCTGACGGACTGTTTGAAGTCAAAGACCAAGTTCAAGTAGACACCTGCAGCAGAAGAGGCATTTGACAAACTGAAAACAGCACTCACCTCAGCTCCCGTGCTGATACATCCAGACTTTCAGAGCAGATTCTTCGTCCAATGCGACGCGATCCATGTGGGTATTGGTGCGGTTCTCTTCCAAAAGGATATGGATGGAAATGAGAGACCGATAGCGTTTTACTCTCAGAAGCTGCGAGGAGCTCAATTGAACTATACGGTGACAGAGAAAGAGTGCTTAGCCGCAGTGAAAGCTGTGTATAGATTTCGCCCATATATAAAACTCTTACCCTTCACAGTCATCACCGATCATTCAAGTCTTCAATGGCTCATGACGCTAAAAGACCTAAACGGACGATTGGCGCGGTGGTCGTTGGCGTTACAGGCATATGATTTCCAAATAGAGCACCGGAAGGGGAAAGATAACGTGGTGGCAGACATGTTGTCCCGTATCCCGGAGGTAGAAGGCATTGAGGTGTTCGATTTTGAAACCATTGAATTTGAAAGTCCCGAGTATCTGGAAAGAATCCAAACGGTGAAGGAAAATGCCGAGCAGTTTCCAGATTTAGTGGTGGAAGACGGGCTCTTGCTCAAGCGAATACAATTTGTGACCGGGGACACACAGGAATTTCCGTGGAAGCTGTGGATTCCGGAAGTGTTAACAAATACTTTAATCCAGCAAGCACACAACAGCGATACCGCGATGCATGGAGGCATAGGTCGCACGCTTAACAGGCTTAGGCAGTTCTACTACTGGCCCAAGATGGCAATCCAGGTGAAAAACTACGTTAAAGACTGCAACATCTGCAAGGAAACCAAGCACACAACCCAGATGACTAGGCCGAAAATGGGCAAACAAACAATCACCTCACGGCCCATGCAGCAGCTGTATATGGATTTCCTGGGAAAATATCCACGGTCAAAAAGGGGCAACTGCTACATATTGGTAGTGCTGGATCATCTGACGAAGTTTGTTTGGTTAAAAGCAATGCCAAAAGCGACAGCAGACGCAGTCGTCAGATATCTGGAGTCGGAAATATGGCATGAGTTTGGTGTTCCAGAGGTAATACTCACCGACAACGGAGTCCAGTTTGTAGCAAGCCGGTTTCAAAGTTTCCTGGAGAAGTATCAAATTCGTCATAAGAGGACCGGCAGGTATGCTCCACAGTCGAATGCCTCAGAGCGCGTGAAGCTATTAGGATCCATGTAGGGGAAGACCACACACGTTGGGATGACAAGATAGTCGAGATTCAAGGTTCTCTGCGGAGTGCCGTCCACAACAGCACTGGTGTCTCCCCATACTTTGCCATGTTTGGCCAACACATGTTCCTGAGCGGGCAAGATTATAGGATAGCCCGAAAACTAGACGCCGTAAACGACGCCCAGATATAGAGTCTATCTCGAACGGATCGGCTTCAACTAATAAGGGAAAAGGTAACAGAACGCATTAATGAAACATATGAGAGATCAGCCAAACAATACAATAGAAGAGCTAAAGAAATCAAGTACCTACCTGGCCAAGAAATCTTTAAGCGAAACTTCATCCTCAGCGATTTCAAGAACAACATAAATGCCAAGTTTTGTCGCAAGTACTCCAAGTGCCGCATAGTAAGACCCGTAGGGAATAACCTATATGAACGGGAAACATTACAAGGGAAACGATTGGGAGTATTTCATGCGAAAGATTTGAAACAATAATTGCAGCATAGGTACACATGTGCAAACGTGCAAATACGTACCCAATTAATGGCCCGGCTAACCCTTTCAAAGCGGCAGGACGAATATATCTCAGGGCGTGGGCGTGTCCTGCGTTGGGCTACTGGCAGCCTCAATTGCACTCCTGTTCCATTGACAAGTAAACGAAACCATAACACGTCTGCCAAAAATAAAGAAAATAAACCTATATATAATCAAAACATACCAAACGACCGCGTACCTGGGTTAGAGAGGAGCAACAGATGCCGATACTAGGGATGGCCTGGGAATGGAGAACTGGTTCCTGAGTCGTGCTGGTTCGTGGCGGAACTAGTAGAATAGTGGGCTCAAGATAGTTTTAAATTTCGGAAAACTCTCTCTCGAAAAAGCAATTGAGCCGACTTACAAGAAGGGCAACTAAAGGGCAAATGAGAACCATCTAGAAGCTGAGAAAAAGTAGTCGTGTCTCTGGGAACAAAATTCCAAACTTCCGGCGCCAAATTCGAAATCTGGGAGTCTGCGAGGAAAGGAATTAAACTGGGAGAAAACTATTGGAAATTTGATTATCGCCGCCCACATCTGGGTTTAGTTTTAAAGTTAATAAACCCACGAAATAATCAACAATAACCACCCACTACAAACTACAAATCTACTTCTACATAAATTAACATACTCATGTAACCCTATATATATTTATTATTTATTTATTTATTTATACTTATAACTATTTATTCATGTGTGATGTAATCGTCCCTGTGGTACCCAGGTTAGGGAATTGTGAAGTTAAATGAATGTTATTTATAAGCATTTTGTGAATTAAAGTGGAAAAGAAAATGAGCGAGTAGAGTGTTAACAATGGGGTGAGGTGACGCATAATAGACCCAGTAGCCAGTGTCGGGGAGTTGCTTAAAAGATACAGCAGCTCAAGGAAGGGGTGGTATATTCCGCGGCCATCAACAGCAGGTCCGCAGTCCTTGTTTCCTTTCATTTTTTAAGTTGTCATCAAGTCTGAAGAAAATAAATTATTACTGTGTGCCGACAGATCCAACTATCGAGGTCATACTCACGCTTGAGAAATCCGATTGCTAGCCGGAATCCGATGGTTGGATCACCAAAAATAAGTCGAGACATAACAGAGTAACGCCCAATATAAAAAGACAGAAAAAAAGAAAAGGAAGAGAATCTCCGGCCGGTCCTCGACAACTAGTGGTGGTCCTGGATAATTGCTACCAAGAGCAAATCGTAGAAGTCCCACTAAGAGGCGAGAGACGCAGCCACGTAGGATGATCGCTGAGGTGCCCACGACCGGGACCCCGACAGGAGACAGAAATATCCTGGTTCGGCGCGGCCCATCAAGGGCGTCGGAAGAAGGAACACCTATAAAGACGGCGAAAAGTCAGAATCAACCAAAAGGAGATCAGGATCGATAGCTTACAACATCCAGCGGTCGTGGTCCTTGTCAGAAGGCGAAAGAAACAGGCAGACATTTAATAGAAAAATTAGAAGAAGTTTAGAGTTTTTTTTTGAACCGCGGATCCGAAATAATGACTCCGCCAGCTACACGTTCCCAAGCCAATCAGAAAGTGAACCGAGAGATAAAGGATATCATTCCTCCCCAGGGGTTTATGATGGATGGTAGCGCAGCCTTTGAGATTAGCGACCAGCAGGATATGACGGGAGCAGTGGGGGGCGTGGAAGCACATACTAGCGACGGAGTTCCCCGCGGCGACCAACACAATCTCACTAGCGATGAGGAAGGGAAGCGTCCTGTGCATTTAGGTAAAGAAATAGAGTCAGCCATTAATTTAGCTCTATTACAAGCTCATGAAACTTACCGTAAAGCGGCGTCCATTGAGGTCTCTGCTTTCCAGAAGCAAATGCAACAGGATATGATGAATTTCATGAAGGAAATCAATCAGATCGTCCGCCCTACAGTGAAGGCACAGGCAGACACTCAGGAGCCTCCTCCTAGACCATCGATGGAAGCAGCCATGCCTAATCCAGCGCAGCAGCGAGCTGATGGCAGACTCTGGGAAGAGCAACAGAGGGTATGGGCGGGTTGGCATCAGTATAGCCAACCACCGCCTTTGTTTAGGCCAGGAGTTTTAGCGGCCGGAAGTTTGAATGGGAATCCAAGTGGCGGGCATAGGGATTACAAACCCGAGATGAGCCATCCCAGGAAGTGGGGTATATCCTTCGATGGCGGACCTAGGGGAATGCCAATTGGTGAATTTATATTCCGGATAGAGCATCTACAGATGGCTTACCAAGTCACGTGGGAAGAGGTTCTTCGATCTTTTCACTGCCTGGTAGATGGTCAGGCCAAGGAGTGGTTTTGGATGCACGTACGCACAACGGGATTGAGGGATTGGCCAAATCTAAAAAACGCGCTGCAACAACGTTTCCAAACGCTGCGTTCGAACTTCGAGCGTGAGCGAGAACTACGCGAGCGAAAGCAACGACCAGGAGAGAGCGTGGATGAGTATCTGCAGGCGATGCTGAGCCTCCGATCCCAGTTGGACATCAACATATCCGACCACGACCTAATAAGGACAATTAAAGTGAACATCAGACACGGGATATCGAGGATAATATATCCGATGTGGTTAACTAACCTGAAACAACTGAGGGAGGAATGCCACGAAGCCGAGAGGGTTTTGGCCAATCGCTGGTCGCGCACATCCGGGATGCAAGAGCACCAGAGACCACCGAAGGAGAAGCACCAGGTTCACGAGGCGTATGTACCCCAGGAGCCGGACGAGGACTCCGAGTTTGTAGAGGCCATTTCCCGGGGCAGAGAAGGCGGAGCGCAAAGTACGATGGTCTGCTACAATTGCTCCATGCCGGGACACACGTATTACACGTGCGACTCGGAGGTCCTTAATAAGTTCTGCTACAGATGCGGCCGACAGGGAGTACGTTTTACTCGGTGTCCGAAATGTCAGGCGGGAAACGCGAGATGGAGCTTGACGCAACCGGAGGAGTCCCGCTCCCATCCCAAGACGATGAATTAACTGCCTCCGAGGATCTGAAAGATATGTTAAAAGATAAATATAAGTCAGTGTTTAAGAAGATATTAATAAATAAAAACATAAACAAGGTAAATATAGGAACAAAATACGTGGCCAGACCTATGGAAGAGAGGGAACGCGACTATCAGCAGGCAAGGGAAAGGATATTTGGAGAACCAAGGGGAGATAGCCATTCCCGCAAGTCGTCGAGGATAATCCGAGCCCGGAGGCGTTACCAGCAACGAAAACAGGAACGAAGAGAGGTCTGCACAGCTATAATATCAGCAGCTACGACGGAAAATCGAGCGTTTGCCGATGTATTGGTTGCAAATCATACAATGCAGGGGCTACTTGACACGGGAGCATCGAAGAGCATCCTAGGAGACGGGTGTATGGACCTGGTAAAGCGGCTGAAACTAGAAGTTTTGAAAGTGAGATCAACAGTACAGACAGCAGGCGGTGCAACACACCGGATAGCGGGTCGCATAGAGGTGGACGTTTGCTATAAACAGGAAACTCACCGCATATCATTGCTCCTATGTCCCTCACTGCGGCAAAAACTATATTTGGGAATAGACTTTTGGCGGAAATTTTCATTAGCTCCGGACGTCGTAGGGGTAGGTGAATTGTCGTCGATTGAGAATGAGTTCCATGTTACGAGCGAACCGGTAGAACCACACGTCCTGTCTGAGGAAGAGAAAACACAGTTGGAGTTAGTGCAGGATAAGTTTCTAACTTACGAAAGACACGGCATGGGACTGACGGAATTGGAAACGCATTCCATACAACTGGAGGCGGGAACAGTCCCAGTAAAGGAAAGGTTCTATCCGGTGTCACCAAAAGTCCAGGAATTGCTCTATGCGGAAGTAGACGAAATGTTGCGATTAGGTGTAATCGAGACTAGTGAAAGCCCATGGAACAATAGAGTTACTCTGGTCCAAAAACCTGGAAAAAACCGATTATGCTTAGATGCGAGGAAACTCAATAAGGTAACGATCAAGGATGCTTACCCATTGCAGAATATAGAGTCGATTCTGAGCCGCGTGGATGAAACCATTTACATTAGCAGTGTGGATTTAAAGCATGCGTTCTGGCAAATTGAGCTGGACAAAAAAAGCAGGGAGTACACCGCATTCACCATCCCGGGAAGGCCGTTGTATCAATTTCGGAGGATGCCGTTTGGTTTATGTAACGCTGCTCAACGGCTATGTCGACTAATGAACCGGGTCATCCCTCAGAAGCTCAGGAGCAACGTCTAGACGATCTGTTGATTATTTCGAAAACGTTCAAGGATCATATGCGGATACTTACCGAGGTTGCCAAGAGCTTACAAAACGCCAACCTCACGATCGGGCTACACAAATCCAAGTTCTGCTTCCGATTCCTGAAGTATCTGGGTTTTGTAATCGGAGAGGGGTCCTTGAGGACGGATCCAGGGAAGATTCAGGCAATAGCCAAGATCCCAGTACCAAAGAATGTGAGACAGTTGAGGAGTTTCCTAGGAACAGCTGGATGGTACAGGCGATTCATTCGAGGTTTTTCAGATGTATCGGCGCCTCTGACGGACTGTTTGAAGTCAAAGACCAAGTTCAAGTAGACACCTGCAGCAGAAGAGGCATTTGACAAACTGAAAACAGCACTCACCTCAGCTCCCGTGCTGATACATCCAGACTTTCAGAGCAGATTCTTCGTCCAATGCGACGCGATCCATGTGGGTATTGGTGCGGTTCTCTTCCAAAAGGATATGGATGGAAATGAGAGACCGATAGCGTTTTACTCTCAGAAGCTGCGAGGAGCTCAATTGAACTATACGGTGACAGAGAAAGAGTGCTTAGCCGCAGTGAAAGCTGTGTATAGATTTCGCCCATATATAAAACTCTTACCCTTCACAGTCATCACCGATCATTCAAGTCTTCAATGGCTCATGACGCTAAAAGACCTAAACGGACGATTGGCGCGGTGGTCGTTGGCGTTACAGGCATATGATTTCCAAATAGAGCACCGGAAGGGGAAAGATAACGTGGTGGCAGACATGTTGTCCCGTATCCCGGAGGTAGAAGGCATTGAGGTGTTCGATTTTGAAACCATTGAATTTGAAAGTCCCGAGTATCTGGAAAGAATCCAAACGGTGAAGGAAAATGCCGAGCAGTTTCCAGATTTAGTGGTGGAAGACGGGCTCTTGCTCAAGCGAATACAATTTGTGACCGGGGACACACAGGAATTTCCGTGGAAGCTGTGGATTCCGGAAGTGTTAACAAATACTTTAATCCAGCAAGCACACAACAGCGATACCGCGATGCATGGAGGCTTAGGTCGCACGCTTAACAGGCTTAGGCAGTTCTACTACTGGCCCAAGATGGCAATCCAGGTGAAAAACTACGTTAAAGACTGCAACATCTGCAAGGAAACCAAGCACACAACCCAGATGACTAGGCCGAAAATGGGCAAACAAACAATCACCTCACGGCCCATGCAGCAGCTGTATATGGATTTCCTGGGAAAATATCCACGGTCAAAAAGGGGCAACTGCTACATATTGGTAGTGCTGGATCATCTGACGAAGTTTGTTTGGTTAAAAGCAATGCCAAAAGCGACAGCAGACGCAGTCGTCAGATATCTGGAGTCGGAAATATGGCATGAGTTTGGTGTTCCAGAGGTAATACTCACCGACAACGGAGTCCAGTTTGTAGCAAGCCGGTTTCAAAGTTTCCTGGAGAAGTATCAAATTCGTCATAAGAGGACCGGCAGGTATGCTCCACAGTCGAATGCCTCAGAGCGCGTGAACCAATCCGTACTTGCAGCTATTAGGATCCATGTAGGGGAAGACCACACACGTTGGGATGACAAGATAGTCGAGATTCAAGGTTCTCTGCGGAGTGCCGTCCACAACAGCACTGGTGTCTCCCCATACTTTGCCATGTTTGGCCAACACATGTTCCTGAGCGGGCAAGATTATAGGATAGCCCGAAAACTAGACGCCGTAAACGACGCCCAGATATAGAGTCTATCTCGAACGGATCGGCTTCAACTAATAAGGGAAAAGATAACAGAACGCATTAATGAAACATATGAGAGATCAGCCAAACAATACAATAGAAGAGCTAAAGAAATCAAGTACCTACCTGGCCAAGAAATCTTTAAGCGAAACTTCATCCTCAGCGATTTCAAGAACAACATAAATGCCAAGTTTTGTCGCAAGTACTCCAAGTGCCGCATAGTAAGACCCGTAGGGAATAACCTATATGAGCGGGAAACATTACAAGGGAAACGATTGGGAGTATTTCATGCGAAAGATTTGAAACAATAATTGCAGCATAGGTACACATGTGCAAACGTGCAAATACGTACCCAATTAATGGCCCGGCTAACCCTTTCAAAGCGGCAGGACGAATATATCTCAGGGCGTGGGCGTGTCCTGCGTTGGGCTACTGGCAGCCTCAATTGTACTCCTGTTCCATTGACAAGTAAACGAAACCGTAGTGTGGTGTTATGGTCTGCCAATAATAAAGAAAATAAACCTATATAAAATCAAAACATACCAAACGACCGCGTACCTGGGTTAGAGAGGAGCAACAGATGCCGATACTAGGGATGGCCTGGGAATGGAGAACTAGTTCCGGAGTCGTGCTGGTTCGTGGCGGAACTAGTAGAATAGTGGGCTCAAGATAGTTTTAAATTTCGGAAAACTCTCTCTCGAAAAAGCAATTGAGCTGACTTACAAGAAGGGCAACTAAAGGGCAAATGAGAACCATCTAGAAGCTGAGAAAAAGTAGTCGTGTCTCTGGGAACAAAATTCCAAACTTCCGGCGCCAAATTCGAAATCTGGGAGTCTGCGAGGAAAGGAATTAAACTGGGAGAAAACTATTGGAAATTTGATTATCGCCGCCCACATCTGGGTGGTGCCAGGTTTTTTTTATTTTAAGTTTAGTTTTAAAGTTAATAAAACCACGAAATAATCAACAATAACCACCCACTACAAACTACAAATCTACTTCTACATAAATTAACATACTCATGTAACCCTATATATATTTATTATTTATTTATTTATTTATACTTATAACTATTTATTCATGTGTGATGTAATCGTCCCTGTGGTACCCAGGTTAGGGAATTGTGAAGTTAAATGAATGTTATTTATAAGCATTTTGTGAATTAAAGTGGAAAAGAAAATGAGCGAGTAGAGTGTTAACAATGGGGTGAGGTGACGCATAATAGACCCAGTAGCCAGTGTCGGGGAGTTGCTTAAAAGATACAGCAGCTCAAGGAAGGGGGGGTATATTCCGCGGCCATCAACAGCAGGTCCGCAGTCCTTGTTTCCTTTCATTTTTAAAGTTGTCATCAAGTCTGAAGAAAATAAATTATTACTGTGTGCCGACAGATCCAACTATCGAGGTCATACTCACGCTTGAGAAATCCGATTGCTAGCCGGAATCCGATGGTTGGATCACCAAAAATAAGTCGAGACATAACAGAGTGGCGCCCAATATAAAAAGACAGAAAAAAGAAAAGGAAGAGAATCTCCGGCCGGTCCTCGACAACTAGTGGTGGTCCTGGATAATTGCTACCAAGAGCAAATCGTAGAAGTCCCACTAAGAGGCGAGAGACGCAGCCACGTAGGATGATCGCTGAGGTGCCCACGACCGGGACCCCGACAGGAGACAGAAATATACTGGTTCGGCGCGGCCCATCAAGGGCGTCGGAAGAAGGAACACCTATAAAGACGGCGAAAAGTCAGAATCAACCAAAAGGAGATCAGGATCGGTAGCTTACAACATCCAGCGGTCGTGGTCCTTGTCAGAAGGCGAAAGAAACAGGCAGACATTTAATAGAAAAATTAGAAGAAGTTTAGAGTTTTTTTTTGAACCGCGGATCCGAAATAATGACTCCGCCAGCTACACGTTCCCAAGCCAATCAGAAAGTGAACCGAGAGATAAAGGATATCATTCCTCCCCAGGGGTTTATGATGGATGGTAGCGCAGCCTTTGAGATTAGCGACCAGCAGGATATGACGGGAGCAGTGGGGGGCGTGGAAGCACATACTAGCGACGGAGTTCCCCGCGGCGACCAACACAATCTCACTAGCGATGAGGAAGGGAAGCGTCCTGTGCATTTAGGTAAAGAAATAGAGTCAGCCATTAATTTAGCTCTATTACAAGCTCATGAAACTTACCGTAAAGCGGCGTCCATTGAGGTCTCTGCTTTCCAGAAGCAAATGCAACAGGATATGATGAATTTCATGAAGGAAATCAATCAGATCGTCCGCCCTACAGTGAAGGCACAGGCAGACACTCAGGAGCCTCCTCCTAGACCATCGATGGAAGCAGCCATGCCTAATCCAGCGCAGCAGCGAGCTGATGGCAGACTCTGGGAAGAGCAACAGAGGGTATGGGCGGGTTGGCATCAGTATAGCCAACCACCGCCTTTGTTTAGGCCAGGAGTTTTAGCGGCCGGAAGTTTGAATGGGAATCCAAGTGGCGGGCATAGGGATTACAAACCCGAGATGAGCCATCCCAGGAAGTGGGGTATATCCTTCGATGGCGGACCTAGGGGAATGCCAATTGGTGAATTTATATTCCGGATAGAGCATCTACAGATGGCTTACCAAGTCACGTGGGAAGAGGTTCTTCGATCTTTTCACTGCCTGGTAGATGGTCAGGCCAAGGAGTGGTTTTGGATGCACGTACGCACAACGGGATTGAGGGATTGGCCAAATCTAAAAAACGCGCTGCAACAACGTTTCCAAACGCTGCGTTCGAACTTCGAGCGTGAGCGAGAACTACGCGAGCGAAAGCAACGACCAGGAGAGAGCGTGGATGAGTATCTGCAGGCGATGCTGAGCCTCCGATCCCAGTTGGACATCAACATATCCGACCACGACCTAATAAGGACAATTAAAGTGAACATCAGACACGGGATATCGAGGATAATATATCCGATGTGGTTAACTAACCTGAAACAACTGAGGGAGGAATGCCACGAAGCCGAGAGGGTTTTGGCCAATCGCTGGTCGCGCACATCCGGGATGCAAGAGCACCAGAGACCACCGAAGGAGAAGCACCAGGTTCACGAGGCGTATGTACCCCAGGAGCCGGACGAGGACTCCGAGTTTGTAGAGGCCATTTCCCGGGGCAGAGAAGGCGGAGCGCAAAGTACGATGGTCTGCTACAATTGCTCCATGCCGGGACACACGTATTACACGTGCGACTCGGAGGTCCTTAATAAGTTCTGCTACAGATGCGGCCGACAGGGAGTACGTTTTACTCGGTGTCCGAAATGTCAGGCGGGAAACGCGAGATGGAGCTTGACGCAACCGGAGGAGTCCCGCTCCCATCCCAAGACGATGAATTAACTGCCTCCGAGGATCTGAAAGATATGTTAAAAGATAAATATAAGTCAGTGTTTAAGAAGATATTAATAAATAAAAACATAAACAAGGTAAATATAGGAACAAAATACGTGGCCAGACCTATGGAAGAGAGGGAACGCGACTATCAGCAGGCAAGGGAAAGGATATTTGGAGAACCAAGGGGAGATAGCCATTCCCGCAAGTCGTCGAGGATAATCCGAGCCCGGAGGCGTTACCAGCAACGAAAACAGGAACGAAGAGAGGTCTGCACAGCTATAATATCAGCAGCTACGACGGAAAACCGAGCGTTTGCCGATGTATTGGTTGCAAATCATACAATGCAGGGGCTACTTGACACGGGAGCATCGAAGAGCATCCTAGGAGACGGGTGTATGGACCTGGTAAAGCGGCTGAAACTAGAAGTTTTGAAAGTGAGATCAACAGTACAGACAGCAGGCGGTGCAACACACCGGATAGCGGGTCGCATAGAGGTGGACGTTTGCTATAAACAGGAAACTCACCGCATATCATTGCTCCTATGTCCCTCACTGCGGCAAAAACTATATTTGGGAATAGACTTTTGGCGGAAATTTTCATTAGCTCCGGACGTCGTAGGGGTAGGTGAATTGTCGTCGATTGAGAATGAGTTCCATGTTACGAGCGAACCGGTAGAACCACACGTCCTGTCTGAGGAAGAGAAAACACAGTTGGAGTTAGTGCAGGATAAGTTTCTAACTTACGAAAGACACGGCATGGGACTGACGGAATTGGAAACGCATTCCATACAACTGGAGGCGGGAACAGTCCCAGTAAAGGAAAGGTTCTATCCGGTGTCACCAAAAGTCCAGGAATTGCTCTATGCGGAAGTAGACGAAATGTTGCGATTAGGTGTAATCGAGACTAGTGAAAGCCCATGGAGCAATAGAGTTACTCTGGTCCAAAAACCTGGAAAAAACCGATTATGCTTAGATGCGAGGAAACTCAATAAGGTAACGATCAAGGATGCTTACCCATTGCAGAATATAGAGTCGATTCTGAGCCGCGTGGATGAAACCATTTACATTAGCAGTGTGGATTTAAAGCATGCGTTCTGGAAAATTGAGCTGGACAAAAAAAGCAGGGAGTACACCGCATTCACCATCCCGGGAAGGCCGTTGTATCAATTTCGGAGGATGCCGTTTGGTTTATGTAACGCTGCTCAACGGCTATGTCGACTAATGGACCGGGTCATCCCTCAGAAGCTCAGGAGCAACGTCTTTGTGTACCTAGACGATCTGTTGATTATTTCGAAAACGTTCAAGGATCATATGCGGATACTTACCGAGGTTGCCAAGAGCTTACAAAACGCCAACCTCACGATCGGGCTACACAAATCCAAGTTCTGCTTCCGATTCCTGAAGTATCTGGGTTTTGTAATCGGAGAGGGGTCCTTGAGGACGGATCCAGGGAAGATTCAGGCAATAGCCAAGATCCCAGTACCAAAGAATGTGAGACAGTTGAGGAGTTTCCTAGGAACAGCTGGATGGTACAGGCGATTCATTCGAGGTTTTTCAGATGTATCGGCGCCTCTGACGGACTGTTTGAAGTCAAAGACCAAGTTCAAGTAGACACCTGCAGCAGAAGAGGCATTTGACAAACTGAAAACAGCACTCACCTCAGCTCCCGTGCTGATACATCCAGACTTTCAGAGCAGATTCTTCGTCCAATGCGACGCGATCCATGTGGGTATTGGTGCGGTTCTCTTCCAAAAGGATATGGATGGAAATGAGAGACCGATAGCGTTTTACTCTCAGAAGCTGCGAGGAGCTCAATTGAACTATACGGTGACAGAGAAAGAGTGCTTAGCCGCAGTGAAAGCTGTGTATAGATTTCGCCCATATATAAAACTCTTACCCTTCACAGTCATCACCGATCATTCAAGTCTTCAATGGCTCATGACGCTAAAAGACCTAAACGGACGATTGGCGCGGTGGTCGTTGGCGTTACAGGCATATGATTTCCAAATAGAGCACCGGAAGGGGAAAGATAACGTGGTGGCAGACATGTTGTCCCGTATCCCGGAGGTAGAAGGCATTGAGGTGTTCGATTTTGAAACCATTGAATTTGAAAGTCCCGAGTATCTGGAAAGAATCCAAACGGTGAAGGAAAATGCCGAGCAGTTTCCAGATTTAGTGGTGGAAGACGGGCTCTTGCTCAAGCGAATACAATTTGTGACCGGGGACACACAGGAATTTCCGTGGAAGCTGTGGATTCCGGAAGTGTTAACAAATACTTTAATCCAGCAAGCACACAACAGCGATACCGCGATGCATGGAGGCATAGGTCGCACGCTTAACAGGCTTAGGCAGTTCTACTACTGGCCCAAGATGGCAATCCAGGTGAAAAACTACGTTAAAGACTGCAACATCTGCAAGGAAACCAAGCACACAACCCAGATGACTAGGCCGAAAATGGGCAAACAAACAATCACCTCACGGCCCATGCAGCAGCTGTATATGGATTTCCTGGGAAAATATCCACGGTCAAAAAGGGGCAACTGCTACATATTGGTAGTGCTGGATCATCTGACGAAGTTTGTTTGGTTAAAAGCAATGCCAAAAGCGACAGCAGACGCAGTCGTCAGATATCTGGAGTCGGAAATATGGCATGAGTTTGGTGTTCCAGAGGTAATACTCACCGACAACGGAGTCCAGTTTGTAGCAAGCCGGTTTCAAAGTTTCCTGGAGAAGTATCAAATTCGTCATAAGAGGACCGGCAGGTATGCTCCACAGTCGAATGCCTCAGAGCGCGTGAACCAATCCGTACTTGCAGCTATTAGGATCCATGTAGGGGAAGACCACACACGTTGGGATGACAAGATAGTCGAGATTCAAGGTTCTCTGCGGAGTGCCGTCCACAACAGCACTGGTGTCTCCCCATACTTTGCCATGTTTGGCCAACACATGTTCCTGAGCGGGCAAGATTATAGGATAGCCCGAAAACTAGACGCCGTAAACGACGCCCAGATATAGAGTCTATCTCGAACGGATCGGCTTCAACTAATAAGGGAAAAGGTAACAGAACGCATTAATGAAACATATGAGAGATCAGCCAAACAATACAATAGAAGAGCTAAAGAAATCAAGTACCTACCTGGCCAAGAAATCTTTAAGCGAAACTTCATCCTCAGCGATTTCAAGAACAACATAAATGCCAAGTTTTGTCGCAAGTACTCCAAGTGCCGCATAGTAAGACCCGTAGGGAATAACCTATATGAGCGGGAAACATTACAAGGGAAACGATTGGGAGTATTTCATGCGAAAGATTTGAAACAATAATTGCAGCATAGGTACACATGTGCAAACGTGCAAATACGTACCCAATTAATGGCCCGGCTAACCCTTTCAAAGCGGCAGGACGAATATATCTCAGGGCGTGGGCGTGTCCTGCGTTGGGCTACTGGCAGCCTCAATTGTACTCCTGTTCCATTGACAAGTAAACGAAACCGTAGTGTGGTGTTATGGTCTGCCAAAAATAAAGAAAATAAACCTATATATAATCAAAACATACCAAACGACCGCGTACCTGGGTTAGAGAGGAGCAACAGATGCCGATACTAGGGATGGCCTGGGAATGGAGAACTGGTTCCTGAGTCGGGCTGGTTCGTGGCGGAACTAGTAGAATAGTGGGCTCAAGATAGTTTTAAATTTCGGAAAACTCTCTCTCGAAAAAGCAATTGAGCCGACTTACAAGAAGGGCAACTAAAGGGCAAATGAGAACCATCTAGAAGCTGAGAAAAAGTAGTCGTGTCTCTGGGAACAAAATTCCAAACTTCCGGCGCCAAATTCGAAATCTGGGAGTCTGCGAGGAAAGGAATTAAACTGGGAGAAAACTATTGGAAATTTGATTATCGCCGCCCACATCTGGGTTTAGTTTTAAAGTTAATAAACCCACGAAATAATCAACAATAACCACCCACTACAAACTACAAATCTACTTCTACATAAATTAATATACTCATGTAACCCTATATATATTTATTATTTATTTATTTATTTATACTTATAACTATTTATTCATGTGTGATGTAATCGTCCCTGTGGTACCCAGGTTAGGGAATTGTGAAGTTAAATGAATGTTATTTATAAGCATTTTGTGAATTAAAGTGGAAAAGAAAATGAGCGAGTAGAGTGTTAACAATGGGGTGAGGTGACGCATAATAGACCCAGTAGCCAGTGTCGGGGAGTTGCTTAAAAGATACAGCAGCTCAAGGAAGGGGGGGTATATTCCGCGGCCATCAACAGCAGGTCCGCAGTCCTTGTTTCCTTTCATTTTTAAAGTTGTCATCAAGTCTGAAGAAAATAAATTATTACTGTGTGCCGACCGATCCAACTATCGAGGTCATACTCACGCTTGAGAAATCCGATTGCTAGCCGGAATCCGATGGTTGGATCACCAAAAATAAGTCGAGACATAACAGAGTGGCGCCCAATATAAAAAGACAGAAAAAAAGAAAAGGAAGAGAATCTCCGGCCGGTCCTCGACAACTAGTGGTGGTCCTGGATAATTGCTACCAAGAGCAAATCGTAGAAGTCCCACTAAGAGGCGAGAGACGCAGCCACGTAGGATGATCGCTGAGGTGCCCACGACCGGGACCCCGACAGGAGACAGAAATATCCTGGTTCGGCGCGGCCCATCAAGGGCGTCGGAAGAAGGAACACCTATAAAGACGGCGAAAAGTCAGAATCAACCAAAAGGAGATCAGGATCGGTAGCTTACAACATCCAGCGGTCGTGGTCCTTGTCAGAAGGCGAAAGAAACAGGCAGACATTTAATAGAAAAATTAGAAGAAGTTTAGAGTTTTTTTTTGAACCGCGGATCCGAAATAATGACTCCGCCAGCTACACGTTCCCAAGCCAATCAGAAAGTGAACCGAGAGATAAAGGATATCATTCCTCCCCAGGGGTTTATGATGGATGGTAGCGCAGCCTTTGAGATTAGCGACCGGCAGGATATGACGGGAGCAGTGGGGGCGTGGAAGCACATACTAGCGACGGAGTTCCCCGCGGCGACCAACACAATCTCACTAGCGATGAGGAAGGGAAGCGTCCTGTGCATTTAGGTAAAGAAATAGAGTCAGCCATTAATTTAGCTCTATTACAAGCTCATGAAACTTACCGTAAAGCGGCGTCCATTGAGGTCTCTGCTTTCCAGAAGCAAATGCAACAGGATATGATGAATTTCATGAAGGAAATCAATCAGATCGTCCGCCCTACAGTGAAGGCACAGGCAGACACTCAGGAGCCTCCTCCTAGACCATCGATGGAAGCAGCCATGCCTAATCCAGCGCAGCAGCGAGCTGATGGCAGACTCTGGGAAGAGCAACAGAGGGTATGGGCGGGTTGGCATCAGTATAGCCAACCACCGCCTTTGTTTAGGCCAGGAGTTTTAGCGGCCGGAAGTTTGAATGGGAATCCAAGTGGCGGGCATAGGGATTACAAACCCGAGATGAGCCATCCCAGGAAGTGGGGTATATCCTTCGATGGCGGACCTAGGGGAATGCCAATTGGTGAATTTATATTCCGGATAGAGCATCTACAGATGGCTTACCAAGTCACGTGGGAAGAGGTTCTTCGATCTTTTCACTGCCTGGTAGATGGTCAGGCCAAGGAGTGGTTTTGGATGCACGTACGCACAACGGGATTGAGGGATTGGCCAAATCTAAAAAACGCGCTGCAACAACGTTTCCAAACGCTGCGTTCGAACTTCGAGCGTGAGCGAGAACTACGCGAGCGAAAGCAACGACCAGGAGAGAGCGTAGATGAGTATCTGCAGGCGATGCTGAGCCTCCGATCCCAGTTGGACATCAACATATCCGACCACGACCTAATAAGGACAATTAAAGTGAACATCAGACACGGGATATCGAGGATAATATATCCGATGTGGTTAACTAACCTGAAACAACTGAGGGAGGAATGCCACGAAGCCGAGAGGGTTTTGGCCAATCGCTGGTCGCGCACATCCGGGATGCAAGAGCACCAGAGACCACCGAAGGAGAAGCACCAGGTTCACGAGGCGTATGTACCCCAGGAGCCGGACGAGGACTCCGAGTTTGTAGAGGCCATTTCCCGGGGCAGAGAAGGCGGAGCGCAAAGTACGATGGTCTGCTACAATTGCTCCATGCCGGGACACACGTATTACACGTGCGACTCGGAGGTCCTTAATAAGTTCTGCTACAGATGCGGCCGACAGGGAGTACGTTTTACTCGGTGTCCGAAATGTCAGGCGGGAAACGCGAGATGGAGCTTGACGCAACCGGAGGAGTCCCGCTCCCATCCCAAGACGATGAATTAACTGCCTCCGAGGATCTGAAAGATATGTTAAAAGATAAATATAAGTCAGTGTTTAAGAAGATATTAATAAATAAAAACATAAACAAGGTAAATATAGGAACAAAATACGTGGCCAGACCTATGGAAGAGAGGGAACGCGACTATCAGCAGGCAAGGGAAAGGATATTTGGAGAACCAAGGGGAGATAGCCATTCCCGCAAGTCGTCGAGGATAATCCGAGCCCGGAGGCGTTACCAGCAACGAAAACAGGAACGAAGAGAGGTCTGCACAGCTATAATATCAGCAGCTACGACGGAAAACCGAGCGTTTGCCGATGTATTGGTTGCAAATCATACAATGCAGGGGCTACTTGACACGGGAGCATCGAAGAGCATCCTAGGAGACGGGTGTATGGACCTGGTAAAGCGGCTGAAACTAGAAGTTTTGAAAGTGAGATCAACAGTACAGACAGCAGGCGGTGCAACACACCGGATAGCGGGTCGCATAGAGGTGGACGTTTGCTATAAACAGGAAACTCACCGCATATCATTGCTCCTATGTCCCTCACTGCGGCAAAAACTATATTTGGGAATAGACTTTTGGCGGAAATTTTCATTAGCTCCGGACGTCGTAGGGGTAGGTGAATTGTCGTCGATTGAGAATGAGTTCCATGTTACGAGCGAACCGGTAGAACCACACGTCCTGTCTGAGGAAGAGAAAACACAGTTGGAGTTAGTGCAGGATAAGTTTCTAACTTACGAAAGACACGGCATGGGACTGACGGAATTGGAAACGCATTCCATACAACTGGAGGCGGGAACAGTCCCAGTAAAGGAAAGGTTCTATCCGGTGTCACCAAAAGTCCAGGAATTGCTCTATGCGGAAGTAGACGAAATGTTGCGATTAGGTGTAATCGAGACTAGTGAAAGCCCATGGAACAATAGAGTTACTCTGGTCCAAAAACCTGGAAAAAACCGATTATGCTTAGATGCGAGGAAACTCAATAAGGTAACGATCAAGGATGCTTACCCATTGCAGAATATAGAGTCGATTCTGAGCCGCGTGGATGAAACCATTTACATTAGCAGTGTGGATTTAAAGCATACGTTCTGGCAAATTGAGCTGGACAAAAAAAGCAGGGAGTACACCGCATTCACCATCCCGGGAAGGCCGTTGTATCAATTTCGGAGGATGCCGTTTGGTTTATGTAACGCTGCTCAACGGCTATGTCGACTAATGGACCGGGTCATCCCTCAGAAGCTCAGGAGCAACGTCTTTGTGTACCTAGACGATCTGTTGATTATTTCGAAAACGTTCAAGGATCAACCTCACGATCGGGCTACACAAATCCAAGTTCTGCTTCCGATTCCTGAAGTATCTGGGTTTTGTAATCGGAGAGGGGTCCTTGAGGACGGATCCAGGGAAGATTCAGGCAATAGCCAAGATCCCAGTACCAAAGAATGTGAGACAGTTGAGGAGTTTCCTAGGAACAGCTGGATGGTACAGGCGATTCATTCGAGGTTTTTCAGATGTATCGGCGCCTCTGACGGACTGTTTGAAGTCAAAGACCAAGTTCAAGTAGACACCTGCAGCAGAAGAGGCATTTGACAAACTGAAAACAGCACTCACCTCAGCTCCCGTGCTGATACATCCAGACTTTCAGAGCAGATTCTTCGTCCAATGCGACGCGATCCATGTGGGTATTGGTGCGGTTCTCTTCCAAAAGGATATGGATGGAAATGAGAGACCGATAGCGTTTTACTCTCAGAAGCTGCGAGGAGCTCAATTGAACTATACGGTGACAGAGAAAGAGTGCTTAGCCGCAGTGAAAGCTGTGTATAGATTTCGCCCATATATAAAACTCTTACCCTTCACAGTCATCACCGATCATTCAAGTCTTCAATGGCTCATGACGCTAAAAGACCTAAACGGACGATTGGCGCGGTGGTCGTTGGCGTTACAGGCATATGATTTCCAAATAGAGCACCGGAAGGGGAAAGATAACGTGGTGGCAGACATGTTGTCCCGTATCCCGGAGGTAGAAGGCATTGAGGTGTTCGATTTTGAAACCATTGAATTTGAAAGTCCCGAGTATCTGGAAAGAATCCAAACGGTGAAGGAAAATGCCGAGCAGTTTCCAGATTTAGTGGTGGAAGACGGGCTCTTGCTCAAGCGAATACAATTTGTGACCGGGGACACACAGGAATTTCCGTGGAAGCTGTGGATTCCGGAAGTGTTAACAAATACTTTAATCCAGCAAGCACACAACAGCGATACCGCGATGCATGGAGGCATAGGTCGCACGCTTAACAGGCTTAGGCAGTTCTACTACTGGCCCAAGATGGCAATCCAGGTGAAAAACTACGTTAAAGACTGCAACATCTGCAAGGAAACCAAGCACACAACCCAGATGACTAGGCCGAAAATGGGCAAACAAACAATCACCTCACGGCCCATGCAGCAGCTGTATATGGATTTCCTGGGAAAATATCCACGGTCAAAAAGGGGCAACTGCTACATATTGGTAGTGCTGGATCATCTGACGAAGTTTGTTTGGTTAAAAGCAATGCCAAAAGCGACAGCAGACGCAGTCGTCAGATATCTGGAGTCGGAAATATGGCATGAGTTTGGTGTTCCAGAGGTAATACTCACCGACAACGGAGTCCAGTTTGTAGCAAGCCGGTTTCAAAGTTTCCTGGAGAAGTATCAAATTCGTCATAAGAGGACCGGCAGGTATGCTCCACAGTCGAATGCCTCAGAGCGCGTGAACCAATCCGTACTTGCAGCTATTAGGATCCATGTAGGGGAAGACCACACACGTTGGGATGACAAGATAGTCGAGATTCAAGGTTCTCTGCGGAGTGCCGTCCACAACAGCACTGGTGTCTCCCCATACTTTGCCATGTTTGGCCAACACATGTTCCTGAGCGGGCAAGATTATAGGATAGCCCGAAAACTAGACGCCGTAAACGACGCCCAGATATAGAGTCTATCTCGAACGGATCGGCTTCAACTAATAAGGGAAAAGGTAACAGAACGCATTAATGAAACATATGAGAGATCAGCCAAACAATACAATAGAAGAGCTAAAGAAATCAAGTACCTACCTGGCCAAGAAATCTTTAAGCGAAACTTCATCCTCAGCGATTTCAAGAACAACATAAATGCCAAGTTTTGTCGCAAGTACTCCAAGTGCCGCATAGTAAGACCCGTAGGGAATAACCTATATGAGCGGGAAACATTACAAGGGAAACGATTGGGAGTATTTCATGCGAAAGATTTGAAACAATAATTGCAGCATAGGTACACATGTGCAAACGTGCAAATTCGTACCCAATTAATGGCCCGGCTAACCCTTTCAAAGCGGCAGGACGAATATATCTCAGGGCGTGGGCGTGTCCTGCGTTGGGCTACTGGCAGCCTCAATTGTACTCCTGTTCCATTGACAAGTAAACGAAACCGTAGTGTGGTGTTATGGTCTGCCAAAAATAAAGAAAATAAATCTATATATAATCAAAACATACCAAACGACCGCGTACCTGGGTTAGAGAGGAGCAACAGATGCCGATACTAGGGATGGCCTGGGAATGGAGAACTGGTTCCTGAGTCGTGCTGGTTCGTGGCGGAACTAGTAGAATAGTGGGCTCAAGATAGTTTTAAATTTCGGAAAACTCTCTCTCGAAAAAGCAATTGAGCCGACTTACAAGAAGGGCAACTAAAGGGCAAATGAGAACCATCTAGAAGCTGAGAAAAAGTAGTCGTGTCTCTGGGAACAAAATTCCAAACTTCCGGCGCCAAATTCGAAATCTGGGAGTCTGCGAGGAAAGGAATTAAACTGGGAGAAAACTATTGGAAATTTGATTATCGCCGCCCACATCTGGGTTTAGTTTTAAAGTTAATAAACCCACGAAATAATCAACAATAACCACCCACTACAAACTACAAATCTACTTCTACATAAATTAACATACTCATGTAACCCTATATATATTTATTATTTATTTATTTATTTATACTTATAACTATTTATTCATGTGTGATGTAATCGTTCCTGTGGTACCCAGGTTAGGGAATTGTGAAGTTAAATGAATGTTATTTATAAGCATTTTGTGAATTAAAGTGGAAAATAAAATGAGCGAGTAGAGTGTTAACAATGGGGTGAGGTGACGCATAATAGACCCAGTAGCCAGTGTCGGGGAGTTGCTTAAAAGATACAGCAGCTCAAGGAAGGGGGGGTATATTCCGCGGCCATCAACAGCAGGTCCGCAGTCCTTGTTTCCTTTCATTTTTAAAGTTGTCATCAAGTCTGAAGAAAATAAATTATTACTGTGTGCCGACAGATCCAACTATCGAGGTCATACTCACGCTTGAGAAATCCGATTGCTAGCCGGAATCCGATGGTTAGATCACCAAAAATAAGTCGAGACATAACACATCTTGAGCGGCGATTGGCATCCTTCTTTTGTCGGAAGACAGGAACGAGGAGTGCACAACAAAATTACAGGGAGATTGCCCACACCTGGGCTGCTCCCGGTGGCTCCATTTCCTGGTCCACTCTCAAACGGACTGGCCCTCATTTCTGCACTCGCAAAAATGTGGACGTTGCTTCCTGAACTGGTCTTCATCGTGGACGGCTATGTTGGCTCCTTTGAAGATCCGATTTGAGTTCCTGCTGATTGTCCTCGGTGACTGCTCTGCTGTCTGCGTGAGAGCGGAGAGGATGCGGAGCCGACTACACACCCCCTACATACACACGATGCAAACTGCACAATTGGATAGTTCTTCCAATCTGCCATGGTGGTTCCTCCTACAACTGATCCAGAGGGTCCTTGGCTGGCGATGACAGCGATGGCTTCTGACCTGAAAGGAAAACAAAGGGAAAAGTTAGAATCATGCCTCTAAAATATCAGAAATTATTGCCAAATGGTTTTTGACTCACGGGAGAATTTAAGATGATGTCGCCTCCTTTTGAGGATTGGCGCGTGGGGCCAATTTTTGAACATTTTGCACGGCGCTAAGGCGAGAGGCCCAATTGGCTCATTCTTGAGGATAACACTGACATCATGAGCGGCGATTGGCATCCTCCTTTTGTCGGAAGACAGGAACGAGGAGTGCACAACAAAATTACAGGGAGATTGCCCACACCTGGGCTGCTCCCTGGGGCTCCATTTTCTGGTCCACATTCAAACGGACTGGCCCTCTTTCCTGCACTCGCAAAACGTGGACGTTGCTTCCTGAACTGGTCTACATCGAGGCCGGCTATGTGGACTTTTTTGATGATCTGTTGCAACTCAGGCTCTGCTGCTTACGAAAGACGCACGCTATGTTTACGCTTCTGTCCTGAAAAAGAAACCAAAAAAGAAAATTAAATAAATTTGCCAAATCTCTGGGGTCCCTGAATTCCTAGAAGTTTGGTAGATGCAGTGCTACTCCTTCTAGTCCGGAAGGGCAGAATGACTGGCTTCGCACCATGGAGTACACATCTTGGGCCGGATAGACACGATCTGACACTTTAGACTGCACTTCACGAGGTCGCTGCTGGCAAATGGCCTCCAAAAAGCCTTTATGGGCGCACTCGGGGATTGCTGGTGTCTCCTCACGGGGCGATCATGGATGCTGCTGGCCGAGGAGATGACGAGTAGTAATGGATGCCTGGAACTCGCTGTGGGGACGGAACTCAAGGGACGGAGCCCGCTGGAGATGCAGAATGCTGGCATCTGGCTGCGAAGCTGACCATTTGGACGATGAGCCTGACATAAGCCCTGTTTTGGAGCGGCACGCAGGTTCCGTACGGAACTAATGGAGGCACTCACCGCAGGGACCCTGAGGAGACTGAATGCGGTCTCTGAATGACGAGGGGGATTGAGTCCTTGGGCGTTCTCTCCAGGGCACGCACAATAATGATACTGCTGATTATTCTAGGTGGCTGCTCCGCTGCCTGCTTAGAAGAGACATGGATGCAGGGACTGATCTTTCTCCAATCTGCCAGGGCGGTTATTGGCAACGGATCCTGGCTTTCTCAACTAGCAATGAAGGTATTGGTACCTGTCCTGAAAAGAAAATAAAGTAGAAAATTAGAATCAAGTATCCAAACGACAGAAATTATCGCAAAATGGTTTGCAACTCTCGGATAAATAAAAGGCGCCATCAGCTACCTGCTTCAGAGTGGCGCCTATCCAATAAGGATGCAGCTGATTGTATTTGGTGGCTGCTCTACTGCCTGCTTAGGAGAGGCGAGGATGCGGAAACAAATCTTTCTCCAATCAGCCAGGGCGGTTGTTTACAACGAATCCTTTGGTTCCTCAGCTAGCGACGAAGGTAATGGCACCTGTCCTGAAAGGAAAATAAAGGAAAAAATTAGAACCAAGCTTCCAGACGACAGAAATTATAGCAAAATAGTGGCAACTCACGGATAAACAGAAAACGCCATCAACTACCCGCTACAGAGGCGCACGCTGCGCCTCGTTGTTTGGCACGGAGGCGGAAGGATCCAAATTCGGACTTCTCTTGAGGCTCGGCAACTGACATCTGGGTGATTGCGGTCATCTTCCTTCTGTCAGATGACAGGAACGAGGAGTGGACATCGGAACCATAAGGAGATTACCCACACCTGGGCTGCTTGCTGGGGTTCCACTTCTAGAACTGCCTTCGCACAAGCAGGCCCTCTACGCTGCAACCTCAAAGCGTTGGGTTTGTTTGTCGAATTGGCCTTTTCTACAGCCGGCGATGCTGACTCCTGAAAGGATCGGGTGGTGCCTCTGGCGCTGCCGTATACAGGGAATGTTCGCTGCATAAACACTTCCGACATGAAAAAGAAAAGAAATTAAACCGAAATTAGATACATTTGCCAACATTTCTAACGCTCCTATATTTCAGTAGTCTACAGAATCAGTAATTTATGGATTCCTGCTGCTCCCTCTGGTCCGCAAGGATGAGACTGCAGCTGACGCAGCTACTGGTTGTTTGCTACTGGCAGATGGCCCCCAAAACTTCAGCAGGCCCACGCTCCCGAGATGGTGATAGACGTCGCGACAAAGGTGGACAATCGGCGGTGCCCGAAGATGGAATGGACCCATCCTGTAGGGGCTTCCTTGAAGATTGCTGGCGTCCCCTCACGGGGCGATCTTGATATATGCTGACCGAGGAGACGACCACAGCGATGAGGAAAGGAACTTTTGCACTGTGCCCAGGAGGAAGGCGTCAATGAGTGGTCTATGAGAAATGGCGCTTGGGAGCGCGGTCATCCGGCAAGCAGTTGAGTGGATAAGAGTCCGGCTAAATGGCGGCTAAATGAACTGACTGTGCGGCTTTGAGGTGGCATCCACTGCGAACGTACTAGAGGAATCGGGTACTAGAGGAATCGGGTCATTACAAGTGGACTTACATGGAACAGACTCAACATTGGATAAATGTCCTTTTGAAATGCCTGCGTCTCCTTAAGGGGCTATCCTAGCTACTGGAGCCCACTGGATGTGCGGAATCCTAGCTACTGGAATTACTGATGAGCACCTGAGCGCTGAGCCCTGACGGAAGCCCTGCATTGGGGCGGCACTCAGGATCCGAGCAGCTTCCGTGGAGGCATGCGCCTGCAAGGAATCTGAGGAGACTGAATCTGGACTCTGGATGGCGAGGGCAATTGAGTCCTTGGGCGATCGTGATTGGGGCGCACAAAATGAGCATGCTGCTGATGTGCTTGGTGCTACCCTGCTGCCTGCTTGGGAGCGGCGTATGCTATGCTTACAGGAGGCGTATGCTATGTTAACGCCTCTGGCCTGAAAAGAAACCAAACTGAAATAAGGTGTATTAGTTAAAATTCTAATATCCCTATATTTCAGCAGTCTGCTGGATGCAGAGAATAGGGGCTTTCTGTGTTCCTTCTGGCCTGAAAAGACAAGGTGGCTATTGTTGAACCATGGAGCAAACACTTTGGACTGGAGAGACAGGATCTAATGCTGACAGGATCAGGATTCTGTCAATGGGGCACAACACGGGATCAAGAGGCGTCTGCAAATTACTTGTTTGGTGTTGGAGGCTGTTCCTGCTACTCGCCCGGGAGCGTCCAGGATGCGAAGGAGACTCCCAAAATGGCCAACTGGGATCCGCCCTCGGGATGGGACTCTTTGCCTATGGTTGCATTATAATCCACCGGTGCCGAAACTTGTTCGCCCCCGCGGCGTACATACTGGATGAGATGTGAATTTCCAATTGGGCGATTTACAAACTTCACCAAAACATTCACTTCTGCAAAAATCTGCGAAAATAATTGAAGCCGCTTTCCACAATTGACCGATGAGTAACGCCGTAATGTTGAGGGTCCGAACAAATCTTCCACTAATGCTAACAACAAGTGCATGTGCTGCTGGAATGAAGAAGCCGTAATTCCATTAACGTTGAAGTTGCGTAGGCTGTACCATTTTAAAGCAGAGCGCGAGACTTTCCACTAACTGGAATCAAAATAAATGTGACCACCTAAACTTAAGTAAAAATCCCCAGTTTCCCTTAGCCGAAACTCAAACCCTCTAATAATTGTCCCTACTAATACTAGAACTAGACAAATGTAAATTAAAACACTAAAATGTCAAAAGCTATGTAAATAACGTAAAACCTGCCATGTAATTGTATCTATAAGCTGCAACCAATGTAACAAGAGGACAAATAAAAGGAGTGGCAGGAGGAATTGCTAGTCAGTTCCTTCCTTTATCGCCACTGAGTATGACTGGCCTAATAAAAGTTTGCCACGCCCACTCTAACGCCCAAAAACTCTTTAAACGCTTAAGCCTGGCTAGCGCCTACATTTCCGCCTTTCATGGCCCTGGTAGATGGCGCAATACAATATCGCCATCTAACGGATGACTTTGGAACAGCTGGCCAAGGTGCTCAACAGAGTCGACGTTAATTTTCGATAAGGATTTCTATTAAAGGAAATTGCGATGGTTTTCATTTGTCAATACCGAACTATATCCCAAGAACTATGCAAATCAAATCAAGTTAGCCAAATTGGAGGTCTGAGTCAAACAA
The DNA here is from genome assembly GCF_018152115.1 of Drosophila rhopaloa. NCBI lineage: Eukaryota > Metazoa > Arthropoda > Insecta > Diptera > Drosophilidae > Drosophila > Drosophila rhopaloa. Next base: position 39,176 of record NW_025335088.1, read on the forward strand.
TGGCGTATGTGTGTATGCTGGTGCAGGACAAAAGCTGCCAGCGCTAAAGCAGCGCTGGTGCTGATGCTCGAGCTGTAAAGCTGCCAGCGCTAAGAGATCGCCTAATTCAAATTGATAATTTGAACTTTTTGTCCTTTTTTCCTGTGGTCACTCTAATTCACATTACGTTAATGCAAAATCTAAAGTTGTTTAGCTGAGTAACGGGTATCTAATAGTCGAGGCACTCGACTATAGCGTTCTCTCTTGTTTTTATGTATGTTTGTTCTTAAAAGTCGCCGCTCGAATTAGTTACTGCATTTTAAATCTGCATTTTTTATTTGAATAATATTTAAATGAAAAAAAATTGTATAAGTTTAATCTTGGAAAATAACAAATTGTTTAACCACTATAAATAAATGAGAATAAGAATGAGAGCGAAAAAAAACCGAAGGCACAATTCAAGAATGTTCCTTTACAATTTCAAGTGAAAATTTCAAAAACTTTTGAAGATATAGCCGATTTATGGTGGAAGTCGAAGCGTCAGGCGACGGCGAGAGTTTCTCAAAACTTTAAACGCGTTTTTCTCGAAACAATATTTTTACGACTGGCGCATAAGGTTACTCAGAAACTATTAATCCAACCGGTTCAAAATTTGAATATGTTATTCTATACATATATAGCTATGGAATGAACTAGGATAAATCAAATCGGTGAAGATCTTCTTTACTTTTCAAGCTTTATCTCTCATTTGATCCGAATTACTTTAGGCGTCCCACAACAGAGCCGACTTTGCCTACTTTTCTTTAAATTACATTTAATAACAATCTCTCTAATTTTGACAAAGTCGTGTGTCTTCATGTACAGATGACGTTATATCTGCAATATAGCGACATTTCCTGCAGTTCAGACTTACAATCGGAACGTGTTGTTGTGATCTTTTGTATTTTAATAGCATTAAATGTAAAGTAGTGACATTTTTTCGGATTAGCCCACAATATGCAACGTATACGCTATGGGTTGTTGCTGGTTGATTGTTGCTGTTTTATTGCCGGCGCAATTGCTGATCTCAAGTGTCGAGCCGTTGATGCAGTCTCGGCACGGGGGAGACGGGAGGAAGTAGAACGTAGTGCCAACGGCACCTAGAGTGCTGACTTGGCACGTTGGCAACGGAGGAAGTAGAACGTTGGCTGTATGCGTATAATGCGACACCGCTTGGAAAGTACAGCTCAGTGCCGGGGGCGTTCCGCAGATCAAGGGTCCTTCCGGAGGGTAATGCTGGTGACCTGTGTTTCCAGTCCGTCCATGACTTTGTATGACGGGATTCCTTTAGTAGAAGTTATCTCCCTCCAGTTGACGTACAGTATAGCGACTGCAATGAAGACAATCGCTGCCTTTGTTTAAATTTAAAATAATAAATTATTGAAGATGATTGATCATTTTTTTTAATTCTGAAGCTAATATCCCGCGGCGGTACTTTAGATAACCTGGTAGGTTTCCTGAATCCGCCATGATCGTACCGTTGAAGTTCGTAACTTTTCCTGGTCGTTTCGTAGGTAGTCACAAACTACGTGGCCTCCCTTTAGCAGCCTAGGAATGCACCCTTTTCATCTTTTTGGTATGGCAAGCCCTCCGTTAGCAAGGTCTTTACCTCCTTATGATCCAGCATATTGGTGTTTGCGACTTCTATCTTCGCCAGTTGACAGGCCAAGACCTTGTGTTGGTTTGAATTCGTTGACTTCCAAGTAGATCCCAGCCTATTTATGGAGCGGAAACCAAGGTGTTCTGTAACGGCTTCGTGTTCTGCCGTCCGTAGGCTTCGGCAGATAGTGATCGACCAAAGCTCCGATTCTGTTATCGGTGATTAACGAAGCTTCGTCGGTCGTCTTTCGATGCATTGCTGCAATTGTTGTACGACGATTACGTGTGCGAGCTTGAATACCCCATTGATACGCCAAATTACCTCTTGCTGAATGGGCGTCGTTGCAACGTGCATTCTTGGAAGAGAGTTTTTTTTTAGATGCTTACTCGCTCGGTGTTATCAGTCTTAAGACTAGTTGTGTTTTTTTGTGTTTATACCCTTGCAGAGGGTATTATTATTTTGGTCAGAAGTTTGTAACGCAGACGTTTCCGACCCTATAAAGTATATATATTCTTGATCAGGATCATTAGGGGAGTCGATATAGCCATGTCCGTCTGTCCGTCTGTTTCAAAACCGTTTGCAAGCTGAGTTTAAAAGATAGCGATCTGAAACTTTCACACTCATCCTAAAACATGTCTACGCAGATCAAATTTGAAAATCGCCCCGATCGGACGCCTATATCCTATAGCTCCCATAGGAACAAGCGGATATATCTTGCAAGAATTGATGATATTTCGAGCAGTGTAAAAGCTATTGACATGAATCTTTCCAAATCGCATTTTTTATGTAAGTTAACTAAGTTAACCGGACAATAAGTCCGCGACCATGCATCGGATTCTTTGCTGACCCAGTATTGGACTGTTTGCATCCGCACAGACGGCCAACTCAGCATATTTGCGTAGCCGCTGTGAGAAAACCTTTTGTTAGCTTTAAGTTTATATTCCTGTATTCAGTTATGATTTGATGAAGCGAGCGAGCGGTTCCTCCTCGCAATAAATATAAATAAACTTAACTCAACTTTGTTTCTCTGTGGCAGCTCCGCTCCACATAACAATTATTAAATATCCAAATATATGGAAATATCTTAATTGGCGCTCAACTAGTGGTTCTTTTCCACTTCCAAAACAAAAAAAAAGAAAGCGGATTTTGTTAAAACATAAAATCTAAATCGAACCGAAACAAATACAAGTGAAAACAAAAGTGTCTTATCTCTGCGAGCGTTATATTAAAAACAAATGAAAATGTGTTGCTCGCAATAGAGAAAATCTCGAAGCACAGTGACACAAAATAACAATTACAACAAAATACTTTTCCAAAACAGAAAATATTATAAAATCCTACAACGACATACAAAATTTAAACTTCGGAAAGGAGAACAGTGGTGAACCAACGGCGAAAATTTTAGTCACCAGGAAATTTTTAAGGAAGGAAAAATTGCAAAAATAATGTGAGTGGAATCTTAAAGTTACATTGATTTTATATCTGCAGTGGTCAAAAATAAAAAACAAATTACAGTTAGTCGAGTTAATTGAATTACTTCATTAATATTTTGCATTAGGACAACTTTTTTTCCTTAACACTTACAAATAATTATTGAACCAATTTCTCATTGTGATTTTTTACGCCACTTCAGAGGGAAATACGTTTTGTTTTCTTTTGGAAAGACTGTCAGAAATCGAAATAAAAGAACATCCAACTCAAATAATTTCAGCTATAAAAGTGCAAGTAAAAATTAATTTAATCGTTAAATGCAACGTAAACATTTTTTTGGTTTTGTTATTTCCTTCTTTGGTTGTTATTTCGCTGCCTCCGTGCGGTAATACGAAACCTGCAACAGGTTCGTTTTATCTTAGTTTATTTTTGTTCCCTTTTATTGGGTCTGCCCATGCAAACTGTTGCTCGTATGTGTCAGTCTGACTGTCTGACTACTCATGAATGACGCATTCAATTGCTATAGAAGCGGAAAACATTATTCTAGGGGGTGAAGGAGATATTTTAGCTTCGCTTGCAAATTTAGCAATCGTAGAACGTCCCAAGGCCACAGCCATGGACTCAGAACAGCTTAAAGCCATCATTGAAACTGCCGTCGGCAGAGCACTAGCAGAGCAGGCCGCCCAGAACGAGCGTAAGGAACAAGAGCTACGGCAAATAATTGATGTGCTCACCGCTCGAGTAGAAGCGGTGCGCGTCGCACCGACCTCAGCTCCGGCCCCAGAAATAAGGGTGTATGAAGCCATAAAGATTATGGATGAGGTTCGTTGTGATGAGCCTCTAGATGCCGTCAAATGTCTCCCGGAATTCTCGGGAGCCCAAGAAGCATACGTCTCTTGGAGACAAGCGGCCGTCGCTGCTTATGAAATATTCAGACGGCACAATGGCAGTTCTCGCCATTATCAGGCTGTAATAATTATAAGAAGCAAAATCAGGGGCCCCGCCGATGCGGTCCTTTCATCATTCGGCACTGTACTGAATTTTGATGCGATAATAAGTCGCCTTGATTTCACTTACAGTGACAAACGTCCGATGCACGTCATCGAACAAGAATTGGGCACCCTAAGACAAGGGGGCTTAAACTTGTTGCAGTATTATGACGAGGTCGAGAAGAAGCTCACCTTGCTGACCAATAAGGTTAATATGTCCTATGATACAGGTATGGCAAAAATCCTGTGTGAAAAATTCCGTGACGATGCGTTGAGGGTCTTCATATCGGGTCTCAGACGAAACCTAACAGACGTACTTTTCGCAGCAAAGCCAAAAGATTTACCGTCGGCCCTGGCTTTGGCACAAGAAGTCGAATCTAATCATGAGAGATATGCCTTTGCGGCTACTTTCGCTAAAAGCCAAGAGGATAAGGACCGTAGGCCGGTTGAAAAAGGGCAAAAGGGCCAGCAGGGAAGGGCACCTCAGGAAACAGACGCCCAGGTTTTCAGCGGCAAAAATCCGCATTATAGTAAACAACAATATAAGACACAGGTCCACTCAGACCAAAACGCCTATAAGCACCGAAATAGTAACGTCTTTAAGACGGAACCTATGGAGGTTGATCCCTCCCTTTCGAAAATAATTCCACCCACTCACGCGCAGGCCTCCCAAAATAAAAGACCTGCTACATCCGAGCGGTCAGGTGGCCCGAAGAGGCAGCAGACGCTTCATCATACCACGCAAAAGTGGCCCACAGTCCTATGACCGCACTGCCGCCAGCGCGGCGCGAGCGATCGACGATGACGTCAGTTGCGATTACGATTCCGACGCCATTAATTTTTTAGGGGAAAATCCCTGCTACCTTTCATCAGACGAAGAGTAGCAGGGATAGAGATGAAGTTCCTCATCGACACCGGGGCGTCCAAAAACTTTATTCGGCCCCACAAGGTGTTAAGAGGTGTCCGCCCAGTGGAATCACCGTTTTCAATCCACTCAATTCATGGCGGGACTACGATAACAGAAAAATGCTTCGTCTCACTATTTAATATAAAGGCCACGTTCTTTATACTACCAGACTTGTCGTCCTTTGATGGGATAATCGGCCACGACCTGTTAAAACAGGCAGGGGCATCTCTTTGCTTAGCTTCTGGTCAGCTCAAATGGGGCACAGAGGTTGAAAGTATTTCGTTTCAAAAATGCCCTGATGTCAACTTCACTAACGTGGATTGCTCAGATGCACCGCCTTTGGTAAAAAATGCGTTCTTGGAAATGCTCAAAAGTAGGAGTAAAGCTTTCGCAGACCCTGACGAAGCTTTACCCTACAACACTTCGGTGGTAGCCACCATCAGAACAGAGAGCGAAGATCCAATTTATGCTAAGTTATACCCGTACCCCATGGGAGCAGCGGACTTCGTCAATAGGGAGATCCGAGACCTGCTAAAAAATGGTGTAATCCAAAAGTCGGCCTCTCCTTACAATAACCCGATATGGGTCGTAGATAAGAAGGGTATTGATGAGGCGGGCAATAGAAATTTGCGACTGGTCATAGACTTTCGCAAGCTAAACGAGAGGACAATTGCCGACAGGTACCCCATGCCGAATATCTCGATGATACTTGGTAACCTTGGCAAAGCCAAGTACTTTTCGACGCTGGATCTAAAATCCGGCTATCATCAAATTATTCTCGCAGAGAAAGACCGCGAGAAAACTTCCTTTTCCGTAAACGGGGGAAAATACGAATTTCGAAGGCTCCCATTTGGCCTGAAAAATGCCGCCAGTATTTTTCAAAGAACTATTGACGATATTCTGCGAAAGCAAATCGGCAAGTTCTGCTACGTCTACGTAGACGATGTCATCATTTTTTCGGAGGATGAAAACTCTCATCTTAGGCATGTGGATTGGGTTCTTAAGAGCCTATACGATGCAAACATGAGAGTATCCACCAAAAAATCACGCTTTTTTAAGAAAAGCGTAAATTTCCTTGGGTTCATCGTCACTAGTAGTGGCACCACCACAGACCCGGAAAAAGTAAAGGCTATAAAGGAGTTCCCCGAGCCAAAGAATGTATTTGAGGTAAGGTCATTCCTAGGTCTTGCAAGTTACTACAGGTGCTTTATAAAAGACTTCGCAACGATTGCCAGACCTATCTCAGAAATCCTGAAAGGAGAGAATGGAAGTGTATCCAGGTACAGATCCATGAATATTCCAGTGCAGTTTTCTGAAGCACAGCAGCAGGCTTTTTATAAATTGCGCAACATATTAGCGTCCATTTAAACAACAGCCGGAGAGTGCAGACGTGTTTTGCGCGAGCTCCGGAAAAAAACCGCTCAAAAGTGAAAAACAATAACTAAAAATACTAGAGTGGTGTAATAAAGGCAATCTTATTGCTAAAAACAGTAAATAATAATTAGTGCTATGTAAAAAACTTGTGCAAAGTTATTATAAAAACTAAGAAGTGCCACGAGTGATAGCTCAATGAGCGGCGATTCAAAAAATGAGCGTAGAAGCTCCGTAGACCAGAGAAACAGTTATATTTCTTATTTCTCAACCCGTGATACAGAAGTAGAAAGAACTTCTTCAAAGAGCAACTCAGCCCTACTGACCATTGACAGTGCGAGAGCGCGGTCTTGTTCTCCCGCCCTACTCACACCAACTCCCACTTCATGGAGCTTGCAGTGTAGAACCCCACCCCCAGCTTCGACTCACAGCTCACCAGCCACGAGCACTGCGACCTCGTTAATTTCTGCAACCGCAGCCACTGCAACAACAACATCAACGGTCGCCGTTAACAACAACGCGATTTCGAATGCGTTTGCAACTTCTGCAGCGCCGAATAAAACTACAAAGCCAAGTGTAAGTACGAGTGCCAATATCGGCAATATCAAACAAAAACAAGTGGGTCCGGCTATACAGACTGGCATGGACCGTTACATCCAAATCAAACGGAAGCTAAGCCCGCAAAATAAAATGGTTGGAAATAAACCAAAACAAAATTGCCCTAATAAAGGCAGCGAACAACCAGGGGCATCTAGTAACAACAGATTCGCCCTATTGTCGGAAATTGATAATAATCAATCCGAATATGGACAGGCTGTTCAAAAGAAACCAAAGCCCCCACCAATTTACATAAGGGAACAGAATTCAAATACCCTAGTAAAGAAAATTGTTGCGCTGGTCGGGAATGACAACTTTTATGTTACTCCCCTTGTTAAAGGGAATATTCATGAAACAAAGCTTCAAGCTAAAACTGAAGATCAATTCAGAGCTGTAACAAATTACCTAGACGAGGCTAGGAAACCCTACTACACGTACCAGCTCAAGAGTAGCAAGGGCTTGCAAGTAGTGCTAAAGGGCATAGAGCCCGACGTATCCACCAATGAGGTAAAAGAGGCACTGAAAGAAAAAGGATTCTTCTCCAAAAATATTATTAATATTATCAACAAAAATAAAAAGCCGCAACCACTCTTTAAGGTCGAACTGGAGCCTGAAAGCAGAGCCTTGAAGAAAAATGAAGTGCACCCGATCTATAAACTGCAATACCTGTTGCACAGAAGGATTACTGTTGAAGAACCGCATAAGCGGAATGGCCCGCTGCAATGCACAAACTGCCAAGAGTATGGACACACCAGAAACAACTGCGGGCTTCGTTCAGTCTGCGTAGCTTGTGGTGGCTTCCACAAATCCGAACCTTGCCCTGCAAGCAAAGAAGACCCAAAGACAAAGAAATGCGCTAACTGTGGAGATAACCATACCGCAAACTACAGAGGCTGCCCGGTCTATAAAGAGCTGAAGAGTCAGTTTCAACAAGCAAAACAAGCACGCTCCCAGAATGCACGAAATGCGTACGTGCAATCCCAAACCACACCTAATGTTTTCTTTGCGAAAGAAGCCAGATCTTCATTTGGGCCCCTCAACACAAATGGGGGAGTTTCATACGCCAGTGCCCTAAAATCAGGACTTGCCAATCAGACGGGGTTCCCACAAGCTCAATGCTCTGAGCAAAATATAATAACACCTCAGCAAGCAATAGGACAAATACCAAACAGCATGGAAACCATGATGCTGACTTTACAACAGGGTATGATGGAATTTATGTCCTTCATGAAAACCACAATGACAAACCTTATGCAAAATCAAAACATTTTAATAAATTTGCTCACATCCCAACAATCTAAATAATCGATGTCTTGTCTTCGAATATCCATGTGGAATGCCAATGGCGTTTCACGGCACAAACTTGAAATAACTCAATTCCTCAATGAAAACCAAATAGATGTAATGCTGCTGGCAGAAACGCATCTCACAAGTAAATACAACTTCCAAATAAGAGGTTATACTTCATACTGCACAGATCATCCGGACGGTAAGGCTCACGGAGGAACTGGAATCCTAATCAGGGAACGCATTAAGCACCACTTTCACCAGAGGTTTGCAACAAATTATTTGCAGGCTACATCTATAAAACTACAAGCAGGCAACGGCAGTATCACTATAGCCGCTGTCTATTGCCCACCGCGTTTTACAATAACTGAAGAGCAATTCATGGACTTCTACAATTCACTCGGAGATCGCTTTATAGCAGGAGGAGACTACAACGCCAAGCACACGCACTGGGGATCAAGACTAGTGACGCCCAAAGGAAGACAACTGTATAAAGCAATCATAAATTTGAGCAACAAACTCGACTATGTCTCCCCTGGCAGCCCCACATATTGGCCAGCTGACCCCAGAAAACTCCCGGACTTAATTGACTTCGCTGTGACCAAGAACATCCCAAGAAATTTAGTCAGCGCCAAATCGCTATCGGACTTATCATCGGACCACTCGCCTGTTTTAATAACTTTCCTTCAAAGCCCGAAAGTAATCGAGCACCCCTTCAGACTGACCTCGACTAGAACCAACTGGCTAAAGTACAAAAAGTACTCTATGTTTAACACCACAGTTAAACATAGAGAACGACATCGACTTCTGTGCTGATGCCCTGGAGTCAGTACTCGTGGCAGCAGCCAAAATCTCAACACCAGAAGAGACAATCGTGCGTAGCAACCAATACAAAACTAATCTGCAAATCGAACAACTGGTTCGGGAAAAACGACGTCTACGACGCGTTTGGCAATCCTGCAGATCGCCCCATTCGAAGCAACTCTATAATGATGCCACCCGCAGACTCACCAAAACCCTCAAGCAAGAAGAGGAGCTTGCGCAGCGCCGGTACATCGAGAAACTGTCGCCGACCAGTACAAAGCATCCTTTGTGGAGAGCTCACCCAAATTTAAGCTCTCCGATAGAATCAGTCACTCCGATTAGAAACTCCTCGGGTACTTGGGCCCGCAGTGACGAAGACAGAGCCGAAACATTTGCCTTACACCTACGAAATGTATTTCAGCCGAACGCCGCCACAAACTCTCTTCAACTACCGCCGTTTAGCTCTGAAATTGCAATTAACCCGATTTTGTTTCAAACACCTGAAATTGCTAACGTCATTAGGAAGCAAATAAAACCGAAAAAGGCTCCAGGGGCCGACCTAATAACCCCAAAAATGATAATTGAACTTCCAAACTGCGCAGTGGATGTTATATGCAAGCTATTTAACGGGATCGCAAAACTTGGCTACTACCCCAAAAAATGGAAAAAGTCCGTGGTTATAATGATACCGAAGCCTGGCAAAGACCACACAATTCCCTCATCGTACAGGCCAATAAGCTTACTATCGTGCCTGTCCAAATTACTGGAAAAATGCCTGCTCACGCGCATTACACCATATTTAAGAGAACAAAACTTAATCCCGGCACATCAATTCGGGTTTCGTGAAAGCCACGGAACCATCGAGCAAGTCAACCGGATAACTTCAGAAATTCGTACAGCCTTCGAACATCGGGAATATTGTAGTACGATATTCCTCGACGTCTCTCAGGCATTCGACCGAGTGTGGCTTGAAGGCCTTATGCATAAAATCATAACATTACTGCCAGAAAACACTCATAAGTTACTTAAGTCGTACCTCTACCACAGAGTCTTTGAGGTTAGATGCAATACAACGACATCCAACGAGTATAACATTGAAGCCGGAGTCCCACAAGGTAGCGCCCTGGGCCCTACCCTGTTTATCCTATACACAGCAGACATCCCTACGAACGAGAGGCTGACTACGTCCACATTTGCTGACGACACCGCAATCCTGAGCCGCTCGAGATGCCCAACTAGAGCAACAGCTCAACTGGCTGATCATTTGGTGGTAGTTGAAAAGTGGCTATCAGACTGGCGAATCAAAATTAATGAACAAAAGTGTAAACATATAACGTTTACCCTTAACAGACAATTGTGCCCGCCGCTAACTTTGAATGGTACGCAGATTCCCCAAGCCAGCGATGTAACATATCTCGGCGTCCACCTCGACAGACGCCTAACCTGGCGGAGGCACATTGAATGCAAGAAAGTACATCTCAGACTTAAAGCTAGCAGCCTACACTGGATTATAAATTCTCGATCAGCCCTGTGTCTGGACTTTAAAGTACTTCTCTACAACTCCACCCTCAAGCCCATTTGGACCTACGGCTCCCAGCTCTGGGGGAACGCGAGCAACAGCAACGTTGACATCATACAGCGCTCACAATCAAAAATCCTGCGAACAATCACTGGGGCACCATGGTATGTTCGGAACGAAAACATCCACAGGGACCTGGGCATACCACCGGTCAAAGATGAAATAGCAAAGCAGAAAGCGGCCTACCATAACAAGCTTACACTGCACCCAAATAATCTCGCAAGGAACCTAAGACGGGTTTCGAACAGAACTCGTCTGCATCGTAACGATCTACCAGCCCAGCAATAAATATTAGGGCCCGTTAGTCTAAATTCAGTCTACATGACTGTAAGTTAAGTTATATTCTTAAGATTTGATATACTTATTGTTAGTCTCATATAGAGAAGATTCAATAAATAAAGCATATATTAAAAAAAAAAAAAAAAAAAAATATTAGCGTCTGAAGATGTCATGCTTAGATATCCGGACTACAAAAAGGCATTCGATCTAACGACGGATGCCTCAGCCTATGGAATTGGTGCGGTGCTCTCTCAAGAGGGTCGACCTATCACAATGATTTCGAGAACATTGAAGGATAGGGAGGTAAACTACGCCACCAATGAAAGGGAACTTTTGGCCATTGTTTGGGCACTTGGAAAATTACGGCATTACCTATATGCAGTAAAGGACATAAATATCTACACCGACCACCAGCCGTTAACGTTCTTGGTATCGGAATCAAATCCCAATTCCAAAATCAAAAGGTGGAAGGCGCGCATAGACGAAGCCGGCGCAAAAGTTTTTTACAAACCCGGCAAAGAGAATTTAGTTGCTGATGCGCTATCAAGACTGCAACTGAACGCCATGGAAACGCAAGATGCTGAGTCTTGCGTGGCGACAATTCACAGTGAGATATCACTAACTCACGCTATAGAAACAACCGACAAGCCGCTTAACTGCTTCCAGAACCAAATTGTTCTAGAAGAGGCGCGCTTCTTTCTAAAACGCAGTTTCGTACTCTTTGGAAACAAGAGACGACACGTAATTAGCTTTCCTCACGAGCAGACATTACTCGATGAACTCGCAGGCTCAATAGTCCCCAAAGGTGTGAATGCAATACATTGCGATCTACACACACTTGCATTGATTCAAGACGATCTGGTCCGGGCATTCCCAGCCACCAAGTTTTGGCACTGCAAGAATAGGGTCACGGACATTTTTGCGGCCGATGAAAGAAGAGAAATCCTTACGGCCGGACATAATAGGGCCCATAGAGCAGCCCAAGAAAATGTGAAGCAGGTGCTCACTGAGTACTACTTCCCAAAAATGACTAAGTTAGCTAACGAAATTGTCGCTAACTGCAAAACGTGCGCTAAGGCTAAATATGACAGGCACCCGAGGAAGCAAGAGTTAGGCGAAACACCGATCCCTTCTCATGTGGGAGAAATGTTACACATAGACATTTTTTCCACGGATAAAAAATACTTTCTCACCTGCATAGACAAGTTCTCAAAGTTTGCCGTGGTACAACCGGTTGCTTCCAGAACAATCGAGGATTTAAAAACAGCCTTACTACAGCTCATGAATTTCTTCCCGAATGCGAGGACAATTTACTGTGACAATGAACCATCACTAAATTCGCATACGATTTCGACTATGCTAAGTGATCACTTCGGTGTTGCCATTGCAAATGCACCACCTCTGCACATCGTCTCAAATGGTCAAGTGGAGCGCTTTCACAGCACTCTTCTTGAGCTGGCAAGATGTCTGAAAATCGATAAAGGCATAAGTGACACCGTGGAGGTGATCCTGTTAGCCACCACAAAGTATAACAAATCAATCCACTCGGTCATCAATAAGAGGCCAGCTGACGTTATACAGGGTGAGGATGAAGACATGCAGCGAGATGTTTGTGACAAAATTAAAACCGCCCAAAACGTGCTTAGGACCAGGGAAAACGCTTCGCGACAGAACAGGGTTTTCGAAGTTGGTGACAAAGTTCTTGTGAAGTCCAACAGGAGACTTGGCAACAAGCTAACGCCACTATGTGAAGAAAAAATCGTTGAAGCGGACCTGGGGACCACGGTCCTCATTAAGGGGAGGGTGGTCCACAAGGACAACCTAAAGTAACATCTTCAGGCAACTCCCGTAATTTTTATTCATTTTTCATTATTAAGCAAAAATAGCCACTTGGCATTAGTTATAGGACCCATCTTCGAGCCTAAGATTTATCATTTAAGACATTCCTTTTGGTGGTGGGAAGCCTCTGCATGAATAAAACAGAAAGTAAAAAGTACTCATTCCATTTCGCAGGTTCAGTCTTGCCATCCTCCTTTCCCTATCCTTGGCGTCGGCGCACATTACCGACTTTTCTCAAGCCAAGTACATTCCAGTTGTGGAGGGCCGCATTCTAGTATGGGAGGAATACGCACGAGTCACCCACTCTTCTAATCTTTCGGAATTCAGACGAGTTGTGGAAAAGACCGCCGGCATGAGCGACTTGTTTCCACGGTCGCACATGAAGATGCTTCTGAATGCGGACATCGATCACCTTCGGGACCTACTGGACTCATTAGGAGTGCACCACAGAGTGGCAAGAAGTCTAGACTTCTTAGGGTCTATACTTAAGGTTGTAGCGGGAATTCCAGATGCTAATGATTTGGAAAGAATTAAATTTACGGAATCTCAGTTAGTAAATTCGAATAACAGACAGATAGAAATAAATAACAAAGTCCAAAATCAAATTAATCAACTAACAGTTACAGTTAACCAAATTCTGAATGTGGCAAAAAAATCAGAAATTAACACCGAACATTTATATGAAACTCTTCTTGCTCGTAATAGAATGTTAATGATGGAATTGCAAAATTTAATGCTCGCCATTGCATTGGGCTGACAAAGCCCTAACATATTAGACCATGCAGATTTAGAATCAGTTTGGCTGGAAGACCCCACCAACACCCCCATTAGGGATATTTTGTCCGTTGCGTCCGTAAAAATACTTCAATCTACCAATGTCTTGTACTTTATAATAAAATTTCCTGTAATAAAGTTTGTATGTAGGAAGGTCACCATTTTCCCAGTCGCCCACCATGATGTGATCGTACGGATGAAGAACAACGTCGTTGCGGAATGTGATGGAAGAGTCCATCAAGTTGAAAACTGCACCGCAACACCTGGTGCCACATTCTGTCAGCTATCTGTGAGTGGCTCATGCGCCAGAGATCTTCACGCAGGAGGCGTTGCGCATTGCGATACCCAACCGAGCGACTTGCACCCGGTCACTCAAGTGGATGAAGGCACTATCATAATTAATGACTGTTTAGCGCAGGTTCGAGTTGACAATGGCCCGGATGTTTCCTTACGTGGCACGTATCTAATAACATTCAACGATCGTGTTGTGATTAACGGAACCATGTTCATCAACCATGACAACATCCGGATAAGGAATCCGGGAGTGGCAAGCTCCCCTTTGTTGAACATAACCGGCATCCACGAAATTTTGAGCCTCCCTTACCTTCATCGCCTCAATGAACGTAACTTGAGGTTCATCCAGAAAGTGGGAGAAGAGGTCAACAACACCCAAACGTATCAGGTAGCGCTAATCGTAGTAGCGGTATGCTGTGCTCTGATCTGTATTTTGCTCACCTGCCAGCGAGTCATTAACGCAAAGAAATCAGCAGCCCAATTGAGGGAGGTAATCGCTGAGATAGGGTCGGCCGAGGGCGGCCTAAATCTTGAAGGGGGGGTAGTTAACTAACTTAACCGGACAATAAGTCCGCGACCAGTTTATATTCCTGTATTCAGTTATGATTTGATGAAGCGAGCGAGCGGTTTCTCCTCGCAATAAATATAAATAAACTTAACTCAACTTTGTTTCTCTGTGGCAGCTCCGCTCCACATAACAATTATTAAATATCCAAATATATGGAAATATCTTAATTTGTATACCTTGATCAGGAAAAAAGCGCGTGCCAATCGGACGTCAATATACTATAGCTCCCATTGGAACAAAAGGGTGAAATCGGGGAAAATTTAATGATTTTCCGTATATTTCGCGCAGTATATAAGCTATTGACATGAATCTTTTCAAATCGTATTTTTTTATGCTTGACGATAGGACGTCTATATCTTATAGGTTCCGTCGGAAAAATTGTTAAAGGTGCGAATATATCCCTTTTTATACTCTTGCCGAGGGTATTATAATTTCAGTCAAAAATTTGCAACGCAGTGAAGGAAACATTTCCGACCCTATAAAGTATATATATTCTTGATCAGCAGGAGAGTCGATCTAGCCATGCCCGTCTGTCCGTCCGTCTGTCCGTCCGTCTGTCCGTCTGTCCGCAGGAAGGACGCAGTGAAGGAAACATTTCCGACCCTATAAAGTATATATATTCTTGATCAGCATCACCAGGAGAGTCGATCTAGCCATGCGCGTCTGTCCGTCCGTCTGTCCGTCTGTCCGTCTGTCCGTCCGTCTGTCCGTCCGTCTGTCCGTCCGTCCGTCCGTCCGTCCGTCCGTCCGTCCGTCCGTCCGTCCGTTTCTACGCAAACTAGTCCCTCAGTTTTAAAGCTAGCTGCTTGAAAGTTTCCCAAAAGTTGTCTTTCTATTGCAGGTAGTATATAAGTCGGAACGAGCCGGATCGGGCGACTATATCATATAGCTGCCATATAACTGAACGATCGGAAATGCCATAACTTTGGTGTTTGTAAAGTTAGAAAGTTTGGATTTTCTATGGGTTTTATTTTTTGCCAATCAATCCGACCTAATTTCATCAGGATTGGCCGACAATATCCTATAGCTGCCATATAACTAAACGATTGAAAATGCCATAACTTTGGTGTTTTTAAAGTTAGGTAGTTGAGATTTTTTTTGGTTTTATTTTTGGCCAACCAATATAATTTACAGAATATTCTGCAAGGGTATATCAACTTCGGTTCCGCCCGAAGTTAGCTTTCCTTTCTTGTTTCTATTTTTATACCCTTGCAGAGGGTATTATAATTTTGGTCGAAAGTGTGCAACGCAGTGAAGGAGACATCTCCGACCCTATTAAGTATATATATTCTTGATCAGGATCGCGTCCTGAGTTGATATAAACATGTCCGTCTGTCTGTCCGTCTGTCTGTTACTACGCGAACTAGTCTCTCAGTTTTAAAGATATCGAAATTAAACTTTGCACACACTCTTCTTTCCTTTGCACGCAGCATATAAGTCGGAGTGGGCGGGCCGACTATATCCTATAACTGCCATATACGATCGGAAATGCCATAACTTTGGTGTTTCTAAAGTTAGGAAGTTAGGATTTTTTATGAGTATTAAGAATGCATCATATGAATAATTTTGGAGAATATAATTTTCAGAATATTCTGCAAGGGTATATCAACTTCGGCTCTGCCCGCTTTCCTTTCTTGTATAATTTTTGTGCAAAAAATCCATATCACCGCAAAGTCATTTTGCAAAGAACACCATATCGAGATATTTGCGTTTAAAGTTTCAAGTTTGGATTTGGGGCGGGGACGAGGCGCGCGCCTAGGAGCGCTATAACTTTCTTTCCACTGCTTCAATCTCTTTGAAAATTTGGGGAAATGTTCTCAAAAAGTTTTTCTTCAAGATAAAGCCATTAACAATTTTTAGATTTTTATACCCTTGCAGAGGGTATTATAATTTTGGTCAAAAGTGTGCAACGCAGTGAAGGAGACATCTCCGACTCTATAAAGTATATATAATCTTGATCAGGGTCGCGTCCTGAGTTAATATAAGCATGTCCGTCTGTCCGTATGTCTGTTTCTACGCGAACTAGTCTCTCAGTTTTAAAGAGATCGAATTGAAACTTTGGACACACCTTACTTTCCTATGCACGCAGTATATAAGTCGGAATGGGCGTAATCGGCCGACTATATCCTATAGCTTTCATACAACTGATTGATCGGAAATGCTAAAACTTTGGTGTTTGTAAAGTTAGGAAGTTTGGATTTTCCATGGGTTTTATTTTTGGCCAATCAATCCGACCTACCATATTTCATAAGGATCGGCCGACTATCCTATAGTCGCCATATAACTGATTGATCGGAACTGTCATAACTTTGGTGTGTGTAAAGTTAGGAAGTTTGTATTTTCTATGGGTTTTATTTTTGGCGAATCAATCCGACCTACCAAATTTCATAAGGGTCGGCCGACTATATCCTATAGCTGTCATACAACTGATTGATCGGAAATGCCATAACTTTGGTGTTTGTAAAGTTAGGAAGTAGGGATTTTCTATGGCTTTTATTTTTGGCCAATCAATCCGACCTACCAAATTTCATAAGAACTATATCCTATAGCTGACATATAACTGAACAATCGGAAATGCCATAACTTTGGTGATTGTAAAGTTAGGAATTTTGGATTTTTTATGAGTTTTAAGAATGCATCAAATGAATAAATTTGGAGAATAAAATTTACAGAATATTCTGCATCTATTTTTTAAAATTTAAAAAAAAACGTGATCTTTTGCATTTTTTTTTTAAATGGGGAAAATTGACTACATTTATAAAATACTTTTTTTTATACCCTTGCAGAGGGTATTATAATTTTGGTCAAAAGTGTGCAACGCAGTGAAGGAGACATCTCCGACCCTATAAAGTATATATATTCTTGATCAGGATCACCTCCTGAGTTGATATAGCCATGTCCGTCTGTCCGTCTGTCCGTCTGTCTGTCCGTCTGTCTGTTTCTACGCGAACTAGTCTCTCAGTTTTAAAGATATCGAATTGAAACTTTGCACACACCCTTCTTTCCTTTGCACGCAGTATATAAGTCGGAACGGCCGGGATCGGTCGACTATATCCTATAGCTGCCATATAACTGATTGATCGGAAATGCTATAACTCTGCTGTTTGTTAAGTTAGGAAGTTGGGACTTTCTATGGGTTTTATATTTGGCCAATCAATCCGACGTACCAAATTTCATAAGGATCGGCCGACTATATCTTATAGCTGCCATATAACTGATTGATCGGAAATGCCATAACTTTGGTGTTTGTAAAGTTAGGAAGTTGGGATTTTCTATGGGTTTTATATTTGGCCAATTAATCCGACCTACCAAATTTCATAAGGACCGGCCGACTATATCTTATAGCTGCCATATAACTGATTGATCGGAAATGCCATAACTTTGGTGTTTGTTAAGTTAGGAAGTTGGGATTTTCTATGGGTTTTATTTTTGCCTAATGAATCCGACATATCAAATTTCATAAGGATCGGCCGACTATATTCTATAGCTGCCATATAACTGAACGATTGGAAATGCCATAACTTTGGTGTTTTTAATGTTAGGAAGTTGGGATTTTTTATTAGTATTAAGAATGCATTATGAATGATTTTGGAGAATATAATTTGCAGAATATTCTGCAAGGGTATTTCAACTTCGGCTCCGCCCGAAGTTAGCTTTCCTTTCTTGTTTTATTATTTATTTAACTTTGATTTTATTTATTGAATCTTCTCTTAATTTTGAGACTAACACTAAGTTTACGAATCTTAACATTTAAATTTAACTAACACTATAATAAGACTGCATTCTGGTTGCGCGTGCCTCAAGTCGGTCGCTGGGTGGGTAAGTCATTGCGACGAAGGCGTGATTGGTTGATCAACCTTGTAAGACCTCTCGCCAGGTGGTTAGGGTGCAACGATAGCTTGGTAAAGTACTTTTCCTTCTGTTCTGCGATCAAACTTTGACTGGTAGAATGTTTAAGTCGCGATGTATGTTTTCGTTGCGAACGTACCACGGTGCCCCGGTGATTGTTCTCAAGATCTTCGACTGAGCTCGCTGGACTATGTCAATATTGCTATTGCTGGCATTCCCCCATAACTGGGAGCCGTACATCCATATAGGTTTTAGTACCGAGTTATACAGCAGGACTTTATATTCAAGACTAAGGGGAGACCGAGCGTTGATAAGCCAATGAGGGCTACTGGCTTTTAGCTTTAGGTGTGTTCTTTTGGCTTCAATGTGCCGGCGCCATGTGAGTCTTCTGTCGAGGTGTACTCCTAGATATGTCACTTCGTTTGCTTGCGGGAGTAGAGTATGGTTTAACATGAGCGGCGGGCAGTTTTGCCTGTTCAGGGTGAACGTAACGTGCTTGCATTTTTGTTGGTTCACTTTAATTCGCCAATCTGATAGCCACTTTTCAACATCGACCAGATGAAGAGCGAGCTGCGCAGTTGCTTGCATCGGGCATTTTGAGCGGCTGAGAATGGCTGTAACATCAGCAAACGTAGATGTTGTTAGTCGTGTGCTTGTTGGGATGTCTGCTGTGTAGAGGACATATAATGTTGGCCCGAACACGCTTCCTTGAGGAACTCCAGCTCCAATAGTGAAATCGTCAGTTATAGCAGTGCTGCATCGAACAGCAAATTTTCTGTCGTAGAGGTAAGACTCTAAAAGCTTATGGGTGTTGTAGGGGAGCAATGTCTTGATCTTGTACATTAGACCTTCTAGCCAAACTCTATCAAATGCTTGAGAGACGTCTAAAAATATGGCATTACAGTACTCTCGTTTTTCGAACGCGTTCCGAATTTCTGATGTTATCCGGTTGACCTGCTCAATTGTTCCGTGCTTTTCACGAAACCCAAATTGATGTGACGGAATTCCTTCCTGGATTCTTAGGTATGTGTTTATCCGAGTCAATACGCACTTTTCAAAGAGTTTAGATAAGCATGAGAGTGGCTTATAGGTCTATACGACGTGGGAATTGTGTGGTCTTTTCCCGGCTTTGCTATCATTATTATAATCGGCTTTTTCCATCTCACTGGAAAGTGGCCAAGTTTTGCGATGGCATTAAAAAGCTGGGTGATAGTGCAAACGGCGCAATATGGGAGCTCAATGATCATTTTGGGAGTTATGAGGTCGCAGCCCGGGGATTTTTTCGGATTCAGCTGATTTTTGATGATGTTAACGATTTCGTTTGGGCGAAACTCAATTGGTTCATGTTGAAGCTGAGGCTCATGTGGTAAAGTTGGCAAGGTGAACGCACTAGTGGCAGGATTTGGTTGGAAGACATTTTTAAGGTGGTTGGCAAACGTGCTGGCTCTGTCTGCATCGCTGCGGGGTTTCTAATAGGCATCACGGTTACTTTCGGTGAGCTTAGAGTAGGGTGAGCTCTCCATAGTGAGTGTTTTGTACTAGATGTTGACTATTGCTCTATGTAGCGTCGGTGGACATGTGCTTCTTCTTGCTGTAAAGCTTTTGTGAGTTGACGTGAGGCATATTTGAAGCTTTGCCTAGCAGATGGTGATCTGTGGAGTTGCCACTCTCGACGTAAGCGTCGCTTTTCGAGGACGAGCTGTTCTATTTGTAGATTTGTCTTCTTTTGGTTGCTTTGTGTACTTGTAGTTTGGGGTGTTGAAACTCGAGCTGCAGAGACGAGTACAGACTCCAGTGTATTAACAAATCTGTCTACGTTGGCTTCATCGTTGAGATGAGGACTTAGCTCAATGTGTGAGCTAATGTATTTCTTGTACTTAACCCAATTGGTTTTCTGAGATGTCAATTTAAACGATTGCTCCAATGCACCTGGATGTCGGAGTAGAATAAACAGGACAGACGAGTGATCCGATGAAAGATCCGAGAGGCATTCGGCGCTTATCAGATTTTTAGGAATGTTTTTGGTAATTGCAAAGTCTATTAAATCGGGTAGTTTCCTTGGGTCTGCCGGCCAGTATGTTGGTCTGCCAGGAGAAACATAGTCCAGCTTGTTCTTGGCTTTTATAACTGCATTATAGAGCTGTTTTCCTTTTGGAGTCACGAGACGTGATCCCCAGTGTGTGTGCTTGGCGTTGTAGTCCCCTGCTGTTATGAAGTGGTCTCCTAGTGAGTTGAAAAACTGCATAAACTCATATTCGTCGATATGGTTGTCGAGTAGGAATTGAGCTAACTCAAGTTTATGCTGTGAGACGCCGTTAGCGTTCCACGTAGATATCCATAGGGAAGTCATTATTTGGATTGTTGTGAAACCAGCATTTGAATCAATAGATTTTGGTTTCGCATTAAATCTTGCATAGTTGTGCGCATAAACGACATAAACTCCGTAAGGCTTTGCTGCAGGCTGTATATCATATCTTCGAAGCTGCTTTTTGACTGCTCCGGGAATTGTTGCTGCTGAGCCGTGTTCGGTACTTGGTATGCTGATTGCAGAAATGAACTTTTTGAGACAGGGTTAGCCAGTTCTGATTTTAAAGCGCTTGCGTAAGTCACATTTTTATCAGAGTTTAAGGGTCCTAGTGAGGATCTGGCTGCAGTCGAGAAGAAGACTTCAGGGTTTGATCTGGAAGCTGTCATCTGTTTATTTTGGGTGCGGGCGGCAGTTCCACTCTGGTGGATGCGACTTTTCAGCTCCTTGTAAACAGGGCAGCCTCTGTAGTTAGAAGTGTGATTGCCACCGCAGTTGCCGCACTTTTTCGAGTTGCAGTCATCTTTGCTCGCTGGGCAGTGTGCGGAGTCATGAAGATCTCCACAAACTACACACACCGGGCGCAGTTTACAGTATGACCTTGTATGGCCATATTCTTGGCAGTTCGCACATTGTACCGGGCCATTGCGTTTGTGCGGTTCCTCAACTGTAATTCTGCGGTGCAGCAGGAACTGAAGATTGTAAATGGGGTGCACTTCGTATTTCTTTAGGGGCTTATTTTCTGGTTCGAGCTCAACCTTAAAGAGTGGCTGCGGCTTTCTATCCCTGTTAAGGATGTTGAAGACTGTCTTAGCGTTAAATCCCTTCTCTTGAAACGCCTTTGTTATCTCTGCAGGCGTTACGTCGGACTCTATGCCCTTAAGTACGACTTGCAGGCCCTTGCTACTTTTTAGCTGATACGTGTAAAAGTTCTTTTTATTCTCGGAAAGATATTTCGATAATACTCTGTAAGTTGGTATAACTATATTTTCGCAAACCCAATACCAAATAGTAATTTCTTGAATATGTTGAAAAACAAATATACTCAAAAGAATGAAATATACATATGCCAAAGCCCACACAGAAATACACACATGTATTCGATCAACCAAGGGAATTCATTCATCTCTATACATCAAGCTATCAGTAAGAAAACTGGGCAGAGCCAAAACCACTGGTTAACAAAATTAATATGCATTTTTATTACATTCTAATAACTTTAAACTGATTTGCTAAGATTTATTGTGGCTCCCCAAGTGGCCCCAATCGCTTCCAATTGAAAAAAGGTAAATTTTCCTTTCAAAAATTCTGGACGCTAAACCGTTTAACCAATCGAATCCGTGTTTTCGCCGAAAAATAGTTTAAGACATTATAAATGTTTAAAAAATTTGACCGCTTAGATGTAAGGCTTTTTACTATTTTTAACACCCGTTCTAAAATTACAATTTAGCCAAAAATATCTTCAAACGTCGAAAAATGGCACTTCTTAACTGAGTATCAAAAATTCCTTCGGTAAAGTTTTTCCTTAAGATTTAACGATTCATTTGATGGTTTCACCAAAGCTCTAGCTATCTTCTAAACAAAGAAACTAAGGAAAAAGTCGATCTATTATCGAATCTAAGTGTCTCCCTAAGCATCATACGTTTTCTGCCTGCATATTGCTATCTCTCTCTGCATTTTCATACAAATTGTCAACAATTGATTCCGTCTCCCTCCCTCTCCCTCTGCCTTGTATTTCCCTGCGCTTCCTTAAAAATATAAAATGAGCTTTAATACGGTTTTAATTTCTGCAGACTTTAGTTTAAGTTATTGGTGACCCACCCTCCACCAAAGTGAAGGCCTATTTAGGGGAAACAACATTAAAAAAACGCGCCGTATCCTCTACCTCCGGGTGGTGAGGAAATGAGGATTAATTAAAGTTTCAGCCAAAACTACAAATATATTTAAACTAACATCTAAAAAGCAAAATTACATAGTTCTACTGCAAACCTATTACATAAGAAGAGTAGGATATTCGGGTTATCCATCGCAAGCGAAGCTGCGGGCACCCTGCTAGTAAATAATAAAATAATATTCATGTCTAATTTGATTAATTACACATGTATTTATATATTTCTTAATGAGTTGGTAACTCAATATTATTCCGAGGTGAAGCAGGGGAGGTCAGGACGCGTTGTCTCACTGGTGGATTCCGTGAAAAGGGGTGGTCACTGACGACCGAGCTGCTTCTCAGATGGACAGACCGCGGAACCGTAGGATGAGGCGGATACTAGCTCTCGCCCTGGTTCTTCTGTGGACGACCACTTATATCGCTGCTGATGCCATGGAGAGAGGCTAATGTCTGACCATTTTCTAATGTGTCTGTTGCCTCCGACTTACGTAGTTAATCTGATTCTGAGGTTCGGCACGTTTTTAGGGAATACCAGTACTCTGATTACTCTGGGTACTTTTGTAACTCTGCCCTTTATTGTTATGACAATATCTAGGACAACAATTATAGCCTAAAGTATTATTATTAGAACTGTATATGTTGATATTTATTTTTTGAACCTACCCCTAATTATTTCCTGACTGATAGATGGATATTGCTGAATAAGATTTGAGAATTCATTCTCATCTCTATTTAGGGACTTATTTAATTTAGGACGTTGATGCACTATGATCAGCGCAAACAAGTGGCCTTACGACAACAAGCTGTGCTTGTTAAGCGCGGAGCCCTATTCCCCAATGGGCATAAAAAAACGATATCGCGAGAAGTGAAAAAGGAAACGGACAGACTAAATACGAAACAATATACTAATACTAATTTTGTGCTAAATAAGATAAAATTAATGGTTGTAAGATTAGCAAAGAGTCGGTAGTAGAAATAGTATGGTATAGTCTATTATAGTCACTACACAGGTTCATGCATAGAGAGTAGGATGGTAAAATAAGGCTTGCATTCCAGTTAAGGCCCCGTAGAGCAAATAATAAAAAGTTCCTTTTGCACAGACATATCCGGTCTATATGTACACCATACTGAAGGCTCCAGGTGAACAGTCCTCCAAGATTGGACGGACTAGTGAAATGAACAGAGTCTTGGTAACATAAGAATCATCGAATTCTTTTGACCACCTTTTAATAAATCCAAGTACTCCCCTGACTTTATTCACCATAGAAGTAATATATAATATTATACATCTTCAAATATGTTTACAGTGTCGAAAATGAGTCGAAATATCATATTTACTGAATGTAACTTATGTTTTCACTGGTAATATTTAAAGTATCACTCAATGTCCTTGAAACTCGAATTCTTTTTGATTTTGGGCTGCTAATGTTGTAGGACATTTCGACGATTTTCTTTATAAACACAGACAAACAAAGGGGTTCTTTATTTAATTTGATTGTGTGCTTTAATTGAAGAAGAAAATGATAAATACCTACATTGACAGGGATTGTGTAAGTTTTGCGGCTCCTGATGATATTGATGGTAATATTTAAAGTATCACTCAATGTCCTTGAAACTCGAATTCTTTTTGATTTTGGGCTGCTAATGTTGTAGGACATTTCGACGATTTTCTTTATAAACACAGACAAACAAAGGGGTTCTTTATTTAATTTGTTTGTGTGCTTTAATTGAAGAAGAAAATGATAAATAGCTACATTGACAGGGATTGTGTAAGTTTTGCGGCTGCTGATGATATTGATGGCAGTTCCATTTTTATACCCTTGCAGAGGGCATTATAATTTCAGTCAAAATTTTGCACCTGAATGATTAATCTTTTGGGATGTAAGGTAATGTGTGAGCGTGCTGGAAACGGATTCCTCCAGGTTTTCACTTGTTTATTCCACTGAAATTATTAAATCCGGTCAGAAACGGTGGTGTTGGCCTTGTAATGATTTCTCTTGAATTCAACCTTTTATAAGCAGCTTCCCACTGACACCACGTTCGGTTTAAATTTTTCTGCTTGGATATACTATCTGAGTTGTGTTAGCCGTTACTCAAGTTCTGATTGGATAATCCTGATTATTTTGTAATATCTAGAGATGTTGTAATTCTAGCCTGAGTAGCTCCTGAGAGGTGTTATTAACTGCTGCATCTATCTTTTTTGAAAAAAAACTTTGTCACATTTTTTCTTTTCGAAAACAACGTTGGAATAGGAATCACCAACGTATAAATAATTTTAACTATAGTATATATAAATTTCGATTTCTATGCCTATATTACTAAAAACAATGAAGCTATGTCGATTTTGCGCTGCCATTTTGCCATCGTTTCTATGGCAGCTATATGATATTATTGTCCGATTTTAATTAATTTAAAACCGTAATTCAATAACATTTAAATAAAACCAAAATTATTACAAACAAAGTTACAATTTTTTTGAATTTTTTTTCCGACTGTTCCTATGTGAGCTATATGATATAGTCGCCCGATCCGGCTCGGATATAGTTGGCCGATCCTTATGATTGATTGGCCAAAAATAAAACCCATAGAAAATCCGAACTTCCTAACTTTACAAACATTAAAGTTATGTCGTTTCCGATCAATCAGTTGTATGGCAGCTATAGGATATAGTCGGCCGATCCTGGCCTTTCCGACTTATATACTACGTGCAAAGGAAAGAAGGGTGTGTGCAAAGTTTCATTTCGATATCTTTAAAACTGAGAGTAATTTGCGTAGAAACAGACAGACGGACATGCTTATATCAACTCAGAAGGCGATCCTGATCAAGAATATATATATTTTATAAGGTCGGAGATGTCTCCTTCACTGCGTTGCATACCCTCTGCAAGGGTATACAAACTTTCGAGAAGGATATTGGTAACAGCTTTTGGTAAATTTTTAAAGCAGTCAATTTTCATACTCCTTGACCCTTTGAGCAGAAATATTGAAGTGGTTTTCTCCCCACAGACATTAAGGGGAGTATAGTTAATTCGGTGAAAAATCTGACATTTTTTACAAATTTTTATTGGCTATACGGATAGTCTCAGCTCAATTTTGTTTTTTGCATGTGATTGGGTAACATTTAAACATTATATGTGATTTTTTTCTTCCAAAAATATTAAAAATTGACTGAGATACAGGCAATCTCCGACGGCGCCTCGAAGAAAAGATGTTTTGCAGTGTACACGATAACCGGTCACAGAATCATCCGAAATAAAAAAATCCAATTGCATTAGTTATAGAACAAGATTCCTCAGGTAACGCTGTCGAGTTTTGAAAGTTTAAAACACAGATTTTCGCCTAAAACGTCGAGATATTTGTTGCTATAAAAATAATAAATTTTCAAAAAAAAAGAAAAAAAATCGACCGCGTTACCTGAGGAATTTAGTTGAGAACAACTGTGCAAAATTTCAAAACGATCCGTCCGATAGATTTTGCAGGATCGTGCACACCGACTTTGAAAAGGGTAACTTTTCAGGAGAGCGTTTTAAAGTTTTGGACACCCATACAAAACGAGCTTTACTCGGATCGATCTAAAACTTTAACACAATATTCTCAAGATGTTGTGCATTCAGAAAAAAAAAAACAAATACAAAAAAAACATTTTAATACTATACCCCCTTTAATACTACTATTTTAATACCTACCTTCGCTGTTATGTCCTTTGGTCCTGCGTGCGATATTTTTGGGCTACCCCGGAGGGCAGGTTTCGGGGAACCACCGCCTCCGCTCTCTTTTCGCTCTGCTTCGAAGTCCTTGCCTACTACCTATACATTGTATGCTAACTAAAAATGCAAAGACATAGCTCAGGAAAACTGAAAAAGTTTTCGGTGGTTCCCCAAACCTTGAAAAACAGAAAACCGACGAGATTTTTATTCCACGAACTAAAATCACGTGGTGATTGATACACAAGATATATAAACAATTATTTTAGATTAATTAAAAGCAAGTGTTTTATATTTTATTCGTTTATCTATTAACAGGTAGAAACTCAGCATTTTGACTGTTAATTAAGTGTTCCCCTTTGAATTATTAGGGGGTAGTAAATAGAAGTTGTAACAATTTTTCAAATGCTATATATTTTCGGGTAATTCAACAAATTGAAAAATTAGCTACCTCTTAAATCTTTCTGGCCGCACATATACTTAAACTAAAAATAGAACTGTCATCTGAACCTTTAACATGAGCTTTGTTTTCAGCCAGCTAATGAGCCAAAAATATTTATTCAGTTTTCGAAAAATGCATGTAAAAGTATTGTTTAGTACATGACAGTAATATATTTATTTTTCTGAAACAAAAAAACAAGTTGGATCAGGTAACAGCTCTGCTTTCAGTGCAATAGCTCTTTGTAACGATATCTGCTCTAAAAACCAAATGATAAACTAAGCTATTTATGTATTTATTTATTTAATTAGGGTTCAATACGTTATATTTCATGAATAAGAAATAGAAGAGTGAAGTTTTATTTAAATTGAATATTAAAAAAGCAAAACAGCTAATTCGGTTCGCTATCAAGAATATAAACTTAAAGTAAGTTGATAATTCCATTCTCCAATGTTAACAACTTTTTGAAAAAGGTACAACATCACTTAAAAGTTTTATATTTGTATATTAATAGTAAGAAATCTAAAACAATTGAACTTTAAAATAAAAGTCCAATAAAAAAATATTGGTGTTTCTTAAATAATTAAAAATACTTGCGCCTCCTAAAACCAACTTCCACTTCCTAACTTTGAACTAAGTCCGCCAATCCCTTTTCCTAGCAAATTTCCTACACGACCGGCAACCACGTTGGTAACAGCTGCAGCTTGTGCGGCAGCCACCTTTGGTTTTGGTAAGCCCCTTGGTATGTTAGAGGTAGATTCGTCCGCAGTGTCTTCTTCGTCCCCTTCTCGAATATCATCGCAGGGTCTGTAGAAGGAAACATTTTTGTAACGGTTAGTCTTAATACACAGAATAACTTACTCATCTTCGCCAACGTCAGGCATTGTCAAAGCACATGTTGCTTCCTCAGTTGCCATACGCTGTGCAACCGCCTGATATGCTTTAGAATTTAATTTATCTTCCAATACACCTTGCAGTTCAAAGTCTGAGTATATTTTCTAAAGATAAATATAAAATAAAATGTATTTGTTATTATGCCTTAAAAGACCACATTTAAACTATTTTTGAAAATTAAAACTAGTTTACAGTTTTAAAAAAAGAGTAATTAGATATCAACGTTAGCTGTGGAAAACGAAAGAACAATACATTTAAAAAATTAGTTTTCCAGATCTCGACGCTTATACGGACTGTCAAACATGGCTAGATCGAGTCGCCAAGTGATACTTATCGAGAATGTTACATTCTTTTTAACGATATTATGAATAAAAAAGTTCGGCTTTTAAAACATAGTTCTTTCTAAAAACAAGTTATATTAACTTAAATGACAATGTACGTTGCAACTTAATATTTTTTTTAAAAATACAATTTCTTTTGACTTATGATTTCTGTGAAATTTGATTTTATATGTTACGAGTAATATTGTTTTTTTTTAGGTTTGAGGGTTTAAACTATGTTGTTTGTTACCTATTGTTATACCCTTGCAGAGGGTATTATAATTTAAGTCAAAAGTTTGCACCGCTGTGAAGGAGACATTTCCGACCCTATAAAGTATATTTGATCAGCATCACCAGGAGAGTCGATCTAGCCATGTTCGTCTGTTCGTCTGTCCGTCCGTCCGTTTTTACGCAAAACTAGTCCCTCAGTTTTAAAGCTATCTGCTTGAAACTTTCCCAAAAGTTGTCTTTCTATTGCAGGTGGTATATAAGTCAGGCGACTATATCATATAGCTCCCATAGGAACAATCCGAAAAAAAATTCCAAAATATTATTACTTTGTTGTTTTTATACCCGTTACTCGTAGAGTAAAACGGTATATTGTATTCGTGCAAAAGTATGTAACAGGTAGAAGGAAGCGTTTCCGACCCTATAAAGTATATATATTCTTGTTCAGGATCACTAGCCGAGTCGATCTAGCCATGTCCGTCTGTCTGTCTGTCCGTATGAACGCTGAGATCTCGGAAACTATAAAAGCTAGAAGATTGGCATTTTCCATGTAGATTTAAGGAGTTTCTACGCAGCGCAAGTTTGTTTCAAAATGGTGCCACGCCCCCTCTGACGCCCACAAGCCACAAGCTGTGGCCACAGTTTTGATGCTATTATGAAAATTTTAATTGATATGTATTTGTTTCGTCAATACCTATCGATTGGCCTAATAAAAGTTTGCCACGCCCACTCTAACGCCCAAAAACTCATTAAACGCTTAAGCCTGGCTAGCGCCTACATTTCCGCCTTTCATGGCCCGGGTAGATGGCACAATACAATATCGCCATCTAACGGATGACTTTGGAACAGCTGGCCAAGGTGCTCAACAGAGTCAACGTTAATTCTCGATAAGGATTTCTATTAAAGGAAATTGCGAGGGTTTTCATTTGTCAAACCGAACTATATCCCAAGAACTATGCAAATCAAATGAAGTTAGCCAAATTGGAGTTCTGAGTCAAACAATGGCGTATGTGTGTATGCTGGTGCAGCACAAAAGCTGCCTGCGCTAAAACAGCGCTGGTGCTGATGCTCGAGCTGTAAAGCTGCCAGCGCTAAGAGATCGCCTAATTCAAATTGATAATTTGAACTTTTTGTCCCTTTTTCCTGTGGTCACTCTAATTCACATTATGTTAATGCAAAATCTAAAGTTGTTTAGCTGAGTAACGGGTATCTAATAGTCGACGCACTCGACTATAGCGTTCTCTCTTGTTAATTATTTTTTCTTTGGGATTTGGTAATATTTAATATGGAATTGCGGTTTTAATTAAATTAAAATCGGACAACAATAGAATCGATGACAGAGTGCAGCGCAAAATCGAAAGAAAATGATAAATAGCTACATATGACAGGGATTGTGTTAGTTTTGCGGCTGCTGATGATATTGATGGCAGTTCCATTTTTATACCTTGCAGAGGGTATTATAATTTCAGTCAAAAGTCTGCAACGCAGTAAAGGGGATATTTCCGACCCTACAAAGTATATATATTCTTGATCAGGATCGTGACCTGAGTTGATAAGCCATATAACTGAACGATCGGAAATGCCATAACTTTGGTGTTTGTAAAGTTAGGAAGTTGGGATTTTCTATGGGTTTTATTTTAGTTTTTCTTTCTTGTTTATTGTGTAGTAATGCAGACATAAGGTTAAAGACGGAACGGGCAATCAAGCCTATAAGTTGTGTATTTTACTTTGAAGCTAAATACTCTTTTGACTATGACAGTAATATTTTTGTCGAACAGTAATATTATGGATAGTGAAAGTGGCAATTTTTTGGAAATTATCTTAAGGGTGACCGAAACTTAAGAGCTTTTAAAGATTATTTATTAAATATAGAGATAATAAAATCAATACACAGAATAAAATATCGCACCACATTTTGCTGGGTAGCAATTACAATTAATAAAAACTTTGTAAGTTTTATTTGTATTACCTTGATTATATGAGAAATAGATGAAACTTGAGCATAGTGTAGAGCGTGGTCTAAGCGTTCTGACAACCAATTACACAGCATATTGATCTGCTGCGAATACCACTGCTCAAAAAAATTTAGGGTCCACAAATCGTCGCCAATCTTTCCTCGTATTTGATCCATATTATTTCTAAAGAAATTTACGTATCCTTGTCCAAGATCCTTTCCTGAGCTTGAAACATTTGTAAAACTTAGAATCGAGCCGATTAAGCTACCTTCATCGTATCGTGCTAGTTTTGACAAAGTCGAGTCTAGCACTGACATAAGTTTACTGCTTAGACCTTGTGTCATAGCTACATTCGCTTTGTCGATTTGGTCGTCAATTTTTGAATGAAATTTATACTATATAGAATAAAAATATTAAAAAGTTTTTAAATCAATTTAGATCAGTTTAAATAACTTACCAAATCAATGCCGTCAATTGTAGTTAATTTAAAGCTTTGATTTTTAGCATCTAATATCACATTGACCATAGCGCACATTTCAGAAGGTAAAATGTAATCAGTTGATATAAAGGCAATGTTTTTTTTCAGCCATGACTGAAAAGACGAATCTGTTCGTTGTATACATTGCTCTATCATATCAACGGCCATCATTTTTAGGCGCTGTTCTAAATGTTGTCGAAACTCCGCATCTGGCCAGTGTAGGTCTCTTATAAAAGACTGTAGAGCGTCTAGCTTCCAAAATAAATCTTCAGAGGTGGCACACCCGTTTCTATGCATAAAAAACGGCAAATTTTAAATAGGTTAGACTTTTTGGCAAAAAGTCAAATAAAACCTTACCTCTATATATGATAACATAAAACAAAACGGTTTAAAAAAAGCATTCCTAATAAAATCATTAGATCAATGGATTTTATTGTGTTTTTACATAGCATTTTAACACAACATATGAAACTGCTTCTATAGTATAAACATTTTGACTTCAATTAATTTATTATGTTAGCCCTCATACAAAATAAAAGTAGACCTAAAGTGCAATTCGCAAATTTTCATTAAAAGTTATGATATAATATTGATAGACATGCTGCCATTATGACTTTTACGTTGAAAATGCCTTTTACGTAAGAGCAACTGATGAATTTATATACAAACAAAAATGTTGGGGTCGCAGAATTTTAAGGTCTGTGGGCGCAGAAGTTTGGCAACTTTGATACAAACGCTGCATGTGCATCACAAAATCTGCATGTTAAGTCCAAGTTTTCGTGCTGTTCGTTTGCGAGACCTCGACAGCTAAGGTTATTATATTTCCTTGCACTATTGCAAAATAAACCATTTTACGCATAATGAAAGAAAAATATGTCTAGATAAACGTTGACGTATTTGAGAAAAAGAAAATCCTGAAAACATATTTTGGGCCTACTTTAGGAACAAAAAAAACATATAGGGTATGTTCAGTTAACATGCAAATGCTTTAAATGTGTTGTGGTACAACATATTTTGTCAAGCCTACATCCTTTGTACTTGTGTATAAATAGTGATTCAGAATGTTTCATCTGATAATACAAAATTTAAACAATGTGTGTGAAAATTTGCATGAAAAAATATTTTAAAGTAAGTGAGATACAGGCAATCTACGGCGGCACCTCGAAAAAAGGTGGTTTGCGGTGTACAACGTAACTGGTCACAGAATCATTTAAATTGAAAAGATCAAATTGCATTATTTAAAGGACACATTTTCCCTGGTACCCTTTCGAGTTTTTATTTTTATACCCTTGCAGAGGGTATTATAATTTTGGTCAAAAGTGTGCAACGCAGTAAAGGAGACATATCCAACCCTATAAAGTGTATATATATTCTTCATCAGGATCGCCTCCTCAGTTGATATAAGCATGTCCGTCTGTCCGTCTGCCTGTTAGTACGCAAACTAGTCCCTCAGTTTTAAAGATATCGAATTGAAACTTTGCACACACCCTTCTTTCCTTTGCACGCAGTATATAAGTCGAAAAGGTCGGGATCGGCCGACTATATCCTTTAGCTGCCATACAACTGATTGATCGGAAATGCCAACTTTGGTGTTTGTAAAGTTAGGAAGTTGGGATTTTCTATGGGTTTTATTTTTGGCCAATCAATCCGACCTACCAAATTTCATAAGGACCGGCCGAGTCATAAGTGTTAAGAATGCATCATATGAATAATTTTGGAGAATATAATTTACAGAATATACTGCAAAGGGTATTTCCTTTCTTGCACTTGAAAGTCATAAACCTCGATTTTCGCCAAAAATTTGAGTTATTTATAGTTATAAAAATAATACATTTTCCCAAAAATAAAATAAACTCAACAGAAGTACTGTGCAAAATTTCAAAAAGATTCGTAAAGTAAATTTTGCAGGATCGCGTACACCGACAGGTGTATGGGCGTTACCTGCCCATAACTTCGGACGTTTTACTCGGATCAATCTAAAATTTTAACACAATATTCCTAAAATGTTGTGCAGTCAGGAAAATTTTTTTTTTTAAAACAAGAAAGGGAGCAAAATTTTGGCAAGCCGGACGGACGGAAAGACCGACCTTTATTCCATCTTTTTTTTTTTTAATTTTTTTAATTGTTCTAAGGGAGCTATATGATGAAGATGTCCGGCCTTAATTTAATTAAAACCGAAATGAAATAGTAATTATTTATTACCAAATCCCAAAGAAATTGAAAACAAAGTAGTTATTATTTTTAAAATTTTTTTCCGGTTGTTCCTAGGGAGCTAATTTAAAAAAAAAAACAAGAGAGAACGCTAAAGTCGAGTGCCTCGACTATTAGATACCCGTTACTCAGCTAAACAACTTAATATAAATATGCAATGGCAACTGTGTACATACATACACACATACGCCATTGTTTGACTCAGACCTCCAATTTGGCTAACTTGATTTGATTTGCATAGTTCTTGGGATATACTTCGGTATTGACAAATGAAAACCATTGCAATTTCCTTTAATAGAAATCCTTATCGAGAATTAACGTTGACTCTGTTGAGCACCTTGGCCAGCTGTTCCAAAGTCATCCGTTAGATGGCGCCATGAAAGGCGGAAATGTAGGCGCTAGCCAGGCTTAAGCGTTTAATGGGTTTTTGGGCGTTAGAGTGGGCGTGGCAAACTTTTATTAGGCCAATCGAAAGGTATTGACGAAACAAATACATATCAATTAAAATTTTCATAATAGCATCAAAACTGTGGCCACAGCTTGTGGCTTGTGGGCGTCAGAGGGGGCGTGGCACCATTTTGAAATAAACTTGCGCTGCGTAGGAACTCCTAAAATCTACATGCAAATGCCAATCTTCTAGCTTTTATAGTTTCCGAGATCTCAGCGTTCATACGGACAGACAGACGGACAGTCAGACGGACAGACGGACATGGCTAGATCGACTCGGCTAGTGATCCTGAACAAGAATATATATACTTTATAGGGTCGGAAACGCTTCCTTCTACCTGTTACATACTTTTGCACGAATATTTACCCTTTTACTGTACGAGTAACGGGTATAACAAGAAATGCTTCCTTTCTATGGCAAGCCGGACGGACAGACCGACCTTTTTTCCAACTTTTGTTTTTTATATTTTTGATTTTTCTATGGAAGCTATATGATGAAGATGTCCGATCTTAATAATTAAAACCGAAACTCCATAGTTATTATTTATTACCGAATCCCAAAGAAATTAAAAACAACATAGTTATACTTTTTAAAATTTTTTTTCCGAGTGTTCCTAGGGAGCTATATAGTATAGTCGCCCGATCCGGCTCGTTCCGACTTATATTTTACCTGCAATATAAAGACAACTTGGGAAAGTTTCAAGCAGACAGCTTTAAAAGGAGGGACTAGTTTGCGTAGAATCAGATGGACAGACGGACGGACATGGTTAGATCGACTCTCCTGGTGATGCTGATTAAGAATGTATATACCTTATAAAAATGGAGCCATTTAAAAATTTTTGAGTGTTATTTTATTATTGTTGAGTGTTATTAATTATGGTGTCTGACTCGTTTCCTGAGAAAATGGTAGATTTAATTTTGTAATCTGTAGTTATTGAAGGCAGATTCAATAATACACATTTGCAACTTAACTGAATAACCTAACAAGGGTTCCCAAAAGGTGCAAAAATAACTTAAAAAACATGAAGGCTAAACTTAAACTAAAATTAAGTTCACGAAGACTATAAGCATTTTTATAAGTTCGTTAAACTAAATACAAATCTTTGCAATTTCAAGCCTTTATTTATCTTTTTCCTACACCCGCTCTAATAACAACAGTCGCATATTGTAAATTTAGTTGCATCCATCCAAATTTGTTTGATCTATTAAACTGTTCCAGCAGCTCAATCAAATCCTCCGAACATCACGGAATTATAAAACCATGATCATCATTTGCAAGCACACGGTTTTAAAATAAAATTGAAACGGAGTTTATTTTTATAGATTTTAGGAAAGGATTTGCTTTTGTGTATTACAAAAAAATGTAATGGCTTTTGGGATTTCCGAACACTTTTAGGTGTTTCTCAAGGAAGCAACCTTGATTCGCCGAGGATTCAATACGTTAGGTATATTGACCTAGTCAGTCTATGTATGTATAGATTATTTTTTTTGGTTAAGCCTAGCACTCAGATTGAAAAACAAGTTCGCCAGTGTGATAGCTTTTTTTTTAGGGGTTATTATCCAGGTTTTTCCGGGTGTTTTATACTGAAAGGATTGCAATGCAGTGAAGAAGACGTATCCGACCCTATAAGTATACATAATGTTGATCAGCATTACCGCCTGTCCGTCCGTTCGTCCGTTTCTACGCAAAATAGTCCAAAGCTGCCATAGAAACGATGGCAAAATGCAGCGCAAAATCGATATAGAAATCGAAATGTAGTCGTTTTGTAATAACAGCAAGGGTATATAAATTTCGGCTTCCCGAAGTTTGCTTCTTTTCATGTTGATTAATGAAACACTCCGCTTTTACAATAGTCACATTTTTTAATCTTTCCGCTAGTAGCTGACGAACTTTGTTCATTTCAGCAGACTGGCAAGGCTATGCAATTTTTGGTTATTTTTGGTCGATCTGAGTACCGGAGTGAAAATGAGCCTGGCGAAAATTGTTCGCCTGCTGTTTGACTCTCACTCTCTCTCATAGCTGAGGAACAGATTTCGTTGATCTGAGTACTAGGCTTTATAATCTATGATTGTGTTTTCTTTTTTTTTTGAGTCTGAAAACTACTGTTTTCCCAACCCTATGGATCACAACTACAAAACCACTCCCATTTGGAAGAAGGAATTAGGTCTCTCACCTGGAAGATCCCTAATACAAAGTTTTTTATTATCTTTTGATTTGTTGCATTTCGAGATTCACTTTATTTACATCCATTATTCCTTTAAATCTCTGCTTCAGTGAACAGATATATTTTACTGCCATTGTCAGAGGGAGAGAGAGAGAGCAATTGTCCAAGCCAGTAGGTGGAGGCGAAACACACAAGTTTTGGTTTTAATACTGCTTTGTTTTATGTGTGATAAAGTGTTGCATCGAAAAATTGTCAATCACTGAAAAAAGTATATTTTTAATGAATAAAAAACATTATAAAACAAGAAAGGTACTACTACTGTACTACTAAAATCAATGAAGCTATGTCGATTTGATTTTGCCATCGTTTCTATGGCAGCTATATGATGTTGTCCGATTTTGACAAAACTAAAAGCGTAATTCTGATATGGTAAATAATTACTAAGTCTCAAAGGAATATTTTGATAAATAGAAAAACACCAAAATAAAATATTTTCCGTCCGTTTCTACGCAAAGTAGTCTCTCAGTTTTAAAGCTATCTGCTTGAAACTTTCCTTAAAGTTTTTCTTTCTATTGCCGGTAGTATATAAGTCAGAACAAGGCGGATCGGCGACTATATCATATAGCTCACATAGGCACAATCGAAAAAAAAATGCAGAAAAATTATAACTATGTGGTTTTTGAAAATTAGTATTTTGTTCTTTTATTAAAATACTATGGAATTCCGGAGAGCAGTAGCTGACATAGAAACGATGGCAAAATGAAGCGCATAATCGACATAGCATCATGGTTTTTAGTAATATAGGCATAGAAATCGAAATGTAGTCGTTTTGTAATAACTGCAGGGGTATAGAAACTTCGGCTTCCCGAAATTTGCTTAATTTCTTTTTTGTGCTTATTTTGTTTATGCTAACTGTGGCAAACATTCCGATGAATGCATAGAGCCTTACGTTCATACTCATACAAATTATATAACAAAATCGTACAGAACTGCCATAACTTCGGAAGTTTACTCTAAAACTTTAACACAATATTTCTAAAATATTGTGCATTCCGAAAAAAAAATAAAAAAAAGCAAAAAAAAAATTAAATTCTGTACCCGCCTTAAATAAGCCAAATAATGTGTGTTGGGGCAATTGATGCAACTATGGTCATAATTGGCGTTATTTAGATCTGTTAATGTTTTTCTAAATATTAGCTAGGGTTTTTTATGATTTTTGAGACCAGGCCACATAAGCTTTCAAAAAATGTACGCCCAATGAATGATACTTTACTTTCTTGTTACATAAAATAAAAGATAATAGATTTTAATGTTAAGTTATAATTTATAAGTCTTAACAAACAGCTATAAGGTATAATCTGTTATAATTTTACAGGTTACCATTTGACTATAGAATTCTGCGGTTTGAGGACGTTCGAGTGAGTACCGGGTATAATATGGTTATTATACAAGCTGAAAAAAAATGTCACCTTTTGTTATACCCGTTACTCGTAGAGTAAAAGGGTATATTGTATTCAACCTATAAAGTATATATATTCTTGTTCAGGATCACTAGCCGAGTCAATCTAGCCATGTCCGTCTGTCCGTCTGTCTGTCTGTCCGTATGAACGCTGAGATCTCGGAAACTATAAAAGCTAGAAGATTTGCATTTTGCATGTAGATTTAAGGAGTTTCTACGCAGCGCAAGTTTGTTTCAAAATGGTGCCACGCCCCCTCTGACGCCCACAAGCCACAAGCTGTGGCCACAGTTTTGATGATATTATGAAAATTTTAATTGATATGTATTTGTTTCGTCAATAAATATCGATTGGCCTAATAAACGTTTGCCACGCCCACTCTAACGCCCAAACACCCATTAAACGTTTAAGCCTGGCTAGCGCCTACATTTCCGCCTTTCATGGCGCCATCTAACAGATGACTTTGGAACATCTGGCCAAGGTGCTCAACAGAGTCAACGTTAATTCTCGAAAAGGATTTCTATTAAAGGAAATTGCGATGGTTTTCATTTGTCAATACCGAACTATATCCCAAGAACTATGCAAATCAAATCTAGTTGGCCAAATTGGAGGTCTGAGTCAAACAATGGCGTATGTGTGTATGTACATATGTAAGCATATACATATGTATGTATTTACATTGTACACAGTTGCAATTGCCCGGCAAAGATAACTCCTTTCAAAGAAAGCTATTCGCTATACCCGTTACTCGTGTTGTGCAAACGTTTACACTTTAATATACATGTATGTTTAATATTTCTAGTCAATTTATTGCACTCAAAAACATAAACATAAACACAGCTGCTGGTGCAGGACAAAAGCTGCCTGCGCTAAAGCAGCGCTGGTGCTGTTGCTCGTGCTGTAAAGCTGCCAGCACTAAGAGATCGCCGAATACGTCCATATTGTTAGGGTACAAAGTCTGAAGAGTAGCAAAAGACAAAATATTCTTGCTGCATCGAAATGAAATGATCGCACACATGCACCCCTGTATGAGAATGCATGAACACAAATACATACAAAGCCCAATTCAAGCGCAGGGCAACCTTCTTCAAAATGCGCGTCTCTGCGACTGAACGACCGAACTCGAGTAATGAGCGCGCGAGCGTCTAAATGAAAATAAGAATGTGAGCGGAAAAAAACCCGAAGGCACACGAAGTGTCCGGGGCCTGCCCCTACCAGCTGTGGGGCCTCCCGATTTGAAACTTTTGTGACCATTTAAAACCCATAGAAAATCCCAACTTCCTAACTTTACAAACACCAAAGTTATGGCATTTCCGATCAATCAGTTATATGATAGCTAGTCGGCCGATCCCGGCCGTTCCGACATATATACTGCGTGAAAAGGAAAGAAGGGTGTGTGCAAAGTTTCAATTCGATATCTTTAAAGCTGAGAGGCTAATTTGCGTAGAAACAGACAGACGGACATGCTTATATCAACTTAGGAGGTGATCCTGATCAAGAATATATATACTTTATAGGGTCGGAGATGTCTCCTTCACTGCGTTGCACAATTTTGACCAAAATTATAATACCCTCAGCAAGGGTATAAAAATTCTGTTCATAAGCAAAACATTTTGAACCTATCTTACTATTAGGAGAATGCCAGCGAATTTCGTTTTTTGCGGAGAACCACACAAGTCCATGGCTTGTACCATGATTTACATGCCTCGATCGATTATATTTAGCAAAAGTAAGGTGTCATGCAGTTTATATTGATTTAAGACTAAGCTCCGATTTTTTTTACATAGGTTTAGCTTAGGAAAGTAGTGATAGACAAAAGTTGAGTTATGTAGAGCTTTGGGCGATTTTGCTGATTGCCTAATGCTTCGACTGATGACGGTACCCTTTCTTCAAACGCTAAAGCCGATTCCGCTCTATAGGGCAGCGCTTCATTACCCAAAGTGACTGCGAACATATACGTAAATCGAACCACGTCTCCCGTCTGGTACTTATACGAATACTGACAAGATAAATGCTGTTGCAAAGTAGTCCTGACCCTGATGAGGTGCCGTTTATATGTGTTGTTCGCTCTTCAGAATTACTTTCAATTAAACTTTGCAAAGCTATTTCTGCGTTCCGCCTTGCTCCTGAGGATAGGTCAGAGGCCGTCAACAAAGTCACTCCCGACAATTTTATTGTTAACCAATTTATAAAAAACAAGAAAGAAAAGCTAACTTCAGGCGGAGCGGAAGTTGATATACCCTTGCAGAATATTCTGCAAATTATATTCTCCAAAAATATTCATATAATGCATTCTTAACATAATACTCATAAAATATCCCAACTTCCTTACTTTAAAAACACCAAAGTTATGGCATTTCCAATCGTTCAGTTGTATGACAGCTGTAGGATATAGTCGGTCGATCCTTATGAAATTTGATTGGTCGAATTAAAATTAAAAATAAAACCCTTAGAAAATCCCAACTTCCTAACTTTACAAACTCTAAAGTTATGGCATTTCCGATCGTTCAGTTATATGGCGGCTATAGGATATATTCGGCCGATCCCGGCCGTTCCGACATATGTACTGCGTGCAAAGGAACGAAGGGTG
Organism: Drosophila rhopaloa; assembly: GCF_018152115.1. Lineage (NCBI taxonomy): Eukaryota > Metazoa > Arthropoda > Insecta > Diptera > Drosophilidae > Drosophila > Drosophila rhopaloa. The sequence continues at coordinate 78,446 of NW_025335088.1, forward strand.
TGTGCAAAATTTCAATTCGATATCTTTAAAACTGAGAGACTAGTTCGCGTAGAAACAGACGGACATGCTTATATCAACTCAGGACGCGATCCTGATCAATAATATATATACTTTATAAGGTCGGAGATGTCTCCTTCACTGCGTTGCACACTTTTGACCAAAATTATAATACCCTCTGCAAGGGTATAAAAAAATTATTTTTTCACACACGCGTAAAATTCCCTCAATTTTAATTTCCATTCCAATTTCTCTCACGTGTTCTCGAACCGTCCTCTGTTTTGGACGATTTACCGGCCTTCAACCACGACCGTTTTCGCTTGATATTGTCGGATGTGATCCATTTTTCGTCGCCAGGACCATCCGCTTCAAAAATGGGTCAGGTTTATTCCGTTTCAGCAGCATATCGCAGGCGTTGACTCTGTCCAACATGTTTTTTTGCGTCCAGCTTTTTTTTGTATCCAGCCTTCTGCAGATGGTTTAAAACGGTTTGGTGACTAACTCCTATCTCCTCGGCGATGTCACGCGATGTCTCATGCCGGTCTAGCTCGATGTTTTCCATGATTTGATCGGTATTCGTCGTCACAGGTCTTCCGCCGGCTGGCTTATCCATGGTGTCGTTTTCACCGTTTCTGAATCGTCGAAACCGTTACTCCGAGGTTCGAAGTGATAGAGTACCATCCCTAAAACACCATTAATTTCACGGAATGTTTCTCTAGCGTATTTACCTTTTACGAAGGAAAACTTTAAAACACCGCGAATTTCGGCGTTAGCGAACTCCATGTTTACACATGTATAACTTTTCAGCGCAAAAACCAAACTTGTTATGAATAGCTTCGTTTTGTAGGTTATGTCAAGACCTTTCCATCAACATATAGCATTGCCCGATACCGATATGTAGCGTTTTGCGCAAAGCAGCCAAATTCAAAAACCAAAAAAAGCGGAAGGGAGATATTTGACAACCTGACATATCCGGTTAAACCAAACTATGTAGTTTTTTTTCCATCCATTATCAAACCGTACTCAGCCTTTGGGTAAACTTAGTCGAATTCACAAACCTGTCTGCAATCATGAAATTTTTGTTTATAAGTATTCTTTCCTTTTAACCAACTATTTCTAATCCAAGTTGTTCCCTTTTGTTGACGGTGAGGGCTTAGAATTTGTTGCTGTAAAAGTCAGTGTTGGCTCTGCTTTCATGTTCTGACTTTCTCATATATTCCCCCTAAATCTAATTTTTATTCCAATCTCTGTCACGTGTTCTCGAACACTCACTATTTCTGTCAAGAAATTTAAACCAGGCTCCCAATATATCCGGTTCAACAAAACTGTGTAGCTTTTTTTCCATTCATTATTAAAACGTACTCAGCCTTTGGCTGAACTTAGTCAAATTCACAATCCTGTCTGCAATCATGCAATTTGTGTTTATAAGTATTCTACTTAGAGAGGGTTTTCACCTTTTAAACAACTATTTCTCCTTCATGTTGTTTCCATTCGTTGACGGTGGGGCATAGAATTTGTTGTTGTAAAAGTCAGCGTTGGCTTTGCTTTCGTTTTTCTGACTTGCTCATGATATTCCCCCTAAATCTGATTCTAACGCTTATCTGATATTCAAGTTGTGATGTATGCCTTTAAGCTCCTACATATTTCATATATTCCCTGTGCTGATTCAAATCTTTTCTTATCTAGCATCTGTCATGATTTTATCTATGTGATATCCGATCTCTTGCCCAAATTAAAAATAAGCTGGATCTTACGTTCGTCACTGATGCTTCACTTACAACAGTTTCTAGAGTCAACTCGATTTCCCTTCCAGAAGGTACTTCTCACCCAAACATATCTAAATTCGTCGAGTTCATTTGAAAATTGTGCACAAAGTGATCGGAAAACCGAAAAGAAAATCTTTCTTATCCATTTTCAGAAATTAACCTTTAAAAAGGTATCTCCTCTATTGACGTTTTTCTATCTAATGGTCCCGAAAAGGTGCTAAGCTGCACTTTAAGATATTAAGTCTTACTTAATTTCTCTTCACAATAAAGGTTCAACGTCGGACATTTGAAATTACCGCGGCATTGCCAAACTTTCATCTATTCCTATAATTCTTATTACACATTTTGAACTGTTTAATTTTAAGTGGGACTTTGATAGATTTTTGCCATTCGATGCCAACATAAATTAATTGACCGGTTCTACATCGCCTAAGAATTGCAATTATGTTCGTTCATAAGATTCGTATAGGCTCTGTCGACTCACAATCACTTTAAGATTTATTTGCACTGTTAAACGACTATAATAGCTTTTCTAATATAATATTTTAAAAAGCAATTATAACTCTTTCGATTAGAATAAATTGTATATATATTGTTTTATTGTTAAGTTAGCAGATAATTGATAACCAATTATGATTAAAGATGTAAAATTAACAAACTCTTTGTGGAAGTTTTCCAATTCCTCTTAGGTTTTTTGCCAAAATTCATTCATATTTATATTCATATTTATTAACTTGTGTTGCAGATAATACCGATTTCGTCCAATTCCCCGAGCTTTTTTGAAAATTTGTCCCCTTTTTTTTCTTTATATAGGCAATCGCTTATAATCGAGTTTGCTTAGTGTAAACGGCCATTCTGAATGATTGCGTTAACCCTGATGTCGATTTGAAAGTCGAGTAAGTCCAAATAGGATTTCAAAAGGCTTTTATAACCATACACGGTTGATAATTTCCCTATCGGCCCTGGTAGTATATTATTTTTTTGTTATTATATTTTGCTAATATTACTATATTATTTCAATATTCTATATTCACTACTCTTTGGAGTTGACTTTTGTCTGATTTGATCGCACTCATGTCTGCCTGTTCATTTATTGAGTCATTTTTCTAGTTTTTCCTGTATACGAAAGTCTGCTAATTTCCATTTTAAATAATGTACCTTGTAGATTTTTGTTCATTTAAATACGAAATTCGTACTCTCCATAATCTAACCAATATGGTAAAAAGAAAGTTATTGACTTATGGACTATTAAAAGATAAAAGTTATAAAAACTTTCCCTTACCTAATGTATGGAATTTAAGAGTTTATCAATGGGCAAGACTAGAATGCAATACACGTTTACCAAATCTATAAACGCAGCTAAATATTATACTTGATGTCACAGACTTTGCTAAATAGCAAGAAAGAAAATATATTGGTACCTAAAACTTTGGTAAGAGATCAAAAATATACTTTTGGGTAAAATTATAGTACTAGGGTATAAAAAAATCAAATTTTAAAAATGTAGTTCTCATTCATTTAGGCCGCCTGCGTAGTAAGCTAAAAGGTTTAAAAGATTTGTTCAGTTTTAAATCAACTTTTAGCTTACTATTAAGACGAGAAACATACCTGAGACTATAGTTGAAAACAGATAAGAATCAAACTATATTAATATGCTGGTTTTTAATGATATTTCTTTAAAGCAACATACCAACTTAACAAAGCTATACACATGAAATCATGAGAAAATGAATCTTTCCAAGTTATTTTTAAATTAAGTGTAAACTACGATTTTGATATAATTTTATATTGACTTATATTTAATAACTCGTGAAATGCATTTGAAAGCAGAGAAGTTGTAAACTTTTTCGGCAATGCATAAAATTTGGCAGAACACAAAATGCAAAACCAAATGCAGACAATTTAAAAATCTACTTCTATATATATGTTGACTTTTTTTATTTAAAAACCTCATATCGTCGCTGGCCACTGTTGAATTTGATTGCTTTGGTAACTTCGGTACATAAAAATTTACTTGATCTTTTTTACCGCTGAGTAGCATTGATGGGTTGAGAGCAGCTGTATTGAGCGCCTGGGCAGCATTGTTTAATGCTGCAGGGTTCAAAGCAGCGTTAATCCTAAAGTTTTATAGAATAAAAATATAAATACAACACAAACACTGCGTTTGAATGCAGAATATAAAATGGGACCTTTTTTTAATATATGTACGTATGTGTGACCTCGCCAGTCTGACTTCCAAAATAATAACATCCAATCCAAACAGTTAATACGTTTAATTTAATATAATTTTTGAATATTATCCAGCCAATTTTTTAATAGTTAAGATATGAATATGGTTTGCAATATGTGCATATATTATTGATACAATTATTTTTTTCCGATTATAAGGGAATCAAAAAGGTATACTTACCCTTTGCTTTCCCAGCGTTCTTTTTCAAATCCCTTATGAATTGATTGAGCTATTGAAGATTCCATAAGATCGACATACCGCACCACTAACGGTGCGAATGTGTCGCGCAGGTGCTGATGAAAACGTCCATTACGCAAATTATCTAAAAAAAAATATTTATTAAAATTTAATTTAAAATATAATACCAAATGACCAATAAATTTAACTCAAACAAGAAAAGATGCTAGCTTAGATTTTGTTCCCTAGAAGATTTTTTGTCAATATATAATGGTGTATACAAAACAAAGTGACCCAAGCATAGTGAGTTTTTTAATTGCAACAAGAAAGGAAGCAATCCTCGGCAAGCCGAAATGTATATACCCTTGCAGTTATTACAAAACGACTACATTTCGATTTCTACGCCTATATTACTAAAAACAATGAAGCTATGTCGATTTTGCGCAGCATTTTGCCATTGTTTCTATGGCAGCTATATGATATTGTTGTTCGACTTTGACAAAACTAAAAGCGTAATCCGATATAGTCAATAATTGATATATCCCTAAGAAATATTTTGGTAAATAGAAAACAGCAAAATTAAATTTTTTTCATTTTCATTCTTTTTAATTTGTCGATTTTTCTATGGGAGCTATATGATATAATTTATTTAAATCCGTAATTCTATAGTATAATAATAACAAATTATAATATAATATTATCAAAACCCAAAGAAAAACAAAAAAAATTAAAAACAACAGTTAAACTAAAACTATTGGAGCTATTTGATATAGTCGCCCGATCCGGCTCATTTCGATTTATATACCTGCAATAAAAAGACAACTTTTGGTAAAGTTTCAAACAGATAGCTTTAAAACTGACGGTCTAGTTTGCGTAAAAACGGACGGATAGCGGACATGATCGAGTCTCCTGGTGATGCTGATCAAGAATATATATACTTTATAAGGTCAGAAATGTCTCCTTCACTGCGTTGCAAACTTTTAGCTGAAATTATAATACCCTCTGCAAGGGTATAAAAATCATCAGATAATCAAATAATTTAAATGACATATAATAAATAATTATAAAATATGTAATCGTACTTCCGCGTTTTTGTTTCTGCAATCGTCGGTAGGGTGTGCAGGCACCATCCGCTCGCAGAACAACAACCAAAGCTAATTTGGTTTGAAGTTTTCTCAACCACTTAGGAGCAGTCGGTGTTTTAAGTGACACCGACTGCGATATGCCCTTGGAATACATACATATATGCAAAACATTTTGCTGCTACCACTGATTTGAATTTGTAAACCAAAATGAAAATTATACTGTAATATTAAAAACAAGAGAGAACGCTATAGTCGGGTGCCCCGACTATCAGATACCCGTTACTCAGGTAAAGGGAGTGCGAGGGAGATGGGTATTCGATAGGTATTGATAAACACAATAAAACTGCATTTTTACTTTTCCGAAATGTTTAAATTTTTAAAATCGTATATAAGCGATTGTGGGCGTTAAAGGGGGCGTGGCACCATTTTGAAACAAACTTGCGCTGCGTAGGAACTCCTAGAATCTGCATGCAAAATGCCAATCTTCTAGCTTTTATAGTTTCCGAGATCTCAGCGTTCATACGGACAGACAGACAGACAGACGGACAGACGGACAGACGGACAGACGGACAGACAGACGGACAGACAGACAGACGGACAGACAGACGGACAGACGGACATGGCTAGATCGACTCGGCTAGTGATCCTGAACAAGAATATATATACTTTATAGGGTCGGAAACGCTTCCTTCTACCTGTTACATACTTTTGCACGAATACAATATACCCTTTTACTCTACGAGTAACGGGTATAAATATATTATAACATATACTATTCTAATTTGTATCGTTAACCCAATAGTGAATACGCCCATATTGTTAGGGTACACATTATGAAAAGTAGCAACGGACAAAATATTTTTGTCGCATCGAATTGAAATAAACGCACACATGCACCCCTGTATGAGAATGCATGAACACGCATACATATAAAGACCAATTCAAGCGCAGGCGCAATCTTCTTCAAAATGCGCTTCTCTGCGACTGAACGAACGAACTCGTGCAATGAGTGCGCGAGCATCAAAATGAGAATAAGAATGGGAGCGCAAAAAACCCGAACGCACACGAAGCGTCCGGGGCCTGCTGCCAAGAGCCCTGGAGTCTGTCGCTAAGAAATTTTTGTGTCCATTTTCGTTGTATGAAATGACCAGTCTATACGTTGTATGGTTAGTGATAGAGCCATACGGTCGTATGTATAGTCAAACGATTATGATTAAATTTAAGGTATTGATAAACAACAAAAAATATATTGGTATTGCATGATGATCATCCTCTGACCAGTGCGGTACATATACAATTATAATTATATTATAACTAAAATTATTATTATATTATAAATAAAATTATAATTCCCTCTGTAAGGGTTAAATATATTTAGGTGATCATTCTTTTATGCCAGTTATTATATGTTGTCATTTAAAAAACAAGACCTAGAAAAACAACGAACCTATAACAATTTGATTTAATTATACTGTTAGTTTTTTCCATCTTTCCTCAAAAACTCACAGTTTCGTTGCGAATGGCAAAAAGCATGGTCGAAACCCACGTGTAGCCCCCAATTTTTATTCTGAATTTATGCAATTGTTTCGGACGTTCGTGTTAAACTCCTAATCAGCAACCAGAGAGTGATCTCCAACGTACAGTCTCGATCATGCTTTCAAAGAGTGCAGACACGTTTTTGCATCGCTGCGAAATTCTTAGTGAGGATTCTATGGACAAATCCACTTTCGTGGCAAAAAAATTTGTTTTGGTAAGCCCGGCAGCTAAAACTGCAGTGATAGTGCTCAGACGCCCCGCTCTGGTGTATAGCGAAAACATGTGAAAAAGGTCAAAAGGCAACAGTTGCAGTTTGTTGATCTTTCAATTCAAATTCGAATTCAATTTCAAACATAAACTTAATAAAAATAAAATAAAAACAAGAGAGAACGCTATAGTCGGGTGCCCCGACTATCAGATACCCGTTACTCAGGTAAAGGGAGTGCGAGGGAGATGGAGATAGAAACTTTGATCACGCATAACTTTTTAACGAATGGTCCGATTTGAAAAATTTCTTCTACATTTCGATAGGTATTGATAAACACAATAAAACTGCATTTTTACTTTTCCGAAATATTAAAATTATTAAAATCGTATATAAGCGATTGTGGGCGTTAAAGGGGGCGTGGCACCATTTTGAAACAAACTTGCGCTGCGTAGGAACTTCTAAAATCTACATGCAAAATGCCAATCTTCTAGCTTTTATAGTTTCCGAGATCTCAGCGTTCATACGGACAGGCAGACGGACAGACAGACGGACAGACAGACGGACAGACAGACGGACAGACGGACATGGCTAGATCGACTCGGCTAGTGATCCTGATCAAGAATATATATACTTTATAGGGTCGGAAACGCTTCCTTCTAGCTGTTACATACTTTTGCACGAATACAATATACCCTTTTACTCTACGAGTAACGGGTATAAACAGACATCCGTTCCCCGTATGTGAACCTGGTTCTTGGTGCCTTCTGGATGCAAGGTGCACGCCTTAGGGCTACGACTGCTCCTCTGCAACATATTCTAGTCCACTCCTGGCAGCTTAAAGAGGACTGATCTTATCGCGAGTTTATTTGAGGTATGAACACATTCAAGAAAGCCTAACCTTTCTTGGCCATATTGTTCGTTTCATTAATAGACCAAAAAGACATTTGGTCAAAACAAAGTACGTCAACCTTGTGTTTGTTGAACTAGAGCGATCTTCAACCAACAACGAAATTCATGAAGTGAAGACTATTGTTCAAGTGGAATTACCCTACAAAAAAGGATGAAGTCGTACAATGCCAGGATTTCAACCATACAAAGAACAACTGCTTGGTTAGAAACATGCTATAGAGGCCTGCGAACGAGATATTCATCCCGTTAAATGTGTAAATTGTGGTGAAAATCACACAGCAAATTAGAAGGGCTGTGTTGTCTACCAGCAGGCAGTAAGGCATCCATCCTAAGGTAACGCTCTCCCCCAAAAATCCCATACAAAAAGGACTACTGTTCGATCGGATGTCGTGGGAGCTTTGTCATACGCAAATGTCACCAATGGTCATTTTCGACAGCAAACTCAACAGGGTGACACCAGTTACAGCAATCTGCGAACCAGCACCAGAACCAATTCCCTGCACTGGGAACAAAGGACCATCCTCGGGTACAGTTACAAACCTTACAGACTACAGCCCTTGACCAACAACAATAACCAGAGACACGCCAACAGAAGCAACAGTCCTTCCAGCAATTTCAAAACGATCAGCGATGGAAACGGCAAGAATAAATGTATTTACCATCTGAAGAAAAATTGTTTGACCTCGTTGCTCGGTTAGACAAAATGCTCCAGATGATGATGTCAATGATGTCGCTTATAACCCCAAAGAGCGCCAGGATCTGCACAAGCCGTCGCTGGTCTCCCCTCTGCCTTTCCAGCCCACCCATGCGTCAAATTTAACTCAAAATCGGTGTGGGGAGATGGAGCTTTTTGTAAAGCAACATCATATCGAGTCAGCGAAACTGACTTCTGCTCTAAATCATACCACCAGCTAAGGAGATACGACGTTCATCTGTTAAACCATCCTGCTGATCGCCATCGCGAAGGATGCGCAATTATCATCAAATCGTGACTTAAATACTACCAATTCTTATGTGTGGAACCTCAAACAATTCTCAGTTCACAGCTAATTACTATGACGAGCTTCTAAGTGAGCTTAGACCAAATTTTATAATTGCAGGGGAATGGAATGCCCATCATCGTCTCAGGGGATCACGTAACTCTACAAACAGGGGCAGAACTCTAGAGGATATTATACTCACATCCTATACCCATACAACCAACGCATGCCATCAGCCATAGACTTCGCCATCTACAAAGGAATTCGTTTTGATTTTTTAACCATCTCTGAAATTCTTGAATTGAGTTCGGACCACATCCCACTTATAATCCATAATAGAGTTTCCGCTTGTAAGCTTTCCCGCAAGACGTACATCCTGCCGCAGAAGGCAAATATACCACATTTTCAGGAAGCGATTAACGGTATAGTTAACCTCAACGATGCTACTGAAATGTTTGTGGGAAATATTCAAACCCTGGTGAATCATTAACCTGCGGACAAAGACCAAACAGCCCATCTGATTCACCTCATGCCCTTTTAAAATCTGAGGTCCTGGATCTGGTGAAGTTGTAGATTTATGCGTTCACGAGACCCTTCTGACAAAAGATAATATCGTCGTGCTGATAACAATCTTAAGAAATGTTGCTTAGAACGAAGAGTGAATACTTTGCCGATATTACTGATCCCACAAAGCCGTATGGATTCAATCTCTGGAGAGCAACAAAGAGTATACGACAACACATGGTGCAGATCAGACGACGAAATTTCGATGGCCTTTGCTGAGCAATAGGGAGGGCGCTTTTAGGCATTCAATTTTGCTAGGCCTGAAGACGTCGATGAAAACCTAGCATTCCTAAATGCACCCTCCTCGGCAATCGAACCTATTCCTCATGTGAGTCCGGAAGAGGTCTGTCTTCACATTTGCAAGCTGCAACGCAGTAAGGCTCCAGATTTCAACGGCATCGACAGCAGAACTGCCAATGCGTTACCTAGGAAGGGTATACTGTTTCTAGTTATCCTTTTCGACTCCATGTTACGTATCCACAATTTTCCCACACAGTGGAAGTGTTGATATCGATGATCCCCAAGCCAGGAAAACCGGAAAACCTTGTTGCGTCCTACCGACCAATAAGTTTGCTGACCACATTCTCTAAAATATTCGAAAGAATATTCCTTAGTAGAATGTTGGCAGTAAGAAGTGTACAGGATGCCAATGGTACCATGGTACCCCAGAGCAATCCCATCGGGTAACACAGCACATTCTTAGAGCTTTCGAATATAAGCAGTACAGCAGATCCCTATGGCACGATGTCTTGCTGTTTAAGTTGAAAACTCTCCTGCCAACTGCACAATATCTTCTCCAGAAATCGTATCTTTTAGAACAAAATTTTATGGTAGATATAAGAGGCGCACGGTAATCTATCAAATGCATTCGAACTGGTGACCGAAGGACTCAGGCTCGTTCAATTTTAAATTAATAAGTGCTGACAGGGATTCTATTATCCTTGAAAATCTTCTTTTTATACCCTTGCAGAGGGTATTATAATTTTGGTCAGAAGTTTGTAACGCAGTGAAGGAGAGGATTCCGACCCTATAAAGTATATATATTCTTGATCAGGATCAATAGGGGAGTCGATATAGCCATGTCCGTCTGTCCGTCCGTCCGCCTGTCCGTCTGTTTCAATACCGTTTGCGAGATCAATTTAAAAGCTAGCGATCTGAAACTTTCACAGTCGTCCTAAAACAAGTGTACGCAGATCAAGTTTGAAAACCGCCCCGATTGGATGTCTATATCCTATAGCTCCCATAGGAACAATCGGATATAACTTGCAGGAATGGAAGATATTTCGCGCAGTGTAAAAGCTATTGACATAAATCTTTCTTTGACGATCGGACGTCTATATCCTATAGCCCCCATAGGAACAAAAGGGTAAAATCGGTTAAAATTTAATGATTTTTAGAATAATTCGCGCAGTGTGTAAGCTACTAACATAAATTTTTCCAATTCTTATTTATTTACGTATATCTTGATTAGGGTAAAAGCGCTTTCCGCTCGGAAGTCTATATCTTAAAGGAGATAGGAAAAATTGTTAAAGGCTGCGAAAGTATCCCTTTTTATACCCTTGCAGAGGGTATTATAATTTAATTTATATAACTATAACTATATATTATATAACTATATCCTATAGCTGCCATATAACTGATTGATCGGAAATGCCATAACTTTGGTGTTTGTAAAGTTAGGAAGTTGGAAATTTCTATGGGTTTTATTTTTGGCCAATCAATCCGACCTTTTAAGTTTCATAAGCATCGGCCGACTATAGCTGCCATATAACTGAACGATTGGAAATGCCATTACTTTGTGTTTTTAACGTTAGGAAGTTGGGATTTTTTATGAGTATTAAGAATGCATCATATGAATAATTTTGAAGAATATAATTTACAGAATATTCTGCAAGGGTATTTCAACTTCTGCTCCGCCCGAAGTTAGCTTTCCTTTCTTGTTTTCTATTTGTATATGACATTTTTGCAGTATAAAAGCAATTGACTTGAAACGATGCAAATCTAGTTTACTTATGTATACCTTATTCCTTTCGCTACTTTTTCACTTTTAGCAATTTCGGCAAAGTCTGCAAGGGTATTAAGACTTCAGCTTGTAATATGTACATTTTTTTATTATTTCATTAGCGTACTGCTACCCAAGTCTACAATATTTTCAATTTCATTGGGTCTTCAGTCTTATCATCTTACTTATATAACTTTTCGCAGCAATTCCATAGACCTGAAGGCCGCAGAAAAGACTCGCCGCTAGAATGGCCTTGTATATCTTGACCTTGCAGCCAAGGGATAGTTTGTTGCGTGGTGCAAGAAGCCATGACATCCGAGCAACCTTGGTCCTGAAGAAGTGCTGAAATGCTAAAGAAATGCTGTATAGCCGTGACGTGCTTGCTGACCGTAAGCTTTTTATGTAAGATGATACCTAGGAATTTATACGCCTGGTGGTGGCTGATTGCACTTCCGTTACAACTGACGCCTGGACAGCTACGGTTGGTGGAACGCCACAATGAATAATTTTTACTGGCGTCTGTGTCCAAGTTTTCAAGAAAGCTGTCTATGTGGTCATGCTTTCTTGGGGCAAGGCCTTTTGTAAACCGTTTGCCAGCCTACTGTGTATCAGTTGGATACTTTAATTTATCCCTTTTAACTCTTTGTTTCAGACAAAGCAGTGACACAATTCTGGGTGGTAACTGGAGTGGTCTGTGAGCGTCTGTGTCATTCCGATTTCTGGGTGCAGCAAGCTCAGCAAGTTTGGTTTGCTCATGAAAAAACTAATGCCATTATTAATATCCACCGCTTCTCGAATTTGCATAATAACCTCACACAGCTGGTCAAGCTGGGCTTTAAATACATTTATGTTAGCATCGTAAGCAAGTAGTCGTAATCTCGTATCATGGATTCAAATTCCGTCCGTCAGTTTTGCCAAAATGCCTATATGCTTCAAACTTTCCGAAAAGTAGTCCTTCTATTGCAGGTAGTATATAAGTCGGAACGAGCCGGATCGGGCTATATCATAAAGCTCCCATAGGAACAATACATTTTGCCTAGTTTTGTAATTTATTATAGCTTCATTATCTTCATCCTTGACCTGATTGTTCTCCCTGTCTATCTTGTTGGGATATATGTATTTAGGGAACACTAAGACGGATTCCATCAAACTACATAGTAGTGTTAGTTTCTCTTCATTAATGATGTTAGAATTTACATTTAAGCGTTGTTAGTTTTTTTTACAGCTTTCACGGAAAGAGTTAGTGGTATAAATTCTTGAAACACAAAACCTTGAGGTACGTATGTTGTAATTAGTGGAATATTAAGGGTCGGTTCCAAGGAAGGCATATAGCTGAAAGCTTACACTCGGTAGGCATATAGCTGAAAGCTGGTTTGATTTTGTCTATCTCCAATCGGGACAGGTCTTGCTCCATACTTTCCGCTTCAGCAGCCGAATTGTTTCCGAAGGTCGCTGCATTGGATGCAGAGGCCGCCTCATTAGGAGGGGGAGTGAGGATAGGTAAAGGGAACTGAGTCACGCCTTTGCGTTTCCTGAAAGAGGCATTTTTGCAAATTGTTGTCACATAGTTGGGTAAATGCTAGGCGCCACGATTGCAGTCCCGCTGTATGTAGAAGTACAGGCCAAGCCTTCTTGGACGTTAGAAATAGTGCAGATCGTTGATTGTGCTGGCATTCTTGCGAATAAAACAGATAAATCTGCACGGTTGTTGGCAGCGTATTTCACCAGGGTCTGCATCAGCTACTTTTCTGATCTCCTCAAACTTATTGCACCCATTACTTGGTCGTGATTGAGCAGATTTCTCCAATTGATATCAATTGATATTCACATCACATGATAAGAAGTCTGAAAGGTAAGTTTATGGTTAAAACCCAACACAGCTTAAAATTTTCTTATTGTTGACCAAATTCGCTAAAAAAAAGCCCTCACCGCTTAGCTGTGACTAAAAATAGACTTTGCCTGCAAGATAAGCCCACGAGCCGCGAAGATGTTTATGTTGGTTCACTTGCGCGAGGTAATTTGTAAAGGGCTAAAGTGAAAAGAAACAAAAAAAACTTCTGGACTACACGATATACATTGCCGTCATCCACAGTAACCAGTGGTTACAGATGATAACAAAGTTGCCTAAAATCAGTGATTACCCTCAAAATAAGGGTTGGGGACGGGGAACGGGTTTCTTGGTTCTAGCTTGAGAAGGGGCATTGTTTAGGGTCACAGTATGTAAGTTAGCTTCGACAGGGTCAGACAAACCATGGATCATTAATAGCAGGGGAAGTAATTGTATCATCATCATCGTCAGACAAAATATCAAAGCTATTGTTCTTCCCAAAGTAGGTAGAGTCTTCTTCATTTCATCATATCAGAGGCTGCAGCTTGAGGATGTTTATAGTCGCCAACAGGGTTTATCAACGATGATTTACATCTACATCAGAGTATGTCTAGATTTCGTATTTTCCTGAGGTTATTTACCTGAGTAAAGCGTTCTTCATCAGCAGCATTCTTACTAATCCACTTTGGGGTAGAAATGGTCATAGTCGGGACAGATGGGATTATCAAATTTCAGATTCTCAAAACTAAAATCATCAGAAGTGTCAGAGAGGCACCTATTGGCATCAAAGGCAGTCGCCTTGGCATTCATAGAGGCTTTAATAACAGCTAATTTGGCAGCTTTGTCCGTTTTGACCGGTGGTCGGATGACTTGGTCCTAAGCAAAGGCCGGGTGCTTAGTCACTTGAGAGTCCTGATTGTTTCACGACAAGCTTTCGCCGAGATGGCTTGAAATTTGAAGACATCATTACATTATGACATCATGACATTACATTGCACTAGCGAATGGAACTAAGAGAATACAGAAAAATAAAGTTTAAGTTTGGCAGCCCGGCTGCTGGTCTGCCAACACCGCGGGCAAGGCCGGAAAACGTTTTGTTAAAAAGTCCAGCAAACCGCATAAGCACAGAGAAAAAAAATGTTTTACAACTTTTTTTTGTTTTTTATTACGGCAATTATTATTACACAACCGGTTACCACATGGGTCGAAACTGTATCGGCAATTCTATGATCATTTTAGGGGAGATGAAATCGTCCGTAACTTTTTTTTCTCGTGAGACTTTATAACTTGAGTAACTTCTTATGGAAATATGATAGGGTAGCTCCAGGAAAGTCGATTATTGGGAGCAGAAAGCTATTTGTTGTTGGAAGTGTTTTAAAGATGTTGTCTGCGAGCACGACCGCTGTCGAAAGGTTTACTAGCTGTTATAATTGCGGTGGAGTGTTGCACAGTCAGTCACAAAAGAGACACTAACTCTTCAACTGAGCTGTGAATATCTACTTTACAGTACATGTTTGGCAGGTATCTTTATATAGTTTCAGCACTTAATCCAAATTGTTTTACTAGAAGTTAGAAAAGGGAGCTGAATAAATATAGTGATCCGAAAAATCAGTTAAATATTCCACGTCTTCTTGTCAAGTTAGGCTTTTTAGAATCTGTAGGTATGTAGAATTAGTTTGTATTGGGGTTGGTGAGTAGAGATCTCCAATGGGTGTGTATTACATTGTAGTCACGAGCTGTTGTAGCAAATGATGGCAATTGATAATGGCTCATGCGATTCTTGATAAAATGAGCCTTACCATTAGTACTCCACAAGCCATATCATGATTTGTCGCATAAAATGTAGGCATTAGATGAAAATAGATATTGTTTGTTAGTCTTGTGAGTCTCGATATGAGTATTGCGTCAATGCCATTGTTCAAGAAGAACACTAATTATCATAAATATTAGATATTATTTATTTTCTAGAGCCGTTAATAACGATCTGTAACTTAAAACCTACAAGGGTGCAGTGCCGAACAATTGTAATCTTAAGTACATGCCACTTGAGCCTGACCATAAATATAGTTCTCACAATGCACAAAAGGTCGCCTTGCGGGAGACCGTTGATAAGGCTCCCGCTCAGGCTTACAGATGTGGTCTCTGTGTAGACCATAGATAAGGATATTATAAGAATTTAATGTTAGTTACGTAAGCGAAGACTTAGAAAAATAAAGTCAGATTTCTGTATAAAAACTCAAACGTGAAGGTTGTTTTCCTTATTACAGGAATCCTTCACAGTCATGTTAAACTAGTAACAATGAAGCAAGTATTAATCGTTTTAGGAGCGGCAGAGAGTCAAGATTTGATATTACAGGAAACAGAACATAATACTCTGAAAGGCTCATGCAAGGCATAGTTAGATCTACAATGATTTAACATTAGGGGAATATAATTTCTGGTTAATCTACTTGGCAAAGAAAAGTTTAGCCGACAAGTCGGGGCAGTCAATATCACCATGTATAAGGTTATAAATAAAGATAGTACCCAGCATCGTTCTACGGTTGGCTAGGGATGGTAAATTAATCAAAAGAAGTCTACTAGAATAAGAAGGTAAGATAAGATTTGCATCCCAGTTTAGGCGCCGTAAAGCAAAAAGAAGGAAGTTTATATTCTTGTTCAGGATCACTAGCCGAGTCGATCTAGCCATGTCCGTCTGTCCGTCTGTCTGTCCGTCCGTATGAACGCTGAGATCTCGGAAACTATAAAAGCTAGAAGATAGGCATTTTGCATGTAGATTTTAGGAGTTCCTACGAATCGCAAGTTTGTTTCAAAATGGTGCCACGCCCACTCATGGCCCGTGGTACCAATGTCTTGGGGTAGATGGCGCAATACAATAGCGCCATCTAACGGATGACTTTGGAACAGCTGGCCAAGGTGCTCAACAGAGTCAACGTTAATTCTCGATAAGGATTTCTATTAAAGGAAATTGCGATGGTTTTCATTTGTCAATACCGAACTATATCCCAAGAACTATGGAAATCAAATCAAGTTAGCCAAATTGGAGGTCTGAGTCAAACAATGGCGTATGTGTGTATGCTGGTGCAGGGCAAAAGCTGCCTGCGCTAAAGCAGCGCTGGTGCTGATGCTCGTGCTGTAAAGCTGACAGCTCTAAGAGATCGCCTAATTCAAATTGATAATTTGAACTTTTTGCCTTTTTTTCCTGTGGTCACTCAAATTCACATTATGTTAATGCAAAGTCTAAAGTTGTTTAGCTGAGTAACGGGTATCTAATAGTCGAGGCACTCGACTATAGCGTTCTCTCTTGTTTTTGTGCTGTGAAATGCCAGTTGCATTTCAGAAACATATTTTTAAAGACACCATCAAAACAGATTTTTCTTTGGTTGGGAGCTTCGTTATTATTGTGTTTCTTATATTTACCAGCACTCCTTTTACTCCATTAAGTATTGAATGTATTTTCAGAGGTATGTTGGGCACAAATTTTTGGACTCAAGTTTGATGCCTGTTGCTGAATTATTCCTGAACAGTCGGCTTAGAGACTGAGGCTTAAGACCCTATGTTGTAACTTTACGCCTAAGCAAAAGAAACTTCCGGGCTCGTGGTCGATAGTATATTCGAAATATTTTGTCGGGTGATTGGGTTTTGAGATATTTGTTGGCTTATGGGACTTTTTAAGTCTTTATAGTCAGGCCAACCTGTATCTTCCACCTTGAACAATAGTTTGGGAATTTCATTTATATTTATTATGTTCCAACAGGAGTGATCGCTGAAGGCGTTGTCAATCCTTATTGAGATTGTGCACTGCGATTTGATAAACCGAGATATAGATATGCTAAAAAAAAAAAAAAAAAATGATTTTAAGATTGGCAAAGATTCGGTAGTAGAAATAAAATGCTGTTTGAAAAGCATTTAGGTCCGATTGTAAGTCTAAACTGCTGGAAATTTTGCTATATTGCTGACATAACTAAACGTCATCTGCGTACATAAGGACACGTGACTTTGTGAAGACTAGAGGGAGAGAGATCGGTAATAAATATTGTAAAATGAAGTGGTTCGAGGTGGCTTTCTTGTGGGAAGCCTGAAGTAACTCGGATAAAATTAGAGGTAGAGATTTTCAAGAGGGCCTGTTTTTAGAAGATCACATGGAAACCCTAATAAGTCTAGCTTTAATTCAAGAAGCGAGAAATTTACAAAATCAAACGTTTTACTTCAATCCGTGTAAGCTAAGTCAGTCTGACTGTTCAAATGACTCAGCGCAGTATCTAAGCTCTCATCCTCGAACTCCGTCAGGACCCGATGAATAGACTGGTTTAACTTTATGGAGATCCAAGAGAAGGGAGCATTCGCTTAACCTCGGACAAAAAATTAAGTTTGACTTGAATATGGCATTTGAATAAGACGGATTTGGACGGGATGAAACAGAATATGTTGTCTCGAAAAACTGGGCAAATAGATCGTCAATTGCCTAATCAGTATTTGCAGTAGAATTTTTAAATGATAGCGATGCTGGGTAACAGGCTGATTTACGCTTAGTGTAAACAAAATTAGAAAACTGTTTTGGATCTTGTGAAAATTGGACCCTACAACGAGTCAGAAAGCTTTAATAACACCGGGCTTTAAGCACGGTAAAATTTGACCAAGCCCTTAGGTATCGAGAGAAGGCAGATTTTGAGCCGCACATTTTAAATTTATTGTAAAGTCTGGACTTAACATTTTGTAAGTGTGGCAACTCCTTATTAAACAATGGAGGCTTATTTGAAATTGACGGATATTATAACGGAACACACAGATAAAAGAAGTTCAATGCATTATAAAAGATATTAACGGCCTCAGCCATGTTAGTGCATGAATAAAGTTCGCACCAGTCATATCCGGATATAAAAGTATTTTAACGATGAAAGTTTGCCTTACGGATTCGTTTAACAGACTTTTCGTATTTTTTATTTAGCTCTGTTCTCGCATCTACAGTCAGCTCTAGAGTAGGATGATAGGGATCATACGGTTGTGTAAGTGGTGACGTTCTTAATAGACAAACGACTTCTGGATTGGAAACAAAACACAAGTCCAGTTAACGTCCTAAGGAGTTTTTAACATGGTTTACTTAGGATAGCGCAATGTCAAGTAAGCCGTCAATAAAGTCATGCTGCGGTAAAGGAAGTAAAATATTAGAGTAAAATATTATTAGTACTACCGGGAAACGATCATTTTATACCTGTCATTAAATTCTTCGAAAGTTAGTAATTCAGGGTTCAGTCGACAGTAATCGAGACTACACCTCCCCGTCTGGACTGACGAGCATGCCTGTAAATTGTGTACTTACCCGGAAAAATGTAGACAGCTTACTAAGTAAGCCTATTGTATTCTGATAGGAAAAAAAAGGAGGGGCTAGTTTTTTTGGAGCAGAAGAGAATGTGTATGGCTCTGGGGATGGTTATTGAATGGTATTTTCCATTTCCCCTCAACTATTTTTTTTTCTCTTAGCTCCGTATTTGTAAAATAAAATATGCCCTCAAGCCAGAAACTGGCGGAACACACAGATGCAAAATGAGCACAAGAAATACCAATCTTAAATAATACTTTCCTAGTATATAAAATTGAAATCGGTCAATCTCAAACTTATCAACTTTGTTACGGATATAAGCCGTAATATCCATTGATGTGAGGTCTGGGACGGACGTAAAACAAAAACATGTTTTAGCTGTGGCACCCAAATACCTGTTACCGTTTATGGTACCACACATGCGACCTTACTCCAGAATTGGTATCTGTACTACCAGTAACGGCCGGTAATCCACACGTTAAGTCAACATGAGGTGTTGGGGCTACTACTTTACTTTGCGGCGGGTTGCACGGCATCTGCCACAGAATCGGGCTCAGATAGCATGCGACTAGACCTGCAATTCAAGCGCCACAAGCAGGTTGCGGATTAAGTCCGTTACACAGCTTTTTGTGAAAAAAGCCATTATAGCGTACTAAAATTAAAGCACTCAAGAACTTTTTGGCACCTCGAAACGAGATGGAACGATGCCGTTCCAACAGCATCCAACGACGAAGAGAAGGAATTCAAAAGGGAGGCAATAGAAAAACAATAAGAAAACAGCTTCGAAATAATGATTAAAACGTTTTATTTTATAAACACAAGTTAATCACGATGCTGTTGTGAGTGCCTCGACTATTAGATACCCGCTACTCAGCTAAACAACTTAATATAAATATGCCTTCTTGTATGTTTTTCGTCGCTCGAATTAGCACCTTGGCCAGCTGCGCTGCGTAGGAAATCCTAAAATCTACATGCAAAATGCCAATCTTCTAGCTTTTATAGTTTCCGAGATCTCAGCGTTCATACGGACAGACAGACAGACGGACAGACGGACATGGCTAGATCAACTCGGCTAGTGATCCTGAACAAGAATATATATACTTTATAGGGTCGGAAACGCTTCCTTCTACCTGTTACATACTTTTGCACGAATACAATATACCCTTTTACTCTACAAGTAACGGGTATAATTAGAGTAAGAAATTACTAATATAAACGATAAAATAAAAAATTAAAAGCCAACGTGTCAGAGCGCAAGATGCGAAAATTAATTAAAATGAGCACAGCTCGACAGCAACAACAAGACGAACGTCGACTTTCGTCAATAAAAAATAACGCTTACTTCTGTATACGATCTGATGAGTCAACCGCACCAACCAAAACTGCAGCATTGCAAGTAAACACTGCGAGAGCGCGCTCGCTCTCCCATACTTTACTATGCCCAAGCAACACAGCACCGAATGAGCCGTGGAGTGCCCAATGCCCGTCCCCCGACCCCTACGACCTTACCAACAATATAACAACAACTACCAGCACAATGCCCGTATTTACAACTGTGGCTTCGACACTAACAACAACCAACATAACAACATCCACTGCAGTTACTCAGCGCCCGGCATCGGTAGTTCTTTTTTTTTCGCGCGGAGTCCCACGGCCCACTTACCCGAGGGGCGCAGCCGTGTATCGTACGGCACGATTCGCGAGAAGATAGACGCGAGATAAGAAAATATATGTAAAAGTCTGGGTAAAGTAATAAATAGTAAGATAAATTTTGTGCCAATTAAGCAAGTATTAATCGTTTTAGGAGCGCCGTAAAGCAAAAAGAAGAAAGTTTTTTTGTACTGATCCAATACGACCATATTAGTGAAATAAATAAAGTTTTAGTCAAATAAAGATCATCGAATTCTTTTGACCACCTTTTATCCAAGCACTCCTCCAAGGCTTTATTAACCATGGACGAAATGTGGTTTGAAAATTTTAGTTTAGGGTCCAAGAGAACGCCAAGATCGTTTATCCAAAGAGCTGCCGCTTAATGTGTAAGTCGCGTATATCGGATTGACCCGAAAAAAAGTCATCAGCTAAATTCAGTAAATTATTCTCGGCACCAGTTTTGAAAATTATCCAGATCAGATTGTCCCAAAAAACTAGCCTCCTCTTTTCTTCTTTGCTATCAGAATACAAGAGGCTTACTTAGTAAGCTGACTAAATTGTATTCGGATAGTTTTTCTTTCCCATATAATATTATGGTATGTACAGAGACCTGGTTAAGGCCGGATATTCTTAGCTCCGAAATTCTCCCGGGTAAGTACACAATTTATAGGCTTGATCGTCAGTCCAGACGGGGAGGTGGAGTCCTGATTGCTGTCGACTCCACCTTTTCGTCTGAATTACTAACTTTCGAAGAATTTTATGACATCGAATTCCTAGGTATAAAATTATCGTTTCAATGTAGTTTTGTATATATTACTTGTTCATATATCCCACCATCATCTGAGTTCCCTATTTACGCAAATCACCTTTCCGTTATTCAGTCCATTTCCAAAAAACTGTCAGATCGAGATCAGTTAATAGTATTGGGTGATTTTAATATACCTAGTCCGACATGGTCCCCTGACGAAAACTATAACATTTTACTTCCTTTAGCGCAGCATGACTTTATTGACGGCTTACTTGACATTGCGCTATCCCAAGTGAACCATGTTAACAACTCATTATATTGTTATACCCTTGCAGAGGATATTATAATTTTGGTCAGAAGTTTGTAACGCAGTGAAGGAGACATCTCCGACCCTATAAAGTATATATATTCTTGATCAGGATCGCCTCCTGAGTTGATATAGCCATGCCCGTCTGTCTGTTTCTACGCGAACTAGTCTCTCAGTTTTAAAGATATCGAATTGAAACTTTGCACACACCCTTCGTTCCTTTGCACGCAGTACATAAGTCGGAACGGCCGGGATCGGCCGACTATATCCTATAGCTGTCATATAACTGAACGATCGGAAATGCCATAACTTTGGTGTTTGTAAAGTTAGGAAGTTGAGATTTTCTATAGATTTTATTTTTAGCCAATCAATCCGACTTACCAAATTTTATAAGGATCGGCCGACTATATCCTATAGCTGCCATATAACTGAACGATTGAAAATGCCATAACTTTGGTGTTTTTAAAGTTAGGAAGTTGGGGTTTTTTATGAGTATTAAGAATGCATCTTATGAATAATTTTGAAGAATATATAGGGTATATCAACTTCGGCTCCGCCCGAAGTTAGCTTTCCTTTCTTGTTTTTAGTAAAAAAATGTTCAAACAAGAAAGGAAAGCTAGCTTCGGGCGGAGCCGAAGTTGAAATACCCTTGCAGAATATTCTGCAAATTATATTCTCCAAAATTATTTATATGATGCATTCTTAATACTCATAAAAAATCCCACCTTCCTAACTTTAAAATCACCAAAGTTATGGCATTTCCAATCGTTCAGTTATATGGCAGCTACAGGATATAGTCGGCCGATCCATATGAAATTTGGTAGGTCGGATTAATTGGCCAAAAATAATACCCATAGGAAATCCTAACTTTCTAACTTTTCAAACACCAAAGTTATTTCATTTCCGATCAATCAGTTATATGGCAGCTATAAGATATAGTCGGCCGATCCTTATGAAATTTGTTAGGTCGGATTAATTGGCCAAATATAATACCCATAGAGAGTCCCAACTTCCTAACTTTGCAAACACCAAAGTTATGGCATTTCCGATCAATCAGTTATATAGCAGCTATAGGATATAGTCGGCCGATCCTTATGAAATTTGGTACGTGGAATTGATTGGCCAAATATAAAACCCATAGAGAGTCCCAACTTCCTAACTTAACAAACATCAGAGTTATGGCATTTCCGATCAATCAGTTATATGGCAGCTATAGGATATAGTCGGCCGATCCCGGCCGTTCCGACTTATATACTGCGTGCAAAGGAAAGAAGGGTGTGTGCAAAGTTTCAATTCGATATCTTTAAAACTGAGAGACTAGTTCGCATAGAAACAGACAGACGGACAGACAGAGGGACAGACGGACAGACGGACATGGCTATATCAACTCAGGAGGTGATCCTGATCAAGAATATATATACTTTATAGGGTCGGAGATGTCTCCTTCACTGCGTTGCACACTTTTGACCAAAATTATAATACCCTCTGCAAGGGTATAAAAATTTGACTTCAAGGATTGTACACTTTTGACCAAAATTATAATACCCTCTGCAAGGGTATAAAAATTTGACTTCAAGGATTGTAGCGAAAGACAGCATTTTCTGCTGTGATTCTTCCAGATTAAACAAATTTATAACTATTGGTAAAGCTAGATTAAATACTCACCATCAGCTCTTAAATAGTCATTTAAAATTTGAAATAATGGAAAAGAATCCCATGTGTCAGGAGCCTGCTCTGATAAGACTCTGTCCATATCAACCGCAAAGAGGGACCAGAATATCTCCGCGTGTTCAACCAGCAAATCGCTAAACCACGCAAAAGCCTAAATGAAATAAAAGTTTAATTATTATTGATTAATAAAAAACGTTGTTAAAATTTTTGAACTAAAAAAAGGTCAGGCAAAGTTTCAAACTACAACATTTAAAAATAATAAAATTTTAGGATTGGTTCACTGACAATTCTATACTGAGTTCGTATTAGAATTAGTTTTGTACAGGAAGATTAGGAATGTAAATATGTTCTTGAACGTCATCACAAAAATGTTAACCGAGTTTAGCAGAAATGCAATAAGTTATTTCAGCTTCCGTTTTGCCCACAAAACAAGATATCCAAAATACACTTTTTTTTTTTTTTTTTATTATAAGTAAAAATTATATAAACATAAAAAGGTATTTACAAGAAAAGGGCATGACCTTATCTTACAAAGTTTTAAAGAATAGGTGTCATTTCCAGAACCTAATTGACAAACGATTTGTGCAACATCTTGGAAAACGAAGAAAATATTATCTATTTATTAAAATATACAAAAAAATCATGCCAAATATAATGTTATTTTATTTGTATGCCTTTCTATTTAAATATGGTGCAATGTTAAAATAATTTGTTCCTTACGGCCACAAAAGCATATTACATATAGAAAGAAGGATTTACGACCCACTGAAGTTCTTATTTACATATGTATATTCTTCGCCTGCCCGAAATTGTTTGCACGAAATTTCTTTTGTCTGTTCGGCCATTTACAAATTAAGGAATTTAGGCATTTATCTTTCACATCCGAAATAGAAAATATTTTTTGAAAACAAATGGTTTTTATTCGGATTAGGTTGGTATTTTAATTAGTTATGCCCCGGTCTTCATTTTAGTATGAAGTTTTTATTTTACATATAATTAATTGTTTAAGAATTACGAAAACAATTACTAAAACGAGTTGTCTATACATAAATATGTTCATATTTTTAATAGAAACAGAGATGTAACTCATGGAACTTTTATCTTTAATTTGACATTAATCAAGGCCAAGTATTCCGAATTTAAACCAATTCAATGGGGTGGTAACGCAACACTGTAGTGTTGATCAGTTTGCATGACTCGCGCTGAACCAACGAAATACCAGCGATCCTGCTACGATCAAGCTCTTTCAAAGTTTGTGGGAAATAAAGAATCTACCCCATATCCATTGAGCTTATCGAGGCAACCAGATGGCTCATGGTTACACAAGTGCAAGTCCTTTGCACTGGGCACTAATGAGCCTACGAAAGAAACATGTTCTTTAGGCGGCAACAACTTGCGTTTGCGCTCAAACAGCTGACCGTGCACAATTTGATTTTAATAAAGCATACTCTGCAATTTAAAACATTGTCAAACCAGAGCACACCAAAAAAGAAAATACCCTGTAAACCAAATCATATTTTCCATATATATAATATATAAAGTAAAATTGAACTCTTTACCATCGCCCGTTATAAAGTAGGATTCGCCTCAAAAATACTCCCAGTATGCCAAAATCGCTTAATTACCATTTACATACTCCGACAGTTTTAAATTAATAGATTTCATTTTAATTTTTGTGCATCATTTTGGGAATTTTTCTATTCCCTCCACTTTAAAACCTCAATCAGTAATTGATGTGTCGTGATTTTTGGATAACATTTTCAACCTTAAGGTATTTTTGTAAGTTTTGAAGTCGGATTGTATAATTATTAAACAGATTTTAAAAAGGTAAGGGACATTATTTCGGTTCTCAGACTAGAATAGACCCAAATATTTTCAAAGCAGCTGTACAGTAGTGGCAATTAGAAAATTGTGATTTGACTAGTTTAAATTTTTACAGAAGCTTTTATACCATCGATAACCATAAAAACTTGGTACAAGGGTGACCTCTGTCAGGCCCAAGGAGGCTAGGATGCAAAGATTTGATTCTAAACGCATTTTAGACACCATTCCTGAAACTTCTTGCTCTTCTTAAAAGCTCTAAAGAAAATTTGAAGGACAGTTTAGAGGATAATGTTATTCTTTTATTTGGATTTGATTAAATTCATAATGGCGTACGTGATGCAAATACACCTGATTCCATCTCTGGCCTTTCTATGACCCCTGACTTCATTGGTCAAACAGATGCTGATCAGTTGCGCTCTAATCTGGTGATCTTTATTGCAAGATTACTATTAAACAATTTAAATCAGAGACTTGGACTCTTACCCAAAAATATTCGCGGTTTTATCTGATGAAGAATTTGAAGACGCTCTTCCTAGTGAGTCTATGCACACTCTGGATTCCCCATCAAAGCCCACTACTGGTCATCAGCCATCTAAGATTTCTAAGATAAATTCTGATGTTCCCCTCCAAATATATTGAAGCCTGGACCGCGCCTTCCATCCTTTACAATAAAGGGTGTTACTGATCTTATCAAGGCAGCTGGACCTTCTACACTTAGGGCGTGTCCCTCTGATGGCGAAACTTACTCCTCGATCTGGTGCCAGCTTGTGACGCTCCAGAGCGCACAATATAATTAAATAAATCGGAGAAGGTGAGCCTTACGCTTGGGTGTGAGCAACCTCTCTGGGAGTTAAAAGTGGAGTCTTTTTTTTGGATAGGGTCTAGTACCCCGTCCAAATACATTGTAGTTAGCTTACCTTCCCCTTCCTCCCTTTACGTAATCCCAGAAAGACCGACCGTCATCAGTGACAGACGATCTTGGGGATTCCACCACCCACTCCCGACTTCGAGGGAAGAAGCCGCCATCAGTGGCAGCCGACCCCAATCTCGAGCCATCACTCGGTTCACCGAGTCGATCACCCGCTCCTGTCCCAGTCGGCTCGCCGAGCTAACCTTCGCAGACCCGCAGTGGGGTGCGACTCGTCTCGTACACTAGAACCCCTAAGTGGCCTCCAAACTTTCGCTCATAACATGGAAGACCTAAGTGGCCTCCAAACCCCTCTCGCATAACCTGGAAGACCTAAGTGGCCTCCAAGCTTTCTCTCATCACCTGGAAGACCTAAGTGGCCTCCAAACCCCTCTCGCATAACCTGGAAGACCTTAGTGGCCTCCAAGCTAATCACTGGCAAACATCGAGATAGAGCACTACTTTAACATGAATTCAATTGACGTTATGCTTATTAATGAATTTCAGCAGTAGTTTACATTTTAATATATCTACTGCCCTCCATCGTTTTCTTGGTCTGCTTAGGACTTTTGACCAGTGGATTTCCCAACCGATTCATCATAGCAGGATTGCGGTTGCATCCACTCGTCCCCGAGAGGTGTTGAGCTTCTAGATCAAGTAATGTCTTCTAGTCTGTAAGTCTTAGCTACGGACTGCAATTGATTTGGCTATTTACTGTTAACCAAGGGTGCGATCACTTCGGCGACGCTGGAAGCGTATACGTCACCATAAGATTTGACAGTTTTTAAAATTCTATTGAGAAAAGCGCATTGAGATGCTGTGGCAGACTTTTTCCTTCGCCAACTTAGTGCTATAGATCTTGATGCTGATAGATGCTTTGAACTATGGAAATACACTCGTGGAATTAAGCGTCAGTCGCTTTAAAAGCTTCCCATGTTTCGATCAAATTTATGAAATAGCTAACGAAAATGCTGACTCATTGGAAGAACAATTCAAGCCTTTCGACTTAGGTCCAGCGACGTATGCTCCAAAAAGAGAAGCGGATTGGGTCGATAAGCTGGACACGACTCAAAATTTTTTTTGGAGCATGTGCTTTCAACTCAGCATCAGCCCTATTTTCTTTGTCGATCGTCTCAGTCGGCCAACCTTCCGGTGCTAAAGTCGGATCCACGGATCATTATCCTCTTTTGTCATGACAAGACCCATCGCCAGTCCTCCAGCTGGTTTACCTCGAGAATTTCGTTTACCCGAAACGCCACAAGCTGCCTATACTTCCTCTAATCAAAAATGCCTCGATGTCAAGGATGTGTTGGCGCCAGCGTTTCCCTCTAATTCATTCGTCCTAAAATATGGGGTCATCCTACTGACACCCAGTTCGCCAAATTTGCTGGAACACAATTTTGGGGTACACCAAATAAAATGAGATGAGTTCCAACAGATCGTATTTGTTATCTCCATATACGTGCTTAGAAACTCTCGCTTTGTTGGGGGACGTTTCCCTTGAATAGTTCGTCCGAACTTGCGTATTAAGAGTCTATAAATACCTGGTGAAACATTTTTGCAATGCTGATGAAGCTGCCTAGTACAGCAGCTGCGAGTGAAGCAGCCGCTCGGTCGACTTTTAATAAGTGCCAAGAACAGCTCTTCTTCTCCTGTACTCATATGGTTCTGCGCATGGACTTCAATGTAGCATGCTTCGTAGATCTAAGATCTACTCCAGTAAGGAATATGGAAAAGCAGACACGCCCTGGCCGCTATGTGTTTGCATGACGAATATAGCCCGTCCCAGAGCGCTGCTCTGTAGAATCCAGTAAAAAAACCTTAAGCGCTGCCAATAACATTACTACGAGAAATTAATAGCTAGCATTTAAATTTCCTGTGGGTTACAATTCCAAGTAAGGTTTAGGTTAGTTAAAAGAAAGCTAGGCTTAACACGCACCTATGTTTTCAGAAATTAAGGACGCGTGATCGTTAACTTCAATATATCGATCGACACTATCGATATAAAATCAAATGCACTTAGAGTTAGAAATGTCACGTCGAACTAGTAAGTAGCAGTATTTGTATATTTTTTTGGATGATCACATTTTTAATTTTGGAGCCCCAGTAAAACAAAATTTGCGGTGCGAAATGTGAAAAAAACCAATTGGAATCGGACTATTAGAAAGTTACATTTTTTTTATTTCACTAAAATAAAAGTTTTAATTACGTCAGTTGTAAAGTTGTGTTTTTGATTCATACTTTGATGTGTAATAAAAAAGTTTTTATTACGCAAAATAAATTTCTAAGCGTGACCACTCGCAGAAAATGTCGCATTGAGAACTGCTAATTTGATATAAAAATTGAGAAAAAATATATTTCTAAACGTAACCAAAGATAATGACCTGAAAAATTTATAAATACTTTTTGGAGAATGCAAGTAGCCTTATTTTCTTATTTTAAAAAATAATAAAATACTGTCTTTGCTTTGAAATAAAAGTTTATAGTTTCACCTAAAATCTTTCTTGAAAACATCCATGTCTGTATTTTTTATAGGGCAGCTTCAAAAAAAAAAAACCCTTTCACAAATTTTCATGGGAAAAAATTAACAAAGGAAGTAATGAAAGCCGAGGGGTCTTAGCCAGAGCTCGCAAATAACTGTCGACCGTTTCTCGTTGTCTGCAAATAAGTGTCTTCTCCTGACCCTTTACGAAAAGACTCAGAGAGCAACCGATTTATGGGTTATTGAATAAGCTCGCTCGCGTTCAGAGCGAAACCGTTTATTTCTATTCTGTTTGGTTCTGGTTGGTCCAAGACCGTTTTGTCGTATTTAGTTAAGGGGTTATCCGGGTCTTGACACTTCAAAAAATTCATTTTTTTCAAACTTTTTTATATAATAGTACAAAGTTTCAGGAATGTTGTCTAAAAATTTCAAGTCGATCGAAGCAAAACTGTAGGAATGGGAGAAATTTAAAACCCAGCGCGTCGAACGTCACAACAAGCCATTCGGGCTCTGGCGTCGGGCAGATGCGGCACTTTAAACGCGTTTTTCTTAAAACCACTTTTTTGAAGTCGGTAGTAACGATTTCTCAAAGACTATTGCACCGATCAACTTCTGCTTTTGCACACTTCTTTTAAACATAATTCTCTTGTCCTTAACGGAGGGATTTTTTTAATTTTTAATTACAACTCATTTTATAAGCCAAAATATGGCCAAAATTTACGTAAAAAATTACACTTTTTATGAAAAGCGCTACAAAAATTCAACTTTTAACTTTAAAAAAAAATGGCTCGTAGAGGACAAGCGAGACACATTCACTATCAGAATAATTTTGGTTTTTTGATTTCAGATAAAAATTGGCGGAGATATTTTGCCTACCGCAAAGACACAATTTTTTATGAGGTCAAGTTCAAGCCTGCCTCAACGGCTCAATTTTAAAAATTTTTGGTTCAAATTTTTACACAATGTTGGTCAAACCATAAACATTAATGTACAATAAATTAAATTTGTGAAATTGTCGTAAGACCTTTAAAAAAAATTCACGAAAATAGGCTTTTTTTCGTGTTTCAAGACCCGGATAACCCCTTAAGCAAAAGGTCTTTCCCGTTTTTTTCGTTAAGCGTCTGTTTTTGCAGATATATGGAATATGGAATCAAAATGGAACTTGTTAACAAAAATATTTGAAAATAAATTTAAAATTCTGTATTAAACAAATTATATTATTTCTTTTTTACAACAACAAAAGTAAATGTGAAGACCGTTTGCACTGAGTTTTTCGGTCAATCGGTCTTTTGCTCTCATTTTGCGACCGTTTCTCATTCCGCTCTTTACGCACTGCTCATTAAAAGAGCGATATACAAAGATCTCAGCGAAAAGCGCTCAACAGAAAACATAAATGAAGACAGCAAGAGTCTCTTGCTCAGAGCGAAAGCGAGAGAGTATGAACTTTTTCGGTTGTGCTCGCAACGAGAGCGCAGGAAGAAAAACGGTCAACAGTTATTTACGAGCTATGGTCCTAGGTCATCAATCAACGGGTAGTTAGCAAGTGCCCTAGATGTTAAATGTTTGAAGGGGTTAATTTAGGCACTTGCCTAAATACACCAAACAATGATCCCTGGCTTACTTTTTTCGGGCCAAGTCGCCACTTTAATTGAAAAATTGTTTCTTAAACATTAATGTTAAGAAAGATTTAATTTAAAACAAAACCTTTTTATCTTGGTATAAAGGCTAAAACAAAGAGAGACATTTCTAAAATTTTCCTTTTACGAGTAGTCATTTTATTGTAGCAGCGTTAGCATTTTTACTAAATGTCAAAATTTGTTATTTTTACAACCCTAAAATTCGTTGACTTCACCTTTAATTTTTTTGGTTATGGTTAAAGATTATTGGACAGGAACACTAGGCGATTCGATACAAGCATGTCCGTCTGCCCAAAACCCAAATGCTTACTCGGCACTATTCCTTTTACTGCTATAAAACGAATTTAACTTAACATCTAATAGCACCGGAAGCCGCGTAGGTGTTAACCAGAATGAAAATACTTTAGAAAAATAGGTTTAGCACTAAAATACTAGCTTGCAAGGAAAACCCAAACAGACACAAAAACAGGCTTATGTCAGACTATCCTATTGTTGCTGATCAATCATGATACTTTTACTTTTTGCATCTTTTTGGAAACATAAAATTACCCTTGTAAGGTGTATGCATATTGAAACGGGTGGTGGAATGAACCTTGCTCTTCTGAGAAAATAATACAAAACCTTTTAAAACAGGTAAGTTATACCGAGAAATTATTTGATAAATTTTTGAGTATTTCATTCAGTATTTTTAAGGATAAATGGCTGAACGATGTTATTTAATTTGTAGGCGCCTTTGTGCCTGCAATCTCACAATAAGCCGAATAGGTAATAGGTAAATAAAATCGAAGGTGCAGAATTAATAATAAATTCCAAATTTCCTGATGCGGGTTAATTGTCATATCTAATTTGTATTCAACTTATGCTAATCAACGATACATGCCGTTGGTACTGGCGGGGTATAAACCGCATGTGTCGGCATGCAGTAACGAAATGACGGTCCATCAGTTGACGCCGCAGTAGCCAGTTCAGATGTGCTAATGAGTCCAGTATTGGCAGTAAAATCAACATCGCTTTCATTGTGGCCTCCTGGTACATCATCATCTTCCTTACTTATTTTATTTTTATCCATTTTATCATGTCTGCGCAGCTAAATAAATCGGGCATAGTGTGTTAAATGGTTGTAAGTACGATTTGTATTCATTTACAAAAAAAACAATTACAGATATATAGTATCACATTCACACTTTTCTCCAACTTTCAAACAATTGGAACCTATTAGAACACGAAAGGAAGCAAAAATATCGGCAAGCCGAAGTTTATATACCCTTGCAACTTTTACAAAAAAAAAATAAATATTTTTTTTTTCAATTTCGATGCTAAAAAAAATGAAGCAAGGTCGATTTCTATTTCTCTTTTCCCGATTGTTCCTATGGCATAATAAAGTCGTCTGTTTTTTATAAAACTAAAATTGTATTTCTGAAATAAGTAAAAAATACTATAACTCGGAGTATATGTATATATGTGAAGGAACAACGAATTTATAATTTTATAGTAGTAGGCCGATCCGGCCCGTTGCAACTTTTGTACTACCTGATAGACTTTGCAACGTTTCATCCAAATAGCTTTAAAACTGAGTGACTAGTTTGGATAGAAACAGACAGACGGACGAAAATGGCTAGATCGACTCGCCTAGTGATGCTGATCAAAAAAAAATATATAGTATAATGTACTTTACAGGGTCGGAAATGTGCCCATCATTGCGTGGAAAACTTTTGACTAAAATTATTATACGCTCTGCAAAGGTATAAAAAGCCA
Source organism: Drosophila rhopaloa (assembly GCF_018152115.1). NCBI lineage: Eukaryota > Metazoa > Arthropoda > Insecta > Diptera > Drosophilidae > Drosophila > Drosophila rhopaloa. The sequence goes on from NW_025335088.1 coordinate 110,029, forward strand.
AAATGTAAATTTGATTTTGTTAAAATAAAATAAATACGACAATTAATGTAAAACAAGAAATGAAGCAAACTTCGGCAAGCCGAAATTTATATACACTTTCAGCTATTACTAAACATATTACTAAAAACAATTAAGCTATGTCAATTTTGCGCTGCATTTTGCCATCGTTTCTATGTCCGATTTTGACAAAACTAAAAGCGTAATTCTGATATAGTAAGTAATTACTATATCTCAAAGCAATATTTTGATGAATAGAAAAACAGCAAAATACAATTTTTCATTATACCCTTGCAGAGGCTATTATAATTTCAGTCAAAAGTTTGCAACGCAGTGAAGGAAACATATCCGACCCTATAAGGTATTCTTGATCAGCATCACCAGGAGAGTCGATCTAGCCATGCCCGCCTGTCCGTCCGTCTGTCAGTCTGTCCGTTTGTCCGTATCTACGCAAACTAGTCCCTCAGTTTTAAAGCTATCTGCTTGAAACTTTCCCCAAAAGTTGTCTTTCTATTGCAGGTAGTATATAAGTCGGAACGAGCCGGATCGGTCGACTATATCATATAGCTCCCATAGGAGCAATCAGAAAAAAATGATAACTTTGTTGTTTTTAATTATTTTTTTTTGTTCTTTGGGATTATTCAAATATTATTGAGATACGGTTTTAATTAAATTAAAATCGGACAACAATATCATATAGCTGCCATAGAAACGATGGCAAAATGCAGCGCAAAATCGACATAGCTTCATTGTTTTTAGTAATATAGGCATATAAATCGAAATGTGGTCGATTTGTAATAACGGCAAGTGTATATAAACTTCGGCTTGCCGAAGTTTGCTTCCTTTCTTGTTATACAGTGAAGGAGACATCTCCGCCCCTATAAAGTATATATATTCTTGATCAGGATCACGTCCTGAGTTGATATAAGCATGACCGTCTGTCCGTCTGCCTGTATGTCCGTCTGTCTTTCCGTCTGTTTCTATGCGAACTAGTCTCTCAGTTTTAAAAATATCGAATTGAAATGCACACACCCTTCGTTCCTGTGCGCGCAGTATATGTATAAGTCGAAACGGCCGACATCGGCCGACTATACCCTATAGTCGCCATATAACTGAACGATGGAAAATGCCATAACTTTAGTGTTTTTATACCCGTTACTCGTAGAGTAAAAGGGTATATTGTATTTGTGCAAAAGTATGTAACAGCTAGAAGGAAGCGTTTCCGACCCTATAAAGTATATATATTCTTGATCAGGGTCACTAGCCGAGTCGATATAGCCATGTCCGTCTGTCCGTCTGTCTGTCCGTCCGTCCGTATGAACGCTGAGATCTCGGAAACTATAAAAGCTAGAAGATTGGCATGCATGCAGATTCTAGGAGTTCCTACGCAGCGCAAGTTTGTTTCAAAAAGGTGCCACGCCCCCTTTATCGCCCACAATCGCTTATATACGATTTTAAAAATTTAAATATTTCGGAAAAGTAAAAATGCAGTTTTATTGTGTTTATCAATACCTATCGAAATGTAGAAGAAATTTTTCAAATCGGACCATTCGTTAAAAAGTTATGCGTGATCAAAGTTTCTATCTCTATCTCCCTCGCACTCCCTTTACCTGAGTAACGGGTATCTGATAGTCGGGGCACCCGACTATAGCGTTCTCTCTTGTTTAAGTTAGGAAGTTGGGATTTTTTATGAGTATTAAGAATGCATCATATGAATAATTTTGGAGAAAATAATTTACAGAATATTCTGGAAGGGTATATCAACTTCGGCTCCGCCCTAAGTTAGCTTTCCTTTCTTTGCGATTGCTCCTATGGGAGCTATATGATATAGTCGTCTGACCCGGCTCGTTCCGACTTATATACTACCTGCAATAGAAAGAAAATTTTTGGAAAAGTTTCAAGCAGATAGCATTAAAATTGAGGGACTAGTTTTCGTAGAAACGGACAGACGGACGGACGGACAGACGGACATGGCAAGATCGACTCTCCTGATGATGCTGATCAAGAATATATACACTGTATAGGGTCGGAAATGTCTCCTTCAATGCGTTTGCAAACTTTTGAATGAAATTATAATATACTCTCTGCAAGGGAATAATAAATTTTAATTTTATAAAATTCAAAGTACTGTATCATATAACACCTATGGGAACAATTGAAATATTAATTGAATCTGTTGTGTTTGCCCGATCAAAACGTGTGATCGAAAGGTATTGTTCTAACCATGAGGGGTACATACCAAGACTTTATTTCAGGAGACTGGTTCAAGAGAAATAGCGATAAAAGTGATATTAAAAATGTAAAAAGTTTGAACTGTTGGGCCGGATACCATACTTTTTCATTGCGTTTTTGATCTAAATATGCTTTGAATACTTCGGTTAAATGTTTTTAAATGGAATATTTGCCACGCTACTATATTTAAGAGTTCGAGTTGGAAACCGGGTTTAAAAAACTCGCTAGTGAAGCGTGCTAACAGCTCGAACATTTCTCTAAGTAAATATGAAAATAATTTTCAGACTTTATATTTACTAGTCCTCCAATAAATTTTATGTTAATAGTGATAAATAATTATTTATCATTAAATTTAGAGTTCAAAACCAGACAGAGATAATAAAGTCGTGACGAAAAGTTGAGCCTTCAGCATAAAAAATTTCGAACGAACTTTTTGTGACGAAAAAACATTAAAAGAAACTACGTTTTTATATATAGGGTCGGAAATGTCTCCTTTACTGCGTCGGAAACTTTTGATTGAAAGTACAGATCTCGATAAATATTTTGTAACCGTGCCGAACTAATCCTTACCCCTTTCGGCTCGCACCTCGGACCCGGGGTCAATCACAAGATTGTGTGTCAAATTATTTTATTTTTTAAGTGTTTGAAAATTTTTTTTGTTGGTTTATACATTACACTGAATTATATATTTTATATAGATTTTTTTTTTCAAATGTAATACTTTTTAATGACTAAACTTTTAACAAAAGTGTTTCAAGCTAAGCTTAAGCAAGATATTGTTTATTACAACGTTATTTTCTAAAAGTTTTTATTGATGTTTAAAAGTGTCCCAACCAACAGACAATTTAATGCACAAATATTCTTATCTCTTTTTTGTTTTATTAATTTACATTTTAAAGCTCTCCCCTATAGTGTCCCAAATCTTTCGTACGGACATTGGCTCCATAGTTCCCATCATTAATCTGGGATTACCAAAGCATGTTTTCGCTTCCTGTTTCAGTTTTAATTCATTAAAACTACTGAAATTATTGATCAAGAGGCTCGGCAATTCCCATCATCAACCTTGTACTCCCGATGCATGTTTTCGTTTCCTGTGTTACGAAAACATATATTAAATGTTCATAAATTATAGATAATTTCAGCCGATAAGATATGATCGAATTTTTAGTTTAGTCAACTTGGTGCAATGTGAAAAATGTCGGTTAGAGAACTGTACCGGATGGAGGAATGACTAATTATTGAATTAAAAAATGGAGGGACTTAATGGAAAAAAATAGACAACATTTTTGTTTAGTTTGAAGAAAATATTGTAAGATTTAATGCTTAATTATTTAAAAAGAGTTACAATTACAAAATAAAATAATAAATCGAATTGCATAATAATAATATAAACAAAGACATATTAAAATACTGGGAGACTTAATTTTAACCCTTCGTCTTATATATTTCCTGTGTATATGGTCTTGTTGAATTTTTAAATAGAATTTGTACAATGTCTTATTTGTAGAAACACCACAATCATACCGTATTTTGATATCTACAGATATAAGGAAAAGGTGCAAAATTTCTTGTCGCAAACGCCACAAACAACAATCATTTAGCCATTTACAAATATATAATAATATAATACATTTTATATTAATCATTATTATAACACACAATAAAATACATTATACACACAAGCAACAAACGGTTTATGACAATATAAAATCACAAAACAAAAGTAAGCATATGGAGTTAAATAAAATACATCATGAAAAGCAAGCCGTAAAACAAATACAAAAATTACTTCGAATTTATTTATTCAATATTCTCACCTCGACTACCCATATACCGTAACTTAAAAAGTAGAATTAAAGTTCTGAATATCATTATAATAAACAATAGGTTGGTTATAATCACATACATTATCATTACACATTACATACATTTATGTACATATCTATCTATACATACGTACTTAAATTTTATTCTGTAAAAAAGCATGGGCAAACGAATAATTCTTATAATAAATATATTTACTTACTTCTCCATAATGTTCCTCATTTTGTTGCAACAAATCAACACAAAGTTCTGCTAAGTGTATTAAATCCTCTAGTTTTTTTGGGGCTGGAACAATAACTTCACCTCGCAAATCCTCTGTGGACGAGTAAACCATTTTTAAATTGCTAATTAATTTTATTTTTTATATATTTTAAGTATTACAAATTTGCTGTGAACGCGCTTAATAGATAATCTTCTATAATAATCAGTTTTTTTTAATAACAAGAAAGAAAGCAAACTTGGACAAGCCGAAATTTATATACCCTTGCAGTTTTTAAATCGACTAAATTTCGATTTCTATGACCATATTACTAAAAACCATGAGACTATGTCGATTTTGGGCTGCATTTTGCCATCGTCTCTTTGGCAGCTATATGATATTGTTGTTAGATTTTAATTTAATTAAAAGCGTAATTTCATATTATTTAAATATTACCATATCTTAAAAAACAATAAAAAAAAATTAAAAACAAAGTTATAATTTTTTTGAATAGAAAGAAAACTTTTGGGAAATTTTCAAGCAGATAGCTTTAAAACTTTAAAACGTCATTTTTTTCAAATTGCTGACTTGTCCGCAAAGAAAATAACATACGTAAAGGCAATATGCTACAAAAACGTGTCGGAAAGTACACACAGCTTATTGAAATGTTAATATGTTATAACACATAATATATATATTTTTTCAGCTACGGCGATATATATAGACTTCGGCTTGCCAACATTTTATAAAATGGTTAGGTTCATACAGTTGTAAGTCCAATAGATTTTATATCATTCGAAATCATTTTCGAATCAATTTTTTTGAGAAAAAGTTAATTGAATTAATAAGGCATTTTCGTGTATGGTTCCCAAGGTGTAAGGTTCGGTCTTCGGTAAGTTCTCACTTGAGGCGATTGGAACTAAGAAAAAAAATGTGCAAAATCTAATAGATGAACTGTTGGTAAAAGCTCATTGAAATCACAAATCAATTTGGTCAGGAAAAATTGCAGTGAAAGTAGAAAAGGGTTATATTAGAAAACTAAAGTTGGGAAGCCCGGTTTAGATATCTTTTTTTATATCCTTTCTGAGTATTATAATTTTAGTACAAGTTTTGGAACACAGAAAAAAGTAATCTATAAAGTAAATTATTCTTGATAAGCATCACCAGGAGAGTAGTTTTAGCTATTTTATTTAAACGTATATTTTTAAGGTCAAATACATATTTATTCTTACCTTCAATTTTAGCCTTATTAGAAAGACGAGTGTAATTTACAAGCGCTGCTGTCTCTAAGCTTTTTTTAATCATTTGACGAACTTCCTCAGGTGGAACCGGTGTAACAATGTCTTTCATTAAAACCCTCTCTAGCAAAGACAATGTCGCTTTAAGTGCACCCTCTGGGCGACCGAAGGGAAAACAATATCTAAAATTTGTTATTTGAAACTCCAGTAACTGACGAAGACGTTCCTTAATTTCAGAAAATTTCTCTTTCTCTTCATGCGTTATGCTGCCTACCCCATCAGGCCTGTAAAATTTATTGTTATTCATTTCTTAAAGCTTATCACTATAAATAAATTATACCGATTTCCGTGAACATGACTCGCGCAAAACGCGAAAGAATAGTGTATTAGAGTTGGGTCTATCATGTGTTGTTTTTCAGCGCGATCTAGTAAATCAGAAAGGTAACATAAATGTCGGTAACATCCTCGTACACCGTAACGGGCGCAATATTCGTCCAGCACGAACACTTGACCAGGACTAAACCAGCCCTGAAAATAAAATAAAAAAATTAAAAATTTTACCAACAAAATATTCATTTTGATATAAAAACTATATTAGTTTTAGGATAAGGGTTAAAAATTGAAATTGTTGGTGGTAAGTAGATAAATTTGAGTTTATTTACACAGAAGAGAGATCACGGCTTTATACCCTTGACGATGGAAATATAATTTTATTCAGAAGTTTGAAACGCAATGAAGAAATTATTTCCGACTCTATAGAGTAAATAAATTCTTGATCAGCTAGACGAGTTGACATGGCTATGGTCCGTTGGTTTCTATACGGTTTAAAAGCTAATCCCTTAAAACTGTTTTTATGGCGCTGTTTTTCCCTAATAAGATAGTGCTTATTATTTCGGATCCAACCCTGTATGTAGTGCACGCTGTTATAGAAATTTAACAAATAAGTTTTATCATTTGATTTATTAGTCAAGATCATACAAATTAATTATTATCCCTTAATTTAACAAAATAAAAATTTATGTTTTAAACGATTTCCCGAATAAAGTGATGACGTGCAATACAATTGCAGAATCTGAAGCTCCGCATCCAATTTCGATAACCAATCGAGTTAATACCATCAATGTTTCTCAGACTTCTAGGATACTTGTCCCCCATTCAAAGAAAAACGTATTCAGGGTATGATCTACATAATCTTGTAGTACCTGTCCGCAGCGCCGATAGTTTTCCAAGAATATTTTGGAGACGACGTAGAACGCATCCTGGCTATCTCGAGGTAGTTGTTCCAGTACTCTGACTGCAAGAAACGATGCACAGCTTGTTCCATTGGTAACAGTTCAGAGTTGGAAGTGCGTAGGAGAGTCACTGCGATCTTCTCTCTATACGATTCATTAAAAGTTACGATAATCAGGGGCTACCCATATATGGCGAAACATATGTCCGCCGAAAATAAATAAACTTGTGCATTTGAAAACGAAGAAAGATATGAAAGACGTCATTTGTGGCCGGTTGTGTCTTTAAATGACCTGTCAAATACCACGCGCAGCTTCTTTTCTAGAAAAGGGTGGTGGGGCGAATATAATTATGTAGTAATGTGCTTCTTTTAAGTGTTGAGCTACCTTTAGAGGGTTACAGGTTGACTTGCCCAGTGTCTGCAGGAACAATTGATGTGACATCCATGTTTTCAGGATTTACGAGTGTGTGATGTTGGCCATTGCAATGCTTGCAAGAATGTTTTGATTGTCATTGTGTAGATCAATGGTCTGTCCGTAGACAATTAAAGTAAGGCGACTGTCCTTTCATTAAGGCGGCTCCATCAGTGAAAATGGGACACCTCGACGTTGAGGGCAGCAGCCAGACCTATACAATTGTGCAGCAAGGAGTTGACGATATGTATTGGGCGGTCATGGCGTTCATTTAAGGCAGGCTTGCACCTTGTTGGCCCCCAAAACCTGATTTTTATATATTTTATATATATTATATATTTTAAATCTGTACACTTGTTCGCATGGCTTGAACTGGGATAATTAAAAAAACATGAAAAATGCAAAAATTATGAGCTTTTGAAAAAAAAATCGGTTTTTTCCTCATTTTTTCGTTACTCATTATTTTTTTAAATAAACAATTTTTAATATTTTCAAAAGATCCTAGTTCCAGACATGCACATACTTCTGAGGAACATGTATAAAAAATTTCATGACGATTGCTCAATTTTTGCGACTCGTACGACTTCCGCCAACTCGAAAAACATGGTTTCGAGAAAAACGCGTTTGAAAATTTGCACTATAATGGCAACAATGTATATCCGGTCCACCAAACGGCCGATAACTTTCGTAATTCAAGAGATTTCGACTTGAAATTTTAGGAGAGTAAAATTGAAACATGTATCTATCCGAAACTGCAAAAAAAAATTGATTTTTTTGACCTCACAAGGTGCAAGCTTGCCCTAAGCGTTGAGAAGATTCACTGACTATCAGTGTTAAAATGTACCTAAATACTTGCACCTACGAAGTACGTAAAATAATATTTTGAGTTACCTTTTACCTTACCTAGGTAAAACAAGAAATAAAAGCTAACTTCGGGCGGAGCCGAAGTTGATATACCCTTGCAGAATATTCGGTAAATTATATTCTCCAAAACTATGCATATAATGCATTCTTAATACTCATAAAAAATCCCAACTTCTTAACTCTAAAAACACCAAAGTTATGGTATTTCCGATCGTTTAGTAATTTGGCAGCTATAGGATATAGTCGGCCGATCCTTATGAAATTTGGTAGGTCGGATTGATTGGCTAAATATAAAACCCATAAATTCCAACTATCTAACTTTAAAAACACTAAAGTTATTGCATTTCCGATCGTTTAGTTATATGGCAGCTATAGGATATAGTCGGCCGATCCCAGCCGTTCCGACTTATATACTGCGTGCAAAGGAAAGAAGGGTGTGAGCAAAGTTTCAATTCGATAGCTTTAAAACTGAGAGACTAGTTCGCGTAGAAACAGACAGACGGACAAGTTTATATCAACCTCAGTACGCGATCCTGATAAAAAACGGGTCGATTTTGTTGCGATTCAGAAGCGATTCGCATGCGTCGATACGGTCAAAGATTTTTTTGCGTCAATTAGTGTGACACCCATACATCGAGGTTCTTAGTGACTCCAAGCTTCTTCAAATGGTTTATAACAGTTTGATGACTCATGCCCAGCTCTTGACCGATGCTACTGCTGTTACTATGCCGGTCTCTTTCGACCAATTCAGCGATTTTATCGTAATTTTCGACGACAGGCGCATTTTCGACCACCTCTACACCAGAACGAAAACGTTGAAACCATCGTTGTGCGGTGGAAATGGAAACTGTATTGGGTCCATAAACTGCATAAATTTTATGGGCGGCTTGAGATGCATTTTTGCCTTTATCGTAGTAGTACCGTAAAATATGCAGTATGCTTCCAGCGAGAACTAGCAAAAAATACCACAAGACTTTTTTGACAACCTAAAAAAGTGTGGTCCGACCATTTTTATCGAGAAATTCCAATTTTGTATTATTCAATTAAATTTAAAACCATTTACTGGTATCATGTTTAATTCGTTATTCGTTGTAATTATTATAATTTCTATATATCACCGTTTTTGTGAAATACCACCAAACTGACTATCACAAGAAAAACAAGAAAGGAAGCAAACTTCGACAAGCCGAAGTTTATATACCCTTGCACTTATTACAGAAACAAGAAAGAAAGCAGACTTCGGCAAACGTTTACAAAACGACTTAATTTCGATTTATATGCCTATATTACTAAAAACAATGAAGCTATGTCGATTTTGCGCTGCATTTGGCCATCGTTTATATGATATTGTTGTCCGATTTTTATACCCTTGCAGAGGGTATTATAATTTTGGTCAAAAGTGTGCAACGCAGTGAAGGAGACATCTCCGACCCTATAAAGTATATATATTCTTGATCAGGATCACCTCCTGAGTTGATATAGCCATGTCCGTCTGTCTGTCCGTCTGTCTGTTTCTACGCGAACTAGTCTCTCAGTTTTAAAGATATCGAATTGAAACTTTGCACACACCCTTCTTTCCTTTGCACGAGTTACCATACCGGTACCATCGACTACGCCACCGCCTAAACCTCCCCGTGCTACCCTCTTTGAACTGGACAGCGACCGGCAGCTGGCCGTTCGTTGTCCCACATAAGAAATGCAACATCAGCACAAGGCAGGATGTTGCTAAACGACACCCACTCAGCAGAGCTCTAGAAAATACTTTGTTAGCATTTACTTACACACACATACATAATTGTAAAACACATAAAATTCTTTGGCGGAGGTTTGATTTGAATCTCAAGCCACAATAAAATTATTCCGTTTGGAACAACCAAAGCGAACACATCAACTGTTTATTTAAATCTTATCTGAATATTGGATGACTACCACCACCACTAACAATTACATACTATAACTGGCGCAGCCGGACCTATCAGCCGGAAGGAGAAAAAGGACACACCATACCCGGAGAACTGAGAAGGACCGAAATGATGAAAACGATTATTTTTTTTTTATAATTTATATGCAACACTAAGTTAAAATAGTGATGTGATGGAAGTGAGGTGTGTGGTGTAAATAAAAACAAGAAAGGGTGCACATACATAATAACGATAAAATTGAAAGGCATAAAATGAAACAAAAACAAAGAAAATTAACAAGAATAAATTTAATTAAATAATGGTGACTGTGAATCTCGTTGCAACGCAACCTGGCGACCTGCAACGTCATCGAACCATATAGTTCGACGGAGTGAGTTGCGAGTATGAAGTTCGAAGGTTCGATGTTGGACGCGAACATCAAACATGCAGCTTGGGAAAAAAAACCCAGGTCGCTGGTTGGATACTCTGCCGGTCAATAAATGAAAAAAAAAAAAATAAATAAATAAAAAATAAAAGAAAATATCTATTGCAAGTGACTGTCCGCTCGTGGCTGGAATAAATGCATCGCGCAGGAATTCCAGTTAGCTTCAGCACGACGCAAGAAAAATAAAAGAAAGTGTAAAAAAAAAAAAACATTTTATTAGTTGTTGCCATTAGTACCACTGCATCGCGCAAGGGTAATCGATGGACAACATCACAGAAAAGTAAACAAACAGGGAAATTCCAAAGACCACTGCATCGTGCAAGGGTATTTGGTGAATCTCAAGGTTAAATAAAAAAGGGAATAAATCAAAACACAAACAAGAAGAAATTGTTGCCATATCGGAAACTGCATCGCGCAAGGGTATAGAAGGGTATATAAAAAAAAAGTAACAAAAAAAAAAACACATACACACTTCCAACACAATACATTCTCAAAAAAAAAAAAAAAATTTTTTATAAAACAAATTGAACAAATGATAATAACAAAATTTTACAGATAAAAGACACCGACACACACCTCACTTCTAAGGAAAAGGAATTATAAAGACACATCAGGAAAAAGCTAAGGAAACAATATGTATATATTAATATATACATACAAATATACATAAGTATAAATATACAATATACACATAAAACAAGAGAGAACGCTATAGTCGGGTGCCCCGACTATCAGATACCCGTTACTCAGGTAAAGGGAGTGCGAGGGAGATGGAGATAGAAACTTTGATCACGCATAACTTTTTAACGAATGGTCCGATTTGAAAAATTTCTTCTACATTAGGTAGGTATTGATAAACACAATAAAACTGCATTTTTACTTTTTCGAAATATTTAAATTTTTAAAATCGTATATAAGCGATTGTGGGCGTTAAAGGGGGCGTGGCACCTTTTTGAAACAAACTTGCGCTGCGTAGGAACTCCTAGAATCTGCATGCAAAATGCCAATCTTCTAGCTTTTATAGTTTCCGAGATCTCAGCGTTCATACGGACAGACAGACAGACGGACAGACGGACATGGCTATATCGACTCGGCTAGTGACCCTGATCAAGAATATATATACTTTATAGGGTCGGAAACGCTTCCTTCTAGCTGTTACATACTTTTGCACGAATACAATATACCCTTTTACTCTACGAGTAACGGGTATAATAAGCGTAGGCAACAAAGAAAAAAAAATATATATAATTTAAAGAGTAAACAAAAGAGAATTGTAAATGTCAAAAATCAGCAAAGTTAAAGAGTCACTTAGGCCTCTGACTAGAAGTAAAGTTATCAAAAAGGCTACCAGTTTGCCAACGATAGTGGAACAATTAAATTTTGAGCCCTCAACTTCAAGAGCAGTACAGAACAGGGAAGCTGATACAATGGCGCATCAGGAAAATTTAGGAATGCAACAGGCAACGTTTGAAATGTTAGGCACAGTAAAAATTTCCAATGTGATCCGGTCAATGCATGTTTATATGGGAGAAAAAGAAAGGTTAAACGAGTTTATGTTAAACGCAGAAGAGATCCTTTTAATGATTAGAGGAATGGATCAAACACCTATGGGACTAATGATCCTTAGGCAAATAAGGAATAAAATCCAAGGAAAAGCCGATGACATTTTAGTAAAATCAAATTGTGGATTAAATTGGGATGAAATTAAAAGAATTTTGAGCCCATTTTGCAGACAAGAGGTCAGAACCCGATTTACTGAGGGAATTAAACCAGTTGGAAAATAAAAGACTAACAGTAGAATTATTTTACTCGGAGGTATCTGATGTGCATAAGGCATTGTGTAATGTTATAGACAGGACAGATACAAACCCCATCGCAATTCAGGCAAAGAAGAAATTATATGAGGAAACGTGTCTGGAGGCGTTTGTAACAGGTCTAAAAGGCAATTTAGGTAGTGCCGTCAGGGGAAGAGTTCCGAACACGCTTTTGGAAGCATACGAGATAGCGATTAAAGAGAGAGACATTTATTACCGGTCTAAAGAGGTACCCAGGAACAATAATTTCAGTACTGCAGGGGGATATAACAGGCAGAACTTTGGTTATAATAGAAACAGAGGGTACAATAATAACTTTAACAGAAAAGGAGTTCACAAAAGAGGAAATTGCAAAAATTCTTAGGGAAGTGCTTAAACCGTACAGGATGTGTGCGATATACACATCAGATGAAGTTTTTAAAAAGGTAGAAGAAGCGTTTCAGAATTATTTTTGCAAGAGCAAACTGTATAAAGCAGTACGATGTCTTACCTTCATGCGGGAAATAACAGATATTAGTGAACAAAGAAAAGAAATAGAAAGGTATCATACCTCAGGTAATCATAGGGGAATAGATGAAACGTTTTGGAAGATGAGACGTGACATTTATTTTCCATTTATGAAAAACCGAGTAACACAGGTCATTAATGCGTGTGAAACTTGCCAGACATTGAAATATGATCGGCAACCGCAAAAGGTGGTATTTCAAAATACAGAAACCCCGTGCAAGCCACTTGACATCGTTCATACGGATTTATACACCATCAATAAAAACTACGTAATAACAATAATAGACAAGTTTTCAAGGTTTGCCGTGGGGTACACCATACCGGCAAGAGATAGTTTAAATATTGTTAAATCAATGAAGAAGTTCATAAGTCAGTACGGTGTTCCTAAAAAGATCATATGTGACCAAGGCGCAGAGTATGCCTCGGCATTATTTAAGGATTTCTGTAGGCAGTACGGAATTGAATTGAATGTGACGTCGTTTCAACAATCGTCCAGCAATTCACCGGTTGAAAGGCTTCATTCAACACTGACAGAAATTTATAGAATAATTATGAAAACAAGGAAGGACTTAAAACTAGAAAATGAGCATGAGGAAATTTTAGATGAAGTTTTCCTAACGTATAATAACTCAATACACTCCAGTACGAGGTTGAAGCCGTTCGAATTGTTCTCGGGGGAAAACACACGTTTTTGAACGGGAAATCAATTTTGATACGGAGCATGAGTACTTAAGGAAGTTAAATGCTTATCAGGAGGAAATGTATAAGGAGGTTAAGGACAAGTTGGAAAAAGAAAAACAGGAAAGGACGCGAAAACTCAATGAGGGAAGAGAAGAACCCATGGAGTTGGAAAAAGGGGATGTAGTTCATAGGAAGGAGAATAGAAGAAATAAGCTAACACCTAGGTTTACGGAACACACAGTAGATGAGGATAATGGGGTTACATTCGTTACAAAAAGGAAACAAAAGATACATAAATCAAAAATTAAAAAAAGAATTAAACAAAAGGAAAACTAATCAATCACGGTTACAGGTGCATATTGGTCCATGGACAGACAATGGACGTGCAAACACTAAAACGAGAAGAAGCGATCGTAAAAATGGAACTGGGAAAAGCAAGAGTAATGGTCGGAGCGAAGACGTTCGACCATATAATAAACTTTAAAGACTACGAAGGTAATATTGCACAGATTGAAAACGCGTTGTTAGACATAGAGAATGTTAGATTCTCAGGTGAGGCAGTCCAGGTGGTCAAGGAAAAATTGTACCAGGTAAAGGAGAAGCTAGAAATACTTAGACCAAGGAGTAGGGTCAAAAGAGGAATTTTTAATGGGTTAGGAAGCATGATAAAAATAGTTTCGGGAAATATGGACGCGTACGATGAGGAGAAAATAGGAAATAGATTAAAAGAATTAAGAAACGAAACAAGGTTTCTTACACAAGAAGCGGTCGAGCAAAGAACCTTTTATCAGGAAACCTTGAGTAGGTTTACGAAAATTACTAAGCATATAAATAAGGAGCAAGAAGATATAAATTTGTTTATAAAAAATTATAAGAATAACGTATTTAAGGAACTAACACAAAAGCACAATGAAATACATATGCTCCAGCATTTGAATAGGATAAGTTACAGTATTGATTTGTTAGCAGTGCACTTGAACAATATTGCGGAGAGCATATTATTAGCAAAACTTCGCATTGTGCCTAAATTCATTTTAGCAGAGACAGAATTAGATAGAATTATACAGTTTGTCGAGAGTCAAGGGCTCAAAATTGTTTCAAATGAACAAGTATATGAACTAATAAATATACAGGCACAAATAAATGAAACAGACATAATATTTAGGGTAAGAGCTCCAATTTTTGAGCCAAATGTCTATCAATTATATCATGTTATACCAATTCCAATTAATGGGACACATTTATTAGTAATATCAAATTATGTAGCAATTAATAAGTATAAAATAAGCTTTTTTAACAACCAATGTTCAAAAGTTCATGAAACTTTTATTTGCGAGAGTGAAGAGTTGGGTGTTGAGATAAAAGGAAAGGAGTGCTTGAGGAAGATTTTAACGAACAAACCACCAATATGCGATTCAGTAAACCTAGAGGGGAGAGAAATGGTTTTGGCACCTGAGGATGGACACATATTCATTTTCAACGCCTTGAACTTACCTGTAAACAACACGTGTGGAGAAGATATTACAGTATCGGGGGCAGTAGCAATCAAATATGCAAACTGTTCGATCGAAATAAATGACATAAAGTATGATGGCCAAGTTATGGAACATAAAGAGGACCATATAGTACTTAACACTGCAATAAGTAAACAGATACTTATAAATAACACCAAGCAGGAGTTAAACCTAGAAGTTTTACATCTCGAAGATATGAGAAACCTCAAAAAAATAGTGTACATAGGAAAAGTACAGGAAACACATTTTTCTGTAATATACGGTATGTTGGTGCTTCTAACGATAACAGTACTGGTAATATGGAGAATTAGAAAAACAAAAACAATCTTCACCCCCAATGCTTCTCTGCACAATGTCGCTCTGGATATACCACAGATGTGGCCATCGCTCCATTCTAGGGGGGGAGGAGTTACCATACCGGTACCATCGACTACGCCACCGCCTAAACCTCCCCGTGCTACCCTCTTTGAACTGAACAGCGACCGGCAGCTAGCCGTTCGTTGTCCCACATAAGAAATGCAACATCAGCACAAGGCAGGATGTTGCTAAACGACACCCACTCAGCAGAGCTCTAGAAAATACTTTGTTAGCATTTACTTACACACACATACATAATTGTAAAACACATAAAATTCTTTGGCGGAGGTTTGATTTGAATCTCAAGCCACAATAAAATTATTCCGTTTGGAACAACCAAAGCGAACACATCAACTGTTTATTTAAATCTTATCTGAATATTCGATGACTACCACCACCACTAACAATTACATACTATAACTCACGCAGTATATATGTCGGAACGGCCGGGATCGGCCGACTATATCCTATAGATGCCATATAACTGATTGATTGGAAATGCCATAACTTTGGTGTTTGTAAAGTTAGGAAGCTGGGATTTACTATGGGTTTTATATTTGGCCAATCAATCCGACCTACCAAATTTCATAAGGATCGGCCGACTATATTCTATAGCTGCCATATAACTGATTGATCGGAAATGCCATAACTTTGGTGTTTGTAAAGTTCAAAAGTTGGGTTCCTATGGGTTTTATTTTTGGCCAATTAATCCGACCTACCAAATTTCATATGGATCGGCCGACTATATCCTATAGCTGCCATATAACTGAACGATTGGAAATGCCATAACTTTGGTGTTTTTAAAGTTAGGAAGTTGGGACTTTTTATGAGTATTAAGAATGCATCATATGAATAATGTTGGAGAATATTTTTTTAATAATAATTTTTTTTAATTTACAGAGTATTCTGCAAGGGTATATCAACTTCGGCTTCGCCCGAAGTTAGCTTTCCTTTCTTGGTATTTAATTAAAACCATGATTCCTAAATATTTAAATATTACCAAATCCTAAAGAACAACAAACAAAAACAAGAGAGAACGCTATAGTCGAGTGCCTCGACTATTAGATACCCGTTACTCAGCTAAGCAACTTAATATAAGATTAAGTATTAAATAATATTATGTATATTAAAGTCTAAAAGTTTGCACAACACGAGTAACGGGTATAGCGAATAGCTTTCTTTGAAAGGAGTTATCTTTGTCGGGCAATTGCAACTGTGTACAATGCAAATACATACATATGTATATGCTTACATACATACACACATACGCCATTGTTTGACTCAGACCTCCAATTTGGCTAACTAGATTTGATTTGCATAGTTCTTGGGATATAGTTCGGTATTGACAAATGAAAACCATCGCAATTTCCTTTAATAGAAATCCTTATCGAGAATTAACATTGACTCTGTTGAGCACCTTGGCCAGCTGTTCCAAAGTCATCCGTTAGATGGCGCCATGAAAGGCGGAAATGTAGGCGCTAGCCAGGCTTAAGCGTTTAATGGGTTTTTGGGCGTTAGAGTGGGCGTGGCAAACTTGTATTAGGCCAATCAATATTTATTGACGAAACAAATACATATCAATTAAAATTTTCATAATATCATCAAAACTATGGCCACAGCTTGTGGCTTGTGGGCGTCAGAGGGGGCGTGGCACCATTTTGAAACAAACTTGCGCTGCGTAGGAACTCCTAAAATCTACATGCAAAATGCCAATCTTCTAGCTTTTATAGTTTCCGAGATCTCAGCGTTCATACGGACAGACAGACGGACAGACAGACGGACAGACAGACGGACAGACAGACGGACAGACAGACGGGCAGACAGACGGACAGACAGACGGACATGGCTAGATCGACTCGGCTAGTGATCCTGAACAAGAATATATATACTTTATAGGGTCGGAAACGCTTCCTTCTACCTGTTACATACTTTTGCACGAATACAAAACAATAAAAATTTTCATAATATCATCAAAACTATGGCCACAGCTTGTGGCGTGTGGGCGTCAGAGGGGGCGTGGCACCATTTTGAAACAAACTTGCGCTGCGTAGGAACTCCTAAAATCTACATGCAAAATGCCAATCTTCTAGCTTTTATAGTTTCCGAGATCTCAGCGTTCATACGGACAGACAGACAGACGGACAGACGGACATGGCTAGATCGACTCGGCTAGTGATCCTGAACAAGAATATATATACTTTATAGGGTCGGAAACGCTTCCTTCTACCTGTTACATACTTTTGCACGAATACAATATACCCTTTTACTCTACGAGTAACGGGTATAATTAAAAACAAGAAAGGAAAGCTAACTTCGGGCGGAGTCGAAGTATATATACCCTTGCAAAATATTCTGTAAATTATATTCTCCAAAACTATTCATATGATGCATTTTTAATACTCATAAAAATCCCAACTTCCTAACTTTAAAAACACCAAGGTTATGGCATTTCCAATCGTTCCGTTATATGGTAGCTGTAGGATATAGTCGGCCGATCCTTATGAAATTTGGTAGGTCGAATTGATTGGCCAAAAATAAAACCCATATAAATTTCCTAACTTAACAAACACCAAAGTTATGGCATTTCCGATGAATCAGTTATATGGCGGCTATAGGATATAGTCGGCCGATCCTTATGAAATTTTATAGGTCGAATTGATTATCCAAAAATAAATCCATAATAAAAGTAAGTGTCAAACAAAAACAATTTTGGTGAATATGCATAGGTACTGTTCTAGCCTCTCACCTGTTCCTAATTTTTAAATTTTTCCCCGTACATTTTTGCCAGTGTAGCCTATGAGAGCCAAATAGCTCGTCTCTCTCTGGCCCATGTGCCCTTATCTACCAGCGCACCGATCGAAGCTTTTCTTGTGTTTTCTTTTGTTTTGCTCATCCTTCCGATCAGAGCTTTGCTGACCTACCTCAATGTATACCGAATTTACATTCACACAGTGCAGGGCACTTAACTAGGTAATAACATAAAATAACGTTATACAATGGAAGGCACATTTACTTTATGTTTACGCCGCTCTCCCCTCTTTTAAACTGCCCGCGCTTCCCTCGTAGCGAATACCCACTCGCCCGCACTGGATGCTCGCGACTCCGGGCTCTCCCGCTCTCCCGCACTGGACGCTTGCGATTCCAGGCTCTCCCGCCTTCCCGCTCCCGGAATCTCTCCACTGCGCTTTGAAACGCAGCGCTCAAATAGGTTTAAGTTAGTCTTTCATTGTCTCATTAGTGAAATACATCGCCCGGCCGGTCCGCGCTTTTACCGAAAACCACATCGAGTTTTTTTCCTGCCTTTGCGCACCGCGATCGTCGAGTGTTTCTCTTCACCATCTATTCCACAGCTTGCCACCCGGCTACGTTCAACAGCCGCAACGCCCGACGAAGCTGCCCCCCAAGCGACGATCATCCCCGACGCCCCATCTCTTCATTTTTTGGTCCTTCGAGCCGGATAAGTGCCAATTTATTAATTTTTTTTATTAACTGCCGGTCGACAGTCAGCCATTCGAAGAACATAATTCGTTTGACTTTCTGTACGATTTGTCTAAAATCCAAGTCCGATTTAATCCGACGACGGCAGTTAGTAAATTACAATTCCAATTCCGTCTTTCATTTCTTCGTTCTCTTTTAACGTGCGGCCATATTGCCTATTTTCTAATTCCTTTTCGTGTGCATATTGATGTACAAGTTTCATATTCGCATTTGGCCGTACATCCACTAAATATACATCCTCCATCAAATCGAAGAAAATAAAAAATATAAATCCAAATTAAAGTGTGCAAATAAAAAGTCAAGCGTACAGTGAAAAATAAATTAATTTCAAAAAATTCAGTGAACAGTGAAAAATAAATTAATTTCAAAATTGAGTTCCAATTAATTTTCCACAAAAAAGTGAAACAAAAATTAAGTGTTCCGCCAATTTCGGCCCACAAATATTTTTGATATTAATTTTTTATTGTACATCCGCTGTGACAATATTTGCTTACATTATTAAAAATCCAAATACAGTCCACAATAAATCGGAAATTTACAACACATACCCGCCGGCAAAATTTACAATAAAATTTTTCGCCATATTGATTACATATATTACATCCATATTACATATATTACATATATTACATCCATATTACATATATTACATCCATATTACATATATTACATATTCCATATATATATACATACATACATTTATACATATTTTTCTACATAACTACACCCCAATTCCGAAAGCTCAAGTATTTCCGTCGGCCATCCAATAAATATATATTAAATAAATTCCTAAAGCCGACGTGAAATAACTTTTGTGTCTCAGTGTGTTTTTCTTAGTTACATATTTTGGGCACTATCCATCCATACATCTACACATACACGCGAATTGCAGTACCGCAAAAAGCTCGATAATCCCGCGCATTCCAGCGTCACCAATACACAGCCCGCAAAAGTTCGGGCAGTTGTTTTTCAATCATCCCATAAATAAATTCCAACAAAATTAATAAACACCAAGTTCAACTCCAATAAAATTAAACAAATACTGAGAATTACTGCCAGTTCCAAAAAAGAAAAAAAGGGGAGAAATATAAAATACTGTCGCCATCGCGGAACTAGTGGAATCAATTTATTAATTTATTGATTTATTAATTTGTTTCTTTTCTTATTTATTGAGCTTGGTAAATCTGCATATATATCGATACTCAATTTTTTCTTTTGGGGATAAAAAAGAAAAATTCGAAAAAATACCACCCGCATACCACTGCAAGGTATTTTTTTTTTTTGTTTTTTTTGTCTCCGAATATTTTTAAAATAAAGAAAAACAAAACCAATGAACTCCAAACACTGCCGGGGACATCCAATCCCATCCTAATTCGGCCAACTACCCCCTATAAAATACTAAACGACAAATACCTCATCAAATACAGTATTTTTTCAGTATTTTTATTTTGTGGTATTTATTTGGTATTTTTTTCCATTCTTGCTCCATCGTTCCACCAAAAGCCTGGGGAATATTTTAACAATAATTCAGCCACGCATATCGACTATTGTCGATACCCTATTTCCACCGGTCCATAAGTGGGTCCGTAATTGTTTCTCTGATTTTTGTCCGAAATATCAGCGCGCACATTCCATCCTAACAGCATCCTAGTTTGGTATGTCCAGGGAAAGTTCCAACAAACTTCCCCTGTTCCATCACCGAAAATACCAAAAATCACGGTAAGGACGCCCACACCTAAAAAGGTCAATACGCCACCTCCCAAAAAACCTCCCCCTTCATGCTGGCCCGGTCCTATAGTCCGATCTAACCATCCAGATCCTTAAGTGGCGATATTTCCGATTTGTGTATAGTGCTGACATCGAGAAAATGTATCGGCAGATCTGGGTAGATCCGAAGCAGACAGCGTTCCAACGTATCTTATTCCGCGATAGGGAAGGATACATTCGAGATTTTGAGCTAAAAACTGTTACGTTTGGGGTCAATTGTGCGCCGTTCCTGGCAATTCGGGTTCTGCAACAGCTGGCGACCGACGTGCAATTAACCCATCCAAGGGCGAGTAAAGTTATTCGTGGTTGCATGTATGTCGATGATGTCCTTTCGGGAGCTGACTCTGCAGAAGAGGCTCACCTCACCATTCGTGAGTTGCAGAGTGCCCTCGATTCGGCTGGTTTTCCATTGAGGAAATGGACCTCCAACCACAAAGAAGTTCTGGCTCATATCGGAACTGATCATCTTTTAACTGCCGATATTCTCGAAATAGATACGGAAAGCACGGCGAAAACTCTCGGAGTCCGTTGGAGAGCAACATCCGATTAGTTTTTCTTCGCCCTCCACGACCTATCCACCGAAGCTACGCTCACAAAACGGCATGTTCTCTCCCAAATTGCGAAGCTGTTTGATCCAGCAGGCTGGCTCGCTCCTTTCGTGGTCTGTGCCAAGATTTTCATGCAGGAGATCTGGCTGCGTGATCTAGGGTGGGATGATGAACTTCCAATTGAACTGTGCCAAAAGTGGCGTGATTTCCTTAAAAGCTACTCAGTCCTAGATCAAGTCCGAATTCCCAGATGGGTTTCCTTCCGCCCAGAATTCCGAGTGGAACATCACGGATTCTGTAATGCCTCTCAAAAGGCGTACGGTGCTGCGATCTATGTGCGCGTCGAGATGGGGCACACGACGCTAGTGCATCTTCTCACGGCCAAGACGCGCGTGGCGCCAGTAAAAACTGTGTCGCTTCCCAGACTAGAGCTGTGTGGAGCTCTATTGCTATCCGAGATGGCCGAATCCATCCTCCCCCATATGCCGATGCTGTCCTCGAAACTCCATTGTTGGACCGATTCCACGATTGTGCTTGCATGGCTAGCCAAACCAGCATGCCAGTGGACAACGTTCGTTGCCAATCGGGTATCAAAGATCACCCAGTCCACAGAGGCAGCCAATTGGTCGCATGTTCAATCCGAACACAATCCAGCTGACTTGGCCAGTCGGGGCGTGCCATTACAAGAACTGGTCGACAACTCCCTTTGGTGGCATGGGCCCACTTGGTTGCAAAAGCCACGAGATCAGTGGCCTGCCCAGAGCACCGACTTACAGGTGACCGAAGTGGAAAGGCGTCCTGTCAAGGCCCATGTTGCGTCCATTCCGACAGAAGACATCCTTGATCGCTTTTCCAAGTTAAATAGAGCTTTACGGGTCCTTGCGTATGTCCACCGTTTTGTCCAGCGATGTAGGAAACAGTCGCCGATTCCGGAAGTCCATCTAGAAGCCCAAGAACTTGTCGCCGCTGAACGGCTCATGGTCATTAGCACTCAGCGCAGATATTTTGCTAGTGAATATCGCTGCTTGAGTCAAAAGCGTCCTGTGTCCGCGACAAGTTCCATCCTCTCCTTGAACCCCTTTCTAGATGAGAAAGGGCTTAATAACGGCCTCCGAAAATTTGCGATATGATGAACGACATCCTATAATCCTCCCGTACGAATGTGCACTCTCGCGACTACTGGTAAACTTTACACATCTCATAACGTTGCACGGAGGTAACCAGTTAGTCGTACGTCTCACCCGGTCAAGATATTGGGTTCCGAAAATAAAGAACTTGGTAAAGGCCGTTATTAACTCCTGCAAGGTCTGCGTTATCCATAAGAAGCGATTGCAAGTTCAGATGATGGGAAGTTTTCCGAAAGAGCGAGTCTCTTTTTCCCGGCCATTCACGTACACAGGGATGGACTACGCTGGCCCTTTCGACATAAAAAATTACACAGGCAGAGCTTGCCTAATTACAAAAGGGTATGTGTTGTTTTTCGTGTGTTTCTCTACAAAGGCCATCCATCTACAACCTACATCCGATCTGACGACCGAGAAATTTCTCGCCGCTTTCGCTCGGTTCGTATCCAGAAGAGGTTGTACCCGTCAAGTGCAGTCCGACAATGGGAAAACCTTTGTCGGCGCTGCCACCCTGCTCTCCCGAGATTTTCTACAAGCCGGCAATGTCCGTGTCGTGACCAAGGTGGTTGGAGAACACTCCAACCGTCTTCCTCAACCAACATCCTCCACATAATTCCCCAACAATCCTCACCACATCTAAGCAGTTTCAAATCATCTTTTTTTTTATCCATTACTCCCTACCAGATCACATCATGGTTCCTCGTCCACGCAGCGCTCAAGCATTGGAAAGCAGACGTACTCGAGGTATACATTCCTACCGATGCCGAGTCTGCCGTGGAATCCATCCGCTTCGAAAGTGCCAGAGGTTCCTAAAGCTGAGCGCAGAGAAGCGGCTTCGGGCAGTGCTTATTAATCAGTACTGCTCAAATTGTCTCGCCCACGAGCACTCCGACGGGAGTTGTCGCAGTGGCGACAAATGCAAAACGTGCAACGGGAAGCACCACACGCTCCTCCATATGCACGAGCGTCCCCTGCCGTCGGCTACTCAACAGCGTTCGCGCCGGCAGAATCCGCCAACCCGCCAAGCGCTAGCCCCGGTGAGGCGCTCGGCATCCGCCAACTCGCAGAGCGCTTGCCTCTCCGCCGCGCTCAGCCTCCTCGGCACCGGCTCTGTCACTTGCGTCCATCCTTCAACGGCACAGCGTGAATGTCCTGCCGACGGCCATGGTCACTTTGGAGACCGGGCTGAAGACCTTTGACACGGCCGCCCTCATCGACCCGTGCACGCCGACGAGCTGCATCGACGCATCATTGGCGTCCGCATTCCGCTTGCCGACTACGACCGTCGGCGACGAGAGCATCTGCACGGCGACAATTCGGTCGAAGTGCGACAACGGCTTCAAGCTAGAGGTGGTCTTGAAAGTGGAGCCGAACGTCCGCATCCGCACCCCCATCCGAGAGCTCTCGGACACCGTGGTCGGCAGATACGGAGACCTCCCGTTGGCCGACAAACGCTTTTACTTGCCGGCAACCATCTCTGTAGTCCTGGGTGCGGATGTCTACGCCAAGGTCATCCGACCGGGCTTCCATCTGGTCGACGAGGGACTCCCAGTGGCCCAGAAGACGGCATGAGGGTGGATCCTGTCCGGCGCCTGCAGTCAAGCCTAGACGACAGGAGTGGGCTTGTTTTTCTTTTGCAACGCTAGCGATTGCAAGGGGGCGGAATGTTTACGCCGCTCTCCCCTCTTTTAAACTGCCCGCGCTTCCCTCGTAGCGAATGCCCACTCGCCCGCACTGGATGCTCGCGACTCCAGGCTCTCCCGCACTGGACGCTTGCGATTCCAGGCTCTCCCGCCTTCCCGCTCCCGGAATCTCTCCACTGCGCTTTGAAACGCAGCGCTCAATTAGGTTTAAGTTAGTCTTTCATTGTCTCATTAGTGAAATACATCGCCCGGCCGGTCCGCGCTTTTACCGAAAACCACATCGAGTTTTTTTCCTGCCTTCTCTTCACCATCTATTCCACACTTTATTTATATTTTATATTTTTCCTAAACATCTAATACTTTAATTTCATACTTTATAAATAATATTTTATTTTTTTGAGAATGAATATCTACATTTATAATTAAAAATTCTTAATATTATATTTTAAAAGTTTGCAACGCAGTGAAGGAGACATTTCCGACCCTATAAAGCATATATATTCTTGATCAGGATCACCTCCTGAGTTGATATATGCATGTCCGTCTGTCCGTCTGTCTGTCTGTCTGTCCGTCTGTCTGTCTGTCTGTCCGTCTGTCTGTTTCTACGCGAACTAGTCTCTCAGTTTTAAAGATATCGAATTGAAACTAGGCCGACTATATCCTATAGCCGCCATATAACTGATTCATCGGAAATGCCATAACTTTGGTGTTTGTTAAGTTAGGAAATTTCTATGGGTTTTATTTTTGGCCAATCAATTCGACCTACCAAATTTCATAAGGATCGGCCGACTATATCCTACAGCTACCATATAACGGAACGATTGGAAATGCCATAACCTTGGTGTTTTTAAAGTTAGGAAGTTGGGATTTTTATGAGTATTAAAAATGCATCATATGAATAGTTTTGGAGAATATAATTTACAGAATATTTTGCAAGGGTATATATACTTCGACTCCGCCCGAAGTTAGCTTTCCTTTCTTGTTTTTAATTATACCCGTTACTCGTAGAGTAAAAGGGTATATTGTATTCGTGCAAAAGTATGTAACAGGTAGAAGGAAGCGTTTCCGACCCTATAAAGTATATATATTCTTGTTCAGGATCACTAGCCGAGTCGATCTAGCCATGTCCGTCTGTCCGTCTATCTGTCCGTCTGTCTGTCCGTCTGTCTGTCCGTCTGTCTGTCCGTCTGTCTGTCCGTCTGTCTGTCTGTCTGTCCGTATGAACGCTGAGACCTCGGAAACTATAAAAGCTAGAAGATTGGCATTTTGCATGTAGATTTTAGGAGTTCCTACGCAGCGCAAGTTTGTTTCAAAATGGTGCCACGCCCCTCTGACGATCACAAGCCACAAGCTGTGGTTACAGTTTTGATGCTATTATGAAAATTTTAATTGGTATGTATTTGTTTCGTCAATACCTATCGATTGGCCTAATGAAAGTTTGCCATGCCCACTCTAACGCCCAAAAACCCATTAAACGCTTAAGCCTGGCTAGCGCCTACATTTCCGCCTTGCATGGCGCCATATAACGGATGACTTTGGAACAGCTGGCCAAGGTGCTCAACAGAGTCAACTTTAATTCTCGATAAGGATTTCTATTAAAGGAAATTGCGATGGTTTTCATTTGTCAATACCGAACTATATTCCAAGAACTATGCAAACCAAATCAATTTAGCCAAATTGGAGGTCTGAGTCAAACAATGGCGTATGTGTGTATGCTGGTGCAGGACAAAGGCTGCCTGCGCTAAAGCAGCGCTGGTGCTGATGCTCGAACTGTAAAGCTGCCAGCTCTAAGAGATCGCCGAATTCAAATTGATAATTTGAACTTTTTGTCCTTTTTTCCTGTGGTCACTCTAATTCACATTATGTTAATGCAAAATCTAAAGTTGTTTAGCTGAGTAACGGGTGTTTAATAGTCGAGGCACTCGACTATAGCGTTCTCTCTTGTTTTTATCATGGAGTAGGAGATGCGATCCGGTCCTGGCTTCTTTTGACCAATCGTTACCGAAGGTGTTTGCTATTTTTGATGGATGGGTGGTGTGAGTTTGGGTGAAAGGGTAATAAATAGTGTGAATATGTTTAGTGGGATAGAGTCCGCATAAACGTTTAACCCAAACTCTAGATGGGTCAGAGTTGGGTTGGATTTCGGAGGTGAGGTTGTTGATGGCAGTTTTTTTGGCTTCTCTAATTGCTCTTTTGTATTTGGCGTTGGCTTTTTTGAAATCGACTATATTTTCTGAACTAATGCTAGATTTAAGCAACTTCCTTCCATTTTGTGTTTTTTATGTATTAAGGAAAGCTAGGTCGTTGTTCCACCCAGGGCCGGCGGTTGACGTGGGTAGTATGGGTAGTAGTACCCACTCGGTAATATCCGAGTGGGTATTTACCCACTCGAAAATATTAGAGTAAGCTTTAACTCTCTAAAACAAGCCGGGAATTTGAAAACAGCCGCGCTCGTGTCAAGTGCTCACAACGCGCGTGCGCGTGAGATTGATTTCATGTACATGAAGGTACTTGATTTCATGAAGAGTGGTGGGGGGAGTGGTTCCCCCTTTCACCCACCCCTTGAAACCTTACTATCCACTCGGGCGGAAAGTATGACGCGTTGCCTTTTAACTAGATTTTTGATTTAAGAGCGGTTAGCACTGGGACGTTTTCGGCTAGGACCTCGTCGGATTGGGGGGGATCT
Organism: Drosophila rhopaloa; assembly: GCF_018152115.1. NCBI lineage: Eukaryota > Metazoa > Arthropoda > Insecta > Diptera > Drosophilidae > Drosophila > Drosophila rhopaloa. The sequence goes on from NW_025335088.1 coordinate 136,511, forward strand.
TTTATCAAAACTAGCTAACGAAATTACAAGAGAATGTGCTAACCTAGCCAGATGTTACAATTTTAGTTATGTTTATGCGTATTGTTTTATTTTTTTTTTTAAGAGCTTGGTGTAAGTGCTCTATATTACCCGCCCAACCTTGTTAACACTTTGCAATGCTTTGAATTTGGTGTGTTAACCCTTAAGTGATTTGATGTGTGTTTGTTTTTCTTTTAGTACCCCATTATATTAAATTATTTCAGTTTCTCCATGTTAATATTCAAATATAATTCTTGTTCTTAATAGCAATAAATATGTATATAAAAATAAAACCGTTCATTTCAATATCTTATCTCTTTTCTAATTATTAACAAATACTTCATTTTAATTTCTTGAGAGAAGGTTTATCCTAATATATGTATTCTTAATTTATTGAAAGGTTAAATAGTGTTTAAATAATTAATTTGATTATATATAATTTTCCATTGAACAAAACTATAAAACTATAGAAATTGACTTTTCATTTTTTTACTTGACTACCATTAATTTGTTTGTTTTTTTAAATTTTTTATATATATATATGCATAATAATCTTATTAAATTTTATTTATTTTTTTTATTTTTTGTTTTTACTTGTTACCTTTTTAAATCCACGTGTGCATGCAGGCCTGTAGCTGAGTGGCTGTAACTTTAATGGTTAAGGTTAGGTTATATAAATATAAAAATTATTAATTAAAAAATATCTGTGGTAGCATGCTCTTTTCGTTGTTTTTTTTTTGTCCAGTATATATAGTTTTAATTCTCATCCAAGTTATTTCCTTTACGCTGCGCTGCTGTGAGTTTTTAGTTGATCAGGTTGAACGTCGCTTGGCCAGCTTAACAGCTAAATTATTTTGTGGTGCTTCGTCAGAAGGTGCAGTTTCATTAATTGGTGGATTTAAATCCAACCACAAATCCTGAAACTTTATGTTTTGATATGTCACATGTATTGATATTTTTCGTGACAAATTTTACCTGCACATATATATGTTTGCCAAGTTAGGTTCTTCCTACGTCTCTTGATCGGTTTTCTATTATGCACTTAATATTTTTATAACGCACTTTGAATAAAATTGCCTTTTTATATTTATTTGGCATGTGCAAAAATTATCACGTGTTTTAAGTGTACGATTTTATTTACTCCAAGAACGATCTGATTTATTTGAGAGACTCTGACCAACTAAATGCACATGCTTAAAAGTTTTCCATAAACCGCGTGGGCGTAGGATAAGCTTACTTCCAAAAAAAAACAGATAGTATTGCTGACTAAGATAAATCAGCTAACCAAAGTTCTTTTACACAAGCGTGGCTTTATCTTTTGAGCTTTTGTTTTAGAGATAAGATAAGACAAACAAAGTGACTCTCAAAACTACATATGTATATGACTTAAGCCGTACACAAACAAAGCTGACCATCACAACACAGATTATTTTATTAGCTTTTACAGTGATAAAAGAAGCTGAAAAATCGGTCAGATTCATTAAGTCATACACTTTTGAAGATCTTTTGCGTGAAATTTTCCAATTACTTTACCATTTTCTTCTAATTCGTAACAATGGTTACCGTGTTTGCGAACAATTTTTGCTTTTAAAAACTTTGGAGCAAGCTTTGCATTGAATTTTTTTAATTTATTACTCAGAGCAAAATTTCGCCTATAAACTTGTTCTCCTAGTTCATATGTCACAAACCTGGTACGAAGATCATATACCCTTTTATTAGATATATATGCCTTGCTGATATTTGCCATTATGGTTTCCCGTATAACTTGTAGCTTGTCTGAATCTAAAATTCTTTCACCTATTTTAAGACTTTCTAATTTTCTTAACAGGTCATAATCTTTCGCATGCGAAACCATATTGTTTCCAAAAAGTGCAAAGTATGGTGAGCATCCGATTACTGAATGATAATACTGAAAATACTGAAATGTTGCTGATTTTCTCATCCCATAACCGTTGATCTCCACCAAGATATGATCGAATGCCTGATATTATGGATCTATTGAGGCGTTCAGATGCGTTTGATTGGGGACTATAAAAAGCTGTTAGAAAATGTTTTATCCCATGCCTTCCAAGAAATGACTTAAACAGTGAGGATTTAAATTGACTTCCATTATCTGTCACAATGCATTCTGGGACACCAAATACATGAAAAATATTGGTACTCAAAAAGTCTACAACGAGATCTGCTGTAAATTTTCGCAAAGGTTTAAGGAAATGAAACTTAGTTAGGTGATCTAACACAATAAACACTCCTATATTTCCTCTCTTTGACCTAGGATAAGGTCCAATAAAATCCATATAAAGGCGTTGAAATGGCCTTTCACTTATTGCTGGGTTTCCCATAGGTGGTTTCAGTGTGATATTTGGGGCTTTTGATTGTTTACAAACATTACACCGCGCAATAAAGTTTTTCACTTCTATCGCCATGCTTGGTCAATAGAAATTTCTGCGAAGTCTCTCTAAGGTTTTTCCTATACCTCCATGAGCATTATGAGGTGGTGAGTGAGCGTTCTCTATAACTGATTTAGTCAACTCGGATGGTACCCATAGCTTCCAGCAGTTTGACTCGCATACGTCGTCTCTATAAAACTGATTTCTACGATATATATACTGATCCACAACTTTGAGATCTGGTAAACGATTTTGATTCTCTAGTAAGACATTTTTCTGCAAAACGTAGTCGTTAGACCAAAAATAAGGTGAATCCAAATCGATTACTGGTAAAACAACATTTATTTCATTAATTTCCTTGACTGCTTGTCCACTTAAACACGAGACAGATGCACCGGAATCTAATAATCCGCCATAAATTTTACCAAAAATTCTCACTTCTACAAATGGTCTAACATCTTTGTCTTTGCTAAGCATTGCATCTAAACTAACCGTCAATCTTTGCGATTTATCTTTAATTTTTTTTTTAAAAATTACGCAATCGTAAAGAGTTTCGCTTAGGTCTGTTCCTAACATCAATTCCAATTTCTTTACTCTGGTTTAAGATTTTGTTACGGACTCTAATATAATTTCTTAATTATTAGCTCGAATTAACTCGACGTTCTATCTGCTTTACTATTCTTTGCTCTACTGAATTCGAATGCCTATTATCCTCAGAATTATAAGAATTTTCTATATTTTCGTCTCTAGGTGTAACTTGGTCGTTATTAGCGGCTGTTACCTCTGACTCGGGTACTCTTTTCTTTTTCTTCTTTTGTCCGCTCGATAATAACAATCTTCCGTTGGAATCGGTTTCCCTGTTTTGCTCTAAACCTTCTCTTGGAACGACTTCCATAAGACTATTTCTTGTTACGTTATGGTTACAAACCGGGCATATACGAGAACTATCAAGCCAATTCAATATACACAATCTGTGAAAAGTATGCATACATCTAGTAATTAATCTCATACCTAATTGCGTCATTGGCTGAGAACATATTTCACAACTACTTTCATTGTTTGGCATACTTGGCCGATCTAAACTGTGTCTCACTGACATTTTGCTCTAATTTATTTCACTCACAGTGACGAATTCTCAAAAGTTTCTTTCTTTCAGGGGTACTAATAAAAAAACAAAACACATCATTTTTTTTTTTTATATACGCAAAAATTTAACTTTTCCCACAATTATTTAAATATTTTGTCTTTAATAAGGACGGTACGTCAATGCAAAAGGAAAATTGTTCTGGGCAGTAAAGTTAATGACTAGCATAATAACCTTAAAGAAATCCACAGGCAATGTTACATTCCTATCACAAAATTCTTATTTTAGCTCATAAAACAATTGTTTTCGCATACTTCGGACGGCTATGTACAGTATTGTACCACTACATCAGCTGTATTCCAGAGGTTTCTCCAACAATTATTTTAATTGCTTAGACATAGCTTTGAACGAATAAGGCTTAACGGATGTTGGTGTTAAATTCCAAAATTTTCTTTATTAGTTTTAATGCCTTTGTTTGTTCTTTGCCTACACTTTGGGCGCCACTTTTGTAATGATTCTCGTGGCAACAGGAGTTGCCTTTTAACTAGATTTTTGATTTAAGAGCGGTTAGCACTGGGACGTTTTCGGCTAGGACTTCGTCGGATTGGGGGGTATCTTTTATCAAAACTAGCTAACGAAATTACAAGAGAATGTGCTAACCTAGCCAGATGTTACAATTTTAGTTATGCTTATGCGTATTGTTTTATTTTTTTTTTTAAGAGCTTGGTGTAAGTGCTCTATATTACCCGCCCAACCTTGTTAACACTTTGCAATGCTTTGAATTTGGTGTGTTAACCCTTAAGTGATTTGATGTGTGTTTGTTTTTCTTTTAGTACCCCATTATATTAAATTATTTCAGTTTCTCCATGTTAATATTCAAATATAATTCTTGTTCTTAATAGCAATAAATATGTATATAAAAATAATAACGTTCATTTCAATATCTTATCTCTTTTCTAATTATTAACAAATACTTCATTTTAATTTCTTGAGAGAAGGTTTATCCTAATATATGTATTCTTAATTTATTGAAAGGTTAAATAGTGTTTAAATAATTAATTTGATTATATATAATTTTCTATTGAACAAAACTATAAAACTATAGAAATTGACTTTTCATTTTTTTACTTGACTACCATTAATTTGTTTGTTTTTTTAAATTTTTTATATATATATATGCATAATAATCTTATTAAATTTTATTTATTTTTTTATTTTTTGTTTTTACTTGTTACCTTTTTAAATCCACGTGTGCATGCAGGCCTGTAGCTGAGTGGCTGTAACTTTAATGGTTAGGGTTAGGTTATATAAATATAAAAATTATTAATTAAAAAATATCTGTGGTAGCATGCTCTTTTCGTTGTTTTTTTTTTTGTCCAGTATATATAGTTTTAATTCTCATCCAAGTTATTTCCTTTACGCTGCGCTGCTGTGAGTTTTTAGTTGATCAGGTTGAACGTCGCTTGGCCAGCTTAACAGTTTCATTAATTGGTGGATTTAAATCCAACCACAAATCCTGAAACTTTATGTTTTATTTCAGTCACATGTATTGATATTTTTCGTGACAAATTTTACCTGCACATATATATGTTTGCCAAGTTAGGTTCTTCCTACGTCTCTTGATCGGTTTTCTATTATGCACTTAATATTTTTATAACGCACTTTGAATAAAATTGCCTTTTTATATTTATTTGGCATGTGCAAAAATTATCACGTGTTTTAAGTGTACGATTTTATTTACTCCAAGAACGATCTGATTTATTTGAGAGACTCTGACCAACTAAATGCACATGCTTAAAAGTTTTCCATAAACCGCGTGGGCGTAGGATAAGCTTACTTCCAAAAAAAAACAGATAGTATTGCTGACTAAGATAAATCAGCTAACCAAAGTTCTTTTACACAAGCGTGGCTTTATCTTTTGAGCTTTTGTTTTAGAGATAAGATAAGACAAACAAAGTGACTCTCAAAACTACATATGTATATGACTTAAGCCGTACACAAACAAAGCTGACCATCACAGGGTAAAGATAGAATTTTGGGGTATAGAGGGGTGGGTACTTTGAACAATTATTTTTTTTATTATGGCAGCTTCTTTGTTTACATTGTTGGTAGGTTGACCAATAAAGTTAGCAGTCTGCTTTTTTGAGGTTAAAGGAAGGTTTAGCGGTAAAGGATGGGGATGTATTCCGAAACAAAGAAATAAGTATTGGGAAGTGGTCGCTGCCATTGAGGTCGTCGATCACTTTCCATGTTATTTCTGGGGCAATGTTGGCGGTGGCGAGAGAAAGGTCGATAAGTGTAAATAGGTTGTGAATTGAGTAGTGAGTTGGTGATTTGTCATAGTATTTAAATATTACTAAATCCCAAAGAACAAAATAAAATTAAAAACAAGCCGAAATTTATATACCCTTGACGATTTTGCGCTGCATTTTGCAATCGTTTCTATGGCAGCTATATGATATTGTTGTCCGATTTTAATTTAATTAAAAACGTAATTCCATAATATTTAAATATTACTAAATGCCAAAGAACAACAAAGAAAATTAAAAACAAAAGTTATAATTTTTTAAATTGTTTTTTCTTATTGTTCCTATGGGAGCAATATGATATATTCGCCCGATCCGGCTCGTTCCGGCTACTACCTGCTATAGAAACACAACTTTTGAGAAAGCGTCAAGCAAATAGCTTTAAAACTGAGGGACTAGTTTGCGTAGAAACGGAAAGACGGGCATGGCTAGATCGACTCTCCTGGTGATGCCGATCAAGAATCTATATGCTATATAGGGTCGGAAATGTCTACTTCACTGCGTTGCAAACTTTTGACTGAAGTTCTAATATTTTCTGAGAGGGTATAACAACAGTTCTAGTTTTTTGATACTGACTAGGACTACGGACTAGTTGGCGTAGAAACGGAAGGACGGACTGACGGGCGGACGGACAGACGGACATGGCTAGATCGATTCTCCTGGTGATGCTGATCAAGAATTTAATGTCTCCTTCACTGCGTAGCAAAATTTTGACTAAAAGTATAATACCCTACAGAGGTATAAAATGAAAATAAGTTGGTAAACAAGATTATTTTATTTTAGCTTTCGCACTGAAAACTGCGAGATCTTTAGAAAACTGGATTTTTTACTACCTTTATAAAAATTCGTATATACTAAGAAAGGAAAGCTAACTTCGGGCGGAGCCGAAGTTGATATACCCTTGCAGAATACTCTGTAAATTATATTCTCAAAAATTATTCATATGATGCATTCTTAATACTCATAAAAAATCCGAACTTCCTAACTTTAACAGTTATATGGCAGCTATGGGATATAGTCGGCCGATCCTTATGAAATTTGGTAGGTCGGATTGATTGGCCAAAACCCATAGAAAATCCCAACTTTCTAACTTTACAAACACCAAAGGATATAGTTGATTTCCGATCAATCAGTTATATGGCAGCTATAGGATATAGTCCGCCGATCCTTATGAAATTTGTTAGGTCGGATTGATTGGCCAAATATAAAACCCATAGAAAATCCCAACTTCCTAACTTTACAAACACGAAAGTTATGGCATTTCCTATCAATCAGTTATATGGCAGCTATAGGATATAGTCGGCCGATCCCGGCCGTTCCGACTTATATACTGCGTGCAAAGGAAAGAAGGGTGTGTGCAAAGTTTCAATTCGATAGCTTTAAAACTGAGAGACTAGTTTGCGTAGAAACAGACAGACGGACAGACGGACATGGCTATATCAACTCAGGAGGCGATCCTGATCAAGAATATATATACTTTATAGGGTCGGAGATGTCTCCTTCACTGCGTTGCACACTTTTGTCCAAAATTATAATACCCTCTGCAAGGGTATAATAATGTAGAGAGTCACAATTAACATAAGTATATCTTTTTATACCCGTTACTCGTAGAGTAAAAGGGTATATTGTATTCGTGCAAAAGTATGTAACAGCTAAAAGGAAGCGTTTCCGACCCTATAAAGTATATATATTCTTGATCAGGATCACTAGCCGAGTCGATCTAGCCATGTCCGTCTGTCCGTCTGTCTGTCTGTCTTTCTGTCTGTCTGTCTGTCCGTATGAACGCTGAGATCTCGGAAACTATAAAAGCTAGAAGATTGGCATTTTTCATGCAGATTCTAGGAGTTCCTACGCAGCGCAAGTTTGTGCCACGCCCCCTTTAACGCCCACAATCGCTTATATACGATTTTAAAAATTTAAATATTTCGGAAAAGTAAAAATGCAGTTTTATTGTGTTTATCAATACCTATCGAAATGACATTAACATTTTTCAAATCGGACCATTCGTTAAAAAGTTATGCGTGATCAAAGTTTCTATCTCCATCTCCCTCGCACTCCCTTTACCTGAGTAACGGGTATCTGATAGTCGGGGCACCCGACTATAGCGTTCTCTCTTGTTTAAAATAAAATTTAAAATAGACTGCGAGTTCTTACGCTTTTTTTTGCGATTGCGGATGAAAAAACATTTGCACTAACGGCAAACAATAAGTTTATATTTTTTCGGGATCGCTGTTTACAAAAAAATATATCGCCTTTCCAAAAAAGAAAGCAATGAGCGCTTGAGTTACCATATCGGTACCACCGCCTAAACCTCTCCGTACTACCCCATATCTGGATGATGACCGGCAGCTAGCCGTTTGAATTTGGCAAGACTGCACCGTCAGCAGTAGGCAGGATGTGCGACTCAACACTAGCTCAAACTTAGAAACCAAAAACTACTTGTTAGCATTTTAGCACTAACACAAATGTAATTGTACACATAAAATATTTCTGGGCTGAGATTCCATTTAGACCAATACATAACAATAAATATATTCATAATTTGACTGCAGAAAGATAAGGTTATTAATTCGGAACTGAAATCGAACTAACATTAAAAATTACAATGGTAAGTATCACAGACTAGAACTTGTTAGTTAACTCTTGCAAATTTTGTGTTCAAATGAAGACTGTACCAGGATTATTTTATATTTTTTTTGTTATATTATTTATATATTGTCGATTTTGTTTTTATCAATTCAGCATTAAATTAGTTTATTAATATAGAATAGTTTTTTTTTGTATGTGTAAAGCCTTGCCAGTCACAAAAAACATAAAACTATTCTGTCACTTCTGGCGTGTAGTGATGGATCCATGATGCGTCAACAGTCACGAAGTACAATTGAGCATTGCGCTAATGTATAAACAGAGAAGCGAAGTATTGTTGAGTACTGCATTCTTAGAGATCCCATTGAAAATCCACATGATTTCCGTTTAAGACATATTTTTTATGGCCTAGGCACTACTGGTTTGCAAACTACTCCCGTTTTTACCCATTCTGAGTAATTTGCGAAAATTGCATTGAATGTTGCCACTTATGTTCCTTTGAGGTGAGCTCCTACATTTCAAGCTTAAGCAAAGTCATTCCGTTCTTTTCATCCTTAAATTAAAAATTCACCTCTTGTTAAATAAATAAATAAGTAAATATTTTTCAATCTATTAACCTTTCCGTAGCTCCATCGCATTAGAAACAAAAACTAAATAGTCTTGGCCTTCCAAATCTGTGATATAAATTTTAGTTTGATCAACTCACCAGAGACGCATATGGATCGTTAAGTCTATATTCTAGTGTGAGGTTTTGTAAAGTTTTGAAAAGAGTAGCATGGTCAAAAGTACACGGATCGGTGCTTATAAAATCTTCCATTCCATGTTTCCGTGCTTTGTCTGCGTCTGAAATGAAAAACAATAATATATAGAAAAGATAACAGGAAGGGAAGCAATGTTTATATACCCTTGTAGTTATTACAAAACAACTATTTCGATTTCTATATAAACAAGAAAGGAAAGCTAACTTCGGGCGGAGCCGAAGTTGATATACCCTTGCAGAATACTCTGTAAATTATATTCTCCAAAATTATTCATATGATGCATTCTTAATACTCATAAAAAGTCCCAACTTCCTAACTTTAAAAACACCAAAGTTATGACATTTCCAATCGTTCAGTTATATGGCAGCTATAAGATATAGTCGGCCGATCCTTATGAAATTTGGTAGGTCGGATTGATTGATAAAACCCATAGAAAATCCCAACCCTCTAACTTAACAAACACCAAAGTTATGGCATTTCCGATCAATCAGTTATATGGCGGCTATAGGATATAGTCGGCCTAGTTTCAATTCGATATCTTTAAAACTGAGAGACTAGTTCGCGTAGAAACAGACAGACGGACAGACAGACAGACAGACGGACAGACAGACAGACAGACGGACAGACGGACATGCATATATCAACTCAGGAGGTGATCCTGATCAAGAATATATATGCTTTATAGGGTCGGAGATGTCTCCTTCACTGCGTTGCACACTTTTGACCAAAATTATAATACCCTCTGCAAGGGTATAAAAACAATGAAGCTATGTATTTTACCCTGCATTTTGCCATCGTTTCTATGGCAAAAAAAAACTAAAAGCGTAATTCGGATATAGTAAGTAATTACTATATCTCAAAGGAATATTTTGATAAACAGAAAAACAACAAAATACAAATTTTATTTCATCTTTTTTTTTCATTTTTCGATTTTCCTATGGAAGTTATATGATACTAGCTGTACCCGGCGCGACTTCGTTCGCTTAAAATTAGTTTTGAGTACGGTTGTCAAGACTTTCCCATTTCCACACCACCCCTGAGGTAGAGAAATTGGTGCTTTTTTTTTAATGTGGTAACTCTAATTAGACCTATTCCACTGAAACTTTCTAGGTTTAATAATGTTAATTAATATGATTACTTTAAAACCTCTGTGTAAACAACATTTTTAGAAGATCCTTCAGGAGCGAGAATAATAAGGCTACTGGCAGAGCTAACTCTAGAGCATGTGACATAAAATTGTCCATGAGAGAAGCAATCTTCTCTAAGATCTAGTCCAGCCAGCTTCAAAGTCTGCCCCTGCGATTTATTTATAGTTATTGCAAAGAAAACTTTTAGAGGGAATTGTAGCCTTTTAAACTTAAACGGCAGACTGGATGGTATTAATGGGATCCTGGGTATAAACACTGTTTCCCCCTTCGCGCACCCCGTAAATACTGTTGCTTCGATTACATTCTTATGAAGACCTTTTATCTGCAATCGTGTCCCATTGCATAACTTTGGGGGACTTAAATTTCGCAATAACATTACGGGTGCTCCAATCCTAAGAGACAGATTATGCTGAGGAATTCCTGGAGAATTCAAAGAATTTAAAAATTCAATAGGGTAATGAACTGCATTATCAGCATCATGAACAGAGTCGACCGATTTATAGGAGACTTCTAAACCATCAACAATAAGTTTGTCAAGAAGGTTTTACCTGTCCCTCCAGGTGCAACCAAAAAAAATGTTTTTTGAAAACCTTGGTGTAAACAACCATTGTAGAAGATCCTTCAAGAGAGAGAATCAGAAGGATACTGGCAGAGCTATATAATAAATGAAAGTGATCCAAGTAAAAGTCGTGAGCTTGTATACTTTTTATCAGTTACAATGTTATCAATGCAATTTTAATTTGCGCACAAATATGTATACTTGTTTGTAAATTGGAATTTGTTGTTTTCAAATTTCTTGTTTTGAATGAAACGAAAACCTTTGTACACACAGTAAAAGATTGGCATCCAATACAAAAACAGCAAAGTAACGTATTATTTTCAGATTCCACATTTGATCGATAAACGGGTATAATAAATCATTTTATTTGTATTTAAGCACATTATCTACTTTCGAATAGAAACATACACACATTGTATGTATGTACATGTATTGTACATATAAGCAAATCAAAACATATCCAAATATACATATGTACATACGTATTTGGTCAAAAGTTCGAATCTTAAGATTTATATTTAACTTGGAAACATTTTGGCTTTGCTTACAGAATTTGTAGTAATTTTCTATTTTCTTCCATGGTGGAAATTAAATAAGGCTCTTACTTCTGCTACAAAATGAAAAATAAAACCTAAGCATTTGATCCACAGGACTGACTATTGATCGAAAATCATATTGATCGGAGCAGCAGTTTAAGTTTTTAAAATCCTAAACAAATTTAACTTAAATTGCCTCTTTCCCCTCCCCCTTTCCCTGCAGCACTACCCCTCCCCCTCATCAGTTTTCTTGGCTGTTGCTCTCTCGGCCGTCGCTCTCTTGGCTTCTGGGTTTCGTTCTCTCGACAGGCTCCCGCAAAATACAACGCAATGACTTAGAAAATCTAAATAAATTCGTTAAAAATACTTAAAAAAATGTTAAAAACTTGAAAAATTAAACTTAAGCATTTGGGCCATAGAATAACTATTGAGCGAAAAATCATCTTGATCGGAGCAGCGGTTTAGATTTTTTAAATCGAAAAGTTAATTTTAAATGTAGCCCCCAAATTATGGGGGATATCAAAATTTCTTTTAGATTTCTAATTAGGCCTTTTCAAAACCTAAAATTCGGAAAAAACCAAATATCGAAATTCCAACCAGTTTAGAAGTTAAGCTTAAATACATCAACTTTTTTTGCTCAGAATAATGGATGTTGGAGCTGTTTGGGGCCACTGGGGGGACATATCGGATCTTAGTGGGCGCCCACGCCCCCAATGGAATACTGTGAAAAAATTTGGCTGCTCTTGCTCTTACGGTTTGGGCTGTGGCCGTATCCCCTTAAAAATCGGTCTTTCATTTTATAATCTTTAGGGATGAAAGTAATCCAAGTAAAAGTCGTGAGCTTGTATACTTTTTATCAGTTACAATGTTATCAATGCAATTTTAATTTGCGCACAAATATGTATACTTGTTTGTAAATTGGAATTTGTTGTTTTCAAATTTCTTGTTTTGAATGAAACGAAAACCTTTGTACACACAGTAAAAGATTGGCATCCAATACAAAAACAGCAAAGTAACGTATTATTTTCAGATTCCACATTTGATCGATAAACGGGTATAATAAATCATTTTATTTGTATTTAAGCACATTATCTACTTTCGAATAGAAACATACACACATTGTATGTATGTACATGTATTGTACATATAAGCAAATCAAAACATATCCAAATATACATATGTACATACGTATTTGGTCAAAAGTTCGAATCTTAAGATTAATATTTAACTTGGAAACATTTTGGCTTTGCTTACAGAATTTGTAGTAATTTTCTATTTTCTTCCATGGTGGAAATTAAACAAGGCTCTTACTTCTGCTACAAAATGAAAAATAAAACCTAAGCATTTGATCCACAGGACTGACTATTGATCGAAAATTATATTGATCGGAGCAGCAGTTTAAGTTTTTAAAATCCTAAACAAATTTAACTTAAATTGCCTCTTTCCCCTCCCCTTTCCATGCAGCACTACCCCTCCCCCTCATCAGTTTTCTTGGCTGTTGCTCTCTCGGCCGTCGCTCTCTTGGCTTCTGGGTTTCGTTCTCTCGACAGGCTCCCGCAAAATACAACGCAATGACTTAGAAAATCTAAATAAATTCGTTAAAAATACTTAAAAAAATGTTAAAAACTTGAAATATTAAACTTAAGCATTTGGGCCATAGAATAACTATTGAGCGAAAAATCATCTTGATCGGAGCAGCGGTTTAGATTTTTGAAATCGAAAAGTTAATTTTAAATGTAGCCCCCAAATTATGGGGGATATCAAAATTTCTTTTAGATTTCTAATTAGGCCTTTTCAAAACCTAAAATTCGGAAAAACCAAATATCGAAATTCCAACCAGTTTAGAAGTTAAGCTTAAATACATCAACTTTTTTTTGCTCAGAATAATGGATGTTGGAGCTGTTTGGGGCCACTGGGGGGACATATCGGATCTTAGTGGGCGCCCACGCCCCCAATGGAATACTGTGAAAAAATTTGGCTGCTCTTGCTCTTACGGTTTGGGCTGTGGCCGTATCCCCTTAAAAATCGGTCTTTCATTTTATAATCTTTAGGGATAGATGTCCGACCTTAATTTAATTAAAGCCGAAATTCCAAATCCCATATCCAAATCGCTGACTATGAGATACTCAGTTAACCAATTTCAAAATACATTAAATGTGCCAGGTAATATCACCTTTGGCAAAGAATCGGGGCTTAGGTGTCGTCATTTGCCGAATTGCAGTGTCAACAATAAAAGCAAAGAACAGTCATTAGGTTCCGCTCTCAATTATGTAAGCTCAGTTTTTGGCGGCATAATTAATACTCAATTTAAAAGTTTAAAAAACCCGCGCTTGTTTAACTAAAATCGACATGTTCAACCTCAAATTTCTAGCTTAGAAACAACGAAGTTATAATTTTATTTCCCTTTTTTTTCGATTGTTCTTATATATGATTTTTATAAATCTAAACCGGTCGGACAGACGGACAGACATGGCTAGATCGACTAGCCCGTTCAAGAATATATATACTTTGTTAGGTTGGAAATGTTCCCATGGCTGTGTTGCAAAATTAGAATATGCTCTGCAAGGGTATAAATAAAGACTGGACATTTTGGCGGACCACAAAACAGAAGATTGATAAACGACGAAGATTTTATTAGTTTTATGATGAACGAAACCGAATTTCAATCTTTGAATTCACTTAAAAGTTTAATTATAAATATTCTTCGAAATAAGAAAGCTTCAAATTATAGTGAAATAGCTTAAAAATAAAAATCTTTACAGTTATTTATACAAATTTTCGTATAGCCTTAAAGTTTACAGGGAAGAGCAAAGAGATCATTCATCAGAACTTTAAAAATAAGGAAGAAAGACGTCCGTCGCTCTCTTGGCTTCTGGGTTTCGTTCTCTCGACAGGCTCCCGCAAAATACAACGCAATGACTTAGAAAATCTAAATAAATTCGTTAAAAATACTTAAAAAAATGTTAAAAACTTGAAAAATTAAACTTAAGCATTTGGGCCATAGAATAACTATTGAGCGAAAAATCATCTTGATCGGAGCAGCGGTTTAGATTTTTGAAATCGAAAAGTTAATTTTAAATGTAGCCCCCAAATTATGGGGGATATCAAAATTTCTTTTAGATTTCTAATTAGGCCTTTTCAAAACCTAAAAATCGGAAAAACCAAATATCGAAATTCCAACCAGTTTAGAAGTTAAGCTTAAATACATCAACTTTTTTTTGCTCAGAATAATGGATGTTGGAGCTGTTTGGGGCCACTGGGGGGACATATCGGATCTTAGTGGGCGCCCACGCCCCAAATGGAATACTGTGAAAAAATTTGGCTGCTCTTGCTCTTACGGTTTGGGCTGTGGCCGTATCCCCTTAAAAATCGGTCTTTCATTTTATAATCTTTAGGGATAGATGTCCGACCTTAATTTAATTAAAGCCGAAATTCCAAATCCCATATCCAAATCGCTGACTATGAGATACTCAGTTAACCAATTTCAAAATACATTAAATGTGCCAGGTAATATCACCTTTGGCAAAAAATCGGGGCTTAGGTGTCGTCATTTGCCGAATTGCAGTGTCAACAATAAAAGCAAAGAACAGTCATTAGGTTCCGCTCTCAATTATGTAAGCTCAGTTTTTGGCGGCTTAATTAATACTCAATTTAAAAGTTTAAAAAACCCGCGCTTGTTTAACTAAAATCGACATGTTCAACCTCAAATTTCTAGCTTAGAAACAACGAAGTTATAATTTTATTTCCCTTTTTTTCGATTGTTCTTATATATGATTTTTATAAATCTAAACCGGTCGGACAGACGGACAGACATGGCTAGATCGACTAGCCCGTTCAAGAATATATATACTTTGTTAGGTTGGAAATGTTCCCATGGCTGTGTTGCAAAATTAGAATATGCTCTGCAAGGGTATAATTAAAGACTGGACATTTTGGCGGACCACAAAACAGAAGATTGATAAACGACGAAGATTTTATTAGTTTTATGATGAACGAAACCGAATTTCAATCTTTGAATTCACTTAAAAGGTTAATTATAAATATTCTTCGAAATAAGAAAGCTTCAAATTATAGTGAAATAGCTTAAAAATAAAAATCTTTACAGTTATTTATACAAATTTTCGTATAGCCTTAAAGTTTACAGGGAAGAGCAAAGAGATCATTCATCAGAACTTTAAAAATAAGGAAGAAAGACGTCCGTCAAGATGAAATGAAAATATGAAAATATATTTCTACAGGGGCATAACAAACACAGCGCCACGATTAACATTCTGTAAATTTAAGTCAAATCTAATGTAAGCGCGGAAGAGCAGCTCTTTTTGCTTTTGTCGGTCTCGCTAACAACTTGAAACTTAAAACTTGATTACTGAATATTAAAACACATGTTTTACGAAAATACTACGAGTTAAAAACAACACAAAACGAGACTCAGAACATAATCAATTGTCCCAAGGATGATGAAAACTTGGCAGTTATCACATACACACACTATCACACGCATACGCTTTTGTAAGCATCAAATCGAAAGTATACATTCTCCACAATTTTTGAGTTTTTCCGGCTTTTTAAATTTTATTTTTTATTTTTTTTCCAATATATTTCGGTTGCCCTTCGGCAACCGTCTTCAGGGCAAATATTTTTACACGTCTGCACCGACGGACGTGGAGATTAATACTAATATTAAAGATAATCCCCTATTCTCGGCGTTGCCAAGCTCCTCGTAATATAATACATATTCTTCATCGGCCAATGGAATATTAGGCATGGGAAAATATGAAGATGCTAGCCGGCCAAATAGATAACACGAATTTGTATGATTAATTTTATAAAGTTAAGCACAGCGTATTAAAATTATCACCGTAGCGAATCTTATTACTCCGGAGGAGGAACCGTTTCGTGCTAAACATCATACGGTATAATATTAATACGCTCAAATCAAATCAATGCAGAACGAGGGATGATTGGGATCTTTTATCTATCTTAAACTTTCATTGCGTGTACCATATCCGAAGCATTTTAAAAGAAATTTCCTAAAATAGATTCAAGCTTTTCAGAACACTCTTCTAGCAACACAGACTCCCAGCTCACATCGCTAGCTACAACGTCACCCGTGCAGTTAACCAAGCTGCCTGTACCAACGTATAGCGGAAAGTTTGCGGATTGGCCAGCATTTTACGACGCCTTTTCTCAACTAATTCACGACAACACGGCCCCGTCCGAAATCCAGAAGTTCCACTTTCTCAAGCAAGCTATTCCGTCCAGGGGCGCAGCCGTGTTTCGTACGGCACGATTCGCGATAAGATAGACGCGAGATAAGAAAATAAAGGTAAAGGTCCGGGGAAAAAAAGTAATAGTTAGATCAATCTTGTGCCAATGAAGCAAGTACTAATCGATTTAAAATTAGGGGAATATAATTTTTAGTTAATCTACTTGGCACAGAAAAGTTTAGCCGACTTAACAAGACGGACTAGCGAAATAAATAAAGGTTTAGTCAAATAAGGATCATCGAATTTTTTTGACAACCTTTTAATAAATCCAAGCACTCCTCTGTCTTTATTAACCATGGACGAAATGTGATTAGAAAATTTTAGTTTAGGGTCCAAGAGAACGCCAAGATCGTTTACAAGAGTTATTCTATCCAAAGAGCTTCCACTTAATGTGTAAGTCGCGTAGATCGGATTGACCCGATAAAAAGTCATCAGCTTGCACTTGGACGCGTTTAAATTTAGTAAATTATCTCGGCACCAGTTTTGAAAATTATCTAGATCGGATTGCAAGTCTAAATGGCAGGAAATGTCTTTATACTGCAGGCACATCTTAACATCATCTGCGTACATAAGTACGCGAGAATGACTTATAATTGAGGGAAGATCGTTAATAAATAATGTAAAAAGTAACGGACCCAGATGGCTCCCTTGTGGGACACCGGAGGTAACACGGAGAACTTCAGAAATTGAATTTTTAAAAAGGACCCTTTGTGACCTGCCATTCAGATAACTTGAAATACATTTAAGCAGATCAACTGGAAAACCTAACATGTCAAGTTTTTGAATAAGAAGTAAGTGATTTACAGAGTCAAATGCTTTACTAAAGTCAGTGTAAATGACGTCTGTTTGAAAACTATTAATGAAGCCTTTTATCACAAATGTAGTGAGCTCTAGAAGGTTTGTGACTGTGGATCTACGTTTAATAAATCCGTGTTGACACGGAGAAATGATTGATCTGCAAAGGTGCTGCAAATTAGGAGTAATAATTTTTTCAAAAAGCTTAGGAATAGCTGACAACTTAGAAATACCTCTGTAGTTACTGGCTTCTAACTTGTTACCTTTTTTGAGAAGAGGAATAACAAATGATCCCTTCCAAATATTTGGGAATTGGGAGGTTTCTAGAGATAAGGTAAGGGCCTTAGCGCAATACCTAAGCACGCACCCAGGAATACCATCGGGCCCTGGCGAATAAACAGGCTTAATACGAAGAAGATCCAAATGAAGAGAGCTTTCTGTTAAAGTGGGACAGAATATGAGGTTTGACTTGGACATGGTGTAAGAATAAGGCTGTGATGAGTAATCTAAAGTAGACTAAGTCGTTTGAAAAAATTGGGCAAATAAATCGGCTATTGCCTGATCTGCGGTTGCCGTCATGTTTTTGAACGACAGCGAGGAAGGAAAAGAATTAGATTTACGCTTGGTGTTAACGAAATTTTAAAACTGTTTCGGGTCCTGAGAGAACTGGACCTTACAACGGTTTAAGTAACTATTATAACACTGAGCATTAAGCACGGTAAATCTTGACCGAGCACTTAAATATCTAGTAAAAACAGATTGAGAACCGGTATTTTTATATTTCCTAAAAAGTCTGGACTTTACATTTCTTAAGTGTGTCACCTCTTTGCTAAAGGTAATTTATTGGAAATTGACGGATAGTACCACGGAACACAGGAATTAAAAAATGAGTTTATTGCAGTGTAGAAAACATTAACTGCATCGGACATATTATTGCATAGGTAAAGATCAGACCAATTAAAGCCAGAAATAAAATTATTTAGCCTCAGAAAGTCTGCCTTGCGAAAACAATGTATTCGTTTGGATTTTTCTGATTTTTCTTCTATAACTCTTCCCGTATCAAATGAAAGTTCGATTGTAGGGTGATATGGATCTTCAGGTTGCGTGAGTGGTGCTACTCTGGACAGAAACACACCTTCAGGATTTGATACAAAACACAAATCAAGACCTAATGAATTTCGAACATGGTTTACTTGAGATAGAGATATGTCAAGAAGGCCGTCAATAAAATCATGCTGTGCTATAGGTAGTAAGACATTCGATCCATCCTCAGTGGACCAAGTAACTCCAGGTATACTAAAATCACCTAGAACTACCAACTGATCCCTGTCGGAAAGCTTATTTGCAACGGACTTAATAAGGGAAAGGTGATTTAAATAATCAGGAAGTTCAGACAACGGCGGAATATATGAGCAAGTTATGTATATAAAGTTACCAGGAAGCGATAACTTTACACAAATAAATTCAATGGTATTGAATTCATCAAAAAATAGCTCCTCAGACGGGAGGTTTGAATCAACTCCAATTAAGACTTCACCTCCCCGTCTAGAGGGACGGTCATACCTATATATTGTGTACTTACCTGGAAAAACTTCGGAGCTAAAGATCTCCGGCTTTAACCAGGTTTCTGTGAACACAATAATATGAGATGCAAAGGAAAGGCTATCGGAATACAATTTAGTGAGTTTGCTACGCAAACCTCTTGCGTTCTGCTGGGAAAGAAGGAGGTTAGAAGTTAGTTTTTTGAAATTGGTACACTGGTTTGGCCTCGACTAGGAAGTTTTACTCCCACGGGCCCCTTCTTCTTTATCTTAGCTTCGAACTCTTTTACAACCATATTATCCGGCCAAAAGTCGCCCGAGCATATGGCTTCAAAAAGCTCGTTAGGGACAGTTATCTTGAAAGATGAAATGTCTCTAGCATAAGAAAACTTAAACTTTTCCACCTTCACACTATTACAATCGGCTTTAGTTTTGTCTTGTATATAAGACAATACATCAGAAGATGTTTGATCAGGGGAAAGCCGAGAAACGAAAATTTGTTTCTTTAGTGGAACCACTGAAAGGGATTTTGGTGGAGCAGACATTGTTTCTGCAAAACCAACTTGAGCCGGTTGTCCGGACTCAGTAGTCCCTTGTGGTGGTGATGCTACATTCTGAGAGATAGGTGGATCCACTAATTGTGAAACCACTACGGACAAATCTGAATTCTTAGAAGTCCCTGGTTGCATGCATTCTGTTACGGATGGTTCGGATACCGAATCTTTTTTAGCTGCTGATTTTAGCAACATTTGAGGGTTTGCTGAAATCAGCTGCTGATCCGCCGGAATGCTCTGTTGTTCTTTTGATTTCGATTGCGGGGTGTTCCCCTTTTGCTCCTTACCACCAGCGGCCTTAAACTGCGAGTCCAGCCCAGAGAGGAGATCATCAGCTCGGCGAAAACTATCTCTAGCAACTCCGAAACAGCTAATCAGCCCCATCAGGCCGCCTTTAGTTTGGCGCATGAACGATTTCATCTCGTTCGCAACCTCGACACAAGCGTCACAACAAAACTGCAAATTTGGCCCCTTTGAAAGGTCATCACTTGTCCGGCCAGTAAAACCGGCGCACTTGGTGTGCACCATATTTTCACACAGCCAGCAAGTCATATTAGACTGGTCAGCCCTGATTACGAGGCTGCATTTTTTGCAGAAGCAGACTAAATTTTTATTATTCATTTTATTTATTGGAACCACTGTACCAAGAAAACGAATTGAAATTTATAAGCGAGCAGTTATACGTACCGCAAGAGCGCAGAAACTGCACGCTTAGAACTTTCAAAGCAAAGAGAGCAAGAGAGCGGGAGCGTAAATTAGTTAAAGTGCATGCACAAAAGAGAAACGGCGGGGATATAAGAAAAGAAAACACAGATAAGAATTACGAAAACTAAAACAATTTATTAGTATTACTACAAGTGCACTCGCGAAGCGAACGGAGTTTAAATTTATGTTTGAATAACCGGAAGAAAATTAAAATTGTGTTGATAAAACCCACCGATGGGAATAAACAAAACAAAATACAAAATTCGAAGCGCAGAAAAAAACACGACCGTTCACTTTGAAAGTCAAAGACGGTTATAGGTAGTGATCAGTTAGTTGTGCACCACCTTATCAACAAGCTTCTCGCTACCACTCTGCAAACGTGGGAGCACAGCCTTGGCAATTCTGTCAAGATCCCAACTTTCTCGCAACTTGAATCTTTCCTCAACAGCAGGCTTGATATTTTGGAAAATCGATGCTCACCGGTACCCGTCCGGCACACAACGCCGCACCAAGCACCTCGTTTATCGACATCGAGACCAGCCAACAGCACCGTCCACAGAGGAAACAGCTTCCACACCACGACTGAAAGTGCACCTACAATACGCTGCTTGCATTGTGGAGGCCCTTCACAAGGACTCTGTTGTAGACCGAAAGCCTTAACTGCCTCAGCAATGCTCACACACTGTCCCAGTGTCCAAGCAGCCGAAATTGTATGCAATGGGTACAGAGACATCGCACTCTGTTACATTTTCCTCATTCTCAAACCGTTGCGACACGACTCTTTCATCGGTCAACTCTTTAGCCGATCCAGACCATAGATCTCGTTTGAATCCCTATAGTCCCTATCGTCTGTTGTGACACGCACGGGTCATTTCGCAGCCACAATTTCGCCTAATTTCAATCGCCGACAACTATGTTTCTCGCTACTGCACTTGTCAGATTACACAACGAAGCAACTGGTCAATCAACTATCATCCGTGCTTTAGTGGACTGTGGATCGGAGGCCACGCATATTATCGAACGCGCCGTGCAGGCACAGGTTCTGAAGTCAATTTCATAAACGAGGAAACATTAAACTTGGCAGGTCTCATGTACAACAATAAGTTAGTGTACGATTCCAGAAGTCAGAAAAAAGATTCATTATACTGTGTTTGCAACTATAAAATCGCGTACCTGTCCCTTTGAATGGTTTTCAACGTTGTCAATAATCAAAACAATTTGTGCGAAACAGCCTGACTTTCCAAAATGGAAATTACCAGAAGGCTTGATTCTAGCAGACCATCAATTTCATGTTTCGTTAAAAATAGATCTTTTTATCAATACGGAACGTATAGGCTAGGAAAAAACATACCAAGTTTAATAAACACAGCGTTCGGTTGGATTGTAGGTGACAACATTTATAAACAACATTCAATTATGTAATGTCATTCAAGAAAAGGTCTCACTCTACAAACTCGTAAACCAAATAATAAAAATAGAAGAGTGTCAAAAAGCTTTCTCGCTGAAGAGGAGAAATGATGCGAGAAATACTGTCTTCAAACATACTCAATAGACTGATAAACTGGGAAATTCATTTGATCAACCCTTTAAAAATTAATGTTGTTGTTTAAAAAAAGTCCCCAACTAAAAAAGTAGTATGTTTATATTATGAAAGAATATCTACCACATATGTCACAAGCTAAAAGCGTAGATCGTGCTAGGCCAAACTTTTACCTCCCGCATCACTGTGTATTACAGCCTAGAGCCTTTCAACAAAGTGACGCGTGATATTTGACCCATCTGCCACAAAATCACCAATGGAAAGTCGCTTAACGATATTCTTTTGGTAGGTCCCACAATACAAGCAGACCTTATAATAACTCTTTTAAAATTCTGTTTTAATAAATTCGCAGCAACAGAAGACATTGTAAAAATGTATAGGCAGTTTTCTGATCACAAAGAAGATGGAAACTATACGATACGAAACCATACGATCTTTGCGTTACAGCGAAAGAAGGGACTGCCCAATCGGTACGTCGGTGCTGCATAGCGATTTGTATGTGGACGATGTATGTTAGATACTGCTGCGCAGATACCTTAATCGACCAAAATACCAGGTAGGGCTAAATCACAGCTCTCAAAGTTTAGCAGCAATTTAAAGGACAGCAATTTAAATCAAGCTTTACTGAACTTCGCCAGTATCTAAGAGTCTATTTTAGAGTCCATCATCGACAGCATTATATATAGGAACTGTTGGGATTCTCGTGTATGTCTACCGAGCTATTAACAACGTTCCAGCAAACAAACACTTTAAAGGCGAGAACGTCATACACATTACTGCATGTGAAATGGAACAGACATTTTGGAAAATTATAGCCCACATTTCGTCGGAAAATCTTGCGTTAAGAAAAGGAATGCCTTTGCAGCCAAGTTTGCACATGCTTACACCTTTTTTACAGAAAATTACATCAGGAATCGTTATAATGAGGGTAAGAGGACGACTAATCAATTCCGAACTAATATTTGAATCGAACTTTCCAGCCATTTTACCAAAGAAGGTGTTTAGGTCAGTGGCCCACTGCATCGCCGCTGCTCACTAAGCTCTCCGAGCTTTCGCTCTCGGCCCTCTTGCGCTCCCTCGCTCGCTTCTCGCAACGTCCGCGCTCCGTAGTGAGAGCTCCGGGTTTCGGATCCGAACTCCTCGGACGGCCGCTGCCGATCTCCCGCTCTCGCTTCAGCGGAGTAAAGCGACGCCCCCGACTTGTTCATTTTCTTCCACCTTTGCGTTTGCGCCGTGGGAATTTTTTTGTGCCTTCAAATAGTCTTTTTTGTGGCAGGATCGCCCCCTACAACAATAGGTTTGTGTATCTTTACATTGAATATCTTTATCGCTGAAATCATCATGCTGGGCCCAAGGCACTGCTAGCAATCTTGCCTCATAGTTGTGGATAATTAACGCCAGAGCAGTGATTCGAAACTGAATACATTGCTTACATTATAAGCCCTAGGTAATGAAGCAAATCATGTGAGATTTACCAGCCTATAGGTTAAGGCAAAATCGACCATTTTTGATTTCGGGCGTAGACTTCTGTGGCCCATTTTTTACAAGTTGTATATTAGGGGTAAGCCGCCCTTCAAAACCTATACTGGAATCTTTGTTTGCTTTACATCAATAGCTAATCACCTAGAACTAGTGACTGATCTGTCTTTGGTTACATTCCTGCCTTGTGTACGCCGTTTCGTGGCTTGTAGAGGCATCCCTCTCAGATTGTATTGCGACAACGGCACCCACTTTGTTTTGATTAAAAATAAAAAAATTTTCAGCCCACTACGTATGGATTTGTAAAACGACACTCAGCGCGGTTTTCCGATTGCAACACTAGATTGCCGGTTTACTCTGCATTAAGAATCCCTCTCCCAATACCCGCAGAATAGAGCACGAGCTTCTAACTCAGTGTGGGCGAAGAAACGAATAAAATTAAGCAATTGTAATATACAAGGGTAAAAAGACTAGATGGTCTTTAATTTTTAACCACTTAAGACTACAAAAATTCAATTTTGTGGACCGACTCAATACGGTCTACGTGTTCTTGATTTAAAATTATGTTGTCAGATCCAGGAGGAAGATAATAAAGGATAGAGATAATAAGATGTGTTCATATTACAAATGTAGTTAAGAGTAACAGCAAAGAGCACCCCACACCCCATGCGAAGTCCGATCGGTTCTATAAGTATTATTGGTATTTTGAAAAACTTCTGAGTGACAACAATAATAACATACTCTTAAAATATCATAACTTTAGGAGGTAATAAAAAAAAACACTATTCCATCTGGGCCAAAAATGTTAGTATAAATCAGGAACAAAACATATCAAAGTAGACCAAAGATCCGAAACTAACAAGCGCAATAAAATGACAATTTGCGTATACTGATCATGGTCAAAAAATGTCGAACATAGATAAAAAAAAAGTTGATCGCAACAAAAATAATTTCGTAAAACGATTTGTAACTGTTCCTGAAACTGTCATAAGCCAAATATTTAAGTACCCAACAATGCATATATATTATATAATTAAAACTAAAAATACGTACCACCTTGAATCTTTGACATTGCCGAATTTTTATCTTGTGTAATTGGAGGAGTTGGCTTATGGGACTGACCGGTCGCTCTGTACATGGCCATGACCCAAAGGCTGCATTCGTTCTCGTCATCGCAAGCAAACGAAATGCTATCACCCTCGCGAACAGCATTAAAAAAATAGCGACCTCCATTTAAATCGATGCCAAACATTAAGTTGGCTAAAAAAAATGTAAGTATTAAAATAAATCTTGCACATTATTAACAAACACATTAATATACCACTGGCTGCTTCAATGTAATCTACCGTATATCCATCAAGCTGCATCATCTCAGACGGTTCTGATTTTTTCTCTTTATAACTGCACATAGCAAAGGTATATTGTGATACTTGAACTAAGACGAAATAGCGCCTTTTCCACTTTTTCCAGACTGATTTCCCGATCGCATAGAGATGTCTATATAGTTATATAATGTGCATTAAAATGTAATAATCTTTAAGTGCATTGTACGTACCCGCAATGTTTCATATTTAAAGGTTTGTCAAGTCGGCAAGCTATCTTAATACGTATATCTTGGTCCGGAAGGTTTTTCGGAATAATCATTCGATGCCACTCAGGAGACTAAATTAGAGTCAAATGTTTTATATTAAATTAAGTTTATTTAAGTTAAGCTCACTTTTGATGAAAGCGGAGTAGGTTTAAGGGTTACTTTTCCAAGTTCCTTATCCTCCAATGCAAGCATTCCCGGATTCTCTGTGTAAAGTTTTACCTTTACAACAGGCAATGGATGTGTGGTTGTGAAATCCCCCTGTGTGTCCCACCTATTCAAAAAATTTTTTTTTAAATTTAGATATGTTTGTAGTATGATCTCACATTGGTTTTGATGCTTCTGCTTGATCCGTTTGAAGTTTATCGCCATTTTCAACTTCCATTGTGCAGTAGACAATGCGATTGGGAGCTAATGATTTAAGACCTTTAACCTCCATAACGATCACTTCCAATTGAAAGGTGAGTACAACATCTAACTTTGTCAATTGTGTAGAGCCATCCTCTGAGTCACCCTCCAGTTTAGACAAGGACCCGTGGGATCGCAGAATTAATTTCCTTTTCGGGGAAACCACAAAAAAAAAACATGATTATTGTGCCTTATTTAAAATATATACAAATGTTCTTTAAAAAGTAGTTTTTAATATATATAAATGTCAAGCGGAATATGTATAAAAATAGTTTGTTCTTTTCTCATTTTTGAACATTTTTAGGAATTGTGTTAGTTTGTGGTTTACAGTTTAAAATTTTTTGTTACTAAATACGAGGAAAAAGATTAAATCATGTCAGCTTATAAACAAATTTGCCGAACATTTTCTAAATAGTTTTGTAAGCTCTGCGACGAGTGAGAAAGTTTTCTCCGAGTTGGTTACGAAATTTCAACTTATATAGGGTGACCCACAAAATATTTGCGTTTTAAAATCGCTATAAAAAAAACAACGAGTATATATTTTTCAAAATAAAATAAGCAAAACTGTCGTATTTGGGGCTCAGAAAATCCACACCTCGTCTTGGAGAACCCAATGCATCCACACAGCCAACGTCACAATCGATATTTTGCGCGGTACGTTCGAAAATAAGATAATCAGTCGAAACGACGATGTCAACTGGCCGCCTCACAGCTGCGATTTGGGTCAAATGGACTATTGGACTATTTTTTGTGGGGTGCCGTCAAGGATAAGTGTTACGCCACCACCCAGAGACGATTGACGACCTAAAGCACGAGATTGAAGTCGCCATCAGGACCATTGAGGGCCATACCATCGAAAATGTGTTTAAAAATTGGGTCGACCGAAGCCAGCCGAGGCAGCCATATGAACAAAGTGGTGTTTCATACATAAACCGCAATGTTGAGGCTATCCAATAAAAAAAAATTTTGAAAAATATATACTCGTTGTTTTTTTATAGCGATTTTAAAAAGCAAATCTTTCGTGGGCCACCCTTTACATATATATTCCAAATCCCAAAAGACATAAAAAAAATTAAAAACAACAAAGTTATATTTTTTTCCAATTGTTCCTATGGGAGATACATGCAATAGAAAGACAACTTTTGGAAAAGCAGATAGCTTTAAAACTGAGGGACTAGTTTGCGTAGGAAAGGACGGACGGGTTGGTGTTCCTTGCGAACATAATCTTAATTTAATTATAACCGTAATTCCATAGTAACATATATATACATATTCCAAGTCCCAAAGAACATAAAAAAACAACAAAAATTGCTAATAGATTACAATTTTGTCAACAGTACGATGCACTACACATAATAATTTGCCCAACATATTAATTGTTTATGTAGAAAAGGTTAAGTAAATAGATAGCGTATTGTTCTATATGGAGCTGTATACATTCAGTAATTGGCAATTTTAAAAACGGTAAATCTATTGGCTCCTTTTTCCCTGCTCCTAACACATTGCTCGTCCTTAAAAAATAAAATAATATAGAACACACACAACAACGAAAACGAGTAAATGATCTTTGGCACAGGCAAAACTCCAGTGAGAAAAAGATGTGACGGTCATCAGACCTTTATAACGCTCCCGGTTTCAGAGAGAACGAAAACTTGGGCCTGGAATTGTTTTTGCCTAGAATAACCTTCTGTTCCTTCTTTACAGCGCTTCTCCTGCTCCTTGCGCATGCGTCGCCGCTCTTCGCCCATTAGGCGCATAAATATACTTTAAATATACTTGAAAGAAAAGTGAAAACGTCAGCAAGCCGAAGTATATATGTCTTGCAGGTACAACAAAAATTCTATATTCCATGAAACGTCTAAACATCGATTTTAATGCGTATATGCTTAAAAGGTAACTTAAAGCCATATCGATTTTAGATTAATTTTTCGATAGGTCCGTGGTAGCTCCATATAGTCATTCGATTTTTACAGACAATAAAATGTGTTTTTGGAATCGTTTATGTAAGAAGTTTATGTAAGAAAGGAAAGTTATGTCGATTTTCCTATTCACTTTTAAACTTTTTCTATGTCAGCTATATGAATAGTCGTTCGAATTTTATAAAATTGAACAAGAAAGGAAAGCTAACTTCGGGTAACTTCTGAAACTAACTTCTGCAAATTATATTGGTTGGCCAAAAATAAAGTCCATAAAAAATACCAACTTCTTAACTTTAAAAACACCAAAGTTATGGCATTTCCGATCGTTCAGTTATATGGCAGTCACAAACTCACTCTCATAGAGCTCAGACTTGCCCTCGCTGCCAAAGCAAACCCAAAACATAAAAAAAAAAAAAATACCAACAACACTCACCAAAATCTTAACAGTAACCACAAGTGCGCAAAGCAAACAAGTGCAGGACTTAACCAACTGTTGAAAACACAGTGATGGGGGAACCCCCGATCGAGGTCCATTAACTGCCCACGACAAAAATGTGGCACAAATAAAATCTAATGGCCCAAAATACCTTATTATCAAAGATGTGATCTACATCTAGATCTTAGCAACATCAACCCATTTCTAATCAAAAAACAAACTGACTTCACCTGTTGCGGTGAGGTTGAAGACTGCAACAAACTGAGAAACGGAACACCACTCATCAAAACAAACATTCAAGCCAATAGATTGCTCGCATTAAAAGCTTTTGCACCCGGCATAAAAATCGAAGTGAGTATCCACAACACACTAAACTTAACCAAAGGTGTATTCTATTCTAATGATCTAAGAGGAAGAGAAGAAAATATTATCCAAAAAGAACTTGCTAATCAGGACGTATGCGAAGTTAAAAAGACTTTGAAAAGGGAAAACGGCAGCTCAGGTATTACCAATAATATAAACAAAGAAGCTGCCATAATTAAGAAAGTTATAATTCAAAGGGCCCACCTCTCTATACCCCAAAACTCTATCTTTACCCTCAAACGTACTGTTCCCTGGTGGAACAACGACCTAGCTTTCCTTAAACACATCAAAAACACAAAATGGAAGTTGCTTAGAGCTAGCATAAGTTCAGAAAATATAGTCGAATTCAAAAAAGCCAACGTAAAGTACAACTACTTCACCTCCGAAATCCAACCCAACTCGGACCCAACTAGAGTGTGGGCAAACGTTAAACGTCTATGCGGACTCTATCCCACTAAACATATCCACACTATCTATAACCCTTTCACCCAAACTAACACCACCATTCTATCATATCCCTAGATTACGCAAAAGCCTTTGATAAAATAGGTATTCATTTCCTCATCCACCAACTCCAAAAATGAAAAGTAGGCCCCCGAATACTAAAATACGTCGCCAACTTTATGAACAACAGAGAAATCATAATCAAAAACGGAATCTCACTTTCCAACCCTTTCCCACTTGACAACGGCATCCCTCAAGGCTCACCCATCTCTGTTATCCTAATTGCCTACAATTCCCTTTGTAACACCATTTCCATTCCTAGACAATTTAAGTTTAGGGCCTACGCTGACGATTTTCAAATAATCATAGAACACAAAAGAAAAACAAACCCCTCTACAAATCTAACAGCTGTCTTCCAAAAAATTAAAGAATGGTGTACGCACTCAGGTTCCTCCCTCTCGATCGAAAAAAGTCAACACCTTCACGGAAACACAATTGCAGAGCAAAAATATATACTGGTTACCTAACTATCACTGAAACTAGCACCACAAAAATCCTAGGCCTCACCATTAATAATAAATACAACTGGTCCACCCACATAATCAGACTAAAAGATAGCCTCTGGAAACCCTAAACATCATCAAACACCTATCCTCCCCAGAATACAACACTAACACCTCATCCCTTATCCAAATTATCAAATCCATCCTAATTACTAAAGTCGACTACTGCTTACCTATCTATGGAAGCGCACCTACACACTAGGCGCATTCCGTACTACACCAACCAACCACCTTCTCATTAAATCCAACATATATACAATAAAACACAGGAGAGAACTTTTAACGGGCAAACTATCAAATAACAAAATTCCTATACACCGATGGCTCGATGGCAAATGGCATATCAAGCTTTAGCGTAACCGACGAAAACAGCACCATCAAATGTGGTCTTCTTCCTATCTATTCCTCTGTTTTTACAAGCGAATTAAAAGCTATCCACGATGGCAACAATACAATCATAAGAAACCTAATTACCAATCTTTTCCCAAAAATTAAACTCATTTGGATCCCCAGTCACATCGGCATAAAAGGCAATGAGAACAGCAAAAAAAACACAAAAATACCCTCTTATATACACATAAAACAACAACACTAACGACACTACACACTACCTCAAAAAATACATTAAACTAAAACAATCCGACCTGCATAACAATACCTCTTCCTGGTATAACAATATCATTAAAAATACTCCTTCGAGCTTTTCGCCAACATCATAGCAAACTCTTCCAACGAAAACAAAACTAAAATCATTTCATTTTTTCAAAAAGCCCAACTTATTCACAAAATCTAAAATGGTTCTCATTCCTTTAAATTAGATTATTACTGTCTTCCCAGACGAGTGGAAGGTCTCAGCTGCTAATGCTCTTATTATAGTTAGTTCATAGTTTTTAAAACTTAAGCTAGCTTTATATAAATAAAATAAATATCTCTAGCTTAAATAGTTCCTGAGATCTTCAGGTTAATTTGAACAAACGAATAGACAGACATTGGGAGACCAACGTTCATTCTGATCAAGAATGTATCCAGGTTATAGGGAAACCGATTAACGTAACTAGTTGAATTTCAAAAGAAAAACTCTAATATATTATTTAACATATTGATTAAAGGTAACTTACAAAAATGACGGTGTACTGTAAGTCAATACAAGAAGCAAGAGTGGAAAGAACAAAATTATTATAATATTTAATAATTAAAATAATAAGTTATTTAACCTGTGGTTATAACGTTTTAGTTTTTGAAGTCCATATTTACTATCCATATTTCCTTTTGAAACTGGAAGAGATTCAAGATTTGCCATTAGAAGATTTATTGACGACTTAAGCTCCTCAACGTATAGAGACTCCATTTCTTTGAGTACAAATTTTGGCATAAGTTTGCGATTTTTTTCCATTTCTCCCACGCGTTGCATTCTTCCATCTAACTCCCTTCTTATAGCTGCTGCTTGTTCATCAGCGGAGTCCAACTAAAATATTAGTTATTTGCATTTTTATTTAAATTTAAAGATGAGTATTAAAAAACTAGAACTTACCATCAGTGCGTTATATAAAATTTGATGCTCAAATTTTTTAACTAACAATATTTGTTGAAACATATCATACAATTGCTCTTTTGATAAAATTAGCTCGCTATTAAGTGATTGCTGCATACGAGATGGTCGTTTTGAATCTTCTTCTCCAGTACCTTTTAATATTATGTCGAATTTTGCCATCCAAGAAGTTAACACGGTTTCCTTACTAAGACCGTCGATCTCTGGTAAAGATCTTAAAAAAGCATAATGATTATTTAATCATGGTTAAGCAATTTTTGATTATACCTGACGCGTTTTTCTATATTATTGCGAAAAACTTCGCGAAAATCATGTTGCGATGAAGCACCAGACTGTACCATCTTTAAAACTCGTTCTGATTTAAGAAACACGTCATGGTAACTCTGTACAGCATTTTGAAATGCTTCATCAGCCATTATTTGTGTTTCACCTTTAAGAAACGCCTAAAATAAAATTTAATTATTATTTGCAGTGTTTATGACAAGATTACAATTTAATATACATATAATACCAGTTTGATCTCTTCTGTGAAGTAAATAAATGATGTCATGACACCGATGACAAGTTATTTTAACTTTTTAACAATTTTTAAAGACACCAAGGTTTATTCCGATTCGGTAATTTTGCTAAATATGGATCGAATAAATATACACCGCTAGAAACTTGTATCTATTATCACGCCACAGAAGTTTGCATTTAGTTGGGCGTTTGATTTTTTGAAACTAACTTGCGCTGGAGAGGCATTACTACCTAGGCATCTGCAAGTGGTCCAGCTCTTATTGTTTTTCAAATCCCAACGTTCATAGAAGCATGACAGACGGATTGACATGCTTATATTGCTAAATCGACTCGACTAACATTACTATTAACGATATTATTATTATTATTCGTTGTAAAGTAGGTAACACTATAAACTCTTTTATTCTCCAAGTGTCGAAAATAAACATATGCCTTAATAAGTTGATTTTGGGCGCTGTTGATAGCAGCTTACCCCTACAAACAATGATGAGTTCATTAGAGAACTATTTTCTATGACAAAAATGCATTCGCAAAAATAGTTTTACTGACATGCATGTAACCCCTTACTTTCCTTTCGGAAAGGCGATTCGCCAAAAAAAACTTATTTATAAAATGGGTTTCGCTCTTCACAGTGAACGGACGTGTTTATGTTTTGCGCACCTAATTTTCAGTTTATTTCGAAAACCACCGATACAAATTAATCGCTTTTATGTTTTGTTAATTTTTATTTAGAAAAATAAAACCATTTAAGCATTAAGTTCGGTGCTGATTTGTTGTTATTGTATTTCTATTGTCTCTCCTTTAAGTTTCTTTCTCTGTAGTACCAAAAAATGTATTAATATATATTATTTATATATAAATTTTTGAGTTTTTCCGGCTCGCGGTCAACAATTGAAAAATGTTTTAAATAAAAGTTTTTAAATTTTATTTTTTATTTTTTCCAATATATTTCGGTTGCACTTCGGCAACCGTGTTCAGGGCAACTATAATCAACATAAAAACACATAAAATAACATAAATTTAGACAATAAAAAACAAAGCTTTAAAAATTATTACACCTACATAATTTTACACGTCTGCACCGTCGGACGTGGAGATTAATACTAGTTGTTATTAAGTAAGTGTCTGTAAATGTGAGCGCAATTTTCAACGTCTGTTTTGTAGTTCAGTCTTATATTTCTATGGTGAAGCGTTTTTTGTAATGTTGTTCTTGTTCCAAAATAGTCGTTGCTTCAAAATTTGGCGAGTGATCGCTGGTTTTACAGTGTGCCATAAGTGCTGTTTTTATATATTGGAAAAAATAAAAAATAAAATTTAAATACTTTTATTTAAAACATTTTTCAATTGTTGACCTCGAGCCGGAAAAACTCAAAAATTTAAACATACATCAAAGGTTGTAAAAAATCGCTGCGGTGGCCGAAAGTGTCAATGACAATCCGTCGACGTCAACTCGGCACCGTGCTCAAGAGTTGGACGTTTCGCGCACTTCACTGCAACGGATTTTAACCAAAGACCTCCGTCTAAGGCCATATAAGATTCAGTTAGCATGACCATCCAATGCGTTTTCGGTTCGCGGAATGGGTTCAGGAGCGCTTGGTCGAAGATGACCATTTTTACCGAAAAATCGTGTTTTTTGATGAGAGTCTTTCCACCTCGGTAGTTATGTTAATAAGCAAAACTGTCGCATTTGGGGTTCAGAAAATCCATACGTCGTCTTGGAGAAGCCAATGCATTCACAACGAGTGACTGTTTGGTGCGGTATGTGGTCGGGTGGCATCATTGGGCCGTTTTTCTTTGAAAACAAGGAAGGAGCCGCCGTAACCGTTAATGGTGTCCGCTATCGCGGCATGTTGGAACAACTTTTTTTTTCCCCGAATGGAAGAGGAAGACATAGACGACATATGGTTCCAGCAGGACGGCGCTACGTGGCACACAGCCAACGTCACAATCGATCTTTTGCGCGGTACGTTCGAAAATCGCATAATCAGCCGAAACGACGATGTCAACTGGTCGCCTCGCAGCTGCGATTTGACCCCGTTGGACTATTGTTTGTGGGGTGCCGTCAAGGATAAGTGTTACGCCAACCACCCAGAGACGATTGACGACCTAAAGCACGAGATTGAAGTCGCCATCAGGGCTATTGAGGGCCATACCATCGAAAATGTGTTTAAAAATTGGGTCGACCGAAGCCAGCCGAGGCAGCCATATGAACAAAGTGGTGATTCATACATAAACCGCAATGTTGAGGCTATCCAATAAAAACAAATTTTGAAAAATATATACTCTTTGTTTTTTTATAGCGATTTTAAAACGCAAATCCTTCGTTGGCCACCCTTTAACATATATATTTCCAAATCCCAAAAGACATAAAAAAAATTAAAAACAACAAAGTTATATTTTTTTCCGATTGTTCCTATGGGAGATACATGCAATAGAAAGACAACTTTTGGAAAAGTTTTAAGCAGATAGCTTTAAAACTGAGGGACTAGTTTGCGTAGAAACGGACGGACGGGTTGGTGTTCCTTGCGAACATAATCTTAATTTAGTTATAACCGTAATTCCATATTAACATATATAAACATATTCCAAATCCCAAAGAACATAAAAAAACAACAAAAATTGCTAATAGATTACATATGTTTTCACTGACATCTGTTTTTGGTTTTTTGTTAATTGTCAACAGTACGATGCACTACACATAATAATTTTCCCAACATATGAATTTTTTATGTAGAAAAGGTTAAGTAAATAGCTAGCGTATTGTTCTATATGGAGCTGTATACGTTCAGTAATTGGCAATTTTAAAAACGGTGAATCTATTGGCTCCGTTTCCCCTGCTCCTAACACCATTGCTCGTCCTTAAAAAATAAAATAATATAGAACACACACAACAACGAAAACGAGTAAATGATCTTTGGCACATGCAAAAAGCCAGTGAGGTAACAAGAAAAAGATGCGATGGTCATCAGACCTTTATAACGCTCTCGGTTTCAGGGAGAACGAAAACTTGGGCCTGGAATTGTTTTTGCCTAGAAAAACCTTCTGTTCCTTCTTTACAGCGCTTCTCCTGCTCCTTGCGCATGCGTTGCCGCTCTTCGCCCATAAGGCGCATAAATATACTTTAAATATATAAGTGCAGGTATAACAAAAATTCTATATTCCATAAAACGTCTAAACATCGATTTTAATGCGTATATGCTTAAAAGGTAACTTAAAGCAATATCGATTTTAGATTAATTTTTCGATAGGTCCGTGGTAGCTCTATATAGTCATTCGATTTTTTTAAACAATAAAATGTGTTTTTGGAATCGTAAACAATATTTGTATTTTAGCTCATATAAGTTTTTGTAAGAAAGGGAAGTTATGTTGATTTTCCTATTCACTTTTAAACTTTTTCTATGTTAGCTATATGAATAGTCATTCGAATTTTATAAAATTGAACAAGAAAGCTAACTTCGGGTAACTTCTGCAACTAACTTCTGTAAATTATATTGGTTGGCCAAAAATAAAAACCATAAAAAATATGGCGGCTATAGGATACATTCGGCCGATCCCGGCCGGGTGTGTGCAAAGTTTCAACGACATGCTTATATCAACTCAGGACGCGATCCTGATCAAGAATATATATACCTTATAGGGTCGGAGATGTCTCCGAAAATTATAATTATAATACCCTCTGCAAGGGTACAAAAACAATGATCTTTTCTATCACATTGCGGTCCGATTATAATAAAATTACAGCTATCCTATAACTCTGACTATATAAGTTTATACAGAGAAATTTGATTGCTCGTTCACTAAAAAGTTTATTTTTACAGAAAACAAATCATAAACGAAGTTATCTATTTTCTATTGATCAAAGCCAACTTATGGAGCAGATTTGACCTGTTCCTCATACATTTCTCGTCGTGTCAGTGTATAACTTTTTTTTGTCGATCATTCTAAGAGTGTTAAGCGTTTTGTGTGTGCTACGGTGTACTGTTTGTTATTAGTTTTCCAGGGATAAATTATTATGTTTTTAGTTTCGGACATTGTTTTTGCATTTCTTTCATCTTACTTGAAATCTTTGGGTTATAATTTCTAATTGCTGTTTGGTAATTTTTGTTTGCCGCTTAGTCATATCCGTGGGTTGTTTAGCATTAAACGGGTATGAAATGCATCGCGATATAAACACATATAGTTGAATTCGACGTTTGCGTTCCTCTTCTTCACGTTCATGTTTATCCTGAAAGATTGAAAAAGATCCAATTTTTTATACAACAGGTTTGGATAAAGATGTTATTAAAATGTAAAGAAATTAGGATTTGTGTAAACGTGAATATATATTTTTTGTTCACATCATTTTAAATTAAACAAGAAAAGAAGCAAACATCGCGAGCCGAAGTTGATATACCCTTGCAGTTATACCAAAACGACTACATTTCGATTTCTATGTCTATAATACTAAAACCAATGAAGCTATGTTGATTTTGTGCTTAATTTTGCCATCGCTTCTATGGCACCTACATGATATTGTTGCTCGATTTTGACAAAACTTTTTTTTGTTCTTTGGAATTACAGTGTTAATTAAATTAAAATCGGACAACGATATCATATAGCTGCCATAGAAACGATGGCCAAATGCAGCGCAAATCGACATAGCTTTATTGTTTTTAGTAATATAGGCATATAAATCGAAATGTAGTCGTTTTGTAATAACTTCAAGGGTATATAAACTTAGGCTTGCCGAAGTTTGCTTCCTTTCTTGTTATAACTAACTTTTTCTACCTTAATATTTTATAATAAGTTGTTGAACCGTCGTCACATGCAGACGTGTATTTATTGTGCTCCGGGAAAAAGTATTCAATAAAATCACAAAAGTGCAGTGACCGTTTTAATAAATCTACTACAACGCGAAAAGACGCTTTCTGCGATGAAATCGCGAATGTTTATATTGATTGGTCATTTAATTAATATAAAACTTAACACTTAAAACTCTAATTAACTTTACCACGAAAACAATGAGTCTGAACGACGTTCGCACACAACGTCAACGTGAGCAAGACGGGGGACGGCGCTCAGTACAAAGAAATAACGCGTACTTCTCTTTTAAAGCAACCGAAAATAATGAAAGCTCTGATCAAGCGCGGGCAATTACCCCCAACTTGACCGAGTTCTTAAACGTAGCGAGCGAGAGAGCGCGTTCTTGCTCCAATGCAGGTATGCAATAACCTAAGTTCATCAGCAGTAACTAGCACCGCAATTTCTTTAACAACGTCAACTGTAACTACAACAACAACTGCAACCGTATCGACAGCGCGTTTAATGACATCATCAGCTAGCAGCGCAAATATTAATACGTCTGCCGCTGCGCTGCCCGAAAAACAGAACAAAACCAATGAATGTGCTAAGCCGGCTGTGCAGACTGGTATGGATCGCTACATCCAAATCAAAAGGAAGCTGAGGCCTCTAAATTCTCAACGCAAAATAACCCGTAACAATGCTAGCCTAGCTGGAATAGAAACGCCCATGAACTCAAACCGATTTAAAATCTTGGAAGACGCCTATGACATTGAGGCAGCCGAATCCACTGAAGTCGAGAAAAGGAAGCCAAAACCTCCGCCTATTTATATTCGGGAAAAAAGTTCCAATGTTCTTGTCAAAAAAATTATCGAGCTTATTGGAAAGGATAACTTCCACATAATACCTCTAGTAAAGGGCAACATCCAGGAAACAAAGGTTCAAATGAAGTCTGAAGATAATTACAGAGTATTATCGAAACATTTTTCTTAGGATAAAAAGAACTTTTACACGTATCAGCTAAAAAGTAGCAAGGGCCTGCAAGTCGTACTTAAGGGCATAGAGTCCGACGTAACGCCTGCAGAGATAACAAAGGCGCTACAAGAGAAGGGATTTAGCGCTAAGACAGTCTTCAACATCCTTAACAGGGATAGAAAGATGCAGCCACTCTTTAAGGTTGAGCTCGAACCAGAAAATAAGCCCCTAAAGAAATACGAAGTGCACCCCATTTACAATCTTCATTTCCTGCTGCACCGCAGAATTACAGTTGAGGAACCGCACAAACGCAATGGCCCGGTACAATGTGCGAACTGCCAAGAATATGGCCATACAAGGTCATACTGTAAACTGCGCCCGGTGTGTGTAGTTTGTGGAAATCTTCATGACTCCGCACACTGCCCAGCGAGCAAAGATGTCTGCAACTCGAAAAAGTGCGGCAACTGCGGTGGCAATCACACTGCTAACTACAGAGGCAGGAGCTGAAAGGTCGCATCCACCAGAGAGGAACTGCCGCCCGCACCCAAAATAAACAGATGACAACTTCCAGATCAAACCCTGAAGTATTCTTCTCGACTGCAGCCAGATCCTCACTAGGACCCTTAAACTCTGATAAAAATGTGACTTACGCAAGCGCTTTAAAATCAGGACTGGCTAACCCTGTCTCAAAAAGTTCATTTCTGCAATCAGCATACCAAGTACCGAACACGGCTCAGCAGCAACAATTCTCGGAGCAGTCAAAAAGCAACTTCGAAGATATGATATACAGCCTGCAGCAAAGCCTTACGGAGTTTATGTCGTTTATGCGCACAACTATGCAAGATTTAATGCGAAACCAAAATCTATTGATTCAAATGCTGGTTTCACAACAATCCAAATAATGACTTCCCTAAGGATATCGCGTCTCACAGCATAAACTTGAGTTAGCTCAATTCCTACTCTACAACCATATCTACGTAATGCTGCTTTCAGAAGCACACCTTAAAAACAAATACAATTTTCAACTACGAGGTTATTCATTTTACGGAACAAATCATCCAGATGGTAAAGCATATGGTGGGACTGGAATTCTAATCAGAAGCCGTATTAAGCACCACTATCATAACAAATTTGCTAAAAATTACCTACAGGAATCATCTATAAATATACAAACAAATACTGGCAACCAACTTACACTAGCCGCCGTATTACTGCCCCCCTCGCTTCACCATAGCTGAAGATGAGTTTATGCAGTTTTTCAACTCACTAGGAGACCACTTCATAGCAGCAGAGGACTACAACGCCAAGCACACACACTGGGGATCACGTCTCGTGACTCCAAAAGGAAAACAGCTCTATAATGCAGTTATAAAAGCCAAGAACAAGCCGGACTATGTTTCTCCTGGCAGACCAACATACTGGCCGGCAGACCCAAGGAAACTACCCGATTTAA
Source organism: Drosophila rhopaloa (assembly GCF_018152115.1). Classification (NCBI taxonomy): domain Eukaryota; kingdom Metazoa; phylum Arthropoda; class Insecta; order Diptera; family Drosophilidae; genus Drosophila; species Drosophila rhopaloa. The sequence continues at coordinate 174,776 of NW_025335088.1, forward strand.
TAGACTTTTCAATTACCAAAAACATTCCTAAAAATCTGATAAGCGCCGAATGCCTCTCGGATCTTTCATCGGATCACTCGCCTGTCCTGTTTATTATACTCCGACATCCAGGTTTAAATTGACATCACAGAAAACCAATTGGGATAAGTACAAAAATACATTAGCTCACACATTGAGCTAAGTCCTCATCAACGATGAAGCCAACGTAGACAGATTTGTTAATATACTGGAGTCTGTACTCGTCTCTGCAGCTCGAGTTTCAACAACCCAAACTACCAGTACGCAAAGCAACCAAAAGAAGACAAAATCTACAAATAGAACAGCTCGTCCTCGAAGAGCGACGCTTACGTCGAGAGTGGCAACTCCACAGATCGCCATCTGCTAGGCAAAGCTTAAAATATGCCTCACGTCAACTCACAAAAGCTTTACAGCACGAAGAAGCACATGTCCACCGACGCTACATAGAGCAATTGTCAACATCTAGTACAAAACACTCACTATGGAGAGCTCACCCTACTCTAAGCTCACCGAAAGTAACCGTTGGAAATCCCACAGGCGGCTGGGCGCGCAGCGATGCGGACAGAGCCAGCACGTTTGCCAACCACCTTAAAAATGTCTTCCAAACAAATCCTGCCACTAGTGCGTTCACCTTGCCGACTTTACCATATGAGCCTCAGCTTCAACATGAACCAATTGAGTTTCGCCCAAACGAAATCGTTAACATCATCAAAAATCAGCTGAATCCGAAAAAATCCCCGGGCTGCGACCTCATAACTCCCAAAATGATCATTGAGCTCCCATAGTGCGCCGTTTGCACTATCACCCAGCTTTTTAATGCCATCGCTATATCGATTATAATAATGATAGCAGAGCCGGGAAAAGACCACACAGTTCCCACGTCGTATAGACCTATAAGCCTACTCTCATGCTTATCTAAACTCTTTGAAAAGTGCGTATTGACTCGGATAAACACATACCTAAGAATCCAGGAAGGAATTCCGTCACAATTTGGGTTTCGTGAAAAGCACGGAACAATTGAGCAGGTCAACCGGATAACATCAGAAATTCGGAACGCGTTCGAAAAACGAGAGTACTGTAATGCCATATTTTTAGACGTCTCTCAAGCATTTGATAGAGTTTGGCTAGAAGTTCTAATGTACAAGATCAAGACAATGCTCCCCTACAACACCCATAAGCTTTTAGAGTCTTACCTCTACGACAGAAAATTTGCTGTTCGATGCAGCACTGCTATAACTGACGATTTCACTATTGGAGCTGGAGTTCCTCAAGGAAGCGTGTTCGGGCCAACATTATATGTCCTCTACACAGCAGACATCCCAACAAGCACACGACTAACAACATCTACGTTTGCTGATGATACAGCCATTCTCAGCCGCTCAAAATGCCCGATGCAAGCAACTGCGCAGCTCGCTCTTCATCTGGTCGATGTTGAAAAGTGGCTATCAGATTGGCGAATTAAAGTGAACCAACAAAAATGCAAGCACGTTACGTTCACCCTGAACAGGCAAAACTGCCCGCCGCTCATGTTAAACCATACTCTACTCCCGCAAGCAAACGAAGTGACATATCTAGGAGTACACCTCGACAGAAGACTCACATGGCGCCGGCACATTGAAGCCAAAAGAACACACCTAAAGCTAAAAGCCAGTAGCCCTCATTGGCTTATCAACGCTCGGTCTCCCCTTAGTTTTGAATATAAAGTCCTGCTGTATAACTCGGTACTAAAACCTATATGGATGTACGGCTCCCAGTTATGGGGGAATGCCAGCAATAGCAATATTGACATAGTCCAGCGAGCTCAGTCGAAGATCTTGAGAACAATCACCGGGGCACCGTGGTACGTTCGCAACGAAAACATACATCGCGACTTAAACATTCTACCAGTCAAAGATGTGATCGCAGAACAGAAGGAAAAGTACTTTACCAAGCTATAGTTGCACCCTAACCATCTGGCGAGAGGTCTTACAAGGTAGATCAACCAATCACGCCTTCGTCGCAATGACTTACCCACCCAGCGACCGACTTGAGGCACGCGCAACCAGAATGCAGTCTTATTATACTGTTAGTTAAATTTTAATGTTAAGATTCGTAAACTTATTGTTAGTCTCAAAATTAAGAGAAGATTCAATAAATAAAAGCAAAGTTAAATAAAAAATAAATAAAAAAGTATTTTATAAATGTAGTCAATTTTTTCCCATTTAAAAAAAAACAGCAAAAGATCACGTTTTTTTTTAAATTTTAAAAAACAAACACCAAAGTTATGGCATTTCCGATCAATCAGTTGTATGACAGCTATAGGACCCTTATGAAATTTGGTAGGTCGGATTGATTGGCCAAAAATAAAACCCATAGAAAATCCAAACTTCCTAACTTTACAAACACCCAAGTTATGACATTTTCGATCAATCAGTTACATGGCAGCTATAGGATATAGTCAGCCGATCCTTATGAAATTTGGTAGGTCGGATTGGTTGGCAAAAAATAAAACCTACATTAAATCCAAATTCCTAACTTTACAAACACCAATGTTATGGGAGTTCCAAAACCCATGGAAAATCCAAATTCCTAACTTTACAAACACCAAAGTTTTGGCATTTCCGATCAATCAGTTGTATGAAAGCTATAGGATATAGTCGGCCGATTACGCCCATTCCGACTTATATACTGCGTGCATAGGAAAGTAAGGTGTGTCCAAAGTTTCAATTCGATCTCTTTAAAACTGAGAGACTAGTTCGCGTAAAAACAGACAGATGGACATGCTTATATTAACTCAGGACGCGACCCTGATCAAGAATATATATACTTTAAGAGTCGGAGATGTCTCCTTCACTGCATTGCACACTTTTGACCAAAATTATAATACCCTCTGCAAGGGTATAAAAATCTAAAAGATTATCTTGAAGACCAACTTCTTGAGAACATTTCCCCAAATTTTCAAAGAGATTGAAGCAGTGGAAAGAAAGTTATAGCGCTCCTAGGCGGGCGCCTCGTCCCCGCCCCAAATCCAAACTTGAAACTTTAAACGCAAATATCTCGATATGGTGTTCTTTGCAAAATGACTTTGCGGTGATATGGATTTTTTGCACAAAAATTATACAAGAAAGGAAAGCGGGCGGAGCCGAAGTTGATATACCCTTGCAGAATATTCTGTAAATTATATTGGTTGGCCAAAAATAAAATCAAAAAAAAATCTCAACTACCTAACTTTAAAACACCAAAGTTATGGCATTTTCAATCGTTCAGTTATATGGCAGCTATAGGATATTGTCGGCCGATCCTGATGAAATTAGGTCGGATTGATTGCCAAAAAATAAAACCCATAGAAAATCCAAACTTTCTAACTTTACAAACACCAAAGTTATGGTATTTCCGATCGTTCAGTTATATGGCAGCTATATGATATAGTCGCCCGATCCGGCTCGTTCCGACTTATATACTACCTGCAATAGAAAGACAACTTTTGGGAAACTTTCAAGCAGCTAGCTTTAAAACTGAGGGACTAGCGTAGGAACGGACGGACGGACGGACGGACGGACGGACGGACAGACGGACGGACAGACGGACAGACGGACGGACAGACGGACAGACAGACGGACGGAAAGACGGACGGACAGACGGACGGACAGACGGGCATGGCTAGATCGACTCTCCTGGTGATGCTGATCAAGAATATATATACTTTATAGGGTCGGAAACGTCTCCTTAATTGCGTTACAAACTTCTGACCAAAATAATAATACCCTCTGCAAGGGTATAAACACAAAAAAACACAACTAGTCTTAAGACTGATAACACCGAGCGAGTAAGCATCTAAAAAAAAACTCTTTTCCAAGAATGCACGTCGCAACGACGCTCATTCAGCAAGAGGTAATTTGGCGTATCAATGGGGTATTCAAGCTCGCACACGTAATCGTCGTACAACAATTGCAGCAATGCATCGAAAGACGACCGACGAAGCTTCGTTAATCACCGATAACAGAATCGGAGCTTTGGTCGATCACTATCTGCCGAAGCCTACGGACGGCAGAACACGAAGCCGTTACAGAACACCTTGGTTTCCGCTCCATAAATAGGCTGGGATCTACTTGAAAGTCAACGAATTCAAACCAACACAAGGTCTTGGCCTGTCAACTGGCGAAGATAGAAGTCGCAAACACCAATATGCTGGATCATAAGGAGGTAAAGACCTTGCTAACGGAGGGCTTGCCATACCAAAAAGATGAAAAGGGTGCATTCCTAGGCTGCTAAAGGGAGGCCACGTAGTTTGTGACTACCTACGAAACGACCAGGAAAAGTTACGAACTTCAACGGTACGATCATGGCGGATTCAGGAAACCTACCAGGTTATCTAAAGTACCGCCGCGGGATATTAGCTTCAGAATTAAAAAAAATGATCAATCATCTTCAATAATTTATTATTTTAAATTTAAACAAAGGCAGCGATTGTCTTCATTGCAGTCGCTATACTGTACGTCAACTGGAGGGAGATAACTTCTACTAAAGGAATCCCGTCATACAAAGTCATGGACGGACTGGAATCACAGGTCACCAGCATTACCCTCCGGAAGGACCCTTGATCTGCGGAACGCCCCCGGCACTGAGCTGTACTTTCCAAGCGGTGTCGCATTATACGCCTACAGCCAACGTTCTACTTCCTCCGTTGCCAACGTGCCAAGTCAGCACTCTAGGTGCCGTTGGCACTACGTTCTACTTCCTCCCGTCTCCCCCGTGCCGAGACTGCATCAACGGCTCGACACTTGAGATCAGCAATTGCGCCGGCAATAAAACAGCAACAATCAACCAGCAACAACCCACAGCGTATACGTTGCATATTGTGGGCTAATCCGAAAAAATGTCACTACTTTACATTTAATGCTATTTAAATACAAAAGATCACAACAACACGTTCCGATTGTAAGTCTGAACTGCAGGAAATGTCGCTATATTGCAGATATAACGTCATCTGTACATGAAGACACACGACTTTGTCAAAATTAGAGAGATTGTTAATAAATGTAATTTAAAGAAAAGTAGGCAAAGTCGGCTCTGTTGTGGGACGCCTAAAGTAATTCGGATCAAATGAGAGATAAAGCTTGAAAAGTAAAGAAGATCTTCACCGATTTGATTTATCCTAGTTCATTCCATAGCTATATATGTATAGAATAACATATTCAAATTTTGAACCGGTTGGATTAATCGTTTCTGAGTAACCTTATGCGCCAGTCGTAAAAATACTGTTTCGAGAAAAACGCGTTTAAAGTTTTGAGAAACTCTCGCCGTCGCCTGACGCTTCGACTTCCACCATAAATCGGCTATATCTTCAAAAGTTTTTGAAATTTTCACTTGAAATTGTAAAGGAACATTCTTGAATTGTGCCTTCGGTTTTTTTTCGCTCTCATTCTTATTCTCATTTTGACGCTCGCGCGCTTATTGCACGAGTTCGGTCGTTCAGTCGCATTTTTTGTCTATACTTTATAGTGGTTAAACAATTTGTTATTTTCCAAGATTAAACTTATACAATTTTTTTTCATTTAAATATTATTCAAATAAAAAATGCAGATTTAAAATGCAGTAACTAATTCGAGCGGCGACTTTTAAGAACAAACATACATAAAAACAAGAGAGAACGCTATAGTCGAGTGCCTCGACTATTAGATACCCGTTACTCAGCTAAACAACTTTAGATTTTGCATTAACGTAATGTGAATTAGAGTGACCACAGGAAAAAAAAACAAAAAGTTCAAATTATCAATTTGAATTAGGCGATCTCTTAGCGCTGGCAGCTTTACAGCTCGAGCATCAGCACCAGCGCTGCTTTAGCGCTGGCAGCTTTTGTCCTGCACCAGCATACACACATACGCCATTGTTTGACTCAGACCTCCAATTTGGCTAACTTGATTTGATTTGCATAGTTCTTGGGATATAGTTCGGTATTGACAAATGAAAACCATCGCAATTTCCTTTAATAGAAATCCTTATCGAAAATTAACGTTGACTCTGTTGAGCACCTTGGCCAGCTGTTCCAAAGTCATCCGTTAGATGGCGATATTGTATTGCGCCATCTACCAGGGCCATGAAAGGCGGAAATGTAGGCGCTAGCCAGGCTTAAGCGTTTAAAGAGTTGATATACCCTTGCAGAATATTCTGTAAATTATATTGGTTGGCCAAAAATAAAATCAAAAAAAAATCTCAACTACCTAACTTTAAAACACCAAAGTTATGGCATTTTCAATCGTTCAGTTATATGGCAGCTATAGGATATTGTCGGCCGATCCTGATGAAATTAGGTCGGATTGATTGCCAAAAAATAAAACCCATAGAAAATCCAAACTTTCTAACTTTACAAACACCAAAGTTATGGTATTTCCGATCGTTCAGTTATATGGCAGCTATATGATATAGTCGCCCGATCCGGCTCGTTCCGACTTATATACTACCTGCAATAGAAAGACAACTTTTGGGAAACTTTCAAGCAGCTAGCTTTAAAACTGAGGGACTAGCGTAGGAACGGACGGACGGACGGACGGACGGACGGACGGACGGACAGACGGACGGACAGACGGACAGACGGACGGACAGACGGACAGACAGACGGACGGAAAGACGGACGGACAGACGGACGGACAGACGGGCATGGCTAGATCGACTCTCCTGGTGATGCTGATCAAGAATATATATACTTTATAGGGTCGGAAACGTCTCCTTAATTGCGTTACAAACTTCTGACCAAAATAATAATACCCTCTGCAAGGGTATAAACACAAAAAAACACAACTAGTCTTAAGACTGATAACACCGAGCGAGTAAGCATCTAAAAAAAAACTCTTTTCCAAGAATGCACGTCGCAACGACGCTCATTCAGCAAGAGGTAATTTGGCGTATCAATGGGGTATTCAAGCTCGCACACGTAATCGTCGTACAACAATTGCAGCAATGCATCGAAAGACGACCGACGAAGCTTCGTTAATCACCGATAACAGAATCGGAGCTTTGGTCGATCACTATCTGCCGAAGCCTACGGACGGCAGAACACGAAGCCGTTACAGAACACCTTGGTTTCCGCTCCATAAATAGGCTGGGATCTACTTGAAAGTCAACGAATTCAAACCAACACAAGGTCTTGGCCTGTCAACTGGCGAAGATAGAAGTCGCAAACACCAATATGCTGGATCATAAGGAGGTAAAGACCTTGCTAACGGAGGGCTTGCCATACCAAAAAGATGAAAAGGGTGCATTCCTAGGCTGCTAAAGGGAGGCCACGTAGTTTGTGACTACCTACGAAACGACCAGGAAAAGTTACGAACTTCAACGGTACGATCATGGCGGATTCAGGAAACCTACCAGGTTATCTAAAGTACCGCCGCGGGATATTAGCTTCAGAATTAAAAAAAATGATCAATCATCTTCAATAATTTATTATTTTAAATTTAAACAAAGGCAGCGATTGTCTTCATTGCAGTCGCTATACTGTACGTCAACTGGAGGGAGATAACTTCTACTAAAGGAATCCCGTCATACAAAGTCATGGACGGACTGGAATCACAGGTCACCAGCATTACCCTCCGGAAGGACCCTTGATCTGCGGAACGCCCCCGGCACTGAGCTGTACTTTCCAAGCGGTGTCGCATTATACGCCTACAGCCAACGTTCTACTTCCTCCGTTGCCAACGTGCCAAGTCAGCACTCTAGGTGCCGTTGGCACTACGTTCTACTTCCTGCCGTCTCCCCCGTGCCGAGACTGCATCAACGGCTCGACACTTGAGATCAGCAATTGCGCCGGCAATAAAACAGCAACAATCAACCAGCAACAACCCACAGCGTATACGTTGCATATTGTGGGCTAATCCGAAAAAATGTCACTACTTTACATTTAATGCTATTTAAATACAAAAGATCACAACAACACGTTCCGATTGTAAGTCTGAACTGCAGGAAATGTCGCTATATTGCAGATATAACGTCATCTGTACATGAAGACACACGACTTTGTCAAAATTAGAGAGATTGTTAATAAATGTAATTTAAAGAAAAGTAGGCAAAGTCGGCTCTGTTGTGGGACGCCTAAAGTAATTCGGATCAAATGAGAGATAAAGCTTGAAAAGTAAAGAAGATCTTCACCGATTTGATTTATCCTAGTTCATTCCATAGCTATATATGTATAGAATAACATATTCAAATTTTGAACCGGTTGGATTAATCGTTTCTGAGTAACCTTATGCGCCAGTCGTAAAAATACTGTTTCGAGAAAAACGCGTTTAAAGTTTTGAGAAACTCTCGCCGTCGCCTGACGCTTCGACTTCCACCATAAATCGGCTATATCTTCAAAAGTTTTTGAAATTTTCACTTGAAATTGTAAAGGAACATTCTTGAATTGTGCCTTCGGTTTTTTTTCGCTCTCATTCTTATTCTCATTTTGACGCTCGCGCGCTTATTGCACGAGTTCGGTCGTTCAGTCGCATTTTTTGTCTATACTTTATAGTGGTTAAACAATTTGTTATTTTCCAAGATTAAACTTATACAATTTTTTTCATTTAAATATTATTCAAATAAAAAATGCAGATTTAAAATGCAGTAACTAATTCGAGCGGCGACTTTTAAGAACAAACATACATAAAAACAAGAGAGAACGCTATAGTCGAGTGCCTCGACTATTAGATACCCGTTACTCAGCTAAACAACTTTAGATTTTGCATTAACGTAATGTGAATTAGAGTGACCACAGGAAAAAAAAACAAAAAGTTCAAATTATCAATTTGAATTAGGCGATCTCTTAGCGCTGGCAGCTTTACAGCTCGAGCATCAGCACCAGCGCTGCTTTAGCGCTGGCAGCTTTTGTCCTGCACCAGCATACACACATACGCCATTGTTTGACTCAGACCTCCAATTTGGCTAACTTGATTTGATTTGCATAGTTCTTGGGATATAGTTCGGTATTGACAAATGAAAACCATCGCAATTTCCTTTAATAGAAATCCTTATCGAAAATTAACGTTGACTCTGTTGAGCACCTTGGCCAGCTGTTCCAAAGTCATCCGTTAGATGGCGATATTGTATTGCGCCATCTACCAGGGCCATGAAAGGCGGAAATGTAGGCGCTAGCCAGGCTTAAGCGTTTAAAGAGTTTTTGGGCGTTAGAGTGGGCGTGGCAAACTTTTATTAGGCCAGTCATACTCAGTGGCGATAAAGGAAGGAACTGACTAGCAATTCCTCCTGCCACTCCTTTTATTTGTCCTCTTGTTACATTGGTTGCAGCTTATAGATACAATTACATGGCAGGTTTTACGTTATTTACATAGCTTTTGACATTTTAGTGTTTTAATTTACATTTGTCTAGTTCTAGTATTAGTAGGGACAATTATTAGAGGGTTTGAGTTTCGGCTAAGGGAAACTGGGGATTTTTACTTAAGTTTAGGTGGTCACATTTATTTTGATTCCAGTTAGTGGAAAGTCTCGCGCTCTGCTTTAAAATGGTACAGCCTACGCAACTTCAACGTTAATGGAATTACGGCTTCTTCATTCCAGCAGCACATGCACTTGTTGTTAGCATTAGTGGAAGATTTGTTCGGACCCTCAACATTACGGCGTTACTCATCGGTCAATTGTGGAAAGCGGCTTCAATTATTTTCGCAGATTTTTGCAGAAGTGAATGTTTTGGTGAAGTTTGTAAATCGCCCAATTGGAAATTCACATCTCATCCAGTATGTACGCCGCGGGGGCGAAGAAGTCTCGGCACCGGTGGATTATAATGCAACCATAGGCAAAGAGTCCCATCCCGAGGGCGGATCCCAGTTGGCCATTTTGGGAGTCTCCTTCGCATCCTGGACGCTCCCGGGCGAGTAGCAGGAACAGCCTCCAACACCAAACAAGTAATTCGCAGACGCCTCTTGATCCCGTGTTGTGCCCCATTGACAGAATCCTGATCCTGTCAGCATTAGATCCTGTCTCTCCAGTCCAAAGTGTTTGCTCCATGGTTCAACAATAGCCACCTTGTCTTTTCAGGCCAGAAGGAACACAGAAAGCCCCTATTCTCTGCATCCAGCAGACTGCTGAAATATAGGGATATTAGAATTTTAACTAATACACCTTATTTCAGTTTGGTTTCTTTTCAGGCCAGAGGCGTTAACATAGCATACGCCTCCTGTAAGCATAGCATACGCCGCTCCCAAGCAGGCAGCAGGGTAGCACCAAGCACATCAGCAGCATGCTCATTTTGTGCGCCCCAATCACGATCGCCCAAGGACTCAATTGCCCTCGCCATCCAGAGTCGCGCCCTGGCAGATTGGAGAAAGATCAGTCCCTGCATCCATGTCTCTTCTAAGCAGGCAGCGGAGCAGCCACCTAGAATAATCAGCAGTATCATTATTGTGCGTGCCCTGGAGAGAAGGCCCAAGGACTCAATCCCCCTCGTCATTCAGAGACCGCATTCAGTCTCCTCAGGGTCCCTGCGGTGAGTGCCTCCATTAGTTCCGTACGGAACCTGCGTGCCGCTCCAAAACAGGGCTCATGTCAGGCTCATCGTCCAAATGGTCAGCTTCGCAGCCAGATGCCAGCATTCTGCATCTCCAGCGGGCTCCGTCCCTTGAGTTCCGTCCCCACAGCGAGTTCCAGGCATCCATTACTACTCGTCATCTCCTCGGCCAGCAGCATCCATGATCGCCCCGTGAGGAGACACCAGCAATCCCCGAGTGCGCCCATAAAGGCTTTTTGGAGGCCATTTGCCAGCAGCGACCTCGTGAAGTGCAGTCTAAAGTGTCAGATCGTGTCTCTCCGGCCCAAGATGTGTACTCCATGGTGCGAAGCCAGTCATTCTGCCCTTCCGGACTAGAAGGAGTAGCACTGCATCTACCAAACTACTAGGAATTCAGGGACCCCAGAGATTTGGCAAATTTATTTAATTTTCTTTTTTGGTTTCTTTTTCAGGACAGAAGCGTAAACATAGCGTGCGTCTTTCGTAAGCAGCAGAGCCTGAGTTGCAACAGATCATCAAAAAAGTCCACATAGCCGGCCTCGATGTAGACCAGTTCAGGAAGCAACGTCCACGTTTTGCGAGTGCAGGAAAGAGGGCCAGTCCGTTTGAATGTGGACCAGAAAATGGAGCCCCAGGGAGCAGCCCAGGTGTGGGCAATCTCCCTGTAATTTTGTTGTGCACTCCTCGTTCCTGTCTTCCGACAAAAGGAGGATGCCAATCGCCGCTCATGATGTCAGTGTTATCCTCAAGAATGAGCCAATTGGGCCTCTCGCCTTAGCGCCGTGGCAAAATGTTCAAAAATTGGCCCCACGCGCCAATCCTCAAAAGGAGGCGACATCATCTTAAATTCTCCCGTGAGTCAAAAACCATTTGGCAATAATTTCTGATATTTTAGAGGCATGATTCTAACTTTTCCCTTTGTTTTCCTTTCAGGTCAGAAGCCATCGCTGTCATCGCCAGCCAAGGACCCTCTGGATCAGTTGTAGGAGGAACCACCATGGCAGATTGGAAAGAACTCGCTGTATCCAATTGTGCAGTTTGCATCGTGTGTATGTAGGGGGTGTGTAGTCGGCTCCGCATCCTCTCCGCTCTCACGCAGACAGCAGAGCAGTCACCGAGGACAATCAGCAGGAACTCAAATCGGATCTTCAAAGGAGCCAACATAGCCGTCCACGATGAAGACCAGTTCAGGAAGCAACGTCCACATTTTTGCGAGTGCAGAAATGAGGGCCAGTCCGTTTGAGAGTGGACCACCGGGAGCAGCCCAGGTGTGGGCAATCTCCCTGTAATTTTGTTGTGCACTCCTCGTTCCTGTCTTCCGACAAAAGAAGGATGCCAATCGCCGCTCAAGATGTGTTATGTCTCGACTTATTTTTGGTGATCTAACCATCGGATTCCGGCTAGCAATCGGATTTCTCAAGCGTGAGTGTGACCTCGATAGTTGGATCTGTCGGCACACAGTAATAATTTATTTTCTTCAGACTTGATGACAACTTTAAAAATGAAAGGAAACAAGGACTGCGGACCTGCTGTTGATGGCCGCGGAATATACCCCCCCTTCCTTGAGCTGCTGTATCTTTTAAGCAACTCCCCGACACAGGCTACTGGGTCTATTATGCGTCACCTCACCCCATTGCTAACACTCTACTCGCTCATTTTCTTTTCCACTTTAATTCACAAAATGCTTATAAATAACATTCATTTAACTTCACAATTCCCTAACCTGGGTACCACAGGGACGATTACATCACACATGAATAAATAGTTATAAGTATAAATAAATAAATAAATAATAAATATATATAGGGTTACATGAGTATGTTAATTTATGTAGAAGTAGATTTGTAGTTTGTAGTGGGTGGTTATTGTTGATTATTTCGTGGGTTTATTAACTTTAAAACTAAACCCAGATGTGGGCGGCGATAATCAAATTTCCAATAGTTTTCTCCCAGCTTAATTCCTTTCCTCGCAGACTCCTAGATTTCGAATTTGGCGCCGGAAGTTTGGAATTTTGTTCCCAGAGACACGACTACTTCTCAGCTTCTAGATGGTTCTCATTTGCCCTTTAGTTGCCCTTCTTGTAAGTCGGCTCAATTGCTTTTTCGAGAGAGAGTTTTCCGAAATTTAAAACTATCTTGAGCCCACTATTCTACTAGTTCCGCCACGAACCAGCACGACTCAGGAACCAGTTCTCCATTCCCAGGCCATCCCTAGTATCGGCATCTGTTGCTCCTCTCTAACCCAGGTACGCGGTCGTTTGGTATGTTTTGATTATATATAGATTTATTTTCTTTATTTTTGGCAGACCATAACACCACACTACGGTTTCGTTTACTTGTCAATGGAACAGGAGTACAATTGAGGCTGCCAGTAGCCCAACGCAGGACACGCCCACGCCCTGAGATATATTCGTCCTGCCGCTTTGAAAGGGTTAGCCGGGCCATTAATTGGGTACGTATTTGCACGTTTGCACATGTGTACCTATGCTGCAATTATTGTTTCAAATCTTTCGCATGAAATACTCCCAATCGTTTCCCTTGTAATGTTTCCCGCTGATATAGGTTATTCCCTACGGGTCTTACTATGCGGCACTTGGAGTACTTGCGACAAAACTTGGCATTTATGTTGTTCTTGAAATCGCTGAGGATGAAGTTTCGCTTAAAGATTTCTTGGCCAGGTAGGTACTTGATTTCTTTAGCTCTTCTATTGTATTGTTTGGCTGATCTCTCATATGTTTCATTAATGCGTTCTGTTACCTTTTCCCTTATTAGTTGAAGCCGATCCGTTCGAGATAGACTCTATATCTGGGCGTCGTTTACGGCGTCTAGTTTTCGGGCTATCCTATAATCTTGCCCGCTCAGGAACATGTGTTGGCCAAACATGGCAAAGTATGGGGAGACACCAGTGCTGTTGTGGACGGCACTCCGCAGAGAACCTTGAATCTCGACTATCTTGTCATCCCAACGTGTGTGGTCTTCCCCTACATGGATCCTAATAGCTGCAAGTACGGATTGGTTCACGCGCTCTGAGGCATTCGACTGTGGAGCATACCTGCCGGTCCTCTTATGACGAATTTGATACTTCTCCAGGAAACTTTGAAACCGGCTTGCTACAAACTGGACTCCGTTGTCGGTGAGTATTACCTCTGGAACACCAAACTCATGCCATATTTCCAACTCCAGATATCTGACGACTGCGTCTGCTGTCGCTTTTGGCATTGCTTTTAACCAAACAAACTTCGTCAGATGATCCAGCACTACCAATATGTAGCAGTTGCCCCTTTTTGACCGTGGATATTTTCCCAGGAAATCCATATACAGCTGCTGCATGGGCCGTGAGGTGATTGTTTGTTTGCCCATTTTCGGCCTAGTCATCTGGGTTGTGTGCTTGGTTTCCTTGCAGATGTTGCAGTCTTTAACGTAGTTTTTCACCTGGATTGCCATCTTGGGCCAGTAGTAGAACTGCCTAAGCCTGTTAAGCGTGCGACCTATGCCTCCATGCATCGCGGTATCGCTGTTGTGTGCTTGCTGGATTAAAGTATTTGTTAACACTTCCGGAATCCACAGCTTCCACGGAAATTCCTGTGTGTCCCCGGTCACAAATTGTATTCGCTTGAGCAAGAGCCCGTCTTCCACCACTAAATCTGGAAACTGCTCGGCATTTTCCTTCACCGTTTGGATTCTTTCCAGATACTCGGGACTTTCAAATTCAATGGTTTCAAAATCGAACACCTCAATGCCTTCTACCTCCGGGATACGGCACAACATGTCTGCCACCACGTTATCTTTCCCCTTCCGGTGCTCTATTTGGAAATCATATGCCTGTAACGCCAACGACCACCGCGCCAATCGTCCGTTTAGGTCTTTTAGCGTCATGAGCCATTGAAGACTTGAATGATCGGTGATGACTGTGAAGGGTAAGAGTTTTATATATGGGCGAAATCTATACACAGCTTTCACTGCGGCTAAGCACTCTTTCTCTGTCACCGTATAGTTCAATTGAGCTCCTCGCAGCTTCTGAGAGTAAAACGCTATCGGTCTCTCATTTCCATCCATATCCTTTTGGAAGAGAACCGCACCAATACCCACATGGATCGCGTCGCATTGGACGAAGAATCTGCTCTGAAAGTCTGGATGTATCAGCACGGGAGCTGAGGTGAGTGCTGTTTTCAGTTTGTCAAATGCCTCTTCTGCTGCAGGTGTCTACTTGAACTTGGTCTTTGACTTCAAACAGTCCGTCAGAGGCGCCGATACATCTGAAAAACCTCGAATGAATCGCCTGTACCATCCAGCTGTTCCTAGGAAACTCCTCAACTGTCTCACATTCTTTGGTACTGGGATCTTGGCTATTGCCTGAATCTTCCCTGGATCCGTCCTCAAGGACCCCTCTCCGATTACAAAACCCAGATACTTCAGGAATCGGAAGCAGAACTTGGATTTGTGTAGCCCGATCGTGAGGTTGGCTTTTTGTAAGCTCTTGGCAACCTCGGTAAGTATCCGCAATCGACTCTATATTCTGCAATGGGTAAGCATCCTTGATCGTTACCTTATTGAGTTTCCTCGCATCTAAGCATAATCGGTTTTTTCCAGGTTTTTGGACCAGAGTAACTCTATTGTTCCATGGGCTTTCACTAGTCTCGATTACACCTAATCGCAACATTTCGTCTACTTCCGCATAGAGCAATTCCTGGACTTTTGGTGACACCGGATAGAACCTTTCCTTTACTGGGACTGTTCCCGCCTCCAGTTGTATGGAATGCGTTTCCAATTCCGTCAGTCCCATGCCGTGTCTTTCGTAAGTTAGAAACTTATCCTGCACTAACTCCAACTGTGTTTTCTCTTCCTCAGACAGGACGTGTGGTTCTACCGGTTCGCTCGTAACATGGAACTCATTCTCAATCGACGACAATTCACCTACCCCTACGACGTCCGGAGCTAATGAAAATTTCCGCCAAAAGTCTATTCCCAAATATAGTTTTTGCCGCAGTGAGGGACATAGGAGCAATGATATGCGGTGAGTTTCCTGTTTATAGCAAACGTCCACCTCTATGCGACCCGCTATCCGGTGTGTTGCACCGCCTGCTGTCTGTACTGTTGATCTCACTTTCAAAACTTCTAGTTTCAGCCGCTTTACCAGGTCCATACACCCGTCTCCTAGGATGCTCTTCGATGCTCCCGTGTCAAGTAGCCCCTGCATTGTATGATTTGCAACCAATACCTCGGCAAACGCTCGGTTTTCCGTCGTAGCTGCTGATATTATAGCTGTGCAGACCTCTCTTCGTTCCTGTTTTCGTTGCTGGTAACGCCTCCGGGCTCGGATTATCCTCGACAACTTGCGGGAATGGCTATCTCCCCTTGGTTCTCCAAATATCCTTTCCCTTGCCTGCTGATAGTCGCGTTCCCTCTCTTCCATAGGTCTGGCCACGTATTTTGTTCCTATATTTACCTTGTTTATGTTTTTATTTATTAATATCTTCTTAAACACTGACTTATATTTATCTTTTAACATATCTTTCAGATCCTCGGAGGCAGTTAATTCATCGTCTTGGGATGGGAGCGGGACTCCTCCGGTTGCGTCAAGCTCCATCTCGCGTTTCCCGCCTGACATTTCGGACACCGAGTAAAACGTACTCCCTGTCGGCCGCATCTGTAGCAGAACTTATTAAGGACCTCCGAGTCGCACGTGTAATACGTGTGTCCCGGCATGGAGCAATTGTAGCAGACCATCGTACTTTGCGCTCCGCCTTCTCTGCCCCGGGAAATGGCCTCTACAAACTCGGAGTCCTCGTCCGGCTCCTGGGGTACGCCTCGTGAACCTGGTGCTTCTCCTTCGGTGGTCTCTGGTGCTCTTGCATCCCGGATGTGCGCGACCAGCGATTGGCCAAAACCCTCTCGGCTTCGTGGCATTCCTCCCTCAGTTGTTTCAGGTTAGTTAACCACATCGGATATATTATCCTCGATATCCCGTGTCTGATGTTCACTTTAATTGTCCTTATTAGGTCGTGGTCGGATATGTTGATGTCCAACTGGGATCGGAGGCTCAGCATCGCCTGCAGATACTCATCCACGCTCTCTCCTGGTCGTTGCTTTCGCTCGCGTAGTTCTCGCTCACGCTCGAAGTTCGAACGCAGCGTTTGGAAACGTTGTTGCAGCGCGTTTTTTAGATTTGGCCAATCCCTCAATCCCGTTGTGCGTATGTGCATCCAAAACCACTCCTTGGCCTGACCATCTACCAGGCAGAGAAAAGATCGAAGAACCTCTTCCCACGTGACTTGGTAAGCCATCTGTAGATGCTCTATCCGGAATATAAATTCACCAATTGGCATTCCCCTAGGTCCGCCATCGAAGGATATACCCCACTTCGTGGGATGGCTCATCTCGGGTTTGTAATCCATATGCCCGCCACTTGGATTCCCATTCAAACTTCCGGCCGCTAAAACTCCTGGCCTAAACAAAGGCGGTGGTTGGCTATACTGATGCCAACCCGCCCATACCCTCTGTTGCTCTTCCCAGAGTCTGCCATCAGCTCGCTGCTGCGCTGGATTAGGCATGGCTGCTTCCATCGATGGTCTAGGAGGAGGCTCCTGAGTGTCTGCCTGTGCCTTCACTGTAGGGCGGACGATCTGATTGATTTCCTTCATGAAATTCATCATATCCTGTTGCATTTGCTTCTGGAAAGCAGAGACCTCAATGGACGCCGCTTTACGGTAAGTTTCATGAGCTTGTAATAGAGCTAAATTAATGGCTGACTCTATTTCTTTACCTAAATGCACAGGACGCTTCCCTTCCTCATCGCTAGTGAGATTGTGTTGGTCGCCGCGGGGAACTCCGTCGCTAGTATGTGCTTCCACGCCCCCCACTGCTCCCGTCATATCCTGCTGGTCGCTAATCTCAAAGGCTGCGCTACCATCCATCATAAACCCCTGGGGAGGAATGATATCCTTTATCTCTCGGTTCACTTTCTGATTGGCTTGGGAACGTGTAGCTGGCGGAGTCATTATTTCGGATCCGCGGTTCAAAAAAAAACTCTAAACTTCTTCTAATTTTTCTATTAAATGTCTGCCTGTTTCTTTCGCCTTCTGACAAGGACCACGACCGCTGGATGTTGTAAGCTACCGATCCTGATCTCCTTTTGGTTGATTCTGACTTTTCGCCGTCTTTATAGGTGTTCCTTCTTCAGACGCCCTTGATGGGCCGCGCCGAACCATTTCTGTCTCCTGTCGGGGTCCCGGTCGTGGGCACCTCAGCGATCATCCTACGTGGCTGCGTCTCTCGCCTCTTAGTGGGACTTCTACGATTTGCTCTTGGTAGCAATTATCCAGGACCACCACTAGTTGTCGAGGACCGGCCGGAGATTCTCTTCCTTTTCTTTTTTTCTGTCTTTTTATATTGGGCGCCACTCTGTTATGTCTCGACTTATTTTTGGTGATCCAACCATCGGATTCCGGCTAGCAATCGGATTTCTCAAGCGTGAGTATGACCTCGATAGTTGGATCTGTCGGCACACAGTAATAATTTATTTTCTTCAGACTTGATGACAACTTTAAAAATGAAAGGAAACAAGGACTGCGGACCTGCTGTTGATGGCCGCGGAATATACCACCCCTTCCTTGAGCTGCTGTATCTTTTAAGCAACTCCCCGACACTGGCTACTGGGTCTATTATGCGTCACCTCACCCCATTGTTAACACTCTACTCGCTCATTTTCTTTTCCACTTTAATTCACAAAATGCTTATAAATGTAAGACTGTGTAGGCGAAATAGAGAATAGTAACAGCAGAATAACAGTAGGAACAGCAGTAGTAGTAGTAACAGCAGGAACAGCAGAACAGCAGAAGAACAGCAGAACAGCAGCAGAACAGCAGAAGAACAGCAGAACAGCAGCAGAACAGCAGCAGAACAGCAGAAGAACAGGAGATTAACAGGAGGCATTCAGCGGAGACGACAGCAGCAGAACGGAAGCAGAAAAACGAGGCAGAATAAGCAGAATAGAGAAACTACGCAGTTATCTTGTATTTTTCCACCATATACTTATAATCTATACCTAATATTAATAATAAAACCGAGGTGACTTAATAACCCACCTTACATTTGGGGGCTCGTCCTAACGTGGAAATCGCAAGTGAAAAGTGACGTCGTCCCGAGAAGTCTCAAAAAAGTTTAACTGACGCCGAGAAGTTTGATCGTAAAGGGAATAAGCAGATGAGGGAGAAGCCAATAAAGAAGGAACATTCTAAAATTCCGATTGCGAAAAGGAGACAGCCGTATTACACAAGATCAGTTGCCGCAGCAGAGAAAAAACACAGCATGAGTGAACCCGAAAAAAGTGAGCAGAATCTGGTCGAAGCAGGTGTGGGGCAAAATACCGCAGCCGGAACAACCGAAGTGTCTTCAATCGACGAGAATACAAAAACACTGAAGGAGCTTGTCCAGCTTCTGGCCATGAAGATGGGAGCAGAAGAGCAAATCAGTGGTTGCTCAATAACGGCGGAAAGCTTCGCGAAAATCATTCCGGAGTTTGACGGAGAATCCATGCCGGTCAAGAATTGGTTTGACAATTTCGAGCTAAATGCTGCAGCTTATGGTCTGAACACAAAGCAGATGTATGTACAGGCACGTGCCAAAATGACGAACACAGCAAAATTGTTTTTGGACTCTACTTACGTACATCAATACACAGAGATGCGTTTGTTGCTGCAGACAGAATTTAGTCGTCAATATGTGTGCAGCGCGGATATTCATGAGCAGCTCCGTGATCGCAAGAAACGTAAGCAGGAATCGTTTCGCGAGTACCTTCTGCAGATGAGGAAGATTGCAGCTCTTGGCAGTATAGATGCACGTTCTGTAATCCGCTACATCGTGGACGGTTTAAACTTAAGGAGTGACTTCAAATACACTCTCTACAGTTGCAAGTCCTTTAAAGAGCTGCAGGAGCAGTATGAGGTGTTTGAACGCGTCGGCGAAAAGGGAAATAAGCCGTTTCAGCCGAACGATGGAAAATGGACGCCGAATCAGAAGAAGCAGCACGAGTTCAACGACAGAAAGAGTCATTGTTTCAATTGTGGATCTGCTGATCACCTCCGCAAGGACTGCAAAGTTGCCACGAAATGCTTTAGGTGCAATAAAGAGGGCCACATGTCTAGAGATTGCCCTGGGTTAGCTGCTGGTGTCCAAGTTGTGTGCAGTGCAAGTCGCATGAAGAAGATTACTATCAACGATGTCGAAGTGGAGTGCTTAGTGGATACTGGAGCCGATGTATCTATATTGAGAAAGTTAATCTTTAAAAAAATACCCAATATTATTTTGGAGAGATGTGCTTCGAAGCTTCGTGGACTAGGAAAGAAGACCACGTGCCCAGTTGGATGCTTTTTGGCTGAGGTAGCAGTAGATGAGAAGATGACGCCACACAAGTTCGTTGTCGTGGAGGACGAAGACATCGAGTATGACGCGCTGCTTGGATTTGATTTCGTTTCGAAGTTCAATTTTTCATTGTCGGCAGAAGGATACAAGTTTTCTTCCCGCTGGGGGAGAAAGCTTGTGAGGAACCAAACCAGATGAGTATTTATAATATTATTAATACAAATGATGAAATCGATGCTCCCCCCCAGTATGCAAAGGAGGTATCGATGCTAATTAGGAACTACAAGGCGGTGGATGCAGTAGCAGAGGTTCCAGTCAAGCTACGAATTGTTCCGGATGGCGAGATCGTTCCATTTCGTCAGTCACCGAGTCGATTCGCAATTGCCGAAGAGAAGGATGTCGAAAAGCAGATCGACGAATGGTTAACTGCTGGAATTATACGCCCATCTACATCAAACTTTGCCAGCCGTCTGGTGCTGGTAAACAAAAAGGATGGCACACGCCGTATCTGCGTTGATTTCCGTAAGCTGAACTCGATGGTGTTGAGAGACTGCTTTCCCGTCCCTGTAATCGACGACATGCTCGAAAAGCTGCAGAAAGCGAGTTATTTTACGGTGATGGATTTGGAGAACGGTTTCTTTCACGTTGCCATTGAGGAGGAAAGCAAGAAATTCACTGCATTCATTACCAAATCCGGACTGTACGAATTCAATAGAACGCCATTTGGATTTCGGAACTCGCCAGCGGTGTTTATTCGCTATGTAAACCATGTGTTTCAGGAGCTGATGAACAAAAATATCCTCGATTTGTACATGGATGATATAATAATTCACGCCGAGACTGCAGAGCAATGCTTGGAAAAGATGGCACTCGTTTTCAAAAGAGCAGGAGCGTTTGGCCTGAAGATCAAGTGGCGAAAATGTCACTTCTTGCAAAGGAAGATTTACTTCTTGGGCCACAATATTGAAGACGGAAACCTGTGGCCTGGACAAGAAAAAACTGCTGCGGTTAGCAAGTTTTCGGTGCCGAAGAATGTCAGAGCAGTTCAAGCTTTTCTGGGGCTGACTGGGTTTTTTAGAAAATTTGTTCTGAATTACTCGCAGATTGCACGCCCGTTGACTGACCTGCTGCGAAAAGAGGTCCATTTTGAAATGGCTGAGCCTCAGATGAATGCGTTCCAGAGTCTGAAGGATGCCTTGACTAAGGAACCCGTTTTGAAATTGTATATCAGAGGGGCCAAAACTGAGTTACATACGGATGCATCAAAAGACGGATTTGCCGCGGTATTAATGCAGTGGTTCGATGGCAGACTCCACCCAATCCATTATTGGAGCAAGAAGACAACAGAAGCTGAGTCTCGCCAGCACAGTTACATCTTGGAAGCAAAAGCCGTGTATCTGGCGGTAAAGAAATTCAGACATTATCTGCTGGGATCGCCGTTTAAGTTGATAACAGATTGCTCGGCTTTCAAGCAAACTTTACAGAAGACAGATGTACCAAGAGCAGTCACGCAGTGGATTGTTTATCTGCAAGATTTCGAGTTTTCAGTGGAACATCGCCCTGGAGAACGATTAAAGCATGTTGACTGTCTCAGTCGCTATCCCGACCGCGTTATGCTTGTGTCGTTGGAGATCACTGCGCGCATCAAAAAAGCTCAAGGAAAAGATGAGATGCTGAAGGCAATTACGGCAATTTTAGCCAGCTGTCCATATGAGGGGTACAAGATGAAAGCGGGACTGGTCTATAAGGAGGTGAACGGCAATGATCTTCTCGTAATCCCGAAAGCGACGGAAAAAGAAGTTATTGTTGACGCCCACAGTGCGGGTCATTTTGCGCTACAAAAAACAGTTCATGCTGTGCAACAATCCTATTGGATTCCTCATTTGGAGCAAAAAGTTCAGCAGGTTGTGAACAACTGTGTAAGATGCATCATTTACAACAAGAAGCTTGGCAAGAAAGAAGGATTTTTAAACTGCATCGATAAAGGTGATCAGCCTCTTCATACGCTGCACGTTGATCATCTGGGCCCCATGGATGCCACTGGGAAGCAATATAAGTACATATTTGCGATGGTGGATTCATTTTCGAAGTTTATATGGCTTTTCCCTACAAAGACTACCAGCTGCGAGGAAACGCTGAAGAAAATAGAGATGTGGACTGATATTTTTGGCAACCCAGTGCGGATGGTTTCGGACAGAGGCTCCGCTTTTACTGCCAACTTGTTTGCAGAGCACATGGAGAAAAACAGTATCGAGCACGTGTGGAGCACAACCGGAGTTCCCTGTGGAAATGGTCAAATCGAGAGGGTAAATCGCACGATCTTGTCAATCATTTCTAAGTTTTCGGCGGATGATCCAGCCAAGTGGTTTAAGGCAGTACCAGAGGTGCAGAGAGCTGTTAATTCCCACTTACACGCTTCAACGAAAAAGTCACCGTTTGAGATAATGTTTGGCGTGAAGATGAACAATAAGCCAACTGATCGTATTATTCAGCTTTTAGAGGAAGAGATGTATTTAAGCTTTGACGAGCAACGGCAGCAACTTAGAGTAGATGCAAAGATTGAGATTCAACGTGCACAGGAGTCATACAAGAAGCACTTTGACCAAAAGCGGAAACCGGAGGTCAACTATCAAGTTGGAGATTTAGTCGCTATACGCCGGACACAGTTTGTTGCAGGAAAAAAGCTCGCTGGAGAATATTTGGGACCGTATGAAATAACAAGAGTCAAGAGAAATGGCAGATATGAGGTTCGGAAGGCAGCGGATGTAGAAGGTCCATCTAACACTTCCACCAGCTGTGATCACATGAAGTTGTGGCGTTACGTGAAGGACAATGAGGATGCTTGGTCATCCGGGACAGATGAGTAATCAGGAATGGCCGAATGTAAGACTGTGTAGGCGAAATAGAGAATAGTAACAGCAGAATAACAGTAGGAACAGCAGTAGTAGTAGTAACAGCAGGAACAGCAGAACAGCAGAAGAACAGCAGAACAGCAGCAGAACAGCAGAAGAACAGCAGAACAGCAGCAGAACAGCAGCAGAACAGCAGAAGAACAGGAGATTAACAGGAGGCATTCAGCGGAGACGACAGCAGCAGAACGGAAGCAGAAAAACGAGGCAGAATAAGCAGAATAGAGAAACTACGCAGTTATCTTGTATTTTTCCACCATATACTTATAATCTATACCTAATATTAATAATAAAACCGAGGTGACTTAATAACCCACCTTACATAAATAACATTCATTTAACTTCACAATTCCCTAACCTGGGTACCACAGGGACGATTACATCACACATGAATAAATAGTTATAAGTATAAATAAATAAATAAATAATAAATATATATAGGGTTACATGAGTATGTTAATTTATGTAGAAGTAGATTTGTAGTTTGTAGTGGGTGGTTATTGTTGATTATTTCGTGGTTTTATTAACTTTAAAACTAAACTTAAAATAAAAAAACCTGGCACCACCCAGATGTGGGCGGCGATAATCAAATTCCCAATAGTTTTCTCCCAGTTTAATTCCTTTCCTCGCAGACTCCCAGATTTCGAATTTGGCGCCGGAAGTTTGGAATTTTGTTCCCAGAGACACGACTACTTTTTCTCAGCTTCTAGATGGTTCTGATTTGCCCTTTAGTTGCCCTTCTTGTAAGTCGGCTCAATTGCTTTTTCGAGAGAGAGTTTTCCGAAATTTAAAACTATCTTGAGCCCACTATTCTACTAGTTCCGCCACGAACCAGCACGACTCCGGAACTAGTTCTCCATTCCCAGGCCATCCCTAGTATCGGCATCTGTTGCTCCTCTCTAACCCAGGTACGCGGTCGTTTGGTATGTTTTGATTTTATATAGGTTTATTTTCTTTATTTTTGGCAGACCATAACAGATGTCAGTGTTAATCCTCGAGAATATGCCAATTGGGCCTCTCCGCCTTAGCACCATGGCAAAATGGTCAAACAGTAGCATCGCGTGCAACTCCGCAAAGGAGGCGGCAGCATCTTCTTTTATTCCGTGAGTCAAATACTATTTAGCAATAGTTTCTGCTTTTTAAGAGGCTGTGATGGTCAGCTTTGTTTGTGTACGGCTTAAGTCATATACATATGTAGTTTTGAGAGTCACTTTGTTTGTCTTATCTTATCTCTAAAACAAAAGCTCAAAAGATAAAGCCACGCTTGTGTAAAAGAACTTTGGTTAGCTGATTTATCTTAGTCAGCAATACTATCTGTTTTTTTTTTTTGGAAGTAAGCTTATCCTACGCCCACGCGGTTTATGGAAAACTTTTAAGCATGTGCATTTAGTTGGTCAGAGTCTCTCAAATAAATCAGATCGTTCTTGGAGTAAATAAAATCGTACACTTAAAACACGTGATAATTTTTGCACATGCCAAATAAATATAAAAAGGCAATTTTATTCAAAGTGCGTTACAAAAATATTAAGTGCATAATAGAAAGCCGATCAAGAGACGTAGGAAGAACCTAACTTGGCAAAACATATATATATGTGCAGGTAAAATTTGTCACGAAAAATATCAATACATGTGACTGAAATAAAACATAAAGTTTCAGGATTTGTGGTTGGATTTAAATCCACCAATTAATGAAACTGCACCTTCTGACGAAGCACCACAAAATAATTTAGCTGCTAAGCTGGCCAAGCGACGTTCAACCTGATCAACTAAAAAATTCACAGCAGCGCAGCGTAAAGGAAATAACTTGGATGAGAATTAAAACTATATATACTGGACGAATAAACAACGAAAAGAGCATGCTACCACAGATATTTTTTAATTAATAATTTTTTTTATATTTATATAACCTAACCTTAACCATCAAAGTTACAGCAACTCAGCTACAGGCCTGCATGCACACGTGGATTTAAAAAGGTAACAAGTAAAAACAAAACAAAAAAAAAATAAATAAAATTTAATAAGATTATTATGCATATATTTATATATAAGAAATTTAAAAAAAAACAAAAAAAAAATTAATGGTAGTCAAGTAAAAAAATGAAAAGTCAATTTCTATAGTTTTATAGTTTTGTTCAATGGAAAATTATATATAATCAAATTAATTATTTAAACACTATTTAACCTTTCAATAAATTAAGAATACATATATTAGGATAAGCCTTCTCTCAAGAAATTAAAAATTAAGTATTTGTTAATAATTAGAAAAGAGATAAGATATTGAAATGAACGTGATTATTTTTATATACATATTTATTGCTATTAAGAACAAGAATTATATTTGAATGTTAACATGGAATTGAAACTGAACTAATTTAATATAATGGGGTACTAAAAGAAAAACAAACACACATCAAATCACTTAAGGGTTAACACACCAAATTCAAAGCATTGCAAAGCATTTCTCAAGCGTGAGTATGACCTCGATAGTTGGATCTTCAGACTTGATGACAACTTTAAAAATGAAAGGAAACAAGGACTGCGGACCTGCTGTTGATGGCCGCGGAATATACCCTACCTTCCTTGAGCTGCTGTATCTTTTAAGCAACTCCCCGACACTGGCTACTGGGTCTATTATGCGTCACCTCACCCCATTGTTAACACTCTACTCGCTCATTTTCTTTTCCACTTTAATTCACAAAATGCTTATAAATAACATTCATTTAACTTCACAATTCCCTAACCTGGGTACCACAGGGACGATTACATCACACATGAATAAATAGTTATAAGTATAAATAAATAAATAAATAATAAATATATATAGGGTTACATGAGTATGTTAATTTATGTAGAAGTAGATTTGTAGTTTGTAGTGGGTGGTTATTGTTGATTATTTCGTGGTTTTATTAACTTTAAAACTAAACTTAAAATAAAAAAAACCTGGCACCACCCAGATGTGGGCGGCGATAATCAAATTTCCAATAGTTTTCTCGCAGTTTAATTCCTTTCCTCGCAGACTCCCAGATTTCGAATTTGGCGCCGGAAGTTTGGAATTTTGTTCCCAGAGACACGACTACTTTTTCTCAGCTTCTAGATGGTTCTCATTTGCCCTTTAGTTGCCCTTCTTGTAAGTCGGCTCAATTGCTTTTTCGAGAGAGAGTTTTCCGAAATTTAAAACTATCTTGAGCCCACTATTCTACTAGTTCCGCCACGAACCAGCACGACTCCGGAACTAGTTCTCCATTCCCAGGCCATCCCTAGTATCGGCATCTGTTGCTCCTCTCTAACCCAGGTACGCGGTCGTTTGGTATGTTTTGATTTTATATAGGTTTATTTTCTTTATTTTTGGCAGACCATAACAGATGTCAGTGTTAATCCTCGAGAATATGCCAATTGGGCCTCTCCGCCTTAGCACCATGGCAAAATGGTCAAACAGTAGCATCGCGTGCAACTCCGCAAAGGAGGCGGCAGCATCTTCTTTTATTCCGTGAGTCAAATACTATTTAGCAATAGTTTCTGCTTTTTAAGAGGCTGTGATGGTCAGCTTTGTTTGTGTACGGCTTAAGTCATATACATATGTAGTTTTGAGAGTCACTTTGTTTGTCTTATCTTATCTCTAAAACAAAAGCTCAAAAGATAAAGCCACGCTTGTGTAAAAGAACTTTGGTTAGCTGATTTATCTTAGTCAGCAATACTATCTGTTTTTTTTTTGGAAGTAAGCTTATCCTACGCCCACGCGGTTTATGGAAAACTTTTAAGCATGTGCATTTAGTTGGTCAGAGTCTCTCAAATAAATCAGATCGTTCTTGGAGTAAATAAAATCGTACACTTAAAACACGTGATAATTTTTGCACATGCCAAATAAATATAAAAAGGCAATTTTATTCAAAGTGCGTTACAAAAATATTAAGTGCATAATAGAAAGCCGATCAAGAGACGTAGGAAGAACCTAACTTGGCAAAACATATATATATGTGCAGGTAAAATTTGTCACGAAAAATATCAATACATGTGACTGAAATAAAACATAAAGTTTCAGGATTTGTGGTTGGATTTAAATCCACCAATTAATGAAACTGCACCTTCTGACGAAGCACCACAAAATAATTTAGCTGCTAAGCTGGCCAAGCGACGTTCAACCTGATCAACTAAAAAATTCACAGCAGCGCAGCGTAAAGGAAATAACTTGGATGAGAATTAAAACTATATATACTGGACGAATAAACAACGAAAAGAGCATGCTACCACAGATATTTTTTAATAAATAATTTTTTTTATATTTATATAACCTAACCTTAACCATCAAAGTTACAGCCACTCAGCTACAGGCCTGCATGCACACGTGGATTTAAAAAGGTAACAAGTAAAAACAAAAAAAAAAAAAAAATAAATAAAATTTAATAAGATTATTATGCATATATTTATATATAAGAAATTTAAAAAAAACAAAAAAAAAATTAATGGTAGTCAAGTAAAAAAATGAAAAGTCAATTTCTATAGTTTTATAGTTTTGTTCAATGGAAAATTATATATAATCAAATTAATTATTTAAACACTATTTAACCTTTCAATAAATTAAGAATACATATATTAGGATAAGCCTTCTCTCAAGAAATTAAAAATGAAGTATTTGTTAATAATTAGAAAAGAGATAAGATATTGAAATGAACGTGATTATTTTTATATACATATTTATTGCTATTAAGAACAAGAATTATATTTGAATGTTAACATGGAATTGAAACTGAACTAATTTAATATAATGGGGTACTAAAAGAAAAACAAACACACATCAAATCACTTAAGGGTTAACACACCAAATTCAAAGCATTGCAAAGCATTTCTCAAGCGTGAGTATGACCTCGATAGTTGGATCTTCAGACTTGATGACAACTTTAAAAATGAAAGGAAACAAGGACTGCGGACCTGCTGTTGATGGCCGCGGAATATACCCTACCTTCCTTGAGCTGCTGTATCTTTTAAGCAACTCCCCGACACTGGCTACTGGGTCTATTATGCGTCACCTCACCCCATTGTTAACACTCTACTCGCTCATTTTCTTTTCCACTTTAATTCACAAAATGCTTATAAATAACATTCATTTAACTTCACAATTCCCTAACCTGGGTACCACAGGGACGATTACATCACACATGAATAAATAGTTATAAGTATAAATAAATAAATAAATAATAAATATATATAGGGTTACATGAGTATGTTAATTTATGTAGAAGTAGATTTGTAGTTTGTAGTGGGTGGTTATTGTTGATTATTTCGTGGTTTTATTAACTTTAAAACTAAACTTAAAATAAAAAAAACCTGGCACCACCCAGATGTGGGCGGCGATAATCAAATTTCCAATAGTTTTCTCGCAGTTTAATTCCTTTCCTCGCAGACTCCCAGATTTCGAATTTGGCGCCGGAAGTTTGGAATTTTGTTCCCAGAGACACGACTACTTTTTCTCAGCTTCTAGATGGTTCTCATTTGCCCTTTAGTTGCCCTTCTTGTAAGTCGGCTCAATTGCTTTTTCGAGAGAGAGTTTTCCGAAATTTAAAACTATCTTGAGCCCACTATTCTACTAGTTCCGCCACGAACCAGCACGACTCCGGAACTAGTTCTCCATTCCCAGGCCATCCCTAGTATCGGCATCTGTTGCTCCTCTCTAACCCAGGTACGCGGTCGTTTGGTATGTTTTGATTTTATATAGGTTTATTTTCTTTATTTTTGGCAGACCATAACAGATGTCAGTGTTAATCCTCGAGAATATGCCAATTGGGCCTCTCCGCCTTAGCACCATGGCAAAATGGTCAAACAGTAGCATCGCGTGCAACTCCGCAAAGGAGGCGGCAGCATCTTCTTTTATTCCGTGAGTCAAATACTATTTAGCAATAGTTTCTGCTTTTTAAGAGGCTGTGATGGTCAGCTTTGTTTGTGTACGGCTTAAGTCATATACATATGTAGTTTTGAGAGTCACTTTGTTTGTCTTATCTTATCTCTAAAACAAAAGCTCAAAAGATAAAGCCACGCTTGTGTAAAAGAACTTTGGTTAGCTGATTTATCTTAGTCAGCAATACTATCTGTTTTTTTTTTTTGGAAGTAAGCTTATCCTACGCCCACGCGGTTTATGGAAAACTTTTAAGCATGTGCATTTAGTTGGTCAGAGTCTCTCAAATAAATCAGATCGTTCTTGGAGTAAATAAAATCGTACACTTAAAACACGTGATAATTTTTGCACATGCCAAATAAATATAAAAAGGCAATTTTATTCAAAGTGCGTTACAAAAATATTAAGTGCATAATAGAAAGCCGATCAAGAGACGTAGGAAGAACCTAACAAAACATATATATATGTGCAGGTAAAATTTGTCACGAAAAATATCAATACATGTGACTGAAATAAAACATAAAGTTTCAGGATTTGTGGTTGGATTTAAATCCACCAATTAATGAAACTGCACCTTCTGACGAAGCACCACAAAATAATTTAGCTGCTAAGCTGGCCAAGCGACGTTCAACCTGATCAACTAAAAAATTCACAGCAGCGCAGCGTAAAGGAAATAACTTGGATGAGAATTAAAACTATATATACTGGACGAATAAACAACGAAAAGAGCATGCTACCACAGATATTTTTTAATAAATAATTTTTTTTATATTTATATAACCTAACCTTAACCATCAAAGTTACAGCCACTCAGCTACAGGCCTGCATGCACACGTGGATTTAAAAAGGTAACAAGTAAAAACAAAACAAAAAAAAAAATAAATAAAATTTAATAAGATTATTATGCATATATTTATATATAAGAAATTTAAAAAAAACAAAAAAAAAATTAATGGTAGTCAAGTAAAAAAATGAAAAGTCAATTTCTATAGTTTTATAGTTTTGTTCAATGGAAAATTATATATAATCAAATTAATTATTTAAACACTATTTAACCTTTCAATAAATTAAGAATACATATATTAGGATAAGCCTTCTCTCAAGAAATTAAAAATGAAGTATTTGTTAATAATTAGAAAAGAGATAAGATATTGAAATGAACGTGATTATTTTTATATACATATTTATTGCTATTAAGAACAAGAATTATATTTGAATGTTAACATGGAATTGAAACTGAACTAATTTAATATAATGGGGTACTAAAAGAAAAACAAACACACATCAAATCACTTAAGGGTTAACACACCAAATTCAAAGCATTGCAAAGTGTTAACAAGGTTGGGCGGGTAATATAGAGCACTTACACCAAGCTCATAAAAAAAAAAAAAATAAAACAATACGCATAAACTTAACTAAAATTGTAACATCTGGCTAGGTTAGCACATTCTCTTGTAATTTCGTTAGCTAGTTTTGATAAAAGATCCCCCCCCCAATCCGACGAAGTCCTAGCCGAAAACGTCCCAGTGCTAACCGCTCTTAAATCAAAATCTAGTTAAAAGGCAACTCCTGTTGCCACGAGAATCATTACAAAAGTGGCGCCCAAAGTGTAGGCAAAGAACAAACAAAGGCATTAAAATTAATAAAGAAAATTTTTGAATTTAACACCAACATCCGTTAAGCCTTATTCGTTCGAAGCTATGTCTAAGCAATTAAAATCATTGTTGGAGAAACCTCTGGAATACAGCTGATGAAGTGGTACAATACTGTGCATAGTCGTCCGAAGTATGCGAAAACAATTGTTATATGAGCTAAAATAAGAATTTTGTGATAGGAATGTAACATTGCCTGTGGATTTCTTTAAGGTTATTATGCTAGTCATTAACTTTACTGCCCAGAACAATTTTCCTTTTGCATTGACGTACCGTCCTTATTAAAGACAAAATATTTAAATAATTGTGGGAAAAGTTAAATTTTTGCGTATATAAAAAAAAAAAATGATGTGTTTTGTTTTTTTATTAGTACCCCTGAAAGAAAGAAACTTTTGAGAATTCGTCACTGTGAGTGAAATAAATTAGAGCAAAATGTCAGTGAGACACAGTTTAGATCGGCCAAGTATGCCAAACAATGAAAGTAGTTGTGAAATATGTTCTCAGCCAATGACGCAATTAGGTATGAGATTAATTACTAGATGTATGCATACTTTTCACAGATTGTGTATATTGAATTGGCTTGATAGTTCTCGTATATGCCCGGTTTGTAACCATAACGTAACAAGAAATAGTCTTATGGAAGTCGTTCCAAGAGAAGGTTTAGAGCAAAACAGGGAAACCGATTCCAACGGAAGATTGTTATTATCGAGCGGACAAAAGAAGAAAAAGAAAAGAGTACCCGAGTCAGAGGTAACAGCCGCTAATAACGACCAAGTTACACCTAGAGACGAAAATATAGAAAATTCTTATAATTCTGAGGATAATAGGCATTCGAATTCAGTAGAGCAAAGAATAGTAAAGCAGATAGAACGTCGAGTTAATTCGAGCTAATAATTAAGAAATTATATTAGAGTCCGTAACAAAATCTTTAACCAGAGTAAAGAAATTGGAATTGATGTTAGGAACAGACCTAAGCGAAACTCTTTACGATTGCGTAATTGTTTTAAAAAAAATTAAAGATAAATCGCAAAGATTGACGGTTAGTTTAGATGCAATGCTTAGCAAAGACAAAGATGTTAGACCATTTGTAGAAGTGAGAATTTTTGGTAAAATTTATGGCGGATTATTAGATTCCGGTGCATCTGTCTCGTGTTTAAGTGGACAAGCAGTCAAGGAAATTAATGAAATAAATGTTGTTTTACCAGTAATCGATTTGGATTCACCTTATTTTTGGTCTAACGATTACGTTTTGCAGAAAAATGTCATACTAGAGAATCAAAATCGTTTACCAGATCTCAAAGTTGTGGATCAGTATATATATCGTAGAAATCAGTTTTATAGAGACGACGTATGCGAGTCAAACTGCTGGAAGCTATGGGTACCATCCGAGTTGACTAAATCAGTTATAGAGAACGCTCACTCACCACCTCATAATGCTCATGGAGGTATAGGAAAAACCTTAGAGAGACTTCGCAGAAATTTCTATTGACCAAGCATGGCGATAGAAGTGAAAAACTTTATTGCGCGGTGTAATGTTTGTAAACAATCAAAAGCCCCAAATATCACACTGAAACCACCTATGGGAAACCCAGCAATAAGTGAAAGGCCATTTCAACGCCTTTATATGGATTTTATTGGACCTTATCCTAGGTCAAAGAGAGGAAATATAGGAGTGTTTATTGTGTTAGATCACCTAACTAAGTTTCATTTCCTTAAACCTTTGCGAAAATTTACAGCAGATCTCGTTGTAGACTTTTTGAGTACCAATATTTTTCATGTATTTGGTGTTCCAGAATGCATTGTGACGGATAATGGAAGTCAATTTAAATCCTCACTGTTTAAGTCATTTCTTGGAAGGCATGGGATAAAACATTTTCTAACAGCTATTTATAGTCCCCAATCAAACGCATCTGAACGCCTCAATAGATCCATAATATCAGGCATTCGATCTTATCTTGGTGCAGATCAACGGTTATGGGATGAGAAAATCAGCAACATTTCAGCAGCATTACGCTCTGCTTATCATTCAGTAATCGGATGCTCACCATACTTTGCACTTTTTGGAAACAATATGGTTTCGCATGCGAAAGATTATGACCTGTTAAGAAAATTAGAAAGTCTTAAAATAGGTGAAAGAATTTTAGATTAAGACAAGCTACAAGTTATACGGGAAACCATAATGGCAAATATCAGCAAGGCATATATATCTAATAAAAGGGTATATGATCTTCGTACCAGGTTTGTGACATATGAACTAGGAGAACAAGTTTATAGGCGAAATTTGGCTCTGAGTAATAAATTAAAAAAATTCAATGCAAAGCTTGCTCCAAAGTTTTTAAAAGCAAAAATTGTTCGCAAACACGGTAACCATTGTTACGAATTAGAAGAGAATGGTAAAGTAATTGGAAAATTTCACGCAAAAGATCTTCAAAAGTGTATGACTTAATGAATCTGACCGATTTTTCAGCTTCTTTTATCACTGTAAAAGCTAATAAAATAATCTGTGTTGTGATGGTCAGCTTTGTTTGTGTACGGCTTAAGTCATATACATATGTAGTTTTGAGAGTCACTTTGTTTGTCTTATCTTATCTCTAAAACAAAAGCTCAAAAGATAAAGCCACGCTTGTGTAAAAGAACTTTGGTTAGCTGATTTATCTTAGTCAGCAATACTATCTGTTTTTTTTTTTGGAAGTAAGCTTATCCTACGCCCACGCGGTTTATGGAAAACTTTTAAGCATGTGCATTTAGTTGGTCAGAGTCTCTCAAATAAATCAGATCGTTCTTGGAGTAAATAAAATCGTACACTTAAAACACGTGATAATTTTTGCACATGCCAAATAAATATAAAAAGGCAATTTTATTCAAAGTGCGTTATAAAAATATTAAGTGCATAATAGAAAACCGATCAAGAGACGTAGGAAGAACCTAACTTGGCAAACATATATATGTGCAGGTAAAATTTGTCACGAAAAATATCAATACATGTGACTGAAATAAAACATAAAGTTTCAGGATTTGTGGTTGGATTTAAATCCACCAATTAATGAAACTGCACCTTCTGACGAAGCACCACAAAATAATTTAGCTGCTAAGCTGGCCAAGCGACGTTCAACCTGATCAACTAAAAAATTCACAGCAGCGCAGCGTAAAGGAAATAACTTGGATGAGAATTAAAACTATATATACTGGACGAATAAACAACGAAAAGAGCATGCTACCACAGATATTTTTTAATTAATAATTTTTTTTATATTTATATAACCTAACCTTAACCATCAAAGTTACAGCCAATCAGCTACAGGCCTGCATGCACACGTGGATTTAAAAAGGTAACAAGTAAAAACAAAACAAAAAAAAAAATAAATAAAATTTAATAAGATTATTATGCATATATTTATATATAAGAAATTTAAAAAAAACAAAAAAAAAAATTAATGGTAGTCAAGTAAAAAAATGAAAAGTCAATTTCTATAGTTTTATAGTTTTGTTCAATGGAAAATTATATATAATCAAATTAATTATTTAAACACTATTTAACCTTTCAATAAATTAAGAATACATATATTAGGATAAGCCTTCTCTCAAGAAATTAAAAATGAAGTATTTGTTAATAATTAGAAAAGAGATAAGATATTGAAATGAACGTGATTATTTTTATATACATATTTATTGCTATTAAGAACAAGAATTATATTTGAATGTTAACATGGAATTGAAACTGAACTAATTTAATATAATGGGGTACTAAAAGAAAAACAAACACACATCAAATCACTTAAGGGTTAACACACCAAATTCAAAGCATTGCAAAGTGTTAACAAGGTTGGGCGGGTAATATAGAGCACTTACACCATGCTCATAAAAAAAAAAAAAAATAAAACAATACGCATAAACATAACTAAAATTGTAACATCTGGCTAGGTTAGCACATTCTCTTGTAATTTCGTTAGCTAGTTTTGATAAAAGATCCCCCCCCCAATCCGACGAAGTCCTAGCCGAAAACGTCCCAGTGCTAACCGCTCTTAAATCAAAATCTAGTTAAAAGGCAACTCCTGTTGCCATGAGAATCATTACAAGGCATGATTCTAATTTGTCCCTTTGTTTTTCAGGACAGAAGCCATCGCTGTCATCGCCAGCCAAGGACCCTATGGATCACTTGCAGGAGGAACCACCCTGGCGGATTGGAAGGAACCCGCTGTATCCAACTGTGCAGTTTGCATCGTGTGTATGTAGCAGGTGTGCGGCTAGCTCCGCATCCTCTCCGCCCTCAGAGAGGGCAGAGCTCCTGTCAGGCTCCCCGTCCGACTGGTCAGCATCGCAACCGGATGCCAGCATTCTGCATCTCCAGCAGGCTCCGTCCCTTGCATAGTTCTTGGGATATAGTTCGGTATTGACAAATGAAAACCATCGCAATTTCCTTTAATAGAAATCCTTATCGAGAATTAACGTTGACTCTGTTGAGCACCTTGGCCAGCTGTTCTAAAGTCATCCGTTAGATGGCGCTAGTGTATTTCGCCATCTACCAGGGCCATGAAAGGCGGAAATGTAAGCGCTAGCCAGGCTTAAGCGTTTAATGAGTTTTTGGGCGTTAGAGTGTGCGTAGCAAACTTTTATTAGGCCAATCGATAGGTATTGACGAAACAAATACATATCAATTAAAATTTTCATAATCGCATCAAAACTGTGGCCACAGCTTGTGGCTTGTGGGCGTCAGAGGGGTCGTCGGTAGGCAGGCACCATCCGCTCGCAGAACAACAACTAAAGCTGATTTGGTTTGAAGATTTCTGAACCACTTAAAAGCGGTCGGTGTTTTAAGTGTCACCGACTGCGATAAGCCCTGTTCCTATCTCAGTAGATTGATTTCTATTAATTGGAATACATACATATATGTATATGGAAAACATTTTACTGCTACTACGGATATGAATTTGTAAACCAAAATGAAATTTATGCTGAAATATTCAAAAATATACTATAACATATAATATTCTTATTTTTATCAATAACCCAATAGTGAATACGCTTATATTGTTAGGGTACCAAGTCTAAAAAGTAGCAAAAGACAAAATATTCTTGCTGCATCGAAATGGAATGATCGCACACATGCACCCCAGTATGAGAATGCATGAACACGCATACATACAAAGCCCAATTCAAGCGCAGGGCAACCTTCTTCAAAATACGCGTCTCTGCAACTGAACGACCGAACTCGTGCAATGAGCGCGCGAGCGTCAAAATGAGAATAAGAATGAGAGCGAAAAAACCCGAAGGGACACGAACTGTCCGGGGCCTGTCGCTACCAGCTGTGGGGCCTGCCGTAAAAATATTTTTGTGTCCATTTTCGTTGTATGAAATGACCAGTCTATATGTTGTATGGTTAGTGCTTTTACTTAAAATCTTCCTTATTTTAAGTTTGTCTTTCAATATATCTAAATATCTCAGTGCTTATTCGATGCGCTCTCTACACCAATTCTCCAGAAGAGGATATTTAGGAAATCTGAGTTGGATTAAAAGTTTTGTGGTGTCAAAGGAAGCACGGGCAAATTATGCATACTTAAAAACATTTAAAAAATTTTTATAATGAAGGGGCTCAAAAAACCTGTTTCCAAAAAGAAAAAACGGAGTTGTAAATACAACAACAGTGAAGATTTTTTAATTGCTGAATTTTATATTATAAAGATTTTTTTTTACTTACATGCGGATCTCCAGTTTCAGGCTTCTCGCTGGTTAAAGATGGTGATGGTGACAATGGTCGTGGAAGAGAGTTGGCCCTTGAGGATCCGATACTTTGGTTTAATGTTTCTTGCGAAATACCACTATACAATAAAAATATATTTTTAGTCCATCGCAGGCTTTGAAAATATATAACTATTATCTACATATATAAATATATTAAACTCTCTAATATCTATAATCTTTGTTTTTATTAATAAGGCCATATAAATAAAATCACCCTGAAACTGAGAACATTTTTCTTATTTAAAGAAAAATATAGCCTAAATAGAAATTTATTTTTTGAACTGTTGAAAGCAAATAAAACAAGAAAGAAAGAATACTTCGGCAAGCCGAAGTTTATTTACCCTTGCTGTTATTACATTAACAATGAAGCTATGTCGATTTCACCCGCTTGAAACTTTCTGCTTGAAACTTTCCCAAGAGTAGTCTTTCTATTGCAGGTAGTATATACATAAGTCGGAACAGGAACAATCGAAAAAAATTTCTTTGGGATTTTTTAATATTTAAATACTATTTCATATAGCTTCCACAGAAAAATCAAAAAAATAAAGCAAATTGATAATAAAAATGGTTTTCTATTTATCAAAATGTTACTTTAAGATTTAGTAATTATTTACTATATCAGAATTATTCTTTTAGTTTTGTCAAAATCGAATAACAATATCAAATGGCTGCCATAGAAACGATGGAAAAATGCAGCGCAAAATCGACACAGCTTCATTTTTTTTAGTAATATAGGCATAGAAGTCGTAATTTAAGCGTTTTTTACTATCAGCAAGGGTATATATTAGCTTCGGCTTGCCAAAGTTTGATTTCTTTCTTGTTTCTTGTTTTTTCGTCCATGTAATCTTTCCCTACGGCTAAACAGTCGGTGGGCTACATCAAAATCTGTATAAAAGCAGTCTCATATTTTATATAAATTTCGTGCTAGGTTTTTTAAATGTATTAATTAGTCTTTCCGTTACATCTTATGATATAGTATTTACAGAAATCTGGTTTAGGCCAGAGATTCTAAGCCTCGAAGTGTGTGCTTAAAAGTAGTTTTTAAACAGACGTCATTTACACTGACTTTATTAAAGCGTTTGACTCTGTAAATCCCTTACTTCTTGTTCGGAAACTCGACTTGTTAGGGTTTCCGGATCTTCTTAAATGGATATTAAGTTATCTGAGTGGCAGGACGAGTCCTCTTTAAAAATTCTCTTTCTAAAGTCCGTCCCATAAGTGAGCTATCCTGGTCCGTTTCTTTTTACTTTACTTTTATTTTATTTATTAACGACCTTCCCACAGTTATAAGTAATTCTTGTGTATTTTTACGTGCCTGGGTTAAAGCGAGGTAAGATAAAAACAGAAAATTAAACAGAATTTGCGGGGAGCATGTTTCGAAACACAACAGTTGACCAATGCAGTAACCAGCAACCAAAGTGTCGAACTAAGCAATTCTCAAGAACACTCATAAGGCACTAGGGCACAAGCAATGAATACAAAACCTAATTGGAGATGCAGTAAATTCGCGCACCTTTTCGTTTATTTATGTTCATTTGCATTAATTTGTCATAAGTTAGTTTTCATAACAGAAAATAATAAGTAAATTTATACAACCAAAAATAGTAGGGTTATCAAGTACACACACTTTCAATTCTTCAAAATACGTGGTTTGGAGCACAACATTCCGTTTCTTAAGTCATTATTTATTACTGTTATATTTATATATTTGAGCAAAACATTTAAAGAAATTTTTTAACAAAAACACATTTTCTTTCCGTAATGTAAATTATTTATGTAAAAAAAAAATAAAATTATTTTGAATCAACCATACTCTAACTCTCCATTCTATGTGATCTAATTTAATCGATATTTATATTTATACCCGTTACTCGTAGAGTAAAAGAGTATATTGTATTCGTGCAAAAGTATGTAACAGCTAGAAGGAAGCGTTTCCGACCCTATAAAGTATATATATTCTTGATCAGGGTCACTAGCCGAGCCGATATAGCCATGTCCGTCTGTCCGTCTGTCTGTCCGTCTGTCTGTCTGTCTGTCCGTATGAACGCTGAGATCTCGGAAACTATAAAAGCTAGAAGATTGGCATTTTGCATGCAGATTCTAGGAGTTCCTACGCAGCGCAAGTTGGTTTCAAAAAGGTGCCACGCCCCCTTTAACGCCCACAATCGCTTATATACGATTTTAAAATTTAAATATTTCGGAAAAGTAAAAATGCAGTTTTATTGTGTTTATCAATACCTATCGAAATGTAGAAGAAATTTTTCAAATCAGACCATTCGTTAAAAGTTATGCGTGATCAAAGTTTCTATCTCCATCTCCGTCGCACTCCCTTTACCTGAGTAACGGGTATCTGATAGTCGGGGCACCCGACTATAGCGTTCTCTCTTGTTAAAATCAATCTTGATCAACTCCTTTCGCATATCTTTCTTCGGGGCCTATAAATTAGGGCCGTAATCATTAAAATTTCTCGGGGTGTCTCACGAAGTGCCATGAAATTAGCCAAACACAGCATACTCGTATCCAGACTGTGTGTGATCTCGAAGTGAACAGCCCTTTTCTTTACGTCTTCCAACACTTAATATTTATTTCTGGCTTATTCGAATTTAAGGATACAAATATGGGTAAGTACCAGGTGCGATTTTCCTCCCTCTCTATCTCCTCGTCAGACAGCTGCATTCTAGACGATTTAAAGCAGTAGTGCGACTCTCAAGAAACTCAAGAAAGTTAATTTTCGATTTGCCTGTTCTTCTATTCTAGGCTTTGAACACTTATCTTATCATATAGGATTTGAACGCTTATCTTAGCTCGAGAGAAGTTTTTAACACGAAATTAAATCGATGTTGAATTGCTCATTAACATCGTGAAGTTCCTGCCATATACAATTGCAATGGTGCACAGTTACGTGACACTTTGAGTTTGCCAATCCCAAGATGGTCCATCCTAACATGCATTTTGACGCCATGGGCTAAGTCCACTTAGCTTCGCAGATCTGGCGGTGGACTGCAATTATCCAATTGTTTGTTCCAATCAACAATAATAGCTGCATTAATGGTACATTTTGTAGCAGGATCGCCTGTTACGTTACTATTTATAGTTGCAAATGCACATGTATAATAAATATAATAACAAGTATATTTCTAAGTTAAGTATAAGGCCAACGATCACTGTTATAATTATGTATAACATATGTATGCAGATGTTATAAGTATGTAGGTATATCGATATGTCATCGAGTCAGTCGTCATCAAGTCAGTCGTCGTTTTACAAGCGTAGAGTGTGGACACAAAAAATAAAGACATATTGAAAATTAATATATCCAAAGTGTATTTTTAATAATAACATAACTCGGACCCCTACAAATTCAGAAGTGGGCGTAACCAGAATGAATAACAATTCGGAGTTAAACTCAGTGTCAGTAGTGCAGTTAAAGAGATGGTTAGAAGTGCTAAATATGCCAACAACGGGCACTAAAGACGGATTAATTCTGAGATTGAACACAATGAGCAATACGGATGAATTTGCACATGACATTCAAAAAGAAATGCACAATTTTGTGGCTGCTTCGAAGTCGGCAAAAACCGGCCAACAGCAAGAAGAACAGTTATTGTTGGGACTGTATGGCAAAGGAGACGACGCAAATAATCAAGCCGAAAACCTAACGGATTCTTTCAACGAAGACGAAGAAAGGGAGAACCAGCAAGAGAACGAGCAACTGCACGTCGAGGTGCGCAAGACAGAAAGAGACGTCGATATTGTCAGTGAATTGCGCCAGCTAATGCAAAGCGTCGAACTACATTTATTGACACCAAAGCAAACACGCAACTCGACTATTCAAGGCCATGTAGAAGTAGAAGAAATGATGCAGAGCCGTAATAATCAGAACCGAATGGCCAACGAAAACGGACAAGGCGAAAATATCAACGGCGAAATGTCTTGGAGGATGGCGGTGGAAGCTTTGAGTGTATACGACGGACAGACCTGTGCTCGCATGTGGATAGCGCAAATGAAAAATATTTCCAATATTTATGGAATTACTGGAACTCAAATGCGCATGCTTTTCGTAAGCAAGGTCAAAGGCAAAGTTAACACCTGGTTATACGAGAATCCAAGTCGGGCCTTGCAACCAATGGATGACCTATGCGACCAGATGATTTCGATGTTCGGTGAAACGCAGTCGAAGTTAGAAAAGCGCCGGATATTCGAGTCTCGTATCTGGCAATCTGATGAGAAGTTTGGAAAGTACCTAGATGAAAAGCTGATGCTAGCCCAGAACGTCAGTTTGGATCAAGAAGAACTACTAGATCGAATTATTGAGGGCATACCAAACGGAAATTTGCGCAACCAAGCGCGAATTCAATGTTTTCGGGATGTCGCACATATGAAACGAGCGTTTGCAGAGGTGTACTTACCGAAGAAGCGAACGAACGTACCCGAAAAAGAGACTGCGTCGGTGGATCGAGCTGTTGGCAACGAAATTCGGTGCCACAACTGTAATGCTAGAGGCCACTTCGCTAAAAATTGTCTGAAGCCGAAAAGACAGCCCGGATCATGTTTTGCTTGCGGAGAAATGGGACACTGGGTAGGACAATGTGCACAGAACAAAAGCAACAAGAGAGCTGACAACAATTATGTAAGACATGTTAAAATACATTTTGTACATTTTTCTAATAACCCAATAATTGTAGAATGCCTCATAGATTCGGGTAGTCCGATTTCTTTAATTAAAACTTGTATGGTACCCAGGAATATTGAAGTATTGCCGGAGGACAAGCGGTATTATGGTCTAAATAAAAGTTATTTGCAAACTAAAGGAAAAATATTATGTTACATTATCAAAAACTCTAATAAAGTATATTTTCATTTAATAATTGTGAACGAAGAATCTATGAGTCATAATGCTATTTTGGGAAGAGATTTCATGGAAGCGTGCAACATAAATTTAGACTTATGTAATTTAAAAACAAGAAAGGAAAGCTAACTTCGGGCGGAGCCGAAGTTGAAATACCCTTGCAGAATATTCTGCAAATTATATTCTCCAAAATTATTCATATGATGCATTCTTAATACTCATAAAAAATCCCAACTTCCTAACTTTAAAAACACCAAAGTTATGGCATTTCCAATCGTTCAGTTATGTATATGGCAGCTATAGCATATAGTCGGCCGATCCTTATGAAATTTGATATGTCGGATTGATTGGGCAAAAAATAAAACCCATAGAAAATTCCAACTTCCTAACTTAACAAACACTTAAGTTATGGCATTTCCGATCAATCAGTTATATGGCAGCTATAAGATATAGTCGACCGATCCTTATGAAATTTGGTAGGTCGGATTGATTGGCCAAATATAAAACCCATAGAAAATCCCAACTTCCTAACTTAACAAACAGCAGAGTTATGGCATTTCCGATCAATCAGTTATATGGCAGCTATAGGATATAGTCGGCCGATCCCGGCCGTTCCGACTTATATACTGCGTGCAAAGGAAAGAAGGGTGTGTGCAAAGTTTCAATTCGATATCTTTAAAACTGAGAGACTAGTTCGCGTAGAAACAGACAGACGGACAGACAGACGGACAGACAGACGGACAGACGGACAGACGGACATGGCTATATCAACTCAGGAGGTGATCCTGATCAAGAATATATATACTTTATAGGGTCGGAGATGTCTCCTTCACTGCGTTGCACACTTTTGACCAAAATTATAATACCCTCTGCAAGGGTATAATAATTACTGTTGAAGCGAAAAAAGAAGAAAATAGTTATGAAGATGAAAATTGTTATGTAAAAGCTGAAAATTCCTATGAAAAAGAAGAAAATAGTTGTGAAGGTGAAAATTGTTATGAAGAAAAAGAAGATTATGAAAAGAAAGAAGAAAAAGAATTTTATGAAGAAAAAGAAGATTGTGAAAAGGAAGAAGAAAAAGAATTTTATGAAGAGAAAGAAGAATATTACGAAAAGGAAGAAGAATGTTATGAAATGGAAGAAGAGGAAGAAAATTGTTATGAAGAATATGGTGTTAAGAAGGACGAAAATTTTTATGAAAATAATGAAAATTCTAGTAATGAATTGGAAAAAGAAGAAACATTTAACGAAGTTGAGAGGGAATTATTAAATATAAATATAGATGAGAATGCACATGAGTATAGAATAGATGAAAAAGTAGATTACAAGGTTCGATGTCAGTTTATTAAAATATTGGAGGATGAGTATATAAGTAAACCAAGACCAGAAAATCCCGAAGTAAAATGTGAAATTAAATTGACTTTAGAAAATTCCAAAACGTTTAGTTGTTCGCCAAGACGATTATCTTATATGGAAAAGGAAAAATTACAAGTATTGTTGGATGAATATTTGAAAAATAACATTATTAGACCAAGTGAATCAGAATACGGTTCACCTATAGTGCTGGTAAGAAAAAAATCAGGGGATCTAAGGTTATGCATAGATTATAGAAAATTGAATAAAGTAACAACGAAAGACAACTATCCGTTGCCACTAATTGATGATTTGTTGGACAGGCTTGTTAATAAAACTATATTTTCAAAGTTAGACTTAAAGCACGGATATTTTCATGTATTTGTTGATCAGGAGTCAGTCAAGTATACATCGTTCATTACACCTTTAGGTCAATACGAGTTTTTGAGAATGCCAATGGGGTTGAAAAATGCTCCTGCGGTATTTCAAAGGTTTATCAACAAAATTTTTGACGATATGATAAGAAAACAAG
The DNA here is from genome assembly GCF_018152115.1 of Drosophila rhopaloa. Lineage (NCBI taxonomy): Eukaryota > Metazoa > Arthropoda > Insecta > Diptera > Drosophilidae > Drosophila > Drosophila rhopaloa. Next base: position 217,545 of record NW_025335088.1, read on the forward strand.
AAAGGAAAGCTAACTTCGGACGGAGCCGAAGTTGATATACCCTTGCAGAATATTCTGTAAATTATATTCTTCAAAATTATTCATATATTCATATATTCTTAATACTCATAAAAAGTCCTAACTTCCTAACTTTAAAAACACCAAAGTTATGGCATTTCCAATCGTTCAGTTATATGGCAGCTATAGGATATAGTCGGCCGATCCTTATGAAATTTGGTAGGTCGGATTGATTGGCCAAAAATAAAACCCATAGAAAATCCCAACTTGATAACTTTACAAACACCAAAGTTATGGCATTTCCGATCAATCAATTATATGGCGGCTATAGGATATAGTCGTCCGATCCTTATGAAATTCGGTAGGTCGGATTAATTGGCCAAAAATAAAACTCATAGAAAATCCCAACTTCCTAACTTTAAAAACACCAAAGTTATGGCATTTCCGATCGTTCAGTTATATGGCAGCTATATGATATAGTGGCCCGATCCGGCTCGTTCCGACTTATATACTACCTGCAATAGAAAGACAACTTTTGGGAAAGTTTCAAGCAGATAGCTTTAAAACTGAGGGACTAGTTTGCGTAGAAACGGACGGACGGACAGACGGACAGACGGACAGACGGACGGACAGACGGACAGACGGACGGACAGACGGACATGGCTAGATCGACTCTCCTGGTGATGCTGATCAAGAATATATATACTTTATAGGGTCGGAAATGTCTCCTTCACTGCGTTGCAAACTTTTGACTGAAATTATAATACCCTCTGCAAGGGTATAACAAGAAAGGAAAGCTAACTTCGGACGGAGCCGAAGTTGATATACCCTTGCAGAATATTCTGTAAATTATATTCTTCAAAATTATTCATATATTCATATATTCTTAATACTCATAAAAAGTCCTAACTTCCTAACTTTAAAAACACCAAAGTTATGGCATTTCCAATCGTTCAGTTATATGGCAGCTATAGGATATAGTCGGCCGATCCTTATGAAATTTGGTAGGTCGGATTGATTGGCCAAAAATAAAACCCATAGAAAATCCCAACTTGATAACTTTACAAACACCAAAGTTATGGCATTTCCGATCAATCAATTATATGGCGGCTATAGGATATAGTCGTCCGATCCTTATGAAATTCGGTAGGTCGGATTAATTGGCCAAAAATAAAACTCATAGAAAATCCCAACTTCCTAACTTTAAAAACACCAAAGTTATGGCATTTCCGATCGTTCAGTTATATGGCAGCTATATGATATAGTGGCCCGATCCGGCTCGTTCCGACTTATATACTACCTGCAATAGAAAGACAACTTTTGGGAAAGTTTCAAGCAGATAGCTTTAAAACTGAGGGACTAGTTTGCGTAGAAACGGACGGACGGACAGACGGACAGACGGACAGACGGACGGACAGACGGACAGACGGACGGACAGACGGACATGGCTAGATCGACTCTCCTGGTGATGCTGATCAAGAATATATATACTTTATAGGGTCGGAAATGTCTCCTTCACTGCGTTGCAAACTTTTGACTGAAATTATAATACCCTCTGCAAGGGTATAAAAATAAAGTAATTATATATATGGATGATATTATGATAGCTAGTGAGAATTTACAAGAACATTATGAAACAATGAAAGAGGTATTAAACAGATTAGTAAAGAATAAATTGGAATTAAGGATGGACAAGTGCGAATTTTTACAATCGAGTGTAGAGTATTTAGGTTTTGTTATTACGAGCAAAGGAATACAGGCAAATAATAAAGGCATAGAAGCAGTGCAAAATTTCCCTGTCCCGGACAAGGTACATTTAGTTAGGAGTTTTCTGGGGTTATGCTCCTACTTCAGGAGATTTATAAAGGATTTTTCAACGATAGCTAAGCCGATGTATGATTTACTTAAGAAGGATAGAGAATTTACGTTTGGGGAAAGGGAATTAGAATGTTTTAATAATTTAAAGGAAAAGTTAGTAGAAGCGCCAGTTTTAGCATTATACCACTATAAGGATGAAGTAGAATTACACACAGATGCCAGCAAATTAGGTTTTGGTGCGGTTTTGTTTCAAAGAAAAGATGATAATAAACTACATCCTATATTTTTTTTTCCAGGCTACCACAAAAGATGAAGCTAAATTTCATAGTTTCGAATTAGAAACATTAGCAATTATTTATGCGCTAAGGAGGTTTCGGATTTATGTTCAAGGAAAAAAGTTTAAGGTAGTCACAGATTGTAATTCGTTAGCGCTAACATTAAACAAAGTCGAGTTGAACCCAAGGATAGCTAGATGGGCGTTAGAATTATTATACCCTTGCAGAGGGTATTATAATTTTGGTCAAAAGTGTGCAACGCAGTGAAGGAGACGTCTCCGACCCTATAAAGTATATATATTCTTGATCAGGATCACCTCCTGAGTTGATATAGCCATGTCCGTCTGTCCGTCTGTCTGTCCGTCTGTCTGTCCGTCTGTCTGTCCGTCTGTCTGTTTCTACGCAAACTAGTCTCTCAGTTTTAAAGCTATCGAATTGAAACTTTGCACACACCCTTCTTTCCTTTGCACGCAGTATATAAGTCGGAACGGCCGGGATCGGCCGACTATATCCTATAGCTGCCATATAACTGATTGATCGGAAATGCCATAACTTTCGTGTTTGTAAAGTTAGGAAGTTGAGATTTTCTATGGGTTTTATATTTGGCCAATCAATCCGACTCACCAAATTTCATAAGGATCGGCCGACTATATCCTATAGCTGCCATATAACTGATTGATCGGAAATGCCATAACTTTCGTGTTTGTAAAGTTAGGAAGCTGAGATTTTCTATGGCTTTTATATTTGGCCAATCAATCCGACCTACCAAATTTCATAAGGATCGTCCGACTATATCCTATAGCTGCCATATAACTGATTGATCGGAAATGCCATAACTTTCGTGTTTGTAAAGTTAGGAAGTTGGGATTTTCTATGGGTTTTATATTTGGCCAATCAATCCGACCTACCAAATTTCATAAGGATCGGCCGACTATATCCTATAGCTGCCATATAACTGATTGATCGGAAATGCCATAACTTTCGTGTTTGTAAAGTTAGGAAGTTGGGATTTTTTATGAGTATTAAGAATGCATTATATGAATAATTTTGGAGAATATAATTTACAGAGTATTCTGCAAGGGTATATCAACTTCGGCTCCGCCCGAAGTTAGCTTTCCTTTCTTGTTAGAATATGATTTTGTTTTAGAGCACAGGCCAGGAAAGAGAATGCAGCATGTAGATGCGTTAAGCAGATGTTCCAATATATGCGTAATTGAAACTAATAGCTTTGAGGATAATTTAATAATTTGTCAACACAGAGATAGTAAAATAAAAGAATTAATACAGAAATTAGAGAAATCAGAAGACAAACTGTTTGAGATGCGAAATGGGGTGGTGTATAGAAAAGTAAATGACGGTAGATTACTATTTTATGTTCCGGAGGAAATGGTAGAAATGGTACTGTTTAAATATCATAATGAGTTTGGGCACGTTGGAAGGGACAAAGCTATAAATGCAATAGTGAAGACATATTGGTTCCCAAAAATGAAGGAAAAGGTTGTGAGGCATATAGAAAATTGTTTAAGATGTATTGCATATTCGCCTAAATCCGGAAAAAGTGAGGGATTGTTACACAGTATTCCGAAGGGAAATAAACCATTTGAGCTTGTACACATAGATCATTACGGACCAATTGATGCAGGAAGATCTCAAAAGCATTTGTTTGTTGTTATAGATGGGTTTACTAAATTTATAAGGCTGTATCCGACAAAGACAACAAAGACCAAGGAAGTTATAGTAGCTTTATCAGATTATTTTCGTGCTTATAGTAGACCAGTATGCATTGTGTCAGACAGGGGTAGCTGTTTCACTTCAGAAGAATTCGCGGAATTTTTAAATAAATTATGTATAAAGCATGTTAAAATTGCAACGGGATCTCCGCAAGCCAATGGCCAAGTAGAAAGGGTCAATCGGAGTTTGGGTCCAATGATAGCTAAGTTAACTGATTCTGAGAAAGGTATGCACTGGGACACAGTGATTGAAAACGTAGAATACTCACTCAACAATACAATTCAAAAAAGTATCAGTCAAATTCCAAGTAGGATGTTGTTTGGCATTGAACAAAAGGGAAAAGTTGTAGATGAACTAAAACAAAAACTTGAGGAAATGGATAATGTAGAGGAAAATAGAGACTTAAATAAAATTCGAAGAGAAGCAGTTCAAAAGCAAAAAGAAGCACAGATGAACAACGAAAAACATTATAATGATAAAAGGAAAGAAGTTGCTGGGTACAAAATAGGTGACTATATAATGGTTAAAAATTTTGACAGCACTCCAGGACAATCAAGAAAGTTAATCCCAAAACATAAAGGGCCATATATGATAGACAAGATTTTGAGATATGATAGATTTTTAATAAAAGATGTGGAGGGTTTCCAATTGACACGTAACCCGTACAAGGGTATATGGAGTAGCCAAAATATAAAACCTTGGATTAATAAAAATCCGAAAAGTTAAAATTATTGTAAGTAGTGTATAAGAAGATGATTGTAATTCATAAAGATCAGGAGATCTTAGTTGTCAGGAAGGCCGAATTGTAGCAGGATCGCCTGTTACGTTACTATTTATAGTTGCAAATGCACATGTATAATAAATATAATAACAAGTATATTTCTAAGTTAAGTATAAGGCCAACGATCACTGTTATAATTATGTATAACATATGTATGCAGATGTTATAAGTATGTAGGTATATCGATATGTCATCGAGTCAGTCGTCATCGAGTCAGTCGTCGTTTTACAAGCGTAGAGTGTGGACACAAAAAATAAAGACATATTGAAAATTAATATATCCAAAGTGTATTTTTAATAATAACATAACTCGGACCCCTACAATTTTTTAAATAGGTTTAGTTTACTTTGGGAATGCAAGTTTCAAACTGGTTGAGTTGAGTATTTTTGTACTGACTTCTGAGATTTTAATTGATGCTCGCACGGATGTATTTTGAATCCACTGGTCTCTCCAATCCACTCTAAAAGAATCGATGATGCTGTGCCTTTAATGGTAAGCTTGTCGAAGGTTTGTGTCTATTAAGATGACAGAGCATCCTTTATGCCAAATTCAAAATTGTACCCTTTTGTAAGCAGCACTCGTTACGTGCTCGATTTGGAGGAAATGGTCAGCTTTAACGTCATCTTAATATTCCGTGTGGAGGATGAAGCTTCCTCGTACAGCCGTTCACACCGCAAGTTTTTGGTCGACAATTATTTTAATTTTATGCGTCACACAAGGGAACAGCCTTGGCCTACTTATTTTTTTATTTATTTATCAACGAACTACCTCTAGTCTTAACAAAGTCGCGTCTCCTTATGAACACAGATGACGTTAAATTATGCGTGCAACATTTCCCGCAGTTCAGACTTTCAATCGGTTATAAATGCTGTTCAAAAATTTCGTTGTGAAATTTTTTTAGATTTTAATAGCGCTAAGTGTAAGGTATTGACATTTTTTGACATATGTCACAAAAATTTTATTCTTTAGACCGTCCAATTTTTTCAATACTTTTCACCATGAACATGTTCACTAGAATGTGGAGAGTCCCAGGACGCTTAATCTCGACCCATGGGGACTAGGACTCCGCCACTGCTTGGTGTCGGTGGGGCCCCTTGTTTTTGCTGAGCAAAGCTATCGTGGGTGTCTACAGAACTTTGAGGGAATTGAGCCACGATTGTCTACAGTTGTGCTTTTTGGTAGTGCATTGCCCTTTAAAGCTGCTGATTATTTGGGAGTTTATCTACCAACTGTTTTACAACATAGGACATATTCGGCTTCAATGGTGGCACATGTTCCGTTCTGCCAGCGCGAGCTCTATAATAGCTTTCAATTTTTCCTTAGGATGCGGTATTTTCTCGTTCATTCGATCATACTCTCTTCAGAATATGGGTTCAGCTCTCTCATCACTGCGTATCAATATAGTTCTGCTAATCTTTTACCATTTTAACCGATCCACCCTTCATGAACTTTGTCAGACAAAGCATGTTGATAACATTAAAGAATCGTGCTGCTTAGGTGCTATGCTGGAATGTGCTGATGAACATTGGCCACTTCTCAGAATCCCGACAGAAAGATATAAGATCTTTTAATAAGCAAGACACAAATCACACTCCCAATCTTTGTCCTTGACGTGGTACCCACTGTTACGACCGTCTCCCTAAAGGATGCGATCCTGATTTCACAATTAAGTGGCTAATTGAAAATCCGTCGCTTCGTTAATAAAGAGTTGTAAGAGCGTCCGGGTATGCACAAAAAGTTTTTAAAAATGTTGGCGTTGAGCGCAAATCAGGTTTTAAAGCAGCCCAACCACAAAAATATATCCACAACCAGCTGGCAAAAAAACTAGACGATTCAAATTTGTATTTACTTGACTTAAATATTAATTCCGAATCTATGCGATTTATGACTGCGTGGCTAAGCATGCTTAAAAACTTTTGTGCATTCTGCCATTTTTTGTCAATAGCAATATATCATCACTCCTAGGGATGGTTTTGAATACAGATATTTAAATAGATATAAATAATAGATATCGATGCTTCATCCGATGTAAAGCATTTTACAAATTTTAGCTTAGCCTTTGGCGGCAAAGACTGGGCTTTTGCAGTACCTCGTAAAATTCATCAAAAAGACGCAAAAACCCCATCCCCACGAAGTGTAGACTTGTGTGGAGCTTTAATCGAAAAACAACAACAGCCATATTTTCTTGCAACATTTTTCCTGTATCTGGACCGAAATCGACAAAGCTTTTAGGGAAAGCTTTAATGTATTCAATCGCGCCTTTGAAGCCTAAACCATCTAAGGGAGGGCATTCCTTCTCAAGTACCAATATGAATATCTTTTAATACGAACCAATCGAAGACGAAGGTGATAGATTCTGCGATTCGCGATTTAAGAAAAAATTTAAGAAAATCTGCCGCAGGTTGATAACTGGCAATGTTATTTTTCGGAACTGATTTAAAAACACACAAGATACAAATCGCAATCCAAATACTCATTGGAATAAAAGTTCGTTTTGAGCCAGGTTTTAAATAAAAGTATGACTCTAAAATCGCATTGAGATGTGGCCAGGTGTTGTCGCACTAAAGAGATTTTTTAAACTCACTATAACACTACAAACAATCTTCAAAATTGCCACCAGCTTATTCGTATTCAGGGCTGCAAACACCAACGGCCCGAGGCTCAGTTTTGGGAAGGAAGAAAACTGCTGTACCTCACATGACACGCGACTTTGTCAAGACTAGAGAAAGATCGTTAACTATGATATACATCTATAGTTGCTTGTATTTGATTTATTTCCCATTTTGTGAAGGGGAGTAGTCTATATGAATCGATTGGTATAGAGTCATATTATGCGATGTTTGGAACATGAATGATTACAATGCGAACGTCGTATCCGATACTCAGAAAACAAAGAATTATTTCTGCCAGACAAAATGGGCCTAATCCGACCAAAAGTAAGAATTATAAGTAAAGTAACCGAGGAAAACGCCGTGGGAAAGACTTATTTACATTTTTTACATTACATTTGTGTGTATCACGAGTGTGTCCGATGCGTAGGTTGAACTGGCTCGAGTCCCAAGGTATATTATTCCTCCATGCAGATAACATATTGTCGTGAGTTTGATGGCGAACCGACAGACTTGTAATATGGTGAAGGCTTCAGCAGTATAGACGGAGTTGTAGGTAGGTAATAGCTGAAACTGAGAATTTCCCCCTAACGTCATAACCTTTTTATTTTTATACCCTTGCAGTGTGCAAACGCAGTGAAGGAGACATCTCCGACCCTATAAAGTATATATATTCTTGATCAGGATCGCCTCCTGAGTTAATATAAGCATGTCCGTCTGTCTGTTCATAAGGATCGGCCGACTATATCCTATAGCTGCCATATAACTGAACGATCGGAAATGCCATAACTTTGGTGTTTTTAAAGTTAGGAAGTTGGGATCTTCTATGGGTTTTTTTTTACCTACCAAATTTCAAAAGGATCGGCCGACTATATCCTATAGCTGCCATATAACTGAACGATCGGAAATGTCGTAACTTTGGTGTTTGTAAAGTTAGGAAGTTGGGATTTTCTATTCGACCTACCAAATTTCATAAGGATCGACCGACTATATCCTACAGCTGCCATATAACTGAACGATTTACAGTTAGGAAGTTCGGATTTTTATGAGTATTAAGAATGCATCAAATGAATAGTTTTGGAGAATATAATTTACAGAATATTCTGCAAGGGTATATCAACTTCGGCTCCGCCCGAAGCTAGCTTTCCTTTCTTGTTTATATTGTTTTAGTGCTTTTATGTACTTAACAAGTAATTTTGTTTTGTGTGCCACATACGCTCCCGCCGCACTAAATAACTGTGTCTTATTTATTAGTGTATAATAAACTACAATACTATTCATATTCAGAAAGACTGACAAGTAAACCGATTGATAAAAAAGAGCACTTAAAGCCAAGAGCGAATGCGCTTGAATCCAAGAGTACTTCAATTTCACTCAGTAGAAACCTAAAGTTTTCTGAGAACATTGCTTAAGCTCACTCAATATCCAAAAAGGCCAGCAGCGATTCATTTGGCACACGGAAAAGTGTAGACTGATAGAGGTGTAACGCCCCCCTTTTCCCCATACACCCAAAGGCTACAACCAAAAACGTTCAGTTCTTAAATTATAGACGCTGCGTGACATGGATATATAAACAGCCCCAGGAATGAATATATTTTGCTGAAATCATTTCCTGATGTATAATTAATTAATTAATAAGAAAAAAAATAATTCCCACAAGAAAACCTACCACATACCCTACGAGACAGCCATCAACTTAATAGAGAAAAAATTGACAAGGCTCGAACGAGTTTTTACATGAATCGCTGATTCGTCACCTCAAGTGACACCATTTCCAGCTGCCATACTTCCTTGCTTTGAAAAAACATTCGGCAATATAACCAACTTTAAAGCCACTAAAGGGTTATTCAAAGATGAGCTCCCGAAAATTTATTTCGGAAAAATTACAGTTTAGTGAGAAGTTATAAGGTAGCGTTTTCCATAAGTTCTAGACCACTCACCTTTATCTCCCTATATTTCGCAGGTGATGACGCCCTGATACCAAATCACTTGTTCTATTATCAAAAAAGAAAAAAGACAACACTGTGTAATAATCTGATTCTTATATTGGCCGCTCGCTCCGTAAACATGCGGCTAGCTTAGAGAGGTAATGAGTTGATTTAATCCAATTTATATTGTGTATTTGCCTGTGGCCAAAGGATAATGCAAGAAAGGATTTGGATTGTACTTGTTTATTGTTTCTCTTACAATAGCATTATTGCTACTGCTCTTGCTGCTCTAGTCGCCGTCCTCTGCTGCGTCGCTCCTTGCTGGTTGCTCCGGGTGCCTGAGATCGAGACGGCTCCACGCCGCCTGGATGATATGCGTACCTCCCTACCGGGGCCGACAAGGTGTATCGCCTAGCAGGTAGAACAGGGTTCTCCCTTGTCGCCTAACACCCCGCAAGGACTTCTCAAGTTCGGTTTGACCTCGACCTAGCACCGTTGGATCTCAGCTTTGTAGCCTCAGCTTTTTAGAATTGCCGTCGTTCGGCGTCTCGACTTTGCGATCTTGATCCTTGGGCACTTGGATTTTGTCTTCACTTGCTGATTCTCGCACTCCAATTGTCCCTGCGCTTGCATCGTCCTTTTATAGGCGCTGGAGGTCCCGTTATTTCCCTTCTTGAGATCGGGTCCAAAGTCCACTGCCGTATCGTTAATTCACGACCTCTTTGTGCGGGTCCGAAGTCCACCAGTTTACCGTTTGACCTTGATGCCCTTGCCGTGTGACGGTCCAAAATCCGTAGATTTTTCATTTGAACTGGATGCTTTTCACTCCTCCGGCATCCTAGTTAAGCCTCTCTCCTGCATCGAGATTTGTGGGGAGTTTTAAGACTTCTCAGACTCTGAGACACCGATGTCATCAAACACTAACTATGGACGTCAGATTAAACGAAAATGAACATCCAAAGGGCTTTAAGAAAGAGAATGAGACCACTGTAATTGTTAAACAGTTATGTAGGGAAATAAGCCACCACCAACAAAAAACTCTGCAAATTCGGATATGCCAATGCCGAAAAATACTCACTAATTGAGATTACGCCAGAGATCTAAGTAGCCAAGTTTTTAAAGCTTGTTTAACTTGATAAATTCGAATTTAAATAAAATGACAACCATTAACACAACCAATCTCCCTCTAGTCTTGACAAAGTCGCATGTCCTTATCTACGCAGATGAAGTTAAGTTATGCCTGCAATATAACGAAATTTCTAGCAGTTGAGACTTACAATCTGACCTAAATGCTTTTCAAACGTGGTGTTGTAAAAATCTTTTGGATTTGAATATCGCTAAGTGCAAAGTAATGACATTTTTTTCGGGTGAACCCACAATATGCAACGTATACGCTGGGTGGTTGTGCGTTGTCTAGAATTACGCATGCTGATGACCTTGGCGTCCTTCTTGACCCAAAACTTAAGTTTTGTGACCATATTACTTAAAAGGAAAAAGACTCTGTTCATTTCACTAGTCCGTCCAATCCTGGAGTACTGTTCAGCAGTTTGGAGTCCTCAGTATGGTGTACATATAGACCGGATAGAGTCTGTGCAAAATAACTTTTTATTAACTGGAATGCAAGCCTTATTTTACCATCCTACTCTAGTAGACTTCTCCTAATAAATCTACCATCCTTAGCAAACCATAGAACGATGCTTGGCACAACTTTTATCTATAATCGATCGTCTTTGACTTTAAAAAAGAATGGTCGTGTTTTTTTTCTGCGCTTCGAATTTTGGATTTTGTTTCGTTTATTCCCATCGGTGGGTTTTATCAAAACAATTTTAATTTTCTTCCGGTTATTCAAACATAAATTTAAACTCCGTTCGCTTCGCGAGTGAACTTGTAATATTACTAATAAATTGTTTTAGTTTTCGTAATTCTTATCTGTGTTTTCTTTTCTTATATCCCCGCCGTTTCACTTTTGTGCATGCACTTTAACTAATTTACGCTCCCGCTCTCTTTGCTTTTGCGCCAAACTAAAGGCGGCCTGATGGGGCTGATTAGCTGTTTCGGCGTTGCTAGAGATAGTTCTCGCCGAGCTGATGACCTCCTCTCTGCGCTGGACTCGCAGTTTAATAGTCGTAAGCTATTAGAAGAATCCCCTAAGCGCAAAAAGGCCGCTGGTGGTAAGGAGCAAAAGGGGAACACCCCGCAACCGAAATCAAAAGAACAACAGAGCATTCCGGCGGATCAGCAGCTGATTTCAGCAAACCCTCAAATGTTGCTAAGATCAGCAGCTAAAAAAGATTCGGTATCCGAACAATCCGTTACAGAATGCATGCAACCAGGGACTTCTAAAAATTCCGATTTGTCCGGAGTGGTTTCACAATTAGTGGATCCACCTATCTCTCAGAATGTAGCATCACCACCACAAGGGACTACCGAGTCCGGACAACCGGCTCAAGTTGGTTTTGCAGAAACAATGTCTGCTCCACCAAAATCCCTTACAGTGGTTCCACTAAAGAAACTAATTTTCGTTTCTCGGCTTTCCCCTGATCAAACATCTTCTGATGTATTGTCTTATATACAAGACAAAACTAAAGCCGATTGTAATAGTGTAAAGGTGGAAAAATTTAAGTTTTCTTATGCTAGAGACATTTCATCTTTCAAGATAACTGTCCCTAACGAGCTTTTTGAAGCCATATGCTCGGGCGACTTTTGGCCGGATAATATGGTTGTAAAAGAGTTCGAAGCTAAGATAAAGAAAAAGGGGCCCGTGGGAGTAAAACCTCCTAGTCGAGGCCAAACCAGTGTACCAATTTCAAAAAACTAACTTCTAACCTCCTTCTTTCCTATCAGAACGCAAGAGGTTTGCGTAGCAAACTCACTAAATTGTTTTCCGATAGCCTTTCCTTTGCATCTCATATTATTGTGTTTACAGAAACCTGGTTAAAGCCGGAGATCTTTAGCTCCGAAGTTTTTCCAGGTAAGTACACAATATATAGGTATGACCGTCCCTCTAGACGGGGAGGTGAAGTCTTAATTGGAGTTGATTCAAACCTCCCGTTTGAGGAGTTATTTTTTGATGAATTCAATACCATTGAATTTATTTGTGTAAAGTTATCGCTTCCTGGTAACTTTATATACATAACTTTCTCATATATTCCGCCGTTGTCTGAACTTCCTGATTATTTAAATCACCTTTCCGTTATTAAGTCCGTTGCAAATAAGCTTTCCGATAGTGATCAAGGTGATTTCACCCTACAATAGAACTTTCATTTGATACGGGTAGAGTTATAGAAGAAAAATCAAAAAAATCCAAACGAATACATTGTTTTCGCAAGGCAGACTTTCTGAGGCTAAATAATTTTATTTCTGGCTTTAATTGGTCAGATCTTTACTTATGCAATAATATGTCCGATGCAGTTAGTGTTTTCTACACTGCAATAAACTCATTTTTTAATTCCTGTGTTACGTGGTACTATCCGTCAATTTCCAATAAATTACCTTTAGCAAAGAGGTGACACACTTAAGAAATGTAAAGTCCAGACTTTTTAGGAAATATAAAAATACCGGTTCTCAATATGTTTTTACTAGATATTTAAGAGCTCGGTCAAGATTTACCGTGCTTAATGCTCAGTGTTATAATAGTTACTTAAACCGTTGTAAGGTCCAGTTCTCTCAGGACCCGAAACAGTTTTAAAATTTCGTTAACACCAAGCGTAAATCTAATTCATTTCCTTCCTCGCTGTCGTTCGAAAACATGACGGCAACCACAGATCAGGCAATAGCCGATTTATTTGCCCAATTTTTTCAAACGACTTACTCTACTTTAGATTATTCATCACAGCCTTATTCTTACACCATGTCCAAGTCAAACCTCATATTCTGTCCCACTTTAACAGAAAGCTCTCTTCATTTGGATCTTCTTCGTATTAAGCCTGTTTATTCGCCAGGGCCCGATGGTATTCCTGGGTGCGTGCTTAGGTATTGCGCTAAGGCCCTGTGCAAACCTCTTCATAAGTTGTTTATCTTATCTCTAGAAACCTCCCAATTCCCAAATATTTGGAAGGAATCATTTGTTATTCCTCTTTTCAAAAAAGGTAACAAGTTAGAAGCCAGTAACTACAGAGGTATTTCTAAGTTGTCAGCTATTCCTAAGCTTTTTGAAAAAATTATTACTCCTCATTTGCAGCACCTTTGCAGATCAATCATTTCTCCGTGTCAACACGGATTTATACAACGTAAATCCACAATCACAAACCTTCTAGAGCTCACTACACTTGTGATAAAAGGCTTCAATAGTAGTTTTCAAACAGACGTCATTTACACTGACTTTAGTAAAACATTTGACTCTGTAAATCACTTACTTCTTATTCATAAACTTGACCTTTTAGGTTTTCCAGTTGATCTGCTTAAATGGATTTCAAGTTATCTGAATGGCAGGTCACAAAGGGTCCTTTTTACATTATTTATTAACGATCTTCCCTCAATTATAAGTCATTCTCGCGTACTTATGTACGCAGATGATGTTAAGATGTGCCTGCAGTATAAAGACATTTCCTGCCATTTAGACTTGCAATCCGATCTAGATAATTTTCAAAACTGGTGCCGAGATAATTTACTAAATTTAAACGGTTCCAAGTGCAAGTTGATGACTTTTTATCGGGCCAATCCGATATACGCGACTTACACGTTAAGTGGCAGCTCTTTGGATAGAATAACTCTTGTAAACGATCTTGGCGTTCTCTTGGACCCTAAACTAAAATTTTCTAATCACATTTCGTCCATGGTTAATAAAGCCAGAGGAGTGCTTGGATTTATTAAAAGGTGGTCAAAAGAATTCGATGGTCCTTATTTGACTAAAACTTTATTTATTTCGCTAGTCCGTCCGACTCTGGAGTATGGGTCTCCCGTCTGGAGTCCACAATACGGAATACATATTGGTCGTATTGAATCTGTACAAAAAAACTTCCTTCTTTTTGCTTTACGGCGCCTAAACTGGGATGCAAAGCTTATCTTACCTTCTTATTCTAGTAGACTTCTTTTGATTAATTTACCATCCCTAGCCAACCGTAGAACGATACTTGGTACTGTCTTTATTTATAACCTTATACATGGTGATATTGACTGCCCCGACTTGTTAAGTCGGCTAAACTTTTCTGCGCCAAGTAGATTAACTAGAAATTATTTTCCACTAATTTTAAATCATTGTAGATCTAACTATGCCTTGCATGAGCCTTTCAGAGTATTATGTTCTGACTATAATAGACTTTTTCCTGTAATATCAAATCTTGACTCTCTGCCGCTCACAAAATTGATCTTACTATTACTTTTTTCCCCGGACTTTTACCTATATTTCTTTATCTCGCGTCTATCTTCTCGCGAATCGTGCCGTACGATACACGGCTGCGCCCCTCGGTCGGTTGGGCGGGTAAGTGGGCCGTGGGACTCCGCGCGAAAAAAAAAAAAAAAAAAAACCTTATTCACGGGGATGTGGAGAGTCCCAAATTACTGGGTCGCATAAGCTTCTCCGTGCCTAATAGAATTACCAGGAACTATGTTCCTCTTATTTGTAGATCTAACTTTGATATGCATGAACCGTTTAGAGTACTGTCTAACGACTATAATAGACTATACCATGTTATTTCTACTACCGACTCTTTGCCAAGCCTAAAAGCATTAAGTTTATCGTACTTAGCACAAAATTAGTATTAGTATTAGTCTCTTAAGTATTTCTAATATTAGTCTGTCCGTTTCTACAATGTCCTTTTTAACTTCTCGCGATCTCGTTTTTACGCCTATTAGGCTCCGCGCGTAACAAGCACTGCTTGGTGTCGTAAGGGCCACTTGTTTGCGCTGATCATAGTGCATCAACGTCCGAACTAATTAGCTGTTTCTTTTTATAACACTGCTGTCTCACCAGCACCCCAGTGATAGAGATATGTCCGACCGTGCATGGTTTATATATTAGAAATAAAATAAATAACTCCCTTCCGCTTTTTTGCTCTTTATTCAATGCAACGGATTTAGCTACAATATGAGCCGTTTTGTGTTCCCATTTAGACGGCAACTTCATAATACACTCCTCGTAGAAACTTCCCTCCTTATTTTCGAAAAACTCTGACTGCCACTTTTCACAACAGTCATTTGAGCCCAACTTTACACCAGTAAGGGCATTCGCCATGGACAGGAACAGGTGGTAGTCACTTGGCGCTATGTCCGGGCTATATGGTGGATGCGATAAAATCTCTTCTGACGAGTCATCAAAGACGTGTGTGGTCTGGAGTTGTCCTGGTGAAACACAACACCCTTCCCGTTGGCCAATTCTGGTCGCTTCTGGTTAATCGCCAGCTTTAAACGGTCCAGTTGTTCGCAGTAGATGGTAGAATTAAGCGACTGGCCATATGGAAGCAGCTCATAGTGTATGATTCCCTTCCAATCCCACCAAACACAGAGCAAAACTTTCCTGACCGTCAATCCCAGCTTTTGGACGATTCACCGGTCTTCAACCATGACCGTTTAAAAAATTTGGTGACTAACTCCTATCTTCTCGGTGATGTCACGAGATGTCAGCTCGATGTTTTCCGCCGGCTGCCTTATCCATGGTGTCGTTTTCACCTGCTCTGAACCGTCGAAACCATTCCTCCGCGGTTCGAAGTGATAGAGTACCATCCCCTAAAACACCATTCATTTCACGGAATGTTTCTCAAGCAGAAAACTGCGCGAATTTCAATGTTAGTGAATGCCATTAATTATAAAGGCTATCCCTAAGCTTTTTAAAAATATTATTACTACTATGGATTATAACTATTTTGGAGCTCAAGGATAGCCTTTATAATTGATGGCATCTACTTGTTACTTTTCTTGTGATTTACAAACTACAAATTACATATGATTCCCTTTAAATATGGGGAAATTTAATAGAAATTTTTAGAGTTAAGGTAAACCATTTTAAAAGAGGTTTAAACAGGTCTTCAGCATAATTCCTAAGCACACACCAAGAATACTATTGGGACCTGGCTAACAAACAGGCTTAACACGTAGAAAATCAAAAATATCATACGTATATTCGCACGCTGTTATCAGTTTTCGGCATAACAGCAAGAGTAGTAAAACTTCGGCTTGCCAGAGTTAGTATCGATTTCGTTTAAAATGTTTCATAATTTTTTCCAGTGACAACTTACAAAATTTGCCCAAAACTTGTCACAATTTAAAGTTAAGAAGAAAGTAAGCAAACTTCCTTATATACCCTTGCAGTTATTATTATTTCGATTTCTCTGCCTATATTACTAAAAACAATGAAGCAATGTCGATTTTGCGCTACATTTTGACATCGTTTCTATGGCAGCTATATGATATTGTTGTCCGATTTTGACAAAACAAAAAGCGTAATTCTGATATAGTAAATATATCTGAAAGAAATATTTTGATAAATATAAAAAAAAAAGAAAATTCATATTTTTATACCCTTGCAGAGGGTATTATAATTTTGGTCAAAAGTGTGCAACGCAGTGAAGGAGGCATCTCCGACCCTATAAAGTATATATATTCTTGATCAGGATCACCTCCTGAGTTGATATAGCCATGTCCGTCTGTCCGTCTGTCCGTCTGTCTGTCCGTCTGTCCGTCTGTCTGTTTCTACGCAAACTAGTCTCTCAGTTTTAAAGCTATCGAATTGAAACTTTGCACACACACTTCTTTCCTTTGCACGCAGTATATAAGTCGGAACGGCCGGGATCGGCCAACTATATCCAATAGCTGCCATATAACTGATTGATCGGAAATGCCATAACTTTCGTTTTTGTAAAGTTAGGAAGTTGGGATTTTCTATGGGTTTTATATTTGGCCAATCAATCCGACCTACCAAATTTCATAAGGATCGGCCGACTATATCCTATAGCTGCCATATAACTGATTGATCGGAAATGCCATAACTTTGGTGTTTGTAAAGTTAGAAAGTTGGGATTTTCTATGGGTTTTATAT
Source organism: Drosophila rhopaloa (assembly GCF_018152115.1). Classification (NCBI taxonomy): domain Eukaryota; kingdom Metazoa; phylum Arthropoda; class Insecta; order Diptera; family Drosophilidae; genus Drosophila; species Drosophila rhopaloa. Next base: position 234,656 of record NW_025335088.1, read on the forward strand.
TTGGCCAATCAATCCGACCTACCAAATTTCATTAGGATCGGCCGACTATATCCTATAGCTGCCATATAACTGATTGATCGGAAATGCCATAACTTTGGTGTTTGTAAAGTTAGAAAGTTGGGATTTTCTACAGGGGTTATATTTGGCCAATCAATCCGACCTACCAAATTTCATAAGGATCGGCTATATCCTATAGCTGCCATATAACTGATTGATCGGAAATGCCATAACTTTCGTGTTTGTAAAGTTAGGAAGTTGGGATTTTTTATGAGTATTAAGAATGCATCATAGGAATAATTTTGGAGAATATAATTATAGAGTATTCTGCAAGGGTATATCAACTTCGGCTCCGCCCGAAGTTAGCTTTCCTTTCTTGTTTTGATATCCTATGGGAGCTATATAATACAGATGTCCGATTTTAATTTAATTAAAACCGTAATTCCATAGTATTTAATTATTACCAAATCCCAAAGAACAAAAAAATATTAAAAACAACAAAGTTATACTTTTTTTAGTTTTTATTTTCGATTGTTCCTATGGGAGCTATTTGATATAGTCGACCGATCCGACATATATACTACCTGCAAAGAAATACATTTTTTAGGAAAGTTTTAAGCAGACAGCTTTAAAACTGAGGGACTATTTTGCGTAGCATCACCAGGAGAGTCGATCTAGCCATGTCCGTCTGCCCGTCCGTCCGTCAGTCCGTCCGTTTCTACGCAAACTAGTCCCTCAGTTTCAAAGCTATCAGCTTGAAACTTTCCCAAAAATTGTCTTTCTATAAGACGGAACAAGCCGGGCGACTATAATTTTTAATTGTTATTTTTATTTTTTTTGTTTTTTGGGGATTTGGTAATATTTAAATACTACGGAATTACAGTTTAATTAAATTAAAATCGGACATCTATGTCAAATAGCTCTCATAAGAAAATCGACAAATTAAAAAAAAATAGAAATAAAAAAAATGTTATTTTGCTGTTTTTCTATTTATCAATATATTTCTTTGAGAATATCAGAATTACGCTTTTAGTTTTGTCATAGAAACGATGGCAAAATGCAGGGCAAAATCGTATCATTGTTTTAGTAATATAGGCATGGAAATCGAAATGTTGTCGTTTTGTAATAACTGTAAGGGTATATAAACTTCGGCTTGCTTCCTTTCTTTTTTATAAATATAATTACGAACCTTGGAATAACATTGTTAGGCACCTCAAGGTTCCCACCATCAACTCGGCTACCGTGCTCAAATTTGTTAGTGGATACTCCCTGTCCGGGAGTCGCACTTATGTTTCCGGCCTCACTTCGATTACCGACAAAACTGTTATTCGATTGTCTCTGATTCCCGGCCAAATCACTATTAGAGCCAGATGTAGGAATATTTCCAACACCAAAACCTGAAGATCCACCTATTACAGAAACGGCACCGGCGATTTTGGGCGCTTGTGAAATACGTCCTTTCGATGGTACATTGACAACTGGGTCATCTTCCCCTTCCTCCTCACTTGAACTAGGATCAATCATGATGAGATAAACTCGACCCGGATTTTTTCAGTTTCAATCCTGCAATTGAGAAAAAGGGAAATTGTTTGATTTAGAGGATATTATTTTTTTTGGAATGATTGTTATATATAATGTGTATTTTAATAAAAAAATAAAATCGACATAGGATTAAAAACCCGCGAAAAGCCCAAAAGCACAAAAGTTGTAGTCCTTTTTAACCAATTTCTTAAATTTTGCGACTCCCAGCTTACTCAGAGCAAAGCCACAAATCACAATTATTATTTTATATTAAGATTAACTATTAATTAGATTTAACGCTTAGTTCTGTGCTTTGTGTGTCGTTATTGTATTTATTTCCCTGCTGTCCTGCGGCAACGGTATTACTCTTTCTTGGCTAAATTCTACCTGTGGGGTTTAATATAGCTAAAGGAGTTGTTGGAACGGCAAAAACGATGCCGATTTATAACAGTCATTGTCTATCTCTTATCGAGAACCCAATCTCAGAGGGTTTAAAATAATTTTTTTCTTAAAAATTTTCACTAAGGCAATTAAAGAGATATTCTTGACATAGACTTATATATGTTTAGTTGAGCGGAACGTTGTTAAATGAAATTCCCACAGCAACCCTATATCCAGCGTGGGTAAAATCTTAAGTAATATTTTCGGAAGTTGGTTGGGATTCGTCTCCTTAAGGGGGTATATACCTTTTTTTGTCGAAAAAAAATAAGAAAGTTTGGATTTTTTTATGTATGTAACTATTGTTTTTATTAAATGAATGATTATATTTTCTGAAAGTTTAGATTGTTGACAATGTTTATGCAAACATTTTTGAAAAAATATTTAATAGTTTTTAAGGTGTGGCTGTTTCCCTTAAACGCCTTTTTTTTAAAGAGCCTTGCGGTGATAATTCCCCAGGACGAATGGGTCAACTGATACCGAAAAAATAAAAATATTTCATTAGTTTAAAGTAGTATCCTGTACTTGAACGAACGTTTTTAAACAAATTTTTTTTTTGTGCATACGGGAACGTTTAATGCAAAAAATGACGTTTTTGGACGCGAAAATTCTTACAAAACAATCTATTTCGGCGAAATAAAAATTTTTACATGAAAAAAACGATCGTTCAAGTACTAATAAAATTCATTACGAACATTTAAAAAAAAAATTGAAGAAAATCGGCTCAGTAGTTTTTCGCCAATCCATATCACCGCAAAGTCATTTTAAAACAAGAAAGGAAAGCTAACTTCGGGCGGAGCCGAAGTTGAAATACCCTTGCAGAATATTCTGTAAATTATATTCTCCAAAATTATTCATATGATGCATTCTTAAACTCATAAGAAATCCCAACTTCCTAACTTTAAAAACACCAAAGTTATGGCATTTCCACTCGTTCAGTTATATGGCAGCTATAGGATATAGTCGGCCGATCCTTATGAAATTTGGTAGGTCGGATTGATTGGCCAAATATAAAACCCATAGAAAATCCCAACTTCCTAACTTCACAAACACCAAAGTTATGGCATTTCCGATCAATCAGTTATATAGCAGCTATAGGATATAGTCGGCCGATCCTTATGAAATTTGGTACGTCGGATTGATTGGCCAAATATAAAACCCATAGAAAGTCCCAACTTCCTAACTTAACAAACAGCAGAGTTATGGCATTTCCGATCAATCAGTTATATGGCAGCTATAGGATATAGTCGGCCGATCCCGGCCGTTCCGACTTATATACTGCGTGCAAAGGAAAGAAGTGTGTGTGCAAAGTTTCAATTCGATATCTTTAAAACTGAGAGACTAGTTCGCGTAGAAACAGACAGACGGACAGACAGACGGACAGACGGACAGACGGACATGGCTATATCAACTCAGGAGGTGATCCTGATCAAGAATATATATACTTTATAGGGTCGGAGATGTCTCCTTCACTGCGTTGCACACTTTTGACCAAAATTATAATACCCTCTGCAAGGGTATAAAAAAACCATTTCGAGATATTCGCGTTTAAAGTTTCAAGTTTGGGTTTGGGCGGGGACGAGGCGCGCGGCTAGGAGCGCTGTAACTTTTTTTCTACAGTTCAAATCTCTATGAAAATTTTGGGAAATATTCTCAAGAAGTTGTTCTTTAAGATAAAGCAAAAAAAAAAATTTCGATTTTTTGAAAATGAAAAAGGTATATACCCCCTTAAATAGAGCCATATCGCTGCTCCACATATACTGCTGCTGCTTGCCCTCTGCGACTGGCAATTCGCTTGTTTCTGAGGCCGTAACGACTCCACGGAGACTTTGGATGATATGCGAAACTCCGTACCGGGGCCGGCAGGGTGTATAGCAGGTTCTGCATTTTCGCCTAGCCACATTTATCGAAGGCACCTGGAGATACGTCTGGGTTTCGTGGATATGGTGTATCGGCTAGTAGGTAGAACAAGGATTCGCCATTTTGCCAAGCCAACTTTATCGCAGACTCTACGCAAGAGCTTCTGAATTAAAACACGACCTAAAAGGTTGGATCTCAGCGTTGCCGCCTCAGCCTTGTAGACTCGTCGTCGTTACTTGCTCACTGATTTCGCTTGCCCTCACTCTGATTGTAACACTATTATTGGGGGCTGCGCTTGCGCCGTCTTTTTATAGCCCGAGGTGGTCCCGTTATTTTTTCCTTTCAGCTAACGTAATCGGGTTCACAAAAACCGGTTGAAGACGGATATTTTTATACCCTTGCAGAGGGTATTATAATTTTGGTCAAAGGTGTGCAACGCAGTGAAGGAGACATCTCCGACCCTATAAAGTATATATATTCTTGATCAGGATCACCTCCTGAGTTGATATAAGCATGTCCGTCTGTCCGTCTGTCTTTGCACACACCCTTCTTTCCTTTGCACGCAGTATATAAGTCGGAACGGCCGGGATCGGCCGACTATATCCTATAGCTGCCATATAACTGAACGATCGGTGATGCCATAACTTTGGTGTTTGTAAGGTTAGGAAGTTGGGATTTTCTATGGGTTTTATATTTGGCCAATCAATCCGACCTACCAAATTTCATAAGGATCGGCTATAGAATATAGTCAGCCGATCCTTATGAAATTTGGTATGTCGGATTGATTGGTCAAAAATAAATTCCATAGAAAATCCAAACTTCCTAACCTTACAAACACCAAAGTTATGGCATTTCCGATCAATCAGTTTTATGGCAGCTTTAGGATATAGTCGGCCGATCCTTATGAAATTTGGTAGGTCGGATTGATTGGTCAAATATAAAACCCATAGTAAATCCCAGCTTCCTAACTTTACAAACACCAAAGTTATGGCATTTCCGATCAATCAGTTATATGGCAGCTATAGGATATAGCCGTTCCGACATATATACTGCGTGCAAAGGAAATAAGGGTGTGTGCAAAGTTTCAATTCGATATCTTTAAAACTGAGAGACTAGTTCGCGTAGAAACAGACAGACGGACAGACGGACATGGCTATATCAACTCAGGAGGTGATCATGATCAAGAATATATATACTTTATAGGGTCGGAGAAGTCTCCTTCACTGCGTTGTACACTTTTGACCAAAATTATAATACCCCCTGCAAGGGTATAAAAAGGGCACCTGTTCCCCCTCCAAGTCACTCTGCAACCGACCGCGATCAGAGAAGGTGAGTTTTACGCTTGGGTGTAAGCAACCTGTCTGAGAGTTAATTGTGAAGTCTCTTTCTTAGGATAGGGTCTAGTACCCCGTCCAAGTACATTGTAGATAGTTAACCTTCCCCTTCCTCTCTTTACCCACTCCCAGAAAGACCGACCGTCATCAGTGACAGTAGATCTTGGAGATTCCACCACCCACTCCCGACTTCGAGGGACGAAGCCGCCATTAGTGACAGCCGACTCCAATCTCGAGCCATCACTCGGTTCACCGAGTCGATCACCCGCTCGGGTCCCACTTGGCTCGCCGGGCTAACTTTCGCAGACCCACAGTGGGGTGCGTCGTCTCATAACCTGGAAAACCGAAGTGGCCTCCAAAATTTCTCTCATAACCTGGAAGACCTAAGTGGCCTCCAAACCTCTCTCTCATAACCTGGAAGACCTTAGTGGCCTCCAAACTTTCTCTCATCACCTGGTCCCACTCGGCTCGCCGGGCTAACCTTCGCAGACCCACAGTGGGGTGCGTCGTCTCATAACCTGGAAAACCGAAGTGGCCTCCAAAATTTCTCACATAGCCTGGAAGACCTAAGTGGCCTCTAAGCTTTCTCTCATCACCTGGAAGACCTAGGTGGCCTCCAAACCTTCTGTCACCCTGGCAGACCTCAGTGGTCTCGGGACGTACCTACCCAGACGTAAGGGGAAACATATGATGGGCTTGTCCAGAGGGGCCACGTGGCCGAGGCATACTTTCCGGCGCAAACCAAAGCCCTTCTTTCTCGCCCAAAGGACGCCACCCGCTGCGCAACTACCGAAGGACGACCAGTAGCGGCTCACGACCACGCTAGACGACAACGCCGACGTACGGACCCGCCTCGTCGCACTATCTTTGTCTTAAACTCTGTAAAATTTAAGTTGAACAAGAAAGGAAAGCTAACTTCGGACGGAGCCGAAGTTGTATACCCTTGCAGAATATTCTGTAAATTATATTCTTCAAAATTATTAATTTGATGCATTCTTAATACTCATTAAAAGTCCCAATTTCCTAATTTTAAAAACACCAAAGTTATGGCATTTCCAATAGTTAAGTTATATGGCAGCTATAAGATATAGTCGGCCGATCGTTATGAAATTTGGTATGTCGGATTGATTGGCCAAAAATAAAACCCTGTAAAATTTAAGTTGAATAAACGTAATACCCTTTATTTTCACCTAACCCCTCCCGTGTCATACTCTGGAAACCGGGTCCAACTCTTACAGCAACCACTCCTGACATAAATAAACATGTTGGAACGAACACCTGGACACCGTTGAACTATCTCAGCACAGCAGGACCGTTACTTGGCGCCCGAGCAGGTTAAAGTGGTTGTTAAGAGGAAGACGCCGATAGAGAGTTATGTCGACCTGGGTGTACCTAGCAACGAAGGCGGATCTGATCGAGTACCCAGAGGAATTCGGATTGGACGCAACGGGAAAAGTGGAGGAACTGAGACAGATATTATCAGCATTCGTAAGGAACCCAGACCACACAGAGAAGATCAGGCGGAGGATAGGATAACTAACGGAGAAACACAGGAAGGAGAAAGGGTCGACGGAACAAAGCAAAACACCGTCAGAGGAACTCAACACGGTAGCAAACAGGGAACAACCAATCCCCTAGAATTCCTCAGCAAAATGGAGGAGTGGGCCAAAGGCTACGGGATAGACAAAGACGCTCTGATTCAGACGATGCTCTTCATCCTGGAGGGAGTAGCAGTAAACTGGTGGAACACCACACCGAGTCAGATAAGTACATGGGAGGAACTGAAGGAGGAACTATTGGAATATTTCCTTCCACCCAGATACCAGGAACAGGAAGAAACACACATTGCACAGCTGCGACAGCGAGATACGGAACTAACAAGGGAATACGCAATGAACCTCAGGAAGTTGATGAGCTTCACAGAGTATTCGTAAGAATTAAAGTTGAACCGTATCTACAAAAATTGCGGAAGCAAAATAAAACTCTCGATTCAAAACAATGACGGAATTCCTGAAGTTAGCCGAAGAATTAGAAGAAATAGAGGCAATAACATCAGATATCGGCATAAGATGCGGAGGAACAGGGAATGCCACAAGAGCGTGCACAAATCCGCCGAGATTGTTTTGTTAGGTATGCGGCAGAAACGGAACAAGAACAACGAAGTGTTGCAAAGCCATGACGGGAAACGCCGGAGGTCCGAGCAGATAACGCTTGTAGCTCAGGACCAGAAACACCTACCAGCTACTTGGGACCAATTAAGGTGTGACGGATTCCAGATATTGGCCATAATAAAAATCGGAGCGGTAAAAGTAAAATTGGTAGTAGATACGGGAGCGTCACGTAGCGTGGTCAGTAGGAGAAGATACAATGAAAGATGGAGGAAAGCGAGGACAGAAATAACAATGGCAAACGGATCAAACCCAAAATCGGAGGGAGACTTCACAGCCAGAATACAATTCGTCGGAGAAGAATTCGAGTTGGATTATCTAATCTTAAACCAGGTTACAGGAGGAATATTACTGGGAATGGACTTTCTGCGTGGTCAGTAGGAGAAGATACAATGAGTTGAGAAAACATGGAAGATGGAGGAAAGCGAGGACAGAAATAACAATGGCAAACGGATCAAACCCAAAATCGGAGGGAGACTTCACAGCCAGAATACAATTCGCCGGAGAAGAATTCGAGTTGGATTTTCTAATCTTGAACAGGAGGAATATTACTGGGAATGGACTTTCTGGCGAAGACACAGACAAGGATTCAATGCGGCACTGTGGAATTGGACATCACAGAAGCGGATGAGTTACCAGAAGAGGAGGAATCCAGGCAGACCTCAATCAAAACGGAACCAACGGAGGAGGAGATCAACAAATTTCTGGAAAAACAAAGGCAAGTATTCGAGGAAATAAATGGAAATAGTAATATTACAACCCATAAGATTTACATGAAGGATAATAGGCCAGTAAAACAAAGATACTACCCCGAAACCCAAAGCAACAAGCGATAATCAACGAACAAGTAGATGAATTGCTGGCATTGGGATTAATAGAACCATCACATGGCCCATTCAGCGCAGCAAATTTGGGCTAACAACCGGTCCGGCCACATTCCAAAGAGCATTAGATACCTGGACGACATCGTGGTCTTTGGAAGGAACAAAAAATAACACTTGGAGAAATTATTGGAGGTGTTCAGACGGCTACAAAACGCAAACCTTAAGATAAATGCGGAAAAGTGCCATTTTTTCCAAAGCGAGTTAAAATACTTGGGACACATCGTGACCGTCAAGGGCATCAGAACGGACCCACAAAAGGTGGCAGCCATACGGAAATTACCAACACCGAAAAGCATAAATGAGGTACACAGTTTCTTAGGTATGGTACAGGAAATTCATCCCTGGATTCACCGTAAAAGCAAGTGCTTGTAGTGAACTGGTAAAGAAAGAAAAAAAAAATCGAATGGTAGACCCAACAACAAGAAGCGTTCGAACGGATAAAGGATAAACGATAGCTCCGGTACTTGCTTGCCCAGACTTTACAAAACAGTTCAAACTGCAAACGGATGCAAGTGACTTGGGAATAGGAGCAGTACTAACCCAGGAGGATGCCGAAGGGGAACATGTGATCTCGTACGCAAGCAGAAAGTTGAGTAAAGAAGAGCAAAATTATAGTGCCATGGAAAAAGAGTGCTTAGCAATCTACTGGAGCATCAATAAATACAAAATGTACCTGGAGGGCTACCGATTTGTAGTGGTAACGGACCATTTCGCGCTGAAATGGTTGAATTCGATAAAAAGCGCCTCAGGGAGGGTAGCCAGATGGGCACTCGGATTACAACCATTCCAATTCGAGGTCAGATACCGAAAAGGAAAGTTGAACGCAGTAGCAGACGCCTTGTCCAGAGTACCAGCTGTGGAAGTAAAAACCGCAAACAGTCAAACCGATTGGGTAAAGGAAGCATACGAGGAGGTAAAAAAGGACCCAGGCAACGGGGAATTTAAGATCGAAGGGGAAATACTCTACAAAAAAGGCGGTAGCGAAAGAGACCTGCAACCATGGAAACTATGCATCTCGAAGATCGAAATTCAAACGATGCTCCAAGAAAACCACTGCAACACAACGGCGTGACACCTGTGAATATTCAAGACTTCGAAAAGGATTAAGAGAGATATTTTTGGCCCAGAATGCGGATGGACATCAAAAAATTCGTAAAGGCGAGAGCTGCCAACGATACAAGTTGTCACAACAAAAATCCGCGGGTAAAATGCTAACTAAGATCACCGAAGCACCATGGGAAACCTTATGCGTAGACTTTGTCGGACCACTACCACGCACAAAGCATGGAAACACCACACTAGTAGTTATAGTCGATAAATTCTCGAAATGGACCGAAGTAGCGGCGGTAAGGCAGGCAACGGCAGAGGCTTTCCTGAAACTATTTCGGGAAAGGATACTCGCAAGAGTTGGAGCTAACTAAGATCACCGAAGCACCATGGGAAACCTTATGCGTAGACTTTGTCGGACCACTACCACGCACAAAGCATGGAAACACCACACTAGTAGTTATAGTCGATAAATTCTCGAAATGGACCGAAGTAGCGGCGGTAAGGCAGGCAACGGCAGAGGCTTTCCTGAAACTATTTCGGGAAAGGATACTCGCAAGAGTTGGAGCACCAAAGACACTGATATCCGACAATGGGGTCCAGTTTACTGGAAAGAAAACAAAGACCGCCATGGAACAATGGGGAATACAGCAACAATTCACCGCACCATATACGCCACAACAGAATCCAACCGAAAGGACGAACCGAACCATCAAAACCATGATATCACAAATGGCAGGGGAGGAACAAACCAGGTGGGACGAGAATCTGCCAGAGCTAATGCTAGCATATAACAGCAGCACATCCGAGTCAACGGGGATTTAGTCCAGCACAATTACTGTATGGAAGGAATCTCCGACTTCCGGGAGCTTCATTCGACAAGGTTACTAAAGGATCGGGACTAGCAACAGAAACAGTAGCAGCGAGGTGGAAACGACTACGAGGGATCAGAACTGAAGCAATCCAGAATATGGAAGAGGCTGCGAAAACACAAAAATTCCATTTCGATCTACGAAAGAGAGAATGGAAACCAAGTGTGGGGCAGCTTGTCTGGTGCAAAACACGTTACCTATTAAACGCCGTCTTCACAGAGAACGGTCGTGTTTTTGTTTTGCGCTCCGAATTTTAATTTTTCTTATTGAAACCACCGGGGTTTACTTAAATCTCTTCATCGTAGCTACACCTTTAAGTGTTTTCTAACAACTTTCCGTTCGCTTCGCGAGTGCATCGTGATTAACTTGTGTTTACTAAACAAAAAGTTTTTATCATAATTTAATTCGGTGCTGGTTTGTTGTTATTGTTTTCTATTGCCCCTCTTTTCAGTCTTTCTCTTCGTCGTTGAGCGCTGTTGGAACGGCACGCATTCCAACGGTCAAATCTCTCAGAGGTGTTTTATACCGGAGTTAATCGGTTAATAATCCCGCTCTCTCTCTCTTTTCGTTTCTATATCGTTTCGTGGTGCCTAACATCAAAGTTATTCGGTGTTTCGCTCCCGCTCTGTCGCTCTGCTTGATTTCTCATTAAAAAGTTCTTGAGCGCTTTCGATTTTTTTTGTCCGCTATAGTGCACAGTGGTCCGTGGTCAGCGAAAATGGCTTTCTGTTCATTAAAAAATTGCAAGAAAGTTATCTCGGCTGGACAGCAAAGTATTCCTTGCCATACATGTGATAAAATTTATCACGCAAAGTGTCTTGGCTATTCTGGCCTGGTTCGTGATGCCATCGATAAGAGGAGTGGCCTGCGCTACTACTGCGATGAATGCATTGTATACGAGAACCAGGCAATAACTATTAGGCGGCTCACAAAAAGCAGTGTTACGGAATTAATCCGGAACTGCCGTAAAAATACGGACCTGCTCGTGGCGCTTAAATCTCAGCTCACTAGCCGCATGCTAGCTGAGCCCGATTCCCCAAAGCGCAAAAAAGTCGCGGTCGGTGGGCATTCTACGGCAGGTGCTGTGCAACCTGCTGCCCGCGATTCGACTCCAGCTCAGCTGCCAATCTTAGGCGCCACTCAAATGGTACTAAGATCGGGGGCAAAAAGTGATTCGGTATCCGAAGTTGCTGGAATCGATGTGGCTCCGCTAGGTACTTCCGCTCTGTCCGATCAAAATAAAGTAGTGGCCCCAACACCTCATGTAGACTTAACGTCCGGATTACCGGCCGATACTGGTAGTACAGATACAAATTCTGTAGTACCAAAAAAGGTTGCATGTGTTGTACCAAAAACGGTTACTTGTGTTCGGGTGCCCCAGCTTAAACATGTATTTGTTTCACGGCTCGCCCCAGACCTCTCATCACTGGATATTACGGCTTATATCCGTAACAAAATCCAAGTTGATGATTTGAAGGTCGAACAATTTAAATTTTCTTATGCTAGGAAAGTATCATCATTCAAGATTGGTATTCCTTGTGCTCTTTTTGCATCTGTGTGTTCCACCAGTTTCTGGCCCGAGGGCATATTTGTAAAAGAGTACGAAGCTAAGAGAAAAAAAGAATAGTTCAGGGGAAATGGAAAACACCATTAAAGAACCATCCCCAGCGCCCTCCACATCCTCTTCTGTCCCAAAAAACTAGCCTCCTCTTTTCTTCTTTGCTATCAGAATACAAGAGGCTTACTTAGTAAGCTGACTAAATTGTATTCGGATAGTTTTTCTTTCCCATATAATATTATGGTATGTACAGAGACCTGGTTAAGGCCGGATATTCTTAGCTCCGAAATTCTCCCGGGTAAGTACACAATTTATAGGCTTGATCGTCAGTCCAGACGTGGAGGTTGAGTCCTGATTGCTGTCGACTCCACCTTTTCGTCTGAATTACTAACTTTCGAAGAATTTTATGACATCGAATTCCTAGGTATAAAATTATCGTTTCCCGGTAGTTTTGTATATATTACTTGTTCATATATCCCACCATCATCTGAGTTCCCTATTTAAGCAAATCACCTTTCCGTTATTCAGTCCATTTCCAAAAAACTGTCGGATCGAGATCAGTTAATTGTATTAGGTGATTTTAATATACCTAGTGCGACATGGTCCCCTGACGAAAACTCTAACATTTTACTTCCTTTAGCGCAGCATGACTTTATTGACGGCTTGCTTGACATTGCGCTATCCCAAGTGAACCATGTTAAGAACTCCTTAGGACGTTTACTGGACTTGTGTTTTGTTTCAAATTCAGAAGGCGTTTGCCTATCAAGAACGTCACCACTTACACAACCGGAAGATCCTTATCATCCAACTCTAGAGCTGACTGTAGACGCAAGAACAGAGCTGAATAAAAAATCCGAAAAGTCGGTTAAACGAATCCGCTGCTTTCGTAAGGCAAACTTTCATCTTTTAAATACTTTTATATCCGGCTATGACTGGTCCGAATTTTATTCATGCACTAACGTGGCTAAGGCCGTTAATATCTTTTATAATGCATTGAATTCCTTCTTTTATCTGTGTGTTCCGTTATACTATCCGTCAATTTCAAATAAACCTCCATGGTTTAATAAAGAGTTGTCACACCTAAAAAATATTAAGTCCAGACTTTTCAATAAATTTAAAATGTGCGGTTCACAATCTGCCTTCTCTCGGTACCTAAGGGCTCGGTCAAATTTTATCGTGCTTAACGCCCGGTGTTATAAAAACTATTTGACTCGTTGTAGGGTCCAATTTTCACAAGATCCAAAACAGTTTTATAATTTTGTTAACACTAAGCGTAAATCCGCCTGTTACCCTGCATCACTATCATTCGAAAACTCTACGGCAAATTCTGATCAGGCAATTGCCGATCTATTTGCCCAGTTTTTCCAGACAACATATTCTGTTTCATCCCGTCCAAATCCGTCTTATTCAAATGCCATACCCAAGTCGAACTTGATTTTTTGTCCGAGGTTAAGCGAAAGCTCCCTTCTTTTGGATCTTCATAAAGTTAAGCCTGTCTATTCACCGGGTCCGGACGGAGTTCCAGGCTGCGTGCTGAGGTACTGTGCTGAAACTCTGTGTAGACCTCTGTACAAATTGTTTACCTTGTCTTTAAAAACATCTCATTTCCCACTTATTTGAAAGGAGTCATTTGTCATTCCCCTTCATAAGAAAGGAAATAAATGCAATACAAGTAATTACAGAGGCATATCCAAATTATCCGCCATCCCAAAGCTTTTCGAAAACACAATTACACCCCATTTGCAACATCTTTGTAGATCTATTATATCTCCATGTCAACATGGATTTATAAGGCGAAGATCTACGACGACAAACCTCTTGGAGCTAACGTCTTTTGTAATAAATGGCTTTAGAAAGAACATGCAGACTGACGTAGTTTACACTGACTTTAGTAAAGCGTTTGATTCAGTAAATCACTCGCTACTTGTATTAAAGCTAGACTTATTAGGGTTTCCATGTGATCTTCTAACATGGATCTCAAGTTATCTGAGTGGTAGGACTCAACGAGTCCTCTTTAAAAACTCGATCTCTGATTTGATCCGAGTTACTTCAGGCGTCCCACAAGGAAGCCACCTTGGCCCACTTCTTTTTACTTTATTTATAAACGATCTCCCTCTAGTCTTGACAAAGTCGAGTGTCCTTATGTACGCAGATGACGTTAAGTTATGCCTGCAATATAACGAAATTTCTAGCAGTTCAGACTTACAATCTGACCTAAACGCTTTTCAAACATGGTGTTGTGAAAATCTTTTGGATTTAAATAGCGCTAAGTGCAAAGTAATGACATTTTTTCGGGTGAACCCACAATATGCAACGTATACGCTGGGTGGTTGCGCGTTGTCTAAAATTACGCATGTTGATGACCTTGGCGTCCTCCTTGACCCTAAACTTAAGTTTTGTGACCATATTACTTCTATGGTGAATAAGGCCAGGGGAGTACTTGGATTTATTAAAAGGTGGTCAAAGGAATTCGATGATCCCTATGTTACAAAGACTCTCTTCATTTCACTAGTCCGTCCAATCCTGGAGTACTGTTCTGCAGTTTGGAGTCCTCAGTATGGTGTACATATAGACCGGATAGAGTCTGTGCAAAAGAACTTTTTATTATTTGCTCTACGGGGCCTTAACTGGAATGCAAGCCTTATTTTACCATCCTACTCTAGTAGACTTCTCCTAATTAATCTACCATCCTTAGTAAACCGTAGAACGATGCTTGGCACAACTTTTATCTATAAACTTATTCACGGGGATGTGGAGAGTCCCGAGTTACTGGGTCGCATAAGCTTCTCCGTGCCTAATAGAATTACCAGGAACTATGTTCCTCTTACATTAAATATTTGTAGATCTAACTTTGATATGCATGAACCGTTTAGAGTACTGTGTAACGACTATAATAGACTATACCACATTATTTCTACTACCGACTCTTTGCCAAGCCTAAAATCATTAATTTTATCTTACCTAGCACAAAATTAGTATTAGTATTAGTCTCGTACGTATTTGTAATCTTAGTCTGTCCGCTTCTACATTGTGCTTTTAACTTCTCGCGATCTCGTTTTTGCGCCTATTAGGCTCCGCGCGTAACAAGCACTGCTTGGTGTCGTAAGGGCCACTTGTTTGCGCTGATCATAGTGCATCAACGTCCGAAAAAAAAAGTTTAACGCGAAACTATCGCCAAACTAGCGACGGGCCGTGGGTAGTAGACAACTTCTGTTCACCGGTGGTAGTTAGACTAAAAGATCCAAAAACCAAGAAATCGAAACGTGCATATATTGGCGACTTAAAAATATATATTCAAACTAACCAGGCACTAACACCCCTTAATAATTGAGAGGCAGCGGGTAACTCATGTGACGTCTTACTCTTTTCAGGACACAACAACAACATGGACAAATTCCAACAGTCAAGCAAGAAGTTCAAGGAGGAGTGCAAGCAGCTGCAGGAGGCAAAAAGGGTAGCGCAACTAATAGCGGCCAGACCAGCGGGGGCTGAAGTGCGGGTACGGACAGCGCCAATCCGCCTCAAACCACTGATGTGCAGACTGACGGCAGGCACGACCACAAAGGATGGCCTGGTGGCCGAACCCCGACCACTGCACATTGGGCCAGCGAGCCAATTTTTCGACGAAAATTCCAATTTTTCATAGCAAGTAAACATATTTTAATAAAAAAATTTGAATAGTATATACTTTGACTAAAATGAATCAAAATATTTTAATTGTTTTAATGCATCCCTGAAATTTTGGCAGCCCTTCAAAGTCAGTTGTCTGATTGCATGCGTGCAAAACTAAAAAGCGCGGGAAAGATTTTGTTTACTTGCGAGCGTGCCAACATTGTTGTGGTTTAAGCAATTTTCACTAAAATTATGGAAACGAAAGACAAAGGTATGTAGAATATTTGTATTAAAAAAGACTTTGTTCATGTTTGATAATGTGTTCTTTGTGTGCGTTTATTTGTGTTGTCCAAGAGTAGAAAAAAGCTAACCTGCTAACCCGTCTGTTGTGGATTATAACAAATTTTGTGCCAACTTGTGCCAAAAAGTAACTATCTGTCATTAAAGTGCAAAGTGTATATAAACTAATTTTATTAAGGTTTTTTGCTCCATTTTGCAACGATATGTATAAATCCCACATATTGTAGCTGCATTGCAGCAAGGAGGGCGATTGCGCAACCTAAGCTACTAGCTAAATTCTTAGGTCTTGATGAATTTCTCATTGCATATTTTGACAATATTTTAATTTCAATTTCTTGCCACCTACCAATTGATCCAACAAAATTTTAAAAATATTGTCAGAAAACCATATCACTATGTATGTCCTTGTATCCATGGTTTCCAATGTCAGCAACAGTCCATAAAGTGTTAATGCACGGATACCAATAGTAGAAGCATCAATCCTTCCATTAGGTGTTCTCGGCGAGAACGCCTCAGAGGCTCGCTACAAATACTATAAGAGTGACAGGAGGTTACATGCTCGATAGAGTACACGGCAGAACAACATGGCAGACGTTTTCCACAGAGCAATGGATTCCTCAGATCCTCTTGTGTCAAGCATCTATTTAACAAAAAGATTGGGTCACCAAAATAAACTACCCCTACCAGCAGACGTAATCGAACTTTTGGAATCACCTTGCTATATTCTTGTAACATGAACAATAATAACAATGTTCCCGATTTTGATGCTAGCAATAATGATAGTGATTCAAATTCTGACTTTGAAAATCCGTTTTCAATAGAAATTGATGTAGAAGACGACTGTTAGGAACATTTTTATACCCTTGCAGAGGGTATAATAATTTTGGTCAAAAGTGTGCAACGCAGTGAAGGAGACATCTCCGACCCTATAAAGTATATATATTCTTGATCAGGATCACCTCCTGAGTTGATATAGCCATGTCCGTCTGTCCGTCTGTCTGTCCGTCTGTCTGTTTCTACGCGAACTAGTCTCTCAGTTTTAAAGATATCGAATTCAAACTTTGCACACACCCTTCTTTCCTTTGCACGCAGTATATATGTCGGAACGGCCGGGATCGGCCGACTATATCCTATAGCTGCCATACAACTGATTGATCGGAAATGCCATAACTTTGGTGTTTGCAAAGCTAGGAAGCTGCGATTTCCTATGGGTTTTATATTTGGTCTGAGGAACTTGTGAGATGGTTCTGAAGCCGCCTAGCTGGGGCGACCGAGCGGGTCGCAGGTTGCGGATAGCGGACGACCTCACTCGAGGCCAGCTGCGAATAAGCTGGCGGTGGAAATCAAACACGGAATCGTGGACGGAAACCCCAGCAAATAAGCAGTCCCGGACAACCAGCGGGTATCTTGCAACGAGGCAGTACCGACGATGCGATTTGTTCAGCCGCATCTAAACAGTTGCTTTACACAAACCCAATATCCCCCACACACCACCTACCCACTTCCTCTCCCAAACAACATCTCACTCCGGGCCGGACTACGGTGTAATCCGGACCGTGCCAAGAGTCAGCCTGGCTGGGGGCCCGGATCAACAACTAGCCCAGTCTCAAACGGTGGGCTCAGGGAGATGGCGACCCCCTGTTCTATCTACCGCCTTACCCGGGTAACGCGGATCTCTGCCCTGGCGGACCTTTCCCCTTCTCCGCAGCTCGTGGGACCAACTATGGAAACAACACACAAAAACACAAACAAAACAAGAAAGGAAAGCTAACTTCGGGCGGAGCCGAAGTTGATATACCCTTGCAGAATACTCTGTAAATTATATTCTCCAAAATTATTCATATGATGCATTCTTAATACTCATAAAAAATCCCAACTTCCTAACTTTAAAAACACCAAAGTTATGACATTTCCAATCGTTCAGTTATATGGCAGCTATAGGATATAATCGGCCGATCCTTATGAAATTTGGTAGGTCGGATTGGCTGGCCAAATATAACACCCATAGAAAATGCCGACTTCCTAACTTTACAAACACCAAAGTTATGGCATTTCCGATCAATCAGTTATATGGCAGCTATAGGATATAGTCGGCCGATCCTTATGAAATTCGGCATGTCGGATTGATTAGCCAAATATAAAACCCATAGGAAATCCCAACTTCCTAACTTTACAAACACCAAAGTTATGGCATTTCCGATCGTTCAGTTATATGGCAGCTATAGGATATAGTCGGCCGATCCCGGCCGTTCCGACTTATATACTGCGTGCAAAGGAAAGAAGGGTGTGTGCAAAGTTTCAATTCGATATCTTTAAAACTGAGAGACTAGTTCGCGTAGAAACAGACAGACGGACAGACAGACGGACAGACAGACGGACAGACAGACGGACAGACGGACATGGCTATATCAACTCAGGAGGTGATCCTGATCAAGAATATATATACTTTATAGGGTCGGAGATGTCTCCTTCACTGCGTTGCACACTTTTGACCAAAATTATAATACCCTCTGCAAGGGTATAAAAACGGAGACGGGAACTCCACAAAAACCCGGCGCTGCAAAGACGAACGATGGTTCCACTGCAAGCACCAGTAGGGCTCAGAAAGGGCCCCATCCCAAACTAGGGATGACGGGGGACAGAAAGACTGTCGCTAACGCCTCTGCTATGTGCTAATCTGCGCCAAAACCAGTGGTAGGCGCAGCAAAGTCGATCGGGTCACCCGCTGGTGCAAAGAAGAATTTTACTTACGCAGAGAGACGGACTGCCGCCCAAACCCTGCGCTCACATGCCAGAAGCACTGTCGCCACGCCTTCGCCCGAATGGCTAAAGAAGGTAGAGTGGGCAAGGACGGTGTTTCCCAACTATGGGCAAGAGAAGCCCCAACAAGAAGGTGCTCAGGCGAAGAGGCAACGCTCCATAGAGCTGCCCGGCCCGTCGGCGAAGAGATCGAGGATCCAGCCGTCGGTCTCCTTTGCCGAGATCACCAAAGATCGGGTCCTACTTGGACTCATTGATAGGGGAAATCCGGAGAGCAGGATCCCCAGAAACAAATGGAAGGCGGTTGAGTCCAAGCTGTCACTCATTTGCCTGCGTATGGTACGCGAGAAGCCCGGTTCAGCGCCTTGCTGTATGGACGCGGGCTGGTACCAGGGCAGTGTAAAAGTGGTGGCCTGCGATAATCAGCGATCAGCTGACCTATATAAACAGGCGGTAGCTCAGCTCGGAGCAGTCTACGAAGGGGCGAACATAGTCGCACTAGATTGGTGTGACGTCCCCAGTAGACCGCGAGCCAGAATTTGGCTCCCAGCAGCAATCGCATCACCGGAGGACATCCTCTTTATGTTGCAAGAATGCAACCCACATCTCCCCACAAAAGACTGGAAAGTCGTTAAGGTGGAGGAGCACGAAGGAGACGTAAACCAAGCGATTGTGGTACTGAACAAGGAGTCTGTCGCTCCCATAGAGGCTGCTCGGGGAACGCTTAAATATGGGTTCAGTGCCATACACATTAAAATCTATAAAGGGGACTCTAATTCCTCTGGAAGTCCTGCCGGCAACCCAGCCGAGCAGGTGCTTGCGGAGGAAGTGGAGGCCCCTGGTGTGCCGGAGGACGGCTATTCAACCGACTCGTCGCTAAGCAGAGAGATGCGAGCGATGGGACCGGCAATCGACGAAGTGGAGCTGAGCGATTCGGAGGCCGACGTTACTGTGGTGGAGGTTGCAGCTGGGGATGTCGCTAAGACTCCTGCAGATCAACCTACATCACAGTAAAGCAGCGTCCGCTGCTCTTTTGTTTCGCCTGGCCAAAGGCGAAGCCGACGTGGTCTTAGTTCAGGAACCCTGGGTAGCAGGAGGCAGGGTTGCTGGACTGGGAACAAAAGACTACAAGCTTATGCTTGACCCCAAACAAGGTAAAATTCGAACCTGCATTTTAGCCAAACGGCATCTTAGTACATTTCTGCTTCACAAATACAGCAACGGAGACAACACAGCAATAAGCCTGGAGCTGCAAAGCGGCTCTTTTAGGATGCTATCGGCCTACATGGCTTCCGAAAAGGTAGACCCCCAGACGCGCTAGTCAGAGGACTGGTACAGGAATGTGAAGAGCTTAAGAAAGGTTTGGTGATAGGATGCGACGCAAATGCCCACCATACTCAGTGGGGCTGCCCTATCAACAACGACAGAGGTGAGTCTTTATTCGACTTCATTCTTAAATCGAATTTATTTCTTTGCAATAGGGGCAATACCCCTACTTTTATAACAAAAACGTGCCAAACTATCATAGATCTAACCCTGGCATCAGATTTACTCATAAACACAGTCACAAACTGGGCTGTCTCCAACGAGCACTCATTTTCAGATCATAGGTTTATAGAGACAACTTTGTCCCTAGTATCACCTGTGCCGGTCAGCTTTGCCAACCCCAGGCGGGCAAACTGGAATAAATACAAAGAAATTCTATCGAACTTCCTCCCCAGGAAGCCACCAGAAAGCACTCCTTGCACTCAGGAGCTAGATAATATAGTAAACAAATTCACAGAAGCATGCAACGCGGTATTCTCAGCTGCATGCCCGTTAGGGAAACCAAGGGGAAGGAAAAAACCTCCTTGGTGGACCCAGCAATTATCAATCCTCAGAGCCAAATGCAGAAACCTGTTCAACAGAGCGAAAGCTGCAAATGAGGACATAAACTGGCAAAGCTACAAAAAGGAACTAGCCACATACAAAAAGGCCATTAGAAAAGAGAAGAGAACTGCGTGGCAGAACTTCTGCTCGGACATTGAAAAGACAACTGATGCCGCAAGGCTCAGAAAAATACTTTCTAAGACAGCCGTATCCCTAGGCTATCTCCAAAAGGCTGACGGATCATGGTCGGATTCTAGTGAAGAATCCCTAAACCTACTCCTAGACGCTCACTTCCCAGGGAGCCTACAATCAGGACATCCCCCAGGAAGACACACCGGAGAAGGAATAAACTTAAATCTCCTACTATCAGACCGTAATATAAGCTGGTCCATTCATAGTTTTAAGCCATACAAATCGCCGGGACCGGATAATATAACACCGGCACATATTCAACAAGCAGGAGAACTAGCTATAAACTGGCTGAGAAAAATATTCCAGACCATTCTTGCAGTAGGAGAACTACCTACAGCATGGCGGGAAACGAAAGTCGTTTTCATCCCTAAGGCAGGGAAAGCCACCCATACTACAGCGAAGGATTTCAGACCGATAAGTCTGACATCATTCCTGCTAAAAATCTTAAAAAGACTGTTAGGTCTACATATTAGAGACATCATTGACCCGACGCAGATATCAGAGGCGCAACACGCATACACCAAAGGTAAGTCGACCGAATCGGCGCTACACTTGGTAGTAAGCAACATCGAGAAATCACTCAGTATACAAGAATACACCTTGATCGCCTTCCTTGACATAGAAGGAGCGTTCAACAACGTGCTCCCCACGGCAATAACAGAATCCCTCACTGAACTAGGGGTTGAGCAACCGCTGGTGGGGCTGATCCACAAATTGCTGATAAGCAGATTGGTCACGGCCACACTAGGGACCTCGACCCAGACTAGATTAGTGAACAGAGGCACTCCGCAAGGAGGTGTACTATCACCCCCTTTTATGGAATATCGCGGTAAATAAACTACTGCGGATTCTTGAAGGAGGAGGCTGTAAAATAGTGGCATACGCAGACGATGTCGCTATCATCTTTAATGGTAGGTACCCACAAACGTTATGCGATCTTATGACCGCAAAACTAAAAACACTATCGGAATGGACTACAAAGAACGGACTTGGGGTAAATCCCTCAAAAACGGAACTAGTCCTTTTTACAAATAGATACAAAATCCCTAAACTTAACCCACCCACTTTAAACAACTGTAATCTCTCTTTTAGCGAGCACGCAAGATACTTGGGGTTAGTATTAGATAAGCGTCTTAAATGGGGACTAAACAACCAAGAGAGAACCAAGAAAGCGACCATTGCACTTTACTCTTGTAAAAAAGCAATTGGGCTAAGATGGGGTATGTCCCCTAAAATAGTCAATTGGATATACATAGCGGTAGTCAAGCCAATCCTACTATATGGAGTGGCTCTGGAGTGGACCGCTTTACACAAACAATGTATCTTAACTCCACTTAACAAAGTACAGCGCATGGCGGCCTTGTGTATGAGTGGAGCCCTTCGAACTACCCCAAACGAAGCGCTGAATGCGATCTTGAACCTCCAGAGCCTGGACTTAGCAGGAATGGAAAGGGCGAAATCGGCAGCCATTCGACTAAGGGATACAGGGCAATGGAAAGCCCAACTGTATGGTCACGCTAAGATTCTTCAGCATGACAAATTGATCCCGCCAAAAACGGATCTATGTAAAACCCGTGAATACAATCACACGCCCTTCGAAGCTCTGATCCCAGGCAGGGAAGTTTGGGATCGTGGCCGACCGGGCTCAATAGACGCAATCTGTCTATATACAGACGGCTCCAAACTAGACGGACACGTAGGTGGAGGCATATACTCCGAGCAATTAGAGATCAGGCGGTCTTTCAGACTTCCTGACCACTGCAGTGTCTTCCAAGCGGAAGTGTACGCTATAATGGAAGCACTTGTCTGTTTAAGGGAGTTAAACACCCAGAACAGACACATAAACATATATAGTGATAGCCAAGCGGCTATTAAACCAATCTACTCGACAAACACAAACTCCCGAACAATAGCAGACTGTCGCAAATCTCTCCACGAGATGGCTAATCAGTTTACTGTCAGCCTTATATGGGTTCCGGGTCACCGGGATATCGTAGGCAACTGTATAGCAGACGAGCTAGCCAGGCAAGGCACCACCATACCTCTCCTTCCAGGAAAGGAGAATGTCGGCATGCCGATGGCTACTTGTAAGCTAATTATTAAAAACCACTTCAGCAAATTAGCCAACACTTATTGGCAAAACACACCGCAATGCCGAATCTCTCACCAGACATGGCCTGTAATAAACAATAAGAAAACATCAGAACTACTCAATTTCAGCCGCACTGAGTGCAGCATGCTAATTCGAGTACTCACAGGCCACTGGCTCGTTGGCGCACACGCCGGCAGGCTAAAAGCCCCAAAAAACGATTTTTGCAGAAGCTGCAGGGATGAGGAAGAAGAGGAAACGGTGGAACACCTACTCTGTTCATGCCCAGCCCTATGCAGGCTCAGACTGAAACACTTAGGATATCCTTTCATAAATGACCTGACCGAAATATCGCAGACTAACCTGAAGAGTCTAAGCTCTTTTATTAAATCCTCCGGATGGGGGACCTGCTGATCGACCAACTTACAGGCTGACTCTTAACGGATAGGGGACCCAAAAATAGAGATCATACGGTATCACAATGGACCCACAGAGGTCTAAGTGTACCAGGCTACAGCCTGGCAGCCGTCCTAACCTAACCTATATTTGACCAATCAATTCGACCTACCAAATTTCATAAGGATCGGCCGACTATATCCTTTAGCTGCCATATAACTGATTGATCGGAAATGCCATAACTTTGGTGTTTGTTAAGTTAGGAAGTTGGGATTTTCTATGGGTTTTATTTTTGGCCAATCAATCCGACCTATCAAATTTCATAAGGATCGGCCGACTATATCCTATAGCTGCCATATAACTGAACGATTGGAAATGCCATAACTTTGGTGTTTTTAAAGTTAGGAAGTTGGGATTTTTTATGAGTATTAAGAACGCATATGAATAATTTTGGAGAATATAATTTACAGGGTATTCTGCAAGGGTATATCAACTTCGGCGCCGCCCGAAGCTAGCTTTCCTTTCTTGTTAAATGTCAAATACCCATTTATAGTCATTTTGAATGCATTGTTATTTTTTACTTATTAATATTAAGGTTAAGTGTTAAAAAAATGAATTAAAAACATTTGTTGAATTTAACGAGCGCTAGCAATATTTATTACCGTACAAGTATCAATAAGAGAAAACCTATCTCATATGGGCGGCTAGGGAAGGCGTGGTCAGATCAGTCTGAAACTTAGATATATTAATATGTGCATCGACACTATCATATGCACCAAATTTGAAGAAGCTAGCTTTAAAACTTTAATTTTCGTCGAAAAATCGGCTCGCTGGCCCAATGTGCACTGGCGCAACCATCCGAAGCACCCGTAGCGGAAGAGCAAGAATGGCACACGTCCCGAAAAACCCCCCGGCTGACACCAACTCGTGCCAAGGGTTTGTACGCCTTCGCCGGATAGGGACTTACTGGAATTACACCCTCCGGATCCAGGCACAGAAGACCAGCAAAGGGCGGATGCACCGCACGGCCCACCGGTTCCAACAGCAGTACAACAGCAGGAACATCCGGATGTGTTCACCAACGAGATGAGGTGGACGGTACCATCGGATGCAGTGTTGTCGGCCAAGGCAGTGGACGAGGTGAAGGAGCGCTGGAGGCAGAAGCGGAAAGGGCGTCAGCAGACCATCTTGGTTGAGGATGCCGACAAAACATGAAAGGTGATATTCGGCAGAGGGTCGAAAATAACGATTCCGCACTTCGTGCCTTCGCAAGCGGGGGGGAGGTGTGACGCTCCAGAGCATAAACATTAGAAAATATATATATTTATATAATAATAATAATAATATAATAATAAGCCTAGGTTAAGAGCAAAAAAATTAAGTTTAACCGATAAAAGCATGAAGTGAAAGTTAAATAGTCAGGCGGGCGCGCCAAATGAAGAGCTGGGCACACTGACCACCGACCACCTGGCCACACGCGCTAGGTCGCATGGCACGCGATTTTGCCGTTGTACGGCCACACTAATCGGGGCCAACGGGTATAAAAATGGCACCTGTTCCCCCTCCAAGTCACTCTGCAACCGACCGCAATCAGAGAAGGTAAGCCTTACGCATGGGTGTGAGCAACCTCTCTGGGAGCTGATTGTGAAGTCCAAATACATTGTAGTTAACCTTCCCCTTCCTCCCTTTACCCACTCCCAGAAAGGCCGACCGTCATCAGTGACAGTAGCTCTTGGGGATTCCACCACCCACTCCCGACTTCGAGGGACGAAGCCGCCATTAGTGGCAGCCGACTCCAACCTCGAGCCATCACTCGGTTCACCGAGTAGATCACCCGTCTCATAACCTGGAAGACCTAAGTGGCCTCCAAACTTTCTCTCATAACCTGGAAGTCCTAAGTGGCCTCCAAACCTCTCTCTCATAGCCTGGAAGACATTAGTGGCCTCCAAACTTTCTCACATACCCTGGAAGACCTAAGTGGCCTCCAAACTTCTCTCTCATCACCTGAAAGACCTAAGTGGACTCCACACCTTCTCTCACCCGGGTAGACCTCAGTGGTTTCGGGACGTACCTACCTAGACGTAAGGGGAAACATATCCTGGCCTAGTCCAGAGGGGCCACGTGGCTGAGGCACCCGCTCCGGCACAACCATATCTACCGGAGCATACAGGACGCCAACCGCTGCGCAACTATCAAAGGACGACCAGAAGCAGCTCAAGAACACGCTAGACGACAACGCCGACGTACTGACCCGCCTCGTCGCACTATCTTTGACTTAAACTCTGTAAAATTTAATTTGAGTAAACGTAATACCCTTCAATTTCACCTAACCCCGTACGTGTCATTCTCTGGGAACCGGGTCCAACTCTTACAGCAACCACTCCTGACATAAATAAAAATGTTGGAACGAACACCTGGACACCGTTGAACTATCTCAGCACAGCAGGATCGTTACAGGCTATATTAGCGAAAACCCAGATCCCAATTAAATAGCTAGATTAAAAGCATCAGCAGGAGGGGCACCACTTTAAACTTTATCGATAGCCTAAATGATTTTATATTTTCATATTTTTTTTTAGCAATTCCCACTTGAAATGCAACACCACCCAGGAAGACACAAATTGACGTAATTATTTGGAGGATTTGGTGACACCTGGATGAAATCGTCATGTGCAGTTCACAAACTTCCAAGCCCCTCGCGGTGTCCACTTTTGCCTGGAAGTACTGCTTCAGTTGTTTTATACGCTTGTTTACTGTGCGCTGCCTTTTAGATTACACCCTATCCGACGTCCTTACAGATCTTTCAGCTCGTAGACATTGTTGCCGACCGCTTTCTCCACCCGAGCTATAAGGACCTTCCGAGCAAACTTATCGTTAAAGGCCTTAAAGTCGCTAATGATGAAGTTGCAGCGATACACTTTTTGACCCGGCTCTTTGGTCTTAAGGCAGGCTTGCACCTTGTGAAGTCAAAAAAATCAAATTTTTTTTTTTGCAGTTTCGGATACATACATGTTTTAATTTTACTCTCCTAAAATTTCAAGTCGAAATCTCTTGAATTACGAAAGTTATCGGTCGTTTGGTGGACCGGTGTCAAGCGCGTTGCCATTATAGTGAAAATTTTCAAACGCGTTTTTCTCGAAACCATGTTTTCCGAGTTGGCGGAAGTCGTACAAGCCGCAAAAATTGAGCAATCGTCATGAAATTTTTTATACATGTTCCTCAGAAGTATGTGCATGGTATAGACTAGGATCTTTTGAAAATATTAAAAATTGTTTATTTAAAAAAATAATGAGTAACGAAAAAATGAGGAAAAAACCGATTTTTTTTTCAAAAGCTCATAATTTTTGCATTTTTTATGTTTTTTCAATTATCCTAGTTCAAGCCATGCGAGCAAGTGTACAGATTAAGAATATATTCGTTTTTTGCGTTTCAGATTATTTCTTAACATTCCAAAAAATCCGCCATGAGGACGAGTTTTTCGCGGACATGCCGCCATTGTTCGGTACTCCCCCTCCCCCCTTCGCTTGGATCGCACTCAAAAAAATTGTGTAGCTTCAATAAACTGTACCCTACAACTGGCTAAAATTTTATTCCCACACCTACCATACTTTCCAAGAAATAAATTCCAGAAAAAAATCAGGTTTTGGGCGCCAACAAGGTGCAAGCCTGCCTTAACGCTGGTGACTGCTATAGTAGGGGCTTTCAAAGTTCTTTTGCACGTTGGTATGGATCACATTGAGTCTGTCGGCCGTTCCGATTCCAGCTGTTTAAAGACTAACCAAGGACTTCAACTTCCAGTCCGAATACTGTAAGAAAGGGCGCTTCGCCAGTCTCCGAGTGAATCGCGTGGCGAATTGCCACCTCGATCTCCGGGAAATACGTGTCACATTCTCGATGGTCATCATCCAATTAAGTCTTGAGATGCGAAATGCCAAAGGGGTCCATCGTCCCCTTGAAAATTTTTGACGTGAACCGTTGTCCGAGCGCACGATTATATGAACACCAAACTTGTAAAATATTTCTCCAGAAATCGATGTACAGCTACGGAAATGGCTGCTCTGTCTAGCCGCCAGTTGACTGGGAAATTCGGCGCCTTCGACTCCTTGCAGACTTAACGCCCGCGCATGAACTTTTGGACTTGCAGCACCATGCCGGGACAGAAGAACACATCACGGAAAGGTGAAGGATACGACGTTTTTCTGAGCTCGATATTGAAATGGAATCACTTAAGCTGTAACGACCACATAGCCAACCGACCTGAAAGGTCCTTCATGGACATAAACCGCTTTAAGCTTGCATGATTCGTAATGCACGTGAATGGCATCCCTTTGGCGTACAGCCACTGGAACAGCACCGCACCGTCTTTTAAAGTCTGCATGGAAACGTAATGCGTTTGATGGATTTTGGATAGGAGGCCGTCTATGCTGGGCAATGGGTGAGCGTCTTTGACCGTCACATCGTTGAGCTTACATGCATTTAAGCAGAAGCTGTCCTTTCGAGTCTGCGACACCGCCGTGGTCCGGTTGCTCCACTGGCTTTTGCTCTCCTCGTGGCTCCGAGCACTGTCATCTTGTTGACCTCGACCTCTACCATTTTCTGCTTCGCAGGAGACATCGGATAAGTACGAGCCTTGAAGACCTCGGAACCGTCGATCAGCTCAATCGATCTGTTCAATCAGCCATCCCTCTTGATTTTTCTGTTCGATTTTTTATAGCTCATGGATACGGGTCCTTCTTGTCCTCAGCGTAGTGTTCTATCTCCCTAGCATGGAATTTTTCGGCGTTCTTCACGCTTTCGGGATTAAAATGGTCTACCACCGTTGCAGCCAATCCAAATACCTTCAAGAAGTCCACCTAAAATACACTAACTTATGTTAACGCGTCTTATAATCGACCGATCTTCTCCAGCCTACATTCCGACTACGGTCTCTGGATTTGTGGACTTTGCAAGACACGGTTCGCATCCCACCTAACTGGTCGTCTGAGAAGATCGTGTTCCTGATCGTGTTATTATCCTCACGGGTCACGACCACATATTTAAGTATCCAACCGAAATAAGAAATCAGGTAGCAATTGATCTGCGATCTGTAACCAAGACCAATTGTCCTCCATTGCTGTGTTTCTCAATGTCCCAAAAGTTCCCAATTCTAAATCGATAGAAATCGATGTCTCACATACAACATTGCCTATCTCTACCACCCACCCATCCTACGGTGGGTGTCCCAGTGAATTTTTAATGGCCGGATCCACTGGCAGGCCGATCTTAGTTTTATTGGTTAGTTTTGCATACTGTTACAGGCTTACGTTTATTTGCTTACCAGCTCTACGATTTTAATGTCAAAATATGACAAATCCATTAATTCAGCAGATTCCCCTTTTTTACATAAAAAAAGTTAAGATTTTAAAAGTTATATTTTTTTGCTGTTTTTATACCCTTGCAGAGGGTATTATAATTTTGGTCAGAAGTTTATAACGCAGTGAAGGAGATGTTTCCGACCCCATAAAGTATATATATTCTTGATCAGGATCAATAGGGGAGTCGATATAGCCATGTCCGTCTGTCTGTCTGTTCGTCTGTTTCAATGCCGTTTGCAAGCTCAGCTCGATCGGACGTCTATATCCTATAGCTCCCATAGGAACAATCGGATATATCTTTGAAATTGAAATTCAATTTACAGTTAAGAATACGTGATTTGTAATATTTTTAATCGGACGTTGATGTACTATGATCAGCGCAAATGACACCAAGCAGTGCTTGTTACGCGCGGAGCCCTATTCCCCAATGGGCGTAAAAACGAGATCGCGAGAAGTGAAAAAGGACAATATAAAAGCGGACAGACTTAGATTAGAATTACGTACCAGACTAATACTAATTTTGTGCTAAGTAAGATAAAATTAATGATTTTAAGCTTGACAAAGAGTCGGTAGTAGAAATAACATGGTATAGTCTATTATAGTCGTTACACAGCACTCTAAACGGTTCATGCATATCATAATTAGATCTACAAATATTTAAAGTATGAGAAACATAGTTCCTGGTAATTCTATTAGGCACGGTGAAGTTTATGCGACCCAGTAACTCGGGACTATCCACATCCCCGTGAATAAGTTGAGCGCTATTTAAATTCAAAAAAATTTTCAAACCCCATGTTTGAAAAGCATTTAGGTCCGATTGTAAGTCTGAACTGCTGGAAATTTCGTTATATTGCAGGCATAACTTAACGTCATGTGCGTACATAAGGGCACGCGACTTTGTCAAGACTAGAGGGAGATCGTTTATAAATAAAGTAAAAGGAAGTGCGCCAAGGTGGCTTCCTTGTCGGACGCCTGAAGTTACTTTGATCAAATTAGAGATAAAGTTTTTAAAGAGGACTCGTTGAGTCCTACCACTTAGATAACTTAAGATCCATGTTAGAAGATCACATGGAAACCCTAATAACCCTAGCTTTAATACAAGAAGCGAGTGGTTTACTGAATCAAACGCTTTACTGAAATCAGTGTAAACTACGTCAGTCGGCATGTTCTTTCTGAAGCCATTTATTACAAAAGATGATAGCTCCAAGAAAGTTGTCGTCGTAGATCTTCGCCTTATAAATCCATGTTGACATGCAGATATAATTGATCTACAAAGATTTTGCAAGTGAAGTGTAATAACGTTTTAGAAAAGCTTTGGGATGGCGGATAATTTGGATATGCCTCTGTAATTGCTTGTATTTGATTTATTTACTTTCTTATGAAGGAGAATAACAAATGACTCCTTCCAAATAAGTGGGAGAAGTTTTTAAAGACAAGGTAAACAATTTGTGCAGAGGTCAACACAGAGTTTCAGCACAGTATTTAAGCACGCAGCCTGGAACTCAGTCCAGACCCGGTGAATAGACTGGTTTAACTTTGTGGAAATCCAAGAGACGGAAGCTTTCGCTTGACCTCGGACAACAATTAAGTTTGACTTGGATATGGCATAAATTCAGCTCTAAAGTTGGATGGTAAGGATCTTCCCGTTGTGTAAGTGGTGATTTTTTAATAGACAAACGCCTTCTGAATTTAACACAAAACACAAGTCCAGTAAACTTCCTAAGGAGTTTTTTAACATGGTTCACTTGGGATAGCGCGATGTCAAGCAAGTAGTCAATAAAGTCATGCTGCACTAAAGGAAGTAAAATATTAGAGTTTTCGTCTGGGGACAATGTCACACTAGGTACGAGGGTGGTCCGATACGTACTTAGCCTCCAAAAGAAAAATGAAAATTTTGGAAAAGTGGCGATTTATTTCTCAACATAATCTACTTTTAGCTCGATACACTTGACCCAGCGATGCTCCAACTTCTTTAACCCGTCTGAAAAATACGTTTTCTCAAGGTCTGCAAAATAGGCCTCTGTGGCGGCGACGACCTCCTCATTCGACGCAAATTTCTGTCCAGCGAGTGACTTTTTCAAGTTTGAAAATAAAAAGAAGTCACACGGGGCTAAATCTGGAGAATATGGTGGATGGGGTAGCAGTTCGTAGCCCAATTCGACCAATTTGACCTTGGCGAGGGCGGAAGTGTGAGACGGTGCATTGTCATGATGGAAGAGCACATTTTTCTTCGCCAAATGGGGCCGAATTTTCTGCAATTCTGCAAAAAACGGTGGCCATCCCCTTTCCGGCCGATGGGACAGTCTTCGCCTTCTTCGGAGCAGGTTCGCCGGGTGAAGTCCACTGTTTCGACTGTTCCTCGGTCTCTGGTGTATACCAATGGATCCATGTTTCGTCGACGGGAACGAAACGACGCAGAAACTCCTTCAGATTGCGCATAAACAGCGTCAAATACTGCTCTGAAGAGGTCTCACGGTTGCGTTTGTTGTCCGGAGTGAGCAAACGCGGCACCCATCGCGCCGACCTCTTTCTCATGCCCAAAATTTCATGCAGGATATGACCCACTCGGTCTTTTGACATGCCTACTGTCTCAGCTATCTTCAATCGGCGGTCTGCCAATACGAGATCGAGAATTTTTGTCACGTTATCCTCCGTGGTAGTCGTTTTCGGGGCACCTGGGCGTGGCTCATCAAAAACCGTTGAAACTCGTTAAACCAATTTTTGACGGTCGCCATCGAAGGAAAAGAGTAACCGTTTGATTTCTTTGATTTCGCTGTGCGATTTCCCTACCAAATACAAGAATGGGAATCACAGACCGATATTGCTCTTTCTCCATTTTTCTAAAATTCGCGGACACGTCCGATTCCACACGCAGTCAAGACAAAACTACGAGTCCGATTCGGCTGAAATTTCGACAGCAGCCATCTACGAGAATGTACTGCACGATAGTAAATTTCTCTTGCGATAGTGACGCCATCGGGCGGTGAGGCTAAGTACTTATCGGACTGCCCTCGTATCTGACAGTTTTTTTGAAATGGACGGAATAACTAAGTAATATATACAAAACTACCGGGGAACGATAATTTTATACCTAGGAATTCGATGTCATAAAATTATTCGAAAGTTTGTAATTCAGACGAAAAGGTTTAGTCGACAGCAATCAGGACTCCACCTCCACGTCTGGACTGACGATCAAGCCTGTAAATTATCCGGGAGAATTTCAACGCTACGAATTTCCGGCCTTAACCAGGTCTCTGTACATACCATAATATTATATGGGAATGAAAAACTATCCGGGTACAATTTAGTCAGCTTACTAAGTAGGCCTCTAGTATTCTGATAGGAAAGAAGAAAAGAGCAGGCTAGTTTTTTCTCCTGAACTATTCTTTTTTCTCTTAGCTTCGTATTCTTTTACAAATATGCCCTCGGGCCAGAAACTGGCGAAGCACACAGATGCAAAAAGAGCAAAAGGAATACCAATCTTAAATGATTATACTTTCCTAGCATGAGACAATTTAAATTGTTCGACCTTCAAATCATCAATTTGGATTTTGTTACGGATATCAGCCGTAAAATCCATTGATGAGAGGTCTGGGGCGAGCCGTGAAACAAATACATGTTTTAGCTGGGGCACCCGAACACAAGAAACCGTTTTTGGTACAACACATGCAACGCTTTTTGGTACTACAGAGTTTTTATCTGTACTACCATTATCGGCCGGTAATCCGGTTGTTAAGTCCACATGAGGTGTTTGGGCAACTACTTTATTTTGATCCACATCGGTTCCAGCAACTTCGGGTACCGAATCACTTTTTGCCCCCGATCTTAATACCATTTGAGTGGCGCCTAAGATTGGCAGCTGAGCTGGAATCGAATCGCGGGCAGCAGGTTGCACGGCACCGGCCATAGTGCCGACAGCGACTTTTTTGCGCTTTGGGGAATCGGGCTCAGCTGGCATGCGACTAGTGAGCTGCGATCCAAGCGCCACGAGCAGGTCCGTATTTTTACGGCAGTTCCGGATTAATTCCGTAACACTGCTTTTTGTGAGCCGCCTAATAGATATTGCATGACTCTCATATACGATGCATTCATCGCAATAGTAGGGAAGGCCATTCCTCTTATCGATGGCATCGCAAACCAGGACAGTATAGCCAAGACTTTGCGTGATACATTTTATCACATGTATGGCAGGGAATACTTTACTGCCCAGCCGAGATAACTTTCTTTCAATTTTTCAATGAACAGAAAGCCATTATCACTGACCACGGACCACTGTGCACTATAGCGTAGAGCTGCAAAAAAATCGATGGTACTATCGATAATATCGATGACTGGCCGCCGGTGACCGTCTTCGATATTTTTCAGACTATCACGATAGTATTACAAAAAATTTGCATCACTTGGATTTCGAAGAATTAAGAAGGTAAGCACGTTTTGGATACGAAAAATTAAATATTTATTTCTTTTGTTTTCGACAGAAATATTCAAATTTTGGTGGTTTCGGTATTCCGGTGATTCCTTAAAAATGGATGGCGAGGGAAAAAGTAAGTGGATGGAAAAGATATTAAGAAATTAAATTCTCATATATTTTTTTTACACAATAGATGGAGACAAGGATGTGGAGCAGACAGCATCGATAGATATTGAAGTAGTGGGCAAGGCGCAAGAGAAATCTTTGAAAAAGTTGAGCCGATTGGCAAGTTCGGTGTGGGATCTCTTTGAAAAAACAAAAGATGGTAGGGAAGCGAAATGCCGCATTTGTAAAACGATTTACAAAACCAGCGGAAACACCAGCAACCTTGCCGATCATTTAAAGAGATTCCACCCAACTCACAGCCAGTACAAGGCAACGCAACCGACAGTAAAGAAATTTTTTAATCACGATGAGTACGACAGCAATTCGGTCCGAAAAGCGAGTCTTGATATGGCGTTGATGGGAATGATTGCTAAGGACATACAACCTTTTTCTATTGTGGAGGACGAAGGGTTTAGGAAGTTTGTCAAGCTATTAGATCCCCGCTACACATTGCCGTCACGCACAACGCTTCAGGACGTGAAAATGAAAAACATGTACATACCCTCAGTGAAAAACTACAGTCGATCAGTGTGCGATTACAACGGACTGCTGGACTAGCAAAGCCAATACTGGTTATTTGACCATAACAGTTCACTTCATTGACGGGAACTTCAAGATAAATTCGGCAGTATTGGCAACACAGCCACTCCTATGTGCAACAAATCATTCTGCTGACAATATCGCATCATCATTGCGCGCAGAACTGATGAAATGGAGTCTGTTGCCAAAAGTTTGCGCAATAGTTACGGATAATGCCAGCAACATGGTGAAAGCATATCAACTTCTTGAGAAAAGACATCTTCCGTGCTATGCTTATGTACTTAACCTGGTTATACAAGACTGCCTTGCTATAAAAGAGATTCAGACTGTGTTAACAAAATGCATGCGAATAGTGACCTTTTTTAAAAGCAGCACAATTGCCTATGAGAAATTCAAACTAGCTCAAGGTCTCGGCAAGCCATACAGCCTTAAACAGGAGGTTTGTACACGCTGGAACAGCGCGTTTCAAATGGTCGAGCGCATACTCTTGACCAAAGAGTTTATTTCTTACGTACTGCTTACCTTGTCCGAGGCGCCGGAGTGAACCATGTTAAGAACTCCTTAGGACGTTTACTGGACTTGTGTTTTGTTTCAAATTCAGAAGGCGTTTGCCTATCAAGAACGTCACCACTTACACAACCGGAAGATCCTTATCATCCAACTCTAGAGCTGACTGTAGACGCAAGAACAGAGCTGAATAAAAAATCCGAAAAGTCGGTTAAACGAATCCGCTGCTTTCGTAAGGCAAACTTTCATCTTTTAAATACTTTTATATCCGGCTATGACTGGTCCGAATTTTATTCATGCACTAACGTGGCTAAGGCCGTTAATATCTTTTATAATGCATTGAATTCCTTCTTTTATCTGTGTGTTCCGTTATACTATCCGTCAATTTCAAATAAACCTCCATGGTTTAATAAAGAGTTGTCACACCTAAAAAATATTAAGTCCAGACTTTTCAATAAATTTAAAATGTGCGGTTCACAATCTGCCTTCTCTCGGTACCTAAGGGCTCGGTCAAATTTTATCGTGCTTAACGCCCGGTGTTATAAAAGCTATTTGACTCGTTGTAGGGTCCAATTTTCACAAGATCCAAAACAGTTTTATAATTTTGTTAACACTAAGCGTAAATCAGCCTGTTACCCTGCATCACTATCATTCGAAAACTCTACGGCAAATTCTGATCAGGCAATTGCCGATCTATTTGCCCAGTTTTTCCAGACAACATATTCTGTTTCATCCCGTCCAAATCCGTCTTATTCAAATGCCATACCCAAGTCGAACTTGATTTTTTGTCCGAGGTTAAGCGAAAGCTCCCTTCTTTTGGATCTTCATAAAGTTAAGCCTGTCTATTCACCGGGTCCGGACGGAGTTCCAGGCTGCGTGCTGAGGTACTGTGCTGAAACTCTGTGTAGACCTCTGTACAAATTGTTTACCTTGTCTTTAAAAACATCTCATTTCCCACTTATTTGGAAGGAGTCATTTGTCATTCCCCTCATAAGAAAGAAAATAAATGCAATACAAGTAATTACAGAGGCATATACAAATTATCCGCCATCCCAAAGCTTTTCGAAAACACTATTACACCCCATTTGCAACATCTTTGTAGATCGATTATATCTCCATGTCAACATGGATTTATAAGGCGAAGATCTACGACGACAAACCTCTTGGAGCTAACGTCTTTTGTAATAAATGGCTTTAGAAAGAACATGCAGACTGACGTAGTTTACACTGACTTTAGTAAAGCGTTTGATTCAGTAAATCACTCGCTACTTGTATTAAAGCTAGACTTATTAGGGTTTCCATGTGATCTTCTAACATGGATCTCAAGTTATCTGAGTGGTAGGACTCAACGAGTCCTCTTTAAAAACTCGATCTCTGATTTGATCCGAGTTACTTCAGGCGTCCCACAAGGAAGCCACCTTGGCCCACTTCTTTTTACTTTATTTATAAACGATCTCCCTCTAGTCTTGACAAAGTCGAGTGTCCTTATGTACGCAGATGACGTTAAGTTATGCCTGCAATATAACGAAATTTCTAGCAGTTCAGACTTACA
This sequence comes from Drosophila rhopaloa, assembly GCF_018152115.1. Lineage (NCBI taxonomy): Eukaryota > Metazoa > Arthropoda > Insecta > Diptera > Drosophilidae > Drosophila > Drosophila rhopaloa. Next base: position 270,082 of record NW_025335088.1, read on the forward strand.
ATCTGACCTAAACGCTTTTCAAACATGGTGTTGTGAAAATCTTTTGGATTTAAATAGCGCTAAGTGCAAAGTAATGACATTTTTTCGGGTGAACCCACAATATGCAACGTATACGCTGGGTGGTTGCGCGTTGTCTAAAATTACGCATGTTGATGACCTTGGCGTCCTCCTTGACCCTAAACTTAAGTTTTGTGACCATATTACTTCTATGGTGAATAAGGCCAGGGGAGTACTTGGATTTATTAAAAGGAAATTCGATGATCCCTATGTTACAAAGACTCTCTTCATTTCACTAGTCCGTCCAATCCTGGAGTACTGTTCTGCAGTTTGGAGTCCTCAGTATGGTGTACATATAGACCGGATAGAGTCTGTGCAAAAGAACTTTTTATTATTTGCTCTACGGGGCCTTAACTGGAATGCAAGCCTTATTTTACCATCCTACTCTAGTAGACTTCTCCTAATTAATCTACCATCCTTAGTAAACCGTAGAACGATGCTTGGCACAACTTTTATCTATAAACTTATTCACGGGGAAGTGGAGAGTCCCGAGTTACTGGGTCGCATAAGCTTCTCCGTGCCTAATAGAATTACCAGGAACTATGTTCCTCTTACATTAAATATTTGTAGATCTAACTTTGATATGCATGAACCGTTTAGAGTAGTGTGTAACGACTATAATAGACTATACCACATTATTTCTACTACCGACTCTTTGCCAAGCCTAAAATCATTAATTTTATCTTACTTAGCACAAAATTAGTATTAGTATTAGTCTCGTACGTATTTGTAATCTTAGTCTGTCCGCTTCTACATTGTGCTTTTAACTTCTCGCGATCTCGTTTTTACGCCTATTAGGCTCCGCGCGTAACAAGCACTGCTTGGTGTCGTAAGGGCCACTTGTTTGCGCTGATCATAGTGCATCAACGTCCGAATACCATATAGCTCCTATAGAAAAATCAAAAAATTTAAAAATAATAAAAATTGTATTTTTTTATTTATCAAAAATACCTTCGAGATATAGTAATTATTTACTATATGATGTCGTCGACTGCAGCTCCAAACACAAAGTCAACAAAAAAGATGACAACAAAACAAAACCAAAACAATACTCAAACAATAAGACAAAATTAACCGTGTCCAACAACAACAGATTTGTCAAAACTAGCTGAATTTGTCCTACTAGCTGAAATTCAACCAGAACTGGGTCAAGAGACCCAACGGATACCAAAGCCCCAAACAATTTACATTAGGGAGGAAAGCTCGACAATATTGTTGCGCTGGTCGGGGACAGAAATTTTCATTTTGTTCCGATCACTAAAGGGAATATTCAGGAAACCAAACTTCAGACCAAATTCGAGGAACATTTCCGAGCTGTGTCCGAATACCTGGAGGAAGCTAAAAAAAAAACTACTACACGTACCAACTAAAAAGCAGCAACAGGTTGTAAGTTGTACTAAAAGGAATCGAGCCAGACGTAACCCCAATGAACTTATCGATGCCCTTAAAGAAACCTGCTTTTCGTTAGTAACTTTAGAAACATCATTAACAGCATCAAAAAGCCGCAACCACTCCACAAGGTAGAGCTGGAGCCGGACTGCACAGTCTTGAAGAAAAATTAAGTGCATCCCATTTATAACCTGAAATACCTATTGCACCGAAGAATTAAGGAGGAAGAACACTTTCACAATTCCGCTAATTGCCCTGCCAACATGAAAGATCGCCAAAAGAAGAAATGTGGAAATTGCGAGGGAAATTACACGGCAAGCTAGAGGGGCTGTGTGGTCTAAAATGAGTTGAAAACAAGAGAGAACGCTATAGTCGAGTGCCTCGACTATTAGATACCCGTTACTCAGCTAAAAAAGTTCAAATTATCAATTTTAATTCGGAGATCTCTTAGCATTGGCAGCTTTCAAGCACGAGCATCAGCACAACTGGCAGCTTTTGTCCTGCACCAGCAGCTGTGTTTATGTTTATGTTTTTGAGTGCAATAAATTCACTAGAAATATTAAACATACATACTTATATTGGATAAACACATACATTCTTAAATAGTATTATGTATATTAAAGTCTAAATGTTTGCACAACACGAGTAACGGGTATAGCGAATAGCTTTCTTTGAAAGGAGTTATCTTTGCCGGGCAATTGCAACTGTGTACAATGTAAATACATACATATAAATATGCTTACATACATACACACATGCACCATTGTTTTACTCAGACCTCCAATTTGGCTAACTTGATTTGATTTGCATAGTTCTTGGGATATAGTTCGGTATTGACAAATGAAAACCATCGCAATTTCCTTTAATAGAAATCCTTATCGAGAATTAACGTTGACTCTGTTGAGCACCTTGGCCAGCTGTTCCAAAGTCATCCGTTAGATGGCGCTACCACGGGCCATGAAAGGCGGAAATGTAGGCGCTAGCCAGGCTTAAGCGTTTAATAGGTTTTTGGGCGTTAGAGTGGGCGTAGCAAACTTTTATTAGGCAAATCGATAGGTATTGACGAAACAAATACATATCAATTACAATTTTCATAATAGCATCAAAACTGTGGCCACAGCTTGTGGCTTGTGGGCGTCAGAGGGGGCGTGGCACCATTTCGAAACAAACTTGCGCTGCGTAAAAACTCCTAAAATCTACATGCAAAATGCCAATCTTCTAGCTTTTATAGTTTTCGAGATCTCAGCGTTCATACGGACAGACAGACGGACAGACGGACAGACGGACATGGCTAGATCGACTCGGCTAGTGATTCTGAACAAGAATATATATACTTTAGGGTACTTTAGTCGGTTCCGACTTATATACTGCGTGCAAAGGAAAGAAGGGTGTGTGCGAAGTTTCAATTCGATATCTTTAAAACTGAGAGACTAGTTCGCGTAGAAACAGACGGACAGACTGACATGCTTATATCAACTCAGAGGTGATCCTGATTAAGAATATATATACTTTATAGGGTCGGAGATGTCTCCTTCACTGCGTTGCACACTTTTGACCAAAATTATAATACCCTCTGCTAGGGTATAAAGAGGTTCCGGTCAGTGACCTAATAACCCCAAAAATGGTTTCTAATTATGACCTAATCATACGTCTCTGCTACTATCCGAAAAAAAGGAAAAATCTTTTATCATAATGAAAAGACCACACAATTCCGTCATTAGTTTATTATTGTGTCTGTCTGAATTGTTCGAAAATGGTCTTCTAACACCCAAAATACCATATCTGGAAGCACACAATGTTATCCCGGCAAATCAAATTGGCTTCCGTCAAAACCATGAAACAATCGATCAAGTTAACAGAATACGCACAGCCTTCGAGCATCGGGAATATTGCAGCGCAATATTCTTTGATGTATATCAAGATTTCAATCGAACCTGGCTCGATGGCCTCATGCATAAGATCAAAACAAAGAAGTGCACTTGGACCTACTTTGTTCGTCCTATATACATTGGGATATTCCTACGAACGAGCAGCTAACAACATCTACGTTTGCTGACGACACTGCAAACCCAAGTCGCTCAAGGTGCCCACGCCGAGCAACACAACATAATGTGGCTATCTGATTGGAGTATTAAAATAAATAAACAAAAATGTAAACACATTACGTTTACTCCCAACAGGCAAACATGCCCTCCACTACCATTGAATATTACGCCGAATTCCCAAGTCAACGAAGTAACGTATGTCGGCGTGCACCTAGACAGACGACTAACCTGGAAAAGACACATCGAATGTATGAAACTACTTCTAAAACTAAAAGCCAGCAGTTTCCACTGGATATCAAACGCTCTATCGCCCCTGCGTCTGGACTACAAGGTCCTGCTCTACAACTTCACTCTCAAGCCTATCTGGACATATGGCTCCCAGCGCGTCATATCACTGTTAGATTACTAGAAGATTTTTTACACTTATTGTTAGTATCCGAAAGAAGAAGATAAATTAAATAAAAAGCAAAGCAAGATCAAAAAAAATTGTTTTTAATAAAAACAACTACATTTCTATGCCCATATTGCTAAAAACAATGAATATATATATGACTTCTTCATTGCGTTGCAAACTTTTGACTGAAATTATAATACCCTCTGCAAGGGTAGTTGTCTTATATCGACTATTTATCAAAATATTCCTTTGAGCCATAGTAATTATTTACTTTATCATAATTATGCTTTTAGTTTTGTCAAAATCGGACAACAATATGCAGCGTAAAATCGAAATAGCTTCATTGGAAAGTTTCAGCCAAATGGAAATACAGAAGAAGGAACAGGCGGGCTAAAGCTTAGACGGATATGGCTTGATCAACCTTCCTAGTGATGGTGATCAAGAACATATATACTAATGTATTTAATGAAGTGTCGGAGAAGTCTCCCTTACTGCGTTGCAAACTTTAGACTGAAGTTAGGAAGGGGGTATTATTTTAAAGGGTATACAAAATTAGACTGGTTTAAAAACTCTGGTTTCTCAAAGTTACATTTTTGTGATTTAGACCCTTAATGAATACCCTAGTTATGTTATTTTGTTTTTGTTTTGATAAGAAATTTTTTAAAGAATGTTTTTGTGATTATTTTAAATCGTTAAGTAAAAATTTAACTGTTTTCTATGCCACTGAAATGTGATTTTAAGTATAAATTGTTTTGAAAGAGATTTTTGTGATTATGATGATTTTTCTATTATATTGCTTTTAATGTTCGCCATTATTTGCTATTAATTTTCGCTTGCAGCAAGCCAAAATCAAAATAATACTTTTTCTTCAGTTATATAGATAAATATCTTTGTCGTTATAGCATAACATAACAAAACAAAGCAAGTATTATAAAATGTAATAATTAAAATCATGAAGTTTTAATGTTGATTCAATCATACTTTAAAGATTTTGGTTTCTCGATCGCTATTAGATAAAAAAAAGAATAACTTTTAGAAATCTAAATTGTTTTTGAAACACTTTTTAATAATGTTTATCCTGATATTTAAAATAAAATTAAAAAGCCATTTTTATTTTAGCGCGTATTTGTGTACTCTTTTTAGAAAGTTAAGTCCTCTCGTTTTTACAAGTAATTTATGAAATTTAGCTTTAAGGAAATAATTTATAAAAGCTAGTTAGTAAATAAAATATATCTCAAACTAAAGAAGGTAACAATGTTTTATGAAGCTGGCATAACCACCCTTAAATCTTCTATTCTCTAATTTTACTCAAATATAACTCAAATAATATTATGTTAGTACTTTATTAAGTTAAAATTCTTTATTTGAGTATTTTATTTTTAGACACAACAACCCTATACACAAGTAAAAAATTATTTTAGTTTCTATCCTACCTGTAAGGGTGGAAAAATCGGCCAATTTTCTTGGAGGTTGATTTTTTAATTTATGTACCTTTAAATTTTATTTATACTGTTTCAGTCTTGTCAACAAATCGTCTTCACATATATTTGGTATTCAGTAAACCGTTATCCACAAAGTGTACACTTTACTGACTTATGTATGTGTATTTACACGATTACTAAACCGAGCGAATAGGGTGGCAGTCATGCACTGCTAATGACAATAGAACATAATGGTATAATCATCAGCCACTTCGTTATAGTATTTTATTATTAAACGGTATAATGTATCTTTTGTTTATTTAAATATTTAATTATTATCAAAGTATATAAATCAGTAAACGAACGACTGTGAATAAATAGAATAGATCAACGGCAATTTTACTACCCCTTATGATTAATTATCGATTTTCGATTGCACAAGCTACTATTAGCGATTTATCATTTATTTTGGAACAAGTGAGAAAATCAAATCATTTTCAACTAGGTTTAACCCTATTAAACTTATTTTAAAAATTCTTTTCCCTTCTTTCATTTTGATAAATGCTATAGCCTAGTATCCAGATCGACAAACGATTACGCTAGCGTAAAAACTTTGATCTTTCGAGTGTGACCAACATTTTGAGAGTTCATCAGATTTAAGCGTGCTACGGTCGTACTGTCTGGGTATTAATGTTATTTTGTCCTCACAAGTAAACACCTGCAATCGACTTTTGTGAGTTTTTTGAGTTTTTCCCTCCATTTCCACTTTCAGTGAGAAGCGCACGCCAAAAGATTAAATTTTTTAATCCAAACATTATGATATTATCAACTACCTTGGCAAAACAAGTCTACCGCTGTACAAAGAAATTAAAAAACAATACAATTTAAATTTAACAGTTGTTTTTTTTTATTTACTGATAATTATTTGCTAATTTAAAGTTCATAGCTGCACTTTTATTGTGTTTTTTCGTACATTCTGGACCTAAAAAACATTTTGCTCTGACAAGAGGCACCACAGATAGTATTAATGTTATTTTGTCCTCACATGTAAACACCTGCAATCGACTTTTGTGAGTTTTTTGAGTTTTTCCCTCCATTTCTTATAATGTGAGAAGCGCACGCCAAAAGATTAAATTTTTTAATCTTTTCGCTAGGGTTCACGTTTCCGCAGACTGGCAACGCTATGGAATTTTCTGGTATTTTTTCGTCGATCAGGAGACCGACGTGAAAAAAAGGCCCGACGAAAAGTGAACGCCAGCTGTTTGCCTCTCGCTCTCTCTCATGACTGGCGTACAGTTTTCGTCGATCTGGATACTAGGCTTAAAGATGGTAAATCACTTGTAAATATACATGGAAAATCTTAAAGAAATTTTGTGAGCCGGGTAGTATATTATAACATTTAAGATCCGGTCACACTATTGTTCTCTTTGTTCGCTCTGAAAAATTGTGTATTCGAATGTAATAGTACAATGTACATTGTTTAAAATTGATTAAATTGTATCACAAAAGCAAACAATCCATTGTGTTACAGTTGTTCAATACTCAATGCTTATCTATTTTTTGGTCATAACTTTTTAAAGTTTGTCCCTAGCGGTTATAATTGGTGGATGTATATATGTACATTCATATGTGAAAATACAGTTGACAATATTCCAAATGTGGCTGCGTTGAGGTAATATTAATATTATAAGCATATGGCAACTTTATGCCATATACACATAATATATGTTCATTTTTGCAAATAAGAAACTAATTTAATTTAGTAATTGTTTTGTTAACTCAAAAATACAAAATACCATATTTTTAAATGTTTAACTACTAATTAAATGCTTGTTTATTTTAGCATAAATTAAAAGTTACAACAACAATACATGTATGGACGCCGGCCACTTATTCTGGTATTCATTTTCATCAAAACAACGAATGCAGAAATTTTTTTTTTGAGGAACTGCACTTTTTATAAGACAGATTAAGAAAAGCATAATACGACCACATGTGAGAGGTAGCGTCTTTGCATTTAAAACTATGGAAAAAAGCCTTTGCCTTTAGAAAAAATAATTATATTGATGGTTCAGTTCTGTCATTGCTCTGTAAAGCCGATAGTTTGGTGAAGATAAAATATTAATTATTAAAATTAATCGAATATCACTGTTAAATAACATAATATTTTTGATTAAGTTTGTATTCGATATTGAATGTCCAAATGGTTCCTTAATTATACATAAGTGCCTGTATAAAAATTCTGGGCCAGATTTAAAGACTAATAATCAAAATTAAATCAAAAGATTCCACTAAGAGTAATGTCAACATCAAATAAAGAAAAATGGCAAAGTATAGAGATTACCTTTAAGGTAGTTTATGCAAGGACCTAAAAATACATATGTATAATTAGTCTGAAGCAGCCAAATTAAATATACTGAATTATAAGAATCAATTATAAAAACAAGCATAGTCGTGCCACTATGGTTGGTTCTCAGCAAAAAAATAATCATATAAAATTATCAGAAACACACGGATTAAGCAAAGATTGCACATTCACAGGTGAAAGTAATTTGAACACAACTTTTCTGGAAAACAGACAAATCGCAAAATCACCTTTATCTCCAAAATCACTACCTCAGCAAGCAATTCAGATGATTAACCAAAATTCTACCCAAGCTGGTATCACTCAAACTAATTCTCATATTTCAACTCATCACCCGTGTCGGGGCAGTGGATTGCAGTATTTCAGCAGTAGTTATGGATCATCAGCAACGGTTCATGATCGTAAAGACGATTTTCCACAGCAGCCCTCAAATAAGTATGCCAATTATACTGGAGATGTCAACAATTTGCCCACTTCCGATGCGTGTGAAATTTTGGGACCCATTCAAGGTAACTACTAATTAGCCCTAAAGATGAATTACAATTATCTTATTACATGTTATTTATTTTAGCAATATCTTTGCCTAATGTAACGTCAGTTTCTAAAAAAACGGATGTTCCCCGGTTACATTTAGGTAATATATCCGGGAATTCTAAATCACAATCGGTACCCGAATGTGAATCCCTCGTTTTGTTGAAAGAATCTCCAGTAATGGAAAGCGACACATTCTCATTTCATGAGCAAATTATAATGTCGGGTCAACAAAAAAGTGAGTTGCAGGAGAAACCAAAGGTACTCGTCGTTTCACCACAACAAGTAATGATTTTATACATGCATAAGTTGACTCCATATGAGCGTACAGAAATACTCACTTATCCGCAGATTTATTTTATTGGTGCCAATGCTAAGAAGCGCCCAGGAGTCTATGGCCCAAATAATTCTGACTATGATAATGAGCAAGGTGCTTATATTCATGTACCTCATGATCACGTGGCATATCGATATGAAATGCTTAAGATAATCGGAAAAGGTAGCTTTGGACAGGTGATTAAAGCGTACGATCATAAGACTCATGAGCATGTTGCCTTAAAAATAGTGCGGAACGAAAAGCGGTTTCACCGTCAGGCACAAGAGGAAATTCGCATTCTTCATCATTTGCGTCGCCACGATAAATACAATACTATGAACATAATACATATGTTCGACTACTTTACATTTCGAAATCATACTTGCATTACATTTGAGCTCCTCAGCATTAATCTTTACGAATTAATTAAGAAAAATGGATTCAAGGGTTTCAGTTTGCAGTTGGTACGAAAGTTTGCTCACTCACTGCTTCAATGTTTGGATGCTCTTTATAAAAATGACATTATTCATTGTGATATGAAACCAGAAAATGTACTATTAAAACAACAGGGTCGGTCTGGCATAAAGGTAAGTTTAGTTTGCAGACCTATTCAAATATTTCCCTCTTTAGCGGGACAAATTAGAACATTTAATAATATAAAGGTTAAATGTGGAAAATACATATGAAACTACCTATTCTTTAAAGACTTTCTTTCTTTTAGAAAAATGGTAAGGGCAAGTTATTTGAAAAAGAATTAGTTGTATTATTATTGTGTGCAAGCCGAAAATCACGGTTTTTAGAAAAACATTGCTTTCCCTTTTGTCTTACTACGATCACGTTATGTGTGCGATTTTCACCTTACATCATTTGAAATGTTTACCGTGGTATTTTTATACCCTTGCAAAGGGTATTATAATTTCAGTCAAAAGTTTAAAACGCAGTGAAGGAGACATTTCCGACCCTATAAAGTATATATATTCTTGATCAGCATCACCAGGAGAGTCGATCTAGCCATGTCCGTCCGTTTACTTTCCCAAAAGTTGTCTTTCTATTGCAGGTAGTATATAAGTCGAAACTAGCCGGATCGGCCGTCTATATCATATAGCTTCCATATAACTGAACGATCGGAAATGCCATAAATTTGCTTTTTTTAAAGTTTGGAAGTTGGGATTTTCTATGGGTTTTGTTTTTGGGCAATCAATCCGACCAACCAATTTTCATAAGGATCGGCCGCCTATATCCTATAGCCGCCATATAAAGGATTGATCGGAACTGCCATAACTTTGGTGTTTGTAAAGTTAGGAAGTTAAGATTTTTTATGAGTATTAAGAACGCATCATCTGAATAGTTTTGGAGAATATAATTTACAGAATATTCTGCAAGGGTATATCAACTTCGGCTCCGCCCGAAGTTAGCTTTCCTTTCTTGTTAACATTACTTTCTAAAATAACTATTGATTAATTTAAAAAACTTTTGTTTTCGTTTTCATCATATAATAAATAAATAAATAATTGCTCTTTTCCCTTAAGTTGTACCTTTTCTGTACATTTAAGGTCCGTCTTATCGCCTGAACCGCATAGAACAAAATACATTTAAACAGAGAATAAATCGATTTATGTTTTTTCGGCGTACTTTTGGTCAACATAAAGTAATTTTCGTGACTTGGTAACAGCGTTATATAACAAATTTTCAAAAATGACAAATAAATTGTAATAAAACGAGGACGGAAGCTAACTTCGGCAAGCCGAAGTTTTAATACCCTTGCAGACTTTGACGAAATTGCTAAAAGTGAAAAAGTAGCGAAAGGAATAAGGTATACATAAGTAAACTAGATTTGCATCGTTTCAAGTCAATTGCTTTTATACTGCAAAAATGTCATATACAAAAGGGATACTTTCGCAGCCTTTAACAATTTTTACTATCTCCTTTAAGATATAGACTTCCGAGCGGCAAGCGCTTTTACCCTAATCAAGATATGCGTAAATAAATAAGAATTGGAAAATTTTATGTTAGTAGCTTACACACTGCGCGAAATATTCTGATAATCATCAAATTTGGACCGATTTCACCCTATTGTTCTTATGGGAGCTATAGGATATAGACGTATGTCAATAGCTTATACACTGCGCGAAATATTCTAAAAAACATGAAATTTTGACAGATTTCACCGTATTGTTCCTATGGGAGCTATAGGATATAGACGTCCGATCAGCACGCGCTTTTACCTTGATGAAGGAATGCATAAAAAAATACGATTTGAAAAAATGTACAGCAATAGCTTTTACACATCGCGAAATATTCTGAAAAACATCAAATTTGTTCCTATGGGAGCTATAGGATATAGACGTCCGATCGTCACGCGCTTTTACCCTGATCAAGGTACGCATAAAAAAATAAGATTTGGAAAGATTTATGTCAATAGATTTTACACTGCGCGAAATATCCTAAAAATCATTAAATTTTAACCGATTTTACCCTATTGTTCCTATGGGAGCTATAGGATATAGACGTCCGATCGCCACGCGCTTTTACCCTGATCAAGGTATGCATAAAAAAATACGATTTGTAAAGATTAATGTCAATAGCTTTTACACTGCGCGAAATATCATAAATTCTTGCAAGATATATCCAATTGTTCCTATGGGAGCTATAGGATATAGACGTCCGATCGGGGCGATTTTCAAACTTGATCTGCGTACACATGTTTTAGGACGATTGTGAAAGTTTCAGATCGCTAGCTTTTAAACTGAGCTCGCAAACGGTATTGAAACAGACGGACAGACGGACAGACGGACATGGCTATATCGACTCCCCTATTGATCCTGATCAAGAATATATATACTTTATGGGGTCGGAAACGTCTCCTTCACTGCGTTACAAACTTCTGACCAAAATTATAATACCCTCTGCAAGGGTATAAAAATTGATTTTCAATAATATTCACTTAAAAACTCGAAAAACATTGAATTGCATTAAATTATTAAATTACACCTTGGAGAAAAAACTGGCTTTAGTAAATCTTATAGCAAAGCAGAGGAGGGTATCAACCCGGTTAATTTAAAAGGTGAATAAAAAAGCCATAATACATTTTCTCTGCTTTTGTGAGAAAATCGTATTTGCATCCATATGGTAAATTACAATTTATACAATAACATATTTCAATAAAGAAAGAACGCTATTCGAGATTCTTGATTAAGAGATTTCTTATATAAACAAGAAAGGAAAGCTAACTTCGGGCGGAGCCGAAGTTGATATACCCTTGCAGAATATTGTACATTATATTCTCCAAAATTATTCATATGATGCATTCTTAATACTCATAAAAAATCCCAACTTCCTAACTTTAAAAACACCAAAGTTATGGCAGTTCCAATCGTTCAGTTATATGGCAGCTATAGGATATAGTCGCCGGATCCGGCTCGTTCCGACTTATATACTACCTGCAATAGAAAGACAACTTTTGGGAAAGTTTCAAGCAAATAGCTTTAAAACTGAGGGACTAGTTTGCGTAGAAACGGACAGACGGACGGACAGACGGACATGGCTAGATCGACTCTCCTGGTGATGCTGATCAAGAATATATATACTTTATAGGGTCGGAAATTTCTCCTTCACTGCGTTAAAAACTTTTGACTGAAATTATAATACCCTCTGCAGGGGTATAAAAATAGTTGTCTGCCAAAAAAGTTTGCTAGCAACTACGAAGATTCAGCTTCTTCATTATATAATTAACAAAAATTTTATATTATTAAACAAATCAATCACATTAATATTAAAAAGTATAAATTGTGTTTCTATCTGTTTTTAAATATTAAAGGTTATTGACTTCGGGTCGTCTTGCTTTGAGAATCAGCGAATATACACATATATACAGTCGCGCTTTTATCGCGCTCCTGAGGTAATTTTGGGGGCGAAATATGGAAGAGCCATCGACATGTGGTCTTTGGGTTGTATTTTAGCAGAGTTGCTATCTGGACACGCATTGTTCCCTGGCGAAAATGAAAGCGACCAGTTGGCTTGCATTATTGAAGTCCTGGGCATGCCAAATAAAAATATATTAGCCAGCTCGAAGAGGTCAAAATCGTTTTTCAGCCCAAAGGGATATCCACGGTATTGCACTGTTCGAACTATGACTGATGGAATGGTGGTCCTAATTGGTGGACAATCACGTCGAGGTAAACCACGTGGGCCACCATGCTCGAAGAGTCTTTCCAAAGCGCTAGATGGATGCAAAGATCCTCTCTTTCTGAATTTCATACGTGGATGCTTGGAATGGGATGCAGATAAACGATTAACACCATCCGATGCTTTAAAGCATCCATGGCTACGACGGCGCTTACCTAGGCCGCCAAGTAGCTCAAGTGGCTGTGGTGGGGTGAGTGGTGTTAGTGGGAACCAATCACCAGTAATAGGTAAAGTAGACATACAGTTTTAATATTTGTTTTAATGTTTGTTTGATTTTAGGTCAAAATAAGAGCTTGGCGACAGAAGTAACGTCGTCATCAACATCTGCTACATCTATCTCTTTAACAATACAGCGGGATAACAGCCATTCCAGTCTACGTCTTAAACATGGAGGTGTTAAGGAAATGGACTTTAAACTTACTAAATGCCACAATATTGCGGACGGAACATTAAGCGGAACAAAAGCACCTTTGATGAATACTGAGCTTTTAGTAGAAAGCTTCAGCAAAACCACAGTTACATCGCCACGATTACCGACAACGCATTCTGCTGACTCCGGCGGAATAAGTAGTCTTAGCGAAGTGGACGTTGGAGCCTCAAAATATTATCCGTCATCACTTTCATATTTACCGCATATGAATAATAACGAAAATAACCGTAGGTTTAGACTGTTATTTAAATATTAATATATTGCAACCTTTATTAACCATTGCTATACATAAAATATTATTTCAGGACTATTCAAATTCTCCGGCTCGTTAAACAGCTCGGCTAACTCATTGACGCAGTTGGAACAAGTCACAAACTTCGATGTTTTGGGAGAGTATGCGGCCTCAACCACTCCAAATGTACCAACAACAGACACTAGCTATGCGTTTGATTCAGGTTCAACGGCCATAGAGATTGCACAAGAAACCTTGGTTAATCTAACTAGCACGTACGCAATGGAAAAATCAAACGACATTATTGGGAACTCAAATTTGTCGCTTCTTTCAAACAAGTTAAAAGTACAGTCAAATGATATATAGCCAATTTTTGACAATATGCAATACCCCATGTAAAAGATTAGAAGCAGTACTTCATGTTGTTATCTGATTAATTGACAACGCACTGCCATACAAGTGATAAACGAAATACGTCTTGGCACTGATTTGCATTGCTCTAGTACTGGCATGAAATCGCACATGAACAGAAGAGATCTCACAAATTAAAATTAAAAATTATGCATTTTAATTACAAAAAGCGTATACCCGTTAATTGAGTAAAGCTTACTAAAATGTTAGGAAATTTTGTTTAATGTTGCGAACATTCTTTATTTCATATAAATAAAAGCCCTGATACAAGATACTTCTCCATTTTTTATACCCTTGCAAAAAGTATTATAGTTTTAGTCAGATGTTTGTACCTTAGTCCAGGACACATTTTCCTCTAAAGTATATATATTTTCATCAGCATGACTAGGCGAGTTAATATATTATTGTTATAATATCGCTATATACTTGAAATATTCAATATTTTGCATTTTTATGCATATTAAGTTGGAAAACGCACCTGATCGAACGTCAATACCTTATAGCTGTCATAGGAACTGTTGGGTTAAATTTACGCAATTTTTATACCTTTGCAGAGCGTATTATAATTTTGGTCAAAGTGTGCAACGCAGTGAAGGAGACATCTCCGACCCTATAAAGTATATATATTCTTGATCAGGATCACCTCCTGAGTTGATATAGCGATGTCCGTCTGTCTGTTTCTACGCAATCTAGTCTCTCAGTTTTAAAGATATCGAATTGAAACTTTGCACACACCCTTCTTTCCTTTGCACGCAATATATATGTCGGAACGACTATATCCTGTAGCTGCCATATAACTGATTGATCGGAAATGCCATAACTTTGGTGTTTGTAAAGTTAGGAAGCTGGGATTTCCTATAGGTTTTATATTTGGCCAATCAATCCGACCTACCAAATTTCATAAGAATCGGCCGACTATTTCCTATAACTGCCATATAACTGATTGATCGAAAATGCCATAACTTTGGTGTTTATTAAGTTAGGAAGCTGGGATTTCCTATGGGTTTTATATTTGGCCAATCAATCCGACCTACCAAATTATCGGACTTATCGAAATAATAAATTATAAGGATCGGCCGACTATATTTTTATACCCGTTACTCGTAGAGTAAAAGGGTATATTGTATTCGTGCAAAAGTATGTAACAGCTAGAAGGAAGCGTTTCCGACCCTATAAAGTATATATATTCTTGATCAGGGTCACTAGCCGAGTCGATATAGCCATGTCCGTCTGTCTGTCTGTCTGTCCGTATGAACGCTGAGATCTCGGAAACTATAAAAGCTAGAAGATTGGCATTTTGCATGCAGATTCTAGGAGTTCCTACGCAGCGCAAGTTTGTTTCAAAAAGGTGCCACGCCCCCTTTAACGCCCACAATCGCTTACATACGATTTTAAAAATTTAAATATTTCGGAAAAGTAAAAATGCAGTTTTATTGTGTTTATCGATACCTATCGAAATGTAGAAGAAATTTTTCAAATCGGACCATTCGTTAAAAAGTTATGCGTGATCAAAGTTTCTATCTCCATCTCCCTCGCACTCCCTTTACTTGAGTAACGGGTATCTGATAGTCGGGGCACCCGACTATAGCGTTCTCTCTTGTTAAAGTTAGGATGTTGGGATTTTTATGAGTATTAAGAATGCATCATATGAATAATTTTGGAGAATATAATTTACAGAGTATTCTGCAAGGGTATATCAACTTCGGCTCCGCCCGAAGTTAGCTTTCCTTTCTTGCTTAAAGCCTAGTATCCTGATCGACGAAAACCGTACGTCAGTCATGAGAGAGAACGAGAGGCAAAAAGCTGGCGTCGACTTTTCGTCGGGCCTTTTTTTCACGTCGGTCTCCTGACGAACGAAAAAAATACTAGAAATTTCCATAGCGTTGCCAGTCTGCGGAAATGAGTTTTGGGTGAACCCTAGCGAAAAGATTAAAAAAATTAATCTTTTGGCGTGCGCTTCTCACTGAACATTATAAGAAATGGAGGGAAAAACTCAAAAAACTCACAAAAGTCGATTGCAGGTGTTTACATGTGAGGACAAAATAACATTAATACTATCTGTGGTGCCTCTTGTCAGAGCAAAATGTTTTTTAGGTCCAGAATGTACGAAAAAACACAATAAAAGTGCAGCTATGAACTTTAAATTAGCAAATAATTATAAGTAAATTAAAAAAAACAACTGTTAAATTTAAATTGTATTGTTTTTTAATTTCTTTGTACACCGGCAGACGTGTCTTGCAAAGGTATTTGATAATATCTTTTAAAGGCTCTTTCCCGCAAATACGATATTTGAATTTTAACTGCTTGTCAACAAACCCAGCTGATTGACAGTACGACCGTAGCACGCTTAAATCTGATGAACTCTCAAACTTTTGGTCACACTGGAAAGATTAAAGTTTTTACGCTAGCGTAATCGTTTGTCGATCTGGATACTAGGCTTTAAGAAATTTTCGTTTTTTGCACCCGTATATTTGGTAATATAATGTTTTATTCACTCATCGACGTCTATCAAACTAATGAGTAACTCTGAAAAAACCGATACCAACAGGTGTCGAACTTTTCTCCGTTTTAGTCTTTAAACTCCTTTCTTGTATAAACTCTGTTTGTGATGATTGTCGTTAACAGTTTTTTTGTCATATTTTGCGAAATATCCAAAAAGTCATTAAATTTTAACCGATTTCACCCTATTGTTCCTATGGGAGCTATAGGATATATATGCGCGAAATATCTTCCATTCCTGCAAGTTATATCCGATTGTTCCTATGGGAGCTATAGGATATAGACATCCGATCGGTGCGGTTTTTAAACTTGATCTGCGTACACATGTTTTAGGATAATTGTGAAAGTTTCAGATCGCTAGCTTTTAAACTGAGCTCGCAAACGGTATTGAAACAGACGGACCGAGGGACGGATATGGCAATATCGACTCCCCTACTGATCCTGATCAAGAATATATATACTTTATAGGGTTGGAAATGTCTCATTCACTGCGTTACAAACTTCTGACCAAAATTATAATACCCTCTGCAAGGGTATAATAATTTAACTTACAGTCATATGACTGGTACTGAGTTATGGTGCCCTGAGAATTTCAGCTGCGTAGAAGGTCGTTGCGTTGTAGGAAAACCGAGTCAAACTTCTTGCGAGATGATTTGGGTTCACAGAGAGTTTTTCTACGCAAACTAGTCCCTCAGTTTTAAAGCTATCTGGATGAAACTTTACCAAAAGTTGGATTCTATTGCAGGTAGTATATAAGTCGGAACGAGCCGGATAGGGTGACAATATCATATAGCTCCCTAGGAAAAATCGGAAACAAAATTTAAGAAAGTATAATCTTACTGTTTTTATTTTTTAACAAGAGAGAACGCTATAGTCGGGTGCCCCGACTATCAGATACCCGTTACTCAGGTAGAGGGAGTGCGAGGGAGATGGAGATAGAAACTTTGATCACGCATAACTTTTTAACGAATGGTCCGATTTGAAAAATTTCTTCAACATTTCGATAGGTATTGATAAACACAATAAAACTGCATTTTTACTTTTCCGAAATATTTAAATTTTTAAAATCGTATATAAGCGATTGTGGGCGTTAAAGGGGGCGTGGAACCTTTTTGAAACAAACTTGCGCTGCGTAGGAACTTCTAGAATCTGCATGCAAAATGCCAATATTCTAGCTTTTATAGTTTCCGAGATCTCAGCGTTCATACGGACAGACAGACAGACGGACATGGCTAGATCGACTCGGCTAGTGACCCTGATCAAGAATATATATACTTTACAGGGTCGGAAACGCTTCCTTCTAGCTGTTACATACTTTTGCACGAATACAATATACCCTTTTACTCTACGAGTAACGGGTATAAAAATTGTTTTGTTTGTATATGCTTTGCTTTTTATATAATAAATATTCTTTCGGATACTAACAATAAGTGTATAAAATCTTATAGTAATCTAACTAACAGTGATATGATTATGGATGTTTTGGTTGGGAATACACCATGGTGCCCCAGTGATAGTCCCCAGGATTTTCGATTGTGCGCGTTGAATGATGTCAATGTTGCTGCTGCTCGCGTTCCCTCAGATAGGATTGAGAGTGGAGTTGTAGAGCAGGACCCTGTAGTCCAGTCGCAGGGGCGATCGAGCGTTGAAAATCCAGTGAAAGCTGCTGGCTTTTAGTTTTAGATGTAGTTTCTAGCATTTCATGTGTCTTCTACAGGTTTGTCGTCTGTCGAGGTCACCGAGATTCGTTACTTCGTTGACTTGGGGAATCGACGTACTATATAATGATAGTTAAGGGCATGTTTGCCTATTGAGAGTAATCGTTATGTGCGAGCGACTTAAGCTGCTCGTTCGTAGGAATATCCGATGTATATATGACGAACAGAGTAGGCTCAAGAGCGCTTCTTTGCTGGACTCCAGCTTCGATAATATAGTCGTCAGATGATGTTGTTCACGCAAAGGAGTGATTGGTTTAGCTTTACGATTCTTGCCATATTGCAATATATTTCAACGGCGCCCATCTGGATTTACCAGCAATAAAAACTAATTTTATATCTCCGCCATAAGATATGCGAAGGCCTGTTCGTTTGCATCCACGAAAATGTGCTCTTTACTATCCTTAGCTGACAAAAATTCTATTTTCAATTGAATTTTTTTTGATTTTTCCAATTCAAGTACCCAAACCCTAAATTTGCAAAACAAATTGTGTGGAATAAATTCGTTCCCAACACGTTCCCAAGATCTTGTTTGTTGATTCGCTGTTCAGTTGGACAGTCGGTGTTAACAAATCGTTTTTATCAACTGCTGACTTCGTTTTTAGTTAGAAACAAATCCTCTGTACTCAAACTTTCCCACCTTATGGACCCTCTTGACTTCCTGGCTGATTTCAAGGGCGTCTTCTTCAGACTCAAAACTAGCTAGAAAGTTATGTATCTACGTAATGCCTTGTTTGGATAGAATCAATTACTGCATCCCTGAATATACATATCGGCGTTTTTTGCGTTTATATTTTTTATATATTGAGCACATGAAGGCGAACATGCTGCTCCAAATATAATGACTGCCATCTTGTATGTATCAACCTGAGCAATGTGATTACCATGTCTCCAAAGAAATCTCAAAGAATCCTGATCTTCTTTACGAACTTTCACTTGCAAGAAAATTTCTTGTCTGAATTTGAAGAGAATCGTCGTCAATGAAGGGTATTTAGGGAAATACCGTTGATCGTAGCCGCTGCATCAAACACCAATCTCATCTTTTTGGGCTTGTTTATATTAACAAAACCCAGTGTGAGAACGGTAACGCATCCCTAAGCCCCGAACCCTTAGACAACAGATGCATCCCGAAGCTGCGAGCAACGAGGCAACCAACATCAGCGCATCCCGGAGCGACAACGGTGGAAGGAGAGCGACGGCGGAACACCCACCATTCAATGCAGAAGGCGTCAAGGCACTAATGTCACTATTAGTCCCGGGCCGAGGGCTCGTTCGGCATTCTGTCCGTTCTCACTACACAGGTGGGCGGTAAGACGAACACACACATCTGCTGAGCTAGCCCCACGACGTTCGTAGTGAGCAGACAAACAAAATCAGTTTGTTACAATGGCATGAGAACTAGATATTTTCCGTTCGGCTGACTGAGTTTGTTGAAACTGATCTTCACACCATTTTTCTTCTGCAGTAAGCTGTCTTTCCGTGGTAATCTGGTCCGAATCGAAAAAAGCTGAACGATTTGGTTCAAGTTCGTGAGATTAGAACGAATTGAAATCGAAGGAGTTTGAGATGCTTCGACTGGTCCGAAAACTATCCAACCTAACAAAGTATTTTGGGCGATTGGTTCTGCAATTGTGCTCTTCCGGATGTCAAAGAGCATAAGCTGTGGAACATTTTGTTTGGGTAGGTGACCTGTAAGAGGAAGAAGGATGAAGGCTGAAGACACGTAGGATGAGAATTGAGATCCTAAGCAGAATGCCATGGAGAAGTCGGTGCTGTGCCTGCACAGGTTGTCTGGGGAAGTACCAATTCCTGTGATTTCTGCTTGAATATGATGGCGTTTGAGTCCGAGTTGGTTGGTCGGTTGTATGTGTAAAGCTCGAGTGATAGCAGGCTGTTTCCTGCTTTCAGTCAGGTTGATTGCATTGTGAAAGTGGGGATTTCAACAGTATTGCCCAGGGTATGTTTCTAAGCATGTGTTGTGATGGTCGGCAATTTTGTGAGTAGGTTATGCACTAACCAATGATTATATGAATCAATGGCAAGGTGTAACCGGAAACCGAAACTCGCTAATGCATACATTGGCTAAGTCTAACAAATATCCAGAGATCCACTGCAATCTTTTTGGGCAGTCGCTCGATTTTGTACAGTGTATTTATATTGTGCATAAACTGCAAACGGGGATTGTTGTAGCGCTTTATCACAAGGTTCCATTCAACTGCATAGTTCGATTCCGTCAATGCCATATGGTTGAAGAAATGCAATTTCTGAACAGCCGACAGAGATGTATTTCCGTCGTAGAAGGATGGCCATTCTGCAAAACTTCCTGAAAAGCGTGGAACGGAGAATTTGGGCAGCTGAATAGTGGCAACTGGCATGGCGTATGAGTTTTATTAATTGTCTGAACCCTTAATTCGTGTGCAGAAACTGTAAATTTGGATACTAAGCTCTTGCTCAAATTTTTCTTCAATAGCCTCCGCAAAATATAGATGTGTGCGTGGACACTGCAGCAAAATAAGTGTTTAATGATTTGTATAAAATTGTTTTGAAAGCTGAGTCAAAGATCATAATACGATTTGGTCTTCCTAGATTGGCTGTCCCTTTTAGAATTTGCAAACAATTGGGTCATCCTAACTGAGAAGTCGATTTGCCAAATGGTTTTAATTTTTACTCATATTAATAGCTCCTTTACGCACTCAACTTTGAAATATCTTTCGTATCGTTTGTATTGCGCTCTAATCTGTTACTCCACTCAGTTTGAGGAAAGGTAACTGCAAACGTCACGAGAACAGTGTCCAGAGGGAAACAACAATAAAAAAAACGCAGCGGAATTCGTGGTTCTCGTCGATTCTTATGTTCCTCAGTTGTTTAATGTTGGGCAAATTTGTTGGTTTTTTTTTTTTTTTGCAAAACAAAGTAACCAACAAGATTTAAGTAAGTCTACAATCGAAACAAGTGAAATTATGTGTGTGTGCAAAATCCCCTCATGGGCCACCAAAATGTTGTGACTAATTCGAAAGCGGTCGTCAAAGATGAGCAAAACTCTGCTAAGGCGTTTTTCAAACACTTGGTAAATTAATAACAAGTTTTTAATTTCACAAGTTAGAACTCATAAACTTTAATGTTACTTCTGTTTTTACAAAGCTAAAATTTCAAAACGTATTTAAAGCGACCATCTTGATACGAAAAATTATGTCTTCTCTCGGAGCTTCTGTAATATCGACTGCCGGCCGCTCTCTCTGACATTGTCAGCAAATTTAAAACTACTACTTCAGAAACACCCTTTTAAATGTAAATGCAAAAATATCGGGATCGGGCTTCTATTCAGGTTCTTGAAATATATTTTCTTCGGTGGAGTCTTTGCTGCAAAAAATTTAGTTATTCATATAATAATATAATACAAAATTTTAGTTAAAAATATTTTATTTTTTTAAATTAATCTTTTTTACAAAAAACTTATGCAAATTAAGTGGACGCAATTATCCCCAAGCATTTTTGAATTACTTGCATACCTCCCATATGCTCAAATCTTTTTTTCAAGAAAACTTGATGAAGTGCCTTAAGCCAAGTAAAGCTTTCTCACTTTTAAGATAAACGGAAAAGCCAACAAAAAAATAACTGTTAAATTTTAATTGAATTGTTTTTTTAATTGCTTCGTGCACCGGCAGACTCGTCATGCCAAGGTACTTGAGTATATAGTTTAAGACTTTTTCCTGCAAATAGGTTTTTGAATTTTAACTGTTTTTAAAAAAGCCTTGACAGTGACCGTAGTACGACAGTTCTGATGAACTCTAAAAAATGCGGTCTTCCTGGAAAGATTAAAGTTATTCCGCTGGCGAACTAGTTTTACGATCTGAGTACTAGCATTTAATATCAAGAAAAACCAAAAATAAAAAAAAAGGGCCGAATCCTGCGATTTTCTCAAAAACTGTGTATAAAATGTTATCAATTTATGAAGGACTTTATTTCTAATTCAATTTTGTAGTCCTTTTTTTGTATGGGCTGACTCAGACGCTTTTCCACTGTTAAACAATTTTTTCAAAAACTGTGAATACAATTTTTATTAAATTTTTAGTTTATATCCTTGAAGAAACGTCCTTTAAGCTGATTTAGCGTGCAACTTGGCACACGCTATATGAGTGGAAAGATTTACCAAAGTGTGCGGAGTCGATTTTTCAAATGCATTTTTTTAAAACTTGCAGAAATCCAATATGCTAAAATCTTACATATGTATATAGTTCGATTACGTGCCTAAATAGCGAGAAAATCAAAAAATAAAATCAGCCAAGTTTCGAATTCCTCCATTTCGCCATCGCTGCTAAGTCACCGACGCTTTCCTTGTTAGATCAAATATTGCGAGGTGGGCAGAATGTCGCGCAAGTGAAATTGGGCTGTAAAATTGCCGTCTTGTCAATTCTATCAAATTTGTAAAGTGGTGAGAAAATTAAAAAAAAATAGTTAATTTTCACCATCTCAAAATTGTTGCTAACTCAACGACGCTATCTTGACGCACTTTAAATATCAACTAAATTAGAATTTTAGTATTTTATTTTCTTGGATTTTACCGATACCCAGCCTTACTAACCGAATGACTAGTTTACACGTCAATTTAGTCAAAGAAAAAGGCCTATACAAAATATAGCACTTTTAAAAATGGGACTTACAATATCTAGTCTTCTGACACGTCTCTTCGGAAAAAAACAAATGCGTATTCTAATGGGTACGTTGTTCGATAAGTTACTAATGGCTATATACAAAAATGGTCTTGTAAATATTTGCTTATAAATTATAACTCATGTATATGTTCTCCAACATATATTTTTATACACAGTTGGATTGGATGCTGCCGGAAAAACAACTATATTGTACAAACTCAAGTTGGGGGAAATAGTAACCACTATCCCAACAATCGGCTTCAATGTAGAAACTGTGGAGTATAAAAATATATGTTTTACCGTTTGGGATGTTGGTGGCCAAGATAAAATTCGTCCCTTGTGGCGTCACTATTTCCAAAATACACAGGGTCTGATTTTTGTTGTGGATTCCAACGATCGTGATCGCATCAATGAAGCTGAAAAAGAACTTCAAAACATGGTATTCCTTTTTTCGAAGAAAATGTATCTACGTGCGGGATCACTAACAATACTTTTCATTTTCGCCCTAGCTTCAGGAGGATGAGCTTAGGGATGCCGTACTGTTGGTTTTTGCTAACAAACAGGATCTACCAAACGCAATGACGGCTGCTGAGCTAACAGACAAGTTGCGCCTAAACCAATTAAGGAATCGCCATGTACATATGATTTTTTATTTTTAATTTACAAGTATTTAATTAAATATTTTTTAGTGGTTTATTCAAGCTACTTGTGCTACCCAGGGTCACGGACTATATGAAGGACTTGACTGGCTTTCAGCTGAGTTGGCTAAAAAATAATTCAAAAATTTTCTTTTAAATTGTAACATAAGAATTCGTATTGTCCTATGCTGAAAACTAGACCATAAATAAACTTGTACATGTATAAACATTTGTTTTGAAAACAATACCCTTGTATACCCATTGTGCCTAGGTAAGACAACAATGAATAACAACTAAAAACCACCCCGAAAGCTATGTTTTCCTTGCTTGCAGCAATCGAAAAGCACTTTCCTTTTTGAAGATCATTCAAAATAAATATAAAGCGAAACCTATATAATTTTCCAAATTTCCAATTGCAGTCAAACGTTTTTAACGCAGTGAAGGAGTATAAAGTATATACAGAACTAGCATCGTATTAGGGACAAGGAACAAACATTCTTCTTTTAATTTTGTTTGTACCAACAGATTTGAAAAGAAAACCTACCTACCGCAAACTGCTGAAAAACTGGGCAAACGCGATCGATTTCGGTATTACCAGGATAACGATCCTAAACATTCAGCAGCAAATGAAGACTTGGCTTGTCTGGAACTGCCCTCACGTAGTGAATCCATCTGCCCAGTTACCAGACCTTAACGTCATTGAAAATTTGTAGGCAAAAATTTTGGATCAGGCCATCCGCTAGAGGTCTATATCTCATAAAAATAATCTTAAAAAGGCCCTCTTTGAAGAATATATTTAACATGAAGTTCCTTGCACGAAATAAGGTGTGACATAAAATAAGTCAGTAACTTTAGTTTTTCTTAGTTTAAAAACAAGAAAGGAAAGCTAACTTCGGGCGGAGCCGAAGTTGATATACCCTTGCAGAATATTATGTACATTATATTCTCCAAAATTATTCATATGATGCATTCTTAATTCTCAAAAAAAACCCAACATTAAAAACACTAAAGTTATGGCATTTCCAATCGTTCAGTTATATGGCAGCTATAGGAAATAGTCGGCCGATCCTTATGAAATTTGGTAGGTCGGATTGATTGGCCAAATATAAAACCCATAGGAAATCAGCTTCCTAACTTTACAAACACCAAAGTTATGGCATTTCCGATCAATCAGTTATATGGCAGCTTTAGGATATAGTCGTCCGATCCCGGCCGTTCCGACAAATATACTGCGTGCAAAGGAAAGAAGGGTGTGTGCAAAGTTTCAATTCGATATCTTTAAAACTGAGAGACTAGTTCGCGTAGAAACAGACGGACAGACGGACATGGCTATATCAACTCAGGAGGTGATCCTGATCAAGAATATATATACTTTATAGGGTCGGAGATGTCTCCTTCACTGCGTTGCACACTTTTGACCAAAATTATAATACCCTCTGCAAGGGTATAACAAGATAGGAAGAAAACTTCGACAATCCGAAGTTTATATTCCTTTTGCAGTTATTACAAATCGACTTCATTTCGATTTCTATGCCTATATTACTAAAAACTAAAAAGCTAGGTCGATTTTGCGCTTCATTTTGTCATTGTTTCTATGACAGCTTTATAATATTGTTGTCCGATTTTAATTTTTTTAAAACCATAGTATTCAAATATTATCAAATCCCAAAGAACAAAAAAAAACTTAATATATTTTGACCTACCACAGTATCTCCTCCCTCTTTCTCTGGGATCGCTGATCGCAGTGTCTGTGGCGCCAAACTCCGGGGCCTTTCGGTCATATCCATGCCTCCAAAGGAATCTCTGAGCGCATACTATTAATATTAATGTCCGCACAGACTCCTAAGGCTCCTTCCCTAAAGTGGAAGAGGACAGCCGGGAATGACTTGTAATTCTGTAGTGCTGAATTTAGGGATACGCCGTTCACTTTGGCTGCTGCGTCGAAAAATAGGCGGATCTTCCCAGGCTTGTTTGGGTTCTCGACCCAGAAGTGCGGCGTACCACAACTTGTCACTGTCTCCTGCTGCTCTAGTCGTCGCGCGTATCCTTTCTTGACGTAGTCATCTATAATTCCATTGTAGGCCCGCGCGAAGCTCGTGTCGCGCTTCAATCAGATAGCTTAAAAACTGAGGTAGTTTGCGTAGAAACGGACGGTCGGACGGACGGACAGACGCACATGGCTAGATCGACACTCCTGGTGATGCTGATCTAGAATATATATACTTTATAGGGTCAGAAATCTCTCCTTCACTGCGTTGCAAACTTTTGATTGAAATTATAATATTCTGCATTTAGATCTTTTTCATATTCCCTCTAGTTTGTATGCTATATGATTTTGATTTAAAGTTTACGTCTGCACGAAATGAGCTGTGAGCCACTGTATATTCTTAATTATCATCACCAGGAGAGTATATCTAGCCGTCTATCCATTTCTACGCAAACTAATCTTTTAGTTTTAAATCGATTTGAATGCAACTTTCCAAAAAGTCTTCTTTCTGTTGCAGGTAGAATATAATTCGGAACGGGCCGGCTCGAATGTATCATATCTTCCATAGGAACAATCGGGAAAAAATTTAAATAAAATTATTACTACGTTTTTTCTTAATATATACCATATCCGAGGTATAGTAATTTTTAACGAATACAGAAATAGTTTTTTTTTGTAAAAACCGGAAGATAATATATATGTAAAGATCGGGCAATAAATATGAAAGTAACACGCTAATCCACAGAACTTCGTTGTTTTTAAACATGTGCGGAAATTCACAGAGAAAAATATATTTTTTACGATTATAGACATACAGTTTAAATTTTATAAAAATCAGACGATTATATCATAGCTTTCATTGAAAAGATCGGAAGATAATAGGAAGATCGACTAAGCTTCGTACGCCGGAAGTCGGGCAACGCAGACCCTGTGTCAGAGCGCTTGGTTCAAGGCGAACGTTGTCTCCTACCATATGTAGGAGTGTAGCTTGCCTGCTGTTTGTCCTGCTCTCGTAGCTCGTCGTCCTCGGTGCACACGATGTAAGAGCGACTCAACGCATACGCCTCTTGAGACACCATCGCATCCGACGCGTATTCTTTTTGGCTAGTCGCACCCCAACCTGCACAATTCTCACTTGGCTTTTCGCAAGGAGCTAGTTATAGACAACTTTCCTTACGAGCCCCTGGTTCCACGTTGAAGGGCGATTTTGGGCTAACTCTGCAGAAGAGCTATACGCCAAGCCCAAACCGCGACAGCAGTTGTAACAAAGCTTTGCCGCGTGATGCCTTAAAAACCTCAGCTACCCGTATCTCGATTCGGAGACTTGCAATCTTGTTCTTTGTTGACACCATATGGCACTGCTTGACTTTGACGTTGATTCGATGTGTGTTGTTTCTTGCGTTTGTAGGAGCGCTTGTCGGTGGCTAAACTTAATTTTCAAAACAAATAAAAATAATCAAAATGCCTAAAAGCTGGCAATAGTTTTCCTGGATATGCACTTATCAGTGGCTGTGTAACTGTGCACAAAGTTAATTAGGCTGATTAAACCATGCACAGGATAATAAGGTCCGTCTGCTGCATAACTTTGGTTATAAAATTAGCTAAGTTTATAATAAATATAATTATTTTTAGGTGTTGAAGAAAAAATTTTGTGCCAAAACGGCGATGATTAATAAAACAGAAAACACAATAAAAGAGAATTAATATTGCTAACGTAAACCACTTCTGTTCGCGCCTGAACAAAAATAATGCCCGAATTTAAATATACCCTATTATTATACCTTAAAAGAACCTATCATATTATCTTCCCACAGCGCCATTCTCACGATTATTCTCACTACGCTAGATTTTTCTTTGAAATTAAATAAAATTAAATCTTTACATGCCTAAATTAAAATATGGTTTACTAAAGCTATTAGAAACTAAATATATTCAGACTCACATGGAGTGTAGTTATTATTATTGTTTTCAAAAAAAAAATTGTGAATTTAAAATGAATAACTGCTAGGCGTTTACATAATGGGGTCATGCAGATCGGAAATATGGTAGGGTATTGAGAAACCGACTTGAACAAGGGATCATAATAAAAAAATATTTTTATTAACTGGAGAATATGATAATGGTTGGGAGGGCTATTACACGTTGCTGTAACAACAACAACAGCAGCAACATTCAAGTCAACATGTTTTAGTGTTTTTGTTTTCTACTGTCGATCGTTTGGTTACCTTTTCTTATCTTATCTTAATGAGAGTTTGAATCCCTTTTCAATCCCGATGCACGCCAGGTCAAATAACTTTATGTATGCAAAGCCAGCAACTGCGAGTAGTACACGTAGAGAAAAACCCCCCGATTGTCCCGAATGAGCAGAGCCGGTAGCAACGCGTGCTGTGCTACCTCGTAACGACCATCAGCTGGCCACCATAGGATACCCTGGTATTTTATTTAACCGTAATATGCTACAATAAATATTATTTGTGGCGCCCAACCGTGTCGGCCATAACCGGCAAGCCGATTAATTCATGCCTATTGGCCATCTCCATCAAATTTAGGCTAACCTTCCCTCACAAACTCTTATCAAAAATTCTTATTATCTTTCTCATATTTAATTTCATTCGCAGCCTAGTATTTTTGGGTTTAGATTAGTGGACGTTTTCCAAGTAAACACGACTCGACCCATCAAAAATGATAGGGAATTTGTATTTCAGTTGAGATGTCTTGCACTGTTGACTATAGTGTTTTGACTAAGTGAAAGCCTTTTCCCGTGCTTAAGTTTTCTCGACAGTTATACCCTTCTTTTATTTAGCTATTGACTTCGGTTAATTTAAAAATAATTGCCGCATCTAGCTAAATTATCTGCTTTTCTTAATTATTTTCTAAATTTATTTTATTTAGCTATTGACATCGGTTAATTTAAAAATAATTGCCGGATCTAGCTTAATTATCTGTTTTTCTAATTCCTTTATAAATTTCTTTTATTTTGCTATTGACATCGGTTAATTTAAAGATAATTGCCGCATCTAGCTAAATTATCTGTATTTCTAATTATTTTCTAAATTTCTTTCAATTAGCTATTGACATCGGTTAGTTTCAAAATAATTACCGCATCTAGCTACATTTCTGTCTTTCTTATTGTTTTCTAAATTTCTTTTATTTAGCAACCAATAAAATCTAGCTAAATTATCTCTCTTTCTATTATATTATTTTGTTTAGCTATCGAAATCGGTTAGTTTCAAAATAATTACCGCATCTAGCTAAATTTTGTGTTTTTCTGGTTATTGTTGAATGCGTGTATGAAATTCAGTCGTGGTGCGTTCCTACTAGAGATCTCTATACAAAATTCAGAACAATGCCTATTTCTCGTTCATAAGAAAGGAGCTGTCTTTCTCTAAAGCTTCAAGTGGATACTCACCAATCTCGTTTGGCAAAGACTTCAGTAGGGCGTGACAGTTTGAACTCCACTTTCGAAGGTTGAATTGAGCTTTGCTTAGAAGAGAAATTAATTCATCTTTGAGTGGAATGAGATTCTTAATTTTGTCGCATCCAGTGAGAATATCATCAACGTACGCATCTCTGTTAAGAACGACAGCACCGTTTGGATACATTTCGGCATAGTCGTTCGCGAGCTGCTTGAGAACTCTAACGGCGAGGAACGGCGATGAGGCTAAACCATATGTTACAGTCAGCAGTCGATAATGATCCAGGGTAGCGTTCTCCTCCTTTCTCCAAACTATACGTTGATACTGCGTGTGTTCGTCTGACACCAAAATACCTCTAAACATCTTCTCGATGTCAGCGCAAAATACATAAAGATGCTGACGGAAGCGAAGACATACTCCAATTAAATCCCTTTGAATAGGTGGTCCTATGTGTAGTCTTGAATTAAGCGAATGGCCCTTGGAATCCTTTCCTGAGCCGTCAAATACAACTCGGCAACGTGTGGTAGTACTACCCAGTTTAAACACTGCCTGGTATGCTAAATAGTTGCAGCGTGCTGGATCCTCAGACGCGTCCGTAGCAGGTATCAATTCCATGTGTCCTCTTTTCAAGTAATCCTCCATTAAATTAACATACTCTTGTTTGAGTGCAGGGAAACTGCGGAATTTCCGCTCTAAGGCGGCGAAGCGGTTTAAAGCTTGTGGCAACGTAGAGCCAAGTGGCCTGATGGGTTCCTTGAATGGGTACTGGACAATGTATACACCATCTCCTCGGCGAGCATGCGTTGTCCGAAAATGTTGTTCTGCAGGATCACTGGCGTCAATCGTTGCTTAGCTCGGATGCACCTGCTCCATGTCCATGAATGATCGAACTAAGGAATCCAAATCTTCGTAAGGACTTGTGAGTGCGTAGATGCGTTGTTACAATCATTATAGCTGCCTGTAATAACCCAACCAAAATTATTATGCAGTGCGATAGGGTATTCAATACCAAGCTCTCGGTGATGTCCAGTATATATGTTCCACAGTTGATCAGCGCCTAAAATCACGTCGATTTTTCCCGGTGCTCCAAACGTCGGGTCGGCTAATGGTAAGCTGCGAATCTTGTTCCAGATAGGAGCGCTGGATTTGACCGGCTGAGCGGGAATCAAAGAACTCAGAGAACACATAATTAAAGCAGAGACTTCCAATGATGCAGTCGTGGTTCTTGAAAGCAATGTGAAGCTAGCGCGACCTCGGCTAACTCCAGCCGGGTTAGCACCTAAACCAACAACTGAGATGCGAGCGTGCGTGCGTGGAATTCCTATCCTTTGGATAAAGGACTCAACTACCATGGTTATTGTTGATCCAGTATCGAGCAATAACCTACATGTAGTCTTGTTGCCACATGTGTCAATTACATTGGCAAGAATAGTTGGAAGTAGAGCTTGCTTGTTAGCCCTCTCCACAGTATGATGGCTGGCAGCGGCAATATTCAAATCAGAAGCATGATCAGACGAAGGAACTATATTTACTTTAGCGGCAGACATGTGGGCAGGAGCCAACGGAATCGATCTTGGCGGCGTCTACTCTGGGCTGGTCTTGAGGGTTGCGCTACGTGTATATCCTGACAAGACTCCAAAGTATCACAATGAGCAAAAAGAAAAGTGAATAAATCATTTATGGTGACGACTTCCTTGGACGACACACTACAGTTAGCCCAAACTTGTTTGATTTCGGGGTCTAACTTGGATAGCAAAATATGAATTAGCCACACATCGCGGCTGTCACAGTTCAGCTCGTGCAGGCCTCGAATACATTCGTCGGTAGAGTCAATTACCCTACGTAACTCAGCGATATTCGAATTGTTAGCAGTTGGCGACGAAAGAAAATTCTGAACAAAAGATCGAGCTATTAGCGTTTTCTTGTTATAACGATTTTCCAATTTTTCTCACCCATCTTGGTAATTGTCATTACAAACGGCAATATGTTTAATTAAGGAAAGTGCTTCCCCATCTAAATAAGATTTCAAATAATGAAACTTTTGGCACTTGGACAGCTTCTCGTTATTATTTACTGAGCTTAAGAACAAATCACTAAACTGGCTCCAATCCTCGTTTTCCAGAAAATGTGGGAATGCGAATTTTTTCAAACCTTAAATTAGCTGCTCCCTATGAATTATGAATTTGTTCCAGAAGTTGGTTTTGTCCCTCAAATAGACGTTCCACTGTACTTGATAGCAAAATATTCGACTGGTCCTGTCCATGATCTTGACCACCCATCTTCTTAATGGCTTTACTAAAAATAGAATGCGCTCTGTAGAACTTCTCCTCGTATTCAGGGATATCCAATCCTGGATCCTCATATCCCTCCTCCTTGTTGAATGCCACTAAATCATCGGAGAGCTCCATGAAATGGTTGAAAGTGGCTAGTAGACGCTCCAGCTTCATTTGCAATGTTTCCACACTATCACCCTTCTGCGAAAACTCCAAAGCACCGTTAAGGGTGCGCGTTAATTGCCCCTTGCAGGCACCACGTTGTTGAATTGTCCGATGCATTATCGCGTTCATGACGAAAACGGCAGCTTATTTGTCTTTTATTATTCACAAAGAAACTCAAAATCAAACGCGGGTATCCGGCTACTCGAACGGACCAAAATTTGTTATGATTATGAATGAAATGGACTGTATTAATTTATGTATAGGTTTTTAGATTTTTATTAATGTTAAGCGGTTTTACAATATGTTTTGCGATAAGCGAGCGGTTGCGGTGAAGTCAACTATATGAATGCCCAAAAAACAAGCAGAACAAAAAGAATGCAGAAAAACGCGTGATATTTCAATACTAATGCAGATCTACTGCAATTTTGGATATGCGTGTGAGCTTAAAGCTTTTATGTAGAAAACGAAACAATGATGAGCGTTTAACTAGGTGCTATTAAAGTTCGGTATCACAGCAATCTTTTATTCACTGATGGTGCTTGATTATAATGAGGATTAATTTTAGCAAGTTGCGTTACTCGTCGAGACTCGTTCAGAAGAGAGGGAACTAGGGATGACATCTCTGGATCAAGCTTTATCTGTCGATAAGTGCCATTCCCGGTGAAGCCAGCGCAGATCAGCTGTTTTGGCATTCACCGAGAGACGCTGACATGTGGTTGGAACTCGTAAGGTAGTCCCCCACATTACTCTCCCCCAGAAATCAGCATGGCTTATTGCTGGACCGGGAAGATGACCACTGGCTTTGGAAGCGAGACGGTAGCTGCACGTGCCGTCCTCCTCGCGTTGTCGTCGATGTTGGCTGAGGGACGTCGATTGCTGGAGATGCCGCTGGTGTCGTCGGTTGATTCGGTGCATCCTCCCCGATGGCCCGGTCGTCAGACAGGTGTGCTGGCTTAAGTCGATCGATGCTGACTCTTAGTCGTTTGCCTTTCACTTCTACGTCGAAAAATTTGTCCTCTCGGTGTAGGACAGGATATGGTCCATCGTACGGCGATTTTAACGGGGAGCGTACGGTGTCGTCTCTGATGAAGACATGTGAGCTCATCTGCAGATGCTTTTGGACGAATGAGGTTCTTGTTGTAGCGTGGTCTGAAGTTTGCGGTGGCTGGAGCTGCGTCATGATGTTCCGCCGGTTCTTGACGAAGTTGGAATTGCAATCTTCAATCCGGGTTGATTCGAAGAGGTCACCAGGCAGGCGTATGGTAGTGCCATACAGCATTTCGGCGGGTGATGCGTTGATGTCTGTTTTTAGTGTCGCTAGTAGTCCTTTTGTGTGTCGAAGTGCATATACTAATGGTTTGTGATCGGTGTAAATGGTGCAGTCGCGTCCTTCGATCATGAAGCGATTAAATTTGACAGCTTGGAAAATTGCTAAGAGCTCCCGGTCGTACGTACTGTAGCGCTTTTGTGTGTCCGTCATGAGCTTAGAGTAGAAGCTCAGTGGCTGCAGGTGCCCTTCACTAACTTGGTAAAGTGCTGCACCGATTGCATAATTGCTGGCGTCGACCTGAAGTGCAAGGGCTGCGCCAAACGTGTTGCGCTGGCCAGGTCGGATTTGCAGCGCTCAAATGCTTTACTGGCATCCTTGGTCCACTCCAACGGCGATTGGTCGTTCTTTTTGTTGCCAGGGATGAGCGCTTAAAGAATGCCTTGGACGACCGCTGCATGCGGCAAGAATCGGCGGTAGTAGTTCAGCATGGCAATGAATCGGCGCAATTCGCATATCTTTGTCGGCTTCGGAAACTCATTTATCGCGTTCACTCGTTCGACCGTTGGGGATACGCCGGATGCCGTGATAGAGTGTCCCAGAAAAGTTACGTTAGCCTTTCCAAATACGCTCTTGGCCACGTTGATACGTAGGTTGGCTTGCCGCAAGCGATCAAAAACAATCTTAAGGTGTTGACTGTGCTGGGCTTTATTTGTCGAAGCCACACAAATGTCGTCGATATACACTGCCACAAAGTCGAGATCGCCGAGAATGTTGTTCATGTGCCGTTGAAACGTTTGCGATGCATTGCGGAGTCCAAAAGTCATCACATTGAACTCGAAAAGCCCAAACGGTGTGATGATGGCTGTCTTCTCTCGGTCTTCCGCGGCGAGCGGGATCTGGTGATAGGCGCTGACCAGATCGATGGTAGAGAATATGGACTTGCCGGCGAAGACCTGGTTGATATCGTGGATGTGTGGGAGTGGGTATCGGTCGGCAACAGTGATCGCGTTCAACCGTCGATAGTCACCACATGGCCGCCATTCGCCATTCTTTTTCTTTACCGTATGTAATGGCGATGCCCAGCTGCTGCTGCTCGGTCGGCATATCCCCGCTCCAAGCATACGTGTGAATTCGCCCTTGGCGATGATCAGAGCCTCAGCATTCAGTCGGCGGACCTTAGCAAATACAGGTTGGCCTTTCGTCGCAATGTAGTGCTGCACTCGGGTGTTTTGCACGAGCTCCTCGTCGAAAAACGGAGGCAGACCGTTTCGACCGTTTCCGAAGCATGTGAGTACCACGACATGATCTTACTATATAAAGACCTTATATAGTAAGATCATGTCGTGGTACTCACATGCGTTGGAAACGGTCGATATGGGTGAGTACTGGTCATGGCGAAGCTCACAGACGGTAGACGGTCCCATCGATGATTTTGCGTCGCTTTACGTCGATGATGAAACCGTATCGGGAGAGGAAGTCGACACCGATGATGGCTTTGGACACGTTGGCCACTATGAACTTCCAGTTGAAACATCGTCGGAGACCAAGTGTTAGAGTCACGGTTCTTGTCCCGTAGGAACTAATTGGTGTTCCATTGGCGGCGCATAGGCGATGGGTTGAAGATGGTTTGAGGTGTGGAAACGCGTTGGCGGGCAGAACTGATATGTCCGCACCTGTGTCAATCAGATATTCGGTGTTTGTATTTCTGTCGAATATAGACGGCAGGATTGGATCGCGTCCACTTCACATGCTGCCTCGTGCGAAGTGGCGGTTAGTTTTCCGTTGTGGTGGTGCGCATACTCCCAAGTGCGGTCAGCCATTAGCGCGAGATTGTCGAGCTCGCTTTGTGCCATCGCCACTACGAGTCGCAAGCCCTCGGGCAACCGATCCAACCACATGGCTTTCAGGGCGTCTTCTCCCATTCTACCCCTGGCCAATTCGCGCATGCGGCGCAGCAGTACAGATGGCTTGCTATGGCCCAGCTTCAACGCCCGGACCAACTTCGCGAACTGGGCCTGAGTTGAGGGCCAGTGTTCATCAATAATTTTTGCCTTGATCGCTTCGTATTTTCCAGTAGGCGGCGGATTTCGCAAGATGTACATGATCGTTTCCAGGTATTCTGCAGGCAGTATATTCAAAGTTAGGTGAAATTTTGTGTCGTCCACCGTAATGCGGAGACTTGCAAATTGCGACTCCAGCAGGGTGAAGAATACGTCCGGGTGCCCTTTCAAGTGCGGTGGAGCCTTTAACGACACTCGGCTGATCTCAACTGAAGTCTGCTCGTCGACTTCCGGCTTGGGTGTGCTCGATTGCAGCGGAGCGGACGAACTCGGGCTAAATGCAACGGGCTGCTGGAGAGCAGTCGGCTCAAAAATTGCCGGTTGAAGCGGAGATTGCGGTTGAAGTGGCACCTGCAATTGGTCCGCCTGCTGCTGTATTTGGAGGGGCGCTTGCTGCCTCAAAACGGCGTCCTCATCATCGCTGTTTCGAGGTTATGTAAAACAACGTGTTCGCTTCCCAATCAGAGTTAATGAATTTGAGCGGATTACTGCGATCTCCCCACGATTTTCGATCAGAGATCACGTCGGGGTCACCAATGTGGGAGTTCGGTATCACAGCAATCTTTTATTCACTGATGGTGCTTGATTATAATGAGGATTAATTTTAGCAAGTTGCGTTACTCGTCGAGACTCGTTCAGAAGAGAGGGAACTAGGGATGATATCGCTGGATCAAGCTTTATCTATCGATAAGTGCCATTCCCGGTGAAGCCTGCGCAGATCAGCTGTTTTGGTATTCACCGAGAGACGCTGACATGTGGTTGGAACTCGTAAGGTAGTCCCCCACAAAGGCAAATATTAAATGACCGATCTATTTCTCAATAATCACCCTTGCAAAAATTGACGTTTTCAACACCAAAATTTTAAATAATGAAGATATAAAAGAAATATTAAAACACGAGCAAAAGCCGGTAATTATCGCTGACTTAATGGACATCTCAAAATCGCATTACATGAAGAACTTTTAATATTTTTTATATAATATACCAAATAATATATAATAGATGCGAATTATATTACACTCGACCCATTTCCCAAATCGATGGAAAATTATTAAAAAGTATCAAGTCGCAAAATGCGAAAATACATATTATGAAATGTCTACATTTAAGAAAGAACTCTTAAATAACTATTGCACTCTAAGTTTAGAAAAAACATGTTTTACCCGACTATTAAACGGTAAACAATCAATTTGTAAAAAAAATAAGAGAAAAAAATAAAATAATAGACATTATCCAAGATTGTGCCATTTTAATAAATGGTAACAACATCGTCAACAACTCCGAATTAAATGGTTCATTCTTAATAACATTTAACGGTACAACCACAATAAATAACGTTTCATATACCTATTTAGACAACAAAATTCTTAACTATATTACTACAAACTACTTCAAAAATTATGAAATATCCGATTATATATTTTCAAATAACTCGGAACTCTCTTTAGATAATATAAATATTTTAAATCCATTCATTAAAATTAAAATTACCAAAATATCTATATCCTTTATATTATTAATTTTAATCATTATATATTTGATTTCTCTACCTATTATTAAATACAGAAATATATTTGTCACCAAAAAACAACGGCCAGAATTAGAAAAACCTATTAACGAAGAAATATTTTTAACAGAATTAAGAGATCGTTGAAACGAAATTCATAATGAATCGGGACGATCCATTTTAGAAGGGGGAGAGTTATCCAACCCGTGATACGGTTCCACTTATGGAATTAATAAACAAATTTTTAAATTCAATCTCAGCTACATTGCCTTTGTTTATGATTCTGCCTTCGCCTTTTTCATTAACTTCGAAGGCCGCGCTTGACAGTTCTGCTAAGATAAATAAACATATCGTAAAGTAAACAATAGCTTCCGTTCGAAGCCAAACTCTCACGTTCAAAGCCAAAAGTATTGCGTTCCAATTTTCAATAAAAATTGCATCGGTCAGCATAATTTAATTTCACAACGAGATGCGACAGTTTCAGCATAAGCTTTTATTTTAAACAAAAATCAAAGTTCTCGAAGCTTAAAAAACAAAAGCTTCTGGCCGAGGTTCGTTGGAGAAGATTTTAGAATTAAGGATTGAAACCGGGATCGGTCATAAGAAATAATAATAAGTGAAAGTGTCTTGATTTATTATAGAGTTACTGAATTAAGGTCTGCACAAATAAAGTGAAATTAAAAAAAAAAATGTATATTTTTTTTAATCAACCAAGAAGATCAAATTTAATTTGTATGCTTTATCAGGTTGCTTGCCTCGGACTTTGTGATGTATCCAGAAGGGTCCGCAATAATCAACTCCGTTATTTAAAAATGGTCTGTTTTGTGAGACTCTATGCTCAGGTAGTTTTCCCATTATTTGAAACCTGGTACATGGCACGCATTTCAAAATTACGTTTCTAACCATAGGAGTGATTTTGATAATGTGATACTGTTGTCGTGCAATACCTTTTAAAGTATTTTGACCACAGTGCATATTTTCCTCATGAAGTTTATGTAGCAGCATTTTTACGATGTTGTCATTGTATGGGAGTAAGTAGGGATTCATTGCATCCCGGGAAATTGTGGCATTTTCCAACCTTGTTCCTACTCTTATGATAGAGTTTTCGTCCAAATGAAGATGAAGAGATGGGACTTTGCTGCTATTCGGGATGAAGTCGAAGGTGATTAAATTCATTTGTGAAATCAGCCTGTTGTATACAACGTATTATAATCCGCCTAGCTTGTTCTAATTCGTCAAGCTCTAGTAAGACGGTTTGTTTTCTATTTTTACGATAACAAAATCGGAACATGTAAGTTATTTAATTGTGTTTATTTATTTAGATACCAAGGTATTTCTTTATTTCACTTAAGCCTTTTCAAGCCAAAGATATTTTAATTCATACAATGGATTGTTAATTATAATATTGATTGCCAGCTATAGCTGCGGAGTTCAGTTTTAAACTAACTTGAAGGTCTGTCCCGGTCGCACCATGAAGCCCTTATTTGCGCTGCAGCGCAGCCGCCTAAGTGCGATGTCAGCATTCCGTATCCAGCTAGCGACGATCACTCGCTGCAGGCGTGTTGGGACCGAGCCTCGGGCAACTGCCCCGGGAATGCGCGATCAGCAGTTTCGGCCTTGCGCGTGTTGGCCGTCGGATCCGGTCTGCAATTTGGCAATTTTTCCAAATTCTTTTTACGCGTGTTAACTTCTCCTTCCTTTAAATGGTCGCCGTCCCGGTGACCCGTCTGTTCTATGTCATCGGTAGCCCTTGATCTGGCAAGACGTTTGTTCTTCAGATAATGTTTGCCGAGCCAGATAGTGCAGCATAACAGGATGGCGACTAGTAAGATGAGAGAATTGTTGAGGAAGGATCTCATCGAGTACCGCTCATTAAGGGTTCCAATGTGGTGGAGGTTCCTCAGGCTAAGCTCATGAAGAAATGGAAGACTTAGCCGGTTATGGTGACCAGTGATGTTTACTACGGTCATAGCTGATACTGCAGGTTTCTTCTTCGAGCTTCCCAGTTGGTTTATGAACCAGATTCCATTGACGGCTACCCTGTCGGAGTACGTCACCAGGTAAGTTCCCGATATTCCCTGGTCTCGGCCCTGATCATCGGTAATGGTTGCGTTAACGTCGTTGATGATGAGGGTACCATGATCCACTATTGTAACCGGTTCTAGGTGACCCGGGAGCGTGAGACAGTGCGCAGTGGTTCCGGAAACGATTTGCTGTGCGCAAGTGTTGTTTTGTAGTTCCTTGCAGAAGGTGGCGCCTACAGTCGCTTTACAGTAGCCTATGTTAAGGTTCTGTGTTGGGCATTAGGCGACTAAGTTCCCGTTCTCAAAGTCTAGGATCTTGTTGTTGTGCTGGACCGGGTAGACCGTTACCTTCTTACATACGAACTTAGAAGTTGGAAATTTAATTAGGAAGTGAAGAATTTCTGAATTTTGGAAGACACTTATGCTAGATACTTCTAATATTTCTACAGGACTAATGTTAATAGGCTGTTTGTCCTTAAATTCGCCAATGTCAGTGCTATCCAGGATAGCCGGACTAACAATGTTTATTTTTGCCAGGGTTAAGCCCATAAGAATGTTTTCTAAATCTGTGATAACGATTCTATTTTTTGCCAAAATAATTTCCAAAAGGTGTG
This sequence comes from Drosophila rhopaloa, assembly GCF_018152115.1. NCBI lineage: Eukaryota > Metazoa > Arthropoda > Insecta > Diptera > Drosophilidae > Drosophila > Drosophila rhopaloa. The sequence continues at coordinate 308,678 of NW_025335088.1, forward strand.
TTTCTTTTTCTGTATCGAATTTTTGAATTTCATTCGAATGTGTCGGAGGTCCGTTAATATTAGCGAAGTCCTGTGATCGTCAGTGAACGTTTTCGTCATTGCTTCTGTCTGGTCCACGTAGTCCTCGTAAGTTGTCAGGTTCGTTGCGTGTTGTAAGTATCCGTAAGTCTCCCAGATTACGATGTCGTTGTCTTCTATCGGGATATAGTCTGCGTTCGTGTAGTCGTTGAGTTTCACCGTCGCGTCTGTCCTAACAGCCACTAGTGCCAAGATAAAAAGATATTGTCTTAACCTAGAAATAATATGAAAAGAATAGAATAACTAAAAACGTAGTAAGGATCGTTATCGAAGATTGTCCTTGTGGACCACCCTCCCCTTAATGAGAACCGTGGTCCCCAGGTCTGCCTCAATGATTCCCTCTGAGCATAGCGGCGAAAGCTTGTTTCCTAATCGTTTATTTGCTTTCAGAAAAACTTTTTCGCCGACTTGATAGTTCCTATGGGTCCTATCTTTGTTCATTTGGTCGAGGGTTTTTTCTTGTGCCTGTTGGATTTTCTTGCTAATTTCCCTTTCAAATTCTGAGGGCTTGGAATGGACAATTTCTATGGGGTTTTCGTTAGTTACCGAATGAATTGATTTATTGTATTTGTTGGTAGCCAAAAGGATTATCTCGGTGGTGTCGTTCAGATTGTGTTCTATTTTTAGGCATCGGGCTATTTCTGCCAAGGTGCTATGAAATCTCTCCACTTGGCCGTTTGAGGTACTGTGGAGAGGTGGTGCGTTCGAAATAGTAATATTAAAGTTGTTTAATAACATTGATTTTATTGTTTCGGAATTTAATGACCTTTCATTGTCGCAATAAATTGTTTTTATATTTGGAAAAAAGTTTACTATGTGTAATATAGGGGCCTTAATGTCGACAATAGCTCTTGATGCGATGGCCTGCACCGTGGCGAATTTAGAAAATTTATCGACACACGTAAGAAAGATGATTCCGTCTGTGGAAAAGATATCGATATGGAGCATTTCTCCCACATAACCTGATATTAGAGTTTGTGCTATAGCCTGTTTGGATGGATGGCGTTTGTATTTTGCCATAGAACAGGTTTTGCAATTTAAGGTTATTTCTGTGGCTAAATTGAGCATTTTGGGGAAAAAGTAGTCCCTTAAAATTTGTTTTACATTTTCTTGAGCCGCTCGATGGGCTCTATTGTGTTCTGTTAATATAATTTCCTTCTGCTCGCTTTTGTCCGTTATGTCTTGAACGAAATATTTCGTGTGTCTAAATACAGTTCCTGGGAACAATTCTACTAGTCGGTGCTGGATTTTTGCCAGGATTGGGAGCGAGCAATGTATTGCGTTCACTGCATTGGCATTAACTACATCCTGTAACACATTTAGCAAATTGTCATGGTCCGAAATGTTTACTATATGTCTCACCTTGGTTTTAAACAAAATGAGTGTGCTTACCGATGAACTGTTCCCCTCTTCAATTATTATTTGGTTCCTAAAACAGTTTACCGGTTTGTCCGTTGTTTCTATAGTGTAGGTCAAGGATTGTTCGCTGTGCATGGTAGCCGCGTCAGATTCTACTGTATCTTCCAATGCATTTATATTTTGACGAGATAATGCGTCTGCTACGAAATTTTCTTTCCCCGGTTTATAAATCAGCTTTGCCCCGTGGTCATCAATAATCCCTTTCCATCGTTTTAATTTCGCGTTAGGGTTTTTGTCTGAGACAGCAAAAGTTAGAGGCTGATGATCGGTAAAGATCCGTAAGTCTTTTACTCCGTACAGATAATTACGAAGATTTTTAAGTGCCCAAAACTATGGCGAGGAGTTCTCGCTCGTTGGTGGCAAAGTTTTTTTCGTTATCACGTAGTGTTCGTGATATAATTGTTATCGGGCGTCCGTCTTGCGATAGTACCGCCCCTAGACCAAAGCCTGAGGCATCAGTTGTTAAATCGAACGGTCTCATAAAGTCTGGATAGGAAAGTAAAACATCTTCTGACGCTAGGATTTCTCTTAGTCTGTGGAATGTTTCACTTTGTTCTTTGTTAAGATCGATATCAATTTTCCTTGACTGATATTTGCTCGTCTTTCCGTTTTCGCCTTTAAGGATACTTGTTAAGGGCCTGGCGATTGCCGCGAAGTTTTTAATGAAACACCTGTAGTAACTTGCTAGTCCTAGAAAGGATCTAAGTTCAAACAAAGTTTTTGGGGGGGGAACTCTTTGATAGCCTTCACTTTTTCAGGTGATGTCCGCAGCCCCCCTTGTGACACTATGAATCCCAGATATTCAACGCTCTTTTTAAAGAACTTTGACTTTTCTTGGGATACTCTCATGCCTCAAGAAGTTTTTGTAATACCCAACTGATATCGTTAATATGGTCTTCTTTGGTTTTGGAGAATATTATAACATCATCGACATAAACGTAGCATATCTTAGATATTCCTTCTCTTAAAACATCATCTATGGCTCTCTGGAAAATACTTGGAGCATTCTTGAGTCCGAAAGGCAGTCTACAGAATTCGTATTTGCCTTTATTTATCGAAAAAGCCGTTTTTTCTCGGTCTTTCTCTGCCAGTTCTATCTGGTGGAAACCTGACTTGAGGTCAAGAGTGGTAAAAAATTTGGACTCTCCCATATTTGACAGTATTGTCGAAATCATAGGGATAGGGTATCTATCGTCCACTGTTTTTTGGTTCAACTTCCTAAAGTCGATAACCAATCGCTTTTTTTTAAACCCGTTTTGGTCAATTCCTTTTTTATCTACAACCCAGGTTGGGTTGTTATAAGGAGATTTGGATGGCCTTATTACGCCGTCCGCTAGAAGTTGCGTTGACGAACTCGGTTACACCCATGGGGTGCGGGTATGATCTGGAATATACCGGCTCCCCATCCGTTTTTATCGTAGCTACCGTGTTAATGTTGAAAGGTAGCGCCTCGTCTGGATCGCCGAAGGCTTTATGGTTTTTTATTATTATTTTATCAAAAGCAGTTTTTACTGCGGGGGGCACGTCACCATCATTGATTTTAATGAAATTTACATTCTCAACTCTTGTAAACTGAATTTTCTCAGTTCCGTTATTGGTGTGTAGAACATTTCCAGTAAAATCGAGTTTCGCATTTACTTGTTTAAGTAAATCGAGCCCGATAATACCGTCAAAGTCTTTAAGAGCGCTAAGGATAAAAAAGGAGTTTTAGCCTTGAATACCGAAATCAGGCCATTTTTTATTTATCTTAGTAATGCCATGCATTGATTTTACGTCGAATGGGGATCCACTGCCACGATGCCTTTGAGCCCCGGGAGTGTCAATTAACAATTTTATTTCTCTTCCTGCTAGCCTACGTGTGACGTATGGAAGCAGGGACTTTACCCTAAAAAATTACAAGACTCATCTGCATCTAGATCATCCTGTATTTCCGTGGCGGACGCCTGAGCAACGGACTCATAATCTTCTCCACCAGATTCTTCTTCTGGCATGAAGTTGATTTTTTGTTGTGTTCGTGCTGACTGTCCCTTTTGCCATGTCGTGGGTTGCCTGAATCGAGATGAGGTGGCGTCCACCTCCATCGGTTCTGTTTTAGTTTGTCCCTGATTATTTCCCCCATTAGTGTGTATTTTTTGCCGGGACGAACCAGTTTGATTATTGCCTCCTCTTTGAGGTTTTATGAAATGAGGGTTTTTTTTGATCGCCCCCGAATTTTGATTTTGCTCTTGGTATTGTGAATTTTTCCAACCAGCCTGTCGCTGGTTGTTTTGGTTAGTTGGCTTATAAGTCTTTTCGTCGTTAAGCCGAGCGAAAGTGGCCGCGAAAATACTCCTTTCATTACTCGATTCGGCTTCTTGGGCTAATGCTAATGCCGACGGTAAATCAGGTGGTTGTGCTGGAAAAACAGCTACCTTTAATGATTTTTTTAAACCTAATATAAACGCGTGTAAAGCGTCGCTCCTAAATTGTGTGTTTAAAACAGACGCCGCGGCGGCGTCGTGCGTCATTATTGTTTTGTTTGTCAGAAGCGTTAGCTTCCGTTCTACTTCGTCATAATATTTGAGTAGGGGCAGGTCGCCCTGTCTGGACAGGCTTAATTCCTGTTGTATTACGTGTGTCGGAGTTTTGTCGGCATACGTAAAGTCTAAACGTGCCAATATGGCATGAAAATTTAGCACCGTATTAAATGAAGCTAATACGGCAGCTGCCGGTCCCCTTACTTTATTTCTGAGGATTGCGACCGCTTGGTAAAAGCGACTGCTCCCTTCATAGGGCTCAAATACCCTGTAGGCTGCGATAGCAGCTTGTCTCCAGGAAACATAATTTTCTTGTTTCCCGTCGAATTCTGGGACGGACTTGATAATGTCCAGGGGCTCATTACGTTGTTTTTCAGGTTCTATTTGAATCTCTTGGAATGTTTGAATTTTCGGAGTTTTTCTTAGTAAATTTAGCTCCCCCATAATTGCGGCTAATTTTTCGTCAAATTGCGCCTGCTGTGTTTGAAGTGCTTGATTTATTGCGGCCTCCATATTTGCTAATTGTTCTGGCTGCATTTCTGCTTGTCTGTGCTGTCTACTAGTATCAAGATTTTCTGTATCGAAGGCACTCTTCCGGATAAGTACCTTGCCTCTTCGTTAAAATCCTGATTTTCTTTCGTTGTATGCTTTTTTATTTTGGTTTCTGAGAGCTTCCTATACTCTTCTAAAATGTCCTCGTCTGTATCAGACATGTGTTAATATTGGTAAAAATATATGGTCATCATAACAATTGATCAAGAGTTGTTTTTTTATATTATTGTGTAATGGTCGTCCAGATTCATAAGTCTCCAAAAATTTAAACTGGTAGCTAACCCGCCATACGATATTCGAAAACACCTCCCAGCCCTATCCGATACTTAGATAATAGCCATCAGCTGGTCCAGTTTGACAGATCGGTGTCATCTCAAAATATCGCAAAACTAGGTTTCCAAGTTCAGGCGAGGCCCTTATAGTTTCTTTTCCGTTTCAAACCCTCATATGAGCAGACGTACAAATTGGATAAGATAACATATTGTTCCTTTGTGCATATGGTATCCTCGTGCCATTTACTTTGATCACACCTTAACCAAAGACATCCGCTGCCAAAGCCAGTTAATTTGCCAATTGAACTGCTTCTCATTTTTGGTGGAATCGTTACGGTAAATATTTAGTTGCTGGTGTTGCAATCGCACAGATTTAAAATTTACTTCCATTCCGCACAGATTGCTGCCTTTCACGGCTAAATAGGGTCTGGCTACGCCGCCTAGTTGTGTATTAAGTAAATCAAAAGTCAACAGAACCCGCCCAAAAAGTTACATAACTTCATCAAAAGGTCACGAGTCCGATCTCCAGTAGAATAGGAGTACGTAAGCCTGCAAACATCGTCGTCAAAAAGGCTGGACTTTACGGCCAGTGCCTACAACCAAACACAACGGCACATCTCTACCCTACCCCTCACCCCTGCTCCGCCTACCGTCGCGGTACAGTTGTGCTAGTGGACAAATATAGCACCCCAGCTTCAACGAGGAGTAGTGGTACGAACCGCCGACATCTGACGAACTGCATAATCCCGGCATAGACCAGCTTTCCCGGCTTAGACCAGTTTACCAGCTTTTCTAAAACAAAACCCAGAAATTGTGCTCTTCGTTCAGCTAAATAGATGTAGCTCTCTGAAAGTATTGTTTTTATATACATAAGTGTAGAATCGCCGATCGTTAAAATCTAATGTCGCGCTTTGTAAACGCCAGTTAATTTTGTTTAATTAATTGCTAGTCGCACTACTATACAAAAGTGCGGACACAACTATCAAAACCCCGGAAGATATTTAGTTACAACAACCAAAAGAAAGCAGACCCCATGCAGAACTAATATTTTATTACATAACATAATTATTATCCCTTCAAACGCATGGGCTTAAACCGCTCCTAGCCCAGTTCATCGTGAAGGCCTTCGACGAGGATTGGAAAGGGGTAAGTGCATTCCAACCAAATGTAATATTATAAAATTTTAGTTCTGTCTGCATATGCCCGGTCTATATATGGCCGTGGAAAAGCAGTAATTTTGCATGTTTTGTTTTGATTATCACTTCCAACTCTCTTATCGCGAGGCAGCATTATGTTAAAGACAAATAGATTTGCGATAAGTAAATTGTTGTGAGCTTTAATATTCCAAGTTCTTTCTTTGCATTTTGTATATTGTCTACCCTTTTCAGCTAGTGTGAGTGTTGTTATGCGCGAGTAGGAATAATTTTCAATGAATAAATATAAACCTAGGTATAGCTAGTTCATAATATAAACCCTAATGAAGTTTAATACTAAAGCTACTGTTAGTCCGTTTTGTTTCTCTTACTAGAAATATTGAAGTAATAAAATATTGTAATCATGTTTAAAGAAAACATTATGAGTGAGTAGAGAACTTATTTCGCGACCTGGGAATGTGAATATTGTGATTGATAAAATATGGGGTCTTGCCGGAACAATATTAAAATTGGCAAAGACATTGGCAGGGAGGGTAACGATTTCGGGTGAGTCAATTTCCATCTAAGACTTCACCGATCGTTCTGGTTTACTTGCCTTATTCCTCTCAATTATTTGGATTAAATGTGACTGATTGTTGTGTTGCCTCGATCCCCGGCACAGACAACATTTGTGAATGATTTCGGCCATGATCGTGTGGTTATTTAGTTTCAGTTAGGGACTCTAAAAATATTCTTAATGTAGTGTTAGTCAGTAGGGTCAGCAACTAACCCCCCAATCCCGTAAGAGCTAGTATTGACATGGGTCCCGACCCGCTGAGTTTCCTACTGTCTGATTTAGTTGAAATCGACTTAGAGTAATCAACTTATTCAAAGTTTACTAAACCATTACAATTGATTAAATTAGCGGGGAGAAATAATATCAAATATCATTAAAAACGTTGTTTAAGAAATATAAAGTTTACTATTCATAAATATTTTTAAGTTTTAAAATATGATCTTGTGTATTTTTTATATTATTTCTTTCGGTGAATTTATCGATTTCGGCTTCTTCCAAAAAAAAAATTTGCACAAAGACTTTGGTTTTAAAATATTTCATATTTGGTAAAAATTTGAACCAATTCTCCCGGTGTATTTTTTGAAATACGAGACGACACGGTAAGTGTTATTTAAGTTCAATCGTTTTATTTCAGTGCTCACAGATTTAGCGAACCGTTTTATATTTGAGTTTTTATTTAATATAATAATTCGGACAAATAGCCTACTTACATTTTCTTAAATATTCTTATAATTGTTGCTGGATTCTGCTGCTGTTGCTGTAGATCCCACGGATGGGGCGAGGGGTTTCCCTACAGCTCCCTTTTGCTCAATTATTCCCGCGAAGGGGGGCGAGGGGTTTCCCTACAGCTCCCTGTTGCTCAGTTACTCCCACGGAGGGGGGCGAGGGGTTTCCCTACAGCTCCCTGTTGTTCGGTTACTCCCACGGAGGGGGCGAGGGGTTTCCCTACAGCTCCCTTTTGCTCGATATTATTCCCGCGGAGGGGGCGAGGTGTTTCCCTGCAGCTCCCTTTCGTTTCTCTTTTGGTTATAAACTTGCAAATATTTTGTTTTCTCGCCAAACTTTGTTGCGCGTTCTGTTTTATTTGCGTTCACATAAACAATTGCACTTTTGTAATATTCGAGCACTTTTTGGAATTTGATTTAATTTTATTGGGTTCTAGATTTTCAATTGATTCCACTTTTTCACTTTTTTTTGAATTTAATTTTGGTGGATTTTTGAAAATTATTCCTGTTGGGCGCCAGTTATTTAATTGTGTTTATTTATTTAGATACCAAAGTATTTCTTTATTTCACTTAAGCCTTTTCAAGCCAAAGATATTTTAATTCATACAATGGATTTTTAATTATAATATTGATCGCCAGCTATAGCTGCGGAGTTCAGTTCGCACCATGAAGCCCTTATTTGCGCTGCAGCGCAGCCGCCTAAGTGCGATGTCAGCATTCCGTATCCAGCTAGCGACGATCACTCGCTGCAGGCGTGTTGGGACCGAGCCTCGGGCTACTGCCCCGGGAATGCGCGATCAGCAGTTTCGCCCTTGCGCGTGTTGGCCGTCGGATCCGGTCTGCAATTTGGCAATTTTTCCAAATTCTTTTTGCGCGTGTTAACTTGTATGATATTATACGTTGCAAGCGATTGAATGAATTTCCTGTTTAATGCCATATATTTCTTCTCCAAGCGAAACTGTTGCCAAAGTAACAATTTTTGTTTTCCGATCCAAAGAAATAGTGTTGTCCATTGGAGCTTTAAATAGAGCTGGCCATTTCTCTTCTGGTCCATGAAGAAACTGTGGTCCGTATAACCACAATGTATGTGCACTTAATTGAGATGCAGGTATCCCTCTAGATAGTACATCTGCAGCGTTGCGACTTGATGACACATGTCTCCATTGATTTGGACAGGTTGAATCTTGTATTTTCGACAACCTATTTGCAACGAATGTAAGGAAATTCGATGCTTTTGCATTTATCCAACATAAGACGATTGTGGAATCTATCCAGTAATGACATTTAATGGATTCTGATTGTAAATTAAGATCATTTTTCATCTTTTTAACAAGCTCTGCACCTAATACAGCTGGACATAACTCTAGTCGTGGTACTTTTGATTTAGCGCATAATAGGCGCACAGTCGTTTGTTTGTTCTTATATATGGCTCTTATATAAGCCACAGCACCAAACGCTTTTTCAGAAGCATCCACAAATATGTGTAGTTCTTGTTTTTGAGGTATTTTTCCATCATAAATGTGTCTCGGAAAAGTCATTTTATTTAAACATAGCAAGTCTTGTCTGATATCTCTGTGTCCCAATCTAGTTTAAGGACTGACAGATTTTGTAGAAATATTTTTGCTCTGACTGGAGCAAAAAGACCAAGTGGGTCAAAAATTTGACCAACATAGAGGCTAGCACTCTTTTTGTAATTGTTTGAGTGTTATGTTCTTGAGTCTTTCCGCACAAATTGTCATACTTAGGGCTCCAAATAATTCCCAAAGTCTTAACACTGGTATGTTCCAATGCAGTGCCAAGATTTATGTCGCTAGCAATATGTTTTGTTGAAAATTCCTTTAGTAGATGGTGTAAATTAGAGCACCATTTTCTTAGTTTAAATCCGCAAGGTAAGAAGATTTTGTTTAGTTATGCTTGAATCCTTGCAGCATCTATCATTGTATATGCTCCAGTTAGGCAGTCATCAACATAGAAATCGTTTCTCAGTGCATTTGATCCTAATGGCCATTTTTCCAAATTTTTGGGCTAAATGCTCCAAGCATTTTGTGGCAAGAAATGGAGCTGACGTTTTGCCATAAGTCACAGTTTTCAGCCGGTAATATTTTATTTCCTCGGACGGATTGTAGCGCCAAACAATCATTTGGTTGAATTGATCCTTTGGATTTAGTCCTTGCACTATGACTCTAGCCGTTGCTAACAGTGTGTATTTGTTCTCACAACTGTTTTTCGTAGCAGCAGAAGCGGACGTTTTAGGTTCGGTATTTGGTTTTCCGTTACCTAAATGTAGCAATGTGTTGTGTTTTTTGTTACATTTTATGCATGTATGGTTAGACATGCATTGCTTGGTCATGTGGTCTGCCTTAAGACAATTGACGCACGACCTTTTTCGCTGAACCCAGGTCAGCCTTTCAGCAGGAGTCGACTCCTTAAATTTCTCGCATTTGTTTTTCTCTATGCATTTTTCCGCCGATGGCTTCGGGTGCGATAAAACGTTGTTCTAGAAACCCAAGGAATTCCTTTATTGTTTGAATTTCCCTGGTATCTAAAATGTGTGTGTAAGCCGATCTAGTTTTCTTGTCATATGGAACAGGAGGACTAGATCCCATGTATCTGTTTTTATTCCAATATTTTTCAAGGCTTGCAGGGATTCATTGACATTGTCATGCAGATTTTTTATTGACTGAGAATCATTCGTCACATTAGGGTAATCAAATAATTTTTCAAATATTGCAGTCGAAAGGACCCACTTATTATTGAAACGTTCTTTAAGCATGGTCCAGCCAGTGTCATAATTAACTTCTGTTAATTCTAAATGCCTGACTAACCTTTCTGCTTCTCCAGAAAGATTAGCTTTAAGATACCACATTTTTTGTATTTTTGGTATCGCTGATCATGAACCATTTTATTAAAAATGTCATAAAATTGTTGCCATTTTAGATAGCTTCTATCAAATTTTGGAATGGAAACTTTTGGCAACTGTATCGAAGAGATTGTCGAAACCGCTTGATTGGTGACTACTGAAACAGGTTCTGCATATGGATGACAGAATTGCAACATTGCTTCTTCCGCGGAGATAAGTCGCTCCATACTATAGCCCACTTCTTCAGGTGTTATACATAACTTGTGGATTTCAAAATGAAGACTTTTAATTTGTTTCCATGAATTATCAATTACCGATTTATAGGTTAATTTGTTTTCTGGAAATATATGTTTCATGGTTCTTGATGCTCGGTGTCTGATCAGCTTTTGTATGTGATCCACCTCTTCTGTAGATGTTTCTGTTGCCGGTAAATGAACAATTTTTGCGTTAAATTCTTCGATAGCTTGATGGACAATCGTCTGCATTTGATTGTAATACTGTTTTTCAAAATAAACATGCGGATGTGGAGTACCCTTTAATAAGTCTAGGATACTATTATTTCCTTGTTCGAATTTTTCCCAATGCTCTTCAATTTGTCGTTTTCTGTCTTTAAAATACGACTCCTTTTCCTTTCTTTTGCTGAAATCCTTTTTGATGTTCCGTAGCAAAATTTGGATTTCTTCGCCAATTTGGCTTTGTATGGCAATCAAATTTTCAACCTCCATTTTGCCTTAACAATTGCCTGACCCATTGGAAGATAATTGATTTGCTTATATAAGCTGGCTACGCTCCTACTCGCAACCGATTTATGGTCAAAGACAAGTAAGGATTTTCGGATTAGAAAAGAGAGCCCAAAAATAGTTTAAAACCTTTTTTTTTTTTTTTTTTTTAATATATGCTTTATTTATTGAATCTTCTCTATATGAGACTAACAATAAGTATATCAAATCTTAAGAATATAACTAAACTTACAGTCATGTAGACTGAATTTAGACTAACGGGCCCTAATATTTATTGCTGGGCTGGTATATCGTTACGATGCAGACGAGTTCTGTTCGAAACCCGTCTTAGGTTCCTTGCGAGATTATTTGGGTGCAGTGTAAGCTTGTTATGGTAGGCCGCTTTCTGCTTTGCTATTTCATCTTTGACCGGTGGTATGCCCAGATCCCTGTGGATGCTTTCGTTCCGAACATGCCATGGTGCCCCAGTGATTGTTCGCAGGATTTTTGATTGTGAGCGCTGTATGATGTCAACGTTGCTGTTGCTCGCGTTCCCCCAGAGCTGGGAGCCATAGGTCCAAATGGACTTAAGGGTGGAGTTGTAGAGAAGAACTTTAAAGTCCAGACACAGGGCTGATCGAGAATTTATAATCCAGTGTAGGCTGCTAGCTTTAAGTCTGAGATGTACTTTCTTGCATTCAATGTGAATCCGCCAGGTTAGGCGTCTGTCGAGGTGGACGCCGAGATATGTTACATCGCTGGCTTGGGGAATCTGCGTACTATTCAAAGTTAGCGGGGGGCACGATTGTCTGTTAAAGGTAAACGTTATATGTTTACACTTTTGTTCAGTAATTTTGATTCGCCAGTCTGATAGCCACTTTTCAACTACCACCAAATGATCAGTCAGTTGAGCTGTTGCTCTAGTTGGGCATCTCGAGCGGCTCAGGATTGCGGTGTCGTCAGCAAATGTGGTCGTAGTCAGCCTCTCGTTCGTAGGGATGTCTGCTGTGTATAGGACAAACAGGGTAGGGCCCAGGGCGCTACCTTGTGGGACTCCGGCTTCAATGTTATACTCGTTGGATGTCGTTGTATTGCATCTAACCTCAAAGACTCTGTGGTAGAGGTACGACTTAAGTAACTTATGAGTGTTTTCTGGCAGTAATGTTATGATTTTATGCATAAGGCCTTCAAGCCAAACTCGGTCGAATGCTTGAGAGACGTCGAGGAATATCGCACTACAATATTCCCGATGCTCGAAGGCTGTACGAATTTCTGAAGTTATCCGGTTGACTTGCTCGATGGTTCCGTGGCTTTCACGAAACCCGAATTGATGTGCCGGGATTAAGTTTTGTTCTCTTAAATATGGTGGAATGCGCGTGAGCAGGCATTTTTCCAGTAATTTTGACAGGCACGATAGTAAGCTTATTGGCCTGTACGATGAGGGAATTGTGTGGTCTTTCCCAGGCTTCGGTATCATTATAACCACGGACTTTTTCCATTTTTTGGGGTAGTAGCCAAGTTTTGTGATCCCGTTAAATAGCTTGCATATAACATCCACTGCGCAGTTTGGAAGTTCAATTATCATTTTTGGGGTTATTAGGTCGCCCCCTGGAGCCTTTTTCGGTTTTATTTGCTTCCTAATGACGTTAGCAATTTCAGGTGCTTGAAACAAAATCGGGTTAATTGCAATTTCAGAGCTAAGCGGCGGTAGTTGAAGAGAGTTTGTGGCGGCGTTCGGCTGAAATACATTTCGTAGGTGTAAAGCAAATGTTTCGGCTCTGTCTTCGTCACTGCGGGCCGAAGTACCCGAGGAGTTTCTAATCGGAGTGACTGATTCTATCGGAGAGCTTAAATGGGTGAGCTCTCCACAAAGGATGCTTTGTACTGGTCGGCGACAGTTTCTCGATGTACCGGCGCTGCGCAAGCTCCTCTTCTTGCTTGAGGGTTTTGTTGAGTCTGCGGGTGGCATCATTATAGAGTTGCTTCGAATGGGGCGATCTGCAGGATTGCCAAACGCGTCGTAGACGTCGTTTTTCCCGAACCAGTTGCTCGATTTGCAGAATAGTTTTGTATTAGTTGCTACGTACTATTGTCTCTTCTGGTGTTGAGATTTTGGCTGCTGCCACGAGTACTGATTCCAGGGACTCAGCACAGAAGTCGATGTCGTTCTCTATGTTTAACTGTGGTGTTAGTTCAATGTGGGAACTTACGTACTTTTTGTACTTTAGCCAGTTAGTTCTAGTCGAGGTCAGCCTGAAGGGGTGCTCGATTACTTTCGGGCTTTGAAGGAGAGTTATTAAAACAGGCGAGTGGTCCGATGATAAGTCCGATAGCGATTTGGCGCTTACTAAATTTCTTGGGATGTTCTTGGTCACAGCGAAGTCAATTAAGTCCGGGAGTTTTCTGGGGTCATCTGGCCAAAATGTGGGGCTGCCAGGGGAGACATAGTCGAGTTTGTTGCTCAAATTTATGATTGCTTTATACAGTTGTCTTCCTTTGGGCGTCACGAGTCTTGATCCCCAGTGTGCTTGGCGTTGTAGTCTCCTCCTGCTATGTTCTTGAGTCTTTCCGCACAAATTGTCATACTTAGGGCTCCAAATAATTCCCAAAGTCTTAACACTGGTATGTTCCAATGCAGTGCCAAGATTTATGTCGCTAGCAATATCTTTTGTTGAAAATTCCTTTAGTAGATGGTGTAAATTAGAGCACCATTTTCTTAGTTTAAATCCGCAAGGTAAGAAGATTTTGTTTAGTTATGCTTGAATCCTTGCAGCATCTATCATTGTATATGCTCCAGTTAGGCAGTCATCAACATAGAAATCGTTTCTCAGTGCATTTGATCCTAATGGCCATTTTTCCAAATTTTTGGGCTAAATGCTCCAAGCATTTTGTGGCAAGAAATGGAGCTGACGTTTTGCCATAAGTCACAGTTTTCAGCCGGTAATATTTTATTTCCTCGGACGGATTGTAGCGCCAAACAATCATTTGGTTGAATTGATCCTTTGGATTTAGTCCTTGCACTATGACTCTAGCCGTTGCTAACAGTGTGTATTTGTTCTCACAACTGTTTTTCGTAGCAGCAGAAGCGGACGTTTTAGGTTCGGTATTTGGTTTTCCGTTACCTAAATGTAGCAATGTGTTGTGTTTTTTGTTACATTTTATGCATGTATGGTTAGACATGCATTGCTTGGTCATGTGGTCTGCCTTAAGACAATTGACGCACGACCTTTTCGCTGAACCCAGGTCAGCCTTTCAGCAGGAGTCGACTCCTTAAATTTCTCGCATTTGTTTTTCTCTATGCATTTTTCCGCCGATGGCTTCGGGTGCGATAAAACGTTGTTCTAGAAACCCAAGGAATTCCTTTATTGTTTGAATTTCCCTGGTATCTAAAATGTGTGTGTAAGCCGATCTAGTTTTCTTGTCATATGGAACAGGAGGACTAGATCCCATGTATCTGTTTTTATTCCAATATTTTTCAAGGCTTGCAGGGATTCATTGACATTGTCATGCAGATTTTTTATTGACTGAGAATCATTCGTCACATTAGGGTAATCAAATAATTTTTCAAATATTGCAGTCGAAAGGACCCACTTATTATTGAAACGTTCTTTAAGCATGGTCCAGCCAGTGTCATAATTAACTTCTGTTAATTCTAAATGCCTGACTAACCTTTCTGCTTCTCCAGAAAGATTAGCTTTAAGATACCACATTTTTTGTATTTTTGGTATCGCTGATCATGAACCATTTTATTAAAAATGTCATAAAATTGTTGCCATTTTAGATAGCTTCTATCAAATTTTGGAATGGAAACTTTTGGCAACTGTATCGAAGAGATTGTCGATTGGTGACTACTGAAACAGGTTCTGCATATGGATGACAGAATTGCAACATTGCTTCTTCCGCGGAGATAAGTCGCTCCATACTATAGCCCACTTCTTCAGGTGTTATACATAACTTGTGGATTTCAAAATGAAGACTTTTAATTTGTTTCCATGAATTATCAATTACCGATTTATAGGTTAATTTGTTTTCTGGAAATATATGTTTCATGGTTCTTGATGCTTGGTGTCTGATCAGCTTTTGTATGTGATCCACCTCTTCTGTAGATGTTTCTGTTGCCGGTAAATGAACAATTTTTGCGTTAAATTCTTCGATAGCTTGATGGACAATCGTCTGCATTTGATTGTAATACTGTTTTTCAAAATAAACATGCGGATGTGGAGTACCCTTTAATAAGTCTAGGATACTATTATTTCCTTGTTCGAATTTTTCCCAATGCTCTTCAATTTGTCGTTTTCTGTCTTTAAAATACGACTCCTTTTCCTTTCTTTTGCTGAAATCCTTTTTGATGTTCCGTAGCAAAATTTGGATTTCTTCGCCAATTTGGCTTTGTATGGCAATCAAATTTTCAACCTCCATTTTGCCTTAACAATTGCCTGACCCATTGGAAGATAATTGATTTGCTTATATAAGCTGGCTACGCTCCTACTCGCAACCGATTTATGGTCAAAGACAAGTAAGGATTTTCGGATTAGAAAAGAGAGCCAAAAAATAGTTTAAAACCTTTTTTTTTTTTTTTTTTTAATATATGCTTTATTTATTGAATCTTCTCTATATGAGACTAACAATAAGTATATCAAATCTTAAGAATATAACTTAACTTACAGTCATGTAGACTGAATTTAGACTAACGGGCCCTAATATTTATTGCTGGGCTGGTATATCGTTACGATGCAGACGAGTTCTGTTCGAAACACGTCTTAGGTTCCTTGCGAGATTATTTGGGTGCAGTGTAAGCTTGTTATGGTAGGCCGCTTTCTGCTTTGCTATTTCATCTTTGACCGGTGGTATGCCCAGATCCCTGTGGATGCTTTCGTTCCGAACATACCATGGTGCCCCAGTGATTGTTCGCAGGATTTTTGATTGTGAGCGCTGTATGATGTCAACGTTGCTGTTGCTCGCGTTCCCCCAGAGCTGGGAGCCATAGGTCCAAATGGACTTAAGGGTGGAGTTGTAGAGAAGAACTTTAAAGTCCAGACACAGGGCTGATCGAGAATTTATAATCCAGTGTAGGCTGCTAGCTTTAAGTCTGAGATGTACTTTCTTGCATTCAATGTGAATCCGCCAGGTTAGGCGTCTGTCGAGGTGGACGCCGAGATATGTTACATCGCTGGCTTGGGGAATCTGCGTACTATTCAAAGTTAGCGGGGGGCACGATTGTCTGTTAAAGGTAAACGTTATATGTTTACACTTTTGTTCAGTAATTTTGATTCGCCAGTCTGATAGCCACTTTTCAACTACCACCAAATGATCAGTCAGTTGAGCTGTTGCTCTAGTTGGGCATCTCGAGCGGCTCAGGATTGCGGTGTCGTCAGCAAATGTGGTCGTAGTCAGCCTCTCGTTCGTAGGGATGTCTGCTGTGTATAGGACAAACAGGGTAGGGCCCAGGGCGCTACCTTGTGGGACTCCGGCTTCAATGTTATACTCGTTGGATGTCGTTGTATTGCATCTAACCTCAAAGACTCTGGTAGAGGTACGACTTAAGTAACTTATGAGTGTTTTCTGGCAGTAATGTTATGATTTTATGCATAAGGCCTTCAAGCCAAACTCGGTCGAATGCCTGAGAGACGTCGAGGAATATCGCACTACAATATTCCCGATGTTCGAAGGCTGTACGAATTTCTGAAGTTATCCGGTTGACTTGCTCGATGGTTCCGTGGCTTTCACGAAACCCGAATTGATGTGCCGGGATTAAGTTTTGTTCTCTTAAATATGTTGGAATGCGCGTGAGCAGGCATTTTTCCAGTAATTTGGACAGGCACGATAGTAAGCTTATTGGCCTGTACGATGAGGGAATTGTGTGGTCTTTCCCAGGCTTCGGTATCATTATAACCACGGACTTTTTCCATTTTTTGGGGTAGTAGCCAAGTTTTGTGATCCCGTTAAATAGCTTGCATATAACATCCACTGCGCAGTTTGGAAGTTCAATTATCATTTTTGGGGTTATTAGGTCGCCCCCTGGAGCCTTTTTCGGTTTTATTTGCTTCCTAATGACGTTAGCAATTTCAGGTGCTTGAAACAAAATCGGGTTAATTGCAATTTCAGAGCTAAGCGGCGGTAGTTGAAGAGAGTTTGTGGCGGCGTTCGGCTGAAATACATTTCGTAGGTGTAAAGCAAATGTTTCGGCTCTGTCTTCGTCACTGCGGGCCGAAGTACCCGAGGAGTTTCTAATCGGAGTGACTGATTCTATCGGAGAGCTTAAATTTGGGTGAGCTCTCCACAAAGGATGCTTTGTACTGGTCGGCGACAGTTTCTCGATGTACCGGCGCTGCGCAAGCTCCTCTTCTTGCTTGAGGGTTTTGTTGAGTCTGCGGGTGGCATCATTATAGAGTTGCTTCGAGTGGGGCGATCTGCAGGATTGCCAAACGCGTCGTAGACGTCGTTTTTCCCGAACCAGTTGTTCGATTTGCAGAATAGTTTTGTATTAGTTGCTACGTACTATTGTCTCTTCTGGTGTTGAGATTTTGGCTGCTGCCCCGAGTACTGATTCCAGGGAATCAGCACAGAAGTCGATGTCGTTCTCTATGTTTAACTGTGGTGTTAGTTCAATGTGGGAACTTACGTACTTTTTGTACTTTAGCCAGTTAGTTCTAGTCGAGGTCAGCCTGAAGGGGTGCTCGATTACTTTCGGGCTTTGAAGGAGAGTTATTAAAACAGGCGAGTGGTCCGATGATAAGTCCGATAGCGATTTGGCGCTTACTAAATTTCTTGGGATGTTCTTGGTCACAGCGAAGTCAATTAAGTCCGGGAGTTTTCTGGGGTCATCTGGCCAAAATGTGGGGCTGCCAGGGGAGACATAGTCGAGTTTGTTGCTCAAATTTATGATTGCTTTATACAGTTGTCTTCCTTTGGGCGTCACGAGTCTTGATCCCCAGTGCGTGTGCTTGGCGTTGTAGTCTCCTCCTGCTATAAAGCGATCTCCGAGTGAATTGTAGAAGTCCAAGAATTGCTCTTCAGTTATTGTAAAACGCGGTGGGCAATAGACAGCGGCTATAGTGATACTGCCGTTGCCTGCTTGTAGTTTTATAGATGTAGCCTGCGAATAATTTGTTGCAAACCTCTGGTGAAAGTGGTGCTTAATGCGTTCCCTGATTAGGATTCCAGTTCCTCCGTGAGCCTTACCGTCCGGATGATCTGTGCAGTATGAAGTATAACCTCTTATTTGGAAGTTGTATTTACTTGTGAGATGCGTTTCTGCCAGCAGCATTACATCTATTTGGTTTTCATTGAGGAATTGAGTTATTTCAAGTTTGTGCCGTGAAACGCCATTGGCATTCCACATGGATATTCGAAGACAAGACATCGATTATTTAGATTGTTTGGATGTGAGCAAATTTATTAAAATGTTTTGATTTTGCATAAGGTTTGTCATTGTTGTTTTCATGAAGGACATAAATTCCATCATACCCTGTTGTAAAGTCAGCATCATGGTTTCCATGCTGTTTGGTATTTGTCCTATTGCTTGCTGAGGTGTTATTATATTTTGCTCAGAGCATTGAGCTTGTGGGAACCCCGTCTGATTGGCAAGTCCTGATTTTAGGGCACTGGCGTATGAAACTCCCCCATTTGTGTTGAGGGGCCCAAATGAAGATCTGGCTGCTTTCGCAAAGAAAACATTAGGTGTGGTTTGGGATTGCACGTACTGACTCTTCAGCTCTTTATAGACCGGGCAGCCTCTGTAGTTTGCGGTATGGTTATCTCCACAGTTAGCGCATTTCTTTGTCTTTGGGTCTTCTTTGCTTGCAGGGCAAGGTTCGGATTTGTGGAAGCCACCACAAGCTACGCAGACTGAACGAAGCCCGCAGTTGTTTCTGGTGTGTCCTTACTCTTGGCAGTTTGTGCATTGCAGCGGGCCATTCCGCTTATGCGGTTCTTCAACAGTAATCCTTCTGTGCAACAGGAATTGCAGTTTATAGATCGGGTGCACTTCATTTTTCTTCAAGGCTCTGCTTTCTGGCTCCAGTTCGACCTTAAAGAGTGGTTGTGGCTTTTTATTTTTGTTGATAATATAAATAATATTTTTGGAGAAGAATCCTTTTTCTTTCAATGCCTCTTTTACCTCATTGGTGGATACGTCGGGCTCTATGCCCTTTAGCACTACTTGCAAGCCATTGCTACTCTTGAGCTGGTACGTGTAGTAGGGTTTCCTAGCCTCGTCTAGGTAATTAGTTACAGCTCTGAATTGATCTTCAGTTTTAGCTTGAAGCTTTGTTTCATGAATATTCCCTTTAACAAGAGGAGTAACATAAAAGTTGTCACTCCCGACCAGCGCAACAATTTTCTTTACTAGGGCATTTGAGTTCTGTTCCCCTATGTAAATTGGTGGGGGCTTTGGTTTCTTTTGAACAGCCTGTCCAGATTCGGATTGATTATTATCAATTTCCGACAATAGGGCGAATCTGTTGTTACTAGATGCCCCTGGTTGTTCGCTGCCTTTATTAAAGCAATTTTGTTTTGGTTTATTTCCAACCATTTTATTTTGCGGGCTTAGCTTCCGTTTGATTTTTTTTATTTAAAAAAGTATTTTTTTTATTTTTATTTTATTTAATATGTGTGTTTAAATAAATTTTTTAGTTTTGGATGCAACCGCTTCCAGAAATATTCAAGAAGTTGTTGAGTTCAACTTGAAGAACCGATTTGTTCTTCAATCTCGAACGTTAATCGACGATTATCCTGGGAGTCGCCAAGTTGACTCCAGTAAATCGGATTATATTGTTAAAAAAACAATTTACATTTTTTGAATGCTACCGCTTCCAGAATTATTCAAGAGTCGCCTTGTTGACTACTTGAATATATTGTTTTCCAGTTCAAGAGCCGTCTTGTTGACTACTTCAATTCCGGAAAATTAATCGACGATTATCCTGGGAGTCGCCAAGTTGACTCCAGTAAATCGGATTATATTGTTAAAAAACATTTTAATTTTTTGGATGCTACCGCTTCCAGAATTATTCAAGAGTCGCCTTGTTGACTACTTGAATTTATTGTTTTCCAGTTGAAGAGCCGTCTTGTTGACTACTTCAATTTCGGAAAAATAATCGACGATTATCCTGGGAGTCGCCTAGTTGAATCCAGAAATCGGATTATATCTACTTTTAAACAGATGTGTTATTGGAGTCGCCAAGTTGACTTCCAATATTGTAGTAACAGATCGCCAAGTGGATAAGTTACTCCTTGAAAATTTAAAGTTGTTCGGCAATATGCTCAGAAATTTAACAAAGTTCCCTTTGTTATGAATTTTACTCAATACCTGGTTTATTGAGCAAGATTTTCACAACTTTAACTCTAGATGATTCGATCGTCAAGTTGATCCGGAATAGACAGATTCCCGATCAACTTGGCAAACGTATGAAACGTATGTGCAGAAATTAGTCGCCAAGTTGACTAGAATTTCATGCAATGGTCGGGGTCACCAAAATGTTTGTAGTTTTATTTTTATTATTTATAGGAATGGTTGCCCCTAGAACATAGTTTAGTGACGATAGGTTGCTAAACCAACACTTAAATTGGTTTAACTCTGAGGGATCATGCGTATGAGGGCCAAAGACACAGCGATGCCCACTTGTAGAACGCAGAGTAGTTGAATAAACAAGTATTGATTGAGTACTGATTTTATTAGGGCAAAAGGTCGGGTTTATATACACGTTTTCAGAGTCAATGGGGGCACCATAGCAAAGAAGTGGTATGGGGTTGTTAGTTAAAAATACATTGCATTGCTTATGTTCTAAGATATGCAAAAGTACAGAGTCATCATAATTGTCTCATACACAAGGAGTTAAGGAGTTACGCTAGGGTTAGTAAAAATAGAAAAGTTAGCTCAGGCAGAGCTGGCGCTGTCCGTGAACATCAAGTGGCTTAGCGACTCAAGTGGTACGCTAACAGTATTAATGACGTAATAAATAATATAGCAAATCTTAAAGCAAAAGGAATGCAAGTTATAGCCGCGTTATAATTTTGATAGTGCATATATAGGGTTCATAATTAAATTTCTAGAAAAAAGAGTTTTAGTAAGTAATAACCAAGAAATAGTTGAAAGCAAAGGTGTATGTCAAGGTAGTTGTCTGAGTCCCATTCTTTTTATACCCTTGCAGAGGGTATTATAATTTTGGTCAAAAGTGTGCAACGCAGTGAAGGAGACATCTCCAACCCTATAAAGTATATATATTCTTGATCAGGATCACCTCCTGAGTTGATATAGCCATGTCCGTCTGTCCGTCTGTTCGTCTGTCTGTTTCTACGCAAACTAGTCTCTCAGTTTTAAAGCTATCGAATTGAAACTTTGCACACACCCTTCTTTCCTTTGCACGCAGTATATATGTCGGAACGGCCGGGATCGGCCAACTATATCCTATAGCCGCCATATAACTGATTGATCGGAAATGCCATAACTTTGGTGTTTTTAATGTTAGGAAGTTGGGATTTTATATGGGTTTTATATTTGGCCAATCAATCCGACCTACCAAACTTCATAAGGATCGGCCGACTATATCCTATAGCTGCTATATAACTGAACGATTGGAAATGCCATAACTTTGGTGTTTTTAAAGTTAGGAAGTTGGGATTTTGTATGAGTATTAAGAATGCATCATATGAATAATTTTGGAGAATATAATTTACAGAGTATTCTGCAAGGGTATATCAACTTCGGCTCCGCCCGAAGTTAGCTTTCTTTTCTTGTTAATATTTATACTATAGTTTTTCATTCCATCAATGACGAAAACTGTATACTCTTTCAGTATGCAGATGATTTCTTTTTAGTGTGTTATGATAGACAGTTTGCAAAAGCTAGAGATATTTTAGAACTTAAAATAATTGCTTTCAATAACTTATGCAATATCAACAATCTTACTTTTAATTCCAATAAATCATCAATCATACATTTCAATAAAAGAAGACAGCCTGCAAACATAGTCTGTGATAATATTGCAATATCAGAAGTAGAAAAAATCAACTATTTAGGTAGAATTATTAAGGCTAATAATTCCTCAGCCAATCATATTGATCAGATTATTTCCAAAGCCAATAAAACTAATATATTTCTGCAAATGCTCAGTGGTTGTCATTTTGGTGTTCACCCAAATAAATCGCTTTTATTTTATAAAGCCTTTGTACGCTCTAAATTAGAGTATTCATGTTCATCATTTGCTAATATTTCTACTGTTGTTTCTAAAAAGATAAAAGTGCATATAAATTTTTATTTGCGACGTGCTCTATGTCATCAACTCCTATAAATATAATTTATAATTTAGCGTCTGAACTCCCCCGGAGTTCAGACAAAAATTTATAACTGCTAAAGAGTTAGCCAAAACTTTTGCATACGATTTACCTGTAGCCTCTTTTGTCTAACTCTTTTATTGCTAACAAGAAAGGAAAGCTAACTTCGGGCGGAGCCGAAGTTGATATACCCTTGCAGAATACTCTGTAAATTATATTCTCCAAAATTATTCATATGATGCATTCTTAATACTCATAAAAAATCCCAACTTTCTAACTTTAAAAACACCAAAGTTATGGCATTTGCAATCGGCAGCTATATGATATAGTCGGCCGATCCTTATGAAATTTGATAGGTCGGATTGATTGTCCAAAAATAAAACGCATAGAAAATCCCAACTTCCTAAAGTAACAAACACCAAAGTTATGGCATTTCCGATCAACCAGTTATATGGCAGCTATAGGATATAGTCGGCCGATCCTTATGAAATTTGGTACGTCGGATTGATTAATCAAAAATAAAAAACCAATAGAAAATCCCAGCTTCCTAACTTTACAAACATCAAAGTTATGGCATTTCCGATTTATATGGCAGCTATAGGATATAGTCGGCCGATCCCGGCCGTTCCGACATATATACTGCGTGCAAAGGAAAGAAGGGTGTGGGCAAAGTTTCAGTTCGATATCTTTAAAACTGATAGACTAGTTTGCGTAGAAACAGACAGACGGACAGACAGACGGACAGACGGACATGGCTATATCAACTCAGGAGGTGATCCTGATCAAGAATATATATACTTTATAGGGTCGGAGATGTCTCCTTCACTGCGTTGCACACTTTTGACCAAAATTATAATACCCTCTGCAAGGGTATAAAAACACAAGCTATGCTAGAATATATTCGGAATTTAAATACATCTTTGACGCCATCGTGCCTTTGGACACAGACTTTTTAAAGTCTCTTGTTTAAATAAAAAATCAGCAAATGCTACCCTAATAAATTCGCTTATCCAGGAAAAAAATTAATTATCTATTGTCCAAAAAATTTTAATTATTTTATACTGACGGCTCTGTAAATGAAAATTTTACAGGTTGCGCTCTTGTTCATAAAAGCTCAGAAGCCATTAAAAGTTTTTTTTACAAACAAAAAATGATCTTCACTCACAGCTGAATTAATCGTCATAGATAAAGCATTGATAACCAATACTTTAAAATTGCTATTTTAACTGATAGTCTCAATGGGGTTTTATCGTTGAAAAAATCTCATCCAGATAACTACATCGCTAAGCGAATCATAAAAAAAAACGAATCCCAACTTCCTTACTTTACAAACACCAAAGTTATCGCATTTCCGATCAATCAGTTATAAGGCAGCTATAGGCTATAGTCGGCCGATCCCGGCCGATCCCGGTCGTTCCGACTTATATACTGCGTGCAAAGGAAAGAAGGGTGTGTGCAAAGTTTCAATTCGATATCTATAAAACTGAGAGACTAGTTCGCGTAGAAACAGACAGACGGATAGACAGGCCAGCCAGCCTTGCGAATCAATGCTTCACGGCAGTCCCGCAAGCCTGGATTTCATATATATATTTATTTGGTCTATGTATGTAATTTATGAATAAAAAAAAAAAAGAATATATATACTTTATAGGGACGGAGATGTCTCCTTCACTGCGTTGCACATTTTTTGACCAAAATTATAATACCCTCTGCAAGGGTATAAAAAGCGATTTTTATTTTAATATATAACGGAGTCTTTATTGGTAAAGTTCTTTTAAGTTAGATCCCCAATCTTAAACTGATTTTACAAAATGCATTATTCTTATAACTAAGGCTTCTACCGGTGACAGCGCGCGATCAGCGAAAGTGGACTTTGATTAGATAATTTTCATTGGTCAAAACTGTGGCCTGATGGGATGGTTTCTAGGCTGCATCTTTTGTTTAATTAATTTGGATTGGCCAAAGTTTTTATGCTGACGAATCGGTTCTCAGGCTGGACCCTTTGTTTAAAGGTCTGAATATTGTTTATGTCTGCCGTCGTCGATAAAGGCGTTTAAAGTGTTTATAATTCGGGTGCCGCCGATCGAAGGCGTGAGAAAGATTTATGTCTGAGGGGTTAAATGTTTATGTCGGATTGATTTGAATAACTGCAATAGTAGGCTCTGGACGTATGTTATTGACAATTGGAATAATGGGTATCTCTGGATATACAGGTTGTATGTTGGGTGTGGAAGCTAGGGTATTTGCGTATACGTCACTTATATACAATCAAATTCACATGGAATGGGAAAATGAATATAATTATACTGCAGCGGAAGGGGTAAAGGTTTCACTCGCCTTTTTCCATATGTTACTTCAAAGCCTTGGTTTAAGGATACAAAATGTGACCTCAATCGGTTAAAAATTAAGCAAATCAACCGTCTGTTGAGCGGTCATGGCTTTGACAAATGCTAACAATAATCTATGCGACACATGCAACGTACCAGAAGATGCATCTCACCTTATTTTTAATTGTCACTAAAGCCTAGTATTCAGATCGACAAACGAGTATGCTAGCGTAAAAACTTTAATCTTTCCAGTGTGACCAACATTTCGAGAGTTCATCAGATTTAAGCGTGCTACGGTCTTACTGTCAATCAGCTCTGTTTCCAAGCAGCTGGGTTCGTTGACAAGCAGTTAAAATTCAAATATCGTATTTGCAGGAAAGAGCCTTTAAAAGATATTATCAAATACCTTGGCAAGACAAGTCTGCCGCTGTACAAAGAAATAAAAAACAAAACAATTTAAATTTAACAGTTGTTTTTTTTTAATTTACTGATAATTATTTGCCAATTTAAAGTTCATAGCTGCACTTTTATTGTGTTTTTTCGTACATTCTTGACCTTAAAAACATTTTGCTCTGACAAGAGGCAACCCAGATAGTATTAATGTTATTTTGTCCTCACATGTAAACTCCTGCAATCGACTTTTGCGAGTCTTTTGAGTTTTTCCCTCCATTTTTTATAATGTTCAGTGAGAGGCGCACGCCAAAAGATTAAATCTTTTCGCTAGGGTTCACCCAAAGTTCATTTCCGCAGATGGAATTTTCTGGTATTTTTTTCGTCGATCTGTGGACCGACGTGAAAAAAAGGGCCGACGAAAAGTGAACGCCAGCTGTTTGCCTCTCGCTCTCTCTCATGACTGGCGTACGGTTATCGTCGATCTGGATACTAGGCTTTACTCATTAAACATCATCACTAAAACTTATCAACATGTTTAATTGAACCAATCATTCGATACTCTTACTCATTAAACATCATCACTAAAATTCATCAACTTGTTTAATACAAACAATCATTCGATATTCATCGCCTACAATTGTTTTCACCACGCACGAGGAGGCCAAATAATTCTCTCAGCTGCTCGAGGTTGAGAGTAACTTAATACCAAAAAAAAAAAAAACAAGAAAGGAAAGCTAACTTCGGGCGGAGCCGAAGTTTATATACCCTTGCAGAATACTCTGTAAATTATATTCTCCAAAATTATTGATATGATGCATTCTTAATACTCATAAAAAATCACAACTTCCTAACTTTAAAAACACCAAAGTTATGGCATTTCCAATCGTTCAGTTATATGACAGCTATAGGATATAGTCGGCCGATCCTTATGAAATATGGTAGATCGGATTGATTGGCCAAATATAAAACCCATAGGAAATCCCAGCTTCCTAACTTTACAAACACCAAAGTTATGGCATTTCCGATCGTTCAGTTATATGGCAGCTATAGGATATAGTCGGCCGATCCTTATGAAATTTGGTAGGTCGGATTGATTGGCCAAATATAAAACCCATAGTAAATCCCAGCTTCCTAACTTTACAAACACCAAAGTTATGGCATTTCCGATCAATCAGTTATATGGCAGCTATAGGATATAGTCGGCCGATCCTTATGAAATTTGGTAGGTCGGATTGATTGGCCAAATATAAAACCCATAGAAAATTTCAACTTCCTAACTTTACAAACACCAAAGTTATGGCATTTCCGATCAATCAGTTATATGGCAGCTATAGGATATAGTCGGCCGATCCCGGCCGTTCCGACATATATACTGCGTGCAAAGGAAAGAAGGGTGTGTGCAAAGTTTCAACTCGATAGCTTTAAAACTGAGAGACTAGTTTGCGTAGAAACAGACAGACGGACAGACGGACAGACGGACATGGCTATATCAACTCAGGAGGTGATCCTGATCAAGAATATATATACTTTATAGGGTCGGAGATGTCTCCTTCACTGCGTTGCACACTTTTGACCAAAATTATAATACCCTCTGCAAGGGTATAAAAACTTGCAAAGCTTGTCCGGCTTTTTTATTTCGCCTTCAACACCCTTACGACTCCGCCGGGATGCGGTAGAGGACGCTGTCCGCCGTTTGCTGACTCCGGGCACAACGACTGCCGGGCTAATTTCCTTGGTGACGGCAATGGCGGCAGTTCCGGCGGTGCCTGTGGCGACGGCGGCGGCAAAGACTGTGGTGGTGGTGGCGAAGACTGTGGCGGCAAAGACTGTGGTGGTGGTGGCGAAGACTGTGGTGGCGGAGACTGCGGCGGCGGCGGTGGCGGTGGCGGTGGCGGTGGCGGCGGTGTTAACTGCGGAGACTGCTGCGGCGGCGGCGATGACTGCTCCTGTGGGTCCGGCTGCGCCCATAATAAGGCCTCTTCGGCCTCTGCCTGGTCCAGCCGTTTCTGCCACTCTCTGGCCGCGGCGGCTGCCCATGCCACCGCCCGCTGGGCGAACACCATCCGCACAACGTCGGAGAAAAACTGTCGAAAAAAATCCGCCGAGAAAATCCGTCGAAGCTCCTCCGGCCTGCCCGACGGCGTCTCGTCGCCCAACCGGATCCGCCCGAATCCGGCTGCGGCCCTCCGGATCCTCCGGAACGACAACCTACAGAGCGATGCCTTCGGTCTCGGCTTCCTGGCCTGCCAGCCGGACGCCGGCCTCATCCTCCGATGCCAACTTGACGTCGGTAATGCGTCCCTCGTCTTCCGTCTCCAGGGCAGGTGACGGGGATCGCAACACCATCGGGGACGCCAGCAGCTGGATTGCGGAACCTCCATTTCGCCGCTGGCTGTTGCCCAGTGCCGCTTCCCCCTACCTCTCCCCTTGACGACTTACTGCTGCAGCTTGCGTTCATTTTGGCGACTTGAATTGAATAGAACCGTCTTGTGCCGGTTTCCGTGCCTCCTTTTTTCCGTTGTCCGCGGTGGCCTTTGGACTCTCCCTTGCTACTGGGCTCCGACGGGTCCTCTCTTCTGTGTGCGTTACCCGGTAACGATATCCGCATCCTATGACCCTCCCTCTCCTGTTCTCCTAATGCATCTGTGTGCGTTCGATACCACGTATCGTCCTCTCCCTCTTTTTGGATGAGGTACTGTGTGCCCCCGCTGAGTTCAGCTTCGCTTTCCGGGTCTGGCCACCAATGCTTTGCGGTTTTAACTGCCTAATGTGGGCGGTTTTTTCCTTGCCTGTATTTCAATGCCGCAAATTGCATATCACTGCCGAATTACAATTTATTATTTTAAACGGCCCATCGTATTTTGGTGCCAATTTCGCCGCAAATCCTTCTGCTGCCTTGGACAGATGGTGTTCTTTGGCCCAGACTGTGTCCCCGATGTTTGGTGTCCATGGGCGTCTACGGAGATTGTGGTGGCGTGCCTGATCCTGCGCTGCCTTTTCCATGTTCCGCCTCACCAGCTCGAAGATTTTCTTCAGCTTCTGTGCGTTTTCGGCCGGAGTTTGAGTTTGCCTTCCGGTGCCGATTGTTTCTTCGTCGTACAGTTGGGTAACCTGGGCTCTCTTCCTTGGGTGACGAAAGCTGGCGAATATCCCGTGGATTCAGCCTCGCTTGTATTCACGGCCAACTGCAATTCTGGCCATTTTTCGTCCCAAGACCTCCGGTCTGCCCCGGTGAATTGGGCGATCATTGTTGGCTCTCTCCATCGGGTTTTCTTGGGGCGTGTATGGGGCCGTGAACTGGTGTCGGACGCCTAACTCACCCAGGAATTTTTTTAACGCCGACGAAATCTCATTAAACATCATCACTAAAATTCATCAACTTGTTTAATACAAACAATCATTCGATATTCATCGCCTACAATTGTTTTCACCACGCACGAGGAGGCCAAATAATTCTCTCAGCTGCTCGAGGTTGAGAGTAACTTAATACAAAAAAAAAAAAAAAAACTTGCAAAGCTTGTCCGGCTTTTTTATTTCGCCTTCAACACCCTTACGACTCCGCCGGGATGCGGTAGCGGACGCTGTCCGCCGTTTGCTGACTCCGGGCACAACGACTGCCGGGCTAATTTCCTTGGTGACGGCAATGGCGGCAGTTCCGGCGGTGCCTGTGGCGACGGCGGCGGCAAAGACTGTGGTGGTGGTGGCGAAGACTGTGGCGGCAAAGACTGTGGTGGTGATGGCGAAGACTGTGGTGGCGGAGACTGCGGCGGCGGCGGTGGCGGTGGCGGTGGCGGTGGCGGTGGCGGTGGCGGTGGCGGTGGCGGTGGCGGTGGCGGTGGCGGCGGTGTTAACTGCGGAGACTGCTGCGGCGGCGGCGATGACTGCTCCTGTGGGTCCGGCTGCGCCCATAATAAGGCCTCTTCGGCCTCTGCCTGGTCCAGCCGTTTCTGCCACTCTCTGGCCGCGGCGGCTGCCCATGCCACCGCCCGCTGGGCGAACACCATCCGCACAACATCGGAGAAAATCTGTCGAAAAAATCCGCCGAGAAAATCCGTCGAAGCTCCTCCGGCCTGCCCGACGGCGTCTCGTCGCCCAACCGGTCCCGCCCGAATCCGGCTGCGGCCCTCCGGATCCTCCGGAACGACAACCTACAGAGCGATGCCTTCGGTCTCGGCTTCCTGGCCTGCCAGCCGGACGCCGGCCTTATCCTCCGATGCCAACTTGACGTCGGTAATGCGTCCCTCGTCTTCCGTCTCCAGGGCAGGTGACGGGGATCGCAACACCATCGGGGACGCCAGCAGCTGGATTGCGGAACCTCCATTTCGCCGCTGGCTGTTGCCCAGTGCCGCTTCCCCCTACCTCTCCCCTTGACGACTTACTGCTGCAGCTTGCGTTCATTTTGGCGACTTGAATTGAATAGAACCGTCTTGTGCCGGTTTCCGTGCCTCCTTTTTCCGTTGTCCGCGGTGGCATTTGGACTCTCCCTTGCTACTGGGCTCCGACGGGTCCTCTCTTCTGTGTGCGTTACCCGGTAACGATATCCGCATCCTATGACCCTCCCTCTCCTGTTCTCCTAATGCATCTCCCTCTTTTTGGATGAGGTACTGTGTGCCCCCGCTGAGTTCAGCTTCGCTTTCCGGGTCTGGCCACCAATGCTTTGCGGTTTTAACTGCCTAATGTGGGCGGTTTTTTCCTTGCCTGTATTTCAATGCCGCAAATTGCATATCACTGCCGAATTACAATTTATTATTTTAAACGGCCCATCGTATTTTGGTGCCAATTTCGCCGCAAATCCTTCTGCTGCCTTGGACAGATGGTGTTCTTTGGCCCAGACTGTGTCCCCGATGTTTGGTGTCCATGGGCGTCGACGGAGATTGTGGTGGCGTGCCTGATCCTGCGCTGCCTTTTCCATGTTCCGCCTCACCAGCTCGAAGATTTTCTTCAGCTTCTGTGCGTTTTCGGCCGGAGTTTGAGTTTGCCTTCCGGTGCCGATTGTTTCTTCGTCGTACAGTTGGGTAACCTGGGCTCTCTTCCTTGGGTGACGAAAGCTGGCGAATATCCCGTGGATTCAGCCTCGCTTGTATTCACGGCCAACTGCAATTCTGGCCATTTTTCGTCCCAAGACCTCCGGTCTGCCCCGGTGAATTGGGCGATCATTGTTGGCTCTCTCCATCGGGTTTTCTTGGGGCGTGTATGGGGCCGTGAACTGGTGTCGGACGCCTAACTCACCCAGGAATTTTTTTAACGCCGACGAAATCTGCGCATACGATGGCCCACGGCTCCTCCGGTACTTGTTAGCATTTTTCCGGCCGCCTGTAGTTGGCTTGGCTTATACCGCAGGCAGCTCTCGCAGTTTTGCACATATTTCCTTATGTCGCGGTGCATTCCCGGCCAATGGTATCTGGCTGCAACCCTGGCGATTGTCTTCCGACTGCCTATGTGACCGGCTGTCGGTAAGTCGTGGTTCTCCGGTTGGGCTCTCGATGCTATTCAACCACTTCAGTGCCATGTGATCCGTTATCACTTTGAAGTGGTAGCCCTCCAAGTATGGCCTTAACTTCTGTATGGCCCACACGATTGCCAGGCATTCCTTCTCAGTCGCTGAGAAATTTCTCTCTGATTCATTCAGGGACCGGCTGGAATACGAGCTCACCCTCTCGTCTTGGTAGGAACTGTGTGTGAGAATAGAATCGATCTGCAGCACAAACGTCTTCGAAAAATCGGGGCACGTTAAGATTGGGTCTGCGATTAACCTGGCCTTGACGGCTTCAAAAGCCTGTTGATGGTTATCTGTCCACTCCCATTTTGTGCTCTTTCGGAGCAGGCTGTTCAACGGTTGGACCAACGTTGCAAAATCTGGCACAAAACGCCTGTACCACGACGCCAGCTCCTTAACGTTAGCCGGGGGTTTTATTAATGCAATAGCCGATACCTTCTATGGGTCTGTTCCGATGCCTTGGTCTGTTACGCGAGCCCCAAGTATTGCAGCTCATTTCTGAAAAACTTGCACTTTTCAGCGTTAACTTTTAGGTGGCTGCCAACCTCCTGAACACTTCCCTTACGTTTTCCATGTGCTCTTCTAGCGTCCGTCCGATGACGATAATGTCGTCCTGATACGCGAAAGCGTACGTGGATCAATGATTCCACTATTGCCACCGACAGTTTCTCCTCCAGCCATCCTCCTCGTCTATCCTTTGCCGGTATCGACGCTCTGTGTCCTGCGCACTCGACTTCGGCCCCGATTCTGGTGAGGAAATTCCATCCCAACACCAGGGCGTCGATCAGTCAGCAGAACGTAAGCCGTTGATTTCGGCATTCCTTAGCCCAGTGATCTGGACCCCCGCCTCTGCGGCAGGCCTGGGTAGGATTCGCTACGTATCCGCCGTGATTGTTTGTTGGTTCGTGGCCGCACGGCGTATTTCTTGGTTGTGCGTCCGGGTCCTCATGGCACCACCTGCACACCGCACCCTGGTCTGTTCTTGGCCTTGGTACTGGATGGCTCTGCACTTGCTACTTACGGGGATTGTCGTCTGCCAGCGCCATCAAGGTGTCCAAATGTCGACATTCGTACGGGCGAATGAACATTCGGAGTGCCGGCGTGCTGCTTTCTTTTATCCTTTCCAGGGTTTCCTTGGTCGACATATTTTAGTGGCCGCATCAGGGTCTGCATGTAAACCATGAAATCTTTAAAACTTTCTCCGTAGGCTTGCTTCCTTTGTCTGACCTGGTCCGCCAGCTTCGCCATGTATTTTCGGGGAAGGAAGTAATTTTGGAAGCTGTAGATAAAGTCTCCCGAGGTCTCCCAGTGCCGATTGTTGGCGATGAACCACTTCAAGGCTCTACCTTGTAGTAGCTCCGGTATTGCTCGTGGGATCAGGTTTATGTCGAGACCGTAAGTCACGACTGACCACTCTACTTGCTCCAAAAATTCCAAGGGCTTGTCGTTTCCGTCGTAGCGGAAATTCAACTCCCGGACTTGCTTGGCTACCTTTGCGTAGTCCTGAGTGTGCGTCCCGGTGCTCTCCTTCCTTTCATGGCTACTCTCCCGCTGACGGCCGATGCTACCAAGTCTTCGATGTCCGGCTACTCTGCCGTCTGGTCTACGAAGTCTCCCAGAGTCTTCCTCATCGACTCGACTGAGCCCTCAAGTTCTACTCCCAGAACTTGGCTCACCTCGTCGAGGACTTCCCCATCTCGGAACTTTTTGTTTTCTTGGTCAGGACATTCACTCTTGTGCGCCAGATGTAACGACCTTATTCTTAGTTTTGTTCCACCAAATTTATATTGAGTGACTGTCCGTGACCAAAGGATAACGCCAGAAAGGATTAGGTTAGTGCTTAAATATAGCCTTATTGCTACTGTTTTGCTGCCCGTTGTCGCTGTCTTCTGCTGCGTTGCTCCTGGCTTGCTGCTGCGTCGCTCCTGGCTTGCCGCTGCGTCGCTCCTGGCTTACTGCTGCGTCGCTCCTAGCCTGCTATTGCGTTGCTTCGGCTTGCTGCTCCGGGTGACTGAGATCGGGACGGCTTCACCAAAACCCTGGTTGTTATGAGACCTCTCTACCGGGGCCGGCAAGGTGTATCGCCTAGCAGGTGAAACCAAGTTTCGCCTTATCGCCTAGCCACCTTTATCGCCTGGCTCCCGGAGTTCAGCCTGGACTTTGTCGGCAAGGTCTATCGCCTAGCAGGTAGAACAAAGTTCTCCCTTATCGTCTAACCACCTTTATCGCCTGACACCGCGCAAGGACTCCCTAAGTTTGATTTGACCCGACCTACCACCGTTGGATCTCAGCGTTGCAGCCTCAGCCTTGTAGACTTGTCGTCGCTCGGCGTCTCGACTTTGCGATCTTGATCTTGGGCACTTCGGTTTCGATTTACTTATTCCGCGTTCACGCACTCGCTCTGATTCTCGCACTCGTACTGTCCCGAGTTGCGCTTGCGCCGTCCTTTTATAGGCGCTGTAGGTGCCGTTATTTCATTCGCCGAGCTCGGGTCCAAGGTTTACTGAAGTACTGGACACGGTGTGTCCTCTTTATCCGGGTCCGAATTCAGCCAATTAACCGTATGACCTCGTTGCCCTTGCCGGGCGCGGGTCTAAGGTCCATCGAGGTACCGTTAATTCACGGTGTGTCCTCTTTAGGTGGGTCCGAAGTCCGCCAATTTACTGTATGATTTCGTTGCCCTTGCCATATGAGGGTCCAAGGTCCGAATATTTCCCGTTTGACCTGGATGCCCTTCATTTCTCGGGCTTTCCCGCCTCCTCCGCTGTTACTAAGCCGATCTCCTGCATCGGGATTTGTGGGGAGTTTAAGACTCCTCACAATTCAAATAAATATGCCACCGGCTGATAGCACATTTTGTCAATTTTGGGTGGCGCTGCGGCTGCCGAAGAACTGTGCCAACATTAAGAGTTAAGAGCAAGTAGCAAATCCACCACGCTATTAGTTATTTCGCTGAAATATGAAATATTTTTAAAAAATGCAGTGCCGTCATAATTAGCACTTACAAATTTTTAGTAACTTCTAAAACAATGGGGCGCCAAATAAGTTTCCCAGTTTGGTGCCGACATATACTGTCCGATAGCTGACGTCTAGCAGGACTCTCAAAAGTTTGGGGGCGTTATAATGGGTTTGGCCAAACTTTAAATAAACTAGCGCAGCGTAGGGATAACTAAAATCTGCATGCTAGATCCCAAAAACTCTAGCTCTTGCAATTGTCAAGATCTCGACGTTCATATTGACCTCGTACTGGACCGCCAGTTGGACAAGGCAAGATCGACTCAATTTCTGATCCTGATTTCTTTTGCTTAACTTTTACAAAATAAAATTAATGACAGAAAATTTGATTTTGGAAAAGAGTGCAGGGTATGTAAGGTCATTTGTATGTTTTTTACTTGCGAAGAAATATGTAAAAGTGGTAAAATAAATAGAGCATGTCCCAACGCAAACCTATGCATTTGTATTTTTTGACGTTAAGTATTTATATTTTTATTTGTTTCCTCACAGTCCACAAGTTTCCTATTATTAAAACTTAAGTAACGAATATACTATAGGTTTTGTCGGTTAGAATAATCATAAATAACATTTAAGGTAAGATAACAATTATACATTTGTTAAAAACATAATTACTAATAAAATTTATAAAATTTTAAAATACCGATAATAATATATTCTTGAAGGTTTTATCTTAAAATTGGATGCGTAATACCACTGAGAGAGTACAGTATTTAGAATTTCAACACATTTATTGGACTATATTGAACCTTAAGAATTTGAGCCTAAGCCTTACTACCTCAAATATTTTAAAATAAAAACTACACTCAGTTTCTACACATTTTGTTAATTTACAAGTCAATATCTAACGTGTCAGAAGTAAGAAGCATGGGCTCACTGTTTCTGTCATCTACTAATGAGGAAAGTGAGTCGTTTATCATAACCGCAGATATATCAACTGAACTATGCTGAT
Organism: Drosophila rhopaloa; assembly: GCF_018152115.1. Classification (NCBI taxonomy): domain Eukaryota; kingdom Metazoa; phylum Arthropoda; class Insecta; order Diptera; family Drosophilidae; genus Drosophila; species Drosophila rhopaloa. The sequence goes on from NW_025335088.1 coordinate 342,981, forward strand.
CTTCGTCTACTGTACCAAGTGATCTATGGGAAGATGACAGTAGTGGATTGCTATCGCAATGATCAAGCCTACTAAACTCAGAGCTTTGAACTGAGTCAGATAAGCCATGGATATCACGTATACTGGGATGGTGGCAATGATTTGGATGACCCTCGTGTGTAGGTAAATGGTGCTGAATATAGCAAGAAGTACTACAATTTATACTGCAACAATCATCTGCTCCTAAACTAGACTTGTCCCTAAAAAGACCTGATTCAGCTTCCGAGACTTTCTTTGGTTCAAAACTTTCACAATTCAATTGATTTGCAGACGGCGATTGCGGTGCAGATTGCATGTGGCTATGTGAAGACAACATCGGGTCCCCGCCTTGTACTGGGTGCTTGCAATCCTCCATGAGTTCATCGATCTGATTCATTCCCATATTGACATCACTACTGTGTATAACTTGTACCTTTATAAATTAATTACGAAATTAGTATGAAAAATTTATATTTGATTTAAGATTACTTTTTTTTCAACGGGTAGGTCAAAAACTGATCGACGGCTTCGAGAAACGGATGGCGACAGACTTGTACTTTTAAGATATGCGTTAGCTTGAGAAGGCGCTGATACAGATGTTAAATGGTAGTCTGATATAGAAATTCCGTTTGACTTCGCCTGTAATTCCAATTCCTAGAAATAATTATATTTAAAGTTATAGAATCTTCTTGCTTTACTTTTATTTTACCCTTATTCGAGAAACTAGTTTTCGATTTTGCAACTCCACTTGACGTTGACGACACTCATTTTGTCTTAACCGCGTCACCTCATGTTTCAAGCATTTTATATAGTCTACAGAGGACTTCAAGATTGTCCCTTTGTTTGGACGAATATCTCGAACAACTTCGTAAAAGGCATCACTGCCTTTTGGCAAAAGAGTACCAAGCTCTTTGATCCTGTCATTAATATTAAAACGTCGCCTACGCTCAACTGAAATTAATGAAATGTAAGGGTTAACTAATAAAAAAAAAAATGGATTTGGAAAACTTACTCATATTGTGGTTATCCTTCTTTTGCCTGTCTTTTGCCAAGGCATTTATTTCAGCATCAGTTAAATTTTGAGGCTCCTGCTTAATTGAAAGCTCCGAATTGAAGTTCTTATCAAAGTTAAACGAATCATTTTGCAATATATCATCGAAAAGGTCATCTGGCTAAAACCAAAACATTTTGAATTTACAAAAAATAATTTAAATTGGCATAAAAAAGTCTGTAGCCACAGATTAGCATAGTACTCAGATCGACAAACGAGTTCGCTAGCGGAAAAACTTCAATCTTCCCAGTGTGAATGCATTTTCGAGAGTTCATCAGAATTAAGCGTGCTGCGGTCGTACTGTCGATCAGCTGGGTTTGTTGACAAGCAGTTAAAATTCAAAAATCGTATTTGCGGGAGAGGGCCTTTAAAAGATATTATCAACTACCTTGGCAAGACAAGTCTGTACATTTATTGCATAGCGTCGGCAGTCTGGTAAAATTAACTTTGGATGAACGTTCGTTAGGCCCTAGCGAAAAGATTAAAAAATTTTAAAATGTATTTTTTTGGGGTGTCTGTTGTCAGAGCAGAGTGTTTCTTAGGTCAAAAATGGACGGAAAAACACAACAAAAACCCAGAAAAATCGCCTGCAAGAACTTAGGCCTACTATGATCCCTAAATCACCAAATAATTATCAGTAATTAAAAAAAAAACAACTTTTAAATTTAAGTTATATTGTTTTCTAATTTCTTTATATAGTGGCATTCATGTCTTGCCAAAGTAGTTGAGCTGATTGCCAGCTGATTGGCAGTAAGACCATAGCACGCTCACAACTGATGAACTCTCAAAAATGCTATCTCACTGAAAAGATTAAAATTTTCGGCTGGAGAACTCGTTTTTCGATCTGAGTACAAGGCCTAACATTTAAACAACTCCAACGGTTTCACAGAGAGTTGTTCAAGTTGAATGCTATTTCAATAAATTTTTATTAGCTCGTACTAACTTTTAGGAATGTTTAACCAATTATTTTCTGAAGAAACAAATACTTTTTTTGCCCTTGAATAACTCCTTTAAATAATTTAATCAAAATCGGTTGATGCTTTTAAAAATCTGACCATATTTTTAGTGACCCTAAATATACTTACATCGCTGTCAAAAGACGGTAGCTGTAAATAAAAAAAATATTAATTTTTTAAAATAGCACGTCACTTGATTAAAACTTGACTGGCTAACTGGATTTATTTTAAAAAAACTTAGGGTTGTTAAACATAACGCAATTTCGTCAAAAACATAACTGCGTGATGATTAATACACTGCTTTACAGACCATAGCCGCGTGCTTTCAACCCGGGTTTGTAAAATAATCCACAAAAGAAAACTGTTATAAATTTTGAATCAAACCTAAACATTAACACAATAAAATTAATAAATGCTAATGAATGTTTTCCGATAACAACAAAAAGTGAAAGCAGTTAGTGAAGTAATATTGATCGTTTTATCAAAGATAAGTAATAATTCATACAAAAAAGTTCGCCTTTTAAATATAAAAGAGTTCAAAAGAATTGGTAATGTAGTTTTAAATAAGCGCGTTGCAATTTTTAATGCTGCCTACTTGGCCTCTGGAACAGTCGCAAAAATATAATTTATTAAACTACATATTTTATATATATATTATTTATAATTTGTATAACCTCAACTTCTATTTAGCCAGTGTCTACCGAAAACATGTCGAGAACTGTACAGCTGATGTACAGCTCACAAAATAATTTTTAAAAAAATATATCTAATATAAATTAAATTAAGATTCTTGTAAAACAGTTTAAAATTTTTCTCTTTGTAAACTGAGTAGTAAAACCTATTCATCAAGACAGAAATATATAGCTTGAATATCTTTTTATACCCTTGCAGAGGGTATTATAATTTTGGTCAAAAGTGTGCAACGCAGTGAAGGAGACATCTCCGACCCTATAAAGTATTCTTGATCAGGATCGCATCCTGAGTTGATATAAGTATGTCCGTCTGTCTGTTTCTACGCGAACTAAAGATATCGATATCCTATAGCTGTCATATAACTGAACGATCGGAAATTTGGTGTTTGTAAAGTTAGGAAGTTGGGATTTTCTATGGGTTTCATATTTGGCCAATCAATATGACCTACCAAATTTCATAAGAATCGGCCGACTATATCATATAGCTGCCATATAACTGAACGATTGAAAATGCCATAACTTTGATGATTTTAAAGTTAGGAAGTTGGGATTTTTTATGAGTATTAAGAATGCATCATATGAATAGTTTTGGAGAATATAATTTACACAATATTCAGCAAGGGTATATTAACTTCGGCTCCGCCCGAAGTTAGCTTTCCTTTCTTGTTTTACATTAGCTTCTTATTGGAACAATAAAATTTATATTTTTTAAGGCCCGTTCTCTCGTCCTTATAGTAAAAACAGGTTTCAAAGTCTTTAAGTCTCGAAAACCACAAAATGTATGTTAACTTATGATAACAAAGAAGAAAGGTCACAAAAACAAGATAGTGTTCATTTTGTTTAGTGTAAAAAACATGGTTACAGAAAATTTCCAGATATAATTGGAGTATACCAATATAATCAGAGATAAAAATACAGTTTCACAATAAAAAAATTATATTAGTAATTTTTGTTTTAAGTATTAAACTCTTACAAAATTATTATTAATTAATGAGGTATTACTTTTTAAATTTTGAGTCTATAAACATTTTTGCGTTGTCACGTAACTTTAACACTGCATTTCTAGTTCGACATTTTATTTTGGAAGATATCCTTTTTAATTTTTTAAGGTAAAGCCTAGTAGTCAGATCGACGAAATCTGTTCATCAGCTATGAGAGAGAGCGAGATGCAAACAGCTGGCGAACAATTTTCTCCAGGCTCTTTTGTCACCTCCGTACTCAGATAGACGAAAAATACCAGAAAATTTAATAGCGTTGCCAGTCTGGTAAAATGAACTTTGAGTGAACGTTCGTCAGGCCCGAATAGATTAAAAATTTAATTATTTGGGGTGTCTGTTGTCAGAGCAGAGTATTTCTTAGGTCAAAAATGAACGGAAAAACACAACAAAAACCCAGAAAAATCGCCTGTAAGAACTTAGGGCAGCTATGATCTCTAAATTACCAAATAATTATCAGTTATTAAAAAAAACAACTATTCAACTCAAATAATATTGTTTTCTAATTTCTTTGTTATGCGGCAGACATGCCAAAGTAGTTGAGAACATCCTTTCAAGGCTGTTTCCCACAAATAAAATTGTTGAATTTTAACTGCTTGTTAACAATCCCAGCTGATTGACAATACGACCGTAGCGCGCTCAATACTGAAGCATTTCAAAAATTCTGTAACACTGGAAAGATTAAAGTTTTTGGCGAACTCTTTTTTCGATCTGAGTACTAGGCTTAATATTACTCTTAATCGTATGACTGTTTTGTGGTATAGTTTTTTGCCAATTTTGTAGTATTTTTGTGGCTAAATCTTTTATAGAGCTGCTACCTGTTATAAAAATAATGCTTATACTAACCTCCGAAGCACTTGTTGCAACCGAGCTTAAACTTGGCGAAATGGGTGCTGAAGTAGACTGCAACGAGCTTGTTGTACTGCAAAGCCTTATTGAGTTAATAATTCCTGAAGATGCACGCATGGCAGAAGAACTTTGACTTGAATTAGCTTTAGCAAATCCCAACTGGGTGTTTTTTTGTGAAACAACTGATTCTCCAGAAATTTGGTTTATACGTCCCAATAAAATTGGGTCATTGGGATTTATGTTATCACTTCCTTGAAAATTGTCACCAAAATGTGAAATTGTCATTATGTCATCGGAATGCATTGATATTTTGGCAGTAGCAGCTGTGTCACACGCAAAACTGTTAGTACGACCCAACGGAACGCTGACGCTTTTCTCTAAGGATGAACTCTGAAGATTCCCAGTCGACGCAGAGTTATTTGTCAGTTTCATCTACGGTTTTAAAAATATGTATATTAATATCATTTATATTCCAGTCAACTAAATTAAAGGACTTACTTCGCTGTTATGACAGCCCCAAATAGAGGGCTTAAATGATTCGCTAAGATATTGTCTTACTTGATTCTTTTGCTTTTGAATAACGTGATACCTAGTCGGGTTTTCAAGAACTGTACTGACCTGTAATTTATTTTCGTACAATATTTTGTTCAAACCGGATGATATTGTTTACCTGCAGCACTTGGGGTGGCACATCTACGCCAATACTTTGAAGAGGAACTTTAAGTTTAACTCCAGTTGACGAATCAATTAAATTATCCATTTGCACTAATTGTGACATTTGTTCTAAACTAGATGACCCACTGCCACAAGCACTCGTACTACCGCTGTCGATGAATTCAGATTCCATGGATCCCTGTCCACTGCCAAACAATAGATGCATTTTTGGGTCTGGCGAATCCAGTGTCTGTTGCTGTATGATCATTTGTTGTTGTTGTTGATGTTGTTCCCGTTGTAACTGAAGTTTCAGTTGCGTCCGTGAAGTAGGAGTGGCAGTTTTGAATGTCGGTCTGTTAGTTAGAAATTTAAAAGTTTACATTTTTTCAAGTATTTTGCGCAAATTGAAAATAATTCTGTGATAAAAAGGTCAATACCTACCCACCCGAAAGTGGAGGTAAACCCACAATGCGCGGCTCTCTTGTTTCGGCAATGCCAATTTCACCTAAATCAACAATACTCGGATCCATTTCAAGAATCATTTCTAAATCTTTGTCAATACCAACTGTCACCCGAATATTTGTTGTAGCCATAGGCATATATTCACAATCACTTGATCGCGGTACCGATAACGGATATACAACATCAATATTATCAGTTTCAGACGTGGTCGGAGGTTCCTCGCCGACTTCAATAGCCATCAAACTGCACATATTGGGCTGATTGACTACTAAATCTTCATTTTCACTAGTTTCAATATGTGACATCTGTAAGGTCTGAACACGCCTTAGAAAATCTTGAAATTCCAGGACGTGCTTATCTGTAGTTGACGGTACCATCTTTTCCTTGTCCATTCTTACTTCTGTTGCTAAAATATTTTGGCTTGACAACAATGTTTCATCTTTTTTTTCCTCAATTTTGCTTGGAATACTCTTTCTGCTCCAGTAGGAAAACATTTTTTTTAACAATTAAGAAATTGTTCAGACTATTACAAAGACCTTGATCTTGGATCTAGCTAGAAAATGTGAAAACAGGGCCTGTTGTACGCATGCTTTCGCAAAATAATATACACTAATGATGCGAAAAATATAAGGTTCCATAAATTTGGATCTAGTTATAGCTCGCTCTCTAAGACAATGTGCGGTACATAAGTAAGAACTTAAATAAATGGCATATGCAGGCATTAGTTATTTTTCAAACTCTAAAAATAAATATAGAAAAAAAGTATGTTCGTCCTATAGTTTCATTGACAACTTTCTAACTTAATCGTTGAGCGAAAAATACTGCTAAATACATACCACCTCGCAATTTTGTATTCATTTAATACAAATACCAAATACTTTGCATTTATAACAGTAAACAACAAAATTCATATGTGTGCAAGCTTATTTTATACGGAGTACATTTAAATATACCTTTCAGCATACACATATGTACATTTATGTATATAGATTAAACAGGGTGAGATAAAAATCCCTCATAATAACTTACATATAAGTTTCTAGAAATGTTATGATTTATAGTTTATGCGGAGAACAAATTTTAAATTTTTTAAGTGGTAAGATACAAATTGCTCATAATAAGATACAAATTTGTAGAAATTGATAATAATTTATAGCATATGCGGAGAACAAATTTATAATTTAATTTGAGAGGTGAGAAACAAATTTTTTATAATAACATACAAATTTGTAGAAATTAATTTATTTATTTATAATTTATAATTTATAATTTATAATTTATAATTTATAATTTATAATTTATAATTTATAATTTATAATTTATAATTTATAATTTATAATTTATAATTTATAATTTATAATTTATAATTTATAATTTATAATTTATAATTTATAATTTATAATTTATAATTTATAATTTATAATTTATAATTTATAATTTATAATTTATAATTTATAATTTATAATTTATAATTTATAATTTATAATTTATAATTTATAATTTATAATTTATAATTTATAATTTATAATTTATAATTTATAATTTATAATTTATAATTTATAATTTATAATTTATAATTTATAATTTATAATTTATAATTTATAATTTATAATTTATAATTTATAATTTATAATTTATAATTTATAATTTATAATTTATAATTTATAATTTATAATTTATAATTTATAATTTATAATTTATAATTTATAATTTATAATTTATAATTTATAATTTATAATTTATAATTTATAATTTATAATTTATAATTTATAATTTATAATTTATAATTTATAATTTATAATTTATAATTTATAATTTATAATTTATAATTTATAATTTATAATTTATAATTTATAATTTATAATTTATAATTTATAATTTATAATTTATAATTTATAATTTATAATTTATAATTTATAATTTATAATTTATAATTTATAATTTATAATTTATAATTTATAATTTATAATTTATAATTTATAATTTATAATTTATAATTTATAATTTATAATTTATAATTTATAATTTAGGCTCTCCTGAAAAGTTGCCATTTCAAAGTCGGTGAACACGATCCTGCAAAATCTACTAAACGAATCGTTTTGAAATTTTGAACACTTTTTCTTTACCTAAATCCTCAGACACTGAGGATTTATAATTTATAATTTTTTTTTTTCTGAATGCTCAACATTTGAAGAATACTGCGTAAAAATGTTTGATTGATCGGAGTTAAACTTCTGAAGTTATGGACAGTTAAACGTAGGTAAGTTAGCTCGTTTTGTATTCGATTTTCGAGAGTCCAAAACTTTAATAGGCTCTCCTGAAAAGTTGCCATTTCAAAGTCGGTGAACACGATCCTGCAAAATCTACTGACCGAATCGTTTTGAAATTTTGCACACTTTTTCTTTACCTAAATCCTCAGGCACTGACGTCGAGTTTTTTTTACTGATTATTTTTCATTTTATAATAACTAATATATCGAATTTTAGGCTAAAATCACATTTTTGACTTCCGAGTGGTACCAAAAATCCAAAAATTGAATAAAAAAAACTGTAAAAAAATCTTAACTAATAAAAAACTTTTTTTTAATTTTTTCTGATGATCCAGTAACGAGATATGCTGTTCACCGCAAAACCTTTTTTCTTGGAGGCGGCTACGGAGCTTGGCTGTGAACGGCTCATTTATTTTTTTTTTCGATGAAAATTTGTGGAAACATATTTTAAATGTTGCTTTGATACGCTTATAGAATAATTAATCTGACATTAACCTTATCGTGTGACAAAATTCATGAAAATTGGCCTTTTTTTGGCCGAATGAACCATACCCCCGAATCAACTATACCATACCTACTGATTAAATAAAAAATCAGTACAAAGGATATCCGTTTCAATGATTGGACTATCCCAAGTGTAAACGGTTTTTGGGAGTAATCGAGTTCACCCAGCTATCGATAAGAAACTCGTGTTAGTATGCCTGAGCAAATACGTTCTGTAATGTTGTAAGGAATCAAATTGTTCTGGTGAACGCTGCTTTGCTCCCAGATGTGGTGATATTTGTATGAGACATGGATATTTTGTTGATGCTTTCAAGTTAATGCCTACATATAAGTTAATGTATGTTAATATACATATGTTCATAGATACCCAATAACTTTAATGAGCAGTGTACATTTGTATTTCATATATGTAGATATTGATGTACATGTACATATCCCTGAATTTCGGGTTTGCGTTGTTTTTGTATGCGTCTGTACATGCTAACAATCATGCATCCATGGGTATCTACATATGCGCAAACATACATACATATGTACATATGATCGTCTGATAAGATAATAAAATAGCGCTAATCATACTTCAAATAATATCATCGTGCCCGCACACACATATATGTATGTATGTATTTTAATATATCTGTAAACATATGTACACATATCGGTTATGAAAATATAAATTAACATGCGCTTACGCATTGACAACGTACATAGATGGTGCATATGTAGTTAATTTTTTAATCTATACTGTTACAATAAACTTACATTTCATCAGATCGTAAACAGCGAGTTGACGACTTTAATTTGTAGAATTCCACATTTTCAGAACTGCCTGCTACAGTAACATTTGGTAGAAAATCCATATTTTCGTTATCGTTTAGCAGACTTATATTCAAATCGAACTCCATATCAAAGCCCAAATCAATTCCAGACTCCGTCATATTTGCAGTTGAAATGGTTCCTATTCCTATTTAATTTTTTATTTAAAATGTTATATTTTCAACAATTAGTTAATTTTTAACACTTTAACTACTTCTCAAATCCACGCACATATGTATGCACGCGTCATTGCAGCCGTACAGGCGGATCCACAGATGAATACCTAAAATTTCATAACATGTCTAGAGCTTTTAATAGTGGTGAGAAAATGCCAGTAAGTGATCTCAAAAATATCGTGCTTTTAATAGCGGTGAGTATAATGTCAGTAAGTAATCGCAAGCAATATTGTGTATATAAAGTAAACTAAAAACGAGAACGGATGCTAACTTCGGCAAGTCGAAATTTTGATGTCACACTGAAATTTGATGACAGAGTGGACTGCGCGAATAACAGCTATCAATAAGATATGGATCCGAAAAATTTCATAACCATCATTTACGCCAAAAATAGCTACGCGAAATTCTTTGAAAACAATACAATTTTTTTTTAAATTTTACTGATCGTTTGCATGGAAGCTACATATAGGACTACATGTATAGTCGCTTAAAATTTTTTAACCTGAATAGTGTACACATTTCAAAAATTCGAGGTGATAATTTTATGTTGATAGGCGTAGAACTGGTCGTAAGTATGGTAGATATATGCCACCTATTGTCATCCGATTTTGATAAAGCTAAAAATATTGGTTACAAAAATGTAATAATAGTATATTAGACAAATACAGCGAGAAACGATCCAAACGACGAAGACCAAATTTCCTACTCCCGAGGCTGCACACACAATGACATGGATCCCAAGCATTTTATTCTTAAGCCTAGTATCCTGATCGACGAAAACCGTATGCCAGTCATGAGAGAGAGCGAGAGGCAAACAGCTGGCGTTCACTTTTCGTCGGGCCTTTTTTTCACGTCGGTCTCCTGATCGACAAAAAAAAATACCAGAAAATTCCATGGCGTTGCCAGTCTGCGGAAATGAACTTTGGGTGAACCCTAGCGGAAAGATTAAAAAATTTAATCTTTTGGCGTGCGCTTCTCACTGAACATTATAAGAAATGGAGGGAAAAACTCAAAAAACTCACAAAAGTCGATTGCAGGTGTTTACATGTGAGGACAAAATAACATTAATACTATCTGGGGTGCCTCTTGTCAGAGCAAAATGTTTTTTAGGTCCAGAATGTACGAAAAAACACAATAATAGTGCAGCTATGAACTTTAAATTAGCAAATAACTATCAGTAAATTAAAAAAACAACTGTTAAATTTAAATTGTTTTGTTTTTTAATTTCTTTGTACAGTGGCAGACTTGTCTTGCCAAGGTATTTGATAATATTTCTTAAAGGCTCTTTCCCGCAAATACGATATTTGAATTTTAACTGCTTGTCAACAAACCCAGCTGATTGACAGTACGACCGTAGCACGCTTAAATCTGATGAACTCTCCAAATTTTGGTCACACTGGAAAGATTAAAGTTTTTACGCCAGCGTAATCGTTTGTCGATCTGGATACTAGGCTTTAGAATCAAAATAATAATACCTTTTGCAAGGAAATATATGTAAATTTTTTAAAGCATTTCAGTTTTTTACACAAGTTTATAATTACTGGGCTTATAGGTACAATAAATACATAACTCTTTTTTAAAGAAAGATATAGGTATTCAAGATTATGAAAATATTACTTAACCTAATTACATTTCCAAGTCTTACGCTTAGAAGCAGATAGGTGGTACATATGTACATGTTGCTGGGTCCACACTGCCGCCTGGTGTTATTGAGTTAGAATAGTACTCATATCGACGAAAACCGAACGCCAGTCATGAAAGAGAGCGAGAAGCAAACAGCTGGCGTATACTTTTCGTGAAGGTTTTTTTTCACCTCGGTCCTCAGATCGACGAAAAAAATACAAGAAAATTGCTTAGCGTTGCCAGTCTGCGGAAACGAACTTTGAGAGAACCCTAGCGAAAAGATAAAAAAATGTAATCTTTTGGCGTGCGCTTCTCAAACACTTTAAAAAATTGAGGAAAAAAATTAAAAAACCCGCAAAAGTCGATTGCAGGAATTTACATGTGAGGACAAAATAACATTAATACTATCTGTGGTGCCTCTTGTCAGAGCAAAATGTTTCTTTGGTCAAAAATTTACGAAAAAACACAATAAAAGTGCAGCTTTGTATGAGCTTTAATTTAGCAAATAATTATCAGTAAATTAAAAAAAAAACAACTGTTAAATTTAAATTGTATTGTTTTTTAATTTATTTGTACACCGGCAGACTTGTCTTGCCAAGGTAGTTGATATTTCTCAAAAAAGTTCTCTCTGGGTTCCGATTAACAGATTATTCGGAAACCCGAGCTGATTTAATTTGAATGAAATATGAGAATGGTTCACAGAATCAAAGTCCGTACTTCGATTGAAGTTCCTGTTGTCAGGAAAGAGGTCAAAGATGGACGGAAAAACCTGACACAGAAAAATCGTCTCCACGAATTTAGTGCAGCTATGAACTTAAAATTACCAAATAATTATTAGTGAGTTAAAAAAACAACGGTTCAGTGTAATTGTATTGTTTTTAATTTCGTTGTACACCGGCAGAGTCGCAGTTTTGATGATGATAATTCGGACGGACATACGCTGTTGAATAATATATGTATTGTATAGATTATTTTGTGTATATAAATGTTCCTTATAGGAATTTAATTATCATTATTATATTTTCTTTGGATGGCTTTTTAAGGTAGTCGCTGGTTTTGTAATTTTTAAAAATGTGTTCCTTTAGGTGTGTTGCTGCTGGGCGAGGAATTTTATTTGGTCCAAACTGCTTATTATTATTATTATGTGCTTACGCAGATAGGAGCGTACCTCAAAACGCGTGATTTTGTGACGACTAAGGCCTATTCAGATAACTTAAAATCTTTAAGTTATATCATGGATACCGTAATAAACGACGTAACAGTTAGAATGTTAAGGAGTGTTATAAGGATGTAGAATATTTTTAAAATTTTGGATCAACGATATTCTGTTTAAAAGAAAACCTGAAAATGAGTGAAAAACGTTTTGTTATAGAAGAAATGAAAATATAACCAACGTGTGATCTCAAGTTTAATCTAAAACTTTAATTAATTTCAAAGATCAAATGACAATGGGTTCGTCTTCTAGATTGGGCGCCGGATGTTGTCACTTGGATCGGTTTTGAAGGGTGTGGACGTATTCCATGGATCACGCGTTTTAGAACAGTTATCTTAACGATGATAGCAGTTGCGCTCCAGAAACACCTTCACATACTGCAGGGACTCCTCCAACAAGCCGACGAAGTGTGGTGCTCCTTAACGTTGTCCGTTGATCTTCCATAAATTCGTTCAGTGAATACATTTTCAATCTCAGCGAGATTTATAAACTAGATTTTCGAGCGTGCTTGACAAATTTCTAGATGCGAATTCGGGAGATACAAATCAACAACATGGTTTTTACAAAGTCAGCCTGCTAGCCGAAAATGCACATACGAGGGTGGTCCGATAAGTACTTAGCCTGCAAAAAAAAAACGAAAATTTTGGAAAAGTGGCGATTTATTTCTCAACATAATCTCCTTTTAGCTCGATACACTTGACCCAGCGATGCTCAAACTTCTTTAACCCGTCTGAAAAATACGTTTTCTCGAGGTCTGCAAAATAGGCCTCTGCGGCGGCGGCGACCTCCTCATTCGACGCAAATTTCTGTCCAGCGAGTGACTTTTTCAAGTTTGGAAACAAAAAGAAGTCACACGGGGCCAAATCTGGAGAAAATGGTGGATGGGGTAGCAGTTCGTGGCCCAATTCGACCAATTAGGCTTTAGCGAGGGCGGAATCGCCCCAATAATTCGGCATAGACAGCCTTGTGACCGTTTTGCCCTTCTCCAGGTAGTCGATGTAGATCACACCTTGTGAATCCCAAAAAACCTTCCGGCCGATGGGACAGTCTTCGCCTTCTTCGGAGCAGGTTCGCCGGGAGAAGTCCACTTTTTCGACTGATCCTTGGTCTTCTGGTGTGTACCAGTGGATCCATGTTTCGTCACGAAACGACGCAGAAACTCCTTCGGATTGCGCTTAAACAGCGTCAAACACTGCTCTGAAGTGGTCTCAAGGTTGCATTTGTTGTCCGGAATGAGCAAACGCGGCACCCATCGCGCCGACAGCTTTCTCATGCCCAAAATTTCATGCAGGATATGACCCACGCGGTCTTTTGACATGCCTACTGTCTCAGCTATCTCGCGTATCTTCAATCAAGGGTTTGCCAATACGATATCGTGGATTTTTGATTTTGCTGCGCGATTTTCCTTCCAAAAACAAGAATCGAATCACAGACCGGGATTGCTCTTTCTCCGTTTTTCTAAAATCCGCGGACACGTCCGATTCCACACGCAGTCAAAACAAAACTACGAGTCAGATTCGGGTGAAATTTCGACGAGAATGTACTACACGATAGTAAATTTCTCTTGCGATAGTGACGCCATCGGACGGTGAGGCTAAGTACTCATCGGACTGCCCTCGTAGTAACCCAGCTTCCTTCAACTGAAAATTTTAAGGCGGTATCATTTTTAAACTTTGCTATGAAAATGTAAATTTATTTCTGTTTCTGTACTTTTCTATTGATTAGCTTAAAGGATGAAAGTTTCAACACTTTAATGCTGACTATTACCCAATCTTTCTCGTAACTTCCCATGTTTCCATGTCTGTAAACTTATCCAAGAATCTTTATAAATGTAGGGTATGACATTCAAAATGTGCCATGCAAGCACATGCAGGAATCGTATTATCTGTCGATTGTTAGTTATGCTTCACTGTTTTTAAAATTGTTAGGTAAATGTGATCTCGCATTTTAAAGTTAAGCTCGATTCGGAGTTCTACTACCACCCGTCCAAACGAACGGGGGCGTAGCCGTATATCGTACGGCACGAATCGCGAGAATTTAGTCGCGATATATGAAAATAGAGAACAAATTCCGGAGCAAAAGTAAGATCTAATTTTGTGCTAATGAAGTAATTATTAATCCTTTGAAGAGCGACAGAATGTCAAAATTTGAGATGAACGGCACGAACTCCAACAGTAATATCTCTTTCTCTAAATCGCTGAATATATTTCTAAGGAGTAGAACATCTTTGCAGAATTATTGGAACGGCAAAACATAACGTTGTTACGCTCCCGACCTATCACTTTCTCTATGTATTCCGTTCAGAGGTGACTGAAGTCCGCAGTTCATCTGTGTTACGCTCCCGCACTCTCTCTTTTTGTTTCTATCTCGTTTCGAAGTGCCTAACATCAAAGTTAATCGGTGTTTCGCTCCCGCTTTCAATTTTTTGTCCGCTATAGTGCACAGTGGTCCGTGGTCTGTGATAATGGCTTTCTTTTCATTGAAAAATTGTAAGAAAGTTATCTCGGCCGGACAGCAGAGTATTCCATGCCATGTGATAAAATTTATCACGCAAAAAGTCTTGGCTATTCTGGCCTGGTTACCGATGCCATCGATAAAAGGAGTGGCCTACGCTACTATTGCGATGAGTGCATCGTATATGAGAACCAGGCAATATCTATTAGCCGGCTCACAAAAAGCAGCGTTACGGAAGTAGTTCGGAACTGCCATAAAAATATGGACCTGCTCGTGGCGCTTGAATCGCAGCTCACTAGTCGAATGCTAGCTGAGCCCGATTCCCAAAAGCGCACAAAAGGCGCAGTTGGAGGGCAAATTCTAAAGTACCAAAAAAGGTGGCATGTGTTGTACGAAAAACGGTAACTTGTGTTCAAATGACCCAGCTTAAAAATTGTATTTGTTTCACGGCTCGCTCCAGACCTCTTATCAATGGATATTAAATCCGTTACAAAATCCAAGTTGATGATTTGAAGGTCGAACAATTTACATTTTCTTATGCTAGGAAAGTATCATCATTTAAGATTGCTATTCCTTGAGTTCATTTCACGTCTGTGTGTTCCGCCAAATTCTGGCCTGAGGGCATATTTGCAAAAGAGTACGAAGCAAAGAGAAAAAAGAATAGTTCAATCCCTAGCCCCCTCCGCATCCTCTTTTGTCCCAAAAACTATCCTCCTCCTTTCTTCTTTCCTATCAGAGTTATTTAGTAAGCTGACTAAATTGTACTCGGATAGTTTTTCCTTCACATATTATATTATCCGGTTAAAGCCGGATATTCTTAGCTCCAAAATTTTCCCGGGTAAGTACACAATTTGTAGGCTTAATCGTCGGTCCAGACGGGGAGTTGGAGTCTTGATTGCTGTCGACTCAACCCTTTCATCTGAATTACTGACTTTTGAAGAATTTAATGACATCGAATTTGTATGTATTACTTGTTCATATATCCCACCATCATCTTCCCAATTTACGCAAATCACCTTTCCGTTATTCAGCCCATTTCCAAAAAACTTTCAGATCGAGATAAGTTAAAAGTATTAGGTGATTTCAATATACCTAGTGCGACATGGTCTCCAGACGAAAACTCCAATATTTTACTTGCTTGACATTGACCATGTTAAAAACTTCTCAGGACGTTAACTGGTCTATTAAGAACGTCACCAATTACACAACCGGAGGATCCCTATCACCCTAATCTAGATCTAACTGTAGATGCGATCAGAACTGAATAAAAAATCCGAAAAGTCTGTTAAACGAATCCGCTGCTTTCGTAAGGCAAACTTTCATCTTTTAAATACTTTTATATCCGGCTATGACTGGTCCGAATTTTATTCATGCAATAACGTGGCTAAGGCCGTTAATATCTTTTATAATGCATTGAATTCCTTTTTTTTATCTGTGTGTTCCGTTATACTATCCGTCAATTTCAAATAAACCTCCGTGGTTTAATAAAGAGTTGTCACACCTAAAAAATAATAAGTCCAGACTTTTCAATAAATTTAAAATGTGCGGTTCACAATCTGCCTTCTCTCGATGCCTAAGGGCTCTGTCAAATTTTACCGTGCTTAGTGCCCGGTGTTATAAAAGCTATCTGACTTGTTGTAGGGTCCAATTTTCACCAGATCCAAAACAGTTTTATAATTTGGTTAACACTAAGCGTAAGTCAGCCACCATCGCTAACATTTAAAAGAACTACGGCAAAAACTGATCAGGTAATTGACGATCTATTTTCCACGTTTTTCCACACAACATCTTCTGTTTCATCCCGTCCAAATCCGTCTTATTCATATGCCATATCCAAGTTAAACAAAAGTTTTTGTCCGAGGTTAAGCGAAAGCTCCCTTCTCTTGGATCCTCATAAAGGTAAACCAGTCTATTCACCGGGTCCCGACGGAGTTCCGGGCTGCGTTCTTAGATACTGTGCTGAAACTCTGTGTAGACCTCTGCACAAATTATTTACCTTTTATTATTACCTTCATAAGAAAGAAAATAAATCGAATAGAAGCAATTACAGAGGCATATCCAAATTATCCGTCATCCCAAAGCTTTTCGAAAACGTTATTACACCCCACTTGCAAAAAATGTGTAGATCCATGTCAACATGGATTTATAAGGAGAAGATCTAGGACGACAAACCGCTTGGAGCTAAAGTCTTTTGTAATAAATGGCTTCAGAAGGAACAGCTAGACTTATTACGTGGAAACCCATGTGATCTTCTAACATGGATCTTAAGTTACTCAACGAGTCCTCTTTAAAAACTCTATCTCTAATTTTATCCGAGTTACTTCAGGCGTCCCATAAGGAAACTACCTTGACCCACTTCTTTTTACTTTATTTATTAATGATCTCCATCTAGTCTTTTTGAACATGGTGTGATTTGTGAAAATCTTTTGGATTTAAATAGCGCTAAGTGTAAAATAATGCCATTTTTTGGGTGAATACACAATATGCCACGTATATGCTGGGTCTAGAATCACGCATGTTGATGACCTTGGCATCCTTCTTGACCCACAACTTAAGTTTTGTGACCATGTTACTTCCATGGTAAATAAACGCAGGGGAATAATTGGATTTATTAAAGGGTGGTCAAAGAAATTCGATGATCTCTATGTTACAAAGACTCTGTTCATTTCACTAGTCCGTCCAATCCTGGAGTACTGTTCAGCAGTTTGGTGTCCTCAGTGTTGTGTACATATAGACCGGATAGAGTCTGTACAAAATAACTTTTTATTATTTGCTCTACGGGGACATAACTGGAATGCAAGCCTTATTTTACCATCCTACTCTAGTAGACTTCTTCTAATTAATCTAATTCTCATAAACCGTAGACCGTGAAATAAAAAAACTTCGGAGCTTAGCATTTTCGGCTTTTACCGTGTTTCTAAAAAAATTACGTGAATCTGAATTTTGTTCTGTTTTCGATATAAAACAATATATCAGGAGAAGGTTGATTATGGGAAAGCTTAAAAAAATAATATTGGTTTCTCTAGTGGAAGCACAGACGTAAGGGAGGCGGATCTTAATCTTCAGGAAATTGAACTTTGGCTTCAAGGCAATTTATATGAAGATTTACAAGGGCCGACTCCACCTCTCTGGGTAATCTTGGCGGCAGCCCATTAGTTCGCGGCGGGATCCAACTTTATCAAGCTTGCTAGGTAGCTGGCAACTACATGGTGAATGAAGAATAAGAGATCGATTATGATCTACTGGGTGGCAAGAGCGTTCAGCGTGGAGCTGATTTGTCAATAGTTCCAAAAATGTAATTTTTGACATTCAATTTGCGTTTGCAATCTTGTCTCTTCCGTTGTGGATGACTGTTTTTTAGATAAAAAGTTCAAAATATACAATATATACTCGATAACACAACTTGAGATAGAAACAGCAAATGTCATCGGTGAAAAATTATGAGAAAATTTGGGAAGGTAGGTTAATATGCACCGGTAGACGGTGGCCATGGAATAAGTATCTATACAAAAAGCAAAAGGTCTGCTGAGAGGCATATTCGAAGCCAGCTTTTATTTGTTACAAGGGGATAAACTATCCTCGAACATGGCGGTGTTCAAATCTGGAAGTGTAGTGGTATGCTGATGTTAATCCACGATGTCTGGCTACTCTACTCTGACTAGAACCAGTTGACCACCGTAACTTGACACAAGTCTGGTTATTGGAGAGGCCCTTTTGGCAAGAGCTTTATGAAATTTTTTGAAATTTTATTGTTGAAATGTACACAAGTTGCAGGGCAGCGGCTGCACCGTTTTTGTCTTAAAGTTACCTTTATTTGTAAATAAAAAAACAGTCGTTTTCCACGGAACTATTGACCTATCGATAACTTTTCTTTTGCCAGCTAGCATTTATTGAAATAGCATTTTTGTGCTTATTTCCCAGACAGTTATACTGAAGTGTGAGTAAATAGACATACATATGACAATTCTAATGAGAAATGACTAATTTAAATTGAAAGAACCAAAAACAAAATATCATTTTAGTTATCTAAAAATCGATTATTATCAATCGCTAATAAACTATAAGATAAGAACTAAAATAATATTTTGTTTTTGGTTCTTTCAATTTAATTTAGTCATTTCTCATTGGAATTGTCATATGTCTATTTTACTCACGCTACAGTATAACTATAAGATAAATAATATAAACTATAAGATAATAACTAAAATAATATTGTACTACCGGGGCCGAAAAAAATCCACATAATTTCGAGAAATCGAGACCAATTAAATCATCAATTAATAAAATCGTAGCTAAACCTTATTATCAAACAAATATTTATAATATGGCTGGCAAAAATTTTTCCGATCTTAATAAATAAATACAATTTTAACAGAAAATATATTGAATATATGTTTTTTAAAAACTTTAGGTGGCAAACGCGCATTTAAATTGTTAAACAAAAAAGGCGTGCCTATCGATATTTTACGACCCAAACAAATACATTTCTGGTTTTATCGACACAGTTTTCTTTCTATAAATTTATGTAAACTACAATTATTTTCTGTAAACGCAAGAAAGAGGACATTAATAAATCTACAAAACATATATGCGAAAGTCCTTTACATTAACTCAAGTGAATAAGTGTAGTATGAAAGCGGCGTGCATTGTATATTAAGGAAATGTAATATACATATGTATATTCGAATACAGCAGTACCATTATTCTTATTTACCAGCAATCAAATTGCATTCATATGTAAATATTTTTTTAATTGATTTTGTAAAGTTTTATACATATGTATCAATTTGCTTATGTATGTGAGTAAATGTTTAGGCATGTACGGTACACCTACATATGTATCCACACACCATTATCTGGTGGCCTGAAAATTTAAGTACACTTTGTTCTAAAGCTTCAAATGAAATTTTTTTAACTGTTCAGAGATTGCTTAGTTTATTTTATTTTTTGTAAGTTATCTATATATATAATTATATATTCTTTTTATGTATTTTAGACGTATAAGCCAGTCGCAATATGGATAAAAAGATCTCATCAACATCGCAGCCCCGCATTTTGAAAAAGAAGCACTTCAGAGTAAAGCATCAAAAAGTTAAACTGTTTAGAGCCAATGAACCGATTTTAAGTGTGTTTATGTGGGGAATAAATCACACTGTATGTTAATAAATTTTAAATAAATAGCAAATATCAACAAATTTTAAATAATTACAGATTAATGAATTAAGTCATGTAAACATACCTGTAATGCTGCTGCCAGATGACTTTCGTGCTTATTCAAA
The DNA here is from genome assembly GCF_018152115.1 of Drosophila rhopaloa. NCBI lineage: Eukaryota > Metazoa > Arthropoda > Insecta > Diptera > Drosophilidae > Drosophila > Drosophila rhopaloa. The sequence goes on from NW_025335088.1 coordinate 362,992, forward strand.
AATCAAGGTGGATAACCACCTATTCAATAAGTAAGAATATATATATGTACATAGTTTAGGGATATAATAATTTATTGATGTTATTTACTTTTAAAGAGAAAACATGCCGTCACATTTCAAAGTAAAAGAATATTGCCCCCTCGTGTTTCGGAATTTGCGTGAAAGATTTGGAGTTGATGATGTTGACTACCGCGAGTCGTTAACTCGTTCACAACCCATACAAATAGACTCGTCTGGAAAGTCAGGGGCACAATTTTATCAAAGCTATGATAGGTTTTTTATAATTAAAAGTCTAACATCTGAAGAAATTGAACGTATGCACGCATTTTTAAAGCAATATCACCCGGTGAGTAAAGTTCAATTTTAATTATCAGAAATAATATAATATTCAAATTGATAGTACGTTGTTGAGAGACATGGAAAAACACTTTTACCGCAATACTTGGGAATGTATCGAATCACTGTAGAAAGCGTCCAGTATTACTTCGTTGTCATGAGGAATGTTTTTAGCTCCCACTTGACAATTCACAAGTATGAAATATGTTGAAAGTTATGCTTCTGATATATATATCAAAACATTTATTTTATAGAAAGTTTGATTTAAAAGGTAGTACCGTGGATCGGGAAGCATCGGAGAAGGAACTTGAAAAACATTTGCCGACTTACAAGGATAATGATTTCATAAAACAAAAAGTGAAATTGGACATTGGAAAAGAAGCTAAAGAAAAACTGATGGACACCTTAAACAACGATGTGGATGTAAGCAATATTATTTTACCTTTATCTCATATGCCTCTAAGCACTCATCGTCTACAAATGTACATGAACAGATAATTATCATTAAGGATACGAAAGTTCAAGTTGAACCTAATGTAGAAATTTCGCCTACAATTTACGAAAAACAGATATCAGTCAAATACCAAAGTAAACATCGCGATGCTTATATCGGGAAGTCGTTTCCAATACAAATAAAACATACGGATTTTGTATAAAATTTGATAAGTTAATGTTTAAATTTCAAAAGTAATCATTTTTCAAACTTAATATACGGAAGGCAACTTAATAATGATTTAATTTTTTACTTGTCTTTTATTAGTTTTGAAGCTTTTTTAAATACCATTCCTTCCAAAATCAATGATAATAAAAGAAGCAAACCCTTTCAGCAAAAAAACAATGTATCCATTGAAGCGACTACAGTTATATTGTTATTCGTATGCCTTGAAACACTGGTGCTATGCCGATTTTTCAGTATTTTTTTTAAGATTTTTACTCATTCGAATGACTTTAAAACTGCGGAACTAGATTGTGTAGAAACGGACCTGTCACACTTTTTAACAAATAATATGTAACAAATATGTGTCTGTTAGTTATTGCAAACCGCAGACGAATAGCCTACATGGTAATCCTTTATTTTGTTGAATCCATAAACTCATTTTCATATAGCTGTTGACGAAGTTGCACATCATGGACTATTCATTATTGGTTGGCGTACATGACTGTGTGCGTGCGGAGGAGGAAGCCTTACAAGGAGATAATATTCCAGCTGCCGGTCGCAGTGAGAACAGCGAGAGCGAGGAATGCGATAGCGGCGAACGGTAAATACAAATAATTAAATTTAAACTCAGTTATTATTCAGTATTTCTTGTTTTCTTAGCTGGACGTATAACACGCCACCAGATTCTCCAAGAGGTGCACAGTATAAAGAAGTTGTTTACGAAGTTGATATATATGACATTCCAAGTATTGAAGGTAAGCTTAGATTAGAATTTATCCATTCACTAGAAATGATATAGTAGATTGATATGCAATTCACTACGTAATTAAATATAAATTTTTCTTGTCTATTTGTGTCCCAATGAGAACAGAAGTGAAAAAAATCGAATTCGGATGGCCTACGATCACATAAAACATATGCAACAGATTTCCGACCCTTTAAATTATATATATTCTTGATCAGAATCGTTAGCTTAGTCGATCTAGGAATGCCCCTCTGTCTGTTCGTATGAACGTCTAGATTTTTGGTCAGTAATAGCACTTACCATACAACATATAGACTGGTCCTTTCTTACAACGAAAATGGACACAAAAATTTCTTAGCGGTCATGAAACAATAACATATAACATAGCTGTTCTTGTTTCTATCCGCCCTAAAATGCAATCGTCGGTAGGATATGCAGGCACCATCCGCTCCCAGAACAACAACCAAAGCTGATTTGGTTTCTTAACCACTTAAATGTAGTCGGTGTTTTAAGTGACACCGACTGCGATATGTCCTGTTTCTATCTCAGTAAATTGATTTCTATTAATTGGAATACATACATATATGCAAAACATTTTACTGCTACCACTGATTTGAATTTGTAAACAAAAATGAAATTTATGCTGAAATATTAAAAAATAAATTATTATTATTATTATTATTATTATTTATTTATCTTCCTAGCGCTAAAGTTAACAATTTAACTTAAAATAAAGCACTAGTCACAAAACAAAGTTTACAATCTTACAGAAAGTTTTACAGAATTACTTAAACATATTTGCAAGTTTTGATTATTATCCGTAGTACAATTTTGAAATCTTATCTATAGTTAGTTCTTGGATTTATAATTAGTTGTGTGTGGTTGTGAGTGTGGGTTAGTTATTTTTTAACATTAATAATAATTCTTTCCGAAACTGTCTAGCACTTCTTGTATTCTTTAAACTGTGTGGTAAATTATTCCAAAGCTTAACAGGCCATGCAAAGAAGTGATTTTCACTTGAGGAATAGTTGATTCTTGCGGGAATTATATTATTCGTTCTGGCTGATTGTGCAAAGTTGAGAAACGAAAACAAGTAATTTGGTTCCTTGGTCGTGACTATTTTGTGAAGGAGAATCAGTGTCCTAAATTCAACTAATGTGGAAAAGTCTAGTCCAAAGATTTGTTTAGCATGACTTGAAATTGAATCGTGTGGTTTAATATTGAAAATAAATCTTGCTATATTGTTGTATGCTACGGTTAATTTATTCCTACTTATTGAGTCACATTTTCCAAATATTTCAATGCAGTATAATAGTGAAGGGATTATAATCGACTTTGCTAATACCATTTTACTATGGGTTGGTAAAATACTCTGGATCAGTTTTAAGTGACGTAGTTGACAATACGTCTTACCAACTATATAGTTAATATGATTGGACCACGAAAGAGTGCTGTTGAACACAATTCCGAGGTTGTTAGCTCGATTTACGTATTCAATCTCATCAGTATCAACCTTGAGCCTTTGCAATGGTGCGTTTATTTCTTTTTTAAAAATTATCAAACATTTGGATTTATTTGAAGACCGTTATTCATTGCCCAATTGCTAACTAGTTTATGTTCACTATTACTGACATCAATACATTCAGATATACAGCTATATGGACGACTCACATACATTTGCATATCGTCAGCATACATCTGGACTTCACAATTAGACAAGACATTTGGAAGATCGTTCACATATATCGAAAACAGTAATGGTCCAAGGACCGACCCTTGGGGGACACCACGCTTAGTAAATAAAAAGTCTGAGGTCTCAGACTCCGTTACAACACATTGAGATCGGCCCATTAGGTATGTTCTTACCAAGCTTGTAGCTGGGTTTGAAAAATTATATAGTTTTTCTAACTTAGTACACAGAATAAAATGATCGACAGTGTCGAAATCCTTGCTATAGTCTAGCAGTGTTAGAAATGTAACTTGCCTGTCATCCGTTTTCATGCGAATATCCTCTGATATCCATGTTGTCGTGTATTCAACAGTGAATTATCGTGAAGATACAAATTAATTTGTGTGGAGACTAGGCGCTCAAATGCTTTGGATAGAAAGGAAAGTATGGATTTCGGTCTATATTCACCCTTTATTTTTGGTATAGGAAGTACTTTGGCTGTCTTCCAGCATGTTGGAAATGTAGAAGATGTTATTGCTGTATTAAAAATGTGTGTTGTATATGGAAGTAGCTTGGGGACAAGGATTAGTAAAAATTTTGGATGTATATTATCGAGACCCATTGCACTTGATTTTATATTTAACATGGACTGTAGGACATCACACTGACTCACACAAACAAAACTAAAGCTAGTATCACAGTTGTTGTTTGGCAATGTGTTCAGGTACGGGTTGTTAGTTTGATCAGGTACTAAAGGTTGAGATTTCACAAATTTAATATTTAATTCATTAGCATTAATATGGCAAGCTGTCTCTTGTCGTTGTTTTCCTACTCCACTACTACTACTACTGATATCGGACGTGAACCAAGTTTCGGAAACACAGATGACATCGACTTTTGAATTTTTGAATAGGTACCTGAACTCATCGATTTTATTAGTCAGACTTTGCGCATTTATGTGACATATTTTCAGACCATTAGTTTGTTTACAAAGAATTCTGATCAATGCATGGCTGTTAAAGTTTTGATTAGGCTCGATTGCAGACATAAGTAAACGAAGTATAAGTATTTTGAAGTGCTAAGACCTGGAACACACACGCAGTACCACACATAATATAATAAAAGTACAAATTGCAATTGAAAGTAAATATAAATATAACTAATAATACCTTAAAATGAACATTTAGAACATTTAGATGAACTGCATTAACGAAATAAATTAGGTGTCGCTCCATCCTTCCTAGAGTCAGTTTCAGCAGGTGTCTCATGACGATCAGGATTAATGTCGGTAAGGGCCTTCATGTTATCAATACATAGGACCTGATCACTGCCCGTCTTCTTTACGTGGACCATTGCTTGACGAGTGAAGACAGCCGATAGGACCTTCTGACGCTTCATGTGCATGGCTGCTTTAAAAATCCATAGTTGGTTTTAGTCAGCTGTTCGTTCAGATAGATTGGAGTGGGCGAATCTATGCCAACATAAACTGGCTTTTCGTTTCACGCCGTAGTGCACCCACGGTACGCATTAGGTTAGCCTTGTCCTCAATAATTTTTAACAAAATGGCGCCTTCAGAAAGCGAAAGTATCAATTTTTGACAAAAATTCACGACATCAATTGTTTATAAAATGAAAAATATTTATTGTAAAAGAAAAACCTTCGATTAATCACTAAACTATATTATTAAGAAGCTTCTGTTAAAATCTGAGACCGATCGGTTCAGCCGTTTTCGAGAAATCTTGCTCACCGACTTTAAAATCATAGTTTTGAGAAAAACGCATTCAATTTCGACGGTCCGCTTTCAGTCGCTCCGACACATGCATGTAAATTTTAATATAACTTGGGAAATATTCATCGGATCACCCTGAAATTTTTTCAGGGTACTCTTAAATAAATATACTTTACGAAAATGCAATAAAAACAAAATCGATTTTTCAAAATCCTAAGTGGATGTAACCCCTTAAGGTTAAAGCAAAGGGTGTGAAACAATGCCCTCACATCCTCGCCTTGATTAAATGGTACCTCATGAAGGCGGATATCACAAGCTACCCTTTCATTTTGCTGCAGCTCAGATGCCGACTTTAGGCGATTGACTTGGTCTCGCAAGGCCCGGATTTCCGCAACCTCACTCTCCAAACGCTAACTTATAATATTCTTCTTTTTATCATTAACCCAATAGTGAATACGCCCATATTGTTAGGGTACTCATTATGAAAAGTAGTTAAAGACAAAATATTCTTGCTGCATCGAATTGAAATAAACGCACACTTGCACCCCTGTATACGAATGCATGAACACGCATACATATAAAGCCCAAGTCAAGGTTCCAGGCTCAACCTTCTTCAAAATGCGCGTCTCTGCGACTGAACGACCGAACTCGTGCGAGCATCAAAATGAGAATAAGAATGAGAGCGCAAAAAACCCGGAGCACACGAATTGTCCGGGGCCTGCCGCTAAGGGCCGTGGGGCCTCCCGCAATTTTTGTGTCCATTTTCGTTGTATGAAATGACCAGTCTATATGTTGTATGGTTAGTGGTAATAGCTAGAGTTGGGATTAAGCATGCAAAAATTAAGAAGAGATCGGTTTACGGGTGTTATGTATTTATTTAATCAATATGTATCAACATACCACAAATTTTGCAATTCCAACGATTCTTTCAGACATTTTTAAGAAATAAAGTTTAACATGAAAATTTCCGGAACGCTATCAGGACCGCTAGATGGCGCTTTTTTACAACGCGACAATACATTTTTAAGCCGTCTGTTGGGGCACATTTCAATTTTGCGACCCTATAAAGTATTTATATTGTGATCTGCATCACTAATTGACATAGCCATGTCCATCTTTCCTTTTTTTCTATACCGGTTTCGTATTTTTTAATATGTACACTAATTAAGTTATGCCGAACGAGTTAAATTTAATTAAGCATCTATAACAAGATATATATATATTTTTTTTGCCAATTGATAAACTCTTGACTAGCATGTTATAGTATATAAAAATAAAGCAGAGTTGTCTACCACCACTCTTTTGTGATAGAAAACGAAACCGCAAATTTATTGTTAAAACATTTTTGTATAAATTTTATTCCAGAAAAACGTGAAATCTACTTTATAGCTATTATTGACGTTCTTACTCAATACGGTGTAAAAAAGCAGGTAATTGTTTTTTTCAAATAATATCTTGATTTCTTAGTTCAACTGGCATTATATGACATATATTTATTTTCAGGCGGCTAAAGCAGCCAAAACCGTTAAATATGGCAGTAATGTTGATGGTATATCGACATGTGACCCTGACCAATATGCCAAACGATTCCTGGAATTTATGGATAAAGCTATAGAATAAAGTATTATAACCATATTGTATTTGCCACATTCAAAATGTCAAAACCATATTTAAATAAGATAAAAGAAATATAAGATATCATTTCGAAGCTTCTGGAGGATGTTTATTTTCCGAGACATACGTTTTTGATGAAATTTCTTCATCAGGGTACTAATAAAAAAACAATAACTCGAATAGTTTTTGAATTAATTTTTCCCAAATACAACAAAACGGTTTATTTAAGTTTTTGGGATTTTCTCCAGATGAGTGTCAGTGGATTTCCAGACTCTTTTGTATATGCAATTTTACTAATTTGGTTAACGATTAGATTTAGAAGAAAACAAGAGAGAACGCTATAGTCGGGTGCCACGACTATCAGATACCCGTTACTCAGGTAAAGGGAGTGCGAGGGAGATGGAGATAGAAACTTTGATCACGCATAACTTTTTAACGAATGGTCCGATTTGAAAAATTTCTTCAACATTTCGATAGGTATTGATAAACACAATAAAACTGCATTTTTACTTTTCCGAAATATTTAAATTTTTAAAATCGTATATAAGCGATTGTGGGCGTTAAAGGGGGCGTGGCACCTTTTTGAAACAAACTTGCGCTGCGTAGGAACTCCTAGAATCTGCATGCAAAATGCCAATCTTCTAGCTTTTATAGTTTCCGAGATCTCAGCGTTCATACGGACAGACAGACGGACATGGCTATATCGACTCGGCTAGTGACCCTGATCAAGAATATATATACTCTATAGGGTCGGAAACGCTTCCTTCTAGCTGTTACATACTTTTGCACGAATACAATAAAAAAAGTAAAAGGGTATACTCTACGAGTAACGGGTATAATAATATTTATATTTACCTAATATCCTGTGAGGAGTTAAAACTCCCCACAAATCCCGACGGAGAGCGGGCTAGCAACAGCGAAGGAGGCGAAAATGAGGTAGGAGTCAAACGGAAATTGCATCCACACAAAGGAAAATTGACCTTTTTTCCAATTGGAAGCGATTGGGGCCCCAAGTGGCCCCAATAAGTCTTAGCAAATCAGTTTAAAGTTATTAGAATTTAATAAAAATGCATATTAATATTGTTAATCAGTGGCTTTGGCTCTGCGTGCGTTCCCAGTTTTCTTACTGATTGCTTTATATATAGAGGTAATTAGTATTCTTCTTTAACATTGTGCCAAGGGCCGGCAAGGTGAGGTGTACAGGTTATTAATACATCGATTATTTTCGTTAACAATGTAAACATAAAATTAGTGGACTGTATTTATACCCGTTACTCGTAGAGTAAAAGGGTATATTGTATTCGTGCAAAAGTATGTAACAGGTAGAAGGAAGCGTTTCCGACCCCATAAAGTATATATATTCTTGTTCAGGATCACTAGCCGAGTCGATCTAGCCATGTCCGTCTGTCTGTCCGTATGAACGCTGAGATCTCGGAAACTATAAAAGCTAGAAGATTGGCATTTTGCATGTAGATTTTAGGAGTTCCAAGATTGTTTCAAAATGGTGCCACGCCCCCTCTGACGCTCACAAGCCACAAGCTGTGGCCACAGTTTTGATGCTATTATGAAAATTTTAATTGATATGTATTTGTTTCGTCAATACCTATCGATTGGCCTAATAAAAGTTTGTCACGCACACTCTAACGCCCAAAAACCCATTAAACGATTGATAATTTGAACTTTTTGTCCTTTTTTCCTGTGGTCACTATAATTCACATTATGTTAAAAAAAAAAAAAACACAAGAAGGCATATTTATATTAAGTTGTTTAGCTGAGTAACGGGTATCTAATAGTCGAGGCACTCGACTATAGCGTTCTCTCTTGTTTTTAATTCGATATAGGTATTTATTTATTTGATTTTAACTTACAGGGGTGGTCAAAAGTATTTGCACAAATTACACGTACTTACTCATAAGAAATGTGCAAATACTTTTGACCACCCCTGTATTATAGGACCCCTCGCAACGGTCCGGCGAATGTAATGGCTTGCAATCGATGCCTTGTAGCACATTTTCTTATGGCATATATTACCATGATTATTGTTATTATTAAACCGATTCCTAAAGATGCATGTCCGGGAATATGATGAAAATGCAAATCTTTGAATTTAATTTGACTTTCTTTTAAATATTTAATTTCTTTATTTAGGCGTGCAATCTCAACAGTATGATTAATATAATCCAATTTCAATGGATCCCAAACAACCTTTGGAATTTGACTAATATCTCCTACATACGATGATAATAAAACTTCTTCACTTTCAGATTTAATAATATGATGGGCAAAATCTTATCATCCGTTCTAGCAGTACAATCAGGCGCAATACTTAGAATTCCTTGCGTTGGTAAATCAAGTAACTGAATTTGTGCATTCGTACACTGTACTCTTATCTTGGAATTAAAGGAAATCTTAAACAACCAACTACTTTTCTTTTTAGTCTTGTCCAATAAGATGAAGAATCTATTTCTGTTTTGTATATAGAGTTTGAAACTCTGTTTGGCTTAAGTGGTTGCACTTCACAAGAATTGTCATTCGCAGAATTCCAAGGCCGACTTCCTTTGCAAATTCTCTTATTTTGCTGCCATCTTTGGCACTGTCTTAAAGTTGATTCGGGCATTACGTGATAAGAATCGATTTCAAAGTTATAAATTAAATATTCCGAAGATATATGAACCATAATCATTCTGTCTTCGTTCTGTATTGGTAAAGGAATAATTCTAAAAAGCTTAGATGGATGTCTACCTAAACAGAGGAATTTTAGCATTTATAATCAACTTATTTTCGATAAATAATCCCCTAGCTGTCAAAAGCGCATAGACTTCCTTAAGCTCAGTACCTGTCTTTTTCCCTGGAAGAACTAATGTTTCGGAAAGGCTACCTTGAATTTTGGGATATCTCATTTTGTAATGGATTTGATTTAAGGATGTTTGTGTTTAATCTGCCATGATTAATGTCAATTAATAAACTTATAATAGCTGCCTGCACCCTTTCACCTTCTTCAATCAATGCGTTAAGTTGTTTGGTTATCATAAAGAAATTAATCGACTCCTTATAAACATACTAACTTTTTTTAAGAACTTCAGTCATATTTAAACTTTCTTTAAGAACTTCAGTCATATTTTCAATTCTAGTATGCATATTCTTAAAGTTATCGTTAATGTCTTCAGTCGTTTTCTCTAATAAATTTGTAGTGGAATCTACCATTGAAGTTTGCTTCTGAACTAACTCATTTAAATTGTGGTGATTGTCGAATAGATTTCTCATATTTTCTTCTAGTTGCTTCCTATCATCCTCATCCATTATTCCATATAAAATGTGATATAATGAACCCATGTATTCGAAAGGAGCACGTTTGCTTCTTGATCTCTTTTGCATCATGAAAAGATTATTATTTTTCTTAAGTTCTATTAATTGATTTTGCATATTATCTAAAACGATATTGCATTGATCCTCAAAGCTATGAAGCTTCCCGCAAACAATTCTCATTTTTTGAATTAGCACATTACTTTTCTGAATTATGTGAAAATAGACATCCATATTATAGTAAATCACCAGGCTCCATGATGCGCTTATAATTTCTACATCTCCTAGCGGATCTAAGTATATGGCAGCCGTGTTATTTATATTTTGAATGCTAAATGATTTATTCTCGTCTTTTATTGTTGCTGCTCCTGACACTTGACAGAACATTGTAAGCAATAGCATTGCCATGACAGTGCCTAATTTAGAGAATCTAGGTGAAACCCTTTATATACCCTTGCAGAGGGTATTATAATTTTGGTCTAAAGTGTGCAACGCAGTGAAGGAGACATCTCCGACCCTATAAAGTATATATATTCTTGATCAGGATCGCCTCCTGAGTTGATATAGCCATGTCCGTCTGTCCGTCTGTCTGTTTCTACGCGACCTAGTCTCTCAGTTTTAAAGATATCGAATTGAAACTTTGCACACACCCTTCTTTCCTTTGCACGCAGTGTATAAGTCGGAACGGCCGGGATCGGCCGACTATATCCTATAGCTGCCATATAACTGAACGATCGGTAATGCCATAACTTTGGTGTTTGTAAAGTTAGGAAGTTGGGATTTTCTATGGGTTTTATATTTGGCCAATCAATCCGACATACCAATTCATACCATTTCATAGGGATCGGCCGACTATATCCTATAGCTGCCATATAACTGAACGGTTGGAAGTGCCATAACTTTGGTCTTTTTAAAGTTAGGAATTTGGGATTTTTTTTAGTATTAAGAATGCATCATATGAATAATTTTGGAGAATATAATTTACAGAATATTCTGCAAGGGTATATCAACTTCGGCTCCGCCCGAAGTTAGCTTTCCTTTCTTGTTTTGTTTTCAACTGCCCTTTCCATAACATCCTCTGCTTGTTTTACACCAATTAAAGGTACGATTTTTGTTATCGGTCTTTTACATGAAGCTTTTCGGGTCTTAGCATTTACAACTGCCACTTTATCATCTGTACCTTCTTCTTCCAATTCCCAAAATCTTTTCAAGTCCTTGCACTCTATCGCGGTTGCAACTATAGTGTTAATTCCTTTTGATTTGGTGCATCCAAGCACTATCCAACCACAGTCTGTGTGTTGAGGCACCGATGTTAATAACGGACGAAGCAGTTTTAGGGATACAAATTTATGTAGCGGTCTTTATTTAAATCAAACTTTTAAATTATAATAGAGAGCTTTAAAAAACTTTGTGTTGCTGCCTCGCTGGTTTTTTCTCAAGTGGCGTCTTTTACGTAGAGTTACCACATCATACTTTGTTGGTGCTGCCATATCCACTAAGTGGCCAATTCGATTTGGCGGCAGGCTTGACAATTTAAATTACGGCGGCAACATTCCCCCCCCGTGAAGGTCCTTCGGATGTTCACTTTCCTTAAATCCGACGTCCAAGACTCCTATTTTGGCGACTGGGCGGATCATAGTTCCTTTTGGTGTCCAAATGGTAGCTCTGCGAACTTGCCCATCCTTGGCTGTTATTACGTCACTAATACGCCCCTTTGGTCACAGGTTCCTCGGTAGTTGATCAACAATGACGAGGACTACATCACCAACGGCGATTGGGAGGCTTTTAGTGAACCATTTGCTGCGCCTAGTTAGTGTTGGTGTATATTCCTTTACCCATCGTTTCCAAAACTTATCAGCAAAGATCGGTGTTGTGATCTGCTATTGGTTTGTAGCCGCTCGATGAGCCTAATAGCAAGTGATTTGGGGTAAGGGCGTCATCGTCTGCTGAATCTAGGGATACAAAGGTTAATGGTCTGGAATTGATGATGGTTTCAGCTTCCATGAGAGCCGTTCGGAGTGTTTCATCATTGAAATTATTCGCCGGGCAAATTGATTTTAGTATAGTCTTTACTGATCGGACTGGTCGCTCCCACGCTCCTCCCATGTGGGGTGCAGCTGGTGGGTTAAAACGCCACTTTATAGCTTCATACTGTACTGTAATATCATTAAAGTCTATTTTCCTGAGCTCCTGTACTACCTTCTCTGTGGCTTTGAAGTTGGTTCCGTTGTCGGAGAAAATTTCTTTAGGGGTTCCACGGAGCGCCATAAAGTTTTTTAGACACATTATACATGAGCTTACGTCGAGTTTATGTGCTACTTCTAGGTGTACAGCTCTAAGGGTAAGGCATGTAAATAGAACTCCCCAGCGCTTTTCCTTGTGTCTACCAACATTTACCAATATCGGGCCAAAATAGTCCACCCCAGTATAGGTGAAGGGTCTTTCAAAGCATGCGAGTCTGGCTGCTGGTATCGGTGCCATTTGGGGCACTTGTGGCGACGAATTGGAGTTTTTGCATTTTTGACATGCCTTTCGAACATTTTTGTACAAGACTCGCAGACGTGCTATGTAGAATTGGCTTCGAATTAAGTTGATGGTCGTCTCGTGGAGCATATGGTGAGATTTCTCGTGGTAATCCTTCGTGACCAAAAAGGCAATCCTACATTTCTTGGGCAATACAAAGGCGTCTTCTTGTGGATTCAAGCGATCTGCTCTGCCTTGTACACGTATGATCTCTTTTGCATCTAGGTAGACATTTAGGCCAATTAATGGGCTGGATTTATCTATAGTTAAATTGGACTTCAGGGCGCTGATCTCATTCGAATATACTTTTGCCTGAGACTGTTTAAATATCCATGACTTTGCAGCGTTTATAATTTCAGAGTTGAGTGTTTTTGGTAGCGCTTTTCCGCAGCATTTTGCGCGCAGCTTTTGGATGTAAAGGATAAAGGTCGCTACAGCACTGTACAGACGTTTCCAGTCTGAAAAATAATCCACTGCAAAATTAAAATGATCAAGTTTTCTTACAAGGAAGACATGTTTACGAAGTTCAGATTGATCAGTACAGATGTTAAATTCGACTCTTTGGCATGGCTATTCGGCTTCCGGCTGTCCCAAAAATTGTGGGCCATTGATCCATCTAGATGCATCAGGAGTCTTGAAGAATTTCGTAGCTAAGTCAGCGATGTTATCCTTTGTCTGAGCCCAGCGCCACTGGTTGCGGTTGGTGTTGTCTACGATCTCGCAAACTCGATGCATGACGAATGACTGAAACTTTCGGGGGTCCATAGTTAGCCATTGAAGAACGGTTTTAGAATCGGACCAGTATGTTGTTGTATCAATTTTCAGTCCTCGAGTGTTCATTATCTTCTTTGCCAATCCTACTCCCTACTGCGTGGAATGGAGAGGGGCTTCAAAGGCGCGACCTTACATTTGGCGGCTACTAATACAGTTTCGTTGTCGTCTCCTCGCTTTATAAGGAGGTAGGAAACAGCCGCGTAGGCGTCTTCACTTGCATCCACGAATGTATGCAAGTCAATCCGATCTGCATTCGGCAACAGTTTGGAATAGCATCGAGGAAACTTCAGTTCTCCTGCGTGTAGTAGAACGGTCTTCCATTGGGTCCAAAGGGCGAGTTGTGTATTTGGCAGTTCTTCGTCCCAAGTTATTTCATTGCGCCACACCTTTTGCAGTAGTATTTTTAGACCGACGGTGTAGCAAGATAAAAGGCCAAGGGGATCGAACACGGACATCAGTACTTGAAGAGCTTCTCGTTTTGTTGGGGCTGTATCACCATTCAAGACGTCTCGTTTCAATCTCGCAAATCTGAAAATGTATCTAAAAACGTCACTGGTAGGATCCCAATACATACCAAGCACCTTTTCAGGACCTCCCAGGTCTTTGGAATTTTGGATGTCGATTTGGCGCTCTCCGAAATGCTGAAGAACTGCGGTAGAGTTGGAAATCCAATTTCTGATGATGAATCCGCCTTTGGAGTGGATATCTTTGACTTCAGACGCAACTTTAATGGCTTCATCGTCGTCCTTGTAGCTGTCTATGAGATCGTCTACGTAGTGAGCTTGTGTTATGGATTCATAAGCACGCCTATTTGAATTCTTGAATTCATATGCATTTTTGTCTCGTACATGGTGAGCAATGCAAGGAGCGCAGCAAATTCCGAAAGTCATTGCGCGCATGACAAAAATCCTTGGTTCCTGACAATTTTTGGTAAGCCATAGAAATCGTTGTACATGTCTATCGCTTTCTTGAATAGTTAACTGATGAAAAATTTCGGCGATACGACCGACTCTAAATGACATAAGAATATCAGTCAATGGGTGCAGATAATCGGGTCCATTCAGCATAAAATCATTAAGCGATTTTCCGTGGCTTTTTGAAGCAGCATCCCATACTAGCCTTATTTTATTTGGCTTGTTGGGATTTAGGGCAATGAAAATTGGGAGATACCATACTCGATCTTGCTTGGCAGCTACATCCTGGGTAGGAGTTCGACTGCGTAGCCTTTTACTATGAGATTGTCGATTTGTCGTTGTATTTGATCGAACAGGTCAGGGTCCTTGTTAGTTTTAGCTCGTAGGCAATTGAGGCGTTTTAATGCAGTAGAATAGCTTTCTGGCAAGGTGACCTCCTTATCGCGCCAAAGCAAACCAACTTCATAATGGCCGTTAATTTTTTTACAAGTATCTTCAAGAATACCTATAGCCTTTTTAACGTTTTCAGAGTGGAGCTCCCGCGGTGCGATAGGGTTTACATTGAAGCTTTCCTTCACAGCTCTTTCGATTTCTGGCCAGTTACAGTCACAGTGGTGAAAGGAGACGTGACGGTTTGAATTGCTTGATCCTTGAATGCTCCATCCCAGTAAACACTTTGAGGCTATAGGAGCGTTGTGTCTTCCTTGACGAATCTTCCGAGGTACTGCCAAAGTCCAGTTGAGCATTGAAGTATGACTGTAATGGCAGTCCTTGCAAGTGTGAATATTGGTTGCATAGTTTGTTGACATCGACGCTTTGCTTTGGTAAAGCCAGGTTTTCAACTGAGCGTACGTTGTTTAGCCACCTTTTTTGACTTCCCGCTTCTGATATTTGAATGTGAGCCTTGGTAGATGTTTCCTCCATGCGAGTGGTTTTCGCTAGTCCATTGTAGGCATAGTGGTTCCAGTGTTGAGGAAACTTTAAGGACCCGCAAAATATTTTCGTCAATTAGCGTGACAGATGAGCCCTCATCCAAAAAGGCAAAGGTGTTGAAAGTTACTCCGTTTCCATATAGAGTGACTGGCATGATTCGGAAGTATTGTTCTTCACGGCCGCTATCCTTATGGTGGGCACTGACGAGTTCTGGCTTTGGTGCATCTCTGTGCGGAAATGGGTGGTGCTTGGACTGACAATTGTCTATGCCACAGTCACGACTTGAAAAGCATTTGCGACGATGAAACTTTAGGCACCTGTAGCACGCTTTAGTCTCGTTAATTATGCGCTGCCGTTCTTCAGTAGTAAGCATATTAAATTTCTGACACTGGGCAGCTTGATGTTCAGTGGACTTACACATCGCACATGTGAGGCTTGAAGCTGCTTCTTGATCTGATTTATAATCATCATCGTTATCCATTCCTTGGTTTACAGTGCTGGTCCTTGAACTTGGTACGGCTATAACGGTCGATGCTGCCTCTGCTAATTTATACAACCAGTCGCTGAATGACTTAACAACTGGTATGTCGTTACAGCGGGGGTGTAAGGCCCAGTTCAGTTTTTGTTGCGTGGGCAGCTTATCAACAAGCTCGCGCAGGAGCATTGGGTTGTCAAGATGAGAGGTCATGTTGCAGCCCTCCATAGTTGCGCATGCATTGCGTACTGCCATAGCGAAATCGTTGAGAGATTCCAATCTGTTATTGTGTACGTTGACCTTCCTGATTTTGTCAATCAAACGGTCAAGAATATATTCTGGGCGCCCGAAAAAGGTTTTCAGGGTGTTGATAACTTCTGGAACTAGCGCTGGAAGTGGTAACTTATCACGCACCAATTCATAGGCTTTTCCTTTGAGGCACTTCTGGAGTCGAAGCATGTTTTCAGCGTTTGAGAAGCCGGCTACTGCGCAGCTATTTTCGTACATGCTGATGAAGATTGGCCAGTCCTCTGCGTTGCCATTGAATGTAGGCAGATCCGGAGGTAGCACTTGTCTGGCGGCTAGCTGGGATGCAGTTGATCCAATTGATATTGATGGAAGTGACATAGCGTGTGCTCCCTGTGCTTGGGAGAGCAATATATATTTTTGCTCGATGTACTTCTTATCAGGTCCGCGTGATTCTTCCAGCATTGCTAACATCAAGTTATTTGGACATGGTGTGATTGTATTGGTGGGATTCGTGTTCAGGCTTACACTGGTTTGCAATTTCGGGATTTCCAAATTGAATGGATTGTCCTTTTCCAGTTGATGTTGCAGTCCGCTTGTTGAAGCCGCATCTGTTTCAGCTGCGCAATAGTACTATTCACTCCAGCACAGACAAAGTGGTACCACTGTTTGCAATTATCGCACTGTACCCAATTTTGGATACCATCAGAGGCACGGGTCTTTTTGCAAGTCCCACAGACTGTGGTGTCCTTTTCCAGGGTCATTTTATTAATTCACTCAAATGTTTGGATGGTTTATATTAAGCTCTATTCGGCGCGATGTATTTCAGCGTGGCTTCTTACACATACATTCCTTTTACACTTTTGTGTATTTAGGTAAATATGTATGGGAGTGCCTTTGTGAATTTCGCAATTAATTCCGAATATGAAGTGCGTAGTTAAAGTTTTTTAAAGAAATGTTGAGGCACCGATGTTAATAATGGACGAAGCAGTTTTAGGGATACAAATTTATGTAGCGGTCTTTATTTAAATAAAACTTTTAAATTATAATAGAGAGCTTTAAAAAACTTTGTGTTGCTGCCTCGCTGGTTTTTTCTCAAGTGGCGTCTTTTACGTAGAGTTACCACATCATACTTTGTTGGTGCTGCCATATCCACTAAGTGGCCAATTCGATTTGGCGGCAGGCTTGACAATTTAAATTACGGCGGCAACATTCCCCCCCGTGAAGGTCCTTCGGATGTTCACTTTCCTTAAATCCGACGTCCAAGACTCCTATTTTGGCGACTGGGCGGATCATAGTTCCTTTTGGTGTCCAAATGGTAGCTCTGCGAACTTGCCCATCCTTGGCTGTTATTACGTCACTAATACGCCCCTTTGGTCACAGGTTCCTCGGTAGTTGATCAACAATGACGAGGACTACATCACCAACGGCGATTGGGAGGCTTTTAGTGAACCATTTGCTGCGCCTAGTTAGTGTTGGTGTATATTCCTTTACCCATCGTTTCCAAAACTTATCAGCAAAGATCGGTGTTGTGATCTGCTATTGGTTTGTAGCCGCTCGATGAGCCTAATAGCAAGTGATTTGGGGTAAGGGCGTCATCGTCTGCTGAATCTAGGGATACAAAGGTTAATGGTCTGGAATTGATGATGGTTTCAGCTTCCATGAGAGCCGTTCGGAGTGTTTCATCATTGAAATTATTCGCCGGGCAAATTGATTTTAGTATAGTCTTTACTGATCGGACTGGTCGCTCCCACGCTCCTCCCATGTGGGGTGCAGCTGGTGGGTTAAAACGCCACTTTATAGCTTCATACTGTACTGTAATATCATTAAAGTCTATTTTCCTGAGCTCCTGTACTACCTTCTCTGTGGCTTTGAAGTTGGTTCCGTTGTCGGAGAAAATTTCTTTAGGGGTTCCACGGAGCGCCATAAAGTTTTTTAGACACATTATGCATGAGCTTACGTCGAGTTTATATGCTACTTCTATTTGTACAGCTCTATGGGTAAGTCATGTAAATAGAATTCCCCAGCGCTTTTCCTTGTGCCACCCCAGTACAGGTGAAGGGCCTTTCAAAGCATGCGAGTCTGGCTGCTGGTATCGGTGCCATTTGGGACACTTGTGGCGACGATTTGGAGTTATTGTATTTTTGACATGCCTTTCGAACATTTTTGTACAAGACTCGCAGACGTGCTATGTAGAATTGGCTTCGAATTAAGTTGATGGTCGTCTCGTGGAGCATATGGTGAGATTTCTCGTGGTAATCCTTCGTGACCAAAAAGGCAATCCTACATTTCTTGGGCAATACAAAGGCGTCTTCTTGTGGATTCAAGCGATCTGCTCTGCCTTGTACACGTATGATCTCTTTTGCATCTAGGTAGACATTTAGGCCAATTAATGGGCTGGATTTATCTATAGTTAAATTGGACTTCAGGGCGCTGATCTCATTCGAATATACTTTTGCCTGAGACTGTTTAAATATCCATGACTTTGCAGCGTTTATAATTTCAGAGTTGAGTGTTTTTGGTAGCGCTTTTCCGCAGCATTTTGCGCGCAGCTTTTGGATGTAAAGGATAAAGGTCGCTACAGCACTGTACAGACGTTTCCAGTCTGAAAAATAATCCACTGCAAAATTAAAATGATCAAGTTTTCTTACAAGGAAGACATGTTTACGAAGTTCAGATTGATCAGTACAGATGTTAAATTCGACTCTTTGGCATGGCTATTCGGCTTCCGGCTGTCCCAAAAATTGTGGGCCATTGATCCATCTAGATGCATCAGGAGTCTTGAAGAATTTCGTAGCTAAGTCAGCGATGTTATCCTTTGTCTGAGCCCAGCGCCACTGGTTGCGGTTGGTGTTGTCTACGATCTCGCAAACTCGATGCATGACGAATGACTGAAACTTTCGGGGGTCCATAGTTAGCCATTGAAGAACGGTTTTAGAATCGGACCAGTATGTTGTTGTATCAATTTTCAGTCCTCGAGTGTTCATTATCTTCTTTGCCAATCCTACTCCCTACTGCGTGGAATGGAGAGGGGCTTCAAAGGCGCGACCTTACATTTGGCGGCTACTAATACAGTTTCGTTGTCGTCTCCTCGCTTTATAAGGAGGTAGGAAACAGCCGCGTAGGCGTCTTCACTTGCATCCACGAATGTATGCAAGTCAATCCGATCTGCATTCGGCAACAGTTTGGAATAGCATCGAGGAAACTTCAGTTCTCCTGCGTGTAGTAGAACGGTCTTCCATTGGGTCCAAAGGGCGAGTTGTGTATTTGGCAGTTCTTCGTCCCAAGTTATTTCATTGCGCCACACCTTTTGCAGTAGTATTTTTAGACCGACGGTGTAGCAAGATAAAAGGCCAAGGGGATCGAACACGGACATCAGTACTTGAAGAGCTTCTCGTTTTGTTGGGGCTGTATCACCATTCAAGACGTCTCGTTTCAATCTCGCAAATCTGAAAATGTATCTAAAAACGTCACTGGTAGGATCCCAATACATACCAAGCACCTTTTCAGGACCTCCCAGGTCTTTGGAATTTTGGATGTCGATTTGGCGCTCTCCGAAATGCTGAAGAACTGCGGTAGAGTTGGAAATCCAATTTCTGATGATGAATCCGCCTTTGGAGTGGATATCTTTGACTTCAGACGCAACTTTAATGGCTTCATCGTCGTCCTTGTAGCTGTCTATGAGATCGTCTACGTAGTGAGCTTGTGTTATGGATTCATAAGCACGCCTATTTGAATTCTTGAATTCATATGCATTTTTGTCTCGTACATGGTGAGCAATGCAAGGAGCGCAGCAAATTCCGAAAGTCATTGCGCGCATGACAAAAATCCTTGGTTCCTGACAATTTTTGGTAAGCCATAGAAATCGTTGTACATGTCTATCGCTTTCTTGAATAGTTAACTGATGAAAAATTTCGGCGATACGACCGACTCTAAATGACATAAGAATATCAGTCAATGGGTGCAGATAATCGGGTCCATTCAGCATAAAATCATTAAGCGATTTTCCGTGGCTTTTTGAAGCAGCATCCCATACTAGCCTTATTTTATTTGGCTTGTTGGGATTTAGGGCAATGAAAATTGGGAGATACCATACTCGATCTTGCTTGGCAGCTACATCCTGGGTAGGAGTTCGACTGCGTAGCCTTTCACTAAGAGATTGTCGATTTGTCGTTGTATTTGATCGAACAGGTCAGGGTCCTTGTTAGTTTTAGCTCGTAGGCAATTGAGGCGTTTTAATGCAGTAGAATAGCTTTCTGGCAAGGTGACCTCCTTATCGCGCCAAAGCAAACCAACTTCATAATGGCCGTTAATTTTTTTACAAGTATCTTCAAGAATACCTATAGCCTTTTTATCGTTTTCAGAGTGGAGCTCCCGCGGTGCGATAGGGTTTACATTGAAGCTTTCCTTCACAGCTCTTTCGATTTCTGGCCAGTTACAGTCACAGTGGTGAAAGGAGACGTGACGGTTTGAATTGCTTGATCCTTGAATGCTCCATCCCAGTAAACACTTTGAGGCTATAGGAGCGTTGTGTCTTCCTTGACGAATCTTCCGAGGTACTGCCAAAGTCCAGTTGAGCATTGAAGTATGACTGTAATGGCAGTCCTTGCAAGTGTGAATATTGGTTGCATAGTTTGTTGACATCGACGCTTTGCTTTGGTAAAGCCAGGTTTTCAACTGAGCGTACGTTGTTTAGCCACCTTTTTTGACTTCCCGCTTCTGATATTTGAATGTGAGCCTTGGTAGATGTTTCCTCCATGCGAGTGGTTTTCGCTAGTCCATTGTAGGCATAGTGGTTCCAGTGTTGAGGAAACTTTAAGGACCCGCAAAATATTTTCGTCAATTAGCGTGACAGATGAGCCCTCATCCAAAAAGGCAAAGGTGTTGAAAGTTACTCCGTTTCCATATAGAGTGACTGGCATGATTCGGAAGTATTGTTCTTCACGGCCGCTATCCTTATGGTGGGCACTGACGAGTTCTGGCTTTGGTGCATCTCTGTGCGGAAATGGGTGGTGCTTGGACTGACAATTGTCTATGCCACAGTCACGACTTGAAAAGCATTTGCGACGATGAAACTTTAGGCACCTGTAGCACGCTTTAGTCTCGTTAATTATGCGCTGCCGTTCTTCAGTAGTAAGCATATTAAATTTCTGACACTGGGCAGCTTGATGTTCAGTGGACTTACACATCGCACATGTGAGGCTTGAAGCTGCTTCTTGATCTGATTTATAATCATCATCGTTATCCATTCCTTGGTTTACAGTGCTGGTCCTTGAACTTGGTACGGCTATAACGGTCGATGCTGCCTCTGCTAATTTATACAACCAGTCGCTGAATGACTTAACAACTGGTATGTCGTTACAGCGGGGGTGTAAGGCCCAGTTCAGTTTTTGTTGCGTGGGCAGCTTATCAACAAGCTCGCGCAGGAGCATTGGGTTGTCAAGATGAGAGGTCATGTTGCAGCCCTCCATAGTTGCGCATGCATTGCGTACTGCCATAGCGAAATCGTTGAGAGATTCCAATCTGTTATTGTGTACGTTGACCTTCCTGATTTTGTCAATCAAACGGTCAAGAATATATTCTGGGCGCCCGAAAAAGGTTTTCAGGGTGTTGATAACTTCTGGAACTAGCGCTGGAAGTGGTAACTTATCACGCACCAATTCATAGGCTTTTCCTTTGAGGCACTTCTGGAGTCGAAGCATGTTTTCAGCGTTTGAGAAGCCGGCTACTGCGCAGCTATTTTCGTACATGCTGATGAAGATTGGCCAGTCCTCTGCGTTGCCATTGAATGTAGGCAGATCCGGAGGTAGCACTTGTCTGGCGGCTAGCTGGGATGCAGTTGATCCAATTGATATTGATGGAAGTGACATAGCGTGTGCTCCCTGTGCTTGGGAGAGCAATATATATTTTTGCTCGATGTACTTCTTATCAGGTCCGCGTGATTCTTCCAGCATTGCTAACATCAAGTTATTTGGACATGGTGTGATTGTATTGGTGGGATTCGTGTTCAGGCTTACACTGGTTTGCAATTTCGGGATTTCCAAATTGAATGGATTGTCCTTTTCCAGTTGATGTTGCAGTCCGCTTGTTGAAGCCGCATCTGTTTCAGCTGCGCAATAGTACTATTCACTCCAGCACAGACAAAGTGGTACCACTGTTTGCAATTATCGCACTGTACCCAATTTTGGATACCATCAGAGGCACGGGTCTTTTTGCAAGTCCCACAGACTGTGGTGTCCTTTTCCAGGGTCATTTTATTGGTTCACTCAAATGTTTGGATGGTTTATATTAAGCTCTATTCGGCGCGATGTATTTCAGCGTGGCTTCTTACACATACATTCCTTTTACACTTTTGTGTATTTAGGTAAATATGTATGGGAGTGCCTTTGTGAATTTCGCAATTAATTCCGAATATGAAGTGCGTAGTTAAAGTTTTTTAAAGAAATGTTGAGGCACCGATGTTAATAATGGACGAAGCAGTTTTAGGGATACAAATTTATGTAGCGGTCTTTATTTAAATAAAACTTTTAAATTATAATAGAGAGCTTTAAAAATCTTTGTGTTGCTGCCTCGCTGATTTTTTCTCAAGTGGCGTTTTTACGTAGAGTTACCACATCATACTCTGTTGGTGCTGCCATATCCACTAAGTGGCCAATTCGATTTGGCGGCAGGCTTGACAATTTAAATTACGGCGGTAACACTGTGTTTTGACCAAGAAGACCGTCTATCTTTATTACTCCTTTCTGAAGAATTTTAGCATATAAATCGGCTCCTATAATTAAGTCCACTCGACCTGGCTTGTTAAACTCGGGATCGGCTAATGGGTAGTTTTGCCACCTCGTTTTATTAATGTTTAATGAGCGCATTGGCAATGACTTCAATAATTTTGGGAGGACAATTGCCTCCACTAATTAATTACTAATTAATTTTTCCTTTCTTTTAACGGTTTCAATGTTTAGTTTTATTTTATGCTTTCTCCGATATCATCGTACTCTGAGATCCACTGTCAATCAGCGCTCTGAGTTTTTCGAAGCCTCCACTAGCTGATTTCACATGAATCAATGCTGTGGCCAATAAGACTTGTTCCGTCGTCCTACACGTAGTCACTTGTTCTCTATTATAGTTAATGTGGAGAAGCGTGTGGTGCGGTTTCTTGCAATTTTTTTTTTTTTTTTTTTTAACTTTGTTTTTATTTATTGAATCTTCTCTTTATTTTGAGACTAACAATAAGTTTACAAATCTTAACATTAAAATTTAACTAACAGTATAATAAGACTGCATTCTGGTTGCGCGTGCCTCAAGTCGGTCGCTGGGTGGGTAAGTCATTGCGACGAAGACGTGATTGGTTGATCAACCTTGTAAGACCTCTCGCCAGGTGGTTAGGGTGCAACGATAGCTTGGTAAAGTACTTTTCCTTCTGTTCTGCGATCACTTCTTTGACTGGTAGAATGTTTAAGTCGCGATGTATGTTTTCGTTGCGAACGTACCACGGTGCCCCGGTGATTGTTCTCAAGATCTTCGACTGAGCTCGCTGGACTATGTCAATATTGCTATTGCTGGCATTCCCCCATAACTGAGAGCCGTACATCTATATAGGTTTTAGTTTCTTGCAATTCAAGCAAAGAATTTCATTAGCGCACTTATTATTGCTTGAATGCTTTAGACACTTTAAACAAATGTGTCTTTTCTTTGCCCAGTCATTTCTTTCTGCTGGTTTCACTCCCTTAAATTTATAACATTGTGTTATATTATGGGTTGGTAAATTACAACAAGAACAATTTTCTTTGCTGCTTTTGATTTAAAATTCTTTTCTCAAAGGTTTATTTTCCTGTGGAAAAGAGGAAATGGAGCAGAGTCTTTGCTCTAAAAACTCCATGACATCAGGAAGTGCTTGAATTTCCTTTGTCTTTTTAACATGACTCTCATATAAATTTAGAGAATCCTTGTTAAATTTTCGAAGTATTATGTGGGCAAAAACTGTGTAGGATTTCTACCGAAATTTGTTTGCTGAAAATATTTTGTTGCGTGCCGCAAGTACAGAACCAGTGGCAAAAGTCGCCGCAATAAGTACAGAACAAATTGGTCTGCGGAGAAGTGAATACGTCAAGATTTCGTATTTTCGTACTAATTTTATTGAGCATGGATCCGGGCTTATATACATGATTCGGGTTTAGAATGATATTTACTTAGGTCTAGTTTAGATAAAATGGACAAAAAGGTTTACAGCAATAATAGCCTAAATAAGCAATTACATCTACCCGATGGTCGGGTTAAAATTTCCCAAGGGTTATGACAGATGGTGTGAAGGCACGTCCGTCGGCTGGGTGCATATGGTTTATGACCCGTTATCACATGCAGATGTGCACAGACCAAGATATCAGCTACATATTTATTTTGGTCAAAGTAGCTATCAGCAACGAACGAATTTCTGCTAAGTCGAAATGGTACATACTCCCGGCCGTTGAACTAATGTTCAACAATCGTTAATTTTGATCGTGAAGGGCTGGATCGAAGAACCGTCTCTATTTACAGTTGTGGTCGGCATCTGATTGAGCTGAAGGTTATTTCTAGGTTTTCCCCATTTCTTTATAACATGAGTAATGACAATGATTATTATAAAAAGTAATGCAATATAAATATCAATATGATGATGTTCAATAGTCTTAAGATTATGTGGTAATTTAAAACTATTGGGAGGAAAGAGTTGCGCTTCTCGTTGATACAACTCTTTGTATTTAAGGTTTGGGTCTTCCTTCGAACTTGTAGAGGTAGATCTTGTTGAATTCAGTCGTAGATTTTCAGTGAGTTCACCTTCTCCAAAGCGAGCATACGATGTACGTAATTCGGTTTCGAGCACATCTTGACTTGTAACTGTCATTAAGGAATTTCGAATGGTGCATCCAGGTTTTGCAATCATAAATCCTGAACCCTTTAAATTTATATTAGAGGTTCCGTCTAAGCAAACTGCAGATAATGTTAGCGTGGATCTTGTTGTAAAGATCCATTGATTTCTGGCATGTGTTCTTAACCAGACAAAAGGTCTTTCTGCCTTTATTAAGTTGCAAGAAGAATCCGTTTTATTATGAAACATTTGCATTTCACAGCTAGTTTCCGAAGAAAACATTTCTTGTTTGTTATAACATATAAAATCATCTATTGCTCTTTCTTGACAAGCTTTAAAATCATTTTCCGACATCTCTAAGTATTCATATCGATGACTGCTGATTGCGATATATGGTGTCTGAATTGCAAACATACTGATTCCATCTTCAGTCAAAAATGGAATTGGTGTCAATCTATAGATGTCCAAAATCTGAGTAGACACCAAAGGCAATTTTACTTTGATGATAACATGCTCCTTTATGATGGTTCCCTCAGCTCTCATCATCTGGTATGCCTTTAAAATATTATCAGGAGAGACTGGAAGCGTTTGTCCAGGCTTCAAATGGTTGCGTATTTGTTCTAACTGATCCTTTAATTGCCTTGGTGACAGCAACATTGGGCTTATTGTGTTATGCCGAATATCTGTTAAAACGTTTACGATCTCTGTTTGCAATCGTTGCAGACTAGAAGCTAATAGAGATAGTTGAGTCGCAAGTGTTATATACCATGAAAATTTATTAAATGTACTTGCAGTACCAGTAGTTTCTGCAATATAATTTTCTATTGATTTTAACCGCTTGGAGTTTGAGATTTCATCCCTTTTGATGACATTGATTGTAGAGTCAATCAAAGACGTTTGATTTCTCAGCAACGTAAGTAAATGCTTCTCATTAGCTTTAACCTTTGAGATCGTTTGCACCATTTTATCCGCGTACGTGGAGTCTAATACACCAAAAAGACTATTGGCAATATTTCCAACGATGTCCAACGGTGCTCGATGTGTTTAAAATGCTGATACATGCTTGTACATGCCTCTGTTTCGGGAAACTGTTTGCATACGTGTCCAATTTTTGTAATGCCCATTGAAAGGGTACTCATATCCTTCCAGTAAGGTCGCAAATTGTAGTAGACAATTAAAGTCCAATCCGTTTTAGCAAGTTGGCTCTTTCCAATCTTTTCAAAAAATATTCCTGGCTTTGAGGCAAATTGGGTAATGTTGATTGATTGTGCTGCTACTAAGGGTAGCAGAAGAAGCATAACAAATAATGTCATTGTCAGCGAAGGCAATGCTGAATTTTTAGGCCTCTTTGCTTTTCTTTCATCAGGGTGATTCTCACCTTCCTCTTCGTCAGCTGGATGCTGGTGGAGAGGCTCCTCCTCTGGGAATAATGGGGCGACATGCTGAATATCTCGTTTAAATATTCCTTTACTCGTTTTTACTTCTACAACCCTGACAAAATTATCTTTGCCATGGATTGTCTTAACTATTCGTCCCATTGGCCATTGCAGAACTGGAGTATTATCCTCCTTTATCAGCACTAAAGCTTCTTCCTTTACGTTTGACGAAGATCTTCTCCATTTTTGGCGATGCTGAAGTTGTTGTAAATAATCATTTGACCATTGAGTCCAAAACGCATGCTTTAATTTTGATACGGCTTGCCATCTCTGCCCCAATGATTTTGGTTGCTGAGATGGCTCACTGACTGCCTGTGCGGTTAACGGTTCTCCAATAAGAAAGTGACCAGGGGTAAGTGCCATAACATCATTTGGATCGCTTGACATCGGAACCAAGAGTCTTGAATTCATGATAGCTTCTATTTCCACTATCACAGTTTCTAATTCCTCGTACGTCAAATTAGCTGTAGAAACATTTTTTTCTAATAAATGTTTAGCTGATTTTACAGCCGCTTCCCAAAGTCCTCCAAAATGAGGTGCTCTTGGTGGAATAAACTTGAAATTGACGCCTTTATTATTACAAGTCTCCACTAAAGACTTTCTGGCCTTGTCTGAAAAGATAGCCTCTTCCAAATTCCTGAAGCTCATTCCTGGCACCAACAAAATTGGTAGCATTGTCGCAGTGTAAGGTCTGACATTTTCCTGGACGACTTATGAATCGACGAAGAGCTGCCAAGAATGCTTCCGTGGTTAAATCGCTAACCAGTTCCAAATGTACGGCTTTAGTCGCAAAGCAACAAAATATTGCTATGTAAGCAGGATGTGGCTTCTTTCCACGAATTTTGTAATGAATCTTAAAGGGTCCACAATAGTCAACTCCAGAATTAAGAAACGGTCGAGCTTGTGTGACCCTCAGTGGTGGTAGCTGTCCCATTATTTGCTCCATTAATTTTGGCTTAGCTTTTGTGCATTTGACGCATTTTAAAATGACATTTCGAGCTATGGTTTTTTGCCTTTATCGCCCAATATGTTTGCCTTGATGTGGCTAGTAGAGCTTGAGCACCACAATGCATATTTTCTTTGTGGATTTTTTCAAACACTAGTTTTACTACAGGATCATTATATGGCAATAGAATGGGATGTTTTGCATCGAATGAAAGTTCAGATGCTTCCAATCTGCCTCCAACTCGAATGAGATCATCCTGATCCAAGAAGGGTGTTAACGCGCTGAGATTGCAATTTCGTCCTACTTTACGTGATTTCTTTAAATATTTGATTTCAGCGCTAAAATTGTTCTTATTCTTCAAATTTAACCGATGCCGTTGTTTCTGATGATTTATTTTTAAAGCGCATGATGTAGGCTACAATTCTTAATAGCTTCTCGAACGAATTGCCATGGTTTATACCATAAAGCCTGTTTAGGTCAGTGGCCCACTGCATTGGCGCTGGACACTGAGCTCTCCGAGCTTTCGCTCTCGCCCCTCTTGCGCTCCCTCGCTCGCCTCTCGCAACGTCCGCGCTCCAGAGTGCGAACTTCGGGTTTCGCATCCGAACTCCTCGGACGGCCGCTGCCGATCTCCCGCTCTCGCTTGAACGGAGTAAAGCGGGCGGGAGCGCGGTTTTAGTTTTAAGTTTTAATTAGTCTCTTGTATGCAGCTGAACGAAATACATTGAAATATACCACGACGCCCCCGACTTCGTAATTTTTTCTCGTCTTCCATTATGTTTGCGCCGTGGGAATCTTTGCTGTGCCTCAAGTGTTTTTTGTGGAAGGATCGCCCCCTACAAACATTTTGGTCCATTCGAACCGGATAAGGATATCCGTCTGCCATTCGACCAGCAGCTCCTGTGATTTCTTCCGCAAAAAAGATAAGTACGAGCATTTTCCGACTCCCTCTCGCTGCCGGTCTTTAGCAGTGGTTCGAACATTAAATTTCGTTCACACTGCAGTAAGATTTTTTTCGTGTCAACTCCACGTCCGAGTTTTCTCGACACAACGGCAGTCGAGAAATTTAACATTCCTTCAATTCCAAAAATTTTCTATCCGTCTCCGCTTTGTGTGCGTCGCCATACTCCTTGCCGTTTTCCTTTCGTTCCCCGTTGTACATCAACTTGCCAACGGTCAAGGTATACATATGTGCATCCAGACATACACATACACGCGCGTGACAACTTGTGTACATAGTGCAGTGCAATTCTGCCTCCAAAAAAATACGACAAAAGGTGAAATTGTGTGGTGGAAAATAAAAAGGCATAACTAATATCAGCCACTCGGTGTGAAGTAATTTCGGGAGTTTCCCTGTTCGCCGTACAATCCGCCGCTGTCGAGATATTTTTTTGCCTTGTGTTTTTTTTTCCCTCCACATAATTTTATCTGTTCCGTCACTTCAAATAAAGTCCACTCTTCGACGCTCTACTGTACCGATATACACTTACACATAAACGCATGCCACCGCAGCGGCCGTGTTGTTATTGTTGCTGTTTTTTTTCTTCCCTCTCTCTACCGCGCCCTCACGCATGCACTGCGCTGCCGACCGGCATAACCCAGTGAACGCTTCCCCCGAACCAAAGCCAAGGTTTTTTAATTCCACCATTCCGGCTCCGAGAAAAAAATAAGTAGTTATAATTATAATTATTATTTAATTATACAAATTATTAATTCATAATTATAATTACTTTTTAATTATAAATATTATTTAATTATTTCCAAAAGCAAAGTAATTAATTTATTTAATGGATTAATTAATTTATTTTTATTGCGGTTTACCGGATTTTTTTTTGCAATCAAAAATATTTTCCAAACCCAAAAAAAAAAAATAAATAAATAAAAACCTTAATACAATAAAATTATTTGGCAACACTAACTAAGGGAAAAATTAAAATAAACAAAAAACAAGAAAGGAAAGCTAACTTCGGGCGGAGCCGAAGTTGATATACCCTTGCAGAATTCTCTATAATAATATTCTCCAAAATTATTCCTATGATGCATTCTTAATACTCATAAAAAATCCAAACTTCCTAACTTTAAAAACACCAAAGTTATGGCATTTCGAATCGTTCAGTTATATGGCAGCTATAGGATATAGTCGGCCGATCCTTATGAAATTTGGTACGTCGGATTGATTGGCCAAATATAATACCCATAGAGAGTCCCAACTTCCTAACTTAACAAACAGCAGAGTTATGGCATTTCCGATCAATCAGTTATATGGCAGCTATAGGATATAGTCGGCCGATCCCGGCCGTTCCGACTTATATACTGCGTGCAAAGGAAAGAAGGGTGTGTGCAAAGTTTCAATTCGATAGCTTTAAAACTGAGAGAAACAGACAGACGGACAGACGGACAGACAGACGGACATGGCTATATCAACTCAGGAGGTGATCCTGATCAAGAATATATATACTTTATAGGGTCGGAGATGCCTCCTTCACTGCGTTGCACACTTTGGACCAAAATTATAATACCCTCTGCAAGGGTATAAAAACAGAAGTCAACAAAGGGAGTAACAAGATATACAAATATATAAACAATCAATACAGTTTCATCGATTTCCAAATATTTTCTTCCGATTCTTCTCGTTGTTTATGGCACTGTGCTTTCTACTCCGCACAAATTAACAGTGTGACCGTTCTCTGTGGCAAGATATACAAATATATAAACAATCAATACAGTTTCATCGATTTCCAAATATTTTCTTCCGATTCTTCTCGTTGTTTATGGCACTGTGCTTTCTACTCCGCACAAATTAACAGTGTGACCGTTCTCTGTGGCTTTCTTTTCTTTTGCGTGCGTTCATTGGCAGCGACGACCAACTCGTTGGCGACTCAGATCGCTCCGAGAGCTTAACGGTGAATATTCTCACGTTCTGAACGAGACGCCCCTTGCTCAGGTCAGTCGACAAGAGCTGATCCGCAAAGTTCGAGTCCAAGAATGCCCACGGGAGACGACAAGAAACCGAGGTCGATCCCATCTATCCGTTTGGACAGGTCCCAATCCGCGACTCCGCGGCCGTCTCAATTAACACCAAAGGCGGCCATTGCCATTCCAAGGGCAAAAAGCGACGAGTCCGTCGAGACTATCTCCGGTCCCCCGTCAAGGCTTTCTCGGTCGGTGTCCAAGATGGCTCAAACTGCGATCGACATCGCCCTCAAAAAGTTTAATGCCACAACAGACCGGGTTAGCCAACTTCAAGCGGATATTCATACTCCGAGCGCCGCTGAACCAGAACGACTTTCCCCTGGCATGTGCCAAGTCCATCGGGACCAAATCCGGGCCTTGTGGGAAAAGGTGGAGAAGAGCTATGAAAGTGGCTAAAATCTTCTTTCCGCGTCCACCGACAGTACGGCCACCTCGACAGTGCTTGAATCCAAGTACAGTTACTGCTACTCCGTATATTCGAGATGTTTGGTCCAACTTCAGGACATAATCGTCTTTGACTTTCAAAGTGAACGGTCGTGTTTTTTTTCTGCGCTTCGAATTTTGTATTTTGTTTTCGTTTATTCCCATCGGTGGGTTTTATAAAAACAACATTAAATTTTCTTTCGGTTATTTAAACATAAATTTAAACTCCGTTCGCTTCGCGAGTGCACTTTGTATTGATACTAATAAATTGTTTTAGTTTTTCGTTATTCTTATCTGTGTTTTCTATCCTATTTATATCCACGCTGTTTCTCTTTTGTGCATGCACTTTAACTTATTTACGCTCCCGCTCTCTTGCTCTCTTTGCTTTTGAAAGTTCTAAGCGTGCAGTTTCTGCGCTCTTGCGGTACTTATAACTGCTCGCTTATAAATTTCAATTTCGCTTTCTTGGTACAGTGGTAAATAAATAAAATGAATAATAAAAATTTAGTCTGCTTCTGCAAAAAATGCAGCCTCGTAATCAGGGCTGACCAGTCTAATATGACTTGCTGGCTGTGTGAAAATATGGTGCACACCAAGTGCGCCGGTTTTACTGGCCGGACAAGTGATGACCTTTCAAAGGGGCCCAATTTGCAGTTTTGTTGTGACGCTTGTGTCGAGGTTGCGAACGAGATGAAATCGTTCATGCGCCAAACTAAAGGCGGCCTGATGGGACTGATTAGCTGTTTCCAGAGCATTCCGGCGGATCAGCAGCTGATTTCAGCAAACCATCAAATGTTGCTAAGATCAGCAGCTAAAAAAGATTCGGTATCCGAACAATCCGTTACAGAATGCATGCAACCAGGGACTTCTAAGAATTCCGATTTGTCCGTAGTGGTTTCACAATTAGTGGATCCACCTATCTCTCAGAATGTAGCATCACCACCACAAGGGACTACTGAGGCCGGACACCGGCTCAAGTTGGTTTAGCAGAAACAATGTCTACTCCACCAAAATCCCTTTTAGTGGTTCCACTAAAGAAACAAATTTTCTTTTCTCGGCTTTCCCCTGATCAAACATCTTCTGATGTATTGTCTTATATACAAGACAAAACTAAAGCCGATTGTAATAGTGTAAAGGTGGAAAAGTTTAAGTTTTCTTATGCTAGAGACATTTCATCTTTCAAGATAACTGTCCCTAACGAGCTTTTTGAAGCCATATGCTCGGGCGACTTTTGGCCGGATAATATGGTTGTAAAAGAGTTCGAGGCTAAGATAAAAAAGAAGGGGCCTGTAGGAGTAAAACTTCCTAGTCGAGGCCAAACCAGTGTACCAATTTCAAAAAACTAACTTCTAACCTCCTTCTTTCCTATCAGAATGCAAGAGGTTTGCGTAGCAAACTCACTAAATTGTATTCTGATAGCCTTTCCTTTGCATCTCATATTATTGTGTTCACAGAAACCTGGTTAAAGCCGGAGATCTTTAGCTCCGAAGTTTTTCCAGGTAAGTACACAATATATAGGTATGACCGTCCCTCTAGAAGGGGAGGTGGAGTCTTAATTGG
Organism: Drosophila rhopaloa; assembly: GCF_018152115.1. Lineage (NCBI taxonomy): Eukaryota > Metazoa > Arthropoda > Insecta > Diptera > Drosophilidae > Drosophila > Drosophila rhopaloa. The sequence goes on from NW_025335088.1 coordinate 395,091, forward strand.
AGTTGATTCAAACTTCCCGTCTGAGTAGTTATTTTTTGATGAATTTAATACCATTAAATTTATTTGTGTAAAGTTATCGCTTCCTGGTAACTTTATATACATAACTTGCTCTTATATTCCGCCGTTGTCTGAACTTCCTGATTATTTAAATTACCTATCCGTTATTAAGTCCGTTGCAAATAAGCTTTCCGATAGGGATCAGTTGATAGTTCTAGGTGATTTTAATATACCTGGAGTTACTTGGTCCACTGAGGATGGATCGAATGTCTTACTACCTATAGCACAACATGATTTTATTGATGGCCTGCTTGACATATCTCTATCTCAAGTAAACCATGTTCGAAATTCATTAGGTCGCCTACTTGATTTGTGTTTTGTATCGAATCCTGAAGGTGTGTTTCTGTCCAGAGTAGCACCACTCACGCAACCTGAAGATCCATATCACCCAACAATCGAACTTTCATTTGATACGGGTGGAGTTATAGAATTATTAAATCAGAAAAATCCAAACGAATACATTGTTTTCGCAAGGCAGACTTTCTGAGGCTTAATAATTTTATTTCTGGCTTTAATTGGTCTGATCTTTACTTATGCAATAATATGTCCGATGCAGTTAATGTTTTTTATACTGCAATAAACTCATTTTTTAATTCTTGTGTTCCGTGGTACTATCCGTCAACTTCCAGTAAATCACCTTGGTTTAGCAAAGAGTTGACACACTTAAGAAATGTAAAGTCCAGACTTTTTAGGAAATATAAAAATACCGGTTCTCAATCTGTTTTTACTAGATATCTAAGTGCTCGGTCAAGATTTACCGTGCTTAATGCTCAGTGTTATAATAGTTACTTAAACCGTTGTAAAATCCAGTTCTCTCAGGACCCGAAACAGTTTTATAATTTTGTTAACACCAAGCGTAAATCTAATTCTTTTCCTTCCTCGCTGTCGTTCGAAAACATGACGGGAACCACAGATCAGGCAATAGCCGATATATTAGCCCAATTTTTTCAAACGACTTACTCTACTATAGATTATTCATCTCAGCCTTATTCTTACACCATGCCCAAGTCAAACCTCATATTCTGTCCCACTTTAACAGAAAGCTCTCTTCTTTTGGATCTTCTTCGTATTAAGCCTGTTCATTCGCCAGGGCCCGAGGTATTCCTGGGTGCGTGCCTAGGTATTGCGCTAAGGCCCTGTGCAAACCTCTTCACAAGTTGTTTACCTTATCTCTAGAAACGTCCCAATTCCCAAATATTTGGAAGGAATCCTTTGTTATTCCTCTTTTCAAAAAAGGTAACAAGTTAGAAGCCAGTAACTACAGAGGTATTTCTAAGTTGTCAGCTATTTCTAAGCTTTTTGAAAAAATTATTACTCCTCATTTGCAGCACTTTTGCAGATCAATTATTTCTCCGTGTCAACACGGATTTATTAAACGTAGATCCACAATTACAAACCTTCTAGAGCTCACTACATTTGTGATAAAAGGCTTCAATAGTAGTTTTCAAACAGATGTCATTTACACTGACTTTAGTAAAGCATTTGACTCTGTAAATCACTTACTTCTTATTCATAAACTTGACCTTTTAGGTTTTCCAGTTGATCTGCTTAAATGGATTTCAAGTTATCTAAATGGCAGGTCACAAAGGGTCCTTTTTAAAAATTCAATTTCTGAAATTCTCCGTGTTACCTCCGGTGTCCCACAAGGGAGCCATCTGGGTCCGTTACTTTTTACATTATTTATTAACGATCTTCCCTCAATTATAAGTCATTCTCGCGTACTTATGTACGCAGATGATGTTAAGTTGTGCCTGCAGTATAAGGACATTTCCTGCCATTTAGACTTGCAATCCGATCTAGATAATTTTCAAAACTGGTGCCGAGATAATTTACTAAATTTAAACGGCTCCAAGTGCAAGCTGATGACTTTTTATCGGGCCAATCCGATATACGCGACTTACACGTTAAGTGGCAGCTCTTTGGATAGAATAACTCTAGTAAACGATCTTGGCGTTCTCTTGGACCCTAAACTAAAATTTTCTAATCACATTTCGTCCATGGTTAATAAAGCCAGAGGAGTGCTTGGATTTATTAAAAGGCGGTCAATCTTATCTTACCTTCTTATTCTAGTAGACTTCTTTTGATTAATTTACCATCCCTAGCCAACCGTAGAACGATGCTTGGTACTATCTTATACATGGTGATATTGACTGCCCCGACTTGTTAAGTCGGCTAAACTTTTCTGTGCCAAGTAGATTAACTAGAAATTATATTCCCCTAATTTTAAATCATTGTACAGGGTTGCCCATATTCGACGGACCCATCTGACGACGCCATAACTTTTGACAGAGATGCCAGATCGCTTAATGACATACCGCGTTTGAAGCGTCAGTCCAAGCAGATTTTTACCATGGAACAATACACGCCACGCGAGCGCTCTGAAATAGTTGAAATTTACATTCAACAGAACAAGTCAATTGTGAAAACTGAAGAAATTGTTTCCGGGCCGTTTGATGTCGAAAAGTGGTGATTTGGACTGGCCACCGCGTTCGCCCGATTTGACGCCGCCTGACTTCTTCTTGTGGGGATATTTGAAGTCAAAGGTTTACGTTAACAAGCCAAGGACCCTAGAAGAGCTCAAGGACAACATTCGTGAAGAAATAGCCGCTATTCCGGCCGAAATGTTGGCGAAAACGATGAAAAATGCTGCAAAAAGGGCACAATACGCCATCAACGCCAGAGGCGGCCATTTGAAAGATATCATATTCAAAAATTGATGTAAACAAATCTACTTGGAACAAATTAAATGATTAAGATTGCCAACCGCCAAATTTTTATTTTTTTCTTTGATTTTTAAAAAAAAAACATGGGTCCGTCGAATATGGGCAACCCTGTAGATCTAACTATGCCTTGCATGAGCCTTTCAGAGTATTATGTTCTGACTATAATAGACTTTTTCCTGTAATATCAAATCTTGACTCTCTGCCGCTCCGAAAACGATTAATACTTGCTTCATTGGCACAAGATTGATCTAACTATTACTTTTTTCCCCGGACCTTTACCTTTATTTTCCTATCTCGCGTCTATCCTATCGCGAATCGTGCCGTACGATACACGGCTGCGCCCCTCGGTCGGTTGGGCGGGTAAGTGGGCCGTGGAACTCCGCGCGAAAAAAAAAAAAAAAAAAATAGACAAGGCCGCCTCCCAGCCCATTCAGGCTGCTGTCAGTGTTCCAACACCGCCGTCTACGGGCTGTCGTTTGCCACCAGTCGACACCGAAGTTTTCGCTGGTGATTACCTGCGTTGGCCCACCTTCAGAGATCTTTTTACCGCGATATACATACACAACTCGCGTCTTACACCGGTAGACAAGTTGTTCCACTTATTGTCCAAAACAAGTGGCGATGCGCACGCCATTGTTTCCAAAGCCCCGCTGACCAACGAAGGGTTTATCTCCGCGTGGCGAAGCCACACCGACCGCTTCGAAAATCGGCGGTTATTAGTCAATAGCCAGCTAAAAATCCTCTTCAACATTCAGGCAGTACTCCAAGAGTCCGGAGCCGCTGTGAAGGAGCTGCAAGGGACAATCCAAAGTTGCCTGACAGCCTTAGAGATGTCCTCTATTCAAGTCGAGACTTGGGATTGTCTCCTGGTTTACATGGTTTCTTTAAAGCTTCCCAAAATCACGCTTTCGATGTGGGAGCAATCCATTCACAACAAGGCTGAGATTCCAACATGGAATGAGTTAGACTCGTTCTTGACAGAGCGTCATCGCACTCTGGAGGCTATCGATGACATCAGGCCTAGCAGTTCGGGTCAGGTTCCGCCAAGGTCGACACCTGCGAGCGCCCCAGCGCGTAGGCTTAATTCCTACGAGGCCAGAGTGACTCCAGCCCCAAGAGGGTGCGATCTCTGCTCCAGAGAGAATCATCCTGTTCGCATATGTCCGCGCTTCCTTGAGATGGATGTAAATGGTCGCTCCGACTACATTAAGAAAAAGCAGCTTTGCCTGAACTGTTTTGAACGAGGGCACTTGCAACGGGATTGCACTAGCGCCCATAGCTGCTTCACGTGCCACAGCCGTCATCACACCCTCCTGCACCGCGGTAATCCATTCGCGGCCGCTCCAAGTCCGTCTGCGCCATCCAGGTCTCGACCCGCGCCTACTACAAGAGGCACGAGCCCCACAGAGGATCATTCTGATGTGCAAGTGTGCTTCGCTTCCGGCTCAAGAGCCGTCTTACTGGGCACAGCCCTCATTAACATTTGCCATTTAGGGTGCAATTTCCAGGCGCGTGCCCTAATCGACTCTGGTTCCGAGGCAACCTTTATTACGGAGAGACTTTTCAACCTCGTCAAACTTCCATTCAAGACTATCCAGGCCCAAGTCTCTGGTCTTAATCAAACCGTTGCCGCTCAGACCACGAAACTCTGTCATTTTTCTATTCGATCGCCTTCCAGACCCGGGCTGCATTTAGAAACTTCAGCTGGCCGGGAATCTGCCTTCGTATCCAGTCCCTCGAGACCTTCTTAAGGGAATTCCTGACATCCCCCTTGCAGATCCCAAGTTCTTCGAGAGCTCCCAAATCGATGTCTTGATAGGAGCCGATATTCTTCCGTCCATCCTCCTCGGCAACGCCAGGGCTAACATTTGCGGTTCACTTCTCGGCCAGGAAACCCTTTTTTGGATGGGTGTTGACAGGCCCCATATCTCCAGCGGCCCCCCGCAATTTGTCCGCCCTCTCCAATCGAGTTACCTGCGGACTCGACGACTCGTTGGATCATCTCCTTACCAAATTCTGGGAGGTGGAGGAAGTGCCCACACAGATAGTCCCCGAGTCTGATTCCGTCTGCGAACACAATTTTGTCCAGACTACAAGAAGGGACAATCGTGGCAAATACGTTGTGATGCTCCCCTTGCGCGATCCCGAGCATAATGGTTCCGAGCTCGCATCTTCACGATCCTTTGCTCTGGCTCAATTTCTGCGTAATGAGCAGCGCCTAAAAAGAGATCCTCCCATGAAGGCCCGGTATGACTCTGTAATCCAAGAATACCTCGACTTAGGTCACATGGCCGAGGTCCCTTTGACGAGCAGTTCCGCCACGTACTACCTTCCACATCACGCCGTTCTTAAGCCCGAGAGCACAACCACTAAAGTGCGGGTGGTTTTCAACGCCTCTAGCCCTTCCGCAAACGGGACCAGTCTGAATGACATACTTTACGCGGGCCCGGTCTTACAATCCGACCTCACGATTCAAATCCTGAAGTGGCGATACTTTAGGTTCGTTTTCAACGCCGACATCGAGAAGATGTATCGGCAAATTTGGGTAGACCCCCAGCATACTCCTTTGCAGCGTATTCTATTCCGCAATTCCGATGGGGAAATCCGCGACTACGAGTTGAAAACAGTCACCTTCGGGGTCAATTGTGCCCCGTTCCTAGCGATCCGTGTCCTGCAACAGCTCGCCGACGACGAAGAGTCGAGGTATCCGCAGGCGAGTCGGATTATCCGACAGTTCATGTACGTTGACGACGTACTCGCGGGGGCAGACTCCAAAACCGAAGCGCAAGCGGCTATCCGCGAGCTCCAGGAAGCCCTGGATTCAGCAGGATTCCCCCTTAGAAAATGGACATCCAATAGCAAGGCGATTTTGGCCAACATCCAGAGTGACCATCTCCTTCGCGCGGACTTCCTTGAAATCAACGCAGAGAGCACGGCTAAAACTCTAGGAGTGCGGTGGAAGGCGACGTCTGACGAGTTTTTCTTCATTCCGCCCGAATTGACCTTGTCTTCAACGTTCACAAAGCGTCAAGTCCTATCCCAAATCGCCAAACTATTTGATCCAGCGGGTTGGCTCGCCCCCTTCATAGTCCGAGCAAAGATGTTCATGCAGGACATTTGGCTCCAAAATCTAAGATGGGACGAGGCCCTCCCTCGAGATTTTTGCCAAAGATGGGTTGACTTCCTGGAAAATTACTCCGCTCTTGATCAGATCCACATTCCCCGATGGGTCGCTTTCCGACCACATTTGAAAATTGAGCATCATGGGTTCTGCGACGCCTCGCAGAAGGCGTACGGCGCAGCCCTCTACGTCCGAGTTGAGGCTGGGTCCGCGGTAATGGTGAACTTGCTCACGGCAAAGACACGGGTGGCCCCAGTAAAAACGGTGTCGCTCCCGCGGCTCGAGTTGTGCGGAGCCTTGTTATTGTCCGAAATGGCCAACGCCGTTCTTCCGAAGATGCCCGGGCAGGCGTCCGCCCTGCACTGTTGGACGGACTCTACGATTGTTCTCGCCTGGTTGCATAAGCCAGCGTGCCAATGGACAACGTTCGTGGCAAATCGTGTGACCAAGATTACCCAGCTTACCGAGGTGGAGAAATGGGCACACGTCCGCTCCGAGCATAACCCAGCAGATCTCGCTAGCCGGGGGGTGGCGCTTCAAGACCTTGCGGACAGCCAGCTGTGGTGGCATGGTCCTGCCTGGCTGCAGTGGCCTCGCTGCGAGTGGCCCACTCAAGGCTATGAACCCCCTGTGACTGAACTCGAGAAGCGAGCAGTCAAGGTCCATGTTGCGAAGGCCCCCCTGAAGACATTCTGGAGCGTTTTTCCACACTCGACAAGGCGTTGCGAGTCCTCGCTTACGCTCATCGGTTCATCCAGCGTTCGCGAAAACTCATGTCCCCGTTTGAGGATCTCTTGACAGCTCCTGAAATTGCGTCGGCCGAGCGGCTCCTGATTTCCGTCACGCAACGCAGGCACTTTGCCCTTGAGATGGGCTGCTTAAGCCAGAAACGGCCAGTGCCGGCATCCAGCCTGGTCCAAAACCTGAACCCGTTCATTGATTCCCAAGGGCTCATGAGAGCATGCGGCCGAGTCACGGCTTCCGAACTTCTCCAGTATGATGAACGGCATCCTGTCATCCTTCCATACGACTGCCATCTGTCTCGACTCCTCGTCCATTTTACGCATCGTATAACGCTGCACGGTGGCAATCAGCTTATGATCCGTCTGATCCGTTCCAAGTTCTGGATCCCGAGGGTGAGGAATTTGGTCAAGTCCGTCATATATTCATGCAAGGTCTGCATCATCCACAAAAAAAGGTTGCAAACGCAACTGATGGGAGACTTACCCAAAGAACGAACGTCCTTCTCGCGCCCTTTCACATATACCGGTGTGGACTATGCCGGTCCCTTTGACATCAAAAACTACACGGGACGAGCCTGTCTCATTACGAAAGGGTATGTGCTGGTGTTCGTGTGCTTCGCCACCAAGGCCATCCATTTAGAACCTACTTCCGACCTTACGACTGAGAAGTTTCTCGCCGCCTTCGCCCGTTTCGTGTCCCGAAGAGGATGCCCCCGTCAAGTTCATTCGGGCAATGGCAAGACCTTTGTGGGTGCGGCTGCCTTACTCTCCCGCGAGTTTCTCCAAGCTCTCAAGGAAGCTGTGACAGGTGCCTATAGTCACCAGCAGCTGCTCTGGCAATTCATTCCTCCGGGAGCACCCCACATGGGAGGTTTGTGGGAAGCAGGTGTTAAAAGCTTTAAGACCCTGTTCTACAAGTCTACGGCGACGCGAAAATACACATTCGAAGAGCTGTCCACGCTTCTAGCTAGGATCGAAGCATGCCTGAATTCGCGTCCGCTCGCGCCGATGTCCGAAGACCCCACTGACCTGTTGGCACTTACGCCTGGGCACTTTCTTGTTGGAGGGCCCCTCCTCGCCATGGTCGTACCCGAGATAAAGGGGGACACCACATCTATTATAAACCGCTGGCAGCATCTGAAGGCTCTTCATCAACAATTTCGTCTGCGATGGAAGGAGGAGTACCTCAAGGAACAAGCGGAATAAGTGGCGAACCCCTACAAGAAATCTCCGTGCCGGGGAGATGGTGGTAGTCAAGGAAGACAACCTTCCGTCCAATGAGTGGCGATTAGGCAGAATCGCCACGGTGTTTCCAGGAGCCGATGGCCATGTTCGTGTGGTCGACATCCGCACTGCACGGGGACTCATTAAGCGACCCATAGCGAAGGTCGTCCTTCTTCCAATGGAAGAGTCCGTCTGCCCGCAATAACCAGTCGACCCTTCACTCCGGTGGTTCAATTCATCACTTCGATTCGTAGCGTCAATTAATAGTTCCAACCCGTAGTTCCAATTCACAGTTCTTATCACTACTGATCCAAATTTTTTATTTTGTCCTATTCCGCCAATCAGATCTCACACGATGTCTCCACGTCCGCGCAGCTCATCGCATTGGAGCACAGATGAACTCGAGGTATGCAATCCTACCGTTGCCGAGTCTGTAGCGGGATCCATCCACTTCGGAAGTGTCGTCGGTTCCTCCGTCTGAGTGCCGAGAAGAGGCTCCGGGCTGTCCTTGCCAACCGGTACTGCCACCGCTGTTTGGCCCACGAGCACTCCGACGGCGCGTGTCGGCGAGGTGATCGCTGCAAAACTTGCGGCCAGGATCACCACACTCTGCTTCATCTCTCGGAACCACCGATGGCATCACGGCAGTCCCGCCCGGCAGCACGCCGGTCGCAGAGATCCGCTGCCACTCCGCAACACTCCTCAGCCGCTCCTCGGCCCTCGTCCGCCACTCCACGGCATTCTACAGCCGCTCCTAGGCCCTCGTCCGCCACTCCACGGCATTCCTCAGCCGCTCCTCGGCACTCGTCCGCCACTCCACTGCACTCATCTGACACTCCGCGGCAATTTTCTGCTACTCGGGGTGCCACGCAGCTTGCGGTCACCGCTCCGTCCTTAACGTCCCTCCTACAGCGGCACAGCGTCAACCTCCTACCGACGGCTTTGGTGCGGTTAGAGACCGGGAGTCGAGTCTTCGACACTGCGGCGCTCATCGACCCGTGTACGCCTATGAGCTGTATCGACGCTTCGTTAGCGTCGAGTTTCCGCTTGCCGACCACCAACGTGGGAGGCGAACAGATTTGTTCGGCAACCGTGGGGTCCAAAATCGACAGCGCTGTCCGGCTCGACGCAATTTTTAAAATAGAGCCTCACGTGCGCATCCGCACTCCAATCCGGGAGCTGAGCGACGCGGTAAGGACCCACTTCCGGGACATTACGCTGGCTGATGAGCGGTTTTATCTCCCCGCGACGATCTCCATCATCCTGGGCGCGGATATGTATCCGAGTGTGATGCGGCCGGGCTTCCTGAAAATTCAGGATGGATTGCCAGTGGCCCAGAGCACCGTGTTTGGGTGGGTCGTGTCCGGAGCCTGTCACCAGCCATGAGAAGAGCAACCAGGCTATGTTGCAACCCGAGTAGTTGCAAGGGGGGCGGAATGTTTAGGTCAGTGGCCCACTGCATTGGCGCTGGACACTGAGCTCTCCGAGCTTTCGCTCTCGCCCCTCTTGCGCTCCCTCGCTCGCCTCTCGCAACGTCCGCGCTCCAGAGTGCGAACTTCGGGTTTCGCATCCGAACTCCTCGGACGGCCGCTGCCGATCTCCCGCTCTCGCTTGAACGGAGTAAAGCGGGCGGGAGCGCGGTTTTAGTTTTAAGTTTTAATTAGTCTCTTGTATGCAGCTGAACGAAATACATTGAAATATACCACGACGCCCCCGACTTCGTCATTTTTTCTCGTCTTCCATTACGTTTGCGCTGTGGGAATCTTTGCTGTGCCTCAAGTGTTTTTTGTGGAAGGATCGCCCCCTACAAACAAAGCCAATTCGGACTTATCGTTGCTAAGACGACTTCTGAGCATTCGTGGTGAATTGCATGCTGTTCTGATTTTGCAGCAACAAATGGTAGTGGCCATTTTGATGGTGGACCATACAAGAACAATTGGCCATAGAACCAAAGACTTAAATTGGTGAATTTGGAACCACTTATTCCTCTTGAGGCTATATCTGCAGCGTTGTTTTCCGATGCGACATGGCTCCATTCCCTTTGTAAAGATGATTCTTAGATGGTGGTGATTCTTGTAGCCACGAATTTGTCCTTTATTGTTTTTGGGCTATTTATCCAGGACAACACAATTTCAGAATCAGCCCAAAAATAAGTTGTAGTTCCTTGCAGTGACAATTGCTCCTTTATGGTAGCTGTTAATTGAGCACCTAAAACTGCTGCCTTCAATTCCAATCTCGGGAGTGTGATCGCATTTACTGGGGCCAAACGCGACTTTGCACATAATAGTTGTACAGTCACTCGTTTATCCTTGTGAACTGAAGATAAATGGCTGCAGCATATGCATTTTCTGATGCGTCGACAAAAGTGGGTATCCCTTGGATACCGGAATTTTTCCTTCAAAAACATGACGAGGAATTTTAATGTCATTCAACGTTTTTAAGTTTTCCCGGAATTGCTTCCATTCCAACTGTAAATGCGTAGGCAATTCTTTGTTGTATTCGAATGTTTCTTTTGTCAAGCCTTGCATAAATATTTTGGACTTTATGACTACTGGAGAAAATAGTCCAAGAGGATCGAATATTTTGAATATTTCCGAAACTACATCGCGTCTCGTTATTTTGTCTGTGGTCACGGCTTGGGTTTTTCCACAGAGTTTGTCTGTTGTAGGATTCCATGTGATTCCTAATGTTTTAATACTACAGTCCTTATAAGCGGCATCTTCAAATTGTACATTAGGAATTATATCATCTTTATTCAATCCTTGAAGAAGATGGTTATTATTTGCGCACCATTTTCTTAATTTGAATCCGGAACATAAAAGAATATGGTTAAGTTCCTTTTGAATTTGAAGCGCCTCAGGAATTGTATTGGCTCCGGTGAAATCTTTTTTAAGTGCAGAAGATCCTATAGGATATTTTTGCATTTGCTTATCTGCTAAATATTCCAAGCATTTCGTTGCCAGATGTGGTGCAGACTTTGTGTCATATGTGACTGTTTTTAAACGATAATACTTGAGCCTTTCTGAAGGATCATTTCTCCATACGATCATTTGGTATTGTTGATCATTTGGATTTATCCAAATTTGCCTGTACATTTTTTCAATGTCAGCGGTAAACACGTATTTATGCATTCTAAATCGAAGAAGTATGGACATTAAACTGTAAACTTTTTTCTCTAGCGATAAAAACCGTCTCGTGGCTATGTCACGACTCCCCCCCAGCGCTGATGTATGCTCCAAAAATGGTAGCTTGACAACAAATCTGCAGTCCTGAGCCTTCTGAATGTTTTGCAGAAAGTGATCTTCACACTGTTTCTCCACTGGTGAATAACATTTTGATTCTGGTTGAAAATTGTCCAGTTCCCAGAATTTGGCGAGTTGCTCGTCCACTTTTTCTCCTTCCGTAAGTACAGCACATACTGATGATGAAGGTGCTCTCTCCCAAATTTTACCGCCTACAATCCATCCAAGCTTGGTACTCTGTAGCTTGGGGGGTCCATTCTTCAAATTCATGCTCTCAGCTTGCATTATATTGAAATAGTTCTCGGCACCAAGAACAATATCAACCTGGTTTTCCAAATTGAGGGTCAGCCAATGTAATATTTGTAGGTATTTTCCAATTATCAGTCGAAATTGTATACGTAGGTTGATCAGCGACCATTGCTTCAAGCCGTGAACTAAAATCGCCCTGTTTTAATTTTAGCTGCACATTGATCCTTGCATTGGAAGTGTGTGATTTTTTGCCAATGCCATTTATTTTAAGCATTGAATTTGTGGTTTTAAGCGCGAGCATTTTGATTGCTCTTTCGGATATGGCATTAATTTGGGATCCAGAGTCAAGCAATGCTCTAAATTCTGCTTTTTGACCATTGTTTCCTTGAATAATCACACGAGCAGTCGCCAGGAGAATATAACTGGATTGTTTTCCACTCGCAGATGCCGCCGTGATGCCATCCAAAGGGTCAGGTTTTGTTTCTAAATGCAAAAAGGTATTGTGTTTTTTGTTGCACTTAAAGCAATCTCTTTTTGTGCATGTCCTTGACGGGTGATTTTGACTCAGACATTTAACACATAATTTTTGTTTTTGAACCCAGTTAACCGGTTCTGCTGGGGTTTTCTTTAAAAACTCATTGCATTTATATATGCAGTGATTCGGTTTCTTACAAAAGAAACAGTTAAATTGCGCTTCAGCTCCAGCTGATGCACATGTATTTTGCCTTTTGTTCTTCTCTGATCCAATGGCTTCAAGAGTGAGGAACCGTTGTTCAAGGAAGGTTAAAAATTCGTTCAAAGGCTGTATTTGCCTTGTATTTTGAACGGATTGCTCATATAACAAGTGATTTTGTCGATCGAGCTTCTTCGTGAGAAGACAGAGGAGAAGTGGATCCCATTTCTCTGTCTCTATGCCGATGTTATTTAGAGCTGATAATGTTTCTTTTACGTTATCATGCAACGATTTAATTGTTTTGGAATCATTTGTTATAATTGAATGATCAAATAATTTTTGAATTAACGTATTATACTCTTTTATTGTTGAAGCGTTCTTCAAGTGTTTTTCAAGCAGTTGAATAATTAGCTTCGGTTAATGATAAATGGCGAATTAAACGTTCTGCCTCTCCATTAACATTAGTTTTTAAATACCACATCTTTTGTATTGTGGGTAACGTTGATTCATGAACCATTTTTTTGAATATATCATAAAACTGTTGCCATTTTTAATAATCCCCATCAAATTTGGGTATGGCTACCTTCGGAAAATGTAATGCATTTTGTACAGCAGTTGTTGGAGAAATATTTGTGGTCTTCTTCTTTAAGTATGTTTCTGTTTGTATTTTTATGACTGCATCTTCTGCTGCCATATATCTGCTGTCATCATATCCTAGGTCCTTTGGGTCTTTGAACTTATTATAAATTTTGACATGAATATTTCTTATTTCATTCCAGGACTGTGCAATGAAGTAAGAAAAATTTTGCTTGGTTTCATCAGTCATTTTGTTCATGATGCGCTCTAAACTATCAAGCAACACCCTTTGTTCTCTGAACATCGATTCTATTTCAGTATCCTCTAATGTGGATACAATGGATTCCATTTCCAGGAGAGATAACTGCTTATTGAGTTCAGTATTATAATCATCAACAAGTTTCCTAATTATACCCTTGCAGAGGGTATTATAATTTTGGTGAAAAGTGTGCCACGCAGTGAAGGAGACATCTCCGACCCTATAAAGTATATATATTCTTGATCAGGATCACCTCCTGAGTTGATATAGCCATGTCAGTCTGTCCGTCTGTCTGTCCGTCTGTCTGTTTCTACGCGAACTAGTCTCTCAATTTTAAAGATATCGAATTAAAACTTTGCACTTTGCCCTTCTTTCCTTTGCACGCAGTATATAAGTCGGAACGGCCGGGATCGGCCGACTATATCTTATAGCTGCCATATAACTGATTGATCGGAAATGCCATAACTTTGGTGTTTGTAAAGTTAGGAAGCTGGGACTTACTATGGGTTTTATTTTTGGCCAATCAATCCGACCTACCAAATTTCATAAGGATCGTCCGACTATATCCTATAGCTGCCATAACAACTTTGGTGTTTTTAAAGTTAGGAAGTTGGGATTTTTTATGAGTATTAAGAATGCATCATATGAATAATTTTGGAGAATATAATTTACAGAGTATTCTGCAAGGGTATATCAACTTCGGCTCCGCCCGAAGTTAGCTTTCCTTTCTTGTTTTAATAAAGAATTCGTTTTTGAAATAAACATGTTCTAAAGTGGCTACATTAAGAAAATTATTTATTTGTATTTCTCCGGAGTTAAATTTATCCCACAAGGATTCTAACGTTAATAAACGTTCTCTATAGTAGGCTGGCTTAGTCTTCCTGTCGGCGGAGTCCTTTCTATAATTTCGAATGCAATTCTGAATTTGCTCTCCTACTAAAAACTGTTCATTCAACAACTGATGAATGCTATTCGGCGCCATTTTTACTTTTCTTATATAATCCGTTCAAGAGGTATTTTTTATGATGTGCCTCGACTCACACCGATGGGTTATATATATGTAAATTGGGTTTAAACAGATCGATCAGAGTAATCAACAGTTTGTTTGGTTCAAATCGCCTGGTTGATCAGAACCTTTCCTTATCTAACGCAGATCTTTAGAATGTTTAATCGCCAAGTTGATCGCACACCTAAAGTTGTTAGTTTTTACCGTCTTTTGATCGCCTTGTTGACCGTTGAAGACTGTAAATTTATGCTGACTATCAATAGTTGAACACAGCAAAAATGGTCGCCTAGTTGACCAACAGAATTATTATTTTTGAGGTTTTTAACAAATTAGTCGCCAGGTTGACCAAATTTCTTCCTTTTTTTTTTTTTAATATCATACTTGTGATTAATGATGCAGAATCATTTTTTTTTTTTTTTTAGACTTTATTCTTATTTATTGGATCTTCTCTATTACTTAAGAGACTAACAATAAGTTTTCAAATCTTAATCTATGTTACGTTAACTTATGTTATTGAAGAGGGATGGGAAATCATTCCGCTGTAGACGGGAATGATAGCTTAGCCGGTTGAGTTGTCTGGCAAGCAGGTTTGGGTGATTTGATAATCTGGCTTCATATTTAATTTTTCTGGAAACAATTTCTTCTTTTACGGGATTTATATCCAGGTCTCTCTGGATGTTTGCATTGCGGATGTACCAGGGGGCTCCAGTTATTGTTCGTAGGGTCTTTGATTGTACTCTTTGAATAATTTCTATATTGCTGCTGCTTGCGTTTCCCCAGAGCTCGGAACCGTAGGTCCAGATCGGCTTTAAGCACGAGTTATACAGTAGTACTTTATATTCGAGTGGAAGGGGAGAGCGGTAGTTCATGAGCCAGTGAAGGCTGCTGGCCTTTAGTTTTAAATGGGTCTTCTTTGCTTCTATATGCTTTCTCCAGGTAAGCCTCCTGTCTAGGTGTATGCCGAGATAGGTGACTTCGTCTGCTTGTGGAACCGGCTAGTTGTTTAGCGTCAGTGGTGGGCATTTCGACAAGTTTAGTGTAAATGTAATGTGCTTACACTTTTGCTCGTTGACTTTGATACGCCAGTCTGTGAGCCATTTTTCTACAGCTACCAGGTGTTCTTTTAAATGGGCTGCAGCTGTTTTTGGGCATTTCGAGCGGCTGACAATGGCAGTGTCGTCAGCAAAGGTTGAGATGAGGGTCTGGCGGCTTGTTGGAATGTGTGCCGTGTAAAGGATGTACAAGATTGGTCCAAGCACACTTCCTTGGGGTACTCCAGCTTCGATGTTACGGATGGTTGAAGTAAAGGTTTTACATCTATTTTACATATTGCTTGTGTTCGAAAGCCGTGCGAATTTCAGATGTTAAGCGGTTTACCTGTTCGATAGTTCCATGCTTTTCCCTAAATCCGAATTGGTGCAGAGGGATCGTTCTGTTGTTTTGAAGATGTGTTACTAGATGAACAAGAAGCAGTTTTTTAAATAGCTTTGATAGACATGGGAGTATACTGATGGGCCGGTACGAGGAGGGCTGGGATTTGTCTTTTCCTGGCTTCGGGATCATTGTAATGACAGACTTTTTCCATTGGTCAGGAAAGTAGCCCCATTTCAATATTGAGTTAAATATAAATGCGATGCATCTGACTGCGCATGCGATAATTCAATTATCATTTTTGGAGAAATAAAATCGTGACCAGGAGCCTTTTTTGGGTTTATGTGTTCTTTAATAGCCTTAAGTATGGGGAGGACGGCGACGCTAGCGAGACATTCGGTACAGTGAATTGGTTGGATGGCGGTGTGAGGAACCGTAGAACGGCCCTCACAAATATACTTTGTAGCCATGTAGGAATTTGTAGCCATGTAGAATTTTTGTAGCCATGTAAGATTTTTGTAGCCATGTAGGATTTTGTAGCCATGTAGGAATATTTTTAGTTTAGCTTTTTAATAGCCAACGCAGCAGTTGCACACAGTTGAACCATCGAACGCCTGAGCGCGACCAACGCGCTCTCGCTCTCTTCTTCACACACTTCAAAACATCAGCGGCTGCACACAGTTGAACCACCGAACGCCTGAGCGCGACCAACGCGTTCTCGCTCTCTTCTTCACACACTTCAAAACATCAGCGGCTGCACACAGTTGAACCACCGAACGCCTGAGCGCGACCAACGCGCTCTCGCTCTCTTCTTCACACACCTCGAACGTCAGCAGCTACACACATTGGAACCATCGAACGCCTGAGCGCAACCAACACACTCTCGCCCGCTTCGAACAGTTTGAACACCTGCACAAAGCCAACACACACATAAGCTTTTCGTCGCACGATCGAACCAAATCGCAACCAACCCGACCGATGTTTTCGAGCAAGGGGAAACAATTTCGCACGATCGAACCAAATCGCAACCAACCCGACCGATGTTTTCGAGCAAGGGGAAACAATTTCGCACGATCGAACCAAATTGCAACCGACCCGACCGATGTTTTCGAGCAAAGGGGAAATAATTTTGCCTGCAAACTGCCGAAGCGCAAGCGCAGCGGCAGCGACGCCGACGCAATGCATGGGGAACGCGCGCCAATATCAAAGAGGGGAAATGCAATTACTCTTGAGGCTTCGCGCGTGCCAGACGAGAGATCGAGACGTGACAAACTCGGGAAAACGACCCCACTGTGAAAAGTTTTTCGGACGAGTGCAACAAAAATTGAAGAAAATGGAAAACGAGTGCGGTGATGTGGATGGAGTGCGCGACGCTATTCCCGCTGCGGAGGCATGGGAAATCAACTGGCTGGACCTGCTGTGGACGGAAACGTAAGCGTCAAATATATATTTTTTCGGATATATTTTGTTTTAAAAATAACCTGAACTGGACTGGAGTTTTGTGACAAGGAGGCTCTGTACACCCCTTGTACAAAACTTAAATAAAGCAAACGAAGTATTTAAAACTAAAGAAAACTATTTGTCTGACCGTGTTTTGTGTGTGAGTGAACATAGGAGGGGAATGGGAACAGTTTTTCTCTTGCCACCACCTAGGAAAACCCATGTTTCTCTGCCGATCGTTGCCGGACCGCGTGGTGGCCAAGGATTACGACGGAGTCTTGCACTCGCTTGTCGGATCCGAGGCTGTTGCCGGTCCCGGAGCGCGTAGTGGCCGTGGATTACGACGGAGCTAGGCTCGGTTGTCGGGTCCAGGGTCAGTGCGGGCTCCGGAACGTGCGGCTGAGAGAGATTTCGACGGAGTCTTGTACTCGATTTTCGGATCTAACTCCGCTGCAGGTTTCGGCCCATGGTCGGCATCCCTGGGTGACAATGCCCACAAACCCCTTCCTTTTCTTTTGTTGTTGTCTCTGCCGATCGTGGTCGGACCGCGTGGTGGCCAAGGATTACGACGGAGTCTTGTACTCGTTTGTCGGATCCGAGGCCGTTGCCGGTCCCGGAGCGCGTAACGGCCGTGGATTACGACGGAGCTAGGCTCGTTTGTCGGGTCCAGGGTCAGTGCGGGTTCCGGAGCGTGTGGCTGAGGGAGATTTCGACGGAGCTTTGCACTCGATCGTCGGATCTAACTCCGTTGCCGATTTCGGCCCATGGTCGGCATCTCTGGGTGACAGTGCCCACAAGACCCCCTTCCTCTTTTTTTTTGTGTCTGGTTCTGTTGATCGTGGCCGGACCGCGGGTTGACCAAGGATTACGACGGAGCTAGCCTCGGTTGTCGGATCCAAGGATCATTGCGGGTTCCGAGGCGCGTGGCGGGTAGGGATTACGACGGAGCTTTGCTCGATTGTCGGATCCAAACCCGCTGTGAGTTCCGGCCACGAAGTCTGAATAGGGTCATTCTTATCTCGCCCCCCCTTGAGTCCTTGAACTGAAATAAATATTTGTAAGTGACCCTGGGAGCCCTGAGCACAATATCCCAGCCCAAGAACTTCCTTACATGGCGCCCGAACAGGGACTTCAAGGATTACGGGAAATTTTTAAATATTTTCCGCAAAAAAAAAAAATATATATAATTTTTTCTCAAGAAAATAAAAAAATTTTTTTTTTTTGGGGTACATGGCGTAAAGACCCATGAGATAGACACCCAGACCCTAAGATCAGACCAATTTTTTTTCTCTTACACACACACACACAGCATTTTCCTTACATTTTCCCTCTACGAAACCGCGTGGTGGCCCAGGATTACGACGGAGTCTCGCACTCGTTTGTCGGATCCGAAGCCATTGCCGGCCCCGGAGCACGTAGCGGCCGCGGATTACGACGGAGCTAAGCTCGATTGTCGGGTCCCGGAGCACGCTGGAATTTTTTTTTCTGGGGAAAACGGGAAGGGAACATTTAAATCGGTGTGGTTGAAAAAAAAAAAAAATTTTTTTTTCTCTCCCCTCTCGCTTCCCACGTTGTCCCGAACGCGGTGGACACGTGGCCGGCGACTATAAGAGGAGCACACCGGGCTACCAGAAGGCAGTCAAGCTCCGGCCCTCAAGCGGGGACATCGTCGCGAACAACAGACTCCTGTGAACATTCGGCATCCTAGCCCGAATCCTAGCACCGTGCGCAACCAAAGGACCCCGAGTCCTGTGAACATTCGGCATCCTAGCCCGAATCCTAGCACCGTGCGCAACCAAAGGACCCCGAGTCCTGTGAACATTCGGCATCCTAGCCCGAATCCTAGTACCGCGCGCATCAACCAGGACCCCCGAGTCCTGTAAACATTCGGCATCCTAGCCCGAATCCTAGCACCGCGCGCATCAACCAAAGGACCCCGAGTCCTGCGAACATTCGGCATCCTAGCCCGAATCCTAACACTGCGCGCATCAACCAAAGGACCCCGAGTCCTATAAATATTCGGTATCCTAGCCCGAATCCTAGCACCGTGCCCAAAAAGGACCCCCGAGTCCTATAAATATTCGGTACTCTCGCCCCGGAAAATTTTTTTTCCGCGTACACAATCAAACGGTACGAAATTTTTTTTTAAACTTTTCCCCCCTCCGCTCTCTGTCGCTCGGAAACCATGGGCGTAAGATGGATATCGTATCGCCGCAAGGAGGAACTCCAACTCCTCTTAGCCGAGTTCGGGTTGCCCCAAGGGGGAACCGTCGACGAACTGCGCAGTCGGCTAGCGACTTTTCTCACCCGGGAGGATCTAGAGCCGGAACTCTTGGACCGAGCCAGAGAATTGGCTAGTATGTTCCCAGAGGCAGCCACACCCAGGGATAAATCCCCGACCCCTCTGGGAGGACAAGAACCCCGGGAACAGAAGCTAAGCACAGCAGTCATCGACACCGGGAGCACCCCCCTAAGACTGGAAGTACCACCAGGCAACCGACCAACAAGGAACACAAACACGGACCCACCTGCACGCGAGGAAATATCCTCCGCCACCTTGGCAGAAAAACTGCGGAGCTGGGGCATCTTATTTGACGGACAGTCCGACCCGCTCACATTTATCGAACGCCTGGAAGTACAAGCCGAAGCATACCGGCTCAGGACCGCACGACTCCCCAGAGTAATCTCCGGATTGCTTACGGGAAAAGTGGAAAGTTGGTACCGCACATTCCAAATGCAGGACGTGTCGTGGGAAATTTTCAGGAAGGAATTTCTTGAATTCTTCCTCCCACCACAATACTTCCAACGATTGGAAGACACGATCCGGACGAGATACCAGCAACCGGGCGAGAGCTGCAAGGAATATGTAGTGGAGCTCCGACTCCTGATGCAGCGGGCAAAATTTACTCCGGCGCAGGAACTGGAGCGACTCTACCAGAACCTTCGACCGGAATACCAGCTATTTGTGAGGCGCCAAGACTTTGAGGATCTGGCCACTCTGATCCAACGGGCCACGGCCTATGAGATCACTCGCGACCGCGATCGAGCACTGCATACAAACTTTCTAGCAGCTATGCCACACAGACAACCCCGACGATTTCCAGCTCCCATACCATCCACAGGAAACGTAAGTCACCCCCTGGAACTTCCAGGCACCCCAGCAACAAATCGAATGATGGCACAGGTACCCGAACATCGCATCGATGTCCGGAACGCTTGTTCCCGCTGCGGAGAGACGGGACACTTCCGCCAAGAGTGCCCCAATCCCCAGGTCCTGTTCTGCTGGCAGTGTGGAAGAAGGGGAGTGCGGACCAACGAATGCTGTCGGACCCGAAACCCGGGAAACGGACCGAGTCCTCGCCCATCCGTGGAACCAGCGAGGACCACACACCAAGGACCCCAGAACTAACCCCACCTTTACGATTCGAAGGGGGGCGCATCGTGGCGACGGTCGGCATCGAGGGGAGGATATTTCACGCCACCCTGGACACCGGGGCGTCAAGGAGCTTCATCAGCGCGAAAGTAGCCGACGACATTGGGAATACCAATAACCGCCGGAATGTACGAACGAGGATTGCCCTGGCAGATGGATCCACCACCGACGTCACCCACGCCCTGACCACCACCGTAACCCTAGGACGGGATACGGCTAAGACCACACTGCTAGTGCTACCGTCCATCTTGGACGAGATCATTCTCGGAATCGACTTCCTCTGCGGGATCAAGACCACTATCCAGTGTGGGAAAGCCCAGTTGTCTCTCTCCTACTACACTCCGCCGCTAACAAGCAGAAGCAAACCACCCTTCGTCACCCCACGAGTAGTCGTCAGTCCAAGCGCCGTCGGACCAACACCATCACCACGCTGCACGGTACCACCCGTGGCAGCTCCTCGACGATCGGCGTCTCGAATACAAGTCAACGAGCCTACCGCAGCTCCACGACGATCACCGGCACTTCTACAAGTGGAGACCCACACCGTAACACCGCGACCTCGACCCACGCCGTCACCAGGGAATAACTCTTTTTATTTAAAACCTTTGGCCGACGCCGCCGCAGCACGGAGAAACAACCCCTTTCGAAAGTCACCAACGACTACCCACCCACCAGGACAAACCCAAGGGGTGACAGCCACCCTAGCAACGGTCACCACTGAAGGACCCGAGGAAGCGCGGATCCAATCCTTTCTCGAAGCGGAACTCGCCCCATTTGAGCATATGACCGGTACCTCTCACATAGCCGAACATAGGATTGTCATGAAGGACGACAAGCCCATCAAGCAGAGGTACTTTCCAAAGAACCCTGCCATGCAGAAAATCATTAACGAACAGGTTGATGAACTGCTTCGCAACGGACGCATCGAGCCCTCCCGGAGTCCTCACAGCGCACCCATCGTCCTCGTCGGCAAGAAGACAGGAGATGTGCGCATGTGCGTGGACTATCGCCAGCTAAACGCTCACTCGGTGCCCGACGCCTACCCATTACCGCGGATAGGACACATCTTGGAACGACTTCGCAACGCTAAGTTTATCTCGACGCTGGATTTAAAAAGCGGTTACTGGCAGATCCCGGTGGCCCCAGACAGCCGCGCCTGTACCGCATTTACCGTGCCGGGCCGCGGACTCTTCCAGTGGAAAGTAATGCCATTCGGCTTGCACTCGGCGCCTGCTACATTTCAGCGGGCACTGGACAGCGTGATAGGACCCGACATGGAGCCTCACGCATTCGCCTATCTAGATGACATCATCGTCATCGGGACCTCGTTGGACGAACACTTCACCAACCTACGGGAAGTACTCCGACGGCTTAGGCAGGCCAACTTGAAGCTGAATAAAGCAAAGTGTAAGTTTTTCCAGCGCAGCATAACTTACCTAGGACACGTCATCAGCGAAGACGGAATCCACACCGACCCAGACAAGATAGCCGCTGTAAGAGAACTCCAGCCACCCACTAACTGCAAGGAACTTCGACGATGCCTGGGGGTAGCATCCTGGTACAGGCGATTTGTGGAGAACTTCGCCACAATCGTCCAACCAATGTCCGCCCTGCTCAGGAAAGGAAGGAAATGGACCTGGAGCGACCCTCAACAACAGGCATTCGAGGAGTTGAAAAGAAAACTCACCGAGGCACCAGTACTGGCCTGCCCGGACTTCAACCTCAAATTCCAACTACAAACCGACGCAAGCGACTTCGGCCTTGGAGCCGTTTTAACCCAGCAAGTCGATGGAACAGAACGAGTCATCGCCTATGCCAGCAGGAGGTTGCTTGCAGCAGAGGAAAATTACTCGGCTACGGAAAAAGAGTGCCTTGCTATAGTGTGGGCAATCAGGAAAATGAGGTGCTACCTCGAAGGATACCGATTTGACGTTATAACAGACCACCTCGCCCTGAAGTGGTTGAACTCAATTGATAACCCGACAGGCCGAATCGCACGATGGGCCCTCGAACTCCAACAATTCCAATTTGACATCTCATACCGACGGGGAAAACAGAACGTCGTCGCGGACGCCCTGTCCAGGCAACCGCTAGCAACGCTCCAGCAGGTGAATGAGACCGACGAACCGTGCAAGTGGATCACCGCGAAGATCAGGCAAATCGAAGCCAACCCGGAGAAATTTCCTGACTACATCCAAGAGAACGGGCAACTCTACCGACACCTCGACAACGCGTTTAGGAAGGAAGACCGTGGAGCATGGAGACTTTGCGTACCCAACAGCCATCAGCGTCGGGTTCTGGAAGAATGCCATGACCACCCCACTGCAGGACACCTAGGGATCAGGAAAACGACCACTCGAGTCTGCCAACAATATTATTGGCCGGGTTTGTTTCGAGACATCGCTCGTTACGTTCGACAATGCCCAGCCTGTCAGCAATTTAAGGTGAGTCAACGCAAACAAGCAGGGAAGATGCTAACCAGGAAATCGGAGGGACCATTCTCAACCCTGTGCGCGGACTTCGTAGGGCCTCTGCCCAGGTCCCGCAAAGGACACACGATGTTACTGGTGTTTTTGGACCATTTCACCAAATGGGTGGAGTTAATACCCTTACGCCGAGCTACCGCCACCAGTCTAGAATTAGCCTTCCGGGAGCGAATACTGGCTAGGTTCGGCGCTCCTAAAACTTTTATCTGCGACAATGGGACCCAGTTTACCAGTAGGGCCTTCAAAGCATTCTGCAAGAAAGCAGGAATAGAGGTCCAACATACTGCTCCATACTCCCCCCAACAGAACCCTACAGAGCGAGCCAACCGCACCATCAAAACGATGATCGCGCAGTACGCCACAGAGGACCAACGAACATGGGATCACCTGTTGCCGGAAATCACCCTGGCCATCAACACGAGTGTCTCCGACAGCACCGGATTCAGCCCAGCGTACCTAGTACAGGGTCGTGAGCCCCGATTACCCGGAAGCTGGTTCAACGAAGTTACACCAGGGGCCGGCGAAGCGCCCAGAGACCCCCAGAGTAAGGCAGAACATCTCAAGAACATTTTTCAAACAGCCAAGGAAAACATGGAGAGAGCAGCCCAGGAACAAAGTCGCTATTACAACTTGCGCCGACGGGAATGGAGACCGACCATTGGGATGTGGGTTTGGGTCCGAACCCACCACCTGTCCAACGCCGCGGAGGCGTTCAATGCAAAACTAGCACCAAAGTTCGAAGGTCCCTATAAGATCATAAAATTTCTGTCACCAAACATCGCCAGAGTCCAACTCCGAGGAACACGCAAACGTCGCAACGCAAATCTAGCCGATTTGAAACCCTTTCATGGGGATCAGACCGCCGAGGACCCAGAAGAGGACGCCGAAGGGATCCACGAATCCACTCTAGATTTTCATCAAACCCGAGACACCTCTGCGCCACTGCCGGGTGGTCAAGGGAAAAGGGCAAACTAAAATGTGCCGCGGGGTCCTTGCTACGACAAGGAGATTCAATGGGGCCACTTGAGCCTGGGACCCCCCAGCGCCAACGCCCCACAACCCTCCCCAGGGGTGGGGGGGGGGATTTCTAACTCCTTAGGGTAGACCACGCCAAATTAGTCACGCCTAGTTATCACCATAGTCACCGACACTCGACGACACACGACTAGAACTTCCATAACATCACTGACTCTCCACGCTAACACGTTCTTCTCTCCTATCTAGCGCCGAGAGCGGATACTTCACACCATCCAGCCGTGGGTCTTCCCCCACCGAGGCCCCTTGGACACCGCCCATGAGCCCCCGGCCTTGGAAGTTGCCACTATCCTGGCCCGAGTCAGCCAGTACGCTGCCCAACACGCCCGTCGACTCGTTGGCACTCAGCAGCCATAGCGACCACCAGGGACCAGAACAGCCGACAGACGACGTCCCGCAGTGCAGCCAGGCGGATCCACTGTGGTGCTCCGTGTCGCGACTGGCCACCATTCACGTCCTGGAACCCCTGGGCGAGGAGGTCCAACCGGTCGCGCAGGCCACTAGCAGCTGGGTGGGCGTAGCCGGATTAGGTCCACATCCTGGGGACGACACTCCAACTTGCAGCCAGGCGGACTCAAGCCTGCTTACCGCTACCCGACTGGCACAGCTGCAAGCCCTGGAGCCCGGGGACGAGGCCACTCAGCCAACAATAAGTGCCATCAGCCACTGGGTCGACGAGGTAGGACTGCCCTCCTTCGGACCCTCCATGTTGGAGGAGAGCCTCCGCCAAATACGGGTTGGAGCCACCGGCTCGGTTGGCAGTTCCGAGCTCGTCTCCGGAAGCTCGTCTGAGTCGGCGAGCACTTCCGAGGTGTCGTCCGAGCCGGAGAGACTGCACCAGCACGCAGCTCTCCCTCCAGTGGCCATGCGCCTAGCTGCAGCCAACGCAGCCTGGGACCAGATCCCCGTTGCGGACGACAGCTCGAGCGAGGAGTCGAACCCGGACTCTGCACTGTCGACGGAACAGAGCTCCCGCAGCAGTCAACCGGTCATCGGCAACGACCAGGGCAGTCCTAGCAGGTCCGACGACAGCAGCATCCAAGGCGAGGACGATCCACGTGGGGAAACCCACAGTCCTCAAATGGCGGAGGACTGCTACAGCGACGTCAGCGAGGAAGAGCGACCGCTGCCATGGATCGCCGAGGTGGCGAACGAGGCGATGGCAGCCCTGCAGCCGGCAGACGACGTCCCCGGTGGCAGCCACGACGAGTGTCCAGTGCCCTGGGAACTCTGCCTCGATTTGGAAGAGGAAAGGGAGCTCTGGAACGCCCTGGAAGAAAACCAGCTATCCCCGGCCACCCCGGAGGAGGACCAGTGGACAGAAGCCCCCGCAGAGTGGGCAGTGGACACCGAGCGACGCAGACTCCCCAACGAGCTCATCGTCTTCGTCCAACAACATGAGCGCCGAGGGGTACGCTTCCTACGGAAGGTGAAGGGACGAACGTATAGGGTTGCGATCAGCAACCATCGCTTCATTCGCGTCTCGCTCCAGCACCCCGAAGGAAGGGGGGGGTGTGAGGAACCGTAGAACGGCCCTCACAAATATACTTTGTAGCCATGTAGGAATTTGTAGCCATGTAGAATTTTTGTAGCCATGTAAGATTTTTGTAGCCATGTAGGATTTTGTAGCCATGTAGGAATATTTTTAGTTTAGCTTTTTAATAGCCAACGCAGCAGTTGCACACAGTTGAACCATCGAACGCCTGAGCGCGACCAACGCGCTCTCGCTCTCTTCTTCACACACTTCAAAACATCAGCGGCTGCACACAGTTGAACTACCGAACGCCTGAGGGCGACCAACGCGCTCTCGCTCTCTTCTTCACACACTTCAAAACATCAGCGGCTGCACACAGTTGAACCACCGAACGCCTGAGCGCGACCAACGCGCTCTCTTCTTCACACACCTCGAACGTCAGCAGCTACACACATTGGAACCATCGAACGCCTGAGCGCAACCAACACACTCTCGCCCGCTTCGAACAGTTTGAACACCTGCACAAAGCCAATACACACATAAGCTTTTCGTCGCACGATCGAACCAAATCGCAACCAACCCGACCGATGTTTTCGAGCAAGGGGAAACAATTTCGCACGATCGAACCAAATCGCAACCAACCCGACCGATGTTTTCGAGCAAGGGGAAACAATTTCGCACGATCGAACCAAATTGCAACCGACCCGACCGATGTTTTCGAGCAAAGGGGAAATAATTTTGCCTGCAAACTGCCGAAGCGCAAGCGCAGCGGCAGCGACGCCGACGCAATGCATGGGGAACGCGCGCCAATATCAAAGAGGGGAAATGCAATTACTCTTGAGGCTTCGCGCGTGCCAGACGAGAGATCGAGACGTGACAAACTCGGGAAAACGACCGCACTGTGAAAAGTTTTTCGGACGAGTGCAACAAAAATTGAAGAAAATGGAAAACGAGTGCGGTGATGTGGATGGAGTGCGCGACGCTATTCCCGCTGCGGAGGCATGGGAAATCAACTGGCTGTACCTGCTGTGGACGGAAACGTAAGCGTGAAATATATATTTTTTTCGGATATATTTTGTTTTAAAAATAACCTGAACTGGACTGGAGTTTTGTGACAAGGAGGCTCTGTACACCCCTTGCACAAAACTTAAATAAAGCAAACGAAGTATTTAAAACTAAAGAAAACTCTTTGTCTGACCGTGTTTTGTGTGTGAGTGAACATAGGAGGGGAATGGGAACAGTTTTTCTCTTGCCACCACCTAGGAAAACCCATGTTTCTCTGCCGATCGTTGCCGGACCGCGTGGTGGCCAAGGATTACGACGGAGTCTTGCACTCGCTTGTCGGATCCGAGGCTGTTGCCGGTCCCGGAGCGCGTAGTGGCCGTGGATTACGACGGAGCTAGGCTCGGTTGTCGGGTCCAGGGTCAGTGCGGGCTCCGGAACGTGCGGCTGAGAGAGATTTCGACGGAGTCTTGTACTCGATTTTCGGATCTAACTCCGCTGCAGGTTTCGGCCCATGGTCGGCATCCCTGGGTGACAATGCCCACAAACCCCTTCCTTTTCTTTTGTTGTTGTCTCTGCCGATCGTGGTCGGACCGCGTGGTGGCCAAGGATTACGACGGAGTCTTGTACTCGTTTGTCGGATCCGAGGCCGTTGCCGGTCCCGGAGCGCGTAACGGCCGTGGATTACGACGGAGCTAGGCTCGTTTGTCGGGTCCAGGGTCAGTGCGGGTTCCGGAGCGTGTGGCTGAGGGAGATTTCGACGGAGCTTTGCACTCGATCGTCGAATCTAACGCCGTTGCCGATTTCGGCCCATGGTCGGCATCTCTGGGTGACAGTGCCCACAAGACCCCCTTCCTCTTTTTTTTTTGTGTCTGGTTCTGTTGATCGTGGCCGGACCGCGGGTTGACCAAGGATTACGACGGAGCTAGCCTCGGTTGTCGGATCCAAGGATCATTGCGGGTTCCGAGGCGCGTGGCGGGTAGGGATTACGACGGAGCTTTGCTCGATTGTCGGATCCAAACCCGCTGTGAGTTCCGGCCACGAAGTCTGAATAGGGTCATTCTTATCTCGCCCCCCTTGAGTCCTTGAACTGAAATAAATATTTGTAAGTGACCCTGGGAGCCCTGAGCACAATATCCCAGCCCAAGAACTTCCTTACAGCGGGTGGGGCTTGAAGACGTTTTCCAAGTGATGGGCAAAGGTGTTAGCTCTTTCTTCGTCACTGCGCGCCCAGGCACCTGTTTGTGATCGAATTGGCCAATCGGGATCTATTGGTGATTGCATGTTTGGGTGAGCTCTCCATAGTGGGAATTTATTACCCGTCGGGGATAGTTTCGCAATGTAGGCCCGTTGGGCCTGGTTCTTTTCGGTAGAGAGGGCCTTCGACAATTTTCGAGATGCTTCATTAAGTCTTTTCTTAGTAGCTGGGGACCGATGAGTCTGCCAGTCTCTGCGAAGTCTACGTTTTTCAAGTAGGAGAGACTCGATCTGGATACTTGAGCGTCCAGTTCTTAGCGAGTTTGTGGATGAGGGTTCTGGCGTAGAATGTTTGGCGGCAGAGGACATTACGTCCGTGAGGTGTTTAAGCGACTTATCAATGTCAGATTCAGAGGACATTTCAGGATCAAGTTCGATGTGTGCACTTACATATTTTTTGTACTTCAGCCAGTTTGTTTTGTTTCATGTTAGATGTTGGGGGCGTTCCAGAAGCTGCGGCTGTTCAGATAGACAGAGGAGAACTGGCGAATAGTCCGATGTAAGCTCTTCTAAGGTTTTTATGTTTATCAGCCTGTGCGAGACTCGATAATGTCAGGTTGTTTATTTGGATCTGTGGGCCAGTATGTAGGCCTAGCAGGTGAGACAAAGTCAAGCGTATTACCAGGAGTGATGATAGCGTTGTATAATTGGCGCCCTTTGGGGTTGATAAGACGAGATCCCCAGTGGCGATGCTTTGCGTTATAATCACCGGCAGCTATAAAGCAGCGTCCTAGTAGAAATTCATAAACTCATTTTCTGCAATACTGAAGCGTGGGGGGCAATATATGGCGGATAGGGTAAGTGGGCCGCCAATTAGGTTTATACGTAGGGATGTGGCCTGCAGGTAGTTAGTAGCGAATGTCTCCAAGGGATGATGTTTTATGCGTTGTTTTATGAGTATACCGGTACCTCCGTGTGCTTTACCGTCCGGGTGGTTGGTCGCGTGGAATATATATCCGATGATATGGAAGTAGTTTTTATTAGTTAGATGGGTTTCAGAAAGTAGCATGATATCGATATTGTGGCTGTTTAGGAACTGTAGGAGTTCGTTTTTGTGCCGGGAAACGCCGTTTGCGTTCCAGAAGCATATTCTCCATTTATACAGACTTTTGTTTGATCAGCAGTTCCATTAGAAGGCTCTGGTTTTGCAGTAGTTCTTGAAGGGAACTTTGAATCGTCATCATGACGTTTGCAAGAGTAGCTAGTGTAGATTCTTGACCGCTAAGTGTTTGTGGGGGAAGAGTTTGATTTTGCTGCGTAGAAGGTTGACTTGTTGTTTGGCCATTTTGGCTTAAGAGCGGAAAATCATTTAGATTTAATATGGGTGGCTGTGGACGCAATGCTGCAGGTTGGGCGGTAGATGTTTGTGAGATTCCAGGGTAGCGGAGTGCGTTGGCAAAGGAGACACCAGGAGTGGTTGTTGATGGGGTGAAGATGTTTGGTTGGGCAGAGTGTTGAGCGGCGAGTGGATTACTGCGTCTCTGATTTAGGCGGCTCTTGAGTTCTTTGTAGACGGGACAGCCCCGGTAGTTGGCAGTATGATTTTCCCCACAGTTACTGCATTTCCTCAGAGTAGGGTCTTCTTTGTTTCCCAGGCATGCTTCAATGCAATGCAAATCTCCACAGGCGACACAAACTGGACGCAGGGTGCAGTAGGTTCTTGTATGCCCGAACTCCTGGCAGTTTGTACACTTTACGGGGCCGTTCCGCTTATGCGGTTCCTCTACGGTGATTCTTCGGTGAAGGAGATATTGCAGATTGTAAATAGGATGCACTGCATTTTTCTTTAGAGGTTTCGTCTCTGGGGCCAGCTTAATCTTCAACAGTGGTTGTGGTTCCGTGAGGCCTTCAGCTATTTCTGCTACCGCAACAGTCGATTCTATACCTTTAAGTACAACTTGTAGGCCTTTCTTACTTTTTAGTTGGTAAGTGTAGTAATTTATAAGCTCATTGTCGAGATATCTTGTTACAGAACGGAAGTTGTCTTCGTTGTTAACCTGGAGTATTGTTTCTAATATGTTACCTCTTTTTAGGGTATTGATATAGAAGTGGTTAGGCCCGATTACTTGTTTAAGCTTATTGATCAGATCGACACTGTTGTGTTTCCTAATATATATTGGCGGTGGCTTTACAGCTTTCATGACTTGAGGCGCCTGACCCTTGTCTTCTTCGGTCTCGCCAAGTATGGCAAATCTGTTTTCGGATGTTCGTGAGCTGCCTAAAGTTTTCGGTACTTTTGGCCAATTTGAGTTTACGTTTTTTTGTGGACTAAGCTTTCTTTTTATTTGTACATACCGATCGATCCCCTTCTGTACGAGAGTATTATTCGTAAGAGGGTCAGTAGAGCAAAGTTTTACTTGTGGTGTTGAGATAGGCCACTGGGTAGCCGCAGACGTTAAAGTTGTTGTTGTCGTTGACGTTGCTGTAGTAAGAGAGAGGGTACAGTGCTGGTGGGCGCAGATGCCGAAGTAGTCGGTGCATCGATGAGAGAGAGAGGTGACGGGCATTGTGAACTCCACGACTGAGTAACGGCAGCGCTGCTTGAGCATAAAATCGCTGGTGACAGTGAGCAGGCTCTTTCGGTAGCGGTCAGTGACGTTGATTTTGTTGTTGCCTCCGATGAGTCAATTGAAATGTAAGCATTGTTCCGTGCAGAAGACAGCCGTCGTTCGTCTAGTTGTATTTGTTGCCGATCGCGACTTGGCTTCGTGGCTTTACCGGTTGCACTTGTTAATATTTTATTTGCGTTCGACATTTTTAATTGATTTTGATTAGCTAGATCGGTTTTAAATTTAGTTTTAATCACAAGGAGATGTTGACCTTGGGATATGGCATTGCTGTCAGCGTCTTTTCGCTATTTTTCTTAGTTTTGGTGGTCACTTTGTAGATTTTTGGAAGTCTTTCAGCAAGGCGAGCAAAAAGACACGTCTACGCGGTTCGGTGGTTCTGGTGGTAGAAGAATCAATTGGAAATTTTTATTTGAACAAAATATGCGGTTTACAGCAATAATAGCCTAAATAAGCAATTACATCTACCCGATGGTTGGGTTAAAATTTCCCAAGGGTTATGACAGATGGTGTGAAGGCACGTCCGTCGGCTGGGTGCATATGGTTTATAACCCGTTATCACATATAATATAAATTGACTCATTAATTGTGTCAATAAATGTTTTAATTTGCTTATTGGATTCCAAATTTAGATTGGGTAAATCCATAAGCCTATTTATGTGATCAGAGAAAATTTTTCTTCTGTTCTCATACCGCTTGGTTAGCAACTCCCAATCAGCTTCATAGTTATCTCCAGTGCCTAGCAGTAAATGGAAAACCACGTTCTTGGCTTCTGCTTTTAAAGCTGACTTGAGATAATTAAATTTAAGAGCAGTGCTAAGGTCCTCACTTGTATGAATGAGTTCCATAAACAACTCATTAAATAGATCCCATTCTTTGGAATCACCAAAGAAAGTGGGTATCTTAATTTTTGGCAGCTTAGGTAATTCCTCTGACTTTACAGTTATAGATTCCTTAACTTGATTTTTTCCATCGTTAAGTCTTTCATCTATAACCTCTAAAATGTTATCGACTTCTAATTCGGTTATCTGGTCATCAAATTCCGAAGTTTCAACACACCTTTTTACCTTATCTAATAAACCAAAAGTTTTAGTTTTCAAAAATTGAATTTTCTTTTTTCCAATTTTAAGGGAAAGTAGATCGCAATTTAAATTACTAAAAGTTTCCTCGAGATACTTCTTTAAATGTCCCACATTGTCTTCAAAATCTTTCAATAATTTGGCATCCCCCGGAGCGGGTTTAATCTCGCCTATTTGTGACCTAATTTGCCCGCTATTTCCCGGCCTACTCAAGTCCTTTTCAAATTGTTTCTTTAGTTTAGAAAATATCATCATCATCGCATCATAATGTTTTGATGTAAAATATTCGTGCTCAACTGAACCGATCTTTACCAAAACACTATGATTAAATATAAAATACTTTTCTAGTTCTACAGATTTTTTAAACTCCTGTTGAGTTAAGTGCACTTTTGCCTCTAAAAGCCTGCTCTGCTGCGTTAACTCGGACTGCTTCTGCAGGAACTCAATGGTCTTTTCGGACAACATTTTCTTAAGGCAGGTTTGCACCTTGTTGGCGCCCAAAGCCTGATTTTTTTCTGGAATTTATTTCTTGGAAAGTATGGTAGATGTGGGAATAAAATTTTAGCCAGTTGTAGGGTACAGTTTATTGAAGCTACACAATTTTTTTGAGTGCGATCCAAGCGAAGGGGGGAGGGGGAGTACCCAACAATGGCGGCATGTCCGCGAAAAACTCGTCCCCATGGCGGATTTTTTGGAATTTTAAGAAATAATCTGAAACGCAAAAAACGAATATATTCTTAATCTGTACACTTGCTTGCATGGCTTGAACTAGGATAATTGAAAAAATTATGAGCTTTTGAAAAAAAAATCGTTTTTTTCCTCATTTTTTCGTTACTCATTATTTTTTTAAATAAACAATTTTTAATATTTTCAAAAGATCCTAGTATGCCATGCACATACTTCTGAGGAACATGCATAAAAAATTTCATGACGATTGCTGAATTTTTGCGGCTTGTACGACTTCCGCCAACTCGGAAAACATGGTTTCGAGAAAAACGCGTTTGAAAATTTGCACTATAATGGCAACGCGCTTGACACCGGTCCACCAAACGGCCGATAACTTTCGTAATTCAAGAGATTTCGACTCTTCGAAATTTTAGGAGAGTAAAAATAAAACATGTATGTCCGAAACTGCAAAAAAAAAAAATTGATTTTTTTGACCTCACAAGGTGCAAGCCTGCCTTAATTTATATATATATTTAATTATTAAATAGAAGAAAATAATAATAATAATTTTTTATTTCTAACTCATCTGAATTTTACTGGACGCTGATGTCGGCGATTCTCGATGTCGATGTCGTTGGTTTTTTATGCAGGCATTTTATTTAATTATGCTTAGCTCTTCGGCTTTTAGCATTTGTAGTCACTTTTTCTATTTTAATCGAACTTATTGGATTTTTTAGAAATTTTTTGTTTTATTATTTTTTTTATCACAAGTGTTAATTTGTAGGCACTTTTTTTAAATTTTTTTTTCACATTTCACAAATTTTATTTATTTGTCTGATGTCGGCCTCAAACACGCCTTATAAGCTTAAAAATTTAGTTTATATAAAACAAGAAAGGAAAGCTAACTTCGGACGGAGCCGAAGTTGATATACCCTTGCAGAATATTCTGTAAATTATATTCTTCAAAATTATTCATATGATGTATTCTTAATACTCATAAAAAGACCCAACTTCTTAATTTTAAAAACACCAAAGTTATGGCATTTCCAATCGTTTAGTTATATGGCGGCTATGGGATATAGTCGTCCGATCCTTATGAAATTTGGTAGGTCGGATTGATTGGCCAAAAATAAAACCCATAGAAAATCCCAACTTCCTAACTTTAAAAACATCAACGTTATGGATTTTCCGATCGTTTAGTTATATGGCAGCTATATGATATAGTCGCCCGATCCGGCTCGTTCCGACTTATTTACTACCTGCAATAGAAAGACAACTTTTGGGAAAGTTTCAAGCAGATAGCTTTAAAACTGAGGGACTAGTTTGCGTAGAAACGGACGGACGGACGGACAGACGGACGGACAGACGGACAGACGGACATGGCTAGATCGACTCTCCTGGTGATGCTGATCAAGAATATATATACTTTATAGGGTCGGAAATGTCTCCTTCACTGCGTTGCAAACTTTTGTCTGAAATTATAATACCCTCTGCAAGGGTATAAAAACACACACTTTTTATGTTTTATTTTTCCGATGTTATGGCCTCGGAAACGCTCAATGGGTAGCAACCTTTAGCTGTTTTAAAAAAAACAGAATCTTTAAGGTGCTTTAAAAAACAAAAAAGACTCTTTATTTATCTTTATGCTTTTTTTTTTGTCTCTTACCACTGGTTGGGGAAAACAATCGTGTGAATCTATTTCCAAGCTTTAGCTCCAAGTGTCTAGCACTTGACAGAATCTTTAAGGTGCACAATTTCTCTGAGTTTCTTACCACTGGTGAGGGAAAACTGCAAAGTAGTCTGGCCAATTGTTCCGCAAGGAAAAAATGCTCGAATGACCAAAATGTGAGGGATTCCTGTAATAAGGAAAACAACCTTCACGTTTGAGTTCTGCATTAAAAACGGACTCTCTTTTTCTAAGTCTTCGTTTACGTAACTAACATGAAATTCTTATAATATCCTTATCTATGGTCTACGTAGAGACCACATCTGTTAGCCTGAGCGGGAGCCTTATCAACGGTTTCCCGCAAGGCGACCTTTTGTGCAGTGTGATAACTATATTTATGGTCAGGCTCAAGTGGCCTGTACTTAAGATAACAATTGTTGTAGGTTTTAAGTTACAGATCGTTATTAACGGCTCTAGACAGATATACATGTTGGGATAATTAGTGTTCTTCTTGAACAGCTATTGTAAAGAAAATTAATAAACAACCAAATGCTGTTTATTCTTTGGTCACGGGCAGTCATCCAATATAAATTTGGTTGAACGAACGCACATATCTGAGCTGGCCGCAGCTTTACTAAGCGAGCAAGAAAAAATAGAATCAGGTCGTTACATCTGACAAGGGGACAGCGACTGATCGCAGTGGAGTCCTGGCCAGGCCGTACGCAGATGCGGGGGTTCGGACCACTGGAGGAACGACTGTCGGTGACAATCGTGGAAACGCCGAGTTGTAGAAACTGATAGACCAAAAGGGCACTTCTAACGTGGCGGTTCTGAGGAACCTGAGTTCCGCACAAATAACTAGTATTAAGTTTATATTTGGTAAGCAGAAAGCAAACTATCGAATGGCGGCAAAAACATTTATTTACTTTAACATTTAAATAGCTATAAGGAAAACCATAGGATAGTATTTCTAGTATTTACTCGATAAGCGAGCAACACGGGCATCTCTGACAACTCCCAATTCACAACTAAAATTTGGAGCGCGCTAAGCCAAGTCATAGGAGTGAGCGAGAAAAATAGATGATTGAATCACATTCAGTCAAGAATGCAGTGTGCGTCCAGTGGCTGTTTGGCGCCGCAAAGAGACATAAGCAGAAGAGACAGCCGCAGTGACGAGCAGAGACCAGGACGAGAATCAGCGCAGCCGGAAAGATTCAACAAGCGGCGGGGAGCAATACCTGCAGGAGATGAGAAAAGCGTGTGCGTGTGTGGAGAGGAGAAGCGGGTGACTGTATGGACAGTGGGTGGCCCAAAAGAACTTAGAAAGGGGACAGGAGAAAGCGCCGAGAAGCGGCTAAATTCCCAAGCCGGTGGACCTCGGCCACGAACACGTGCTTGTATACTTTCCCTCCTGATCTTGACGAAGTGGTAGGTTAGGACTAGGTTAGCTCGTTACAGATATATGCGCCTAGAAAAAAAAAATCGGCAAAGAAAGACTTGCGAACGACCGCCAACGGTTGTTGACGGCTCGTTCAAAAAGAACTACAGGGTAGCGGAGGGAATCGACCAGTCATAAGAAGCATGTAAGAAGAGATCACCTAGACGAACGACAGTCCTCTTTGTAAATTTATGTGGAGAACAGCTAATAAATCCTGTCCTCGTGGGGCTACTAGTAGGTATCCCAAACATAGTAACTCCATTGTAACCTGTACCTAAAAGACTAAAATAAATGTATTTAAAGCCTTAAACTTATTACCCCTAATCCTAAATATTTAACCCGGCGACTGACAACAAACACCTATTGTCAGCTCGCTGTTCATCCCAGTACTTTATAAATTCTCTGTAAAGTGATCCTGGCTAGACTGAATCGACCCCAGCCTTAGAAAGCGCCCGAGCCGGGACATGGGGCTTACCAATTTTCGATAAAAGAAAAATGGCCTAAATACCTAATTGTGAAATATTTTAAGATAGGGAACAAAGTTAGGTACGGTTACGAGCGTACTCTTTAGCGTACTCCTTTCAGAGAATAAAGAACCTTGAGCAGTTCTGGCTTAGAATGGAAGAAATAAATATATTGAAATTTTATATACGAGGGCAGTCCGATAAGTACTTAGCCTCACCGCCCGATGGCGTCACTATCGCAAGAGAAATTTACTATCGTGTAGTACATTCTAGTAGACGGCTACTGTCGAAATTTCAGGCGAATCGGACTCGTAGTTTTGTTTTGACTGCGTGTGGAATCGGACGTGTCCACGGATTTTAGAAAAATGGAGAAAGAGCAATATCGGTCTGTGATTCGATTCTTGTTTTTGGAAGGAAAATCGCGCAGCGATTCTCCTTCGACGGCGACCGTCAAAAATTGGTTTAACGAGTTTCAACGTGGTCGCACGTTGGTTTTTGATGAGCCACGCCCAGGTGCCCCGAAAACGGCTATCACGGAGGATAACGTGACAAAAATCCACGTTCTCATATTGGCAGACCGCCGATTGAAGATACGCGAGATAGATGAGACAGTAGGCATGTCAAAAGACCGCGTGGGTCATATCCTGCATGAAATTTTGGGCATGAGAAAGCTGCCGGCGCGATGGGTGCCGCGTTTGCTCACTCCGGACAACGCACGCAACCGTGAGACCACTTCAGAGCAGTGTTTGACACTGTTTAAGCGCAATCCGAAGGAGTTTCTGCTACACTGGTACACACCAGAGACCAAGGTTCAGATGAAACAGTGGACTTAACCCATCGAACCTGCTCCGAAGAAGGCGAAGGCTGTCCCATCGGCCGGAAAGGTGATGGCCACCGTTTTTTGGGATTCACAAGGTATGATCTACCGTTCTCAGCTTGGGTATTTGCGTCGTTTTATTAGCCCTACAATCCCAACAATAATGGTTGGTCTTGTTGTTGGCCGGTTTTTACCGACTTCGAAGCAGTAACGAAATTGTGCATTTCTTTTATAATATCCTGTTCAATTTTATAGGTGTTGATCATTGTCTTCAAACGCAGAATCAATTCGTCTTTACTGCCTTTGTTGGTATATTTAGCACTTTTAACCATCTCTTTAACTGCACTACCGACACTGAATTTTTTCTCCGAATTGTTATTAAATTCTGAATTGCAGGGGTGCTGATATTAAAAATACTCGTTGGGTATAAATTTGTTAAAAACTCTTTATTCTTGCGTCCACACTTCACGCTTGCAAAACGACGACTGACTCTCCCTTTGTTCTTTACCTCCGCTTTCGTTTTCAGGGTTGCATTTCAAATACATCTATGTATACATACATAATTATAACAGTGATCGTTAGCTTTATACGTAAACTTAAACCAAATGTAGGCACCCCACTTAGACTAGATTTTCCCCCTGACATCGCTGGCCGTCAATAAGGAATCCTAGGACTCGCCTACCACAACCCTTGAACCATGGGTAAGCCAGTTTCTTGCTGAGGAATTGGCCAAGTTCGAAGGATTGGCTGGCGTATCACAAATCGCCGAGCATTCCATCACCATCCGCGATGAGAAACCTATCAAACAACAATATTTTCTAAAGAATCCAGCGATGCAACAGTTATTAATTAACGGGTTATTAATGAACAGATTGACGAGCTGCTGCGGAACGATTGCATAGAACACTCACGGAGTCACAGGAGAAATGAGACTATGTGTTGTCTTTGGACAACTAAATGCCCACTCGATACCCGATGCGTATCCGCTGCCCAGAATTACACACATTTTGGAGCGGCTGCGACACGCAAAGTATATCGAAAGTATATTGGAAGATTTTAATGGCCAAGACTAGTAGCGAATGCACGGCTTTTACAGTGCCGGGAAGGAAACTGTATCATTGAATGCCCTTCGGCGTAATCGGGACAGATATGGAACCCTATGCGTTCGCATATCTCGATGATATTATAATTATCGTTGCCACCCTTGAAGAGCATGTTAAGCACCTACGTGAAATGTTGCAACGACTGAGGGAAGCGAATATCCACCCCAACTCGAAAATGCCGTTTTTTTAAGTGCAGCCTGGTGTACCTTGGCTACGTCATAAGCGAGGAATGAATCCACACGGACCAGAGAAAATATCAGCGGTGCGTCAACTTAGTCCCCCAACCACTTGCAAGGAGCTGCGTCGCTGTCTTGGAATTGCATCTTGGTGCCGGCGTTTTGTGCCAAATTTTGTGAACATCGTTCAGCCAATGTCTTTGCTTCTAAAGAAAGGACGAAAGTGGGAATGGAAACAGGACCAACAAGACGCATTTAAGGAACTTAAAAGAAGGCTCACGAGAGATTTGGGCCAGTGATATTGGTCTGGAAGCAGTTTTGACCCAAACAATTCAAGGCGAAGAGCGAGTCATCGCTAGCAGGCGTCTCTTAGCCATTGAGTAGAATTACTCAGCTACTGAAAAGTAGTGTCTGGTAATTATCTGAGACATCAGAAAACTTCGAAGCTATTTAGAAGGTTACCAAAGCTATAACCGACCACTTCGCGCTGAATGGCTTAATTCAATCAATAACCCCACTGGCCATATTCAGCAATACCAGTTCGATGTACAGTATCGACTGGGTAGTCAAAACACAGTCGCCGACGCTCTTTCCTGGCAGCCATTAGAGGTACTACAGATATTGAATTTCGGCCAACAACATTTAATTTTCGTTAAAATTTAAATAGCTATAAGGAAAACCCATATAATAGTATTTAATCGATAAGCGAGCAGTACGCGGATTTCTGATAACTCCCAATGCACCACACGCACACAGACGAAACACACCCCTAAAATTTAGCATACACTAAGCCAAGCCTTAGGAGTGAGCGAGAGAAATAGATGATCGCGAATTCACATGGAGGAAAAGCTGACTAAAAGCGATAGCTGAAAAAAACCCAAAAGCAGCGGCCCTTGAGCAGCGGCCGATTGGCACTGACAAAGTCAAAAAAAGCAGTGTGCGTCCGCTGACTGTTTGACGCCGCAAAGAGAAAGCAGCAGAGGCAGCTGCAGTGACGAGCAAAGAACAGGACGAGGATCAGCAAGGACCTGGACGATGATCAGCAGCTGGGAGCAACACCTCCAGGAGAGGAGAAAAGCGTGTGCGTGTGTGAAGAGGAGAAGCGGCTGACTACGTGGCCAGCAGGTGGAAAGTGCCAGTTTAGGATTAGGTTAGACCGCCACCGATGTATGCGCCGAAAACAAAAATCAGCAAAGAAAGACTTTGCCTACAGGGTAGCAGAGCGGCGAACCTTTCGATTGTCAGAGGGAATCGGCCAGCCACAAGAAGCGTGTAAGAAGAGATAAGCTAGACGAACAACAGTCCAGCTAATAAATCCTGTCCTCGTGGGTCTACTGTAGATACCCCAAACTTGG
The DNA here is from genome assembly GCF_018152115.1 of Drosophila rhopaloa. Lineage (NCBI taxonomy): Eukaryota > Metazoa > Arthropoda > Insecta > Diptera > Drosophilidae > Drosophila > Drosophila rhopaloa. The sequence goes on from NW_025335088.1 coordinate 433,793, forward strand.
TACCTTACAATGGAGGTAACTTGTACCTAAAAGAATAAAATAAATGTATTTAAAGCCTTGATCTCATTTTTCCTAATCCTAAATATTTAACACGGCGACAACTAACACCTATCGTCAGCTCGCCGTTTATCTGAGCCATGTCCCAGTACTTTATAAATTCTCTGGAAAGTGATCCTGGCTAGACTGAGTCGACCCCAGCCTTATAATATTCCTTACACAGTACGCAGAATCGCCGTGAAGTACGATTAGCCGGTCAAACAGCGGTACTGTCGTAAAATCCAAAAAATGCAGGGCCAGATCAACGCCAACGTAAACGAGCTACTCGAAAAACGGTACATCGAGCCATCCAGTCAAGTCCGTACAACTCACCAATTATTATAATTAGAATTGTTGTGTTTGTTTCTATTAAAGTCGAACTTATTCTGTCTCTGTTGGTTGTTATTATATCTATTTTGACAGTAATTATTTTGGAATCCTATACGAACGATTATTTATGAATTTATCTTCAAAGATCCCTACAACTTGTGCAGTTTTTTTTTAATTTAAGGGGAGTCAAAATGTCATATTTACTCAACGTAATAAATGTTTTGACTGGTAATTTTTCGCGAATCACTTCATCTTATGTATCACTCAATGTCCTTGTGTTTGATTGTTTATTGTCTAAGGTCAGTTTACAACAAATTCTACTAGTCTGCTCTTCTAATTCTTCAACAAATGTTCGTAAATTATTTTTATATTTAGTCTTTATGCATTCATCTGAGAGGTTTTGTGCAGCTTTGGCTGCTGCGGCGACGGCTTCTGCTAATGTTGAAGGCAGATCTATTTTAATTTAATTATACCCTTGCAGAGGGTATTATAATTTTGGGTAAAAGTGTGCAACGCAGTGAAGGAGACATCTCCGACCCTATAAAGTATATATATTCTTGATCAGGATCACCTCCTGAGTTGATATAGCCATGTCCGTCTGTCCGTCTGTCTGTCCGTCTGTCTGCTTCTACGCGAACTAGTCTCTCAGTTTTAAAGATATCGAATTGAAACTTTGCACACACCCTTCTTTTCTTTGCACGCAGTATATAAGTCGGAACGGCCGGGATCGGCCGACTATATCCTATAGCTGCCATATAACTGATTGATCGGAAATGCCATAACTCTGCTGTTTGTTAAGTTAGGAAGTTGGGACTCTCTATGGGTATTATATTTGGCCAATCAATCCGACGTACCAAATTTCATAAGGATCGGCCGACTATATCCTATAGCTGCTATATAACTGATTGATCGGAAATGCCATAACTTTGGTGTTTGTAAAGTTAGGAAGTTGGGATTTTCTATGGGTTTTATATTTGGCCAATTAATCCGACCTACCAAATTTCATAAGGACGACTATATCTTATACCTGCCATATAACTGATTGATCGGAAATGCCATAACTTTAGTGTTTGTTAAGTTAGGAAGTTGGGATTTTCTATGGGTTTTATTTTTTCCCAATCAATCCGACATATCAAATTTCATTAGGATCGGTCGACTATATTCTATAGCTGCCATATAACTGAACGATCGGAAATGCCATAGCTTTGGTGTTTGTAAAGTTAGGAAGTTGGGATTTTCTATGGGTTTTATTTTTGGCCAATCAATCCGACCTATTAAATTTCATAAGGATCGGCCGACTATATCCTATAGCTGCCATATAACTGATTGATCGGAAATGCCATAACTTTAGTGTTTGTTAAGTTAGGAAGTTGGGATTTTCTATGGGTTTTATTTTTTCCCAATCAATCCGACATATCAAATTTCATTAGGATCGGTCGACTATATTCTATAGCTGCCATATACATAACTGAACGATTGGAAATGCCATAACTTTAGTGTTTTTAAAGTTAGGAAGTTGGGATTTTTTATGAGTATTAAGAATGCATCATATGAATAATTTTGGAGAATATAATTTGCAGAATATTCTGCAAGGGTATTTAAACTTCGGCTCCGCCCGAAGTTAGCTTTCCTTTCTTGTTTTTTTATACCCTTGCAGAGGGTATTATAATTTCAGTCAAAAGTTTGCAACGCAGTGAAGGAGACATTTCCGACCCTATAAAGTATATATATTCTTGATCAGCATCACCAGGAGAGTCGATCTAGCCATGTCCGTCTGTCCGTCCGTCTGTCCGTCCGTCTGTCCGTCCGTCTGTCCGTCCGTTTCTACGCAAACTAGTCCCTCAGTTTTAAAGCTATCTGCTTGAAACTTTCCCAAAAGTTGTCTTTCTATTGCAGGTAGTATATAAGTCGGAACGAGCCGGATCGGGCCACTATATCATATAGCTGCCATATAACTGAACGATCGGAAATGCCATAGCTTTGGTGTTTGTAAAGTTAGGAAGTTGGGATTTTCTATGGGTTTTATTTTTGGCCAATCAATCCGACCTATTAAATTTCATAAGGATCGGCCGACTATATCCTATAGCTGCCATATAACTGAACGATTGGAAATGCCATAACTTTGGTGTTTTTAATGTTAGGAAGTTTTATGAGTATTGAGAATGCATCATATGAATAATTTTGGAGAATATAATGTACATAATATTCTGCAAGGATATACCAACTTCGGCTCCGCCCGAAGTTAGCTTTCCTTTCTTGTTTTTTAGTTAAGTTCGATTTGCGGATACAAATAATTTTTTATTTTCGCTAAGTGGTTTTTTAAGACACTCGCGAGGATATTACTCGTGTCCTACCGGATGCGCCAATTATATTTTTCGTTTCGGGATATATTAAAAAAATCGATTTTTATTTTAATATACAGCGGAGTTTATTTGGTAAAGTTATTTACAGTTAAATTCCCAATGTTAAACTGGTTTTACAAATTGCATTATTTTTATAACTATGGCTTTTAGCGGTGACAGCGACGCAAGCAGCAAAAGTGGACTTTAATTAGCTTAACTATTACAGACCCAAAATCTAGACGTTCATACGAACAGCTAACGATCCTGATCAAGAATAATTTATAGGTTCGGAAATCTGTTGCATACGTTTTATGTGACCCTAGGCCATATTACCTTTTGTTTGAAGGACATGAAAAATCTCCATTTGATTTTTTTTCTTCTCTTCTCATTGGGACAATAAACAAACAAGGATAATGTATATTTTATTTCATATATTTTATTACATAATTACTTTTAATACTTGAAATGTCTATATATCAACTTCGTAAACAACTTCTTTATATTGTGCACCTCTTGGAGAATCTGGTGGCGTGTTATACGCCCAGCTAAAATAACAAGAAATACTGAATAATAACTGAGTTTAAAATTAATTTTTTGTAGCAGCTAAGACAAAAATTTTATCGCCGATACCTTTTCTGGGTCCATTTCGATGCATTGATCTCTGATGTTATCTGCCAGTATCTATTAACTCGAGGCTGCTGATGTACTTAGCCTCACGCAATTCAAAGGGTCCAAAATGTAGTTTGAAATCATTATTATCCTAAAACTTCTCAAAACTTCTCTCATGGTAGCCAGAGTACTCAGAATACCAATATTCCCCAAAAACGTCCCCAAATTCCAGAATCAGATCAACAACGTAAGTCTGCGCCGATGGCCACATTTTCAAACTAAAGCCTCGGACGAAACACCACAGCCAGAAAAAAAATTGATAATAAACCAGCCTCTGTCTTATCGATATGGGATCAACCATAAATCTAATTAACGAAAGCTTCTTTAAGTACTCCATAAAAAATAATTATACTAAAATTAAAACCTTCTTATGTTCTGTAACATTGAGTAAATATATCGAGCTTAGTATTCAAAATTTATTTTCATCTAAACAAACATTTTTCATAGAAAACTTTTCAAATCATTATGACATTCTATAGAAAAAAACATTTTAAAAGAATCGTCTGCACAAATTAATTTTATGAAAAACACGACTAAATTAAATAATTATAAATTCCCTATGGTAAATATTATATAATATAACGGAGGGGCGTAATCAAACCTTTTCGAATGTAGTAGATGATGATGAATTTATTTATGCCTTACAAACTGACTTAACTGACAACAATATTAGAGACGATCACTTGAATAATGAAGAAAAAACTGAACTTCATTATTTAATGTCAAAATATATCATGAAGGTGAAAATTTGACTTTTACGAACGAAATCAAACACGTTATAAAAACAAAACACGAAGAATCAATTTATAGAAGACCATGTAGTTATCCTTACATTTACGATACAGAAGTTGAAAACCAAATTGAATAAATGATAAGACAATGTATTATCAGAAAATCCAAATCTTCTTATTGCAGTCCAATTGTAAAGGTACCCAAGAAAAGGGATGCATCGGGCATACCCAATTATCGTTTAGCTGTATATTACGGAGGACTGAATGAAATAACTATCAATGATAAATTCCTTATTCCAAACATGGACGAAATATTAGACAAGTTAGGGAAATGCCAATATTTTACAACTTTAGATCTTGCTAAAGGGTTCCATCAAATTGAAATGGACCCAGACTCTGTTCAAAAAAATGTATTCTCCACTAAGAAGGGTCACTACTGATTTACTAGAATTCTCTATGGAATAAAAAGGCTCCCGCTACATTTCAGCGTTGTATGAACAATATATTGCACGACATAATAGGTACCCATTGTGTAGTAAATTTAAATTTTTATATTTTCAACCTCTTTACAAGAGCATATTCAATATCTAAAAAAAGTATTAGAACGTCTTCGCAGATCAAATCTTAAGCTGCATTTAGAGAAATGTGAATTTATGAAACGGGAAACTGAATTTTTCGGTATATGACAACTGAGAAAATCAAAGCAAATCCAAATAAAATCCAAGCTATTCAAGATTTTAAAATCTCAAACTCTTCAAAACAAATAAAATCAGTTTTACCCTTTGTGGATTTTATCGGTAATTTATAAAAGATTTCGCAAAAATTGCAAAACCAATGACTCTCTGCTTAAAAATTGAGCTAATATAAATATAAATATAAGCATTTGAAAAATTAAAAACTTTAATTAGTAACGATCCAATTCTCATATATCCAGATTTTGAAAAGAAATGCAATCTAACTACAGATGCAAGCAATTATGCATTAGGTGCTGCACTATCCCAAGAAGGTAAACCAATTTGTTTTGCCAGTATAACTTTAAATGAACATGAGTTAAATTATGCAGATATTGAAAATCTTTTTGGAAGAAGTTTTAAAATATTCTCTGACCATAAACCGCTTGTTTGGTTACATAACATAAAAGAACCTAATATGAAATTACAATGTTGAAAAATAAAACTGAGAAAGTTTGATTAGGAAATAAAGTACATGAAAGGAAAAGAGAGTCACGTAGCAGATTCTTTGTTAAGGATTACAAAAAATAAATCTAAAGGCAACAAAATTGAAGAAGTATATTTTAAAATAAAGACGATGTAGATATTACTGGACACAATTTTGTTATGTACATCAATAATGACGATGACTTTGATATTTTTCAACGAGCCTATATGAAATTAATTAAACAAAATACGGGTACGAAATTAATGAAAACTTCAGAAATGATTTCAAACTTGCCACATATGCAGGCTTTCAAGTAAACATACATCATACATACAAACAATACATCAAGGTATTAAAAAGACTTATGACGATTTGTGAGGGACTGAATTAACAGCCCCCACAAGCATATGTCGGTGCATACTAAGAGTGTGAGGATGTTGGTATGAGTGTATGGGTATATTTTCGGGAATTTCATCAGAAGGCTTATTTCATCACTATTGGTAATATTGCATTAGCCTCTAATTCTGCTGTGTCATGTTGTCGCTTTAAGAAATTACGTTTTAGCGGGGCGACAGCGTAATGTCGCTGTCGCCGAGTGTGGTTCGGTGGTAAGCACAGAAGGAAGAAGGAACGATGCAGTTAGTTGCGTTTGGGACTTGAGGTGTGCGGAACCGAAACTCGCTGCGCTATTACAATGTCTGACGAGAGCAACCCTGCTGCAACAAACCCTGCTGCAACATCAGAAGTGGGATCTGGCCCTCTACCTACAACAATGGAGGGACAATGGCGTGCCATCTTAGAGTTGCAAAATGCAAATTTGCTCAATCTTGTGCGAGCAATTCAAACAACAGAACCTGATGCAGTGCGGAGTAAATCGGTGCAACAAACCCTGCTGCAACACATACATAAATGTATATAAATGTAAATATATAGGTTAAGAATAAGATTAAGGGTAAAATAATCAAATGTCTCTAGGTTATAAGTTAGCATAGGGTCGACGACAAAAGTCCCATGAAGAGCACCCTGTAAATAGTAGCATAAGGGCTACACCGCCGAATCGACATGTACACGACCGGGCCTTACTAGCCCGCCGTCAGCGCCAACACACACGTATCGCCAGAGACGCCCACACGGCATAGCCAGAACATGCGCCAGCAGAGTCGCCTACACGGCTGAGCCAGAACACAGCGGCAGACATCGGCAGAGCCACATACCGGCAGAGCCACACATACTGGCAGAGCCCCGGCAGAGACGCACACCCGGCAGAGCCATGGTAGAGCTAGACACCCGGCAGAGCCCGGGCAGAGCAACCAGCATCAACAGGGCCATGATACAATAACATGTTATTGTATCATGACAGGGCCGAGCCGAACAGCATCGGCGATCAACACCCGAAGAGCGCCCTTAGCAACAGAATCGAACGTGCAGACAACGGGCCGAAACCAGACGCCGACACGAAGCTCTCGTGCCGGCCGAAGGCGAGAACGCCAACGAGCAGAAAAGAGATCGCCGACAGCGGAAAGGATTCCCAAGGAGCAAGGCCGGCGGCTCACGGATGACGTAGCCGTCGAATTTATGCCCCAAAACACATTCGTTTGGTCAAACGAGCCCGACACCCGGCGCACGGGATCGAGCCCGTTTCGGCAACATCCCGTTAGGGCTGCGGAACGGTCGTCACCCGGACTTACGGGACCGGCTCAACTGCACCACTTTTTTTCTACCTCCTAATTTCCCCATGCCCAACAACTCCGGCCATTTGGCCACCCGTCCTGTTTGACCCAGCAAATATATAAATATTTCTGTGGAGGGGCCTGGTACGACTTTGTATGTATCCAGGCCGGTGATTAGCATCCTTACAGAATGGCGCCCGAACAGGGACTAGATGGGACATTCAGGACGTCAAGGACATCAACATCCACCGTGGATTAAAGCCCCAGAGTAGAAAGTTTAGTGAAGTTATGGAATTTCGAGTCAAGAAGCCCTCATGAGCCATGTCCATTTTTTTTGGGACGCATACGTACATACGTGCACACGGACACACATACATATCGTACACACGTTCACACAAATGCATAGGGTACGAAGATCAACCTAGCAACAACGAAAAACCATCGTTCGAGCACCAGACGACGCGAAATATAGGCATGAACACAACGTCGGCGCACACGACGCGAAATATAGGCACAAATACAACGTCGGCGCACACGACGCGAAATATAGGCACGAAGCTTACAAGAAAAAGTGCCAATTTTTCCAACGGAACATCAAATACCTTGGCCACGTGATTGGTGAAGCCGGGATACACACCGACCCGGATAAAATTTACGCCATACGGGAGCTGACAGTGCCAACGAATCTCAAGGAGCTTCGCCTAGTACAGACGCTTTGTACCGAATTTCGCCGACGTAGTGGAACCAATGACTTCCCTCAGCGTCTGGGTGCGAGCGGTGGGGCCGTGTCGATGGTGCATAGATTGGCGGTGGCTGATACGGCACCAGTGCGAGTGTAGGCCCCTTCCGTCGAAAGCGCTGCCCGGAGCTCTCCTCGTCGTCGCTGGACTCCGACTCCCACTCCATTGATTTGCCCGTAGGGTAGCGCGGGGGACCGGGCTCATCCTGCGTGGTGGATGTCCCGAGGGAGAGAGTCGTTGACGGCCCGCGAGAGAGCGTTGTGGATGGTAGAACGTGGTAGACGGCCCGCGAGCGAGCGTGGTAGATGGTCCGATCGAGAGTGTCGTGGACGGCCCACGAGACAGCGCCGCAAACGGCCCGCGAGAAAGCGCCTCGGATGGCCCACGAGAGAGCGTGGTGGACGGCCCCGGTCCCATCTCTTCGTCCTGCGTGCAGGTGAGGTCGACGGGGCGTTCCGACTGGATTTCTAGGTCCTCGCCTACCTCGGTCTCGTTCGGCCTCATGATGTACAGGCGTACGGGGGACGGCGGGAAGGTCACAATCGGGTCATCGGGTGGTCGATACGGTGCTTCTAACTGGATCGTTTCCCAGCTCGTCTTGATGAGGTACATCCAGGTGGTACCCGCAACTGTCCTCGCCCGTGTTCACATAGTGTGCCGCGCCTTTCTGGGGATCGTCGTCGTAATCCCGGCTGCTCACCGAGTACCGCGTCCTTCCTCGTCGTCGCTGGCGTCTTCGGCGTAGAGTGTAGGGTAATCCCGGTCGTTGTCGTTGCGCCCGCAAAGGTTGTACTCCCGGCTGCTCTCCGGTGACCCGGCTGGACTCGGGTGGCATTGATAGGGCTCTCGGTAGATGATGGTGAGGTCGATCTTACAGAGCCTCCTGGCTGGCGCCTACCCGTCGGGCATGACCGGGTGGATCTCTCGGCGTACGCCGTTCCCGGACGTAGCCGAGGGTCTCGTGTGGTCGTCGACTGACGTTACCCTGGGAACTGGGTTCAGACTCCCAATCGCTTTCGCCGGAGGACAGTACTATCGTCTCCAATATTTGCAAGTCGCCTTTTCCGCTGGCCGGGTAGGCGGATTCGGACGACGTTAGGCGAAGGGAAAGCGACCACTTTATACGGTCCCTTCTGCTGCGTTAGACAGATGGTTCGCCGCACAAGGACCAGTGATCCCATTTCGGGCTTCCAGGCTCCACGACGCAGGCTATAACGCCTCTCTTGTTCTCGGCTGGCTTTTTGTAGGTTGTTCTGCGCTCCGCTCTCTCCGATGGGCTCTGGGGCGATGTTGCTGTTCCGTGGGTCACGGATCCGGGTAGCCGTGGTTCTCGAGCTTGTAGAAGAAAGGCTGGGCTATACCCGGTCGATTTCGAGACATTTGTGTTGATCGCGAGTGACAGTTCTAATAGCAAACTGTCCCAGGTGTTCTGTCCATTCTCCACGTACTGGGCGATCATCGTCTTGACTGTGCGATTCGTGCGCTCGTTCGGATTCTCTCGTGGGCAGTATGGGGCGGTGAATTGGGTTCCACTCCCGTTTCCTTAAGGAAGTCCTTGAACGCCTTGCTGGTGAAACACGCCAGCTACGCCAGCTTCCACGGTACATAGACCTGGTCATCTGGACGGTGGGCGAGGTGGCGATATAGTTCTCCGTTTTTAATGTTGAAGTCGGGAAACTTCTGTGAGTCGTCCCGAACGTCCTTCATCTTTCGTTGCAGCCACTTGCTCTGGTGCTCGCCTTGCGTAAGTCTCTGTAAGTGCTCCAGAGGTTGTCGGGATAGAGCGTCAGCTACTGCGTTATACTTCCCGCGGCGTATTGATATTGCTGGAGTTCTAAGGCCCATTTGACAGTCCTTCCGGTTAGGTTTTCTATTTGGTCAAGCCATTTCGGAGCCAGGTGGTCGGTGATTACGTCGAACCTATAGCCTTCGAGGTAGCATCGCAATTTCCGTATTCCCCAGACAATGGCCAAACACTCTTTTTCCGTGGGTGAATAATTCAACTCCGCGGGATAGAGCTTGCGGCTGATTCGTTCGTGGCCGTCGATCTCCTGGGTTAGAACTCCCCCGAGTCCGTAGTTGCTGGCGTCAGTCTTTAGTGTCATCTTGACGGAGAAATCTGTGCATGCCAGCAGGGGTGTGTCTGTCAGTAAACTTTTCAGGAGATCGAAGGCACTCTGTTCCTCCGGCTCCCACTTCCAACGTTGGTTTTTCCTCAGCAGGTTCGTCATGGGCTGGACAACTGAGGCGAAGTTGGGCACGAATCGCGGTATCATGAGGCCATCCAGCAGGTTGAGTCCGACCCTGTGAGGGTGGGCGGTGAGCTGTCGCATTTTTAGAGGCGTGGTTATAGTTGTTTCTCCCGAGGTTCCGCTTCTGGACGGCCTCGAACTCAGTTGCCAACTGAGCCACTTCCCCAATGGTCCGGAACTCGCTACCTCGGATATACATCTTGTATTCTGGCGCGACATTTTCGTATAACGTATTCAGTTCTTGGGTTTCGTTGTAGCCCGCATGGCGCAGTTGCTCACGACTCCATATCTGGTCGTCCAAGCGCTGGAGGTATCGGGGTGGAAGGAAAAACTCGAGGAATTCGCGCCGAAATGTGATCCAATCAGCCCCTTGGAGGCGGCTTGTTTGGAACCATTTGTCCGCTCTGCTCGTCAGCAGCTCTGCCATGGGTCGAGCAAGGAGTCCTAGGTCGATCCCGTAGAATAAGGCCCGGCTTTCGACCTGCTCGACGAAGGCTAAGGGGTCTGAACACCCATCGAATTGGAGGCCCCATTTACGAATTCGTTCTGGGACGCAAGCAACCTCGCGGCGGTTCCGGTCGTGGCTCGGCTCCATAAAAGTTTCTTAGTTAGTTATCACCGGAGAGGGGCCAGTAATAACGAAGCTAGGGGTGGTTCGAGACCGGCCTACGGAGGAGACGCCGGGGCTTAATCCGGCGCTTATGTTCGCGGCGGGGCCGCTAATGCCAGGCTTGTCTTCCCCCAAAGGTACGGGGCTCGGGGCACGTGTGGTAAATTGACTTCCTAGGTCGGCGAGTCGAGCCCAAACCTCTTGGGTTTGTTCAGAGTCCCTAACTAGGGTGACATAGTTTCGCCGCAACTCGTCGACGACTCCTTCGGCGGAGAACCCGAATTCGTCAGCAAAGGCTAGTAATTCGGCCTTCAAGCGGGAATAAATCCACCGCGAGGGGACCCCTGTATTTTTAAGCAAGCGTGGAACGGTCGTGGTCCATGTTTGCAGAGTGTCTTTGATGTGTTGTCGTCTTGGAATAAGGTCTTCGTTGGTTGGTCTTTACTGGACTTCTTGGGCTATATGTTTGTATTTTCACAGACACTCGATCGCGTGGATCGCACGGTTGGGGTACTTTTGTTCTAGTTTTCGATTGTTTTCGCGGAATCTTTAGGTTATGTCACTCGTCCTGGGGCTATGCATCCCCATACAGGTGGCAATTTTCCTGGTCTTTCTCCCTATCAGGTCCCTGTTTGGGCGCCACTTGGGAAAACCACTTCTCTGGGAAAACCTCAATTGGGGCAAGGAACCTTTACAAGAAATGTATATAGAAGGGTGGAACTTGTAGTAGGAATTTGTATGGGAGGTGGTAGGACGCCTAGAGACAGGTAACCTAGAGGTAAAGGTTTTCGCACAGTTTTCAGTCGTCTCGAATGCTTCCTTGTGTGGGAGCCGTAAATGGAACCGATCGTACCGCGAGGTTGACGACCCGAGATGTACATTAGGACGCCGCCTGGCGGCCTGTGGTATACGCACGGTTCGGATACGCAAGGCTGACTTGAGTCCCCGGCGGATCGGTGCGTATCTCTCCGTGTGTGTCGGTAGTGGTGTGCCGGAGGGATGCTCGAGCACACGTCCACTCTCGGCGAAAAGTCAAAACTAAAGAGAGCGAGTTTAGGAATCAGAGATCGCACTTCAGTGCGCTGAACCAGTTCCCCGATATCGATTGGGCTATCGATCGCGGGCCTCACGAGCGCGATAACGAGTTGGGGGGCTTTGTCTAGGGTGCGTGTCTTGTCTCAAAATTAATACTAGTTTAATTAGTTTCCCTAGTTCCTATTATTTCAATTCATATCACGGGGACTTCATGTCCGATCTTAAAGCTAATAACACGACTATGACTAAGATTACAATGAAATGTAATAAACTAGATATTCGTATGGTGACTCCGATGATGCTCGTCATGACTCGTGGGATTTGTGCGCCCTCGATTTAGGGCGTTACAAAGCATAGGATGTGATGGAAAAGGCAGTTGAAAACAAAAAAAAAGGGTTTCACCAAGATTTTCTAAATTAGGCACCTTCATGGTAATGCTATTGCTTACATTGTTCTGTCAAGAGTCACAGGCAGCAGCAATAAAATACGAGAATGAATCATTTAGCATTCAAAATATAAATAAGACGGCTGCCATATACTTAGATCCACTGGGAGATGTAGAAATTATAAGCGCATCATGGAACCTGGTGATTTATTATAATATGGATGCCTATTTTCACATAATTAAGAAAATTGTTTGCGGGAAGCTTTATAGCTTCGAGCATCAATGCAATATCGTTTTAGATAATATGCAAAATCAGTTAATGGAACTAAAGGAAAGTAATAATCTATTCATGATGCAAAAGAGATGAAGAAGGAAACGTGCTCCTTTCGAATTCATGGGTTCATTATATCATATTTTATATGGAATAATGGATGCTTCTAACTAGAATAAAATATGAGAAATCTAGTAGAAAATTTAAATGAGTTAGTTCAGGAGCAAACGACTGAAGACATTAACGATAACTTTAAGAATATGCATACAAGAATTAAAAATATGACTGAAGTTCTTAAAGAAAGTTATTATGTTTATAAGGACAACAACTTAACTCATTAATTGAAGAAGGTGAAAGGGTGCAGGCAGCAATCTTAAGTCTGTTAATTAACATTAATCATTAAACACAAACATCCTTAAGCCAAATCAATTACGAAATGAGATATCCAAAATTCGAGGTAGCCTTTTCGAAGCATTAGTTTTTCCAGGGAGAAAGTCAGGTACTGAGCTTAAGGAAGTATATACGCTATTGACAGCTAGGGGATTATTTATCGAAAATAAGTTGATTATAAACTTCCTCTGTTTAGTAGACATCCATCTAAGCTGCTTAGAATTATTCCTTTACCAATACAGAATGAAGACAGAATGATTATGGTTCATATTACTTCAGAATATTTAATTTATAACTTTAAAATCGATTCTTATCACGTCCGAATCAACTTTAAGTCAGTGTCAAAGATGGCAGCAAAATAAGAGAATTTGCAAGGGAAGTTGGCCTTGGAATTCTCCGAATGACAATTCTTGTGAAGTAAAACCACTTAACCCAAACACAGTTTCAAACTGTGTATACAAAACAGTAATAGATTCTTCTTATTGGACTGAAGGACTAAAGGTTCCCTTTAATTCCAAGATAAGAGTACAGTATACGAATGCACAAATTTAGTTACTTGATTTACCAAGGCAAGGAACTCTAAGTATTGCGCCAAATTGTACTGCTAGGACGGATGATAAGATTTTGATTGCCCATCATAACTTTCAATCTGAAAGTGAAGAAGTTTTATTATTATCGTAGATAGGAGATATTAGTCAAATCCCAAAGGTTGTTTGGGATCCATTGAAATTGGATTCCATTAATCATATTATGGAGATTGCACGCCTAAATAAAGAAATTAAATATTTAAAAAAAAATCATATTCAATTAAAAGATTTGCTTTTTCATCATATTTCCGGACATGCATCTTTAGGAATCGGATTAATAATAACAATAATCATGGTAATATATGCCATAAGAAAATGTGCTACAAGGCATCGATTGCAAGCCATTACTTTCGCCGGACCGTTGCAAGGTGTCTTATAATAAGTTAAAAGCAAATAAATAAAAAAAGCCAATCAAAAAATACAGTCCACTAATTTTATGTTTGCGTTGTTAACGAAAAGAATTGATGTATTAATAACCTGTACACCTCACCTTGCCGGCCCTTGGCAAAATGTTCAAGAAGAACACTAATTGTCATAAATATAAGATTTTACGAGCTCTGGTTCTGTCAATATATATAAATCTATTTAGAGCCGTAAATAACGATCTGTAACTTAAAACCAACAAGGGTGCAGTGCCGAACAATTGTAATCTTAAGTACAGGCCACTTGAGACTGACCATAAATATAGTTTTCACACTGCACAAAAGGCCGCCTTGCGGGAGACCGTTGATAAGGCTCCCGCTCAGGCAAAGATAAGTATATTATAAGAATTTTATGTTATGTTACGGCAGACATAAACAATATTCAAACTTTTAAACAAAGGGTCCAGCCTGAGGACCCATTCGTGAGCATAAAAGCTTTGACCAATCCAAATTAATTAAACATAAGATGCAGCGTAGAAACCATTTCATCCGGCCACAGTTTTGACAAATCCAAATTCTCTAATTAAAGTTCACTTTCGCTGCTTGCGTCGCAATTGCATTAATGCAATTTGTAAAATCAGTTTAAAATTGGGAATTTAACTATAAAGAACTTTACCAAATAAATTCCGCTGTATATTAAAATAAAAATCGATTTTTTTTTAATAAATCCCGAAGCGTAAAAGTGATGCTTAAAAAGTTTACCGGGCCCACTATAACGGCAAAACAAAATTAAAATTCAGAATACATGGAAGATAGCGGTTTTCGGTTTCAACGCGTCAAGCCGTCTGTTGGGGCACATTTTAATTTTGCGACCCTATAAAGTATAAAGTTACGTAAGCGAAGACTTAGTAAAATAAAATCAGTTTTTATACAAAGGATCAAACATGAAGGTTGTTTTTCCTTATTGCAGGAATCCCTTTCACTGATCAATGTATCTCTTAATTCCTTACTAATCAATTAGAGAAATGTCAACAAACATTTGTATCAGAAAATTAATCTATAAAATATATTGAGCCTAACATCATTATTATTTATAATTTAAGTGAAACACAAATTAAACAAGATTGCGAAATGTTCAACAAAACAATTCAGACAACAATATAATACAACTAAGTCAATGCACTTTAGAAATAAGAGAACAAAAATTATTCACGACTTCAAAGAAAATAAATGATTATAAAATATTATCCAGCACTTATGTAACTTTATATGAATCAATACGATTGCTAAAACTTAAAAATTCGATTATCTATAACAAAAACAAGAATCAATTTATAAATGGATTGTTTTCACTATTCTAATAATTATAATTTTAAGCATCACTACTTACATCATAATCAAAATAGAAATTTTGTTTAAATTCGACAAGGATGTTGAATCTTCTAAGGGAGGGGCGAGTGACGTACACGTTAATACCCTGGAAACCAAACCATTTGTGACGGTTTGTCGTTGTCGGGATGGCTCAGGGATGGCCAAGGTTCTTCACAGGAATTTGTTTGTGTCAGGCGTGGTTGCTGAAAGAGAGTTCCGACCCAGCCCAGAGTAGAAGTCGTGGGGAATTACTTAGTAATTAACTAGGTTTATTTCAGTAAGATTCTTGACTTTTGATTAATTCTGACTAACGGGTTCTCCTGACTGGCGGTGTGCAGCCCTTGCTACTTTCGCTTCCTTCGTCCAATCCGACTGCCGGGTGATAAGAGTCGTCCCGCTGCTCGAAAGGCACAGCACGGGATTACGGCTGCTAGTAGAGTAAACAGATACTGGTCGCCGCGTAGAGAGCCTGAAATAATAGTAGGTTGCTTGGGGACCCTGAAGTCAGTCACAAGCGAGAGAAAGTATGTTGCTTGGGGACCCTGAAGTCAGCCACAAGAGAGAGAATAGGTTGCTTGGGGACCCTGAAGTCAGGCACAAGAGAGAGAATAGGTTGCTTCGGGACCCTGAAGTCAGCCACAAGAGAGAGAATAGGTTACTTGGGGACCCTGAAGTCAGCCATAAGAGAGAGAATAAGTTGCTTGTGGACCCTGAAGTCAGCCACAAGAGAGAGAATAAGTTGCTTGGGGACCCTGAAGTCAGCCACAAGAGAGAGAGAATAAGTTGCCTGGGGACCCTGAAGTCAGCCACAAGGGAGAGAATAAGTTGCTTGGGGACCCTGAACTCAGCCACAAGAGAGAGAGAGAGTTGCTTGGGACCCTGAAGTCAGCCACCAGAGAGAGAGAGAGTTGCTTGGGGACCATGAAGTCAGCCACAAGAGAGAGTGAGAGTTGCTTGGGGACCGAGCCGTAAGGAGGCTTGATCCTGAAATCAGACGTCTCCTAGTGATCGGATCGGCAAGCCGAGCCGGGCTTAAGAAGGGTAGTGGGAGGAGGAAGTATTACGGGAACTAACTACAATTTATAAGCGGACTTGGATCGAATGATCTAGTCCACCAAAAAGTTACTTTGCTGCTCACCACCACTGGGGAGTTGCCCGTGGTCCGCCTTATATAGGGCTCGGCGAGATCTAGTGTGCCCCTACGCGCGAAATCGTTGGCGCGCGAATTACAGTATCTAGGTATACTGTGGGTTAAGTCCCAGGGGTGTTTTCAGTATCTAGGTATATTGCGAGTGAGTCCAATGGGTGTTTTCAGTAATATTCGATAAGTTTTAATAAATCAGAACCTCTTTCGTCTTCGGTCAAAATTATAATGAATCTTTATTGTCTTCGAAACTAAGAACTAACTTATGAAATAAGTGCGAATGAGAATGGAATGGAAAACGGGAAGAGGGGAATTTGCACATCTTGCATATTTGCGTGGCTGTCGATGCGGCTGGTTTCGGGTGACGGAGAGACGGCTGGCTCTGGGTGACGAAAGGACGGCTGGCTCCGCTAGCTTCCGCTGGTCTCCAGACTCAGCGTTTGTGCACACAGTGAATGGGTTAATGACCATTCATCTGTGTCGCTGAGGCTTTGGGGGCGGCGGTGTGTCCGCAACAATGTGTGCGGTAACTCCTCCCCCCCTAGAGTGGAGAGAGGGCCATAGCGAAGGAATGGTCGGCTCCACAAAGGTAGGTACAGGTGTAGGTTGCGGGAAAAAGATCGTCTTTGGTCTATTGCATATTCGGAGGATGACGATGAGGACTAAGATCAGTAATATTGTCGAATATATGGCTGTAAATTTATAATGTGTTGCATTGTCCATGTTGGTGATCTTCCCAGCTGTCGATAGGGTTTCTAGGTGTAGCTTCTCCAGCGATAGTGTTTTGATGGTTTGATTTTTTGTAATCTTGTCGACTGGTGGGAGTACAAAAGTAAAGTGGTCGTGTTCTATAAATTCTCTGTCGCTGTATTCCACGTCGTTTAACCATACTGTACAATTATTGTACCGTAGTATGTAGGAGCCATCCAGCTGTGTCTCGTCATAGCACGTTGATTTAAGGGTGACGTTTTGTCCGTTGAAAATAAAGATAAAACCTTTTTCGGCTTCAAATATGTTCATTTCGTATTCTGTGTCCATTACATCGCATTCTGTTTCCTTTGCGTTCTTGACGATGTCCGACAGCCATCTGTTGTTTTTGGTCACCATATCCATATGCGTTTTTTCGCAGAAAAACTCCCGCTCCACTTTAAGACAGCTTTCATGAAATTGGTGAAAGGTGTTGTTGGCATGTGCCAGGAATTCCGGGGAAATGATGAAGTGTGAGTTGTTTAATGGTAAGGGAACAATATGAGTGAATTTATAAATTTTTGTATCGAATATTGGTATCTTAACGTTAAACAATAATTTGGTATTGAAAGTATAACATGATGGTATAAGAATGTTATAGATGTGTTCATCTAATTGTAAGTTAATATTTTGAATGCTTAACATATTTCTAATAGAATTAATTTGTTCTTTGTTGAATAAAAATTTTGGGATTAATCCTAATTTGCTAGCCAAAAGGCTTTCTGCTATATTATTAATGTGTTCTGTTAGAGTGTCGATGTTAAAGTTTATTCGGTTAATATATTGTAGTGTGTATATATTTTCTCTATCCTCTCTGAGTTCTTTGAAGATTGAATTCTGTGCTGTATCCAAAAAGTGTTGTAGTTTGGCTTGTTCCCTATTAATGTGTTCTGTAATGTTGTTGAACCTAATAATAACTTGTTTATCGAAGTTTACTTGTTTTTCTTGATCATTCTTCAAGGCATGGGATGTTTCTTTTAGGGTTTTTATCTCGGCAAGAATGTTCTGGCCATCATTGTCATCTAAATTTCCTGATATTGATTTGAAAATGGTTCCTAGGCCATTTATCAAACCTCTTTTACTCCTTACGTGTGGAAGTAAGGTGTCTATTCTGTCTTCTAATTGTTGTAGTTTCCCTTGAATAATCTCTTCCGAAATTCTAAATGTTGTATCTAGTGTAAGGGCTTTTAATGTGTTTCTTATTTTGAGAACGCACTCCTTGAAGTCTTGGATGTCTACGACATGGGTCAGAATTTTATGATTTTGTGTCATGTGAGCGTTTCCCAGATGAATGAGTGCGAGAGGTGAGGATCCGTTGAGTCTTTCCAAAGAGAAAGACTGTGCGGTGGAATGGGTTGTTCTGGAATGAAGCAGGTTTACTGGGTGTTATTGTTTTTCCTGATTGTTTTTCTTATTTTCTGTTTGTGTAATTTTTGTTGTCTGGTTGTTATTAGTGTAACCCCTTTATCAGCTCTGACTTTGTGTAACGAAAATCTAGATGTTAGTTTGTTTCTCCTATTTTCTTTTCTGAATACCACATCGTCGCTTTCGACCTGAACTGGTGGTTCCCTTTCTTGATTTAACTTGGTCAATCTTTGTTCTGTTTTGTTACTTAATTGGTTCTGGATTTGAGGGTATAGTTCCCTTTTAAATTCGTTAAGTTTTGTTAAGTAATCATGGTGGTTGTCGAACTTCACTGTTTTTTCAAATATGTGAGTTCTACCATGGAAAAGTTCGAATGGTGTATGGGCGGTACTGGAATGTATCGCATTGTTATATGTTGTCAATACTTCCGCGAATATTTCTGCGTGGTCACATTGCAGTTGGAGTTCTTTTCTGCGGTTGACAATTATTCTATACAGTTCCGTGAACGTTGAATGAAGTCTTTCAACAGGTGCGTTTCCCGTTGATTGTTGAAACGAAGTCATATGAATGGTTATGTTGTACTGTGCCAGAAAATCGTTGAATAAGTTCCCTGAGAATTCCGCGCCTTGGTCAAAGACCAATTTTTTGGGTAAGCCAAAGGTACTGAAGAAATGTGAAAGTGCTGCGATAACCTTAATTGAGTTCCTATTTGTTAATGGGTATGCTTGCGCAAACTTCGAAAATTTGTC
Source organism: Drosophila rhopaloa (assembly GCF_018152115.1). NCBI lineage: Eukaryota > Metazoa > Arthropoda > Insecta > Diptera > Drosophilidae > Drosophila > Drosophila rhopaloa. The sequence goes on from NW_025335088.1 coordinate 452,737, forward strand.
GATGATGGTTAAATTATTCGTGTTATTGATTGTGTAGATGTCAATATGGACAACATCTAAAGGCCCTGATGGTGCAGGTGGGGCCTGCATGAAAGGTCTATGAGGTTGTCTATCATATTTAAGTGTTAGACAAATGTCACAGTCGTTGATTATTTGTGTAATAATTGCTTTCATACGCGGAAAATATACGTCCCTTTTGAGATGACTAAAGGTTTCATCGATTCCTCTATGGTTGCTATTAAGATGGTATAATTGAATTTTGCTCTTTTGTTCTTCTGTACTGGAAAGGTCGATTAAAAGTGATGTGCAACGACAGATGTTATATAAGTTATTCCCTGTAAAATAATTGTTGAACGCCTCTTCAATTATAAGAAAGACGTTATCCGGTGCCGAAATGGCATGTGTTTTGTTTGGTTTGAGAATAGTCTGAAGTATATTAGTGATTGAGTCAAACGTATATTCAGGTTCCGAGAAGGTTCGTCTTATTTTCTGGGGAAATGGTGTTATTATTTGTACTGGGATTGATGGCCCGATTCGGAAAACTATTTGGATATTAAAATAATTTAGTGGTTTTTGGACAACTGTTATTCTCGGTGGGTCTTCGTTTACATTTAAATTTGGTTCTATTCTGCTAAGTGCATCAGCAACAACATTTTGGGAGCCCTTTTTATAAACTACTTCGTAGTCATAAGCGGCCAGAGTGGTTTTCCACCGAAGTAATTTTGGGTTTTGACCCTTTAAATTTTCTAACCAGACTAATGGTTTATGGTCTGTTACTATTTTGAATCTGCGGCCGAAAAGGTAAGGTCTAAAGTGCCCTACGGACCAAACAATCGCTAGCATTTCTTTTTCTATTGTTGAATATCTAACTTCTGTGTCCGAGAGAGTTCGGCTGGCGAATGAGATAGGTCTATCATTTGTGTCTGGTCCCTGAGATAGTACCGCACCTATGGCATAATTACTCGCGTCTGTGGTCAATGTAAATGGTTTAGTAAAATCCGGGTAAGCCAGTATCGGGTCGTTACACAAGAGGTTCTTTGAATAAGCTACTGCTTCTTTAAACTCGTCGTCAATCACTATTGATTTCTTGCCCTTCAGTTGTCTAGTTATTGGTTTGGTTATTCCCGCGAAGTCCCTTATGAACTTCCTGTAATAACCTAATAAGCCTAGGAACGATTTAATTTCTCTAGTGGTTTTAGGGCAAGGAAAATCTTTTATCGCTTGGATTTTGTCTGGGTTAGGCTTAACTCCTTCCTGTGTAACAATGTGTCCCAAGAAATCAATTTCTTTCCTAAGGAAATTGCATTTAGATGGTTGTATTTCTAGAATTGCGTTTTGTAATCTGGTGAAAACTGATTTAATGTCTGTAATATGGCTTTGTAGGGAGGGGGAAAATATTATGATATCGTCGAGATAAACCAGGCAAACTTTCCCTACTAAATCGCCTAGGACGTTGTCCATAACGCGTTGGAACGTCGCAGGTGCGTTCTTGAGGCCGAAGGGCATCCTCGTAAACTCGTAATGTCCGTTTTCGACTGTAAATGCTGTTTTGTTTGCATCACGTGGATTCATTTCTATCTGGTGAAAACCGCTTGCCAAATCAATGGTTGTGAAATATTTGGTTTTCCCTATACTGTCCAATATGTCTGCTATATTAGGGATTGGATATCTATCTGAAATAGTTTTTTCGTTTAGTTTACGGAAATCTATAACTAGACGCCACTTTTTCTGGCCTGATGCATCGGATTTCTTGGGGACGACCCATACAGGTGCGCTCCAAGGGGAATGACTGTTTCTAATAATATTCTGTTGAAGCATCTTTGAAATTTGTTTCCGAACTTCCTCTTTATGAATAAATGGGTATCTATAGGATTTGGTGTGGATAGGTACATCGTCTACCGTTGGGATCGAGTGTTTAACGACGTTAGAAAATGTTAGTTGGTTATCTTCGTTATAGAAAAGTTTTTTGAACTGTTTGCAAAGTTTAATTAGGTTTTGTTTTTCTTCATTGTTCAAGTGCTCTGTTTGAATATCTAATTCTGACTGTGTGTCTGTGGGGTTCGGGCCTTCGCCAGCGAACATGCAGTATAAGTATTCGTAATCTTGTACAGGGGCTGATTCTGCCTGCAATGGTTCCTCTAAATATAATGTCTGGTCGTAGTCTGACATGTTGCATACTTCAAAGTGTGCAAAGCCTGCAACTGCGGTATAAAGACCACCTGTGATTGTTAAATCGTTGTTTAAGGTTGTATTCTCGAATAAAAAATCTCCCTCCATTAAATTCACAGGGAGTGGTAATCTAACCTTAGTGTTTAGTGGTATAGTATGCGTTGTGTCTACCGGGTTTGTGCTCGTTAAAATTGGTAGGGAAAACCTCGTCGTTTCTAGGATAGAATCTGCTATGTTTATTTTTGCATCTAGGCTACTTAAGAAATCCATGCCTAAGAGACCATTAAAATGAGGGTGGAAGTCAAACAAAAAGAATTTTGTTTTCTTCGTTGTGTCAAATTGCTCGAAAATAATTGAGTCTGTATATTCTTGGATTTGGAACTTGTTGAGAACGGTTTGGATGTTGATATGACTGTTTAATTTCTGAATATGGTCTTTTGTAATCAATGTTGGTTTTATAAAAGAGTACGTGGACCCGGTGTCTATAAGAAATTTATGTGGGTTTGTTGAAATGGATTTTGAGGATAAAATAACGTAAGGTAAAGATTTCCCATGGGATTTTTTGTTTAAGAAGCCGACTGGTTGTCCGAGGCTTCTTGTAAAAAATTTGCGCCATCATTGATGTTGCATGAGGCAGAAGGAGTATTGTTGTTTTGTTGGGAGGAAGAATTTGATCCCGAATTGTTTCGGAAAGGGTTCTGAGTTCTGGAAGAATGATTCTCCTGTCGATTTTGAGGCTGTTGACGAGTGTCGTTTCTCCTAGTGCTGTTGCTACCCGATTGTCTCTGATTTTGCTGGTGACGTTGATACGGGCGGTTCCGATCAACCGAATTTTCGCGATTGCGGTAATTTTGTTGATCATTTGAATTTTCGCGACGGCGATTATTTTGTTGCCCATCAGAGTTCTGGTAATAAAAGTTCTGTTCTATTTGTGCGATTTCGTAGGCTTTTTCTATAGATTCTGGATTTCGGGACCTGATAATTGTTTTAAGTGGGCCGTTTAATCCCACAACAAATGCATTGAGGCAAATGTCGGAGTATAGGGCGTGTTTTGCAGCTAAGTTTTGGGCATCGCGATCTGAATCATTGGTCAATGACACCAGTTGACTTCTCAACTTTGCTATTGCGAAAAAGAGTTTATTTATGGAAAGTCCGCTTGGTAAAGTTTGAATTTCGCGAATCAATATAGCCTCCGTCTTCTTGCTAGTGTAGAGTCGTTTAAGATTTGCTTTGATTTCATCCCATATAAGCGGTGTACCGCAAAGGTCCAATGCTTCATGTGCCTTGCCTTTTACTCTATTACGAATTGCCCTGAGAATCATTTGGCCGTACGGGGTCTGATCTACGGACCGAATGAGCATAAGTAATTCCTCAACACTGTCAATAAAAGTTTCTAGATTGTCGGAGGGACCCTCGTAAGTTGGCAAGTGTTGTACAAAACCCAATATATCTTTCGGACTTAAATTTGTGCTGACAATAGTCATCGAGTTGCTAACTGTGGGGCTGAGGGAGCCCGATGCGTTTCCAGAGTCTAAATTATTCATGTTGGTATTAGAGGGTGGTGCTTCTTGTTCTATTTGGTTATGCTGTTCTTCCTCCTCAAGTTCTCTTATGTCTATTAGACTACCTCCACTTCTCAAGCCTAATCTGGTTCTAAGTTTACTAGCTGCGCTAACTTTCTTTAACATTTAGTTATTCTTTCTCGTTATTTATGAGATTGATTATGAATATTATGATTTTAGTGATAAATTGTAAATGTCGTAATATTAATTGTAAATAATATCTAGTAAGTAAATTCTAGTTTTCTGTGACTTGCATAGATTTCGTAAAAATTTTAATTGTTGTGTGTTGTTCCAGTGGTATCTTCTCCCCGTGTCGTGTTTAGTGTTGACTGTAATATATGTATATATATGGGATTAGTGAATTGTTTTAATAAAGTAATTACATGACTATAGGTGAGTGAACTTATGGCGACTACAAGAGAGAACAATATTTTGGTAAAATAAAATACGGCGTAATTATTTGAACTGGATTTTTGCTGCATAGTGTATAATTGGTGTGTTCGTTTTATTAAATTCTTTTATTTGCGCTTGAATTGCTGTCTCAACGGTTTTGCTCGTTATGTCTTTGTGTGGCTTCATTGTGGCTGTTTTTTTTTTTTATGATGTGTGGGTGAATATATTGATAGGTGAATATATTGATTTCGTGATCCCGGTGCCTTATCAGAGTTTGATGTGCACATATTCGGTCACGGTTTTTTTTTTATTATGCATTTTTATTTTAACAATTTTAGGTGAATTAATTACGTGATCCCGGTGCCTTATCAGAGTTTGATGTGCACATATTCGGTCACGATTTTCTTATTAAGCATTTTTTATTTCAACAATTTTAGGTGAATATATTAATTGCGTGGTCCCGGTGCCTTATCAGAGTTTGATGTGCACATATTCGGTCACGATTTTCTTATTAAGCATTTTTTATTTCAACAATTTTAGGTGAATATATTAATTGCGTGGTCCCGGTGCCTTATCAGAGTTTGATGTGCACATATTCGGTCACGAATTATATTATTATTATTATTATTATTTGCATTCTGCTACATTTTGAACACTCACACTTATACACTTGCACGAATTTAATTGTTAATTGCAATTTATTTTGTTTTTCGCATTTTCTTGTTCTCTTTTGTTTTTTCTGCCATTAGTACACTTACCTGTCTTACAGAAATAGTATGATCAGGAGTTGGAGCATCTCTATCTCCAGGTTCAAGACCAGGCTGCGCCAATTACAGTATCTAGGTATACTGTGGGTTAAGTCCCAGGGGTGTTTTCAGTATCTAGGTATATTGCGAGTGAGTCCAATGGGTGTTTTCAGTAATATTCGATAAGTTTTAATAAATCAGAACCTCTTTCGTCTTCGGTCAAAATTATAATGAATCTTTATTGTCTTCGAAACTAAGAACTAACTTATGAAATAAGTGCGAATGAGAATGGAATGGAAAACGGGAAGAGGGGAATTTGCACATCTTGCATATTTGCGTGGCTGTCGATGCGGCTGGTTTCGGGTGACGGAGAGACGGCTGGCTCTGGGTGACGAAAGGACGGCTGGCTCCGCTAGCTTCCGCTGGTCTCCAGACTCAGCGTTTGTGCACACAGTGAATGGGTTAATGACCATTCATCTGTGTCGCTGAGGCTTGGGGGGCGGCGGTGTGTCCGCAACAATGTGTGCGGTAACTCGCGCGCGTTCTTAGTTTGAATTTGAATTAAACGCTCCTTTCGTTTAACTTTTTTAGTCTCTTTTTATTTACATCTTGTTTTTGTGCGCGCAGCGTCACACATTATTCCAATTGTCAATAACATATGTCATGAGCCTACAATTGCAGTTATTCATATCAATTCGACATAAACATTTTAACCCTTTAGACATAAATCTTTCCCACGCCTTCGATCGGCGGCACTCTAACTATAAACATTTCACACGCCTTTATCAATGACGGCAGACATAAACAATATTCAAACTTTTAAACAAAGGGTCCAGCCTGAGAGCCCATTCGTGATCATAAAAGCTTTGACCAATCCAAATTTATTAAACATAAGATGCAGCGTAGAAACCATTTCATCCGGCCACAGTTTTGACAAATCCAAATTCTCTAATTAAAGTCCACTTTCGCTGCTTGCGTCGCAATTGCAATAATGCAATTTGTAAAATCAGTTTAAAATTGGGAATTTAACTATAAAGAACTTTACCAAATAAATTCCGCTGTATATTAAAAAAAAAATCGATTTTTTTTTAATAAATCCCGAAGCGTAAAAGTGATGCTTAAAAAGTTTACCGGGCCCACTATAACGGCAAAACAAAATTAAAATTCAGAATACATGGAAGATAGCGGTTTTCGGTTTCAACGCGTCAAGCCGTCTGTTGGGGCACATTTTAATTTTGCGACCCTGTAAAGTATAAATTGTGATCTGCATCACTGGTTGATATAGCCATGTCCATCTGTCCTCCTTTATAGATGCGGGTTGCGTATTTTTATACCGTTGCAGGGGGTATTATAATTTCAGTCACAACGCAGTGAAGAAGACATTTCCGACCCTATAAAGTATATATATTCCTGATCAGCATGACCAGGTGAGTCGATCTAGCCATGTCCGTCTGTTCGTCCGTCCGTCCGATTATACACAAACTAGTCCCTCAGTTTTAAAGCTATCTGCTTGAAACTTTCCCAAAAGTTGTCTTTCTATTGCAGGTTGTATATAAGTCGGAATCGGAATCATATAGCTCCCATAGAAACAATCGGAAAAAAGAATTCAAAAAAATTATAACTTTGTTGTTTTTTTAAATTATTTTTTTTGTTCTTTGAGATTTGGTAATATTTAATATTATGGAATTACGGTTTTTATTAAATTAAAATCGGTCAACAATATCATACTGCTGCCATAGAAACATGGCGCAAAATCGACATAGCTTCATTGTTTTTAGTAATATAGGCATAGAAATCGAAATGTATTAGATGAACTTATTATTTGGAACATGCATTATATGTTATTTCAGGCGGCTAAAGCATCCAAATCCAATAAATATTATTGCTATATCGACATGTGACCCTGACCAATATGCCGATAGAATAAAATATTATAACCATATTGTATTTGCCACATTTAAAATGTTTAAAATGTCAAAAAATTATTTTTATAAGATACATAAAATATAAGATATCATTTCGAAGCTTCTGGGGGATCTTCTTTTTCCGAGACATATGCTTTTGGAGAAATTTCTTCACCAGATTACTAAAAAAATAAACAATAATTCAAAAAATTTTTGATTTAATATTTAACACATACAACAAAACGGTTTATTTGAGTTTTTGGGCTGCTCTCCAGATGAGTGTCAGAGGTTTTCATTTTTTCAAAGCGCTCCCGTATACTAAATTTAAAAAGAAAATGTTATTCATAGTTATTTAGAAGCTTGTTGGAACTTACGTTTTCGCACTTTCAATGGACTCGTTTGAAACTAGCTGTGAATAATCGTCTACTCGTCCTTCGTTAAGCTCGCGTTCTATTTCGTTTATTTGCCATTTTTCAAACTTCGCTCTTAGTTGCTTAGCACGAGCTGCATTTTGAGCCTGTAAAACAATAAAAACCTTATTTTTCGGTACGACTATATGCCATAAGATGCAGTTTTAATTAACTAATGTGACTAAATATTAGATTTGGATGAAAATTATATTTATATTAACATAATAGATTTTGAGGAGTCTTAAAACTCCCCAGCTCAACTCCAGTTTAAACGGACCTTGGTCCAAGGCAAGCTGAGAGACCCTCACACGGCAAGGCAACATGGTCAAACGGTTACAGGCGGATTTCTGACCTGCTCAAAGAGGACGCATCGTGAATTAACGGTGTGGCGGTGCTCATTGGACCAAGGTTGCAAGTGAAATCAAGTGCCGAAGGATCAATATCCCAAAGTCAAGACGCAGAACGGCGACGAGTCTACAAGGCTGAGGCTACAACGCTGAGATCCATTGATGCTAGGTCGTAGTAAAATCGATCTTAAGGAGTCCTTGCTTGGAGTCCGGCGATAAAGGTGAAATTAGTTCTACCTGCTAGGCGAGACACTTAGCCGATCTCCAGAAGCTTGCGATAAGGGGGCTTGTGGCTGGGCGATAAGGCGGACCATAGTTCAACCTGTTAGGCGATACAACTTGGCGGCCCCGGTAGGGAGGTTGGCATAACATTCAAAGTCAACCCAGGAGCGATGCCGCCGCAGACAACGAGGAGCGACGCTGCAAAGGACAGCGACATGGAGCAGCAGCAGTAGCAATAAGACTATAGTAAAGAAGACTAATTATCCAGTACTATTTCCACCGACCCTTGAGTCTTCATTTGGAAAGAAGGCACAACAGCTTCGGGTTTCTAAAGGAAGAGTTGAAGAGTCTGGTAGACCGAAAGGGCACATCGCCATGAAGGACGATCAGCCGGTCAACCAGTGTTACTATCCTTTAAATCCAAAAAGGCAGTTCGAGATTAACACCATTGTAAACGTAGATTTCCGGAAAATAAACGCAAGGCCCGTAAAGGACACGTATCCAATGCAGATGACAAACTACTACTACAAACTACCCGATTTAACCAAGACGTTTGTGCTGCAGACCGACGCCGATTATAAGCTCAGTGCTATTACACAAAATTCCGCCCAAGGCGAGCGGGCGATCTCATATTCCAGGTAGTCCTTGAATGGATGGGAAAGAAATGTTAATGCAACTGAGTATGAATGATTAACAATTGTGTGGCCCAAAAGGAACTTAAATACTGTACCTAGAGGGCTACCAAAGGGATACCAAGTCACAGGCCCTGAATTGGTTAAATAGCATCGACCGGAACGATGGACTCTCTAACTGCAATAATAAGTCTTCGAAGTCGCGTTTAGGAAGACCTGCTTAATAAAGTGGCAGTCGCACTGTCGCGTCAGCCACTATCAGAAACTAGGGCAATATAAGGGGCAAGTCGAGTGTAACTGGATTAGGGTCATGAGAGGTAAGATATCGCAAAATCTCAACAAATATCCAGATTACTCAGTAGAAGCCAACCGGCTATATCGCTACATTCCTCACAGAACGATCAACAAGGATGTGACCTCATGAAAGCTGTGTGTACCGACTAGGTCTAGACAGTAAGTAATAGCCGAAAACCACGACATGCTGACGGCCGGTCAGCACATGGGCAGCCGAATACAATCGTGAGGGTTGCAGCAAGATACGCTGGAAAAAGCGATCCGGAAGCCAATCCACGCTAATGTGCCGGAGGTGTTGATTACCAACAACGAGTTGCAATTCACAAGCCGAGCGTTCAAGAGAGTTTTTGGAGAATTGGGTGTTCGACAACAATTTACAGCCCAGCGATCAGCATCTGTTTAAAGCTGCTATGATTGCTATGCTTATATTACTAACAAGAAAGGAAAGCTAACTTCGGGCGGAGCCGAAGTTGATATACCCTTGCAGAATACTCTGTAAATTATATTCTTCAAAATTATTTATAAGATACATTCTTAATACTTATAAAAAATCCCAACTTCTTAACTTTACAAACACCAAAGTTATGGCATTTCCGATCGTTCAGTTATATGGCAGGTATAAGATATAGTCGGGCGATTCTCATGAAATTGGTTAGGTCAGATTGATTGGCCAAAACTAAAACCCATAGTAAATCTTAACATCCTAACTTTACAAACACCAAAGTTAAGGCATTTCCGATCAATCAGTTATATGGCAGCTATAGGATATAGTCGTCCGATCCCGGCTGTTCCGACATATATACTGCGTGCAAAGAAAAGAAGGGTATGTGCCAAGTTTCAATTCGATATCTTTAAAACTGCGACTCTAGTTCGCGTAGAAACAGACAGACGGACAGACGGACATGGCTATATCAACTCAGGAGGTGATCCTGATCAAGAATATATATACTTTATAGGGTCGGAGATGTCTCCTTCACTGCGTTGCACACTTTTGACCAAAATTATAATACCCTCTGCAAGGGTATAAAAACAATGAAGCTATGTCGATTTTGCGCTGCATTTTGCCGTCGTTTCTATGGCAGCTATATGATATTGTTGTCCGATTTTAATTTAATTAAAGCTGTAATTCAATAATATTTAAGTCCCAAATCCCAAAGAATACAAAAAAAATTATTAAAAACAACAGTTATAATTTTTTTTTAAATTATTTATTACGATTGTTCCTATGGGAGCTATATGATATAGTCGCCCTATCCGGCTTGTTCCGACTTATATACTACCTGCAATAGAAAGGCAACTTTTGGGAAAGTTTCAAGCAGATAGCTTTAAAACTGACGGACTAGTTTCTAGTAATATAGGCATAGAAATCGAAATGTGGTCGATTTGTAATAACTGCAAGGGTATATAAACTTCGGCTTTCCTTTCTTGTTATAAATAAGACAACAATTCTTGAAAAAAGTTACAAAAATATCTACTAAAGTGGAAAAAAAAACAATTATTATTATTATTTCTTTTTAAATAAAACCGTCTGCAACGGTACGAGTATAATTTTGTTTTCTTGTATAGGTCGAATGTAACTATACACAATGGGTGCAGTTTATTTCTTAATTCAACCCACGTGGTTTGGTTACGTGTACTTCTTAAGTTTGCTGCTTTTGAGTTTTCATGTTTTGTCGAGCCTCTAAATTATCGAACCAAAATATAGCTAGTATCAAAAAGTTGAAAAAGACTCTATATCTAGTAAAGTGAGCTTCCAATGACCCAAATCGAAATTTACACTTAAAAAAGGTAAATCAGAGAGACTAACTGCTCCGGAAAACCAAAGAACATCAGACTAAGTCAAATTTCATACCAAGTAATAGCGTGAGGAATATATTCTAGACTATGCTCATATGCCACATCAAGGGACATTAATAATGAGTCAAAACTACCATTTAAGGATTGTGCATCTATTAACACGGAAGCGGTTGCATTGCGTTCCTTAATAAGAAGAAGTAAGTTAAAAGTTTATAAATGGATTTTTTGTCTCTTTCTTTTTGGCCTAGCCAAATAAAATATACAGATTAGTTGCAATTTATAAATAAATTTCAAATTTTACAGAAAACAAGAAAGGAAAGCTAACTTCGGTCGGAGCCGAAGTTGACATACCCTTGCAGAATACTCTTTAAATTATATTCTCCAAAATTATTCATATGATGCATTCTTAATACTCATAAAAAATCCCAACTTCCTAACTTTAAAAACACCAAAGTTATGGCATTTTCAATCGTTCAGTTATATGGCAGCTATAGGATATAGTCAGCCGATCCTTATGAAATTTGGTAGGTCGGATTGATTGGCCAAAAATAAAGCCCATTGAAAATCCCAACTTAACAAACACCAAAGTTATGACATTTCCGATCAATCAGTTATATGGCAGCTAGAGGATAAAGTCGGCCGATCCTCCTGAAATTTGGTAGGTCGGATTGATTGGTCAAATGTAAAACCCATAGGAAATCCCAGCTTCCTAACTTTGCAAACACCAAAGTTATGGCATTTCCGATCAATCAGTTATATGGCAGCTATAGGATATAGTCGGCCGATCCCGGCCTTTCCGACATATATACTGCGTGCAAAGGAAAGAAGGGTGTGTGCAAAGTTTCAATTCGATATCTTTAAAACTGAGAGACTAGTTTGCGTAGAAACAGACAGACGGACAGACAGACGGACAGACGGACAGACGGACATGGCTATATCAACTCAGGAGGTGATCCTGATCAAGAATATATATACTTTATAGGGTCGGAGATGTCTCCTTCACTGCGTTGCACACTTTTGACCAAAATTATAATACCCTGCAAGGGTATAAAAATCAGATCTTAAAGCCGTAAGCTGGCCATGAGAATTATTGATTTTCGTAAAACTTACCTCATAAAGCGACTGATCCTTAATAATTGAGTTAGGGGGAATATTTTCAAAACCATTTTCATCTTCATCACTGTTCTGCTCGCTTTCACTGTCGTTTTCCTCCTCAGATTCTGATCTATTGAAATTGTTACCGATTTCAGGTGGTGGAGTAAAGCACTTCATTGGTTTCGGGTTCCTTTCCTTGATTTCATCATTCATTTTTTGTTCTTCCATTTCGCGAAACTTGCTTAAAATTGTTGACGTTGTTTTAGTTTTCTGTAAAACGTTATCATTAAATAGGGCCGATTGATTTGAGCTATCCGTGTCGGAATCCGGAGTTGGGAACTTAACAACACCCTCACGTGGTGGTGTCATGCGAAATTGTTTTTTTTTATTTTCAGCAGGCAAATATGTTTCGAAAAATTTGAACCTTTCTATTAACTCTTCGGTGGTAACTTTAACTTCATCTGGCTTTGAGTCGGATTTGATAACGTCAACATCAGTATTCTGTGTATTTGAGAAAAACTTTAGCTTGAAAACGTTATTACATTTTTTTAAACTACCTCTGGACACAATTGATTATGACTTTGAATTTTGTTATCAGGACGGTTATTTTGCATCCGGTTGTTGCTTACACTGGAAGTAATATTTGCATCAAGCTCCATAAAAATACTTCGTGATGCTTTACTTATGGCTGCATTATTAACAAAAATGTATGTAGGGAATAAAAAATATTTATATTAATTATATTTACTATACACATACCAGATTCAAAAACGTCCGCATCTTTCTGCACACCACAAATGGCTTCTTTCAGTTGAACTCCTTTGTCGTTAAAAACTTCGCCATTCTCAAATCGATCCTTTATTAATTGAGTGGGCTTAATGACATTAATATCTGGAGTCTTACCCACCGAAGAAATGCACTGTTCTGATTCAGCAACAGCTAGTTGGTACATTTCTTTTATTTTAGCTTGTTTACCCAAAAACAAACGGGATCTAATGCTCTGTATTTCCTGTTTTCTTTCTTCGCGACGTTCCTCTCGTATTATCGTTTCTCCTTGCTCAAATTTCGATCTTATATCGTTCATTGCTTCTCCTAAGCCCACAGGTCTTTCCCTTTCAATATCCTTTCTGGTGCAAAACAGTTCCATATCGCTATCGTCTTCCGTAATCAAATAATTATCACCACTGTTGTTAATATCATCTAATTTTCCTGATTCCACATTTGGTATCCCGAGCTTATGAAGTTTGCTTAGCGTGGACTTTATTGACTTGCTAAAATTAATAGCAGTATCTTGACGTTCTTGTAAGGGATTATTTTGTCCGTTGTACCCGTTTTCAAATACTTCAAACTTTGAGCGTACATTTAGTTGTTGAAGTTCGTCTAGCCCAAGGTTTGGTTTATCAGATGCTGCAAAATTAATACAAATTATTGAATATTTGTCTAGTAACGGTGATAATAAAAGCTTATTAGAAAATATAAAAATATCTATTTTTCATCTTACACTACCTTCCAATATATTTTCAGATGGCTTATCCCTTTGCGGAGATATTTTAATTTGAGTCAAAAATTTGCCACATTGTACCCTTGCAGAGAGTATTATAATATTGATCAAAAGTGTGCAACGCAGTGAAGGAGACATCTCCGACCCTATAAAATATATATATTCTTGATCAGGGTCGCGTCCTGAGTTTATATAAGCATGTCCGTCTGTCTGTTTCTACGCGAACTAGTCTCTCAGTTTTAAAGATATCGAATTTAAACTTTGCACACACCCTTCTTTCCTTTGCACGCAGTATATAAGTCGGAACGCCCCGGATCGGCCGACTATATCCTATAGCTGGCATATAACTGAACGATCGGAAATGCCATAACTTCGGTGTTTTTAAAGTTAGGAAGTTGGGACTTTTTATGAGTACTAAGAATGCATCATATAAATAATTTTGGAGAATATAATTTACAGAATATTCTGCAAGGGTATATCAACTTAGGCTCCGCACGAAGTTAGCTTTCCTTTCTTGTTTTAATTAAGATCATCAGCCGATTCGTCCCTATATATCTCTCTCTGTTTTAAAGCTTTGTGTCAAAGGCAGCTATAAAGCCTTGCATATACATACATATATTCTTAATCAGCATCACCACACAAGTCGCCACACGAAAACAAGTCCCTTAGTTTTAAAGCAAAATGTCTTATTTCTGTAACTAGTCGGATTTGTTGTTAGATAGCGTAATTTTTATTGATTTCAGAATTTGAATTTTTGTTTTTATAAAAATCAGAAGACCAAGCTCCTATAGGAACTATGGAAAATTTATTAGAAATTAGAACCTGCTTCATTGCAATTAAGCAAAAAAATCGAAATAATATTAATTTGTTTTGTGTACAGCTTTTGCTCCTCTGTACTTGTCAGTCATGTCTTGTGTTTGTATGTTATTATTATTTTTATACCCTTGGAGAAGGTATTACAAAATTGGTCGAAATTTTGTGACGCATTGAAGGACACATTTCCGATATCAAATATTTGTATTCTTGATCAGCATGACAATAATTTACTATTATTAATTATACCCGTTACTCGTAGAGTAAAAGGGTATATTGTATTCGTGCAAAAGTATGTAACAGCTAGAAGGAAGCGTTTCCGACCCTATAAAGTAAATATATTCTTGATCAGGGTCACTAGCCGAGTCGATATAGCCATGTCCGTCTGTCCGTCTGTCTGTCCGTATGAACGCTGAGATCTCGGAAACTATAAAAGCTAAAAGATTGGCATTTTGCATGTAGGTTTTAGGAGTTCCTACACATCGCAAGTTTATTTCAAAATGGTGCCACGCCCCCTCTGACGCCCACAAGCCTTAAGCTGTGGCCACAGTTTTGATGCTATTATGAAAATTTTAATTGATATGTATTTGTTTCGTCAATACCTATTATGGCCTAATAAAAGTTTGCCACGCCCACTCTAACGCCCAAAAACCCATTAAACGCTTAAGCCTGGCTAGCGCCTACATTTCCGCCTTTCATGGCGCCATCTAACGGATGACTTTGGAACAGCTGGCCAAGGTGCTCAACAGAGTCAACGTTAATTCTCGATAAGGATTTCTATTAAAGGAAATTGCGATGGTTTTCATTTGTCAATACCGAACTATATCCCAAGAACTATGCAAATCAAATCAAGTTAGCCAAGTTGGAGGTCTGAGTCAAACAATGGCGTATGTGTGTATGTATGTAAGCATATACATATGTATGTATGTATTTACATTGTACACAGTTGCAATTGTTTAGCTGAGTAACGGGTATCTAATAGTCGAGGCACTCGACTATAGCGTTCTTTCTTGTTAAAGTTAGGAAGTTGAGATTTTTTATGAGTATTAAGAATGCATCATTTGAATAATTGTGGAGAATATAATTTACAGAATATTCTGCAAGGGTATATCAACTTCGGCTCCGCCCGAAGTTAGCTTTCCTTTCTTGTTATTTATAGTGATATACCTTCCTCTTTTTTTTTAACAAAACGTCTACGTAACGGAAACGACGCCCAACGTTAGGACATTTTTAACATACTTAGAGTTTTCACGTGCGGTATTATAAGAGGTGTACCGGAGGTGTGGTATATATTCCATATTTAACTGCCAAACAATATTTTTTGTTTTGAGAACATAGGACTTAGGTTTCTGTGAATTTTTTTTTTAAATATTATCTTTCATTATTCTTATAAAATGAAAATTACTGCGACAGTCTGAATTGAGAAGGCCCTGCGATTCGGATTTTGTCTCAGAATAGACGCACGACTTTAGGACTTTTATCTTGTTTAAAAGTACTTTAGAAATATGTGCGACAGACCATTTTATATAATTTAACTTAAATTGACCAGTACCAGGTCGTTTGAGAGGGTCGATTAAAAAAAAAAGAGGGAGGGCCGACGATACGGTAACGCATTTACAGACGCCATGGGGTTAAAATCCTCAATCTAAGGAGATGCGGTTATATCTCTTGTTTGCCACAACTGACTATGGTAGGGGAATTGACCGGAAACATACTGCCGAAAGTACCAGGCTACGCTTGGTCTTTTGTAAGGCTAGGGTCCGCCATTGCCTGGAAGTGATCGTATATTTAAAATATGTATATGTATATACAGTTACTGATAATAAAAGTGCCCGATAATTATAATCATAGAAAAATACACCACATATGTTAGATCAGAGCTGCTTTCCCGTGTATTAGCAGAGAATTGATAGAACGGCGCTAGGGGCACCGACATATAAAAAGATAACTTAAAAGCACTGATGGGAGCATTCATGTTGTCTTTGCTATCAAAAAATTTGGGGAAATTAAGAAGAGAGTGCAGATGAGTTTACCAATGGTTAAGAGGTGAACACGGAATGGGCAGGTGAAAAGGATCAGCAAGGACCAGGAGGCGCGGAGAAATCCAGACTTATCGCAATAATAAGACACCGGGTTGGCTGCGAGAGAAGCATATCCACACTTTGCGAAACAAGAAAAATTTGTAGGGTAGGGAACGCTTTTGGAATAAGTGACACATAGGGTATAATTATTCTCAGTCGGATTTTCGATTCTCAACCAAATTCAGGCTTGTCGATTATGACAATAATTATTACAAAAAAACCTACATTTTGAGAACAAGTAACACGTAACACTCCCACATTTAAACGACTCACCTATTGATATCATCGAAGAAGGCCTTCTTGTCGATGATGATAATGGTGTTAAGGGGCTAAGAACATTTTTTTTTGATTTGCTCAATTTTTACATGTTTATTTTTATTTTATATGTTTTTGTTCTTTACTTTGTTTGATTAATTAATTTTTTGTTTTTATTTCTTTTAATTATTTAGTTTATTATTTAAAAATATTTTTCTATGTTTGAAATTAAGATAAGTTTTCTTTCAGTGTGCAAATGCATTGTGCACACGGCATATTGTTAGCAAGACTTAAGCCTCAGCACTATCTTCTTTGATGATTTTTGGAAAAGTTTTGCGTCTGGCTAGAGTAGCTCTTTCCGTGAGTAATTTTAATTCCTCTGTTTTCCGATGTACCTTTTAAAATATGTATATGTATATATATATATATATGTATATACCTGGCCGACACGGCAATCCAAAGTATACGATTGTGAATTTTTATTTGGGTCCTATTAGTTAGATGCCAAAGTAAGAGTTGAAAGTACATGTGACTATGACCTGATTTTCCGCGCTGAAACTTGGCTTAACCGAGCAGATTAACGAACTTCAAAAGAAGGAATCGAGTCGAGGTCCTGCAGACCCGAACAATTTTTATTTTGCGAATTCCGGGTCAATATTCACCAGCTTGTGGATTATCAGCCGACATTGTAATGACGTTGGCAGATTACTCATTGATACTAATTTCCGTTACTACCTAAAGCTTAGTTCATCAGTATTTAGAGTGCTAAGGTTGTCAATCAGCTGGGTTTGTTAACAGGAAGGGTGCTTTAAAGGATATTCTCAACTACTTTGGCAAGACATGTCTGCCCATATACAAAGAAATTAGAAGACAATATAATTTAAATTTAAGATTGTTATACCCTTGCAGAGGCTATTATAATTTTGTTCAAAAGTGTGCAATGCAGTGAAGGAGACATCTCCGACCCTATAAAGTATATATATTCTTGATCGCCTCCTGAGTTGATATAGCCATGTCCGTCTGTCCGTCCGTCCGTCTGTCCGTCTGTATGTCAGTTTCAACGCAAACTAGTCTCTCAGTTTTAAAGATTTCGAATTGAAACTTTGCACACACCCTTCTTTCCTTTGCACGCAGTATATAAGACAGAACTGCCGGGATCGGACGACTATATCCTATAGCTGGCATATAACTGAACGATCGGAAATGACATAACTTTGGTGTTTGTAAAGTTAGGAAGGTGGGATTTTCTATGGGTTTTATTTTTATACCCTTGCAAAGAGTATTATAATTTCAGTCAAAACTTTGCAACGCAGTGAAGGAGACATTTCCGACCCTATAAAGTATATATATTCTTGATCAGCATCACCAGGAGAGTCGATCTAGCCATGTCCGTCTGTCCGTCTGTCCGTCCGTCTGTCCGTCTGTCCGTCCGTCCGTCCGTTTCTACGCAAACTAGTCCCTCAGTTTTAAAGCTATCTGTTTGAAACTTTCCCAAAAGTTGTCTTTCTATTGCAGGTAGTATATAAGTCGGAACGAGCCGGATCGGGCCACTATATCATATAGCTGCCATATAACTGCACGATCGGAAATTCCATAACTTTGGTGTTTTTAAGGTTAGGATTTTCTATGGGTTTTATTTTTGGCCAATCAGTCTGACCTACCAAATTTCATAAGGATCGGTTGACTATATCCTATAGCCGCCATATAACTGATTGATCGGAAATGCCATAACTTTGGTGTTTGTAAAGTTAGGAAGTTGGGATTTTTTATGAGTATTAAGAATGCATCATATGAATAATTTTGGATAATTTACATAGTATTCTGCAAGGGTATATCAACTTCGGCTCCGCCCGAAGTTAGCATTCTTTTTTTTTTTGTTTTTGTAATTATTTGGTAATTTAGAGATCATAGCTGCCATAACTTCTTGCAGGCCATTTTTCTTGGTTTTTTTCTGTTTTTACGTCCATTTTTAACCTAAGAAAAACTCTGCTCTGACCTCTCGCTCTTTTTCATAGATGACGAACAAAAACGATGATCTGTGTACTAGGCTTTAGGCTAATTATTATACCCTTGCAGAGGGTATTATAATTTTGGTCAAAAGTGTGCAACGCAGTGAAGGAGACATCTCCGACCATAAAAAGTATATATATTCTTGATCAGGATCACCTCCTGAGTTGATATAGCCATGTCCGTCTGTCCGTCTGTCTGTTTCTACGCAAACTAGTCTCTCAGTTTTAAAGCTATCGAGTTGAAACTTTACACACACCCTTCTTTCCTTTGCACGCAGTATATATGTCGGAACGGCCGGGATCGGCCGACTATATCCTATAGCTGCCATATAACTGATTGATCGGAAATGCATAACTTTGGTGTTTTTAAAGTTAGGAAGTTTGGATTTTTTATGACTATTAAGAATGCATCATATGAATTATTTTGGAGAATATAATTTACAGAGTATTCTGCAAGGGTATATCAACTTCGGCACCGCCCGAAGTTAGCTTTCCTTTCTTGTTATACCCGTTACTCGTAGAGTAAAAGGGTATATTGTATTCGTGCAAAAGTATGTAACAGCTAGAAGGAAGCGTTTCCGACCCTATAAAGTATATATATTCTTGATCAGGATCACTAGTCGAGTCGATCTAGCCATGTCCGTCTGTCCGTCTGTCTGTCCGTCTGTCTGTCTGTCTGTCTGTCTGTCCGTATGAACGCTGAGATCTCGGAAACTATAAAAGCTAGAAGATTGGCATTTTGCATGTAGATTTTAGAAGTTCCTACGTAGCGCAAGTTTGTTTCAAAATGGTGCCAGGCCCCCTTTAACGCCCACAATCGCTTATATACGATTTTAAAAATTTAAATATTTCGGAAAAGTAAAAATGCAGTTTTATTGTGTTTATCAATACCTATCGAAATGTAGAAGAAATTTTTCAAATCGGACCATTCGTTAAAAAGTTATATCCCTCGCACTCCCTTTACCTGAGTAACGGGTATCTGATAGTCGGGGCACCCGACTATAGCGTTCTCTCTTGTTTTTTTTTGATTTGAAACTATGAAAATTTAATTTTTGTAAATGGCACCACAAGATAATCTGACGAGTCAACCAGGCACGATTAGCTGGACTTTGCTTTGCAAATCCTTGCAAGGTATAATATTTTCATAATGTTTCTATCAAATAATAGGCCGTTCCTATTTTCAAAAACGGGTCGTAATTTCTTATTAAAGATCTCGGAAAAATGTCTCAGAAAGTTGTTTAAAGTTTAGAAATTTGAGAAAAACCGAAAAATTTTCATAATTCGATAGTTTTTATATTCACAAATATCTCCCTAAAAGGATTTTTCAAAACTCAAATTATTTTCAAAGTTATAGCCGTTTTAGTGACGTGGCAACTAGACCAGTTGAGCGAACGACTGGAACTTTAAACGCGTTTTTCTCGAAACTATGCGGTTGCCACTATATCTCAAGTTCTAATCAGTCGATTTACCTGAAATTTGGCATGAATATTCTTTAAATATATCTCTATCGCCGGAATCAACAAAATATAAAAATTTTAAATTTATAATATTTTTAAAAATTCGACAAAATGGAAAAATTAGTGAAAACAAGAAAGGAAAGCTAACTTCGGGCGGAGTCGAAGTTTATATACCCTTGCAGAATATTCTGTAAATTATATTCTGCAAAATTATTTATATGATACATTCTTAATACTCATAAAAAATCCCAACTTCCTAACTTTAAAAGCACCAAAGTTATGGCATTTCCAATCGTTCAGTTATATGGCAGCTATAAGATATAGTCGGCCGATCCTTATGAAACTTGGTAGGTCAAACTGATTGGCCAAAAATAAAACCCATAGAAAATCCCAACTTCCTAACTTTAAAAACACCAAAGTTATGGCATTTCCGATCGTTCAGTTATATAGCAGCTATATGATATAGTGGCCCGATCCGGCTCGTTCCGACTTATATACTACCTGCAATAGAAAGACAACTTTTGGGAAAGTTTCAAGCAGATAGCTTTAAAACTGAGGGACTAGTTTGCGTAGAAACGGACGGACGGACGGACAGACGGACAAACAGACAGACGGACGGACAGACGGACATGGCAAGATCGACTCTCCTGGTGATGCTGATCAAGAATATATATACTTTATAGGGTCGGAAATGTCTGCAAACTTTTGACTGAAATTATAATACCCTCTGCAAGGGTATAAAAATCGACTTTTTTCTTTGAGTTGCCGCTATTTCATGAAAAAAAAATATTTTTTTTGTGGTGCTTCATGTCATAGCGACATTCGTACTCATTAAGAATCTATCATTGTTTTATTTTTGAGACATCGACAAGCATAGAAATCATGGCGACCGGCAAGGAATAACTCAATGAAAACTAATTTTTTTTTTTTAAATTTATTTTAAGTTTAATAAACAAATGATAAAAAAACGGATAGTAAAAATATCTATTGCTTTTTTTTTATTAATTGTTAAAAAAAGGTCGAAATTCGAGCATCTAGACTAGAAGACCCCCTTAAAAGAGTCGAGTTTGGATCGAAGACCGACGGTCATAGGCAGCACGACTGTTTTGTTTTATATTGACTCTCAAACATTGTTATGATTCTTTTTTTTTTTTTTTTAACATTTGCATTTTATTTATTGGATTTTCTCTGAATTGAGACTAACAATAAGTATATAGAATCTTAAATTAAAATGCTATCTGACAGTCAAGGTGACTGGCGCGAAAATTATGGGGCTCTAATAACTATTGCTGAGCTGGAAGGTCATTGCGTTGCAATCGGGTCCGGATGGAAGCCCTGGCTAGGCCCCTGGCGAGCTGGTTTGGATGAGAAGTTAGCTTGGTGTGGTAGGACGCTTTTTGTTTTGATATTTCATCTTTTACGGGTAGAATGCCAAGATCTCTGTGGATGTTGTCGTCCCGAACATACCAAGGTGCCCCAATGATAGTTCTCAGGATTTTTGATTGTGCTCGCTGAATAATGTCGATGTTGCTGCTGCTCGCGTTTCCCCACAACTGGGAGCCGTAGGTCCAGACTGGCTTAAGCGTTGAATTGTAGAGCAGGACCTTGAAGTCCAGGCAGAGGGGGGAGCGCGCGTTTAAAAGCCAATGGAGACTGTTTGATTTTAGTTTTAGGTGAATTTTCTTAGCTTCGATATGTCTCCGCCATGTAAGTCTCCTGCCTAGGTGGATGTCAAGGTACGTTACATCGTCAGCTTGTGGAAGTGGCGTGTTATTCAGGGCTAGCGGGGGACACGTTTGTCTGTTAGGAGTAAACGTTATGTGTTTACACTTTTGCGCATTTATTTTTATACGCCAGTCTGATAACCACCTCTCCACTACAACGAGATGATTAGCTAGTAGTGCTGTTGCCTGAGTTGGGCATTTGGACCGACTTATGATCGCGGTATCGTCTGCGAATGTAGAAGTAGTTAGCCGCTCGTTCGTGGGAATATCTGCGGTGTAGAGGAGAAATAGAGTTGGACCAAGGGCGCTACCTTGGGGAACTCCAGCCTCTATAGCGTAGTCATCGGATGTTGTGGTGTTGCATCTCACGGCGAAGGCTCTGTTGTAAAGGTACGATTCCAGTATCCTGTGAGTGTTTCCTGGCAGGATCGTTCTGATTTTATGGATAAGGCCATCAAGCCAGACTCGGTCGAAAGCCTGTGCAACGTCAAGGAATACCGCACTGCAGTATTCCCGAAGCTCGAATGCAGTCCTTATTTCTGTTGTTAATCTGTTGACTTGCTCTATTGTTCCATGGCTTTCTCGAAAGCCAAATTGATGTGCTGGAATAACGTTGTGCTCTTTCAGATATGGAATGATGCGCGTCAGAAGGCATTTTTCGAGCAGTTTTGACAGACACGAGAGTAAACTTATCGGTCTATACGAAGCTGGTATTGTGTGATCTTTCCCTGGCTTTGGGATCATTATGATTACCGATTTTTTCCATTTTTTTGGGAAATAGCCAAGTCGTGTAATCCCGTTGAAGAGTTTACAAATAACCTCAACTGCACAGTTTGGAAGTTCGATTAACATTTTGGGAGTTATTTGATCACCGCCTGGGGCCTTTTTTGGTTTCAATTGCTCGCTGTTTACTTTTGCAATTTCATTTGGTTGAAACAGAATAGGCTCCGTCTCAGATTCAATTCGAATTGACGGCGATGGTAGTGCGAATGAATTAGTTGCAGGGTTTGGCTGAAAAACATTTCGAAGGTGTAAAGCAAATGTACAAGCTCTGTCTTTGTCGCTTCTGGCCCAGCTGCCTGAAGAGTCTCTTATGGGGATTACTGTTTCGGCCGGCGCACTTAGTTTTGGGTGGGCCCTCCACAAGGGATGCTTAGTGCTGGTGGGTGAAAGTTTCTCAATGTACTGGCGTTGTGCTTTTTCTTCTTCTTGCCTTAGAGCCCTGGTAAGTCTGCGACCAGCTTCTTTAAGACTTTGTTTTGAGGATGGCGATCTGCTGGTTTGCAAGTACGTCTCAAACGTCTTTTCTCCAGAACAAGCTGTTCGATTTCATGGTTAGTTTTGTGTTGGTGTGTGTGCCCATCCCTCCCTTGCGGTGTTGAGACAGACTCCAGGGCATCGGCGTAGCAGTCGATGTCCTCCTTGATGTTGAGCTGTGGAGTTAGTTCAATGTGGGAACTTACGTACTTTTTGAACTTCAGCCAGTTGGTTCGATGCGACGTCAGCCTGAAAGGGTGCTTGATTAATTCCGGGCTTTGAAGAAGAGTTATTAGCACTGGTGAGTGGTCCGATGATAGATCCAAAAGCGATTTTGCAGATATTAGATTGCGAGAGATGTTTTTTGTCACAGCAAAATCAATTAAATCAGGTAGTTTTCTAGGATCTGTAGGCCAGTATGTAGGGCTGCCTGGTGAAACGTAGTCCAGTTTGTTGCATGTTTTAATGAGTGCATTATATAGTTGCCTTCCTTTGGGGGTCACAAGGCGGGATCCCCAGTCCGTGTGCTTGGCGTTGTAATCTCCTGCTGCTATGAATCGCTCTCCAAGCGAATTGTAGAAGTCCATGAATTGGTCTTCGGAGACTGTAAAGCGGGGTGGGCAGTAGACAGCGGCAATGGCAAGGATGCAGTTGCCCAACTGTAATTTTATCGATGTAGCTTGCAGATGATTTTTAGCAAACCGTTGGTGAAAGTGGTGTTTGACGCGGTCTCTTATTAAGATTCCAGTGCCGCCATGCGCTTTACCATCTGGATGATCTGTGCCATAGAACGTGTATCCCCGTATTTGAAAGTTATATTTGCTGGTGAGATGCGTTTCTGCCAGCAACATAACGTCGATGTGGTTTTCGTTCAGAAATTGAGTTATTTCAGGTTTATGCCGTGAAACACCGTTGGCGTTCCACAGAGTTATTCGAAGGCTAGGAATGGTTTATTTGGACTGCTGAGCTGCAAGCATTTGTAGTAAGATATTTTGGTTTTGCATAAGGGTTTGCATGGTGGTTTTCATGAAGGACATAAATTCCATCATATTTTGTTGCAAAGTAATCATCATAGATTCCATGTTACTTTGTGGCTGTCCCATGGCCTGCTGGATGTTATCAATTTTCGGCTCTATGTGAGCTGTGCCTGATCTTAGAGCACTGGCGTAAGAAATTCCGTTGGTGGTAATTGAAGGGCCAAATGATGATCTGGCTGCTTTTGCGAAGAAAACTTCCGGTGTCGTTTGTGATCTCATGTAAGTGTTTTGTGTGTTCAGGGAGCGTGCCGTTGTTGCTCGTTGCATCCGACTTTTCATCGCCTTGTAGACTGGACAGCCTCTGTAGATAGCTGTGTGGTTTCCTTGGCAGTTATGATTCTGACAGTTAAGAAGTGGAGATTCTTCTATGAGTGATAACTTACTCTGCACTTAATAATCATATTAAAGCCAAACAAGGTCTTTAAAATGTAGAGACGACCGCAAGCGCATATGAAATACTTCTTAAATTGGTATTCTATTCAGTCTGATCGTCTCGTCGATAGGATCGAATCGCAGCCAACAGGGAGCGATTTATCCTCTCAGCAGCTTTGCTTGGGGAAGATATAAACTGTAATGATGTGCTTAATTCCGAACTTGGTCAAACAAGCTTCAAATTCATTCAACTTGAATTGCGATTCATTGCCACTTAAAATAGTCTTCTGTGGACCAACCTCAGCTAAAATTCCTTGTCCTAGAAGAGCTGTAACTGCCCATGTTGTGAAATTTTTTAGGGAACATAGCCAATGATTACAACTAAAGTGTTGACTAAAATATCAACATACATCTTTTGAAACATACACTATAAGAATAAACTTGCTTGGCCCATGGGTGGGGTAATTATATGTTAAGCATCGCACACCCGAACAAATGCTCGAACTCGCTAGGACAAACCTGGTTAAAACAAATTTCTTTGCAACCGTTCGATTGTGTTCTACATTTCACCATGCGCAGATACAACGCAGTCATGGCGGATCGCAGCTAATCTTATCGCCTCCAGCACCCACAGCTTTCAACAATCCTAGTCCTGGACTGCATTTCTCGAAGGATACTCGGTGCGTATATAAACATATATGTCTGCCGTTCGTAAATCTAATCGCCTCCACAGTCTGCCGTTCGTAGTTTAGGAAATTTGTCTGTATTCTTTTCATTGAAAAGGAAAACTGGATGTAGTCAGGGTCAAAAAAGGATGACAATTCTAAATCAATTTCTGAACTTATGTTTTCAACACTATCATTATCAGATTAACAAATTCTTGATAAAGCATCGCAACAACATGATATTTTCCTTTTCGGGGGGAAATTAATAACATAAATGTTTGCAATTGAAATATCCAAAGTATCAGATACCTTCTGCTGTCGCAATAGCCGGAGAAGACTATAATGAATTTGTCACTTCTTCAAAATGGACTCACTGGATAGAATCGCTGTACACTATTGGCTGACATATCACTTCGTGGAGTTCCATTCCCCGCTTAAAGGCCGGGATGAGCTACAAGACTTCAAGATCTTGACATGGACGATAGATTTTATATCACTTATCTGTTCACTAGTTGCCGCAGGAGAATTATTCTGGCGTATCCAAGGTGGTGCGTTCATAACTTGTTTCGCAACCTGACAGCTTGATTCGTATTAGTACAACCTGGTAGAGGCGCGTTGAGTAATTATTTATTGGGATCTGGGCTTTGGCTCCATCTGGTACCAGTTGAGTAAAAGCATCAAGTTGGAGTGCATGGTTGCGGGTTAAGAAGAAATTTTCTGCCGCACAGTCTTTTTATACCATTGCAGAGGGTATTATAATTTTGGTCAGAAGTTTGTAACGCAGTGAAGAAGACTTTTCCGACCCCATAAAGTAAATATGTTCTCGATCAGGATCACTGGGGGAGTCGATATAGCCTTGTTCGTCTGTTGCAATACCGTTTGCGAGCTCAGTCTAAAAGCTAGCGATCTGAAAATCATTGAAAAGCGTCCCGATCGGACTTCTATATCCTATTGCTCCAATAGGAACAATCGGATATAACTTGAAAGAATTGAAGATGTTTCGCTCAGTGTAAAAGCTATTGACATGCATCTTTCCAATTCTTTTTGTATACCCTTTCAGAGGGTATTATAATTTTTATCAGAAGTTTGTAACGCAAGGGAAGAGATGTTTTCGACCCCATAAAGTATATATATTCTTGATCAGGATCAATAGGGGAGTCGATTTAGCCATGTCCGTCTGTCCGTCCGTCCGTCTGTTTCAATACCGTTTACAAGCTCAGTTTTCAAGCTAGCGATCTGAAACTTTCACAGTCGTCCTAAAACATGACTACGCAGATCAAGTTTGAAAACACATCTTTTTTTTTTTTTTTTTTTTATGCATACCTTGATCAGGGTAAAAGCACGTGCCGATCGGACTTCTATATCCTATAGCTGCCATAGAAACAATCGGATTTAACTTGAAATAATTGAAGATATTTCGCCCAGTGTAAAAGCTATTGACATGCATATTTTCAATTCTTATTTTTTTTATGCATACCTTAATCAGGGTAAAAGCGGGTGCCGATCGGACGTCTATATCCTATAGCTCCCATAGAAACAATAGGGTGAAATCGCTTAAAATTTTATACTTTTCAGGATATTTCGTTTTTGATACGAATCTTTCCAAATCTTATTTTTGTATGCATACCTTGATCAGGGAAAAGGGCGTCTATATCCTATAGCTCCCATAGGAATAATAGGGTGAAATCGGTCCAAATTTCATGTTTTTCAGAATATTTCGCGCGGTTTATAAGCTATTGACATCAATTTTTCAAAGTCTGCAAGGGTATTAAGACTTGCCGAAGTTAGTCTCCGTTTTCGTTTGACTTAAATTCATGTTATACTGGCATAATTAGAAATTGTTTTTCTGATGACGTCAACCAGAATAACTAATTCTATCTTTTCTACAAATCCGAACACTTAAGTATTTTCAAGGGCATTGGTATGTATTTTTTTAATAAACATAAGTTTTTCAACTTTACTGCGTGGATTTCTGCGGACAAGAAAAAGACAAGCGGACAAGCAAAAGAATTATGCAGTCCAATTATGAAATAATATTTTTTTAAAGGAAATACATTTAGAACAAACGATCGATTCACTGGATTTACAGCAGTCAATTTAAGTATTGCATCATCTACAACTTTTATTAATCAGGAGTACGTTCTAATTAAAGTTAATAAATGGTTGGGGAGCAATAAACTTGCCGTGTTGTGAAAGATTTTTACATAAATGACATAACATTACATAGGGTAATAATGATTCGGTCGGACTCCTGATTGTCATCCAAATTCAGGATTGTGGATCATTAAGGATCCAATGATTCCTAGTTCTAGCGACAGATGGCGGGTTTTTGCTGTGGATAACAATTGCTACACCAAGTCTTGATTATTGAATCCCTCTGTAACAAACTGATTTTTATTGTCTGCTCGCTACGAGTATCGTGCGGCTAGCTCAGAAGATGTGTGTTGTTCGTCCCATCAAATTTATATAAACGTGACCGCCCGATTGTCTAGTGAGAACGCACAGAATGTTAGGATGTATTTACTATGATCTTTATTCGCCGATTTGGCCCTCGGCCCGGGTGACAAATTGGTGTCTCAACGCCTTCTCCGATGAGTTGTGGTTGCTCCACCGTCGCTCTCCGCTGCGTCGTTGCTCGCTGCTCCGGAACGCCACCGTTGTCTTTGGCTTCGGGGCTGTGAGGGTCTACGGTGCGTTACCGTTCCCAGTCTATGGTGAACATGTACTGGGCTCTTAAGGCATACGCCTTTCGCAGCCACATCCTACTGTCCCTGGATTTGTCCCGGCCGGTCACACCAGACGCCCACACAGTTTCACGACGAACGCTTCCGTCCTCGCCTCTTAGCCGTAGACTGACTACGCTGGAGTATCGCTTGCTTGCTGCTGGGCCTGCGATGACCGCTCGTCGTTCTTCGTGTCCTCGATTTCCTTGCTCACGGCGCGATATCCTGGCTGTGCTGTCTGCGTGTCCTTGCAGGATTAGGTGCAGCGGGTCTTTGGCTCTCTGGATTCGGTCAGCTGCCTTTCTAGGACTCTGGCGGTGAACTACTGTGCTCTCGACGCATACGCCTCTCGAGACACCCGTGGTTCGGACGCGCGTCCTTCTTGGCTAGTCGCACCAGGACCTGCTCAATTCTCACCTGACGGTTCAGGCGTACGCCGGAATTCGTCGAGGCAATCGTCTTCGCACAGCAGCTGGTTCTAGACAACTTCACTTCCGAGCCCACGGTTCTTTGTCGAAGGACTCTTTTTGTTCAATTCTGCCAGACTCGCCAAACAATACGCCAAGCTCAAATCGCGACAAGCATTGGAACAAAGCGCCTGGACTTAGCCGCGTGATGCCTTAAGGACCTCAGCTACCTGTTTCTCAGCTCGGAGACTGCAATTCTAAGTCCCGAACGTCTTGATGTAGCGATCTTGCTAATTGTTGACTCGGCGCGGCTCTGCTTGCTCCTGATGTTGACTTGACTTGTGTTGTTCACTGATCGACTGATCCAGATTCCAGCGCTGGACCCGCTTATATAGGACTCTTGGTACCGTTTATCCTCGGCCTCCCCAATTTCATCTTTGCGCACGGCACTATACTAGGGTCCAAAGTCTGCCGTCTTCTACCGTTATCCCTTCTCTCCAAACTCTCTCTCTCCTCGTACTCTCCAAACTCTCTGTTCTCGTACTCACCAAACTCTTTCCAGCTGTATTCTCCAAACTGTCTTTTCCCGCAGTGCCGTTACTACGCGCATTCACTGCGTATCCAGCAACTGACAGGCTTCCGTACTCCTCACACCTCCTGAAACTACGATCATCATTCGAAAAGCACAAGGCATTTGTTAAAATTAATAGACAAAACAAACTAACAGTACAAAAATCAGAGGGGTGGTCTTAGATGTTGATTGCCACTTTCAATTTTAT
Source organism: Drosophila rhopaloa (assembly GCF_018152115.1). Classification (NCBI taxonomy): domain Eukaryota; kingdom Metazoa; phylum Arthropoda; class Insecta; order Diptera; family Drosophilidae; genus Drosophila; species Drosophila rhopaloa. The sequence continues at coordinate 481,388 of NW_025335088.1, forward strand.
TATGCTCCCAACAAAAGACTTCCTTGAATCATTTGAGAAGAATGTAATAGTCATGGATTAATTCAAACTCATAATTTAAATTTAATAATCGTAAACATCTCCATAATTTTTTATATTTCTCATATTATCACTAAATAATAGTAATAATAAATATTCTTATATCTGTCCGGCCGTTCGTCTGTCCGTCTGTTTCAGTACCGTTTGCGAGCTCAGTTACGCAGATCAAGGTTGAAAAGCGCACCGACCGGACGTAGATATCTTATAGCTCCCATAGAAACAATCGGATATACCTTTCAAGAATTGAAGATATTTCGCGCAGTGTATTGTCGTGCATCTTTCCAAATATTATTTTTGTTTTTCAGGATATAAGGAATAACAAGGAGTCGGTCCGAATTTGATGTTTTTCAGGATATTGACATACATTTTTCCAAGTCTTATTTATTTGCGCATACCTTAATCAGGGCCGATCATGCCCATCGGACGTCTATATCTTATAGCTTCCATAAGAATAATTGTTAATGCTGTGAAAATATCAATTTTTGCCGAAGTTAGCTTCCTCCTTGTTTTTGTTTATTTTATTAATCAATTGTGTGCTGGCTGGACGCGATTTTGGTTAATTTAAAACGAGTCACACGCAATGGGTAAAGAAGAAGGCCTTCTTATCGATGATGACGATGTGTTAAGCTGCTAGGAAAATATATATTTTTGTATTTTGCACTTTTTCCTTTTTTTTCTTTTCTTTACTTTATTTGATTAAATTTAATTGTCTTTACATCTTTTATTTATTTACTTCATAATCCTTTTTTTAATTTTTTTATATACATGAAAATGCCGTTCCCACTTATATGCTGCGTGCAAAGGAACGGAGGGCAAAGTTTCAATTCAATATCTTTAAGACTGAGAGACTAGTTCGCGTAGAAGTAGACAGACGGACGTCTGGCCATGCTTATATCAACTCAGGACGCCATCCTGATCAAGAATATATATACTTTATAGGGTCGGAGATGTCTCCTTCACTGCGTTGCACACCATATGCAAGGGTATAATAATAGTGAAGAAATTGTAGCGCTTACTAAACTCCAGTGCCAGCGCGACTTATATAAACAAGTCAGCAGATGCTTTGTTAAAAGCCCGGATGCATACGATATGCGTCGTAAAGACTTGAATTTCTGAAAGTACAAGTTTTTATACCCTTGCAGAGGGTATTATAATTTTGGTCAAAAGTGTGCAACGCAGTGAAGGAGACATCTCCGACCCTATAAAGTATATATGTTTTTGATCAGGATCACCTCCTGAGTTGATATAGCCATTTCCGTCTGTCCGTCCGTCTGTCCGTCTGTCCGTCCTGAAATACCCTTGCAGAATATTCTGCAAATTATATTCTCCAAAATTATTCATATGATGCATTCTTAATACTCATAAAAAATCCCAACTTCCTAACTTTAAAAACACTAAAGTTATGGCATTTCCAATCGTTCAGTTATGTATATGGCAGCTATAGAATATAGTCGGCCAATCCGTATGAAATTTGATATGTCGGATTGATTGGGCAAAAATAAAACCCATAGAAAATCCCAACTTCCTAACTTAACAAACACTAAAGTTATGGCATTTCCATAATTAATTGGATTAATTGGCCAAATATAAAACCCATAGAAAATCCCAACTTCCTAACTTTACAAACACCAAAGTTATGGCATTTCCGATCAATCAGTTATATAGCAGCTATAGGATATAGTCGGCCGATCCTTATGAAATTTGATAGGTCGGATTAATTGGCCAAATATAAAACCCATAGAAAATCCCAACTTCCTAACTTTACAAGCACCAAAGTTATGGCATTGCCGATCAATCAGTTATATAGCAGCTATAGGATATAGTCGGCCGATCCTTATGAAATTTGGTAGTTCTTAAATTATTTATCTGTTGTTTGTCGGATAACTCAACGACGGCGGGCATGAAATTTTTACATTTCAAACGATTTTTATTTATTCGATTTTTTACGGTATTTACTTCGTCGGCACTCTCAGGATTTTTAATTCCCAAGACTATTTATTGTTATTGACGGATATTTCTACGTCGGCGTTCTCAGGATTTTTAATTCCCAAGATATTTTTATTTTTATTGACGGATATTTCTACGTCGGCGTTCTCAGGATTTTTAATTTCCAAGATATTTTTATACCCTTGCAGAGGGTATTATAATTTTGGTCAAAAGTGTGCAACGCAGTGAAGGAGACATCTCCGACCCTATAAAGTATATATATTCTTGATCAGGATCACCTCCTGAGTTGATATAGCCATGTCCGTCTGTCCGTCTGTCCGTCTGTCCGTCTGTCCGTCTGTCTGTCCGTCTGTCCGTCTGTCCGTCTGTCTGTTTCTACGCAAACTAGTCTCTCAGTTTTAAAGCTATCTAATTGAAACTTTGCACACACCCATCTTTCCTTTGCACGCAGTATATAAGTCGGAACGGCCGGGATCGGCCGACTATATCCTATAGCTGCCATATAACTGATTGATCGGAAATGCCATAACTTTGGTGTTTGTAAAGTTAGGAAGCTGGGATTTTCTATGGGTTTTATATTTGGTTAATCAATCCGACCTACCAAATTTCATAAGGATCGGCCGACTATATCCTATAGCTGCCATATAACTGATTGATCGGAAATGCCATAACTTTGGTGTTTGTAAAGTTAGGAAGCTGGGATTTTCTATGGGTTTTATATTTGGCCAATCAATCCGACCTACCAAATATCATAAGGATCGGCCAACTATATCCTATAGCCGCCATATATCTGATTGATCGGAAATGCCATAACTTTGGTGTTTGTTAAGTTAGGAAGTTGGGATTTTCTATGAGTTTTATTTTTGACCAATCAATCCGACCTATCAAATTTCATAAAGATTGGCCGACTATATCCTATAGCTGCCATATAACTGAACAATTGGAAATGACATAACTTTGGTGTTTTTAAAGCTAGGAAGTTGGGATTTTTTATGAGCATTAAGAATGCATCACATGAATAATTTTGGAGAATATAATGTACATAATATTCTGCAAGGGTATATCAACTTCGGCTCCGCCCGAAGTTAGCTTTCCTTTCTTGTTATTTTTATTGACGGATATTTCTACGTCGGCGTTCTCAGGATTTTCGAATCCCAAGCTTTTCTCACTATTTTCCACAAATCTGTGTTTTCGCTACTTTTATCATCGAAATATTTTTATACCCTTGCAGAGGGTATTATAATTTCAGTCAAAAGTTTGCAACGCAGTGAAGGAGACATTTCCGCCCCTATAAAGTATATATATTCTTGATCAGCATCACCAGGAGAGTCGATCCAGCCATTTCCGTCTGTCCGTCCGTCTGTCCGTCTGTCCGTCCTGAAATACCCTTGCAGAATATTCTGCAAATTATATTCTCCAAAATTATTCATATGATGCATTCTTAATACTCATAAAAAATCCCAACTTCCTAACTTTAAAAACACTAAAGTTATGGCATTTCCAATCGTTCAGTTATGTATATGGCAGCTATAGAATATAGTCGGCGGAACGACTATTTAAGAACTAATCAATTAGACGAACTAAAGGAAAAAATAGTTTACTATATTGAAAAAGAGCATTCAAAGATAAATATGAAAATTCCTTTTAGAACAGACGTAAAGTGGGAAATAAATCTTATTCATGACAGGCCAATATATGGGAAACAATATCCGTATGCTTTATCTGTCACGGACTTCGTGAATAGCGAAATCAGTAGAATGTTATCAGAAGAAATTATAAGGCCTAGCCGAAGCCCTTACAACTCACCAGTTCTGGTAGTCCCAAAGAAAGGAGAAAACCAAGACGGAAGCCGTAAATTAAGACTTGTCATTGATTATAAAAAATTAAATGAAAGTACCATACGTGCCAGGTACCCAATGCAAGACCCATCAGTAATTCTATCCAATTTGGGAAAAGAAAGATATTTTTCAACAATAGAAAGAATCTGATGTCGATAAAACATCTTTTTCAATAAATAATGGGAAATACGAATTTTTAAGAATGCCATTCGGGCTTGGACGACATCCTAAGAGAACAAATAGGGAAAACATGTCATGTCTACATGGACGACATAATAATATTCTCAAATTCGATTGAACAACATTATGAAGACTTAAACAAAATTTTAAATTTATTATTAAGGGCAAACATGAAAATCTCTTTAGAAAAATCAAAATTCTTTCAACGCGAAACCAGTTTTCTAGGATACATCGTATCTTATAACGTCATCAAGACAGACCCAGAAAAAATTTACACCATTAATAAGTATCCGCTTCCAAAAAATATTCGGGAACTAAGAAGTTTCCTAGGTCTTACGAGCTATTATAGAAAATTTGTTTTAAATTACGCCTTCATTGCGAAACCTCTAACCAAATATCTTGGAGGTCATAATGGCAAAATTTCAAAAAGAATGTCAACAAAAAATGTTAATTCAACTGGATGACCCAGCTATTAAAGCTTTCAACAAGCTGAAAGAAAATCTCATTGCACAAGTAGAACTAGTTCAACCGGACTATATTAACCAGACAGAACGCTATAGTCGAGTGCCTCGACTATTAGATACCCGTTACTCAGCTAAACAACTTAATATAAATATGCCTTCTTGTATGTTTTTCGCCGCTCGAATTAGCACCTTGGCCAGCTGTTCCAAAGTCATCCGTTAGAGGGCGTCGGAGGGGGCGTGGCACCATTTTGAAACAAACTTGCGCTGCGTAGGAACTCCTAAAATCTACACGCAAAATCACAATCTTCTAGCTTTTATAGTTTCCGAGATCTCAGCGTTCATATGGACAGACAGACAGACGGACATGGCTAGATCGACTCGGCTAGTGATCCTGAACAAGAATATATATACTTTATAGGGTATACGCTTCCTTCTGCCTGTTACATACTTTTGCACGAATACAATATACCCTTTTACTCTACGAGTAACGGGTATAAAAATTTACCCTGACCACCGACGTTTCGGACGTCGCAATTGGTATTATCGTATTGGTATTGGTATTATCTCAAGGAGGTTAACCAATTACTTTTATTTCAAAAACCTTGACTAAAACAGAACAAGTTTATGCAACTAATAAAAAAGAACGTTTAGCCATAGTATTGGCCCTTAAAAATCTAAGAAATTACTTATACGGAGTGATTGGAATTGAAATTCAAACCGATCATTAACCATTATTTTTCGCAATTTCTGATAAAAATCCTAATATCGAAATGAAACGCTGGTACTCCTTCATAGAAAGTTTCACTCCAAAAGCCATTTATAAGCCAGGTGCAACTAATGTAGTTGCAGACGCCTTATCAAGGATTCAGATCAAAAACTTAACTGACAGTAACGAATCGGTCTCAGATCACTCAGCATTCAGCAAAGAGTAGTTTTGAGAATGTTATACAAGAAACCCGTAAACTCTTAAACCAGTTTAAGCAACAATTGCTATTAGCAACGGGGAGGTATACAATACATGAGTCGGTTAATATATTCGAAAATACCAGACATATAATAGAATTTGACACTCCCGAAAAATTGATATCAATCTTAAGGGAATATATTCCTCCTAATTCAACAGTAGGTATTCATTGTACTTTAGAGGACTTTTATAGAATTCAACAACCACTTAAAGATAATTTTATGAATAAACTAGCTGTACCCGGCGCGACTTCGTTCGCTTAAAATTAGTTTTGAGTACGGTTGTCAAGACTTTCCCATTTCCACACCACCCCTGAGGTAGAGAAATTGGTGCTTTTTTTTTAATGTGGTAACTCTAATTAGACCTATTCCACTGAAACTTTCTAGGTTTAATAATGTTAATTAATATGATTACTTTAAAACCTCTGTGTAAACAACATTTTTAGAAGATCCTTCAGGAGCGAGAATAATAAGGCTACTGGCAGAGCTAACTCTAGAGCATGTGACATAAAATTGTCCATGAGAGAAGCAATCTTCTCTAAGATCTAGTCCAGCCAGCTTCAAAGTCTGCCCCTGCGATTTATTTATAGTTATTGCAAAGCAAACTTTTAGAGGGAATTGTAGCCTTTTAAACTTAAACGGCAGACTGTGTCCCATTGCATTACTTTGGGGGACTTAAATTTCGCAATAGCATTACGGGTGCTCCAATCCTAAGAGACAGATTATGCTGAGGAATTCCTGGAGGATTCAAAGAATTTAAAAATTCAATAGGGTAATGAACATCATTATCAGCATCATGAACAGAGTCGACCGATTTATAGGAGACTTCTAAACCATCAAATGCCAACAATAAGTTTGTCAAGAAGGTTTTACCTGTCCCTCCAGGTGCATCCAAAAAAAATATTTCACCCATCTCAGCCCCAACGCTTTGTAAAACTGTATTGTATACGACTTTTTGCTCGTTCGCTTAATATTAGTTTAGAGTTAGGAAATTGGGTTGTCAGGACTTTCTTATTTCTTATTTGGGCGTTTTTTGAAAACCTGTAAACAACTGTGTAAACAACCTTTGTAGAAGATCCTTCAAGAGAGAGAATCAGAAGGATACTGGCAGAGCTATATAATAAATGAAAGTGATCCAAGTAAAAGTCGTGAGCTTGTATACTTTTTATCAGTTACAATGTTATCAATGCAATTTTAATTTGCGCACAAATATGTATACTTGTTTGTAAATTGGAATTTGTTGTTTTCAAATTTCTTGTTTTGAATGAAACGAAAACCTTTGTACACACAGTAAAAGATTGGCATCCAATACAAAAACAGCAAAGTAACGTATTATTTTCAGATTCCACATTTGATCGATAAACGGGTATAATAAATCATTTTATTTGTATTTAAGCACATTATCTACTTTCGAATAGAAACATACACACATTGTATGTATGTACATGTATTGTACATATAAGCAAATCAAAACATATCCAAATATACATATGTACATACGTATTTGGTCAAAAGTTCGAATGTTAAGATTAATATTTAACTTGGAAACATTTTGGCTTTGCTTACAGAATTTGTAGTAATTTTCTATTTTCTTCCATGGTGGAAATTAAATAAGGCTCTTACTTCTGCTACAAAATGAAAAATAAAACCTAAGCATTTGATCCACAGGACTGACTATTGATCGAAAATCATATTGATCGGAGCAGCAGTTTAAGTTTTTCAATTTCCTAAACAAATTTAACTTAAATTGCCTCTTTCCCCTCCCCTTTCCCTGCAGCACTACCCCTCCCCCTCATCAGTTTTCTTGGCTGTTGCTCTCTCGGCCGTCGGTCTCTTGGCTTCTGAGTTTCGTTCTCTCGACAGGCTCCCGCAAAATACAACGCAATGACTTAGAAAATCTAAATAAATTCGTTAAAAATACTTAAAAAAATGTTAAAAACTTGAAAAATTAAACTTAAGCATTTGGGCCATAGAATAACTATTGAGCGAAAAATCATCTTGATCGGAGCAGCGGTTTAGATTTTTTAAATCGAAAAGTTAATTTTAAATGTAGCCCCCAAATTATGGGGAATATCGAAATTTCTTTTAGATTTCTAATTAGGCCTTTTCAAAACCTAAAATTCGGAAAAAACCAAATATCGAAATTCCAACCAGTTTAGAAGTTAAGCTTAAATACATCAATTTTTTTTTTACTCAGAATAATGGATGTTGGAGCTGTTTGGGGCCACTGGGGGGACATATCGGATCTTAGTGGGCGCCCACGCCCCCAATGGAATACTGTGAAAAAATTTGGCTGCTCTTGCTCTTACGGTTTGGGCTGTGGCCGTATCCCCTTAAAAATCGGTCTTTCATTTTATAATCTTTAGGGATGAAAGTGATCCAAGTAAAAGTCGTGAGCTTGTATACTTTTTATCAGTTACAATGTTATCAATGCAATTTTAATTTGCGCACAAATATGTATACTTGTTTGTAAATTGGAATTTGTTGTTTTCAAATTTCTTGTTTTGAATGAAACAAAAACCTTTGTACACACAGTAAAAGATTGGCATCCAATACAAAAACAGCAAAGTAACGTATTATTTTCAGATTCCACATTTGATCGATAAACGGGTATAATAAATCATTTTATTTGTATTTAAGCACATTATCTACTTTCGAATAGAAACATACACACATTGTATGTATGTACATGTATTGTACATATAAGCAAATCAAAACATATCCAAATATACATATGTACATACGTATTTGGTCAAAAGTTCGAATCTTAAGATTAATATTTAACTTGGAAACATTTTGGCTTTGCTTACAGAATTTGTAGTAATTTTCTATTTTCTTCCATGGTGGAAATTAAATAAGGCTCTTACTTCTGCTACAAAATGAAAAATAAAACCTAAGCATTTGATCCACAGGACTGACTATTGATCGAAAATCATATTGATCGGAGCAGCAGTTTAAGTTTTTAAATTCCTAAACAAATTTAACTTAAATTGCCTCTTTCCCCTCCCCTTTCCATGCAGCACTACCCCTCCCCCTCATCAGTTTTCTTGGCTGTTGCTCTCTCGGCCGTCGCTCTCTTGGCTTCTGGGTTTCGTTCTCTCGACAGGCTCCCGCAAAATACAACGCAATGACTTAGAAAATCTAAATAAATTCGTTAAAAATACTTAAAAAAATGTTAAAAACTTGAAAAATTAAACTTAAGCATTTGGGCCATAGAATAACTATTGAGCGAAAAATCATCTTGATCGGAGCAGCGGTTTAGATTTTTTAAATCGAAAAGTTAATTTTAAATGTAGCCCCCAAATTATGGGGGATATCAAAATTTCTTTTAGATTTCTAATTAGGCCTTTTCAAAACCTAAAATTCGGAAAAAACCAAATATCGAAATTCCAACCAGTTTAGAAGTTAAGCTTAAATAATGGATGTTGGAGCTGTTTGGGGCCACTGGGGGGACATATCGGATCTTAGTGGGCGCCCACGCCCCCAATGGAATACTGTGAAAAAATTTGGCTGCTCTTGCTCTTACGGTTTGGGCTGTGGCCGTATCCCCTTAAAAATCGGTCTTTCATTTTATAATCTTTAGGGATGAAAGTGATCCAAGTAAAAGTCGTGAGCTTGTATACTTTTTATCAGTTACAATGTTATCAATGCAATTTTAATTTGCGCACAAATATGTATACTTGTTTGTAAATTGGAATTTGTTGTTTTCAAATTTCTTGTTTTGAATGAAACGAAAACCTTTGTACACACAGTAAAAGATTGGCATCCAATACAAAAACAGCAAAGAAACGTATTATTTTCAGATTCCACATTTGATCGATAAACGGGTATAATAAATCATTTTATTTGTATTTAAGCACATTATCTACTTTCGAATAGAAACATACACACATTGTATGTATGTACATGTATTGTACATATAAGCAAATCAAAACATATCCAAATATACATATGTACATACGTATTTGGTCAAAAGTTCGAATGTTAAGATTAATATTTAACTTGGAAACATTTTGGCTTTGCTTACAGAATTTGTAGTAATTTTCTATTTTCTTCCATGGTGGAAATTAAATAAGGCTCTTACTTCTGCTACAAAATGAAAAATAAAACCTAAGCATTTGATCCACAGGACTGACTATTGATCGAAAATCATATTGATCGGAGCAGCAGTTTAAGTTTTTAAAATCCTAAACAAATTTAACTTAAATTGCCTCTTTCCCCTCCCCTTTCCATGCAGCACTACCTCTCCCCCTCATCAGTTTTCTTGGCTGTTGCTCTCTCGGCCGTCGCTCTCTTGGCTTCTGGGTTTCGTTCTCTCGACAGGCTCCCGCAAAATACAACGCAATGACTTAGAAAATCTAAATAAATTCGTTAAAAATACTTAAAAAAATGTTAAAAACTTGAAAAGTTAAGCTTAAGCATTTGGGCCATAGAATAACTATTGAGCGAAAAATCATCTTGATCGGAGCAGCGGTTTAGATTTTTTAAATCGAAAAGTTAATTTTAAATGTAGCCCCCAAATTATGGGGGATATCAAAATTTCTTTTAGATTTCTAATTAGGCCTTTTCAAAACCTAAAATTCGGAAAAAACCAAATATCGAAATTCCAACCAGTTTAGAAGTTAAGCTTAAATACATCAACTTTTTTTGCTCAGAATAATGGATGTTGGAGCTGTTTGGGGCCACTGGGGGGACATATCGGATCTTAGTGGGCGCCCACGCCCCCAATGGAATACTGTGAAAAAATTTGGCTGCTCTTGCTCTTACGGTTTGGGCTGTGGCCGTATCCCCTTAAAAATCGGTCTTTCATTTTATAATCTTTAGGGATAGCTATACCCGAAGCGACTTCGTTCGCTTAATATTAGTTTGGAGTTAGGAAATTGGGTTGTCAGGACTTTCTTATTTCTTATTTGCGCGTTTTTTGAAAACCTTTGTGTAAACAACCTTTGTAGAAGATCCTTCAAGAGAGAGAATCAGAAAGATACTGGCAGAGCTATATAATAAATGAAAGTGATCCAAGTAAAAGTCGTGTGCTTGTATACTTTTTATCAGTTACAATGTTATCAATGCAATTTTAATTTGCGCACAAATTTGTATACTTGTTTGTAAATTGGAATTTGTTGTTTTCAAATTTCTTGTTTTGAATGAAACGAAAACCTTTGTACACACAGTAAAAGATTGGCATCCAATACAAAAACAGCAAAGAAACGTATTATTTTCAGATTCCACATTTGATCGATAAACGGGTATAATAAATCATTTTATTTGTATTTAAGCACATTATCTACTTTCGAATAGAAATATACACACACATTGTATGTATGTACATGTATTGTACATATAAGCAAATCAAAACATATCCAAATATACATATGTACATACGTATTTGGTCAAAAGTTCGAATCTTAAGATTAATATTTAACTTGGAAACATTTTGGCTTTGCTTACAGAATTTGTAGTAATTTTCTATTTTCTTCCATGGTGGAAATTAAATAAGGCTCTTACTTCTGCTACAAAATGAAATATAAAACCTAAGCATTTGATCCACAGGACTCACTATTGATCGAAAATCATATTTATCGGAGCAGCAGTTTAAGTTTTTAAAATCCTAAACAAATTTAACTTAAATTGCCTCTTTCCCCTCCCCTTTCCCAGCAGCACTACCCCTCCCCCTCATCAGTTTTCTTGGCTGTTGCTCTCTCGGCCGTCGCTCTCTTGGCTTCTGGGTTTCGTTCTCTCGACAGGCTCCCGCAAAATACAACGCAATGACTTAGAAAATCTAAATAAATTCGTTAAAAATACTTAAAAAAATGTTAAAAATTTGAAAAATTAAACTTAAGCATTTGGGCCATAGAATAACTATTGAGCGAAAAATCATCTTGATCGGAGCAGCGGTTTAGATTTTTTAAATCGAAAAGTTAATTTTAAATGTAGCCCCCAAATTATGGGGGATATCAAAATTTCTTTTAGATTTCTAATTAGGTCTTTTCAAAACCTAAAATTCGGAAAAAACCAAATATCGAAATTCCAACCAGATTAGAAGTTATGCTTAAATACATCAACTTTTTTTGCTCAGAATAATGGATGTTGGAGCTGTTTGGGGCCACTGGGGGGACATATCGGATCTTAGTGGGCGCCCACGCCCCCAATGGAATACTGTGAAAAAATTTGGCTGCTCTTGCTCTTACGGTTTGGGCTGTGGCCGTATCCCCTTAAAAATCGGTCTTTCATTTTATAATCTTTAGGGATTTTTGTATACACTTATAATCGAAGAAACACATTGTAGAGCGCACAGGAGACTAGACGAAAATTATAAACAAATCAGTAGATTGTATTATATGCCAAACTTACTTACAAAATTAAAAGAATATATAAAAAATTGTAAAATTTGCAACGAAAACAAATATAACAGACAACCAATTAAAATTCCAAGTGGAGAAGCCCCAAACCCAAATAAAGAAGTCGAAAATTTACACATTGATATATATTACGCGCAAAGTCTTACTTTCATAACTTGTATTGACGCTTACTTAAAATTTCTAGTAGTAAAAGAAATCCAAAATAAATTAAATATCGAAAACAAAGTAATGGAACATTTTCAACAATTTCCACAAGCAAAAGTAATAATGACCGATAATGAACCGAGCTTTACCTCGGCCCAATTTAAATCTTTTGCACAAAGGTGCGGTTTAACTTTACATTACGCAGACCCGAGGGCACATTCTACATTAACAGAATTAGCTCGATGCATTAAAGAAGAATTTAATTTAACAGACTATTCCGAAATAGTAATAAGAGCCGCTCAAGAATATAATCAGAGCATTCATTCAACAACGAACCAAAAACCTTTTGACGTACTATATAATAAAATAGAGCACGATAACATTCCTCAAATTTTAAAAAATACACAAGAAAAAATGTTAGAAATACATAATGAAAACAAAAAAGACAATAATCAACAATAGAAATAGGATTATTCACAAAGATAATACAATTGAAAAATGTTTTAAATAAAAGTTTTTAATTTTTATTTTTTATTATTTCCAATATATTTCGGTTGCACTTCGGCAACCGTCTTCAGGGCAACTATAATCAACATAAAAACATAAAATAACATAAATTTAGACAATAAAAAACACAGCTTTAAAAATTATTACACCTACATAATTTTACACGTCTGCACCGTCGGACGTGGAGATTAATACTAGTTGTTATTAAGTAAGTGTCTGTAAATGTGAGCGCAATTTTCAACGTCTGTTTTGTAGTTCAGTCTTATGCTTGTGGGTGTGTTTGTTATATGTAACATTTCTATGGTGAAGCGTTTTTTGTAATGTTGTTCTTGTTCCAAAATAGTCGTTGCTTCAAAATTTGGTGAGTGACCGCTGGTTTTACAGTGGGCCATAAGTGCTGTTTTTTGTATATTAGCTTGGTGTCTTAATTTGAAGTCTGATCTGTGTTGTGATATTCGAGTTTTTAGTTTGGATTTAGTTGTTCCTACATATATACTGTCACATTTTTCATTTATATCTCCATTGCATGGTATTTTATATACCACATTGTTTTTGTCAAACATTTGTATTTTGGACTTGGTCTTGTTGAATATTGGTCGTAGGGTATTGTTGGGCTTGTGTGCTATTGTTATTTTTTGTTTATTGTAAAATTCTGACTTTTTAAGGCGTTCTGATAGTCTTGGTATATATGTTACGGACATGTATTGTGTAGGTTCTCTACATTTTGTTTTTTGTTCCATGTTTTGATGTCTTTTAATTAAAGTTCTAATTAGATGGTTTGGGAAGTCGTTGTCCTTTAAAATTTGTCTTATTTCATTTTTGGTTTCTTCATGAAAAATGTTGTCCGAAATGGCTAGCATCCGTTGTATACAACCTACCGCTGTACTGATTATCATTGTTTTAGGGTGTTTTGAGTTAAAGTTTATGATTCGTCCTGATGCTGTTGGTTTTTTATACCACTTTAGTTTTAGAATGTTCCCCTGTCTGTGAACCATTGAGTCCAAATATGCTAGTCCTCCATCTTCTTCCTGTTCCAGTGTGAATTTTATATTTTTATTGAAAGAGTTTAAAGCGTCAAGTGTGTTTTGTATTTCGTCTTCTTTTACTATTGCGAATAAATCATCCACATACTTCGTCAAAAGTCTTGGTTTGTGTCCTAGTTTTTTCAAAGTGTTGTCTAATAGCTCTTCCATTACTATGTCTGCAATTATTGGTGAAGCAGGGGATCCCATCGGCATTCCTTTTAGTTGTGTGTATATATCGTCATTAAATTTAAAATATCTGTTGTCTTGTATGCAAAATTGTACTATGTCCATAAACATTTTTTTCGGCATATTTGTGTGTTCTTTTATTTTTGTCCATTTTTCTCTAATTGTGTCTAGTGCAAGGTCTATAGGTATGCTGGGAAATAGTGAGACTACATCAAATGATATTAATTTTTCATCATCACAGATGTACGTGTTGTTAATTCTTTCTTTGAATTCTACTGAGTTTTTGATGTTGTAGTTGGAGTCTATAGTGATTTTCTTTAGTATGTTTGAAATATATTTACAAAGTCCGTGTGATGGTGATCCTATAGATGAGCATATGGGTCTTAATGGAGTCCCTTCCTTGTGGATTTTTGGTAGTCCGTATATGCGTGGTGGTAATGCCGTTGTTTGAAGTTTCGATGTTATATCCTTTCGTAAAATCCGATATGTGTTCCTTTCCTCCAATATGTTATTCATTTTTTGATTGTAAGTATCTTTGTCCATAGCAACTGTCTTGTTTTCTTTGTCAGAAGTTAAATTAGTATTTCGTCATTTTCCTTTACAAATTTTCGTGTCTGCCCCACTGTGTCTAGTATTGCGCGATCTATTGCACTTTCCCGAACCGACGTCATATAATCTTTAATAAGTAAATAGAATTTAGTGCGTGACTCTTCTTGTTGCTCTTTACCTATAAGAGTTTGCACCAATTCCTCTCCGTCCGCTATATACAACAAGCACCAACAGCATCAGGACGAATCATAAACTTTAACTCAAAACACCCTAAAACAATGATAATCAGTACAGCGGCAGGTTGTATACAACGGATGCTAGCCATTTCGGACAACATTTTTCATGAAGAAACCAAAAATGAAATAAGACAAATTTTAAAGGACAACGACTTCCCAAACCATCTAATTAGAGCTTTAATTAAAAGACACGAAAACATGGAACAAAAAACAAAATGTAGAGAACCTACACAATACATGTCCGTAACATATATACCAAGACTATCAGAACGCCTTAAAAAGTCAGAATTTTACAATAAACAAAAAATAACAATAGCACACAAGCCCAACAATACCCTACGACCAATATTCAACAAGACCAAGTCCAAAATACAAATGTTTGACAAAAACAATGTGGTATATAAAATACCATGCAATGGAGATATAAATGAAAAATGTGACAGTATATATGTAGGAACAACTAAATCCAAACTAAAAACTCGAATATCACAACACAGATCAGACTTCAAATTAAGACACCAAGCTAATATACAAACAAGAAAGGAAAGCTAACTTCGGGCGGAGCCGAAGTTGATATACCCTTGCAGAATATTATGTACATTATATTCTCCAAAATTATTCATATGATGCATTCTTAATACTCATAAAAAATCCCAACTTCCTAACTTTAAAAACACCAAAGTTATGGCATTTCCAATCGTTCAGTTAAATGGCAGCTATAGGATATAGTCGGCCGATCCTTATGAAATTTGGTAGGTTGGATTGATTAACCAAATATAAAACCCATAGAAAATCCCAGCTTCCTAACTTTACAAACACCAAAGTTATGGCATTTCCGATCAATCAGTTATATGGCAGCTATAGGATATAGTCGGCCGATCCTTATGAAATTTGGTAGGTCGGATTGATTGGCCAAATATAACACGCATAGAATATCCCAACTTCCTAATTTTACAAACGGCAAAGTTATGGCATTTCCGATCAATCAGTTATATGGCAGCTATAGGATATAGTCGGCCGATCTCGGCCGTTCCGACTTATATACTGCGTGCAAAGGAAAGAAGGGTGTGTGCAAAGTTTCGATAGCTTTAAAACTGAGAGACTAGTTTGCGTAGAAACAGACAGACGGACAGACGGACAGACAGACGGACAGACGGACAGACGGACATGGCTATATCAACTCAGGAGGTGATCCTGATCAAGAATATATATACTTTATAGGGTCGGAGATGTCTCCTTCACTGCGTTGCACACTTTTGACCAAAATTATAATACCCTCTGCAAGGGTATAAAAACAGCACTTATGGCCCACTGTAAAACCAGCGGTCACTCACCAAATTTTGAAGCAACGACTATTTTGGAACAAGAACAACATTACAAAAAACGCTTCACCATAGAAATGTTACATATAACAAACACACCCACAAGCATAAGACTGAACTACAAAACAGACGTTGAAAATTGCGCTCACATTTACAGACACTTACTTAATAACAACTAGTATTAATCTCCACGTCCGACGGTGCAGACGTGTAAAATTATGTAGGTGTAATAATTTTTAAAGCTGTGTTTTTTATTGTCTAAATTTATGTTATTTTATGTTTTTATGTTGATTATAGTTGCCCTGAAGACGGTTGCCGAAGTGCAACCGAAATATATTGGAAATAATAAAAAATAAAAATTAAAAACTTTTATTTAAAACATTTTTCAATTGTTGACCTCGAGCCGGAAAAACTCAAAAAATTTAAACATACATCAAAGGTCGCCTACAAACAAAATTACAAAGATAATATAAAATTCTAAATATTTATATATTACTTTTTTTACCTTTTCCAGAAAATGTTTTATCAGGTGCTCATATTACACCTTATTTTATTAACAAAATCGGAAATAATTGACTATACAAGTCACGAGTATCTTTTATTCAAGGACAATAAAGACGTATTGTACGTCAATATATCATTCATACGCAAATTTATTCCACGTAACTAACTTAAGTTTTTATAAGGAAATAATAAAATTGAAATCAGATAATATAAAAAGGGATACTAATAAAAGGTCACAATGGGAAATTAAATATGACATAGAAGTAATCGAATTAATTTTATCAAGCTTGTACTCTATAATGTTATGTTGAAAGATTATCCTGCCAAGTTAAAGTCTGATGCAATGTTTAGCGGATATACAAATTAATGTGTTTGTGCGGAAGAGAGCCTGTACTCTAGTAAATAAAGAATGTGAATGAATTATCCCGCCAAACTGACTATCTGAGAATTATAGAAATTTAAGCAAGTTTGAACTAAAAGATTTTGAGCAATGAATGCTATACTAATGTTGTATTGACCAACACGAGGTCGTGTTATAGTCAGGAAGGCCGTGTCGGAGTTTTATTTGAAATATTAGATTTAATTATTATTTGTAAGTCTCTCAGTGTATAAGTTATGCAGAATAAATGAAGTTCGAAGAAGATTGCAGAAAGAGAGAGCTTTAGTGTGAGAGCGCGGTGGGGAAGGAGAGGGAAATCCCTGCTGAGCGTGGCGCAATGATGAAGAGTAAGATGAGCAAAGGAGAGCGGGGCAGTTCGCCTTAACCCTTCCGAGAGAACAGTCCAAAAGTATTGAGTGTTGAGAAAAACCATTGCGACTCGCTGCGCTGTGTACTGAAAGAAACCTTGATTTATAATGGCCGAGGAACCTGACCCTTTATATCCTACATATGTATATTCAAGTATGGATACACAAAGAGGCATAAGCAAAACATATGAAAGGGACCCATACTTCAGTAGATGAGTTCAGCAGTTAGTATCTACAACCCCTGTTAGTGTATACGAGTTAGAAATCCTTTATATAGACACATTTAACTGTCATGCCTCACCATTGTTTCACTGCACTGCAACCCAAAAAGGAATAGTATTAACAACCATTCCGGGTGTGCAAGTTAGATCTAGAATAGATGAACATCCAATCTAAGGTAGAGCAATTGTTATGATGGCATCTAAGAAATAATTCATATCCATAATATAATGGAATGGGATGAATTAACAAAGGAATTATCAAACATTAAAGCAGAATTTGACAAATCATATAAGTCACTAAACCAAAATAGACAGATACAGAATACCACGGTTAGGAAACGCGTAGAAATATTAGTTAAATGGTTAAATGAAGCTCGAATACTAATATATGAACACAGAGATAAGTTTAATCAAGATCATTGCTCTCAAGTATCAAAGTTTTTGATCAGACTAAGACCCAACTTCACAACTATTAGAGAAAAGTTCAAGCTCAATATATCAATACCTAATATTCTTAATACTTCAGTAATAATTGGAACTGGTGAAGAACCAGAATCAAAAGAAGTTATTAATATTGACCAACAGGATTTGGAAGAGGAAGAAATAAATATTCTCACTATCCCAGCTATATTGTATTTTAATTATTATACACGTTCTACTTGATTCTTGGTTCGATTGAGACTGAGCTTCGCTGCACGCAGGCAGCTCTCTCTGGCGCTCTCTTGAGAGACAGGGATAGCACCTCTCTTGAAAGAGAGAGCCACTGCTCTAATAGTGTGGCCAGCTTATCTTTAATATACTTGGCCTGTTACAATATTAATGTCTGAATTGGACAATTTTGCAGATTCAGATACTAGCTCGAGTATAGATGAAGAAAAATTTATTACAATAGCACAGTCAAATACTGATTTTATCAACACTGCATCTAAGCTTATAACAGTATTTGGTGGTAAAGCAGAAAACTTAGCAAGTTTTCTCGATGCATTGGAAATTATAGAATCAATAAAAGGCGAACACGAACAATGAGCTATTTCGATAATAAAAACAAAGCTAAAAGGTTTCGCCAGAAACCTAGTCGGAAATGAAACAACTATATCAGAAGTCATTTCCGGACTAAAAAGCAATGTCAAAGGCGAAACTGTAGAAGTATTATCAGCTAAGCTGATAAATCTACAGCAACGCAACAAAACTGCTAACCAATATACATCAGAGGTTGAGCAGATGACAAAAGCTCTAGAAAGTGCGTACATAACGGACGGCCTACCCCTTGTGTTAGCCAGAAATTATTCTACACAGTCTGCAGTTAAGGCAATGTCAAAGAATTGCGCAATTGATAAGGTAAAACTTATCATGCAGGCTGGCACCTTCAACACAATGAATGATGCCATATCAAAGTTCGTAAAATAGTTGCACGGAAGCAACTGGACAACCTAATACTTTCCTTTAATATAAAAATTATCCACAGCGTGGTGGAAACCGCAGACGTGGATATTTCAGAGGAAACTTTCGTGGTCGTAATAATAATTACAACTACTACAACAGTTCCAATTATAATAATAATGGGAGAGATCAATACAGAGGAAACAATCGAGGACGTGATAACTCAAATCGAGGCCACAAAAACAATAACAACAATAACAATGTGAGAGTAGCCCAAAATACATCGGGAAACTCTCAAGACCTTTTAAGTACCCAACAGTAGATAATGTAATAGTTCATGCAATTAATCTCAGTCAGAATATATTTGTTACTTTTACTAACGTATCCGCAGGAAAAGAACTGGTGTTTCTAGTAGATTTCAATAGTCCAAGAAAATGTGATGTCTATCATGACATAAACGTTAACTATATAATAGATATAAAGGGAATAAGCCAGGAGGTTACAAAATCAAAAGGGTTAACCTCTATTGAGATACAGACAACTAAATATATAATCCCACACGACTTTCATATCGTGGATTTACATGTTGCTATTCCATGCGATGGCATATTAGGAATCGACTTCATAAAGAAATACAACTGTCAATTAGACTTCAAGCCATCTGAAGATTGGCTTATAATCAGACCCGATAACCTTAAATTTCAAATTTATGTGCTAATAACATATAGTTCTGGCAACAACTCAATACTTCTGTCAGCAAGATCCCAAGTTATAAGAAAAATTCAATTAAATTCCCAAGAAGACAGTGTATTGATTCCAAACCAAGAAATTAAACATGGTATTTACATTGCTAGTACCATTGCAACAACAAAAAATGCATTCATAAGACTACTTAATACTGCAAATAAATTTCCAGAAGTCAGTACAAGTAACTTGGCATATGAATCACTTTCGAACTACGAAGTAGTCAAAACTAATAATGAAAATAGAAAAAAGTCTGTATTATCTCAACTATCAAAGAACTTTCCTTCACAATTAAGTCACAGCTCTCAAGCTTATGCACCAAATACAGTGATATATTCGAATTGGAAACGGAACCAATCAGTACAAATAATTTCTACAAACAGAAACTGAGATTAAAGGGTGATGAACCAGTATACGTCAAAAATTATAGAAGCCCACACAGTCAGGTGAACGAGATACAATAGCAAGTCGGAAAATTGATCACCGACGGAATAGTCGAACCTTCTGTATCTGAATATAATAGCCCATTATTACTTGTCCCCAAAAAATCATCTCCCGCTTCAGATTCAAAGAAATGGCGATTAGTGATTGACTACCGTCAAATAAACAAAAAATTATTGTCCGATAAATTTCCTCTCCCTAGAATTGATGACATTTTAGATCAACTAGGGCGAGCCAAATTTTTTTGTGTCTTGACCTTATGTCGGGATTCCACCAAATTGAACTCGAAAAAAGTTCACGAGATATAACGTCATTTTCAACGAGCAATGGCTCGTATCGTTTCAGGCGATTACCTTTCGGTTTAAAAATCCAATACAATCTAAAGTTACATCCAGAAAAATGTTAATTTTTTAGGCATGAGGTGACTTTTCTTGGTCATAAATGCACAGATAATGGAATACTTCCAGATGACAAGAAATATGACGTCATCATGAATTATCCAGTGCCGCACAATGCGGATAGCGCTAGACGTTTTGTAAACTTCCCTGAATGTTCCCTTTGAATGGAGAGTTGAATGCCAAAACGCATTCCAATATTTAAAAACAAAACTAATGGAACCAACATTGTTACAATACCCCGATTTTAATAAAGAATTCTGCATAATTACGGATGCAAGCAAACAAGCATGTGGAGCGGTTTTAACCATGATGGACTCCAACTTCCCATTGCTTATGCATCTAGATCTTTCACTAAAGGAGAAAGTAATAAGTGCACTACTGAGCAGGAATTAGCTGCAATACACTGGGCAATATTACATTTTAGACCATATATATATATGGAAAACATTTCATAATAAAACAAGAAAGGAAAGCTAACTTCGGGCGGAGCCGAAGTTGAAATACCCTTGCAGAATATTCTGTAAATTATATTCTCCAAAATTATTCATATGATGCATTCTTAACACTCATAAAAATCCCTAATTCCTAACTTTACCAAAGTTATGGCATTTCCAATCGTTCAGTTATATGGCAGCTATAGGATAGTTCGGATTGATTGGTCTAAAATAAAACCCATAGAAAACCCCAACTTCCTAACTTTACAAACACCAAAGTTATGGCATTTCCGATCGTTCAGTTATTTGGCAGCTATATGATATAGTCGTCCGATCCCGGCCGTTCCGACTTATATACTGCGTGCAAAGGAAAGGAGGGTGTGTGAAGTTTCAATTCGATATCTTCTTCTGGCTGAGGCACCCGCTCCGGCACAACCATATACTTGCCGGCGCCACCCAAAGCCCGTCTTTCTCGCCCACAGGACGCCAACCGCTGCGCAACTACCGAAGGACGACCTGTAGCGGCTCACGACCACGCTAGAGGACAACGCCGACGGACGGATCCGTCCCGTCGCACTATCTTTGTCTTAAACTCTGTAATTTTAAGTTGAATAAACGTAATACCCTTTAATTTCACCTAACCCCGCACGTGTCATACTCTGGGAACCGGGTCCAACTCTTACAGCAACCACTCCTGACAAAAATAAAAATGTTGCACCGCACCCCGAAACGTGGCGTTAGGCGACAACAACCTTGCTGAAGATCGTCGGCAGCTAAAAGACATCATGCCATTTAAGGGTAATCCAGAAACTCTTTACTCTCTTTAAAATGTGATTTCACTCTACCAAACTAATGATGTGCGACACGATCATTGGGCCTTCCGAACATCGAAGTTTGGCCTACCCTTAGATCAAGACTAGTGGCAGAATTTAAACCCCAAGCACCGAACTACAAACTACTGAACAACTTAAGGGTGACAACTTACAAAGGAAATCTTAGAGCATTCTTTGAGGAAGCTAAAAGACGACTTTAACTGCTGATTTCAGATTTTCTTATTTATGTTTTGGCCATTAAAGATTCCATTAAATTACTGATCAGAAAATTATTCTTTCCTTTCCTTCAACATTCCAATAAAATTGAATTATTTTAAAGGAAATAGATACCCTCAGCAACAATAACCCTCCACATCTAAAAATACTGACTAATACCAAATAAGTCTAAGACCATCGGACAGTGAGCAAACCAAAATGTCTATTGACGAATTGAGATTTCAAGACGCACACGAATACGAATAATTACAACAATTATTATGAACAACACAATTATGACGACAATCAATACCATGGGTTAAAAATGTATGAAGGGCAACAACAGGTACAATCCATCCAAAATTAAGATGAACAAAAAAAAATTGTTGAAAAATGCACAATCAGTTATAAATTACAACAAGAAAGGAAAGCTAACTTCGGGCCTACCCGAAGTTGATATACCCTTGCAGAATACTCTGTAAATTATATTCTCCAAAATTATTCATATGATGCATTCTTAATACTCATCAAAAATCCCAACTTCCTAACTTTAAAAACACCGAAGTTATGGCATTTCCAATCGTTCAGTTATGTGGCAGCTATAGGATATAGTCGGCCGATCCTTTTGAAATTTGATAGGTCGGATTGATTGGCTAAAAATAAAACCCATAGAAAATCCCAACTTTCTAACTTAACAAACACCAAAGTTATGGCATTTCCGATCGTTCAGTTATATGGCAGCTATAAGATATAGTCGGCCGATTCTCATGAAATTCGGTAGGTCAGATTGATTGACCAAAAATAAAACCTATAGAAAATCTCAACTTCCTAACTTTACAAACACCAAAGTTATGGCATTTCCGATCGTTCAGTTATATGACAGCTATAGGATATAGTCGTCCGATCCCGGCCGTTCCGACTTATATACTGCGTGCAAAGGAAAGAAGGGTGTGTGCAAAGTTTCAATTCGATATCTTTAAAACTGAGAGACTAGTTCGCGTAGAAACAGACAGACGGACAGACAGACGGACAGACGGACATGGCTATATCAACTCAGGAGGTGATCCTGATCAAAAATATATATACTTTATAGGGTCGGAGATGTCTCCTTCACTGCGTTGCACACTTTTGACCAAAATTATAATACCCTCTGCAAAGGTATAAAAATAGCTCAGTTACCCTCTTTGATAAAACATACAAATTAATTACTTCAAAATCAGTAAAAAACAAATTTTTATATTCAAAAGGCGCCAGAACCAATTAAAATTTTTTTTTTTTTTTATCATTTTGCATTTTATTTATTGGATCTTATCTGAATTGAGACTAACAATAAGTATATAGAATCTTAAATTAAAAAACTATCTGACAGTCAAGGTGACTGGCGCGAGATTTAGGGGCTCTAATAACTATTGCTGAGCGGGAAGGTCATTGCGCTGCAATCCTGGCGAGCTGGTTTGGATGAGAAGTTAGCTTGGTGTGGTAGGACGCTTTTTGTTTTGATATTTCATTTTTAACGAGTAGAATGCCAAGAGCTCTGTGGATGCTGTCGTTCCGAACATACCAAGGTGCCCCAGTGATAGTTCTTAGGGTTTTTGATTGTGCTCGCTGAATAATGTCGATGTTGCTCGCGTTTCCCCACAATTGGGAGCCGTAGGTCCAGACTGGCTTAAGCGTTGAAATGTAGAGCAGGACCTTGAAGTCCAGGCAGAGGGGGAGCGCGCGTTTATAAGCCAATGGAGACTGTTTGATTTTAGTTTTAGGTGAATTTTCTTAGCTTCGATATGTCTCTGCCATGTAAGTCTCCTGTCTAGGTGGATGCCAAGGTACGTTACATGATCAGCTTGTGGAAGTGGCGTGTTATTCAGGGTTAGCGTGGGAAACCCTTGGCTGTTAAGAGTAAACGTTATATGTTTACACTTTTGCGCACCACCTCTCCACTACAACGAGATGATCAGCTAGTAGTGCTGTTGCCTGAATTGGGCATTTGAACCGACTTATGATCGCGGTATCGTCTGCGAATATAGAAGAGAAATAGAGTTTGACCAAGGGCGCTACCTTGGGGAACTCCAGCCTCTATAGCGTAGTCGTCGGATGTTGTAGTGTTGCATCTCACGGCGAAGGCTCTGTTGTAAAGGTACGATTCTAGCATCCTGTGAGTGTTTCCCGGCAGGATCGTTCTGATTTTATGCATAAGGCCATCAAGCCAGACTCGGTCGAAAGCCTGTGCAACGTCAAGGAATACCGCACTGCAGTATTCCCGAAGCTCGAATGCAGTCCGTAAATCTGTTGTTAGTTGTTGACTTGCTCTATTGTTCCATGGCTTTCTCGAAAACCAAATTGGTGTGCTGGAATAACTTTGTGCTCTTTCAGATATGGGATTATGAGCGTCAAAAGGCATTTTTCGAGCAGTTTTGACAGACACGAGAGTAAACTTATCGGTCTGTACGAAGCTGGTATTGTGTGATCTTTTCCTGGCTTTGGGATCATTATTATTACCGATTTTTTCCATTTTTTTGGAAAATAGCCAAGTCGTGTAATCCCGTTAAAGAGTTTACAAATGACCTAAACTGCACAGCTTGGAAGTTCGATTAACATTTTGGGAGTTATTTGATCACCGCCTGGGGCCTTTTTTGGTTTCAATTGCTCGCTGATTACTTTTGCAACTTCAGTTGGTTGAAACAGAATTGGCTCCGTCAAGATTCGATTCGAATTGACGGCGACGGTAATGCGAATGAATTAGTTGCAGGGTTTGGCTGGAAAACATTTCGAAGGTGTAAAGCAAATTTACAAGCTCTGTCTTTGTCGCTTCTGGCCCAGCTGCCTGAAGAGTCTCTTATGGGAATTACTGTTTCGGCCGGCGCACTTAGATTTGGGTGGGCCCTCCACAAGGGATGCTTAGTGCTGGTGGGTGAAAGTTTCACAATGTACTGGCGTTGTGCTTTTACTTCTTCTTGCCTTAGAGCCCTGGTCAGTCTGCGACCAGCTTCCTTAAGACTTTGTTTGGAGGATGGCGATCTGCTGGTTTGCCAAGCACGTCTCAAACGTCTTTTCTCCAGAACAAGCTGTTCGATTTCAAGGTTAGTTTTGTGTTGGTGTGTGTGCCCGTCACACCCTTGCGGTGTTGAGACTTTGGCTGCTGCGACGAGTACAGACTCCAGTGCATCGGCATACCAGTCGATGTCCTCCTTGATGTTGAGCTGTGGAGTTAGTTCAATGTGGGAACTTACGTACATTTTGAACTTCAGCCAGTTGGTTCTATGCGACGTCAGCCTGCAAGGGTGCTCGATTAATTCCGGGCTTTGAAGAAGAGTTATTAGCACAGGTGAGTGGTCCGATGATAGATCCAAAAGCGATTTTGCTGATATTAGATTGCGAGAAATGTTTTTTGTCACAGCAAAATCAATTAAATCAGGTAGTTTTTTAGGATCTGTAGGCCAGTATGTAGGGCTGTCTGGTGAAACGTAGTCCAGTTTGTTGCATGTTTTAATGAGTGCATTATATAGTTGCCTTCCTTTGGGGGTCACAAGGCGGGATCCCCAGTCCGTGTGCTTGGCGTTGTAATCTCCTGCTGCTATGAATCGCTCTCCAAGCGAATTGTAGAAGTCCATGAATTGGTCTTCGGAGACTGTAAAGCGGGGTGGGCAGTAGACAGCGGCAATGGCAAGGTTGCAGTTGCCCAACTGTAATTTTATCTGCAAGCTACAGATGATTTTTTGTAAACCGTTGGTGAAAGTGGTGTTTGACGCGGTCTCTTATTAAGATGCCAGTTCCGCCATGCGCTTTACCATCTGGATGATCGGTGCCGTAGAACGTGTATCCCCGTATTTTAAAGTTATATTTGCTGGTGAGATGCGTTTCTGCCAGCAACATAACGTCGATGTGGTTTTCGTTCAGAAATTGAGTTATTTCAGGTTTATGCCGTAAAACACCGTTGGCGTTCCACAGAATTATTCGAAGGCTAAGCGAGAAATGTTTTTTGTCACAGCAAAATCAATTAAATCAGGTAGTTTTTTAGGATCTGTAGGCCAGTATGTAGGGCTGTCTGGTGAAACGTAGTCCAGTTTGTTGCATGTTTTAATGAGTGCATTATATAGTTGCCTTCCTTTGGGGGTCACAAGGCGGGATCCCCAGTCCGTGTGCTTGGCGTTGTAATCTCCTGCTGCTATGAATCGCTCTCCAAGCGAATTGTAGAAGTCCATGAATTGGTCTTCGGAGACTGTAAAGCGGGGTGGGCAGTAGACAGCGGCAATGGCAAGGTTGCAGTTGCCCAACTGTAATTTTATCTGCAAGCTACAGATGATTTTTTGTAAACCGTTGGTGAAAGTGGTGTTTGACGCGGTCTCTTATTAAGATGCCAGTTCCGCCATGCGCTTTACCATCTGGATGATCGGTGCCGTAGAACGTGTATCCCCGTATTTTAAAGTTATATTTGCTGGTGAGATGCGTTTCTGCCAGCAACATAACGTCGATGTGGTTTTCGTTCAGAAATTGAGTTATTTCAGGTTTATGCCGTGAAACACCGTTGGCGTTCCACAGAATTATTCGAAGGCTAAGCATGGTTTATTTGGACTGCTGAGCTGCAAGCATTTGTAACAAGATATTTTGGTTTTGCATAAGGGTTTGCATTGCGGTTTTCATGAAGGACATAAATTCCATCATATTTTGTTGCAAAGTAATCATCATAGATTCCATATTACTTTGTGGCTGTCCCATGGCCTGCTGGATGTTATCAATTTTCGGCTCTATGTGAACTGTGCCTGATCTTAAAGCACTGGCGTAAGACATTCCGTTGGTGGTAATTGAAGGGCCAAATGATGATCTGGCTGCTTTTGCGAAGAAAACTTCCGGTGTCGTTTGTGATCTCATGTAAGAGTTTTGTGTGTTCAGGGAGCGTGCCGTTGTCGCTCGTTGCATCCGACTTTTCATCATCTTGTAGACTGGACAGCCTCTGTAGTTTGCGGTGTGGTTTCCTTGGCAGTTTACACACTTTTTAGTGAGAGAGTCTTCCTTGTTGGCAGGGCAGGGTTCGGAGCCGTGGCAGTTTCCACGAGCTACACATACTGACCTGAAGGTGCAGTAAGCCCTGGTATGACCGTATTCCTGGCAATTTGTGCATTGCACTGGCCCGGTCCGTTTGAGCGGCTCTTCCACTGTGATCCTACGGTGCAGAAGGTACTGCAACTTGTAGATCGGGTGCACTGCGTTTTTTTTCAAAGTTCTGCTGTCTAAACCTTGAAGAGTGGTTGCGGCTTCTTGTTTTTGTTCATAATGTTTATAACATTTTTCGCGCAAAAACCGTTTTCTTTTAAGGCTTCAGTAATTTCGGAGGGGGTCACATCGGGTTCTATTCCCTTGAGCACAACTTGCAAACCTTTGCAACTTTTCAGCTGGTACGTGTAGTAATTCTTTTTGGCATCGTTTAAGTACTTCCACACTGCTCGGAAATCGTCTTCGGTTTTGGTTTAGAGTTTAGTTTCGCTTATATTCCCTTTCATAAGCGGAATAACATGAAAGTTATCTTTTCCGACAAGCTCAACTATTTTGTTGACTAGGGCATTCGAGATATTCTCCCGAATAAAATTAGGTGGGGGCTTTAGTTTCCTTGGGGCTAATTGTTCCGACTCTGTTTCAGGCTCCGCCAGAATGGAAAATCTATTTTCATCTAATGGCCCGGGATTTTCAGGGCCTTTGTTGGAACGATTTATTTTTGGCTTACTGCCGTCCGAGTTTTTTGGCGGTGTTAGCTTGCGCTTGGAGATATTAATGTAGCGATCCATGCCAGTCTGCATGGCCGAACCCGCTTGCAGAATTGTCACTTCTTCTACCGTAGCTTTGTTTTTGCCGTTTGCACCGATTTTTGCACTTGGTTGTGTTGTTGCTTTACCTGCAGCACAAGAAGAGGGTGGAGTCGTTATTGCATTGTTGGCGACAGAGACCGTTGTAGTAGTCGTAGTAGTTGCTGTTGTTGCGCTAGGCGGCAGAATCTCAGTTGGAGTCTGGCATTGCTCACTCCATGGCGTTTGAGCGGTAAAGAGCAGGGCGGGAGAGCAAGAGCTAGCTCTCTGGGTTTCGGCGGTCAGTAAACTTGCACCTTCAAGCACTTTCGGTTCTAGAGTATTACTCGTCACCGTAAAATAAGCATTGTTACGGGCCAAAGAAAGACGACGTTTGTCTTGCTCTCTCTGAAATTTTTCACGGGCTTCGTCTTGTTGTTTTTGTCGTTGAGTGCGCTGATCCACGTTCTTACTCATTTGTTTATCGTTAGTGCGTAAAGATTAATTATTTAATTAATTAAAACTTTAGATTACGATATGCGATTTGCATCGCGAAACGCAAAACCTCGCGTTTATTAATTTTTCGAACGTTTTCGACTGATTTACTAGTTGTTTTTCCGGAGCGTTAAGAAAACACGTCTGTACGCAGCCGAAGTTGATTGACTTTGATTAAAAAATCAGCTCAGGAATAAATAAAAATATAGATTGTGGATTTATCGATTAGATCAGGGGAAAACTTTAAGGCTGAAAGGTTTATTAAATAAATTCAAAAATCTTCACTATGAAAAAAAAGACAATCTAACATTAACAAATAAACGTACTAAAAATAACACCTACTATATCCCCAATTTATTCAAAACAGTACCCACTTGCTGGATTTCCCCAAATAGAAATGGACTTAGAATCATTATCTAAAACAGCATTTTCCACCAAAAGCGATCATTATGAATACCTTCGAATGCCATTTGTCCTTAAAAATGCCCCCGCTACTTTTCAAAGTTAAAGCCATAGTTTCATATCCAATTCCAACAAAAGTAAAAGAGATCAGAGCTTTCCTTGGATTAACCGGTTATTATGGTAGATTTATCCCAAACTACGCAGACATAGGAAACCCAATGAACACTTAATGAGCACGAATTAATTTACAGTGCTACAGAAAAGGAATTACTCGCCATAGTTTGGGCCACTAAAACTTTTCGACATTATTTACTAGGACGACATTTACTCATTGCTAGTGACCATCAACTTCTTAGATGGCTGTATACCTTAAAAGAATCGAATGTCAAGTTACAAAGAGCCAAATTAAACGAAAACCAATTTAAAATCGACTATATTAAAGGGAAGGAAAATTTAGTTGCCGATGCATTATAAAGAATTAAAATTGAAGAAAATCATCATGGTGAAGTTACTCAACATAGTGCAGAAGAAGACAAAAGCAACCTTAGTCATTTAACAGAAAAACCAATAAAACATTTAAAAAATAAAAATTTACATTAAATCCGATAAAATTAAAGTAGAGCATTCAACAATATTCGGCAACTCCATTACCACAATTCAATATAATGTAATAACACTTGAAAAGGCCAAACAAATTTTACTTTTTCTCATTTTATTCATAGAAACATTACCATTTATATTGAGAGCGATGTAGATTTTGAAATTATTCAAAAAGCATACAGAGAAATAATTAATACCAACTACAAAAAATGTTTCAAAAAAAAATCACTTCATTCTAAATAGCCAACTATTAATTCAGAATAAAATAATTGAATGCAACATAAGCAATAGACTTCTGCATGAATGTACTCATTTGTAGCATAACAGATCTGTACAGTAGTATAGTGTTCTTAAAAATACTGCACTCATTCTTTACTGTACTGTATACTCTATAGGCCAGAAGAAGATAGCACAACATTTTCAGTGTACTCACTTCGAGTGTGTACAGTATATGGTTGTAGTCTTCGTGCGTGAGTACAACATTTGTCCTTTTTTAAACACGCTGTACAGCTTGTGTGTTGACTGTGAACAATTGTGCAGATGAGTGCAGTCAAAAATTGCCACCACTGAAGACATGGTAAATAAAATAATGTTCCTTCATTCCAATATTAATAACTTAAATATAGATTCTTTAATAACATAAAATAATTGTTATAATTAGTTTTTATTAAAATATTAATAATTTCTAAATTCTTTATATTATTGTAGTGTTATTGAATTACTCGAGGTAATACGTTGGTTATATTTTAATTTCTTCTATAACACAACGATTTATTCCACTTAACTTTCTTTCTTTATTTTATTATAAATACATTTGATACAAAAATACAAATCAATTTTTTAATCGTATTCTTTCTATGACATACATACACACGAGATCTATATATGTGTGTATGTACCAGTCAAGAAATTTCACTCACTGTACAGTAAGTATACTGCACACCAAAACACTGTACAGTGCGTTGACTACTGCACACCAATTTTGCTGTACTCATCAACAGCTGTACAACTATGGAATGAGTGAGAACACTGTCAATCAAAACAGACAATACTACCCTACTCACTCACACCCAAATATACTGTGCAGAAAAAAAAGACTAAGTGATTCATTTGTCGTTTTGGATGCATTCTACAGAAGTCTAATAAGCAATTTAGCTAAAACAGAACACAGAAACACCAAAATGCCTTTTAAAATCACACCCAACCCTAAACATTGTCGAGTGTGGTAGATAATTATTTATCTGAGGGAAAACATTACATCAGTTGCATTGACATTTATTCTACATTCGCTACACTTGAGCAAATTAAAGCCCAAATGACTAAAGGCAGACAGAGACGGAGCTTTTTTCAGCTTGACTCTAAGGCGATGGCTTAAACCAGAAGGAATTTTATTGCCACTCCCGTATTGAGCAAAGGTCGACATAAGGTTGACATAAGACAATAAATGACAATAAAAATCCTTATAATCAATTCATCCGATGATAATGAAGTAAAATTAAGCAAGATAGGAACAATCCTCTCCACATACAACCATAAAATTAAACATGACACCACTGGACAAACACCTGCTCAAATATTCAAATAAGACAATAAATGAAAAATCTATATAATCAATTCATCCGATGATAAAGAAGTAAAATTAAGCAAGATAGGAACAATCCTCTCCACATACAACCATAAAATTAAACATGACACCACTGGACAAACACCTGCTCAAATATTTTTATACGCTGGGCATCCATTATTAGACACTCAAAATATTAAAGAAATGAAAATAGATAAAATAAATGAAGATCGACAGGAGTTAAACATTGACACTAGATACAGAAAAGGTCCAACTCAAAAGGGAAAATTAGAAAATCTATTTAATCATTACAAAATTAATAATCGAAATAGGGAAACCCAATACTACAAAACACAATTTAAGAAACACAAGATAACTAATGCCGTTAAACTTTCACAGGAACCTTTGGTACAATAATGTTCTTTCTATTATTCACCACTCAACAAATTCAAATAACCCACCCAAATTCCGACCTTGGCTATACTCGGACCAAAATTATAATACCCTCTGCTAGGGAAAAAAACCTCCTTTTGCATTAATCATAAATGTAATGAACAACTAATAATATCACACATCCCCATTAATTAAAAACTTATCAATACAATTCAATAATTTCCTTTCCTGACCACAATGGAAATCAGTTAGACTATTCAGACAAACAATCACATTTTGAAAGCGACTATAAAACTTTGGCTGTGTTTTAAGGGCAGGGAAGTGCCGTATTTACTCTCACACTTAACCCATTAGAATTTAAATAGAGCTAAGAGCTGTGGCATCCAAAGCTGCGCATAGCCTTCTGCGGTCCAGCAGTTTCAGCGACCTGAATATAAACAATAGTTGAAAGTCTCAATAAGTGAATCTTGGCGGTCCCGATCTCGCTTCAATCGCGTTTTAATTCAAAATTCGGCGTTGATCATAACCCAACGGGTGGAACATTTATTCGACTCAAAACCAAAAATCTTACTATATATGGTATATATCGTAGCAAATTTGATCAAGAAGAGAGTCATAACACTGTTTAAGCCATTAGCAATAAATATAGCACAAGACGGTCAACGAAAGCTCATTAACAGCGCGACTCCAAAGACCCCGAGGAGAGCGGCAAAGGGTGTAGAATTTGGGCGGATGAACAACGTTTGTTGTTGCGAAAACGGACTTGGAATTTGATGAAAATGTTCCCGCACTAACGTCGAAAATAGCTGCCATGATTCTTGAAAACTTATTAACCTGGTTTGGGTGATAAAGTAGGATGTTTACTACAATGAATAAGTCCAACGCTTAGTTTATTCGCAACAAATTCGCACAAGGCCTCTGGCGTGGTGTTTACTGCAAATTTGTATTTATTGTACAGAGTTAGACCGGTTAGCTTGACGTGAAGTCGATGGAGCTGGCGCAAATGGTTTAATCAATTTCTTACGTTGAGAAGCATTTATAAACTTTCAAAGTTGCTCCAGTAAGGGTATCATCTTTGCCCCGATCCGAACTGAAATGACAACATTAATGTCCACACTTCGATTATGTATTCACTTAATGGTCCCGCAGGTTAGGTATTTCACCGATTCCACGATTTTTATCAACTGTCGCATGCGAGTCGTAGCTAATCTAAGCTAATATAGTAGGCACGTTCCGACTTATACAATACCTGCTACAGAAAAGAGAAAGCTTAAATAATAATTCGATTTCGATCGTCGTGGTGAAAGTAAAACTGTAATTCTGAAATCTTTAAAAATTACTATATCTTGGGTATAAGTTAGGAAACAACGAAGTTATAATTTTATTTTAATTTTCCCGATTGTTACTATGGCAGCTAGAGGATATAGTCGTCCGACTGTAAAAAAAACGACAATATCTCGGTAAACATATATATGTGATTCCATTTATGATATAGTCGCCCAATCCAATGTAAAAAAGAATTTTTCAAAGTTTCATACAAATAGTTTTAAAACTAAGGGACTAGTTTGCGTAGAAACATAATTGGTAAAGTGCTGAAGATGACTTAGCATACTCATACCATTCTAGGAAATTTAAATATAACTGGAGCTTGTGGTCGACTGAGAATAATTGAGTGTCTGACAACCATCTTGGTTTGACATTCCAAAGAAATGTAAATATGAGCCTAATGCTTAGTGTTATATAAAAATTTCTTTATTGTTGGATCTTCAAAATTATTATTACTCCTTATTTGCAGCACCTTTGTAGAGCAGGTTTTTTTTCTGTGTCAACACGAACTTGTGAATGGGTCTCCGTCCTAGAGTCCATTGAATAGGTACAATAAAAAATGTACCCTCCTAGCCAACCTTAGAACTAAACTTGATACCATTTTCATTTACAACCTTATTCGTGTTGAGATTGAGATCCCCGACTTGATACAGAACTTTATATAAGTTTCCTTACTTTTCCTTATGATTATTGAAATAATAGTATTTTGATTTGACAATCCAATGTATCAAACTTAAAAATTCATTCTTACCTCTTGCGACATCAGGTGGTAATTCTATTGGTTGGTTTTCACGTATTATAAGTTCCGGTTTTCGAGGAGTAATTTCTTCATAGACTATCTTGGGTGCGAAAATTAATTTAAAGTGCATAGAACAGAATAGGTTTCCATCATGAACGTTATAACTATCAGGTCTGTAGGCGATAATACAAAATACACATAGAAGAAAATTCACGAATCAGATTTCAGAATATAAAATGTTTAAAACTAAATGGTGTAAATACAGTGTTTCACTGGTTAATTTAGATATTTGTTATTTTGTTAAATTTTATTAAACTAAAAATCGTTACGGTCCCTGCTGAAATCCGGCAGATCTCATTTTAATTTTAGACGCAAACTAGATTAATGTAAAATTTTGAAGCTTTCTGGATGAATCTTTCCGTTTTTAATGACCGTTACACTGGACCATAACCATTAATTTCTAACACACCAAAAATTGATCATTTTGTTAGCAACAAAAATCAGAATTTCATAAAATGTTAAAAAAACAAGAAAGGAAAGCTAACTTCGGGCGGAGCCGAAGTTGATTTACCCTTGCAGAATATTCTGTAAATTATATTCTCCAAATTCTTTCATATGATGCGTTCTTAATACTCATATATAAATCCCAATTAAATCCCAACTTCCTTACTTTACAAACACCAAAGTTATGGCATTTCCGATCAATCAGTTATATGGCGGCTGTAGGATATAGTCGGCCGATCTCGGCCGTTCCGACTTATATGCTACGTGCAACGGAACGAAGGGTGTGTGCAAAGTTTTAATTCGATATCTTTAAAACTGAGAGACTAGATCGTTTAGAAACAGACAGACGGACATGCTTATATCAACTCAGGACGCAATCCCGATCAAGAATATATATACTTTATAGGGTCGGAGATGTCTCCTTCACTGCGTTGCACACTTTTGACCAAAATTAGAATACCCTCTGCAAGGGTATACAAATTTAACGCACTTTAGTTGTTTTCCACAGTCTTTGCATCGTAAACATGTTTTATGGAAAATATTCGTTCCCGTCTTTAATTGAAGAATGACTTCCTCCATTATGTAAACAGGTTTTTTGCATTGACGGCAGTTGTCAAGCTGTTCAGCTACTGGAGTCTAAAAAAATAGTACGATAAAATGTAACTTGTTAAAATGAGACAATATGATAAAATTATGGTAAACTGTTATATAAAATGTAATGAGTTGATTTAAGAAAACTTAGCTTACTCGGAAAAGTTCTTGAGCTTTTTTAGAATCTCGGGAACGTACATGGATAAGATTACGTTTTTGAAGATCATCAAATTTGGTAAAACTTTTTTTCTAGAAATCATAAAAAAAAAATAAAAGTGTTACATATTGTTGATACATAAAGAAGTACAAATTTCACAAAGTACATATAAATTTGTCAATTGAAGCGATCCAATACGATAGGCCAATAGTATTAGGCCCCACTAAATTTAATAAGTAAGGTAAATTATTGGAAATTGTGTACGAAAGTTTAAAACCACAAACTAATACATTTAAAAGTTATTTTCGGGGGTGACACAAAAATCTCTTCGTTTGAAATACAATTTCTAAAAATTGTTAACCGGAGGGATTTCTATGTCTCCCCCGCTTGCCTTGTTTTTTTAGATGTCGTTAACTACCATTGATTATTAAGAAATCATTTTTTTCAGTATGTATTTAATCTTCTTAAATATATTGTTTAAGTTTTTCTTACCATATTTATGTTCTGGTTATCATATTCATTCGTTTTTGATTTTTTTGATTTGCCTTTTCTTGAAGATAAGCCATTTCCAGGGGAACTTTTTGTATTCTTTGCGTTCACAGATTCCATGTCTGTTCTGCCGTTATTGAGGTCAATTATAGACGTATTATTTAAATAACCAGTTGTTAATTTCGCTGAAATAAATTGTTGTATTTTTTAATTTCATACGATATTTTTATTTTCTTCCAATGTAAAAAGAATCCAAAAGCGATAATTTTATGACAAATTACTCGATTTTTTGATCGTTTCTTGATAATTCAAAATTTATATTTTTATATTGATTTACAAGTGCATATTGTGGTAACTTAGTGATAATTTGACATGAAAATTAGGTCATGACCCAGTAAAAGCAGTGAGCTTCTACACTGATGGTTTTAAATTTGAGGAATATATTCCAACCACCCAAATTAGAATATACCGCAGGCCTCCGGACATTTGCAGTGTTTTCTAGGAAATATGATAAAAGAAGCACTAAAATATCTGAACAATTAACTATTTGCCAGAACTAGCGTATTCCCAAGATATATATCGCTTTGTAAGTTGGCTCAACAAAGCAGTACCAGCCCAGAAATGTTCATCAGTAGGATTAAAAATACTATTATAAATGGAGAAAAGTTCAAAAACGTTGAAATTCTTTAAATTCAACTGCGAAAAGAACTCTCACAGAACATTGGCAGTAATAGTTGGAAGCCCTTGCAAAGAGTTGAACGATTTTCAGCATAATGAAAATCCCGAAGTGTTTTCTTGAAGTCAATTTGCAAAGATTTTTGCAAACAGACTTAGTTTTGAGAAAGAGACTTACTAGTTCTAATAGAGGTAACATAAATAGAGCAAAAAGAAACCTTCAAATATGTTTTAAGTGTAGTAATATATTGGCTAAAGAGTACCCCCAACAGTTTCACTACTGATTAAATTTGTCATTATGGGGTATGGCTGATTCGGCCAAAAAAGCCTATTCTCATGAATTTTGTCACACGATACGGTTAATGTCAGATCAAATATTTTATAAGCGTTTCAAAGTACAACATTTAAACAATGTTTTCACAAATTTTCTTCGAAAAAAAAAATAAATGAGCCGTTCGCAACCAAGCTCCGTAGGCGCCTCCAAGAAAAAAAGTTTTGCGGTGAACAGTATGACTCGTTACTAGATCATCAGAAAAAAAAATTGCTTATTAGTTAAGATGTTTCTAAAGGTAACTACGTTGAGGTTTCTTTTTTCAATCAATTTTTGGATTTTTGTTAACACTTTTAAGTCAAAAACGTGGTTTTAGGATAAATATTCAG
The DNA here is from genome assembly GCF_018152115.1 of Drosophila rhopaloa. NCBI lineage: Eukaryota > Metazoa > Arthropoda > Insecta > Diptera > Drosophilidae > Drosophila > Drosophila rhopaloa. Next base: position 517,431 of record NW_025335088.1, read on the forward strand.
TAAAAAAAAACAGACGACGTCAGTACCTGAGGATTTAGGTACAGAAATAGTGTGCAAAATGTCAAAACGATTCATCCAGTAGATTTTCCAGGATCGTGTTCATCGACTTTGAAATGGCAACTTTTCAGGAGAGCGTTTTAAAGTTTTAGACACCCAAAAAACGAATACAAAACAAGCTAACTCACCTACGTTCAACAGCCCATAACTTCGGAAGTTTTACTCGGATCAATCTAAAATTTTAACGCAATATTCTTCAAAGGTTGTGCATTCCCAAAAAAATAAAATAAGGAAAAATGTATATTCCATACCCCAATCCCCCTTAATTCACCACCAAAATAATTCTTAATTGTAAATGCGATTTCTGTGAACCGACATTTATTTTATGCTTTTTTTAATTTTAGATCTACGGTCATAAAAATACAATAACATTACATATATTTAAAATAAAACAATGTGCATATATGTGAATAATTGGAAGTGTATTAAGGATGCTCTCAACCTGATTTTTATATAATTAAGAAGCTTTTCTGTGAATATGTATGAGCATATGCATATATGTGAACAATTGGAAGTATATTAAGGATACTCTCTACCTGATTTTTACATAATTAAGAAGCTTTTCTGTGAATATGCATGAGCATCTGCATGCATTTTTTAGTGTATATATGGATACACACTCGACTAAATCGAAATTATCAACATATGATTGTGTCAATGGTTACAAGAATAAAAAATATATTTTTGTAACCAACCATCTGCCGATTAAAAATAACTATCTAGTGAAGGAATTTTACCTGGTTACCTTTTATTTTTTTTCACAACTTAACAAAACCTAAGCTGAATATATTTTGTTCCACTTTGGTTCATTAATATGAAACTGATATTTAATTTAATTTAGATTAAAATTAATAGTTGCTAATGCATAACTTTAAAGTTGTGTTTTATGATTAACCCAAAACTTCTTAATTAGTACACCATAAATTGTATATTAGTGAAAGATCGACGTTTAGAACTTGACGAGCGAACAATATAGACTGATTCTATGTACAAGCGAAGAGTTTTGTCAGATTTTGTACATGTTGATATAATTTTCAAAGTTGAGTTAATTTTAAATGAGTAAAAGCTTTTTCGAAAAGTATTGAAAGCTTTTTATGGAATTAAAATGCTTACATATATAGAAATGCGGCGTAAATCAAGAAAGCCATTTAAAAGAGCAACTGGGAAAACACAACACCTTTTGAAGTCTATGACTCCAAAATAGTTTAGTTCCCTAAAAAAATATGTATGCACTCTACTGAAAGTTTACGTAAAATTCAAAGGAGATTCCAGGTTATTAAAAAACATATTTATACCCTTGCAGAGGGTATTATAATTTTGGTCAAAAGTGTGCAACGCAGTGAAGGAGACATCTCCGACCCTATAAAGTATATATATTCTTGATCAGGATCACCTCCTGAGTTGATATAGCCATGTCCGTCTGTCCGTCTGTCTGTCCGTCTGTCCGTCTGTCTGTTTCTACGCAAACTAGTCTCTCAGTTTTAAAGCTATCGAATTGAAACTTTGCACACACCCTTCTTTCCTTTGCACGCAGTATATATGTCGGAACGGCCGGGATCGGCCGACTATATCCTATAGCTGCCATATAACTGATTGATCGGAAATGCCATAACATTGGTGTTTGTAAAGTTAGGAAGTTGGAATTTTCTATGGGTTTTATATTTGGCCAATCAATCCGACCTATCAAATTTCATAAGGATCGGCCGACTATATCCTATAGCTGCCATATAACTGATTGATCGAAAATGCCATAACTTTGGTTTTTGTTAAGTTAGGAAGTTGGGATTTTCTATGGGTTTTATTTTTAGCCAATCAATCCGACCTATCAAATTTCATAAGGATCGGCCGACTATATCCTATAGCTGCCATATAACTGAACGATTGGAAATGCCATAACTTTGGTGTTTTTAAAGTTAGGAAGTTGGGATTTTTTATGAGTATTAAGAATGCATCATATGAATAATTTTGGAGAATATAATTTACAGAGTATTCTGCAAGGGTATATCAACTTCGGCTCCGCCCGAAGTTAGCTTTCCTTTCTTGTTTTTATATACCCTTACAGAGGGTATTATAATTTCAGTCAAAAGTTTGCAACGCAGTGAAGGAGACATTTCCGACCCTATAAAGTATAATTATTATTGATCAGGATAGCGTCCTGAGTTGATATAAACATGTCCATCTGTCCGTCTGTCTGTTTCTACGCGAACTAGACTCTCAGTTTTAAAGATATCGAATTGAAACTTTGCACACATATCCTGTAACTGCCATACAACTGAACGATTGGTGTTTTTAAAGTTAGGGAGTTGGGATTTTTTATGTACTTTATATGGTCCGGAATGTCTCCTTCACTGCGTAGCACACTTGTATGCGCTCGTATTAAGTATAAACGGTGCCAAAAGTACGGAAAATGCGAATTTTCAAGTATGAAAAAATACTACTAGTACCATTACAAAAGCACCTAATATTAAAAATAAATAATAATTTCAGTCATATATTAAAAATGTATTATTAGTGTGTGTATGCGAATATGTTTAAAAGCAATAATTTTATGTCGATTTTTCAATAAAACTCGATATTTTTATTCCTATTGCAGCTTTCTGATATTGTCTTAGACATTTTTATGAAGTTCAAACCGAAATTCTGAAATTGTTTAAAGTTAATATACCCCGGAGTACACCACGTATGTTTAGAAACAACAATGCCTGCTATACTATAAATGTATTATTCCATGAAAAATTTGTTATGCATATCTGTTCAAAAACAATAAAATGATGTACATAGATTTTCAATGCACAACTTATTTAACATCTCCACATTTTTCTTACAGTCATACATTTATATAAAGAGATGTTTCCTTTTCTTTGTAATTAATGAGGTCATTGGTTTTGTGCGGGATTGCTGTTTTGTTGTTGGACACCTTCGCTTTTAAAATTATTCTTTTTATCTCCAGACGATTTTTCTTAAACAAATTATTTTGCAAAAAATTGCCACCTCATATTGAACCAGAAAGTTAATATATAAACAAATATTAAATATAATTAATATATTAAAACTAATTTAAATACTTAAGAATTAACTTAAAATAGTACTGGTACCCTAGTAACGCAACGTAGTTATTTAAAGAAAAATAAAAATCATCTCGACCTATAAAAACGTCTTAATGTTGCCCATTCGAGATAATCTCCTTCGAAAACTTCGGTATCGGAAGGCGGTGATCGGCAACCGAACAAAAGTGAAATTGGCGGGTTGTTGGAATTTACATATATTGGCCGCTTAAAGCTTTGCTCGCACAAATTGCTCACTAGTTGATGCATACACCCTATAGCAGTACTCTCCTTTTTACTTCTCGCTTGACTTGATACGAGATAGGAGACGCAAATCGTGGATGCTCTAGACTTACACGTGGAGCTGACAACAATTTTCTCTTATCCCCTGTGGGCATGCTATCTTAGAATAACCACCAGTTACGCGGCTCTGTGGAGAAAAATCGCCTGAAGTAGTTTGTTTTGGCGTATGATTTATTTTTTAAAGCCTTCTACTCGCCGAAATCTATTCGTCAGCTATTCGAGAGAGCGAGAGGCAAACCGCAGGCGAACCCTCTCCGTCAGGATCTTTTCACCCCCAGCGAAAAGATTAAACATTTTAATAATTTGGGTGTGTGTTGTCAGAGCAAAGTGTTTCTAAGGTCAAAAATGAACGGAAAAACACAAAAAAACTTTGCAAATAATTATCAGTAAATAAAAAAAAAATTTAATATAAATTGTATTGAAAAAAATCAAGGTATATATAATTAAGTCCGAACGGTCAGGCTGCTGTAGGAAATCAATACTTATTTATTTAAAGGCTGGACGCTGTAAAAGTAATAATAATAATAGTTGGAATAAACTTTGATGTTGGGTTCGGTTTGTTTTTTATTGTCTTATTTTATTTTGTTTGACCCAAAGATATTTATTTGTTTTGGTATTTTAAACAATTTTGTTGGGGCTATTGTGGAAAAAATAAGGTTAAGGAAAATTGGGATTCTTTGAAAATAACTTGATGCCCCAAGCTTAGGAATGAAAATAGGAATAATCGTATTGATCTCTGTTCAAAGTTAAAAATATTGTGATGAGGATCGGAGCTTGCCTTTGCCTCCATAGGAAGAAGTAGAAGGGTTTTTGATCCTCCTCTGCCAAACCGCCAGTCGTTCGAAGGAATATTGTCTTTCTTTACCACCATTATTTCTAAGCTCGACGACGAATATCCAACGGTAAACGCTGGAACTTTTGGCATCCGGCACGAAGCACAACCCAAACTTGAGGAGATTGAAAACAACACAAATCAGCAGTCTTTGATTTCGGGAAATAATATTTATTAGGTTTGTTCGTTCTCTTTACGGTATAGTACTAAGATCGACAAACGAGTTCGCTAAAGCCTAGTATCCAGATCCACAAACGATTACGCCAGCGTAAAAACTTTAATCTTTCGAGTGTGACCAAAATTTTGAGAGTTCATCAGATTTAAGCGTGCTACGGTCGTACTGTCAATCAGCTGGGTTTGTTGACAAGCAGTTAAAATTCAAATATCGTATTTGCGGGAAAGAGCCCTTAAAAGATATTATCAAATACCTTGGCAAGACAAGTCTGCCGCTGTACAAAGAAATCTAAAAACAATACAATTTAAATTTAACAGTTTTTATACCCTTGCAGAGGGTATTATAATTTTGGTCAAAAGTGTGCAACGCAGTGAAGGAGACATCTCCGACCATATAAAGTATATATATTCTTGATCAGGATCACCTCCTGAGTTGATATAGCCATGTCCGTCTGTCCGTCTGTCTGTCCGTCTGTCTGTTTCTACGCGAACTAGTCTCTCAGTTTTAAAGATATCGAATTGAAACTTTGCACACACCCTTCTTTCCTTTGCACGCAGTATACATGTCGGAACGGCCGGGATCGGCCGACTATATCCTATAGCTGCCATATAACTGATTGATCGGAAATGCCATAACTTTGGTGTTTGTAAAGTTAGAAAGTTGGGATTTCCTATGGGTCTTATATTTGGCCAATCAATCCGACATACCAAATTTCATAAGGACCGGACGACTATATCCTATAGCCGCCATATAACTGATTAATCGGAAATGCCATAACTTTGGTGTTTGTTAAGTTAGGAAGTTGGCATTTTTTATGGGTTTTATTTTTGGCCAATCAATCCGACCTACCAAATTTCATAAGGATCGGTTGACTATATCCTATAGCTGCCATATAACTGAACGATTGGAAATGCCATACCTTTGGTGTTTTTAAAGTTAGGAAGTTTTTTTAAGTATTAAGAATGCATCATATGAATAATTTTGGAAAATATAATTTACAGAGTATTCTGCAAGGGTATATCAACTTTGGCTCCGCCCGAAGTTAGCTTTCCTTTCTTGTTTTTTTTAATTTACTGATAATTACTTGCTAATTTAAAGTTCATAGCTGCACTTTTATTGTGTTTTTCGTACATTCTGGACCTAAAAAACATTTTTCTCTGACAAGAGGCACCCCAGATAGTATTAATGTTATTTTGTCCTCACATGTAAACACCTGGAATCGACTTTTGTGACTTTTTTGAGTTTTTCCCTCCATTTCTTATAATGTTCAGTGAGAAGCGCACGCCAAAAGATTAAATTTTTTAAGTACTCTAGTACTCAGATCGAAAAACGAATTCGCTAGCGTAAAAACACTTCTGATGAATTTGATGATTCCATTTATTCAGACATCATCTGTCCCGACTATGACCATTTTAACCCCCAAGTGGATTAATAAGAATGCTGCCGATGAAGAAAGCTTCTTTACTAAGAAAGGAAAAGACGAAATCTTGACATACGAGGTGTGTTCAAAAAGTAAGGTGACTTTTCAAATTTCGCGGGCAACATATTTTCGATTATCGATTTTTTTGTTTTGTTATATTGGTACACTCTTCCCTAACATCTGTACCAAGTTTCAATGGAACATCCTCTTTTGTTTGGTTGTGAGAGGCGTAAAGTTACAAGTTCTTTTGCGAGCTCGGCGATTTTTTGCTTTTTTTCGGTCTTGGCTCGCCTGGGCTCTTCCATTGGGACGATTGGGCTTTGGTTTCGATATCATAACCATATACCCATGATTCGTCACCAGTTATGACCCTTTTGAGTAAATCTGGGTCGTCGTTGACGTCATTCAACAGCTCTTGAGCGATGCTCATGCGACGGTTCTTTTGGTCAAAATTCAGCAATTTCGGAACAAACTTCGCTGACACACGACTCATACCCAAAACGTTTGAAAAAATTTCATGGCACGAGCCAAGCGATATACCGACATCTTCAGCAACTTCTCTGATAGTGATTCGACGATTTTCCAAAACAATTTTCGTCACTGCTTGAACGTTTTCATCAGTTGTTGACGTGCTTGGGCGTCCAGAGCGAGGCTGGTCATTGGCATCTTCCCGGCCATCTTGGAAGAGTTTGTACCACTTGTACACATTTTTTTTACTCAGAACAGTTTCACCGTATGCCACTGTCAACATTTCAAGTGTTTCAGAGCACTTAATTTTATTTTTTACACAAAATTTGATGCAAATCCTTTGATCCATATTTTTCGATAGCAAAAAATCGCCGAGCTCGCAAAAGAACTTGTAACTTTACGCCTCTCACAACCAAACAAAAGAGGATGTTCCATTGAAACTTGGTACAGATGTTAGGGAAGAGTGTACCAATATAACAAAACAAAAAAATCGATAATCGAAAATATGTTGCCCGCGAAATTTGAAAAGTCACCTTACTTTTTGAACACACCTCGTACTCGGACGTAGTAGTATCAATAAGTCATCGCTGCTAAACCTTGTTGGCGACCATAAAAGTCCTCAAGCTGCAGCCTCTGGCATGACCATACAATCACATTCTTCAAGCCTAGAAAGAACAATAGCTTTGCTATTTTGTCTGACGATGATGATGATGATACAATGACTTCCACTCATATTAATTATTATATCAGCACCTCTAAACTTGGTCATGGATTGTCTGAGCCTGTTGAAGCTAACTTGAATTCGGTGTCCCCACGCAACGCCTCTTCTCAAGCTAAAACCAAGAAACGATATCCCCGTCCTCCACCCTTCCTTTTGAGGGGAATCACTGATTTTAGGCAACTAATTGCCTAACTATCTTCTGTGACCAATGGTTTTCGCCTCAAGACAATTGGATGACGGTTTACCGTGTAGTCCAACGATAATGGAATTCCTGTCAGCAATTTTCAGTTTAAAAATGAACGAGCCTTTCGAGTCGTCATCAAGGAACTTCACGCTTCCACTGAAATAGCCGAAATTGCTGCGAAACTTAAAGCTCTGGGACACAACCCTCGGGATGTATTCAACCCATTCATTTGGTGCTGTCTACTGTCCACATGGTCACCGCCTTTCTTGGACGACTGAGGGATATCTGCGTCTATTTGGCTCTGTAGGTAGCCGATCAGTCAGTTATTGCTGACTCAAATATGCAGATTTTGGCTACCGGCGGACCCACTCATTTTCCTTGGACCACCTCCCGACGGCCATTGATTTTGCAGTGTACAAAGGCTTTCCGTGCCATCACCTTACAATCCCGTAGCCCGTAGCTTTCCTCTGATCATATTCCGCTCCTGATATTTTTTGGCGTGGCTGCCTATACGATCGTCACCAAATCCAAGGTTCTTCCTCGCGGTTCGGATCTAAAAAGATTCAGTGCGTAACTTACTGATCTGACTCAGAAACAACCTACTCTTCTTTCTGTGGGCGACGTAGTTTCCTTTGCTGAGGTCTTAGTTGAACAGATCCATCAAGCTGCCCCTCCTCCTCCTGCAACACCACTGGGTCACGCGGCAGACTTATGGATTCTCGGCCGTGACAGACACGGACGTCTTCTATAACAACACATCCTCATTGACTTTTGACCGGCTATGACCACATCTGATTTGCCCAAGAATGGAGCACCCGCTACCCGCTATTTTTGGGATTTTTAGAAATAATTTGTCAATACACGAAAGCAAGGTCCATCCTTGTGTGGCGTGTTTAACAATCTATATAAAAAAAAAGCCTCTCGATCTCTCTCTCTCATGTCGCCAGTTTTCGTCTATCTGAGTACTAGGTTGTTATTACTGATAATTATTTGCTAATTTAAAGTTCATAGCTTTACTTTTATTGTGTTTATTCGTACATTTTTGACCTAAGAAACACTTTGCTCTGACAAGAGTCACCCCACTTATGCGTGCTTTTTGATTTTTTTCCCTCCATTTTTTAAAATGTTCAGTGAGAAGTGAAGATGGTGAAACAGGGGCTCCACTGGGATAGACCCGAAGTTGCTTTTGCTGGATGGACTGGAGGCCGGGAAAGACTTCTTGAGCTGGAACTGGACAAGCGAGATTAGGCTTCTGCCGAAAGTCGCAGCGCAGACGCTTGTCGGCGTCGCGACGAAGTTATTTTCTGCATATGGAGCAGAGTGTGATAGTCCGGTTCACACTTCTTGCACGTATCTCCTTTGCGACATACTCCCTGAAATGCTGATGCGCCAGCCAATTTGAGCCGTACCTACTGCGGTGCGAGGACAAGGGGAGCCATGCTTTAATAGTTCTTGAAGGTAGTAAAGGAAGAAATATTCTTAAGTAAAATCAGAAGGCAGTATTGAGGAAGATCGGTGTTTGCCTTTGCCCCCATAGGAACAAATACAAGTTTGTGGATTTGATTTTTGATCGTACTCTGCCAAACCGGCATATTGTCTTCCTTGACCACCACCATATAATTTATCTGGATATTTCTCTGAATTTTGGGCGAATGTCACAAGGACCTTCTCGGTTGCTAGGTCGGAAATGAGAATCAAAAGAATGGTGTTTGAAAAAAAACACACAAACACGCATACATATCCCATCTTAGCTTAATAAGCATTCCGAACTTTCTACAATTCTACAGCTAACTAAAAAAGTAATTTTAAAACATTTTGATAGAGTTACAAGAACCCCTTCAAAAAAACTTCTCCCGTAACAGATGACTGTTGTCGGCTTATATTAATGGTAGATAGAAATTGGTGGCTCAGTGGAAAAAATCGCATCTAATCAACAGGGATGTCCTCTGTTTGGACTTTGGGTTTTAAAGCCTAGTACTCAGATCGACGAAAACTGAACGCCAGTCATGAGAGAGAGCGAGAGGCAAACAGCTGGCGTTCACTTTTCGTCGGGCCTTTTTTTCACGTCGGTCCACAGATCGACGAAAAAAATTTCTGCGGAAATGAACTTTGGGTGAACCCTAGCGGAAAAGATTAAAAATTTTAATCTTTTGGCGTGCGCTTCTCACTGAACATTATAAGAAATGGAAGGAAAAACTCAAAAAACTCGCAAAATTCGCAAAATACTATCTGGGGTGCCTATTGTAAGAGCAAAATGTTTTTTAGGTCCAGAATGTACGAAAACTACAATAAAAGTGCAGCTATGAACTTTAAATTAGCAAATAATTATCAGTAAATTAAAAAAAACAAGAAAGGAAAGCTAACTTCGGGCGGAGCCAAAGTTGATATACCCTTGCAGAATACTCTGTAAATTATATTCTCCAAAATTATTCATATGATGTATTCTTAATACTCATAAAAAGTCCCAACTTCCTAACTTTAAAAACACCAAAGTTATGGCATTTCCGATCGTTCAGTTATATGGCAGCTATAAGATATAGTCGGCCGATTCTCATGAAATTCGGTAGGTCAGATTGATTGACCAAAAATAAAACCTATAGAAAATCTCAACTTCCTAACTTTACAAACACCAAAGTTATGGCATTTCCGATCGTTCAGTTATATGACAGCTATAGGATATAGTCGTCCGATCCCGGCCGTTCCGACTTATATACTGCGTGCAAAGGAAAGAAGGGTGTGTGCAAAGTTTCAATTCGATATCTTTAAAACTGAGAGACTAGTTCGCGTAGAAACAGACAGACGGACAGACAGACGGACAGACGGACATGGCTATATCAACTCAGGAGGTGATCCTGATCAAGAATATATATACTTTATATGGTCGGAGATGTCTCCTTCACTGCGTTGCACACTTTTGACCAAAATTATAATACCCTCTGCAAGGGTATAAAAACTGTTAAATTTAAATTGTATTGTTTTTAGATTTCTTTGTACAGCGGCAGACTTGTCTTGCCAAGGTATTTGCTAATATCTTTTAAAGCCTCTTTCCCGCACTGCTTGTCAACAAAACCAACCGATTGACAGTATGACCATAGCACGCTTAAATCTGATGAATTCTCGAAATTTTGGTCACACTGGAAAGATTAAAGTTTTTACGCTAGCATACTCGTTTGTCGAACTGAGTACTAGGCTTTAGGCATAATTAAATATTATAGCCAGATTCCACTGCAACACATTTTCACTTTCTGAATGTTGAAGGGTGTATCAAGACTAATGCTTTCTTCCCACAGAGCACATCCACCATCCGATAACAGCTGATCTGAACAGCCGTTGCTCATCATTTTAGCCCGTTGCATTATGCACAAAATTTAAAATGAGCAAAGTAGCGTTATAAATGATACTTGGTAACAGACTGCAAGTGATCTACGCGAATAAGCAAATCGGATAAATATGTCTGCCAGGCAGTGCTGCCAGAAACTCCCAAGCAGAAATTGCTAGATTTTGAAAAAAAGTTGCTAGAAATTGCTAAAAATTCGACGAAACTAGCCAAAAAAAATCAGTTAAATTTAATTTTTAAACTAATTATGCATATAAATGATCGCTTGTCGCCATCGCCGAGTGTTTTGCAATGTATAGGTATAGTGCCGCTTCTTGTTCCTCCGTTTTCGTGGACTTATTTTTTTGTGTAACAGCGCCCATCGCAGCGACGTGTTTTTTTGATGCGGCGTGGTGTCGAATCTCGAAAAGTTTCGCGCCTATTGTGGATTTGCAATACGCACAATAGGCCCTGTTAGTGTCCGTGCAGTCCTTGCGAATCCACTCCTTAAGCTCGTCGTAGCTCAGCCAGGCATCCCGAAAATGTTGTTTGTAAATTTTTGGCATCGCTACCGACACAACACAGCACAAAAGTGACCAAAAGTGTTAATATGATTGAACCACTGAGTTAAAAAATAATTCCGATATCTTTGAGAACCATTTTCGATCGTAATTGGTTCAGTAAATTGGAATTGGTATAAAAAAGTTCAAAATTATGAAGAAAAATAACAAAATGTTTAGTTTTGTAATAAAGTTGCTTAAATTTCAAAAACCAAATGAAAAGTTGCTAGATTTGTTGCTAATAGCAAATCGAAAAAAAAAATTGCAAATTTTTTTTAAAGTTGCTAGAAATAGCAACTAAATAGCTAAATTGGCAGCCCTGCTGCCAGCCTGCAAAAAAAATATGAACAGCTATTGCCCAAAATTGTCTATATGGTAACACATATGTTTGTTTCTTTGTTTCATCATAATTTCTTATTTAATTTTAATGTCAAGCATCCTTGAGACAGCCAGCATGCAGCCAAGCTTAATTCAATGGCAAGATCTCGGTCTGCGCTCGCTGCTCCTCCAGCCTTTTTTGAGCGCTATTTCAACAAGCTCGGACTTGTGGTCCACCTTTGCGCGCTTTGCAGGGGGAGCAGAGCTCCCTGAGCGATGATTTTTGCTGCAAAGGCTGCCATGTCATCGGGGTCCACATCTGAGACCTTCACAAAGTATTCCCTAGTACCTGCAATAAATATATTTTATTATTATTATTATATTAATGTGGTTTACACAAATATAAGTCTGGGGACATACTCTCGTTCTGTAAGGTGTTCTGATCCATGTTGTGAGTACGGTATGCGCCTAGGAAAGAGTGGAGCAACTCTTAATGCTGCCACACGGATGGATCAGTTATTAATTAAGCCTAGTACTCAGATTGACGAAAACCGTACACCAGTCATGAGAGAGGGCGAGAGGCAAACAACTGACGTTCACTTCTCGTCCGGCCTTTTTTTCACGTCGGTACTCAGATCAACGAAAAAAATACCAAAAAATTGCATAGCGTTGCCAGTGTGCTGAAATGAACTTTGGGTGAACCCTAGCGAAAAGAATACAAAATTTGAAAATATGGAAGGAAAAAATCAAAAAACGCATAAAAGTTGATTGCAGGAGTTTAAGCCTTGTACTCAGATCGACAAAAACTGTCCGCCAGTCGAGAGGGCGAGAGGCAAACAGCTGTCGTTCACTTTTCGTCAACGTTTTTTTTTCACCTCGGTCCTCAGAGCGACGAAAAAAATACCAGAAAATTGCATAGCGTTGCCAGTCTGCGGAAATGAACTTTGGGTGAACCCTAACGAAAAGATTAAAGCCTAGTACTCAGATCGACAAACGAGTATGCTAGCGTAAAAACTTTAATCTTTCCAGTGTAACCAAAATTTCGAGAGTTCATCAGATTTAAGCGTGCTACGGTCGAACTGTCAATCAGCTGGGTTTGTTGACAAGCGGTTAAAATTCAAATATCGTATTTGCAGGAAAGAGCCATTAAAAGATATTATCAAATACCTTGGCAAGACAAGTCAGCCGCTGTACAAAGAAATTAAAAAACAATACAATCTAAATTTAACAGTTGTTTTTTTTTAATTTACTGATAATTATTTGCAAATTTAAAGTTCATACCTGCACTTTTATTGTGTTTTTTCGTACATTCTTGACCTAAAAAACTTTTTGCTCTGACAAGAGGCACCCCAGATAGTATTAATATTATTTTGATCTCACATGAAGACTCCTGCAATCGACTTTTGCGAGTTTTTTTAGATTTTCCCTCCATTTCTTATAACAACTGTTAAATTTAAATTGTATTGTTTTTTAATTTCTTTGTACAGCGGCAGACTTGTCTTGCCAAGGTAGTTGATAATATCTTTTAAGGGCTCTTTCCCGCAAATACCATATTTGAATTTTAACTGCTTGCCAACAAACCCAGCTGACTGACAGTACGACCGTAGCACGCTTAATTCCGATGAACTTTCGAAATTTTGATCACTTAAAGTTTTTACGCTAGCGTACTCGTTTGACGATCTAAGTACTAGGCTTTAGGTAACAGTTTTCGTTGATGTGAAAACTAGCATTATATTTGCTTATTTCATCGATATACAAAAGTTTAGTATTTTATTCAAACCGTATTCTTAGTCAATTGAATACCCATGCCAAACAACATGAATACCATTATTAATATTTTAGGGCATCTGTTATCGGTTTTATAAAAATTGCTACATTTTTTGGTTTTATTTTGTTTATTTAATATGAAAACTAGATAAACAATAAATTTTTAGACAATACAAATACTTTCTAAAATTTCAAACCGACATTTGTGCATATATACTGCATATACCTTTAAAAGTGTTCGGCATCGGAGCTATAAAACTGATTTGTGTTCTATTATGAATATAACAAATATTATTCCTGAGTAAGTTGCGGTCAATTTCATCACTTTTGTTATATTAATTTTACTAAAAAGCATGCTTTTATGCTAGAACATGTAGATATGGGTTACATATTTGTAGATATGTACATACAAATGTGCGTATGGACTTATAGTAAAAACTTGCTCTAAAAAACAACAATTTCTCCACTTTCAGATCCAAAAAATAGTTTGCTTCAGGAAATACAAAGCTCAGGAAATCAAAAAAAAAATTTACCCAACACATGTGCCTGCATTTATGCATGCACATGAAATGCTTTTATACGACCTGTAACTTAAATCATTCAATGGATCAAAACATTGTAAACATGGCTTACGAACGTTATGGAATACTTCTTCAGAATGAGCAATATGAAGATGATTTAGTAAACTCGAAAGGCGCTCAAAAAATGAATATGCAAAGTATAAGCAATGGTGAGTATGGCTTTCACAAGCGGTGAAATATAAATAAATTAACCGGCTTATACACTGGACACTGTCGCTCAGTTGAATATTCATATGTACATAATTACATTTGTATGTACATATACATATATTCGTATTTACAATATATATTCGTATGTACAAATGTAAATGTAAACAGGAGTCGTTAATGCAAGAAATATATAGCGAATTTAAGCGAAAATATCAAGCTTTTGTTAGCCATACGTATTTTAGATTCATTTAAGTGAAATTAACGCAAAATGTCTTGCTGTTTACAAAAAAACGAATTAGTTGCTTAAGGATTGCCACAAGTTAGTCTCTTGGGAATACTTCTTATCGGTTTATTTAAAAATTACTGGCTTTGCTCGCAAGAAGTGTAAGATTATTATTAATTTTCCGAGTATAATTCAGATGTTGAAAAACCTAGAAAGTTTCCACTGTCCACATACACATGCCAGAAAAAGTATGCGTACAAACATGTCTCGCAACTTTGGATTTTAAAAAAAGATGTTGAAAAAAATCTTAAACTTTTCATTTTTATTTTAGGTAAACAGGTAACACATTTATTCACCTCTCGTTTGATGTAACTCTTTAATTTCTAACACTTATACTTTTCCTGATATTATTTCGCATCAGAAAAAGTATCCGTACAAAAAATAAAAATCAAAAAGAACGGAATTAAAAGCTTTTAAATTGCAGTTTTGGCATTGATACCTGTAAATCAAAGTTTGGCATATTCATGTTGTAAATTAATATGCCAGATTTGATTACAAACAAGTAAACAAACTTTTATTTACAGGTATCAATGCCAAAACTGCAATTATTTTTATGATGTGGAAAAAGATAAAAGAAATTGACCATGATTTGAGAAAAGTCAAAGTAAAACTACGTGATGAAGGGAAAACTATTCGGGAAATTTGTGGGATATTTGGCAGAGCACACTGCTCTGTCCTTGAAAATTTCGATTTATCAGGTTCCTGTGGGTCAAAACCCCGCTCTGGTAGACCACCAAACTTTCTGAGCGTGGGAAGAGAAGCGTTTTGAAGACAATAAAAATAAATTTAAGCCTAACAGCCACCCAAATGGCAATGGATATTAAGGAAAATTATAAGTCATCTTGATGACACTGTTCGCAAAATGAAGACTATAACGGCCGTACTGCCCGGAAGAAACCACTCATATCACAAGTCAACAAAATCAAACGAATGGAATTCTCCAGAAAATTTAATAACAAGCCCCAGGAGTTCCGTAAAAAGATCATTTTTTGCGACGAAAGCAATTTTTGCATATTCGGAACTAAGGGCCGTAAGCTTGTGTGGCAAAAAATGGTACAGCCCTCGACAAACAAAACCGTGCCAAAACCGTTAAGCACGGTGGTGGTGTCGTTATGGTTTGGGGATGTATGGCGGCCAGTGGAGTTGGAAATCTTGTTTTCATTGATTCCACAATGGATCACAAGATGCATATCAACATCCTAAAAGAAATTTTACATCAAAGCGTCACGAAACTGGGACTGGAGGATAACTTTTGGTTCCAACAGTACAACGACCCAAAGCATTATGCCATGAATACGAAGCCTTGGGTAATCTATAATGTGAAAAACCAGTTAAAGTCGCCATCGCAGTCCCCAGATCTCAATCCCATTGAGCTCCCATGGGAGCTCCAGGAGCGCAGGATCCGCCAGCTCACCATTACATCAAAGGATATGGTAAAAAAAGTGATGGTCTAGGAATGGAATAAAATATGGTGGAGGACACAACGAAATTGGTCCAGTCAATGCCAAATCGGTTGGCTGAATTCCTAAAACTAAAGGGGTCCCTGACTTCGTATAAAATTTAAGTCCTTATGCCAGAAATATGGAGTTTCCTTTTGATTTTTGTTTTTGTACTCATACTTTTTCTGATGCGAAATCAGGCCATTTTGCACATTTTTGTTAATATTAGGAAAATAATAAGTGTTAGAAGGGTTAAGTTACATCATACGAAAGGTGAATAAATGTACTATCTATTAAAATAAAAATTAAATTTGTAAGATTTTGTCAACACTTTTTTAATTTAAAAAAATTTGCGGGACATGTTTGAACGCATACTTTTTCTGGCATGTGTATAAGCTTTGTTGTTTTCGACGATATTCTTTATCGCCCTTTCCTGCCTAATCTTTTTGCTTAGAAACCTTTTTTTATCCGCCCGGTAAAAAAAAAGGACGTCTAATCCTATTTATTCTGATTAAGCTTAAAAATGTTGAAATCGATTTTGAACTTTGAAAACTTTTTCTTTTATTCGTAGGCAGAAAAAATTTTAAAAACCCGTAGAAACCAAAATTATGATATAACAGGTTAAATATTTTTCTTAGATTGCCTTCCGGCTCCGGGTCATCGGAATAGTGCCTCTATGTGTTTCAATATAAGTAGATAAATTTCCCTCTTTCTTGTTCATTAGCCTAGTTCGGTATTCTGCTAGGTGTCTTTTTGCGGCTTCATATTCATTGCTTATTGCCCCAGTGTCCAATATTTGTTTTCGCGAATCAATTTCTTTGACACATTCTTTTCTGGTCATTGCATTGGCGAACTAGGGTGTTTGTTTCATAACTTGGTGACCTGTAGCATTTTCAGTCGCTGCCTTTTGCCTCGATGCGGTTCGCCCTTTTATTATACCTTTGCAGAGGGTATTATAATTTCAGTCAAAAGTTTGCAACGCAGTGAAGGAGACATTTCCGACCCTATAAAGTATATATATTATTGATCAGCATCACCAGGAGAGTCGATCTAGCCATGTCCGTCTGTCCGTCCGTCTGTCCGTCCGTCCGTTCGTTTCTACGCAAACTAGTCCCTCAGTTTTAAAGATATCTGCTTGAAACTTTCCCAAAAGTTGTCTTTCTATTGCAGGTAGTATATAAGTCGGAACGAAGCCGGACCGGCGGACTATATCCTATAGCTGCCATATAACTGAACGATCGAAAAGGCCATAACTTTGGTATTTTTAAAGTTAGGAAGTTAGGATTTTTTATGGGTTTTATATCAATCCGACGTACCAAATTTCATAAGGATCGGCCGACTATATCCTATAGCTGCCATATAACTGAACGATTGGAAATGCCAATACTTTGGTGTTTTTAATGTTAGGAAGTTTGGATTTTTTATGAGTATTAAGAATGCATCATATGAATAATATTGAAGAATATAATTTACAGAATATTCTGCAAGGGTATTTCAACTTCGGCTCCGCCCGAAGTTAGCTTTCCTTTCTTGTTTTTTTATTTTTTTTGCCCAACGAGTGATAAGTTTAACTTTTATTTTTTATACCCTTGCAGAGGGTATTTATAATTTCAATCAAAAGTTTGCAACGCAGTGAAGGAGACATTTCGGACCCTATAAAATATATATATTCTTGATCAGCATCACCAGAAGAGTCAAACTAGCCATGTCAGTCTGTCCCTCAGTTTCAAAGCTATCGGCTTGAAACTTTCCCAAATGTTGTTCTATTGCAGGTAGTATATAAGTCGGAACGGGCGACTATATCAAATAGCTTCCATAGGAACAATCGGAAAAAATTTTAATTTTTATACCCTTGCAGAGGGTATTATAATTTTGGTCAAAAGTGTGCAACGCAGTGAAGGAGACATCTCCGACCCTATAAAGTATATATATTCTTGATCAGGATCACCTCCTGAGTTGATATAGCCATGTCCGTCTGTCCGTGTGTCTGTCCGTCTGTCTGTTTCTACGCAAACTAGTCTCTCAGTTTTAAAGCTTCTTCTTTCCTTTGCACGCAGTGTATAAGTCGGAACGGCCGGGATCGGCCGACTATATCCTATAGCTGCCATATAACTGATTGATCGGAAATGCCATTACTTGTAAAGTTAGAAAGTTGGGATTTTCTATGGGTTTTATATTAGGCCAATCAATCTGACCGACCAAATTTCATAAGGATCGGCCGACTATATCGTATAGCCGCCATATAACTGATTGATCGGAAATGCCATAACTTTGGTGTTTGTTAAGTTAGGAAGTTGGGATTTTCTATGGGTTTTATATTTGGACAATCGATTCGACCTACCAAATTTCATAAGGATCGGCCGACTATATCCTATAGCTGCCATGTAACTGAACGATTGGAAATGCCATAACTTTGGTGTTTTTAAAGTTAGGAAGTTTGGATTTTTTATGAGAATTAAGAATGCATCATATGAATAATTTTGGAGATTATAATTTACAGAGTATTCTGCAAGGGTATATCAACTTCGGCTCCGCCCGAAGTTAGCTTTCCTTTCTTGTTTTTAGTAATTTAGTCATAGAAACAGAAATTTAGCCATTTTGTAATAAGCAAACTTCGGCAAGCCGAAGTTGATATACCTTTTCTTGTTAGTTTTAATATTTGGTTCGTTACTAGTTTTCAAGGTTTTTTGATTATTTTATTTTTGGTGGTGTCTCAAAAGTAACTATGTTTGCGTGGTTGTGTGGAAATGTACATTAAAGTTTGTGGGGCTATGCATATCTCACTTTATACTACCACTAAAAAAAATCGCCTGCAAGAATTTAGTGCAGCTGTGAACTTTTAATAACCCAATAATTATGAGTAAATTATAACCTGTTTGTTTTAAATTGTATTGTTTTTATACCCTTGCAGAGGGTATTATAATTTCAGTCAAAAGTTAGCAACGCAGTGAAAGAGACACTTCCGACCCTATATAAAGTATATTTATTCTTGATCAGTCTCACCAGGAGAGTCGATCTAGCCATGTCCCTCTGTCCGTCTGTACATAAGTTTTTTAATTTTTATCGTTTGACAAACAAACCCAAACTGGAAAGACTGCTGGCGAACTTGTTTAGTTCTTTGAAAGTCGACTTTAGCACGGAAAAGGGACATTTGCTAAATGTATTTTTTTTTTGATCAGAAGTTAGAAACGTAGTGAAGAATATATTTCCAAAACTATAAAGTTAATATATTCTTGATCTCACATTCGTCTGTCCGATTTTACGTAACTACCCTAAGTTCTTAGCTACAGTGGCTCAGCGTATTTCGTGTAGACGTAAACTTGAAATGCAAACTCATAGCTGGTAAACTATACGGAATATGAAAAAGATTTAAATGCAGTTATGTTTTGTAGTATTTTAGCATTTATTAAGGCACTTCATTATTGTTAAACTCCATTAGATAACATTTAAACTAAGAAAAACTAAAAATACTAACTTTTTTTATGTCACAGCTTATTTCGTGCAAGGAACTGTTAAATATATTGACTATTAAGTAAGTTAATACTTTATGTGGCTTCCCTTCTGTTCGATGACAGCCTTCAATCGAGTTAGCATCGAATATACCAAATTTTCTGTGGTCTGCTTTGACCACAAATTTTCAATGACGTTAAGGTCTGGTAACTTGTGCAGGTGGATTCACTAGAATGGGATCAAGAATTCAAATTTTAAAGGAAAACTGCTAAAAAACTTGGCATACGCGATCGAAATCGGTATTGACTTTTCTGGAACTGCAATGAAGTGGTCATTACGTTACCACAGTCCACAGACTTGAATATGATCGAATTTAGGGAAATATTGGACCTAGCCATAGGGAAGAGGAAGAAATCTAGCAAAAATGAATTAAAAAGTGTTAACTTTGGAGAAAAGGGGAAAATTTACAGTCGAGTTCACTAAAAAATTAGTTTCTTCCGTGGAAATCGTCTCAGAGGAGTTCTGAACCAGAGAGGAGGACACAAAAACTATTAGCTGTAAAATTAGTAACAAAAAGTTAAGTTGAACGAAATAAGATGTGACATAAAAAGTCAGTATTTTTATTTTTTTTGTTTTTAGTGTAATCTAATGGAGTTTAAATATAATGAAGTGCCTTAATAAATGCCAAAATACTATTAAACATAACTGCATCTATATCTTTTTTATATTCCGAATAGTAGCTAACTAAATGAGTTTTAACTTCAAGTTTACGTCTGCACGAAATAAGCTGTAAGCCACTGTATGTGGGTGATGCATAAGTCTAAACGGGACGATAGAAAAACAAGAAAGGAAAGCTAGCTTCGGGTGGAGCCAAAGTTGATATACCCTTGCAGAATATTCTGTAATAAAATCCATAAAAAATCCCAACTTCCTAACTTTAAAAACACCAAATTTATGGCATTTCCAATCGTTATAGCAGCTATAGGATATAGTCGGCCGAACCCGGCCGTTCCGACTTATATGCTGCGAGCAAAGTTTCAATTCGAAATCTTTAAAACTGAGAGACTAGTTCGCGTCGAAACAGACAGACAGACGGACATGCTTATATAAACTCAAGACGCGACCCTGATCAAGAATATATATATTTTATAGGGTCGGAGATGTCTCCTTCACTGCGTTGCTCACTTTTGACCAAAATTATAATACCCTCTGCAAGGGTATAATGAATAACTTTTTTTTAAAATTAAACAGGAAGGAATTTATACTTGAGTTCGAATTGCAGGCTATCTATATTGTATAGCTGTACCGTTTATAGGGAATCATGACCGAAAAATGCATTTTGGTAATTTTTGAAAATAGTGATTTTATATTGGGCGTCGTAGAAGTTCATCGATGAAAACTGCATATGTGTGTATGACGACCGCGGCTGATTTCTGTGCGGCGCTTAGCCTTTGCTCAGTCGGCAAAAAACTTTCTTTTCTGCTTTAGATAGGGCCGTGTTGATAATACTCTCAAATTTATGAACTCATTTTTTTTCGAAAAAAGTTATACTTTCAGATAGTGTACCTCTTAGTAGTCACGTAAACTTACACAGAAATAAAGTATTTGAATCAGCTATTCAGGCAGAACCGAAAAGTAGTGACAACGAAACAAATTCTAATATACATGGAAAATTTCAATTGAAAGAATCTGAGAATTTATTTGCCTCGAAACCGTAAGTAAACATTTTAAAAATTTTAACATAACTGTATATTAGCATGTATTTATTTTTAGAAGAAAGAATACCAATATTGGATATCAAATGAATATCAACTGTTATAAAAATATCGGCTGTGCGGAAAATCAGGAAATTTCAAAGAACGTGGCCAATAGCCTGCTAAGTAGTTCTGTCGACGGTAATTCACCTTTCCTACCCTCAGATACAACAATACTAAATCCACCTGGAAAGTCAAGGCGGTGGGAACAAAAGCTGGTTCAAATTAAAACTATGGAAGGAGAGTTTAGTGTTACAATGTGGGCTTCCGGAATATCTGATGATGAATACTCGGGGTCGGACCAAAATGTTGGCGAGTCCGAATTTTTGAAGGGAAAAGATTTTGAACGTGTCACGACCCAACAAAACAAGGACTTTGATCAGGTAGAATCTATGTTACAGCAGGAGGTATTTACTCATGAACCACAGACGCTTGAAATGCAGCCACCTATAAGCTCAGTTCCAATCATAGAACCGTTAATAAAAGGGAAAGGAGTTCTGTCTCATGAAAATAATCTTTCCACTCAGATTTTGACTAAATCAACCTTAAGCTTCGAAGATCCAATCTTGATTTCTGATTCCACAAGTATACAGATGGTAAATGAAACTGCCGCCCTGACAATTAATAATCATAGAATATTAAGTAATGACAATACCGGCGATCTTCATACTTCCACTAGCTCGGTGCCATTTGGTCTTCGCTTACAGGAAAGGCAACAAACTGATTGCTTATCACAATTGCCATACAACGACAATACAGGTAAAAACTATATGAATTGATCAATACGAAATTTTTTAAAATTTAATTTTAATATTTAAATTTAGGTTCGAACGGCAGCACGGATCAAGGTTATAATGTATCTGAAGTCACAGTGGCCTATCCTAACGATAAAAAAATTGCTTGTCCTCATAAGGGTTGCCATAAAAATTTTAGAGATTCGTCTGCGATGCGCAAACATTTACACACTCACGGTCCACGTGTTCATGTTTGCGCAGAATGTGGAAAAGCTTTCGTAGAAAGTTCAAAACTCAAAAGACATCAGTTGGTTCACACAGGAGAAAAACCATTTCAGTGTACTTTCGAAGGATGTGGAAAACGATTTTCACTGGATTTTAATTTAAGGTAAAGTTAAACGTCTATTTTAACTAACCTTTAAATAGCTTTTCAAAATTTTCGAAAAACCACAAATATTAAAGTGATATGGCCTGGGTGGGGCAGGGTGCATAAAAGGTCCAAGATGAAGGAAAACAACCATATATGTATTTTTGTATATGTATTACAATTGTAAATACGATGTTAATGGCTATGCACTGTACTCGACTTTTTTAGAATCTTTGTAGATTAAATTATGACATGCAACAACCTTTTGAAGTAGTAGTCCACTATAGAACTTTTTTTTGCTTCATTTGCTGTTCACTCCAACTTTACTGCAATGCGAAATTTTTATAAGCCAAAGGAAAATTATTTTATGCATGCTTAAAAAAAAAAGATACAAAATCCAAAAGTAAAACTTAAAGAATAATCCGGCAATCATGGCTTAGAATTTAAAACAAAAGTCACGGCGATCACAATTTTGTAAATTTCTCCTTTTAAACATACACTAAATTAAATCTTATAAATATTTTTAGGATATTATCGATGGAGACCTTAAAAGCAATTGAATACCAATTTGAATAGAAACATTGTCTAGCCCTCCGATGGAGACCTTGAAAGCAATGAGGCCAACTTTTGAGTACCCTCCACGACTAAGACAAATTATAGCCATAACAAAAAATATCAGCCTATTTCTAAAATACAAAGTAAACCTTTTTTCTTGATTTTATTCTGAACTCGAAAAATGTCATTCTATTTTATACATTCTTTACGTTGCTATTAATTTCTATTTTTACAGAACACATGTACGAATACATACTGGAGATAGACCATTTGTATGTCCGTTTGATGCCTGCAACAAAAAGTTTGCTCAATCCACCAATTTAAAATCTCACATATTAACTCATGCGAAAGCAAAGTAAGTTTTTAAATAATTGTAAATTAAAGGTTTTCAATTAAATTTCGTTTAAGGAGGAATACTACAAGCATTTCGCGCAAAAGTGGTTGTTTAAACCATGAGTCTAACACCCAGAGTGAAGATAATTCTACGAAATTTATTAAGGTTGAGTTACGGGATAGTGTTTCAGAAAACCATGTTCCCTTTGTGGTGTATGCAGACTGAAACCGTGTATTGACCCTATTTCAAGATCTATCTCGATCAAATTTTTGATGTAGATAGAAATCGTGATTCCTAATAAGATTCAGAACTCCTTTTTTGAATTTTCTAAAAAATTAATTAAATCATATTTGAATTCGTCAAATTTGATTAAAATTAGAAAGTAAAATAAAGGGGTGTATATTATATTTATTATAAAAATAATTTTGTAATGTATTTTGTAAACATTAATAAAAATTGGACATATATCAGGTTGTCAAATATCTCCCTTCCGCTTTTTTTGGTTTTTGAATTTGGCGGCTTTGTGCAAAGCGCTACATATCGGTATCGGTTAATGCCGCTTTGTTATCTGCCGCTGTACAAAGAAATTAAAAAACAATACAATTTAAATTTAACAGTTGTTTTTTTTAAATTTACTGATAATAATTTGCTAATTTTAAGTTCATAGATGCAGTTTTATTGTGTTTTTTCGTACATTTTTGACCTAAGAAACATTTTGCTGTGACAAAAGGCACCTCAGATAATATTAATGTTATATTGTCTTCACATGTAAAGTCTAGTACTCAGATCGACAAACGAGTATGCTAGCATAAAAACTTTAATCTTTCCAACTTTAATGTGACCAAAATTTCGAGAGTTCATCAGATTTAAGCGTGCTACGGTCGAACTGTCAATCAGCTGGGTTTGTTGAGAAGCAGTTAAAATTCAAGTATCGTATTTGCAGGAAAGAGCCTTTAAAAGATATTATCAAATACCTTGGCAAGACAAGTCAGCCGCTGTACAAAGAAATTAAAAAACAATACAATCTAAATTTAACAGTTGTTTTTTTTTTAATTTACTGATAATTATTTGCTAATTTAAAACTATAAATGGCAGGAAATGTCCTTATTCTGCAGGCATTACTTAATTTGCTTACATAAGTACGCGAGAATGACTTATAATTGACGGAAGATCGTTAATAAATAATGTAAAAAGTAACGGACCCAGATGGTTCCCTCGTTGGACACCATGGTAACACGGTGAATTTTAGAAATTGAATTTTTAAAAAGCACCCTTTGTGACCTGCTATTCAGATAACCTAAGATCCATCTAAGGAGATCAACTGGGAAACCTAACATGTCACGTTTTTTAACAAGAAGTAAGTGATTTACAGAGTCAAATGCTTTACTAAAGTCAGTGTAAATGACGTCTGTTTGAAAACTACTATTGAAGCTCTCTATCTAAGCTCTAGAAGGTTTGTGATTATGGATCTACGTTTAATAAATCCGTGTTGACACGGATAAATGTTTGATCTATTTACACAAATAAATTCAATCGTATTGAATTCCTCAAAAAATAACTCTTCTGACGGGAGGTTTAAATCAACTCCAGCTAAGACTCCACCTCCCCGTCTAGAGGGACGGTCATACCTGTATATTGTGTACTTACCTAGAAAAACTTCGGAGCTAAAGGTCTCCGGCTTTAACCAGGTTTCTGTAAACACAACAATATGAGATGCAAAGCAAAGGCTATCAGAATACAATTTAGTGAGTTTGCTACGCAAGCCTCTTGCATTCTGAGAGGAAAGAAGGAGGTTAGAAGTTAGTTTTTTGAAATTGGTACAATGGTTTGGCCTCGACTAGGAAGTTTAATTGTGAAAACCACGACGGACAAATCGGAATTCTTAGAAGTCCCAGGTTGCATGCATTCTGCTACGGATTGTTCGGATGTTTGCTGCAATCAGCTGCTGATCCGCCGTAATGCTCTATTGTTCTTTTGATTGCGGTTGCGGGGTGTTCCCCTTTTGCTGCTTACCACGATCGGCTTTTTTGCGCTTACGACTATTAAACTGCGAGATCATCAGCACAGCGAAAACTATCTATAGCAACTCCGAAACAGCTAATCAGCCCCACCAAGCCGCATTTAGTTTGATTTCATCTCGTTTGCAACCTTAACACAAGCATCACAACAGAACTGCAAATTGGTCCTCTGAAAGGTAAACCGGCGCACTTGGTGTGGACCATGTAGTCACACAGCCAGCAAGTCATATTAGATTGGTCAGCCCTAATTACGAGGCTGCATTTTTTGCAAAAGCAGACTAGTGTTACTCATTTTTCCTAGTGAAACCACTGTGCCAAGAAAACGAATTGAAATTTATAAGCGAGCAATTAAAAGTATCGCAAGAGCGCAAAAACTGCATGCTTAGAACTTTCAAAACAAACAGAGCGAGAGAGCGGGACCGGAATTTATATATATATTTAAAAAACTGAATCAAAATGAAAATTGTTTTGATACAACCCGCCGATGGGATTAAACAAACCAAAATACAAAATCGGAGCGCAGAAAAAAAACACGACCGTTCACTTTAAAATTCAAAGACGAATTGTACATTATTAGATTCTCTTTTAACAAATTCGATTGCAGATTAAAATAACTTAGGGATCTTCCTGTGATAGATATGTTATATTCATTATTTTCTTTATCTTCTTCTCACTATTGGTTTCTTGAAAGAGCATCACTACATTGTTTTCTTTACCTGGTAGATACTTTATTTTAAAGTCATATTCATTCAACGGCTCTTATCGCGGAATCGACTGAAGTCGTCGGCTGCAGCGCCACCAATTTACATAAGGGAGAAAGGCTCGAACGCCCTGGTCAACAACATTTTTGAGTTGTTCGGTCCAAATACCTTGAGGAAACTAAGAATAACTAATACACGTACCAACTAAAAAGCAGCAAGGGCTTTCAAGTTGTACTAAAATAAATCGAGCCCGACGTAACCCCCAATGAAGTTATCGATGCCCTCAAAGAAAACGGTTTTTCTGCAAAGAACGTTAGTAACAGCATTATCTGGAATAAAAAGCCGCAACCACTCTTCATGGTAGAGCTGGAGCCAGACGGCAGAGTCTTGAAAAAAAATGAAGTGCATCCCACTTATAGCCTGCAATACCTATTGCACCGAAGAATTAAGGTGGAAGAGCCACATAAAAGGAAATGGCCCAGTGCAATGTTCAAACTGTCAGGGGTATGGACACACCAGGATATACTGCACACTTTGATCTTTCACAATTTCGCTAATAACAAGGAAGACCCCCAAAAGAAGAAATGTGGAAATTACGGAGGAAATCACTCGGCAATCTACAGAGGCTGTGAGGTCTGCAAGGAGTTGAAAAACAGCATGACGAGTGACAACACCGTGCCAGAGAACGAGGCCGGAAGTATTTTTCGGGACGGCTGCAAGATCCTCATTTAATCAGCTAAATACCCAGAAGGGCCCTTCGAAAAGGAACGGAAGACCCACCCACCACACTCTAATCTATGAAACGTTCCCAAAGCACGCTGCAGGCTGTGATGGTTTCTATGCAACAAAGTATAATTTGTGTCCTTTATGTAAACGACCAGAACATGGTGTTACAGTTTCTTGCAGCTAAGCAGTTCAAATAATTGATGTCAAATCTATGTATAACCATGTCGAACGCCAATGGCGTTTCCCGGCACAAACTGGAAATAACTCAGTGGAAATCATATCGACATTATGCTACTGATAGAGACGCACCTATAAATACAACTTCAAAATAAGAGGCTACTTCTACCGCACAGATCATAATTACTTGCATTCCACGTCTATCAAGGTGCAGTCAGATAACGGACACCTTTCCATAGCAAAGGGAAGTTTATGCAAGCCACTAACTCGGGACTGTCCACATCCCCGTGAATAAGTTTAAAAATAAAAGTTGTGCCAAGCACTTTGTCAACTCCGATTGAGTCACATCCAAAACATGGTTTTTGAACGCTTCAACAGCATCTTCTGGCGTCGAAAATCGTTGACCACGCATTTTTCTCTTGATGTGCGGGAATAAAAAGAAGTTATTAAGTGCCAAGTCAGGGCTGTATGGCGGATGACCCATCTTCCACGAACAACTTTCGTTGGATTTGGCTCGTCTTCGAAGACCCACACGGTCGATTGCTGTTTTGTTTCGGGCTCATAAGCATAGATTCATGATTCGTCACCTGTGACGTCTTTTGAAACACCGCGATTGTATTTTTTCAAATTTTTTTTGCACCAATCCACACGAGTCTTTTTTTGAGCGATTGTCAAATTGTGCGGGATCCAACGAGAACAAATTTTTTTTACGACCAAGTGTTCATTCAATATCGAATGTATGCTGGTGGAAGAAATGCCCAAGGATGCTCCTATCTCACGGTATGTCACATGACGATCTTGCATTATCAGTTCATGCACGGCGTCAATGTTCTCTGGAACAACGACTGTTTTTGGACGACCTTCACGACCTTCGTCTTCGAGCGAGCGTCGGCCACGATTGAATTCATTATACAAGTTTTTCACAGTGCTATAAGATGGTGCTCCATCGCCATACAAAGATTTAAGTTCATCGATGCACTCTTGTCGTGTTAATTCACGTCGAAAGCCGTGAAAAATGATTGCGAGAAAATGTTCACGAGTTAATTCCATTTTTCGCCAAATTGATTTTTTCAAGTCATTGTAAACAACACAAATTATGGCCGTATGTCAAAACGTTCTGAGCACGTTTCTGCTAAAACATGTCAAGCTTCCCAATGAAAACGTCAGATGGCGCCAGGCAACACTTAGTATGGCCTAGGCCAGAAATATATATAGCAGCCCTCGTAATGTCCATGCTTAGTAGAGAAAGCTGTTTTTCATCCATTTGTATTTGGTAAAAAATCCTTTGCTAAGTCGTCCATGACGGGTGTTGGGAATTTATCATCTACAGTAATCTCATTGAGACTCCGATAGTCAACAAATAGATGAAATTGTTTTACTATTTCTTGAATCTGGCTTTCTACCTCTTGCATCATTGTGCTCAGTGTGAATTTCTTGTTTTATAATAATATGGAAAGTCAAATAGTCACTTTCCTTGTACTGTAAATCACTGAATTCTTGTATAACTTTTATAAGCTTTTGGGTCTCTTCTACATCTGCACAGATGTTCTAGCCTGAACTCATTGCTTTCTTTTAATTCACTCTCAATGGAGAAACTAAAATCGCTAGAGGATTGCAACAATCTTTTTGTTCGTCGACTTGATTTGTTTTGAAATGGTCATGATCATACCTCACTTTGACCGAATAACCAGTGAAGTGATATGTAATCAATGATGGCATTACATGCTTCTAGGTAATCTCTACCTATCAACATATCGTGATTTTCTGAGAAATTATGAATTATGCATCTTTTAATTGGATAACACAATTTGTTAAACGGGTTTCTTTTATTAAATTTATAGAACTTCCCGTGTCAATTACACACTTCAAGAAGCGGTGATGAACGGATTTCTTAATTTTCTTTTTCCTTTTCCGACTCTGAAAATTTTCTATCTTTATCCTAGACTGCCCACTAGAGCTGTCCCTTCGCCTTTTCATGGGTGGATTTGGGGTTTTGTATACAGTATTTCTTAGTGATTATTATTTAATTGGTTATTAGACCTGCTTTGTCGCGGATAAATCATTGGATTTTGGGCCCTACCTTGATTTAAACTCTGCAAAAACTCAGGATATTGTTGCTGTATTTGACTGCTTCTCTTGCTGCCAATTATTATGATTTTTTTAATTATTTGAAGTACTTGGGCTCGTACCTGTTGTGGCAGCTGACAGTTGACAATTCCAGCGTGGATTCACATAAAAGGCACTTGCCTAATCTGGCAAGTTGTTGTTACAGTTTTGTATGTTCTGTTGCGATCACTCTGCGATAGAAGGCTACAAATTATACATTTATTTCCACGGTTGCTGATTAGCCTAGACGTAGAGAGTAAAACAGGTACGTACTCTAGTTTTCGGATTTTTACACGTGATTCTTTTGGAGATATGCCTATGTTAAGTGATTATTACTCGCGTTTTTTAATTATATTTGCTGCAATTGCATTAGCGAAATATTTTACCCGATTATTAGGATTCTCAATTAATCCCTTAACTGTTTTTAAGATCATCGTACCGGCTGCGCCAATTAAATATTTTTAAATTGTGTGTGGAAAGCTTTGCGAGCTTTCGAGAACAAAAAAAAGTTCTTTGGGGAAGATTGGACTTTGCATTAGCCGAAATTTGAAGAGGTCAGCAGTTTTGGGCTGTTGGAAACAAGGGTGAAATGTTTGGGTTATTGGTGATTTGTCATATCCGTTGGCACCAGCAGGGTTTGGATTACATTTCCTTATGTCTAACTGCTTGGTATTTTGAAGGTGAAAATGTTTACAATATGTTTTGGATCGTGGGAGTGGTCAAGTGGTTAGGGTTTATTGTTTACATTTGGTGTCTGGGGTGTTAGGTTCTCGGACCGATTGTGCGTTGGCTTAGCACAAGATCTGAATATGTTATTATGTTATACATCTAAAAAGTCTCCCTCACTGCGTTGCAAACATTTCCCAGCATAAAACCAATTCTAGCCTACGCTGTAACCGGGCCCTAAATTTAATTAAACAAAATTCGAGTATTTAAAATTGTTTTTATTAATAAACATATAATGTGTACATTTTAATTGATGATTAACTGTTTGTGGCATCACAAACCGCTGCGAGGTCTTTCCGAATTCCTCAATTTTCTTTATTTTGGGGACGGCTTGATCGAAAATAGTTTTTTTGTACATTGATATTATACATTTCCTTTGATAGCATTGCATTGCTTGCCTTTAACGAAAAATATAAGTGTTTTGTTATTCATTTTTATTATTTAAATTTATTTACAAGGCAAAAATATAAATAATAAAAATTAAAAAAAAAAGTTTGCAAAGCAGTGAACGTATATTAGTATATTAGATGTGTTTGCAGGTCAAAAATATCTCTAAGGTATACCTATAATAGTGCTAAAGATCGGAAACCCAAATTAATTAATTTCAATATTTTTACAGAGTTTACAGAACGCATTTGTTTCGATGTGCTTTCAAATTAAATCAGATTTAGTTAGCAATATCAAACCCACACAACGAACGGATTCATTAGAAAGAAGGGTGGCCGATGTTTATATAACCCTTGAGATATACAAAAATGTTTAGTTTTATACTACTTTATATAGAATTGTATATGTATTTGCTTATGTTGATTTTTGTCGTTAAATTTTGAAATAAATGTGTAAATTTTCGTAATTTTTATACCCTGGCAGAGGGTATTATAATTTTGGTCAAAAGTGTGCAACGCAGTGAAGGAGACATCTCCGACCCTACAAAGTATATATATTCTTGATCAGGATCACCTCCTGAGTTTATATAGCCATGTCCGTCTGTCTGTTTCTACGCGAACTAGTCTCTCAGTTTTAAAGATATCGAATTTAAACTTGGCACACACCCTTCTTTCCTTTGCACGCAGTATATATGTCGGTACTGACTATAACCTATAGCTGCCATATAACTGATTGATCGGAAATGCAATAACTTTGGTGTTTGTAAAGTTAGAAAGCTGGGATTTCCTATGGGTTTTATATTTGGCCAATCAATCCGACCTACCAAATTTCATAAGGATCGGCCGGCTATATCCTATAGCTGCCATATAACTGATTGATCGGAAATGCCATAACTTTGGTGTTTGTGAAGTTAGGAAGCTGGGATTTCCTAAGGGTTTTATATTTGGCCAATCAATAACATACCAAATTTCATAAGGATCGGCCGACTATATTCTATAGCTGCCATATATCTGAACGATTGGAAATGCCATAACTTTGGTGTTTTTAATGTTAGGAAGTTGGGATTTTTATGAGTGTTAAGAATGCATCATATAAATAATTTTGGATAATATAATTTACAGAATATTCTGCAAAGGTATTTCAACTTCGGCTCCGCTCGAAATTAGCTTTAGCATTCTTAATACTCATAAAAAATCCCAACTTCCTAACTTTAAAAACACCAAAGTTATGGCATTTTCAATCGTTCGGTTATATGGCAGCTATAGGATATAGTCGGCCGATCCATATGAAATTTGGTAGGTCGGATTGATTGGCCAAATATAAAACCCTTAGGAAATCCCAGCTTCCTAACTTCACAAACACCAAAGTTATGGCATTTCCGATCAATCAGTTATATGGCAGCTATAGGATATAATCGGCCGATCCCGGCCGTTCCGACATATATACTGCGTGCAAAGGAAAGAAGGTTGTGTGCAAAGTTTCAATTCGATATCTTTAAAACTGAGAGACTAGTTTGCGTAGAAACAGACAGACGGACAGACAGACGGACATGGCTATATCAACTCAGGAGGTGATCCTGATCAAGAATATATATACTTTATAGGGTCGGAGATGTCTCCTTCACTACGTTGCACACTTTTGACCAAAATTATAATACCCTCTGAAAGGGTATAAAAAGGGAATATGCTTTGAAACTGCAAGGCCGTTGTTGTTAAACTCTTCCTTCAGACGGATTCCCTGGGCAATTCCAAATCCATTCGATTCCTTTGCTTGATACCAACTTGATTTTTTCCGGTTCAACACGTCAGCTTATGTCTAAGCGAAATTCGTGATCGCTATTATACAGGAATCAGTCGACAAGTCATGCACCGCTTCTTGAAGTATCTCGATTTTCGTCAAGCACATTTACTGGGCTACCCATCACTTCTCCTTGAGACGAGCCATGGTCACAATCGGTGGCCCAAAAGAATCCATTTGAGTGTGCTTGATAGGCCATCCGTCGACCATAATTGGCAAACAGTTGGTGAAGGGCCGCATCGATAGACGCCCATCAACAACCACTTTCGCTAAATCCGTCAACCACGCACTAAAATCCACCATGGTTAAAGCAAGTTTGACCATCGCAATAAGCCTTGCCCACTCCAATCGTTTACTGGTAGGGAGCTTGGCCAAACGGTATTCCATTGCGGTTGGATTCTATTAATGCTGATCTGCTACTTTTTAGCAGTAACGGCTAAATTAAATTTTCTATCGTTTCTATGAAAGCTTTATGAGCAACCCTGCCTGGTCCGACTTATATACTATCTGCAAGAGAAATTTAACTTTTGGGAAAGATTTATCCAGATAGTTTAAAAACATAGAGTCTAGTTCGTGTTTCTAAACGGACAAACTCTTTTACTGCATTGCAAACTTTTGACTGAAATTATAATACCCTCCGCAAGGTCTTAATAATTCAAATTAAATACTTACTTTTTTTTCAGTTTCCTTAGCATCAAGACGAATGTTTTGGTTTATAAGTTTATAGTTAGTACTATCGATCACTGAACTATGAATTCGATTAAGTCCTGATTTTACAGAAGCCGGGGGAAGTTTTAATGAGTCGATCTCTGGGATTCTCCACATTTTAAGGTCATCATTCCATGAAGAGTTTTGCATAATAGTATCCGGTGTCCTAGATTAATAAAAAAAATGTTGTGTATAATTAAATAAAAACAAAGTCGGCTCGACCAAAATCCGTGGTTCCACTAAAAAAAACTATTATTTCATTTTTAGCTTTCTCTTAAAAAACGTAATACCAACCTACTTCTTTCCCCCGTCTGAGGAGTCATTTTTTAAGGAATTCAATACCATTGAATTTATTTGAGTTGAGTTATCGTTGGTAACTATATATACATAACTTTCTCATATATTCCCCTGTTGTCTGCACCTCCTATTTATTCAAACCACCTTTCCGTTATCAAGTCTGTTTCAAATAAGCATTCCAATTTGAATTAGTTGGTAGTTCTAGGAGATTTGGACATACCCGGCGTTACGTGGTCCACGGAAGATGGATCGAAAGTCTTACTATTTATAGCACAATGATGGCTTACTGGACATATCTTTACTTTAATTGTGTTATGTATTAATTCCCGAACTTCGGTGTAGGCTCATGAGCTACGATTGCACCGTTCCTTGGTGGTCTCGTTATTTCACTCCTCCAGCTCACGTGATCGGGTCCAATGTCAATTAATTTGCGTTCTCTTTGAGCGGGTCTATCGGTGGCCTTGCCTTGTGAGTGTTCAACGTCCAGCGCGGTACCGTGAGTTAACGGTTTCTCCATTTTGCGTGGGCCCAAGGTTTGTTTGATTCCCGTTTAATTTGGATGCCCATGACTCCTCCGGCAATCTTTCCTCCTTTGCTGTTGCAGGCCGCTCTCCTTCGTCGGGAGTATTCGTCCCCCTTTATTCGGAATCGTGATGAAAGTGCGGAATAAGCCTTGATGTTCGACCATTCGAATTTTATAACCCGACTTGTATTCCCCGTAATTCCCAGAAACCTTTTGAATTTTTTTCAAAAAATTTATTCAACGCTCTGCTTGTAAATCGCACCCCATTGTCGGAAATCAACCCCTTTGGTACGCCGTATCTTGCGAGGATTCCCTCCCAGATCGCTTTTTCCATCGTTACCATGGAATCATTCTCCCGGATGCCTGAAGATGGCTAGTCTTGTACTTCAGGCAGCTGTCAGAATGCCACATACACTTCCTAATGTCGCGGTGCATGCCCGGCCAATCGTACCTTGCTGAAACCCTCTATAATTACTGGCCTTTAACTTGTTAACTTTTTTGTGAAGAGGAATTACAAATGATTCCTTTCGACTATGGGGAAATTGGGAAGCCCTGTACAAACCTGTTCAGAAATTATTCACTTTATGTCTGCTAACTTCCCTATTTTTCCTCTTCACAAGAAAGTTAACAAGTTATAGGCCAGTAGTTATATAGGTACACCTGTTAAAGTTTCCAGCCTCCTTATATGTATCTTAAGTTATCTGAGTGGCAGGACAAAAAGTAGAATAAACGTTCTGCCTTTTGCTTTACGGCGCCCAAACTGTGATGTAAATCTTGCTTG
Organism: Drosophila rhopaloa; assembly: GCF_018152115.1. Taxonomy (NCBI): domain Eukaryota; kingdom Metazoa; phylum Arthropoda; class Insecta; order Diptera; family Drosophilidae; genus Drosophila; species Drosophila rhopaloa. The sequence goes on from NW_025335088.1 coordinate 551,190, forward strand.
AGCCTTTCAGAGTATAATGCTCCGACTTTTTCCTATAATCTCAAATCTTGACTTCCAGCCGCTCTTAAAACGATTAATACTTACTTCATTAGCACGAATTTAGACATTACATTTTTGTTCATATCTCACGTCTATTTTATCGCGAATCGTGCCGAACGTCACAAGGCTGCTTTCGTAAGGCAAACTTTCATCGCTTAAATACTTTTATACCCAGCATTGTCTGGTCCGAACTTGAGGCCATTAATATCTTTTATAATGCGTTGAACTCATTCCTTTATATGTGTGTTCCGTTTAATTATTCAATAAATTTCCATGGTTAAATAAAAAGTGTTAAGTCCAGACCTTACAAATAGTAAAGCGTAAAACAATGTAAAACGATCTGCCTTTTTCCGATACCTTAGTATTAAACTCATTGTACGTCCAGTTTCAAAAAAACAAAATTTTGTTAAAACTTAGCGTAAGTCAGCCTCTTAACCAGCATCGCTATCATTTAAAAATTCCAGCGCTTATACTGATCAGGCAGTTGCCGATCTATTTGACCAGTTTTTCTAGACAACATATTCAGTTTTGTCCAAGTTAAACTTAAATTTTTGTCCGAGTTTAAGCAAAAGCTTCCGTATCTTGGATCTCCAAAAAGTAAAATCCAGTCTAGTCTACACGAAGTCTCAGTCTGCCTTCTTAGATATCAGGCAGTATCCTCTGGACAAACTGTTTACTTTATCATTGGAAATTCTCAATTCCCACTTATTTGGAAGGATTGATTTGTTATTCCCCTTCAAAAGAAAGTAAATAAATCAAATGTAAGCAATTACAGAGGTATATCCAAATTGTTTCAAAGCTTTTTAAAAACGTTATTACACCCCACTTTCAACATCTTTGTTTTTCAATTATAAGGCAAAGGTCTACGACGACAAACCTCTTGGAAGTAACGTATTTTTTAATAAATGACTTTAGAAATAACATTCAAACTGCATAGTTTACACATCTATCTCTAATTCGATCTGAGTTACCTCAGGCGTCCCACAAGGGACCACCCTTTGTCCCTTCCCTTTCCATCATCGAGTGCCTCGACTATTAGATACCCGTTACTCAGCTAAACAACTTAATATAAATATGCCTTCTTGTGTTTTTTTTGTTTTTTTTTTAACATAATGTGAATTATAATGACCACAGGAAAAAGGACAAAAAGTTCAAATTATCAATTTGAATTCGGCGATCTCTTAGTGCTGGCAGCTTCACAGCACGAGCATCAGCACCAGCGCTGCTTTAGCGCAGGCAGCTCTTGTCCTGCACCAGCAGCTGTGTTTAGGTTTATGTTTTTGAGTGCAATAAATTGACTAGAAATATTAAACATACATACTTATATTGGCTAAACACATACATTCTTAAATAGTATTATGTATATTAAAGTCTAAATGTTTGCACAACACGAGTAACGGGTATAGTGAATAGCTTTCTTTGAAAGGAGTTATCTTTGCCGGGCAATTGCAACTGTGTACAATGTAAACACATACATATGCATGTATATGCTTACATACATACACACATACGCCATTGTTTGACTCAGACCTCCAATTTGGCTAACTAGATTTGATTTGCATAGTTCTTGGGATATAGTTCGGTATTGCCAAATGAAAACCATCGCAATTTCCTTTAATAGAAATCCTTATCGAGAATTAACGTAGGCTAGTGATCCTGAACAAGAATATGTAAATTAATTATTTCCTTATTCAGGTTTTTACTTAAGACGCGCGGTACTGCGCGAATGAGAAGACTTAGGTTTCGGGAGGCGATGACCGTCACGATTTATTTCCAAAATTCAACTAAATACTAAGTACATAAATTCTTATAATGAAAGCTAGCCCTATGCCCTGAAAGTGCTGACCCGGCGCCCCGTGTGTGGTGTTGGGTAGCCGTCGGTTGCGTCGCAGTGCATTGCCCGCTGATAGCGCTGACCGAAGCTTGGGCTTCTGCTACCGTCGTTGTGCAATATCCGCAGGTGTCGCTGGCTTTGCATTATTCTCATGCCGGCTACGCGTGATCAGTTTGGCAACTTCTCTGTTGCCGGGTGACCGTGTTAACTCCTCCCCCGCTTAGATGAAGGACGTCCTCGGACTTCTTGAAACCGTCAATAATAACTTGGTGGTCATGCTGGCGACGAACTCACTGGCGTCTTTGGTAGAGCTTGAAAATGATAAAGCAGATGGCGAAGAAAGCGATCGCGGCCACTCCAGATATTTTAGGCCGGTTTTCCAGTCTCTTTTCCATTTCGCCAATGTATCGTAGGTTTTCTATGTTTAATTTCTGTAAGTATGGTAAACTCAGTATTTCCTGATGGTCTGTAATGTTAAGGACCGTTGATGCAGCGGGTGCTGGGAATTTTTTTACGTAGCTCTTCATGTTTCGGTATAAGGTGTTGTTTACTTTTACCTCCTCGTCGAATGTAACGAGGAACGTTCCAGTTACCAGTTGTCCATTGACCGTAGCTGTTCCGTCATTGAGAATAATAACGCCGTCATCGATGATTGTTAGTGGCTCGAGGTGGCTGGTGCGAGTCGAACAGTGTGCGTTACCTCCTGAGTGGAGTTGTTGGGCGCATGTTGCATAGGGCAGTTCTCTGCAGAATGTTGTCGTAAGGGCAGCGCTGCAGTTTCCAATCGGCATGATTTTGTTACCGCAGTCAGCTATACTATCGCCTTCAGCAAAATTAAGAATAGTGCCGTTGTGTTCAACGGGGTGCAAGATTATTTTCTTACAAGCTATTTAGGGCTTTGGATATTTTAATATAAAGTGTAAAAAGTTATTATTTAATAAAACTTTAATTTGAGCTACTTCCATTAGATCGGTTGTAGTAACATTTGTGGAATGTTGATTGATTAAATTTTGTAAGTCATTTGAGTCTAAAATCGCGGGATTGATTATTCCAATTTTTGCAAGAGTAACCGACAACATTAAGGCCTCGAGTTCGGAAATAATAATTATATTTCTTGATAGCAAGTTCTCATATAAATTTTCTGTATTTATCTGTTTGGCTTTTGCATTTTTTACTAAAATGTTTACCGTGTTCGTTAGGATGTTTATTTGTTCCTGGGTCTTTGTGTTAATGTTTATTTGTCTACCTACTGATTCTATGAGTTCTTTCTGCCTAAATTTAATGTTCTCAAAGTCATCAAAATCTGGAGTACCGGCTACGATTTTTAATGCGGTGCCTAATAAATTTATGCTTCTAGCGTGTCTATGATGAACATTTACGGTATCTATGAGAGTCTTAATGTGTCGTAAATCTGAGTCTAATATCTGCCTCATATGTGACTGGGGGAAATGGTTTCTCATTTCTTCTGTTTCTTTAACTATTTCCGAGTACATGGTTAAGTTGGTTGAGTGTTTGAGGTATTGGAAGTCTCTCCAAATAGTCACATGCCCGTCTATGATTGGTATGTAATTTGAGGTCGTGTAGTCGGTCATTTTAGCTGCTATTGGTACGGCGAGGAGTAGAATCATCCAAATCCTAGTGTGTCGAAGATAAAAATAAAAAGAAAAATAAGATTTATTGCAATTACCTCAAATTGTCCTTATGGACCACCCTCCCTTTTATTAAGACTGTGGTCCCTAAGTCTGCTTCGACGGTTTCCTCGGAGTACAAATCTGAAAGTTTGTTTCCCAACCTCTTATTTGATTTCACAAGAACCTTGTCTCCTACCTGAAAATTTCTGTCTTGTCTTGTTTTGTTCAATCTTTGTAGTTGAATGTTCTGGGCATTTAAGACTTTATCCCTAATTTCTGTGTTGAGCTCAATGGTCGATGAGTGTATTATGTCAATGGGTCTTTTATTTGTTACTGAGTGAATAGTTCTATTGTATTCTATAGCCGCGAGAAGTATTAGTTCAACAGTGTCAACAATACTTCTTTCAATTTTTAAGCACCGTGCAATTTCTGTCAGTGTACTGTGGAATCTTTCCACTTGTCCGTTCGATGTACTATGAAGAGGCGGTGCATTAACGATTTGTACGTTAAACCGGTTACTTAAAAGGGACTTAATTGTTTCGGATTTTATAGAAGGCTCATTATCGCAATAAATTGTTTTTGGTCGTCGATAGAAATTTATAAGTTGTAAGATCGCGGTTTGTACGTCTGCAATGGTTCTGGAAGCAATTGGTTGGACAATTGAAAATTTTGAAAATTTATCTTAATTATAAGTAAGAAAGTATTTTTTGTCGGTCGAAAATATGTCAATATGTAATATTTCGCCCGTGTATGAGGGAATAGGTGTTTCCCCGAGAATCTGTTTCTGAGGGTGTCGATCATATTTTGCCTTCTGGCAAATTTTACAATTGGCGACGACCTCATTTGCCATATGAGTCATTTTGGGAAAAAAATAGTCCTGCATGATCTGCTTCACGTTTTCCTGTCCAGCTCTATGAGCCCTGTTATGTTCTGACACAGTAATTTCCTTTTGTTCGTTTTTCTCTAAGATTTCGGTCACCATGCGGTTTGTGTAACGAAAAGTGGTTGTCGGAAATGTTTTTATTAATTTATGTTGGATAAATGCCAGTACTGGTAGTTCGCAAAAAATTGCATTGACTACGTCCTTCTTGACCACATTACATATTTTATGCATAAGTGTTTCTCTATCCGAGAAATGTAAGAGATGTCGAGTCTTTTCACCAAACATAATGACCGTTCTAACTGAAGCAATTCCGCTTTCTTCTATTATTATTTGGTTCCGAAAGCAGTTGACCGGCTTGTCCGTTTTTTCGATGGTGTAGGTTAGTGATAATTCGCTATGTATTGTGGCAATATCTGACTGCGCATCTTCTTCTAGCGAGTGAATGTGCTGTCGGGACAGCGCGTCAGCAACGTAGTTCTCTTTTCCTGGCTTGTAAAAAATTTGTGCATTGTGCTCGTCAATGAAAGCTTTCCAGCGCTTAATTTTTGCGTTTGGATTGCGATCTGAGACGGCGAAAGTTAGTGGTTGGTGGTCAGTAAAAATGTTTAAATTTTTTACGCCGTATAGGTAATTTCTGAGGTTCTTTAAGGCCCACACAATTGCCAACAACTCTCTTCCGTTTGTTGCAAAATTTAGTTCCCTGTCTTTTAAAGTTCGTGATATCATGGTTATGGGTTTTCCGTCCTGTGATAAGACTGCTCCCAAACCGAAAGACGAAGCGTCCGTCGTTAAATCAAAGGTTTTTTTATAATTTGGATATAATAACATTACGTTTTCTGACGCGAGAACACTCTTAAGCTTCTCAAATGCCTGGCGCTGATGTTCATCAAAGTTAACGGGTATTTTTTTAGATTGACCTGCGCTTACTTTGCCATTCTCGCCTTTATAGGTTTTGCAATAGATGCAAAGTCCTTAATAAAACACCTATAGTAACTTGCTAATCCAAGGAATGATCTGACATTAAATAGTGTGGTTGGTTGCTCGTAGTTACGAATTGCATCTAATTTGCTAGGGCATGTTCTTATGCCTCCTCGTGAAACTACGAAACCTAAATACTCTACGCTTTCTTTAAAGAAATTAGATTTTTAACGCCAAACCCTCATGTTGGCCTCATATAATTTGTCCAAGACCCATGCTATGTGTTTCAAATGATCGTGCATATTTTCTGAAAAAATAATTACGTCATCGACATAGACATAGCATGATTTCCCTATTTGTTCTCTGAGCACATCATCGATGGCTCTCTGAAAAATGCTGGGCGCGTACTTCAATCCAAAGGGCAGTCTGCAAAATTCATATTTCCCATTTCCTACTGAGAAGGCTGTTTTCTCTCTGTCGTTTTCGGCGAGAAGTATCTGGTGGAAACCAGACTTCAAATCCAATGTGGTAAAGTGTTTCGCCCTCCCTAAATTTGCCAGGATAAAAACAACATTCGGGATAGGGTATTTGTCGTCTATTGTCTTTAAGTTAAGTTTTCGGAAGTCTATTACTAGGCGTTTTTTTGTGTTTCCCTGCTCATCGGTCCCTTTTTTATCTACAACCCAAACAGGGTTGTTATACGGAGACCGAGATGGTCGGATTATGCCGTCTCGTAACATGGCTTTTGTTTCTTTATTTACAAAGTCGGACACACCCATCGGGTATGGGTACAATTTTAAATATATTGGGTCTTCGTTCTCTGTCCGGATAGTACCAATGATATTAGTATTGTAAGGCAGCGCCTCGTTCGGCTCTGCGAATACGCCTGTGCGATTTCCCATCATGTCCTGGAATTTTTCTGAAATTTCCTGGGGTACCTCAATATCCTCAACCTTTGTAAAATTAACATTTGCACATTTTAAAAACTTAATTTCTTCTGCACTGCTATTAGTTATTAATTTCTTGTATTTAAGGTCGAGTACGACATCAGTTTTTTTTAGTAAGTCTAGTCCGATTATTCCGTCAAAGGTCGTTAAGTTCGGTAGTAAGAAAAATGTTGTAGTTGTGTTAAAAAGGTGCATCATACATTTTTTATTTATGGTGTTGTGACCATGGATTGATTTTACAGAAAAAGGTTTATTTACGTAAATAATGTTTTTTAATTCTTTCATAGGCTTGATATAATTTTTGGAAGCCCCTGTGTCTATCAAAAGTTTGATTTTCCTCCCTGCGATATCCCTTTCTATGAATGGGAGCATGGAGTTATGCCTAAAAAATTTATTTCGTCATATTCTACAAGGTCATCGTCTACATCTTCTACTTCTTCCTCTGCTACTGTAGGGTATTCGTCATTGTTTTCGTTCGATAAATCGTTGTCTAACGCTAAATGGTTTATTCTTTGATGTTTCGGTCCTGTGTACCTAGCGCTACTATTATTAGGTCTTTTACTTGCCAGTCCCTGGTTATTGTAAGCGTTCGCATGGAAATTTTGTGGACTTGTCTGCCATTGACTGTTTTGGGGCTGTCTTTGAAACGGACCACTTTGTTGATTTTGAGTTGGCTGTCTAAAGCGAGATGAGCTATCGACGTCCATTGGCTGTACCGGATCTTGTCTAAGTGGCTGTCTTGGCCTTTTATTAAAATGGGGTTTTTACCCTCCGGGTGGAATCTAGATTCTGTTACCGGATTTCTTTCTCTGTCCAGTTGTCTCTGTTCGGACCTTTGGAGTTTTTCCTCCGTGCTACGGGCAAAATTACTTGCGAACATATATCGCTCATGGTTAGCCTCTACTTCCTGTGCTAGCGCTAGAGCGGAAGGAAGATCAGATGGTCTTGCTGAAAAAAGAATATCGCTTAGCGATTTTCTTGTTCCAGAAATAAAAACGCGTAGCGCATCCGCTCTGTATTTTTCGTTCAGTGGAGCAGCTACGGTGTTGTCGTAGGTCATAATTGTCTTATTTATAAGCAGAGTCAGTTTTTTCTCTACTTCGTCATAGTACTGTAAGAGTGTCATGTTTCCTTGGCGGAGCGTTGACATCTCCTGTTCTATTAAATATACCGGCCGCTTGTCTGCGTATGTGAAGTCTAGTCGGTTTATTATGGCCCTAAAGTTCAGAGGTGTGTCGAACGACGAAAGAACCATATCGGCTGAATTTTTTATTTTATTTCTTAGTATCCCGAAAGCTGGGTAATGTTTGGAAAATATTCTGATTTAAAAAAATTCGGGGAAAGATATCAATGAACACTCCACTTACATGGTTTTTATTTAATTGTAAAAAAATTAAATTGCTGCTGGTGCTCGTTATCTTCCTTCTTTTAATTGCTGCTGCCGGTTCCTTGTGGTACGACGGAGTTGGCGAATTGGTTTTTAAAATTTCTTTATTTTTAACTGTTCGAGGGTCTTACGAACGCGTTTTTTATTTTATTTTTTATTTTATTTTAACGGATCGAGGGTCTTACGAACGCGTTTTTTATCTTTTATTTTATTTTAACGGATCGAGGGTCTTACGAACGCGTTGGGTGCCAATTAATTATTTCCTTATTCAGGTTTTTACTTAAGACGCGCGGTACTGCGCGAATGAGAAGACTTAGGTTTCGGGAGGCGATGACCGTCACGATTTATTTCCAAAATTCAACTAAATACTAAGTACATAAATTCTTATAATGAAAGCTAGCCCTATGCCCTGAAAGTGCTGACCCGGCGCCCCGTGTGTGGTGTTGGGTAGCCGTCGGTTGCGTCGCAGTGCATTGCCCGCTGATAGCGCTGACCGAAGCTTGGGCTTCTGCTACCGTCGTTGTGCAATATCCGCAGGTGTCGCTGGCTTTGCATTATTCTCATGCCGGCTACGCGTGATCAGTTGGCAACTTCTCTGTTGCCGGGTGACCGTGTTAACTTGTATACCTTATAGGGTCGGAAACGCTTCATTCTACCTGTTACATACTTTTGCACGAGTACAATATACCCTTTTACTCTACGAGTAACGGTATAATTAATCCTTTTAAGATTAGCGAAGAGTCGGTAGTAGAAATAATATGGTATTGTGTATTATATTCATTACACAGTACTCAAAAAGGTTCATGCAAATTACTAAAACGTTACCGAATATATTTAAAACAAGAAAGGAAAGCTAACTCCGGGCGGAGCCGAAGTTGATATACCCTTGCAGAATACTCTGTAAATTATATTCTCCAAAATTATTCATATGATGCATTCTTAATACTCATAAAAAATCCAAACTTCCTAACTTTAAAAACACCAAAGATATGGCATTTCCAATCGTTCAGTTATATGGCAGCTATAGGATATAGTCGGCCGATCCTTATGAAATTTGGTAGGTGGGTTTGATTGGCCAACAACTCCTAACTTAACAAACACCAAAGTTACGGCATTTCCGATTAACCAGTTATATGGCGGCTATAGTATATAGTCCGCCGATTCCTATGAAATTTGGTAGGTCGGATTGATTGGCCAAATATAAAACCCATAGAAAATCCCAACTTCCTAACTTTACAAACACAAAAGTTATGGCATTTCCGATCTATCAGTTATATGGCAGCTATAGGATATAGTCGGCCGATCCTTATGAAATTTGGTAGGTCGGATTGATTGGCCAAATATAAAACCCAAGGAAAATTCCAGCTTCCTAACTTTACAAACACCAAAATTATGGCATTTCCGATCAATCAGTTATATGGCAGCTATAGGATATAGTCGGCCGATCCCGGCCGTTCCGACATATATACTGCGTGCAAAGGAAATAAGGGTGTGTGCAAAGTTTCAACTCGATAGCTTTAAAACTGAGAGACTAGTTTGCGTAGAAACAGACAGACGGACAGACGGACATGGCTATATCAACTCAGGAGCTGATCCTGATCAAGAATATATATACTTTATAGGGTCGGAGATGTCTCCTTCACTGCGTTGCACACTTTTGACCAAAATTATAATACCCTCTGCAAGGATATAAATATCAATTCTTTATTAAATTAATTTCACTTGTACAATACAATCATTCTTAGACTAATTTCACGACTGCCCAAGCTTGAGTTGGTTCACTTTTCTTGTTGCCTCGGGATCTAAGCTTTTAAAGTTTATCTTCGTAATTTTCCGAAGTCTTGGTTTCCGAAGTTAATTCCCGATTAAGATTGCTTTGATCAGCATGGAAAATTTGGAAGCGGACGCGATGCCTAAAAATTAGGGTTCGCGGTGTTGGGATTCTTACGGATGTTTCGTCCCCTCCCAAACCCAAACTTGAAACTTTAAACGCGAATATCTCGAAATGGTTTTTTATAAAAATGACTTTGCGGTGATATGGATTGGCGAAAAACTACTGAACCGATTTTCTTCAAATTTTTTTTTAAATGTTCGTAATGAATTTTATTAGTACTTGAACGATCGTTTTTTCATGTAAAAATTTTTATTTCGCCGAAATAAATAGTTTTGTAAGAATTTTTGCGTCCAAAAACTTCATTTTTTGCATTAAACGTTCCCGTATGCACAAAAAAAAATTTTTTTACAAACGTTCGTTCAAGTACAGGATACTACTTTAAACTAATGAAATATTTTTATTTTTTCGGTATCAGTTGACCCATTCGTCCTGGGGAATTATCACCGCAAGGCTATTTAAAAAAAGGCGTTTAAGGGAAACAGCCACACCTTAAAAAACTATTAAATATTTTTTCAAAATTTTTTGCATAAACATTGTCAACAATCTAAACTTTCAGAAAATATAATCATTCATTTAATAAAAACAATAGTTACACTCCAAACTGCTGAACAGTACTTTTTATAAGTCTACCGACACAAAATACAAAAAAAGTCGTATTTATCAACGACTCACTAGAGGAAGAAGATCCGCGATCCAACTTAGAGAAGAGGTTGCTGATTTAGGATCGGCCGAGGGTTGTTAACCACAGTTACGTCAACCAAATTTCTCCGGGCCGAATGCTCGTCCACAGGCAGCGTGGCCGCTGTGATCTTCTGTTAGCTATAATTTTGTATTAAGATTGTTTTGCTGTTCGTAAGAATAAAGATCACAAGCTTATAATATTGCAACTCCGCCATTAACGATTTTTTTTTCTAGCTAACTAAGCCTCTATGCTAAAAAAGGAGGACAGTCACCCTCCCAACATAATCTTCATATTTCACCATTGAAGTTATCTAGCCAACCGGCTATCGACACCGTGGCCCCCTCATCAATTATAACTGGACCACAGTAATAAGTTGTATAATAAGATGTATACGCGGAATGCAACTCTGTTAATGAAAGAGCGGAGGAGAAAGAGTTGTCAGTTGTCGTTTTGCAAGCGTAAAAAGTGGACGCCATAGTTATACGAGAACTCAAGTCGTGCCTTGAAACCAATGGATGATCTATGCCACCATTGCATGCATTTTTCTACGAAATTCATTCAGTGTATCTGTGTTAATATTGCAACCAAGTGAGTTCACCGAAGTCTATTAATTCGCTCCCAGTCGTTTCGCACGTCCAATTTTTCTTGCGATAAATTAATTCAACGTTTTCATATTCTAAGTGATGTTTTCAATATAGCCGCAAAAAAATTGTCCTCGCTTTTCTAATTGAATTTTTAAGATTTGATCCACTGTGCCTGTGCTGATATTGCAGACATGCGACTCCACCAAAACAAATTGTTTTGCTTCCAAGGCCAGAAATGGCAAGGTAAGTATAAAAATCCTCACTTTGTTCATAAACAAGGAAAGAGCAAGCCACAAGAGGAAATGTCCTGGCTAAAACGTAGGGAAACTGAAACGGCAAACTAGAACAAGGTAAAACCTATTGAAGAAGACCCGTCGACAGAGCGATGCAAACTATTACACTTGTGAAATATCCTGGAATCAGAAGATGTCATACTTACGTACCCTGATTTCAGCGAGCGGAATAGTACTGTCTCAAAACAAAAAACCTATTACCATGATTTCGCGTACCATTAAGGACCGCAAGCTAAACTATGCAACTAAAAAATCATAATTATTGGCGATAGTCTGGGTTATAGGCAAACTCGAAAACTACTTGTACGGTATTAAAGAGTTACGGATTTTCACAGACCATCAGCCCCTTACATACGCTGTGTCTGACAAGAACACAAACGCAGGAGAAATGTTGCACATCGCCATTTTTTTTAACTGACAAAACAAGTTTTAATTTGTTTTCAAAATTTGCCATTGTACAGTTTTATCTTCTAGGGAAATAGTAGAACTACGAGCTCGGATACTCCGATTGGTAAACTTCTACCCAAATATTAAAACTATCTATTGCGACAACGAGGCTTCCTTCAACTCTGAAACTATTACGTCCTTGCTGAAAACCCCAGAACAGCATTGATATCGTTAATGCGGCACCGCAACCGCGCGGATCACCAATTTCTCCCATGCGAAGTACATCCCGGTATTGCATGTGAATGCTTTAGTATGGGAACAATATGGCCTGGGGAGGCACTTAACTAATTTATCCGAGTTCTCAAGCATAATTGAGTCTGCGCACAGTGGTTCACAGTGGATACAAGTCTAGCGGAATAAAATTCGATTTTTAACTTTTGAAAAATACGTTAAGTTTTGTTTTCATTTAATTGCAAAGCTCAAAAAAGGTTTTGAATTAGCTTTTAAGTGCATCCCTGATCGGCTGCGAGCTTTGAAACTTGACCTATTTTCAGCACGTGTTCATGCAAATAACGGGATATATTTTAGTTTATTATTTTATTTATTTATTATTTTGTTTTCTTAGAAATAAGGTATGTACTGTGGGAGTTCGGTATCACAGCAATCTTTTTATACCCTTGCAGAGGGTATTATAATTTTGGTCAAAAGTGTGCAACGCAGTGAAGGAGACATCTCCGACCCTATAAAGTATATATATTCTTGATCAGGATCACCTCCTGAGTTGATATAGCCATGTCCGTCTGTCCGTCTGTCCGTCTGTCCGTCTGTCTGTCCGTCTGTCTGTCCGTCTGTCTGTTTCTACGTGAACTAGTCTCTCAGTTTTAAAGATATCGAATTGAAACTTTGCACACACCCTTCTTTCCTTTGCACGCAGTATATAAGTCGGAAGGGCCGGGATCGGACGACTATATCCTATAGCTGCCATATAACTGATTGATCGGAAATGCCATAACTTTGGTGTTTGTAAAGTTAGGAAGTTGGAATTTTCTATGGGTTTTATATTTGGCCAATAAATCTGACCTACCAAATTTCATAAGGATCGGCCGACTATATCCTATAGCTGCCATATAACTGATTGATCGGAAATGCCATAACTTTGGTGTTTGTTAAGTTAGGAAGTTGGGATTTTCTATGGGTTTTATATTTGGCCAATCAATCCGACCTACCAAATTTCATAAGGATCAGCCGACTATATCCTATAGCCGCCATATAACTGATTGATCGGAAATGCCATAACTTTGGTGATTGTTAAGTTAGGAAGTTGGGATTTTCTATGGGTTTTATTTTTGGCCAATCAATCCGACCTACCAAACTTCATAATAATCGGCCGACTATATCCTATAGCTGCTATATAACTGAACGATTGGAAATGCCATAACTTTGGTGTTTTTAATGTTAGGAAGTTGGGATTTTTTATGAGTATTAAGAATGCATCATATGAATATTTTTGGAGAATATAATTTACAGAGTATTCTGCAAGGGTATATCAACTTCGGCTCCGCCCGAAGTTAGCTTTCCTTTCTTGTTATTCATTGATGGTGCTTGATTATAATGAGGATTAATTTTAGCAAGTTGCGTTACTCGTCGAGACTCGTTCAGAAGAGAGGGAACTAGGGATGATATCTCTGGATAAAGCTTTATCTGTCGATAAGTGCCATTCCCGGTGAAGCCTGCGCAGATCAGCTGTTTTGGTATTCACCGAGAGACGCTGACATGTGGTTGGAACTCCCCCCAGAAATCAGTATGGCTGATTGCTGGACCGGGAAGATGACCACTGGCTTTGGAAGCGAGACGGTAGCTGCACGTGCCGTCCTCCTCGCGTTGTCGTCGATGTTGGCTGAGGGACGTCGATTGCTGGAGATGCCGCTGGTGTCGTCGATGTTGGCTGAGGGACGTCGATTGCTGGAGATGCCGCTGGTGTCGTCCGTGATTCCGTGCATCCTCCCCGATGGCCCGGTCGTCAGACAGGTGTGCTGGCTTAAGTCGATCGATGCTGACTCTGCGTCATGATGTTCCACAGGTTCTTGACGAAGTTGGAATTGCAATCTTCAATCCGGGTTGATTCGAAGAGGTCACCAGGCAGGCGTATGGTAGTGCCATATAGCATTTCGGCGGGTGATGCGTTGATGTCTGTTTTTAGTGTCGCTCGTAGTCCGAGTAAGACGATGGGAATGCGGTTGTACCAGTCGGTGGTATTGTGACATTTCAATGCTGCCTTTGGTGTGCGATGAAAACGCTCAATGATGCCATTCAACTGCGGGTGGTATGGTGTGGTTCTGCTCAATTTTACGCCTAGGATGCGCGACAGCTCTTTAAAGAGGCCAGATTCAAATTGTCTTCCTTGGTCGGTCGTGATTCTCACCGGCACTCCATAATGGAGTGTGATCTCAGTCACTGGTAGTACAGCTGGCCATCTGCTGAATCGGTCGATGACCGTCAAACAGTAGCGGTAACCATTGGACGGTGGTAGCGGGCCGATCAGGTATTGATGTGTTGGAATCGGGCATCGGGCACGTCGAAGCTGCTGAGGGCGGTTCTGTTGTATCGGTGTATTTTGCATCGCTGGCACTGAAGGCAGGACGATGACCATGAGGCGATGTCTTTGTTGATGCTGGGCCACACGAAGCGTTCAGTAACCAATGTGACTGTGGCACGTTTGCCAGAGTGAGCCATACCATGCAGTACGTTGAATATGGTACTTCGCATTGGCGGCGGAATGTATGGACAAATACGGGATGTCGATATATCACAATACATGCTGATGTTGGAGTTAGGCAGCTGAAGTTTGCGCAATTGCAACGATGATTTGCCCGTTTCGATGTCTCTCAACAGCCGGTTTAGCTCGTCGTCCGCTTCTTGTAGGCGTGCGCATTCGTTCATATCGATCTGCTCGATTCCCTCGATGCGGGATAGGGCGTCTGCATTGCTGTTATCGGCTCCAGTAATATGCTCGATTTTCGTGCAGAATTCGGCTATAAATGACAATTGTCTCGCCTGTTGTGGCGATGTGGTTTGTGATCGGTGTAAATGGTACAGTCGCGTCCTTCGATCATGAAGCGATTAAATTTGACAGCTTGGAAAATTGCTAAGAGCTCCCGGTCGTACGTACTGTAGCGCTTTTGTGTGTCCGTCATGCGCTTAGAGTAGAAGCTCAGTGGCTGCAAATGCCCTTCACTAACTTGGTGAAGTGCTGCACCAACTGCATAATTGCTGGCGTCGACCTGAAGTGCAAGGGGTGCGTTGGCTAGCGGGTGCGCCAACCGTGTTGCGCTGGCCAGGTCGGATTTGCAGCGCGCAAATGCTTTACTGGCATCCTCGGTCCACTCCAACGGCGATTGGTCGTTCTTTTTGTTGCCAGGGATGAGCGCTTGGAGAATGCCTTGGACGACGCCTGCATGCGGCAAGAATCGGCGGTAGTAGTTCAGCATGGCAATGAATTGGCACAATTCGCACATCTTTGTCGGCTTCGGGAACTCATTTATCGCGTTCACTCGTTCGACCGTTGGGGATACGCCGGATGCCGTGATAGAGTGTCCTAGAAAAGTTACGTTAGTCTTTCCAAATACGCTCTTGGCCACGTTGATACGTAGGTTGGCTTGCCGCAGGCGATCAAAAACAATCTTAAGGTGTTGACTGTGCTGGGCTTTATTTGTCGAAGCCACACAAATGTTTTCGATATACACTGCCACATGTGCCGTTGAAACGTTTGCGATGCATTGCGGAGTCCAAAAGTCATCACATTGAACTCGAAAAGCCCAAACGGTGTGATGATGGCTGTCTTCTCTCGGTCATCCGGGGCGAGCGGGATCTGGTGATAGGCGCTGACCAGATCGATGGTAGAGAATATGGACTTGCCGGCGAAGACCTGGTTGATATCGTGGATGTGTGGGAGTGGGTATCGGTCGGCGACAGTGATCGCGTTCAACCGTCGATAGTCACCACATGGCCGCCATTCGCCATTCTTTTCTTTACCATATGTAATGGCGATGCCCAGCTCCTGCTGCTCGGTCGGCATATCCCCGCTCCAAGCATACGTGTGAATTCGCCCTTGGCGATGATCAGAGCCTTAGCATTCAGTCGGCGGACCTTAGCAAAGACAGGTTGGCCTTTCGTCGCAATGTAGTGCTGTTCTCGGGTGTTTTGCACGAGCTCCTCGTTGAAAAACGGAGGCAGAGTCAGGTCTTTATATAGTAATATCATGTCGTGGTACTCACATGCGTTGGGAACGGTAGATATGGGTGAGTACTGGACATGGCGAAGCTCACAGACGGTAGACAGTGATGTGGTCCCATCGATGATTGTGCGTCGCTTTACGTCGATGATGAGACCGTATCGGGAGAGGAAGTCGGCACCGATGATGGCTTTGGACACGTTGGCCACTATGAACTATGAACACTATGAACGTCCAGTTGAAACATCGTCGGAGACCAAGTGTTAGAGTCACGGTTCTTGTCCCGTAGGAACTAATTGGTGTTCCATTGGCGGCGCATAGGCGATGGGTTGAAGATGGTTTGAGGTGTGGGAACGCGTTGGCGGGCAGAACTGATATGTCCGCACCTGTGTCAATCAGATATTCGGTGTTTGTATTTCTGTCGAATATAGACGGCAGGATTGGATCGCGTCCACTTCACATGCTGCCTCGTGCGAAGTGGCGGTTAGTTTTCCGTTGTGGTGGTGCGCATACTCCCAAGTGCGGTCAGCCATTAGCGCGAGATTGTCGAGCTCGCTTTGTGCCATCGCCACTACGAGTCACAAGCCCTCGGGCAACCGCTCCAACCACATGGCTTTCAGGGCGTCTTCTCCCATTCTACCCCTGGCCAATTCGCGCATGCGGCGCAGCAGTACAGATGGCTTGCTATGGCCCAGCTTCAACGCCCGGACCAACTTCGCGAACTGGGCCTGAGTAGAGGGCCAGTGTTCATCAATAATTTTTGCCTTGATCGCTTCGTATTTTCCAGTAGGCGGCGGATTTCGCAAGATGTACATGATCGTTTCCAGGTATTCTGCAGGCAGTATATTGAAAGTTAGGTGAAATTTTGTGTCGTCCACCGTAATGCGGAGACTTGCAAATTGCGACTCCAGCAGGGTGAAGAATACGTCCGGGTGCCCTTTCAAGTGCGGTGGAGCCTTTAACGACACTCGGCTGATCTCAACTGATGTCTGCTCGTCGACTTCCGGCTTGGGTGTGCTCGATTGCAGCGGAGCGGACGAGTTAAATGCAACGGGCTACTGGAGAGCAGTCGGCTCAAAAATTGCCGGTTGAAGCGGAAATTGCGGTTGAAGTGGCAACTGCAATTGGTCCTCCTGCTGCTGTATTAGGAGGGGCGCCTGTAGCGGCGGCGCTTGATGTGCCTGCGTCCTCATCATCGCTGTGGTTAACCATGTTTCGAGGTTATGTAAGAACAACGTGTTCGCTTCCCAATCAGTGATAATGAATTTGCGCGGATTACTGCGATCTCCGCACGATTTTCGATCAGAGATCACGTCGGGGTCACCAATGTAGGAGTTCGGTATCACAGCAATCTTTTTATTCACTGATGGTGCTTGATTATAATGAGGATTAATTTTAGCAAGTTGCGTTACTCGTCGAGACTCGTTCAGAAGAGAGGGAACTAGGGATGATATCTCTGGATAAAGCTTTATCTGTCGATAAGTGCCATTCCCGGTGAAGCCTGCGCAGATCAGCTGTTTTGGACTGTTTCTGGACTTATCCGCGTGATGCCTTAAGGAGCTCAGCTCCCTGTATCTCAATTCGGAGATTTGCAATCTTGTTCTTTGTTGACATCATATCTCACGTCTCGATGTAGCGATCATGCTCCTTGTTGTCTCGGCACGGCTCTGCTTGCTCTTGATGTTGACTTGATGCGTAGTGATTACTCGCGTTCTGTTGCTTGCCTTCCGATGTTGACTTGACTTGTGTTGTTCACTCGCGTTCTGTTGCTTGTTTACTGATATTGACTTGACTTGTGTTGTTAACTCGCGTTCGGTAGCTTGTTTACTGATCCAGCTTCCAGCGCTCGGCCTGCCTATATAGGCCGACGTATCCCGTTAATTCTCGGCGTCTCCTTGCCTACTTGTTCAAAGTCCACGGTTTTACCGTTCGACCTTTCGCCCCTGGCTCTCGGCACTACGCTAGAGTCCAAAGTCCGTGGCATACCGTTATTCCCTTTTGCATACGGCACGTGGATTCTCCCATATTGCTCTCTCGCTTTAACGTCTTCCTTTTTTTCTGTGCAAATGGCACCACACTCTCTCGCCGCTCCGCATATCTGGTAACAGGTTGGCCCCCTTCTTGGTGACCATTCCCTATTTGTGCAGAGGTCTTTAACTCCGCTTTTGGACCCACTGTGCTACGGTCAGAATGCTCGAGCTGTTCCCAGAATCGCACAAGAGGAAATTACTAGAAGTCGAATTGACCATGCTCATACTGGCTCAATTAACAATGCACCACAGAATGGCCAGTCTGGCCACAATCTGGATTTCCTGGAACAACACTTAAGGTCGCCGCGGGCACGCCCGACGCGTCTGACCTCGATCAAATTAAAACAACTGAGACATCGCTCATTGAGTCCTACAATAGAAAAAGGTGTCAAAGAAGGGCGGGGTTGTTAACACTTCATGCTAGAAATAGATTGATAATAATTCCAAAACTTCATGCTCACTATTACTCTTGCTAAGAGCAACATTAAGAATGCAATTATATTCAATCAAGATGACCTAAAGTCTATCTTTAACGAACAGCTTACTGAGGTTCCCCATTCTAAGAATGTTAAAAATAGACAATCTTCAGAATTTTTTTTGCCAAAGAAATATACATAGGTACAACAAACTTTTCAGTTATATTTCTGATACTTTAAATATGATTTTGTAAAAATTTTTAAAAATGTTGATGTATTTCCGGAAGCTACAGGTCGTAAAAATTTTTTTTTTTTAGTAGGAGTGTCAGTGATCTCAGTCACTGGTAGTACAGCTGGCCATCTGCTGAATCGGTCGATGACCGTCAAACAGTAGCGGTAACCATTGGACGGTGGTAGCGGGCCGATCAGGTATTGATGTGTTGGAATCGGGCATCGGGCACGTCGAAGCTGCTGAGGGCGGTTCTGTTGTATCGGTGTATTTTGCATCGCTGGCACTGAAGGCAGGACGATGACCATGAGGCGATGTCTTTGTTGATGCTGGGCCACACGAAGCGTTCAGTAACCAATGTGACTGTGGCACGTTTGCCAGAGTGAGCCATACCATGCAGTACGTTGAATATGGTACTTCGCATTGGCGGCGGAATGTATGGACAAATACGGGATGTCGATATATCACAATACATGCTGATGTTGGAGTTAGGCAGCTGAAGTTTGCGCAATTGCAACGATGATTTGCCCGTTTCGATGTCTCTCAACAGCCGGTTTAGCTCGTCGTCCGCTTCTTGTAGGCGTGCGCATTCGTTCATATCGATCTGCTCGATTCCCTCGATGCGGGATAGGGCGTCTGCATTGCTGTTATCGGCTCCAGTAATATGCTCGATTTTCGTGCAGAATTCGGCTATAAATGACAATTGTCTCGCCTGTTGTGGCGATGTGGTTTGTGATCGGTGTAAATGGTACAGTCGCGTCCTTCGATCATGAAGCGATTAAATTTGACAGCTTGGAAAATTGCTAAGAGCTCCCGGTCGTACGTACTGTAGCGCTTTTGTGTGTCCGTCATGCGCTTAGAGTAGAAGCTCAGTGGCTGCAAATGCCCTTCACTAACTTGGTGAAGTGCTGCACCAACTGCATAATTGCTGGCGTCGACCTGAAGTGCAAGGGGTGCGTTGGCTAGCGGGTGCGCCAACCGTGTTGCGCTGGCCAGGTCGGATTTGCAGCGCGCAAATGCTTTACTGGCATCCTCGGTCCACTCCAACGGCGATTGGTCGTTCTTTTTGTTGCCAGGGATGAGCGCTTGGAGAATGCCTTGGACGACGCCTGCATGCGGCAAGAATCGGCGGTAGTAGTTCAGCATGGCAATGAATTGGCACAATTCGCACATCTTTGTCGGCTTCGGGAACTCATTTATCGCGTTCACTCGTTCGACCGTTGGGGATACGCCGGATGCCGTGATAGAGTGTCCTAGAAAAGTTACGTTAGTCTTTCCAAATACGCTCTTGGCCACGTTGATACGTAGGTTGGCTTGCCGCAGGCGATCAAAAACAATCTTAAGGTGTTGACTGTGCTGGGCTTTATTTGTCGAAGCCACACAAATGTTGTCGATATACACTGCCACATGTGCCGTTGAAACGTTTGCGATGCATTGCGGAGTCCAAAAGTCATCACATTGAACTCGAAAAGCCCAAACGGTGTGATGATGGCTGTCTTCTCTCGGTCATCCGGGGCGAGCGGGATCTGGTGATAGGCGCTGACCAGATCGATGGTAGAGAATATGGACTTGCCGGCGAAGACCTGGTTGATATCGTGGATGTGTGGGAGTGGGTATCGGTCGGCGACAGTGATCGCGTTCAACCGTCGATAGTCACCACATGGCCGCCATTCGCCATTCTTTTTCTTTACCATATGTAATGGCGATGCCCAGCTCCTGCTGCTCGGTCGGCATATCCCCGCTCCAAGCATACGTGTGAATTCGCCCTTGGCGATGATCAGAGCCTTAGCATTCAGTCGGCGGACCTTAGCAAAGACAGGTTGGCCTTTCGTCGCAATGTAGTGCTGTTCTCGGGTGTTTTGCACGAGCTCCTCGTTGAAAAACGGAGGCAGAGTCAGGTCTTTATATAGTAATATCATGTCGTGGTACTCACATGCGTTGGGAACGGTAGATATGGGTGAGTACTGGACATGGCGAAGCTCACAGACGGTAGACAGTGATGTGGTCCCATCGATGATTGTGCGTCGCTTTACGTCGATGATGAGACCGTATCGGGAGAGGAAGTCGGCACCGATGATGGCTTTGGACACGTTGGCCACTATGAACTATGAACACTATGAACGTCCAGTTGAAACATCGTCGGAGACCAAGTGTTAGAGTCACGGTTCTTGTCCCGTAGGAACTAATTGGTGTTCCATTGGCGGCGCATAGGCGATGGGTTGAAGATGGTTTGAGGTGTGGGAACGCGTTGGCGGGCAGAACTGATATGTCCGCACCTGTGTCAATCAGATATTCGGTGTTTGTATTTCTGTCGAATATAGACGGCAGGATTGGATCGCGTCCACTTCACATGCTGCCTCGTGCGAAGTGGCGGTTAGTTTTCCGTTGTGGTGGTGCGCATACTCCCAAGTGCGGTCAGCCATTAGCGCGAGATTGTCGAGCTCGCTTTGTGCCATCGCCACTACGAGTCACAAGCCCTCGGGCAACCGCTCCAACCACATGGCTTTCAGGGCGTCTTCTCCCATTCTACCCCTGGCCAATTCGCGCATGCGGCGCAGCAGTACAGATGGCTTGCTATGGCCCAGCTTCAACGCCCGGACCAACTTCGCGAACTGGGCCTGAGTAGAGGGCCAGTGTTCATCAATAATTTTTGCCTTGATCGCTTCGTATTTTCCAGTAGGCGGCGGATTTCGCAAGATGTACATGATCGTTTCCAGGTATTCTGCAGGCAGTATATTGAAAGTTAGGTGAAATTTTGTGTCGTCCACCGTAATGCGGAGACTTGCAAATTGCGACTCCAGCAGGGTGAAGAATACGTCCGGGTGCCCTTTCAAGTGCGGTGGAGCCTTTAACGACACTCGGCTGATCTCAACTGATGTCTGCTCGTCGACTTCCGGCTTGGGTGTGCTCGATTGCAGCGGAGCGGACGAGTTAAATGCAACGGGCTACTGGAGAGCAGTCGGCTCAAAAATTGCCGGTTGAAGCGGAAATTGCGGTTGAAGTGGCAACTGCAATTGGTCCTCCTGCTGCTGTATTAGGAGGGGCGCCTGTAGCGGCGGCGCTTGATGTGCCTGCGTCCTCATCATCGCTGTGGTTAACCATGTTTCGAGGTTATGTAAGAACAACGTGTTCGCTTCCCAATCAGTGATAATGAATTTGCGCGGATTACTGCGATCTCCGCACGATTTTCGATCAGAGATCACGTCGGGGTCACCAATGTAGGAGTTCGGTATCACAGCAATCTTTTTATTCACTGATGGTGCTTGATTATAATGAGGATTAATTTTAGCAAGTTGCGTTACTCGTCGAGACTCGTTCAGAAGAGAGGGAACTAGGGATGATATCTCTGGATAAAGCTTTATCTGTCGATAAGTGCCATTCCCGGTGAAGCCTGCGCAGATCAGCTGTTTTGGACTGTTTCTGGACTTATCCGCGTGATGCCTTAAGGAGCTCAGCTCCCTGTATCTCAATTCGGAGATTTGCAATCTTGTTCTTTGTTGACATCATATCTCACGTCTCGATGTAGCGATCATGCTCCTTGTTGTCTCGGCACGGCTCTGCTTGCTCTTGATGTTGACTTGATGCGTAGTGATTACTCGCGTTCTGTTGCTTGCCTTCCGATGTTGACTTGACTTGTGTTGTTCACTCGCGTTCTGTTGCTTGTTTACTGATATTGACTTGACTTGTGTTGTTAACTCGCGTTCGGTAGCTTGTTTACTGATCCAGCTTCCAGCGCTCGGCCTGCCTATATAGGCCGACGTATCCCGTTAATTCTCGGCGTCTCCTTGCCTACTTGTTCAAAGTCCACGGTTTTACCGTTCGACCTTTGCCCCTGGCTCTCGGCACTACGCTAGAGTCCAAAGTCCGTGGCATACCGTTATTCCCTTTTGCATACGGCACGTGGATTCTCCCATATTGCTCTCTCGCTTTAACGTCTTCCTTTTTTCTGTGCAAATGGCACCACACTCTCTCGCCGCTCCGCATATCTGGTAACAGGTTGGCCCCCTTCTTGGTGACCATTCCCTATTTGTGCAGAGGTCTTTAACTCCGCTTTTGGACCCACTGTGCTACGGTCAGAATGCTCGAGCTGTTCCCAGAATCGCACAAGAGGAAATTACTAGAAGTCGAATTGACCATGCTCATACTGGCTCAATTAACAATGCACCACAGAATGGCCAGTCTGGCCACAATCTGGATTTCCTGGAACAACACTTAAGGTCGCCGCGGGCACGCCCGACGCGTCTGACCTCGATCAAATTAAAACAACTGAGACATCGCTCATTGAGTCCTACAATAGAAAAAGGTGTCAAAGAAGGGCGGGGTTGTTAACACTTCATGCTAGAAATAGATTGATAATAATTCCAAAACTTCATGCTCACTATTACTCTTGCTAAGAGCAACATTAAGAATGCAATTATATTCAATCAAGATGACCTAAAGTCTATCTTTAACGAACAGCTTACTGAGGTTCCCCATTCTAAGAATGTTAAAAATAGACAATCTTCAGAATTTTTTTTGCCAAAGAAATATACATAGGTACAACAAACTTTTCAGTTATATTTCTGATACTTTAAATATGATTTTGTAAAAATTTTTAAAAATGTTGATGTATTTCCGGAAGCTACAGGTCGTAAAAATTTTTTTTTTTTAGTAGGAGTGTCATTATGGAATAGACTACTTTTATCGAAATTGAATAAACAATTTCAAAATGGCAGCGTTTGAAAAATTTTGAGTCGTTTTTTTTTAACATTTTCTTCACTTTTTTGTCGATAAAAAATCGAATGTATAAGCCATCTATGTAATTATAGTCCATTCCGTGGATAATTTAATTACGCGTAGTTTTCCAGAAAACGCGTTTAAAGTTTTATGTACGCTCCCTACCTGCTTTGAGTCGGTCGGCTCGGAGGCTCATAACTTTTAAACTATTTCGTATTTCAATTTGCCCTTTTAGTATGATATTCCAGACACTTGTAGCTATCGAAAAATGCAACAACAAATTTAGATTTTTTTTCACAAAACTAACCAGAAGGACCCTTAATTGGAAAGGACAGAGAATTTACGTTTGGAGAAATGGTATAGGAAGAATGGTCTATTAATCTTAAGGACAAGTTGGTAGAAGCACCACTTTAACCATTATACCATTATAAGGATGAAGTAGAATTACACACAGATGCCAGCAAATTGGGATTTTATGTGGTTTTGTTTCAAGGAAAAGAAGATAAACTTATGTTGTTCGAAAGCTACTAGAATATATTAAGCTAAGTTTCATAGTTTGATTTTGTGAAACTGAAAGCTGAAACTAATATCTTTGAGGAAAATTTAATTATTTGCCAACACAGAGATACTAATACAAGAAATACAAAAATTTGAGAAATTAAAAGACCAACGGTTTGCGAAATGGTGTCGTGTATAGAAAAGCAAATGATGGTAGATTATTAATTTATGCTCCGGAGGCAATGGCAATGTTTAAATATCATAACGAATTAGTAAATGTTGGAAGACATAAAGTCATAAACGTCATTGTGAAGACATATTGGTTTCTGAATATGAAAGAAAATGTTGTTAGACAGTTAGATGGCCGTTCAAGAATACTGGGTCTTTTGGTCAGTAACATCATGATCGATCTGTCAACGGTTTTTGTATAATTGCCATCAGGAATTTCGTCTGTCGGCGCTCCTCATAAGCTGCTCACAGCGATTTGGTGACGTGATCGAGCCATAAAGAATCCAGGATGAGCTATCAGGATCAGACATCGAATGCGCATTTAGATGCCAAGTAAAGTGCGGCAAGAAGGTCCTTCGTGAATGACTCGACTAATTTGTCCAAGTTCTCGAGCATAATTGATTCTACGATTAGAACTAATGTTCATTACAGAAATCCAAAATTGCATGCTCCTTATTACTCTTACTAAGAGCAACATTATAAATCCAATTATATTCAATCATGCTGACCTAAAGTCTACCTTTAACGAACAGCTTACTGAGGTCCCCATATTTATTCTAATGGATGTATCTAGAATACAAATTTTTCAATATAATATTTTTATAGATGTTGTGGTTCAGTAACCTAAGGTTAAGTTTATTTGTAAGCAGGTCCTGCTCTTCCCTGTTGCACATTTCCACACCATACTTCAACTGGAAGACAACACCGTCTTTGATTGTGTTAACCAATTTGGCCCCTTTCTGCAAGAGGGCGACTGACAATTGGGGCAGCATCTTGCCGTACTCGGACTAGCCATGTGGTACCCCTTAAAGTCGTGGATAACGGGGTATCGTAAGCGAAGAACGTGTTCTAGTGCAGCTAAAGAGAGTTAAAGAAAGTGGATGTATTTAAGACAAAAAAAATATAACTAAATGGCTGTGTTACAAAATAGGCAAAAAGATGCTTAAACGGAAAAAAATAGTTATCAGCACACAAAATCAGTGATATGATTAAAACAAATGCCAATTATTTTATACTATTATTATTTTATACTATTAACGCCATTGGCGTTCCACATGGTTATACATATATTTGCCATCAATTATTTGGACTGCTTAGCTGCAAGAAACTGTAACACCATGTTCTGGTTTTTAACCAGTTTTTGCATGGTCGTTTACATAAAGGACATAAATTCCATCATCCTTTGTTGCAGAGAAACCATCATAGCTTGCAGTGTGCTTTGTGAACTTTTCCTAGATTAGACTGGAGTGGGTTTTCCGTTCCTTTTCGAAGGGCCGACCCGAAAAATGGTTGAGTATTTTGATGGCGCGTTCTTGTCACTCGTCGCATGCTGTTTTTCTACTCCTTGCAGACCACACAGCCCCTGTAGTTTGCCGTGTGATTTCCTCCGCAGTTTCCACATTTCTTCTCTTGGGGGTCTTCCTTGTTGGAAAAGTCTCCACAAACAACACAGACTGATTGAAGTGTGCAGAATGTCCTGGTATGTCCATACTCCTGACAGTTTGAACATTGCACTGGGCCTTTTCCTTTTATGTGGCTCTTCCACATTAATTCTTCGGTTAAATAGGTATTGCAGGCTATAAATGGGATGCAATTCAATTTTGTTCAAGACTCTGCTGTCTGGCTCCAGCTCAACCATGAATAGTGGTTGGGGGTTTTTATTCTTGTTAATGCTGTTACTACTAATATTCTTTGCAGAAAACCTGTTTTCTTTGAGGACATCGATAGCTTCATTGGGGGTTAAGTCGGGCTCGATTCCTTGCAAGCCCTTGCTGCTTTTTAGTCTGGTTTCGTGAATATTTGTTGACCAGGGCGTTCGAGCTTTTCTCCCTTTTGTAAATCGGTAGCGCTGCAGTCGACTACATCGCAGTCGAATCCGTGATAAGAGCCGTTGAATAAATATGACTTAAAAATAAAGTATCTACCAGGTAAAGAAAACCATGTAGCAGATGCTCTTAATACTGTTACTAATATTCTTTGCAGAAAACCCGTTTTCTTTGAGGAAATCGATAGCTTCATTGGGGGTTAAGTCGGGCTCGATTCCTTGCAAGCCCTTGCTGCTTTTTAGTTGGTACGTGTAGTAGTTTTTCTTAGTTTCCTCCAGGTATTTAGACACAGCTCGGAAATGTTCTTAAAAGTTTGGTTTCGTGAATATTTGTTGACCAGGGCGTTCGAGCTTTTATCCCTTTTGTAAATTGGAAGCGCTGCAGTCGACTACATCGCAGTCGAATCCGTGATAAGAGCCGTTGAATAAATATGACTTAAAAATAAAGTATCTACCAGGTAAAGAAAACCATGTAGCAGATGCTCTTTCAAGAAACCAATAGTGAGAAGAAGATAAAGAAAATAACGAAAATAGCATATCTATCACAGGAAGACAACTATGTTATTTTAACGTGCAAATAGAATTTGTTCGAGAAGAATCTAATAATGTACAAGATATAAATAACCATCATAAACTGAAAATAAACATAATATACAACGAAATTACACTTAAATTTTCAAAAGAATAATTAAAATATTATTCTTGCTCTAAGAAAAGCGTTATATATTTTAACAAGAAAGGAAAGCTAACTTCGGACGGAGCCGAAGTTGATATACCCTTGCAGAATATTCATTGATGCATTCCTAACACTCATAAAAAGTCCCAACTCCCTAACTTTAAAATCACCAAAGTTATGACATAACTATATAAGATATAGTCGGCCGATCTTTATGAAATTTGGTAGGTCGGATTGATTGGCCAAAAATAAAACCCATAGAAAATCCCAACTTCCTAACTTTACAAACACCAAAGCTATGACATTTCCGATCAATCAGTTTTATGGCGGCTATAGGATATAGTCGTCCGATCCTTATGAAATTCGGTAGGTCGGATTGATTAGCCAAAAATAAAACTCATAGAAAATCCCAACTTCCTAACTTTAACAAGAGAGAACGCTCTAGTCGAGTGCCTCGACTATTAGATTGTAGTATGCGCATATATTGAATATCTACTGTAAACACACTGTAACACTTTGTTGCAGTGCATTCATAAAGGCCCGGTCAAAAAACCCAAGTGGCCGAACACGAGTCGATCGGCGCGCTCACAGAAAGTGCAAGTGTCAGCATTCTGTTACACGCGCCGGCCGAACTCAAGTGCATGCATATACCCTCGCGCTCCAGCTTAAGAGAGCATAATTTAATACATATAATATATAGGTACATAGCCGTCTCTCTGCCGCCGCCTGCGAGCAGCGCAGCTACGGGACTTAGCCTTAATTAGACTTAAAGAATATTGTAAAAGAACAGAGACATTTTGATCGTTGGAGCGGCACCTTTGCTGCTCCTACTAAATAAAAAACACAAATTGGAACCAAACAGAATAAACTTATTTCATGGCGACCGTGACAGGACCACAAGGAGCAGCGAATTGGGAAGATTAATAATACAATGAGGATACAAGGAGGATATACACAAAAAACACGTCTGAGTGAGTAGAGTGTGCGTGATGGTACGTGGAGGTCAGAAGAATAAAATTAATAAAAGAATAGCCCGCATAAAGTGGCCGCTATTTGCTCAATCAACACCGCCCGCGTGGACGACGGCGCAAAAACTTTATAATGAGCTTGAATTCTTAAAGGAAACCCTCCAAAATAGAGTACCACAAGGCACAACTCACTCAGCAACCCAAATACAAATAATAAATGAAAAACTAATAACGAAACCAAATATTCCCAAGCCACTGCCGAAACGACCACAAGTCTGCCCGACCGACTGCCCCGGACCTCTCAACTCTGCGGCATGCAATTCCGCATGCATGAAGCCGAAGACCAGTGCGAAGACCAGCACCGGTACCGCCTGAGCCCATAGGCCCAGGACAGCAGCAGCAGATATCAAGCGTGGGAGGCACGACCGCCACCTGCGCCTTCGAAGGAGCGTCAGCGTAGCCAAACCGGCGACGACCAGTTGACGTAGAAGGAAGAAAGAGAAATCAACCAAGCTGGAAGCAAAAATTTTTTTTCTACCCATTCACTGCGTTGCATAATTTTTTTGATTGCACTACGATGCATATTTTTTTTCAATAATATAATATTTTGTAAAATTGAGCGGAACCTTTTCTGCCCGATTAGATGTGTAGCCCGTAAAGCTATTGAAAAAACTAGGTAGGAAGTTTGTTAATTTAAATGCGCAGTAATGCGATAAGTAAATTTTCAATAGAAGATCATAATAATTTTAATAAAACACTTTATACACATAAAATAAAAGTATATGCAAAACCCACCAAAATGACTTTGGACATAAAAACAGTGGATTCCACTGCCAATGTCATCAACAAGGTAGAATCTAGCAACATCAATCTATATTGGGTACATATACTCTTGATAATCATTGTTGTTATCATGTGCGTCACTCTCTTTTACAAAATTTACAAGCTGCATATTAATTGTATGAAAAAAAGGTATATGAGCCGGGGAAATGACCTGGATAAAATATAAGCAGCACAATAAATAAATAAAAAAAAATAAAATAAAATAAAAACAGCACAAACAACAGTGATTACACATAAATATATTTCATAAATGTTAACACCTAAAATATAAGAAAATGGAATACAATAAAAATGAATAAATAAAAATAAAAAATATATATTAAATAAAAATGGCTACACTAAAGGCAATTAGTGACACGTATGATAGGGACATTCACTTTAAAGAAAGAATTCTGCAATTAGTTTCAGCAACTTCAGTGAGCATTTATGGTTTAGAAAATTTATATATTGAAACATTTAATTTAGATACTTCTCCACTAATACATTGCACAAGCATCCAAAAGGGAATTGTATTATCCACTATTCCAGGCGTACAAGTTAGATCGGTAGTAGACGAGCACCCAATACTAGGTAGAGCAATAGTAATGACAGTTTTCTTTTAAAATTAAACGACAAAGCTCGAAGCACAAAGACCTAGTTGTAACACTTGTTAAATAGTATCAACAAACACAAACTAAAATGGCCGATAAACCAAAACGCCCACTCTCCGCCTACATGCTGTGGCTCAACAGTGCCCGCGAGTCGATCAAACGGGAGTCACCCGGCATTAAAGTCACCGAGGTGGCCAAGCGCGGTGGTGAATTATGGAGGGCAATGAAGGGCAAGTCGGAGTGGGAGGCCAAGGCTGCCAAGGCCAAGGACGATTACGATCGGGCTGTCAAGGAGTTCGAGGCCAACGGCGGCGGTGACTGTGCTGCCAACGGTGGAGCCAAAAAGCGCGCGAAACCAGCGAAAAAACCATCCAAGAAGAGCAAGAAGGATGAGTCCGACGAGAACGATGATGATGAGAGCGAGTAGACTGCTCACCCAACCTCTATTATCCATCACCAAGTCTCACACAACCAGCCAGATCCCACAATACAAAAACACTGGTGGCAACACCACATTCAGCATCAACATCCACAATCCCCCTTAATAGCACAGAAAGCCCAATCTGTCATCTCATCAACAACATCAACAAACAAGATCTGTTGAGGTTGCAACTAAAATTATACACACGAGAGAACAAAAATACGCGAAAATAAGCAAATCTGTATTTATACATATGAATTTCAGTTTATAGTAGTCGTTTCTTTTATAATACCCATAAACAAAGAGGACAGCCAACAGGAAAGGAGAAAAAGGAAAGAGAAGAAGGATGTACGTTGAGGTGTTTATTTTTTTCGATTCTGAGACGTTTCGCTAAGATAAGCGATGTGTTTGAGAAATTGGAGAGAAAATATATCTTGCATATAAAATTTGTAAAGTAAACGATAACATAATTCCATTAAAAATAAAAAAAGATACAAAAATTGCTAGTTGTTCTCTCGGTAGTTGGATGAAATCGATTCGATAATGATCAACCCCAGTTCTAAACTGACACGTATGAGTCTCGAACTAGAAGAATACGACTTTACAGTCGAATATTTAAAGGGAAAAGATAATTATGTAGCTGATGCGTTATCAAGGATAACCATCAAAGATCTACAAAATATAACTGGAAATATATTGAAAGTCACTACTAGATATCAAAGTAGCCAAAATTCCGCGCGGAAAATCAAGAACAAGAATTGCCTATGCAATCTCTAAATAAAGCTTCCAAGACCAACGTATACGACGTCATAAACAATGATGAAGTACGTAAAGTAGTGACCTTGCAGATAAAAAATACGATATGTTTATTTAAACAAGGCAGAAAAATTACTGCAAGATATGATGTTAGCGTTTTATATACTAATGGAGTTATTGACTTAGATCAATTTTTCCAAAGGCTTGAAATGCAAGCCGGTATACATAAAATCAGCCAACTCAAAGTGGCACCGTGGGAAAATATCTTTGAACATACTTCAATAGATAATTTCAAATTAATGGGCAATAAAATCTTGAAAACATTAAGAGTAGCGCTACTCAACCCGGTGACCCAAATAACAAATTTAAAAGAAAAAGAAGCAATTTTGTCTACATTTCATGATGATCCAATTCAAGGAGGTTATACTGGCATATCAAAAACTTTGGCCAAAGTAAAAAGACACTATTACTGGAAAAGTATGTCTAAAATTATAGACGATTTGTGCAAATATTTAAATATTGAAAATATTACATCCACAGCACAACACCACCAGACAGTTGGAACAATAGAAAGAAGTCATAGAACTTTCAATGAGTACATAAGATCTTACATATCGGTGGATAAAACTGATTGGGACGTATGGCTTCAATATTTTGTCTTTTGTTTCAACACGACCCCCTCTATGGCACATACTTATTGTCCATATGAGCTAGTATTCGGTAAAACAAGTAATTTACCGAAACATTTTAATAGCATAGACAGTGTAGAAGCACTATATAATATAGATGACTATGCTAAGGAGAGTAAGTATAGATTAGAAGTAGCCTATAAAAGAGCTAGAGTTATGTTAGAAGCAAATAAGAATAGAAATAAACTAATATACGATCATAAAGTAAGGGATATAGATATATCAGTAGGTGACCAAGTTTTATTAAAAAACGAGACAGGTCATAAGTTAGATCCTAAATATACAGGTCCGTATAAAGTAACGGAAATAGGAGAAAGAAATAACATTATAATAATGAATAACAAAAACAAAAAACAAAAAGTTCATAAGGATAGATTAAAAACGTTTATTTCATAATTGCATTTAGCATGGCCATGCATAGAAATACTTCTTTCTTAAATAAGAATACTATTATAAATACCATTCTCTTTATATCAAAAAAAAAAATTAAAAAAAAAAAATTTTAAAAAAAATTTTTATAAAAAAAAAAATTATTATTATTCCTTTAAGTAAAATATACCAATAAAATAACTTCATAATATATTACGTTATTTTTCAAAAGGAGGGAGATGTAGTATGCGCATATATTGAATATCTACTGTAAACACACTGTAACACTTTGTTGCAGTGCATTCATAAAGGCCCGGTCAAAAAACACAAGTGGCCGAACACGAGTCGATCGGCGCGCTCACAGAAAGTGCAAGTGTCAGCATTCTGTTACACGCGCCGGCCGAACTCAAGAGCATGCATATACCCTCGCGCTCCAGCTTAAGAGAGCATAATTTAATACATATAATATATAGGTACATAGCCGTCTCTCTGCCGCCGCCTGCGAGCAGCGCAGCTACGGGACTTAGCCTTAATTAGACTTAAAGAATATTGTAAAAGAACAGAGACATTTTGATCGTTGGAGCGGCACCTTTGCTGCTCCTACTAAATAAAAAACACAAATTGGAACCAAACAGAATAAACTTATTTCAAGATACCCGTTACTCGGCTAAACAACTTAATATAAGATTAAGTATTAAATAGTATTATGTATATTAAAGTCTAAATGTTTGCACAACACGAGTAACGGTAATAGCGAATAGCTTTCTTTAAAAGGAGTTATCTTTGCCGGGCAATTGCAACTGTGTGCAATGTAAATACATACATACATATGTATATGCTTACATACATACACACATACGCCATTGCTTGACTCAGACCTCCAATTTGGCTAACTTGATTTGATTTAAATAGTTCTTGGGATATAGTTCGGTATTGACAAATGGAAACCATCGCAATTTCCTTTAATAGAAATCCTTATCGAGAATTAACGTTGACTCTGTTGAGCACCTTGGCCAGCTGTTCCAAAGTCATCCGTTAGATGGCGCCACGAAAGACGGAAATGTAGGCGCTAGCCAGGCTTAAGCGTTTAATGGGTTTTTGGGCGTTAGAGTGGGCGTGGCAAACTTTTATTAGGCCAATCGATAGGTATTGACGAAACAAATACATATCAATTAAAATTTTCATAATAGCATCAAAACTGTGGCCACAGCTTGTGGCCTGTGGGCGTCAAAAGGGGGCGTGGCACCATTTTAAAAACAAACTTGCGCTGCGTAGGAACTCCGAAAATCTACATGCAAAATGCCAATCTTCTAGCTTTTATAGTTTCCGAGATCTCAGCGTTCATACGGACAGACAGACGGAGAGACGGACAGACGGAGAGACGGACAGACGGACAGACGGACATGGCTAGATCGACTAGGCTAGTGATCCTGAACAAGAATATATATACTTTATAGGGTCGGAAACGCTTCTTTCTACCTGTTACATACTTTTGCACGAATACAATATACCCTTTTACTCTACGAGTAACGGGTATAAAAACACCAAAGTTATGGCTTTTCCGATCGTTCAGTTATATGGCAGCTATATGATATAGTCGTCCGATCCTTATGAAATTTGGTAGGTCGGATTGATTAGCCAAAAATAAAACTCATAGAAAATCCCAACTTCCTAACTTTAAAAACACCAAAGTTATGGCTTTTCCGATCGTTCAGTTATATGGCAGCTATATGATATAGTCGCCCGATCCAGCTCGTTCCGACTTATATACTTCCTGCAATAGAAAGAGAACTTTTGGGAAAGTTTCAAGCAGATAGCTTTAAAACTGAGGGACTAGTTTGCGTAGAAACGGACGGACGGACGGACGGACAGACGGACATGGCTAGATCGACTCTCCTGGTGATGCTGATCAAGAATATATATACTTTATAGGGTCGGAAATGTCTCCTTCACTGCGTTGCAAACTTTTGACTGAAATTATAATACCCTCTGCAAGGGTATAAAAATGAAGCAGATTTTTTAATATTTCAAACCGCTTACCTAGAAATAATTATTCTAGATAACTTGACAAAAACAATTGAAACAAATACTATCGTGGCCGACGTACAAAACGATCCCATAAAGATCCTCTACACGCAGGAATCGAAAAACAAATACAACTCTTCAAGGAAAAGTATTATTACCTTGACTGGCAAAAATTAATTCAAAACAAAATAAATAAGTGTGAGGTTTGCAACATTGCCTAGACCGAGCACAGAAATACTAAGCTAGCTTTCATTTGAAGTTACCCCAGAAACATTTAATCCAAGAGATAAATTCATTATTGATTTTTATATGATCGTTAACAATCAATTCCTATCATGTATTGACGTTTATTCAAAATATGCTGCATTGATAAAGCTCCTAATCACAGTAACTACAAAGCAAAAATGGAATTTCTGACATTCAGAATATAAAAACAAGAAAGGAAAGCTAACTTCGGGCGGAGCCGAAGTTGATATACCCTTGCAGAATACTCTGTAAATTATATTCTCCAAAATTATTCATATGATGCATTCTTAATACTCATAAAAAATCCGAACTTCCTAACTTTAACAACAACAAAGTTATGGCATTTCCAATCGTTCAGTTATATGGCAGCTATAGGATATAGTCGGCCGATCCTTATGAAATTTGGTAGGTCGGATTGATTGGCCAAAAATAAAATCCATAGAAAATCCCAACTTCCTAACTTTACAAACACCAAAGTTATGGCATTTCCGATCAATCAGTTATATGGCAGCTATAGGATATAGTCGGCCGATCCTTATGAAATTTGGTAGGTCGGATTGATTGGCCAAAAATAAAATCCATAGAAAATCCCAACTTTCTAACTTTACAAACACCAAAGTTATGGCATTTCCGATCAATCAGTTATATGGCAGCTATAGGATATAGTCGGCCGATCCTTATGAAATTTGGTAGGTCGGATTGATTGGCCAAATATAAAACCCATATAAAATTCCAACTTCCTAACTTAACAAACAGCAGAGTTATGGCATTTCCGATCAATCAGTTATATGGCAGCTATAGGATATAGTCGGCCGATCCCGGCCGTTCCGACTTATATACTGCGTGCAAAGGAAAGAAGGGTGTGTGCAAAGTTTCAATCCGATAGCTTTAAAACTGAGAGACTAGTTCGCGTAGAAACAGACAGACGGACAGACAGACGGACAGACGGACAGACGGACAGACGGACAGACGGACAGACGGACATGGCTATATCAACTCAGGAGGTGATCCTGATCAAGAATATATATACTTTATAGGGTCGGAGATGTCTCCTTCACTGCGTTGCACACTTTTGACCAAAATTATAATACCCTCTGCAAGGGTATAACAAGAGAGAACGCTATAGTCGGGTGCCCCGACTATCAGATACCCGTTACTCAGGTAAAGGGAGTGCGAGGGAGATGGAGATAGAAACTTTGATCACGCATAACTTTTTAACGAATGGTCCGATTTGAAAAATTTCTTCTACATTTCGATAGGTATTGATAAACACAATAAAACTGCATTTTTACTTTTCCGAAATATTTAAATTTTTAAAATCGTATATAAGCGATTGTGGGCGTTAAAGGGGGCGTGGCACCATTTTGAAACAAACTTGCGCTGCGTAGGAACTTCTAAAATCTACATGCAAAATGCCAATCTTCTAGCTTTTATAGTTTCCGAGATCTCAGCGTTCATACGGACAGACAGACAGACAGACAGACAGACAGACGGACAGACAGACGGACAGACGGACAGACGGACATGGCTAGATCGACTCGGCTAGTGATCCTGATCAAGAATATATATACTTTATAGGGTCGGAAACGCTTCCTTCTAGCTGTTACATACTTTTGCACGAATATAATATACCCTTTTACTCTACGAGTAACGGGTATAATAATTAACAGTGACAACAACAGAGAAAATAAACGGATGTTGTCGATTTAATTTTTCAAACTAGTGTAAGTTCTTACCAGTTTTTGCTATGATTTCGAAAAATTGGCTGAAATTTATAAAGCAATTGTTGATAAAACTTTATATTACGTCCAAGATTTCGAATTTCGTCCAAATAATCCTCTCTATCCATCTGAAACTCTGAATTTAAATCAGAAACTTCCATTTCAAGCATTTTAATTTTGTTTTTGCACTTTGCAATATGATCATTTTTTATATTTATTTCTTGTGCAATAGAAGCATAATGTCCCTGCAAAAGGTCGCGGTCCTCATATTTGACTCTGCTTAGGGCATAGGCTATAGCACTTAAGTGTTGTTGTGCTGCAAATCTACGGGCCTTGTGCTGTTCCTTAAGCTTCAAATCATCAACACGCTCACCGCCAATTAAAATACGTTTAATAAAGTCTATGCGTCTTCGTGCCTGCAGTTGTACATCTTCATTCGACTTTACATCTGGTAGCATTGGCTTTGTTAATATTGAGTTAATTGTTTTTAGAGATATTCCTGCATCTTTTTCGGATTCAATTGTTTCAATATTTTTTTTTGATTTGATGGTTTGAATATCTATATTTACCATGGGTAACTCGGTTGATTTCATTTTTTCATCCTTTTCAACCAGATTTTTTTGTTGAGTCTCTTCAAGCATTCTTTTTAAATGTAATATTTCATTTTGGTACTGGCGTAGCGTCGCATCTTTTGGATCTTCATTTATTTTAGGTTTATTAGAAATCTTCTTTGCTCTACTTGCATAACGGAGTGTAGATATAGTTTCGTCATAATTTGTGTTCGATGGCGAAATACAAGATATCATAAGGGTTTTTGTATTTCCTCCAAGGGAATCCTAAATTAAAAATACTTCATTGGAAAATAATTTTTTTTTTTCATATGCAACTACCTGAAGCATTCGTGTAAGTTTTGAGTCTCTAAATGGTACATGCTTTGATTTACCGTCAACCAATGAAGAAATAACGTTTCCCAATGCAGAAAGTGATAAATTAATTTTAGACGCTTCTTTAAGCCGTTCTCCTCGAGCGCCTGTCTTAAGCTGTCTTTCTGAACCTGCTAGGTCAACTAAGCTTAATTTTCCTCGACGTATTCCTCCTAAGTCATTCTCCGCTACAATACTAGTGAAAAATGGAGATTGTTCCAAAGTGATAGTAAATATAGTGTGGGAGCGGGAGCTTTTTTTATTCATTAAAGTAGCTGCAGTAACGCGGTTTTTGTTTCCCAAGTTTAACCAGTCGTAACATTGCTTTGCATTTATAACGGAATGCGTAGTCAACGTTGGTACTGAGACACCAATGCCTGGTATTTCTTTGAGAGAATGATTTAGCATGCTAGTACTTTCATTTGTATTTAGCAGGTCTCGAATATTTTCATTGTATATTTCTAAATAGCTTACAAATGCCAAAAATCTAACATCTGTTGCCATTGATATTCTCTCAAATATGTGTTCGAAACATTTAGGAATTATTCCACTGTTCTTGCTATTGCTCCAATTTCCGTCGCCCTTATATTCGAAAGAAAAAAGAAGATAATACATTAATAATGGACAAAATAATCAATTTGCAATAATATGTTTTTTGTCTGAAATATAAAAGGTGCTGCCTTAAAATAATTTGCTTTCCATATTTTGTAAAAATGTCTGATCAGCACAAATTACCCTCGGAGAGGTTGTTATAATGCTGTCAACAATTTGCAACATTTCCGGCCCAATCAAGTATTTAAGTTCTTGTTCATCATCAACAGACGAGTCTATCTAACCTAAAAATAACTAAATTTTGGCCAGCGGAAGCTAAAATTAGTCTGGTAGCGCAAAAGGCTCTAATCCGTTCCAATTGAAGAAAATCGACGAACAAACGATAAACAGTTTAACCAATCGATTAGCTCGATTGAGCAAAACCATTTCGAGAAATATTCAAAATACTATTTTCAATTGACTTTTTAAAATTAATTTTTGTTGCTTCAAAATGTTTCGAAATGGCTTAGAATTTGTTATTTGATCAGCTCGACAAGCAAAAACCTTTTCATTTGCCTGCATACAATTTTAACATCAATGCACAGCCAAATCCAGTTAAATAACACTATTACTTACAACCGTATACCCATCAATTTCTATAAGATATATATGGTTAATTACATCTGGGCTGGTAACCGAGATTTGGTTTTATAAATTGGTCAGGAATTTGTAAGTAAATAATAAGGTTGTTAATAATATATCAAAATATCAATATATCGATATTTTTTCTAAAAATTATATATGTATATCATGATTTTTTGTTTGCCCAAATATCGGAATTCCGATATTTTTTTGATATTTTTGTCTTTGGTCACTCAGAATTCCAAAGATACATCGAGTGAACGAATTCAGACGCGACATAAACAAATAAGTGTAAAATCATAAAATAAAATAATAAAATCATATAAATAACGGCACAGCAAAGTGCCAACTCTGTGAAAAAGTGATTAACACAAAAAATATCAAATATATCAAATATATCGACATTTTTATCATCGATACGATACGATGATTTTTGCCCTAAATGAGCTTTGCTTAGAACCTATCCCTTGGCTTTTGATCAAAATCGGTTGACTGTATCCTATATCAGCTATATATCTATAATACTGACCATGAGCCTATATGATCATGTTGAAAAATATTGCCTATCACACAACTACCTGCCATAAGAAATTGATTTATTTTAAATTTAAGGTATATATCGCTTTTTTTTGCCGTAAATTCTATTTTTATACTTATTCGGGTCACAAAATCCTATATGTGATAGAAACGATCGTGTAAAATTTTATGATCAAACCCCAATATACATACATATTACTTAGCTGTCATATATTGTCCAAATAAATATTTTATTTATTTAGTGAGTAATTGCATATAAATAATGCTTGAGTACTATTTTCAGATTTTTCAGAACTCTCCTTCTCGATTCTCATATAAAGGCATATTAAATCGAAATCGCTGATGTCCTCGATTCTCATAAAAGCCATATAAATGGACAACAAAGCCTCACAAATAGTATAATTTTGTGTGATTATTATTCCTTAAAGGCGATCGGGTCACTATATCCTATAGCGGCTATAAAAACGGTCTTAAAAAATTATATTTTGAAAAGGTTCACCTAAAATATTGTATTTTATTGCTCCGTATAAAATGTAGATGCTTCTTGTCATAAAATATTATTTTCCAATACAAGTCCAAACAGCTTACAACATACAACAACCTAATAAACTATGCTGAATATTAGAGGTATCCTTAAAATTTGAAGAAAGCCATATATTTCGAGGTGGAGATGATTGTAGAGTGAAAGCTCGTCATGATCGGGAGCACGTAAGTTTTTTTATCCTTGACGCAATTATGAATATGATATCCTAGAAATAAATAAAGAAGAAATAATGAATGAAAGACTGAATGAAGTATGTCAGCATAAGTCAAGAAGAGTTGGAGAAAATATAACAAGAAAGGAAAGCTAACTTCGGGCGGAGCCGAAGTTGATATACCCTTGCAGAATACTCTGAATACTCAGAATTCTTAATTCGTTGACGCCAGCAACCAATTGAATGAGTTAAAGGAAACAATCCACTCACAGCAGGCTAATAACTCCATACTCCAGCTGTGCAATACGAAGGGTGTTCACTTTAAATTTATTCCACCGAGATCCTCTCACTTTGGTGGATTATGGGAAGCTGCAGTGAAGTCAGCAAAGACGTTGTTATTAAAAAATGTTTCCACTGCAAACCTCACCTTTAAGCAGTTGAGCACTGTCAAAACAAATGTCGAGGCAGTATTAAATTCTCGGCCACTTACTCAAATTTTAATGACTTTACAGTCCTTACACCAGGTCATTTATTGATTGGAGAAGCACTAGTCGCTCAGCCAGACCCAGAACCACTTAGAATAAAATCACTACCTGAACAATGGGAACTGGTGCAGCGACTCAAGCACACTTGCTGGACGCAATGGTCCAAAGAATATTTAACAAGCCAGCAACAACACTCAAAATGGTAACAGACCCATAAAAATGTAAGAGAAGGCATGTTGGTTATTGTCAAGGAAGACAAGGTGCCTATGTTTCACTGGCCATAGGACGAATAATAAAAATTTATCCAGGTCAAGATGGATATGTGCGAGTTGCAGACGTAAAAATTGCAACAGGAGCCTTTAAAAGAGCAATTCATAAGCTTGCTCCACTATTCCGTCAAGAAGATCCAGAAGAAAAACGCAAGGAAATTAATGAAGAAGATGCTGAAGAAGAAACAAAGGAAGATCAAGAGCCAAAAAGACGGAAAAGCCCATCCTTACCAATGATATCGATGCCATTATTAATCTTGCTGCTGCTATTACCATTAGCTACCGCCGGTCCAATTAACATAACCAGGTTTGGTTCGAGGCCAGGAATTTATTACGAGAAAATTAGATCTACTCGACTAGCAACTGCAGACTGCACAATCATAGCTTATTATGATTTTAAGCCGTATCCCGAAGATGTAAAGACATTTTACACGGGGACACTTAAGGTTGGAATCGAATAAAGATTACATTTTAGAATTAGTTAAGAATCAAACTTCAATAATTGATTCTATCGATAAAAGGATTAAAATAATGACTCATCAAATGGAGGATATAGCCAATGCTCGTCTAGATTCTCTTAAGGCCTTTCAATGGTATATTGCATTGGCAACTCAATTATCTATATTGGCGGCAAATCTTCAAAGAATTCAGAGTATAGATCGGAAACACCAAACCGTACGTAAGAACAAATACAATACAGAACGAACACTGTAAACTAGCAACACATGAAAAGCACAATCTATCATTGAATACTACACATAACCAAACACTACACAAATGCCACTACTCCACACCACACAACTCACATAACATTAGTCATCACACTACACCACACCCCAAACGTAAACCAACACTACACCATAACCATAACACAATACTACACTGCTTTATACACCATACAACACTACACCCTACACCAACACTAAACGTTAAGCCTAACACAAACATTTGTCTCATTACAGAAAAGACGAACAAATTCACGGAGGCAGCACAAAAATTAAGAGACAAGCACACAAAGTTACGAGCAGTGCAAACTATGGCGAAGTTTATAGAGCCGATACCGATGGCGGGAACCACTCGAAAAAGGACGGCACCGGCGAAGATGAAGACCACGGCACCAACCAGGAACATCCAGTCCGGGCAAGGCAACAGCCAAACAGCCAAAACCGCCCAGGAGAGCCGAGCAACCGAGACACCGGACAGAGACATGAGGAGGAGCCCAACGACGAGCAATACTGTCCAGAACAGCAAGAAACAACATCAAGGAGAAGCTCGCAGGGAAAAAACCCGGAAGACAGCAGCGATGGCTGATAAAGGATGGAGAAACGACCTGGCGAGTGATATCAACTACGATGTTGTTATCGTAAAAATAGAAAACAAACCGTCTTACTAGAGCTTGACGAATTAGAATTACAATTCAACACCACTAGAATCCATAACGGGGGGGAAGTGTGACGCTGCGCGCACAAAAAAAGCATGACATGAATAAATAAAAAGAATAAAAATTAAACGAAAGAAGCATTTAATTTAAAATTCAAACTAAGAACGCGCGCGCGCCAACGATCGCGCGCGTAGGGGCACACTAGACCGAGAGAGATGGTCACACTTAGACCGGCAAATCCCACACAGGCGACGGGCACACTAGATCTCGCCGAGCAACCGAGAATAGTTAGCTCCCGCAGTACTTCCTCCTCCTTTTAACCTTCTCGGCTTGCCGGTCCGAAGGTATCCCTAGGAGACGTCTGATTTCAGGATCACACGTCCTTACGTTCACCGGCCGAATTCTCTCTCTTGTGGCTGACTTCAGGGTCCCCAAGCAACTCTCTCTCTCTCTTGTGGCTGACTTCAGGGTCCCCAAGCAACTCTCTCTCTCTCTCTCTTGTGGCTGACTTCAGGGTCCCCAAGCAACACATTCTCTCTCTCTTGTGGCTGACTTCAGGGTCCCCAAGCAACACATTCTCTCTCTCTCTCTTGTGGCTGACCTCAGGGTCCCCAAGCAACACATTCTCTCTCTCTTGTGGCTGACTTCAGGGTCCCCAAGCAACACATTCTCTCTCTCTTTTGGCTGACTTCAGGGTCCCAAAGCAAAACATTCTCTTTCTCTTGCGGCTGACCTCAGGGTCCCCAAGCAACATTCTCTCTCTTGCGGTTGACTTTCGGGTCCCCAAGCACCCCATTCTCATTTCAGGCTCGCTACGTGGCAACCCACCCCAGGGACTATTCTCCCGCAGCCGAGATCCCGTGTTGTTCCTCTCGAGCAGCTGGACGGCTCCCGATACCAGGTTTTCGAAGTGTACGAAGGAAGCGAAGGCAGCACCCCGCCCTCCCATCCGAAGAACTCTTTAGTTATTAATCAAATGTCAAGATTCTTACTGAAATAAAACCTAGTTATAATCAATTACTAAGTAATTCCCCACGACTTCTACTCTGGGCTGGGTCGGAACTCTCTTTCAGCAACCACGCCTGATACAAACAAATTCTTGTGACGAACCCTGACCATCCCTGAGCCACCGGACAACGACAAACCGTCACAACTTTGGCAACAGTTTCGTTTGGAGAAGAAATATATGAAATTAAACACGGAAATTCATGCAGTCGCTTGCAACGTATAATTGCATACAAGTTACGATTTTGTTATCGTAAAAATAGAAAACAAACCGTCTTACTAGAGCTTGACGAATTAGAACAAGCTAGGTGCATTATAATACGTTGTATACAACAGGCTGATTTGACAAATGAATTTAATCACCTTCGACGTCATTCCGAACGCCCATTACCCAATAGCAGCAAGGTCGCATCTCTTCATCTTCATTTAGACGAAAACTCTATCATAAGAGTAGGAACAAGGGTGAAAAATGCCCCAATTTCCCGGGATGCAATGAATCATATCATATCCCTATACAATGACAACATCGTACAAATGCTGCTACATCAAATTCATCAGGAAAATATGCACTGTGGTCAAAATACCTTAAAAGGTATTGCACGACAGCAGTATCACATTATCAAAATCACTCCTATGGTTAGGAACGTAATTATGAAATGCGTTGGTTTCGTCCAAAATTACTTTCTCAAATAATAGGAAAACTACCTGAGCATAGAGTCTCACAAAACAGACCATTTTTAAATACCGGAGTTGATTATTGCGGACTCTTCTGGATACATCACAAAGTCCGAGGCAAGCGACCTGATAAAGCATACATAGCAGTATTTGTTTGTTTTTCCACAAAGGCTGTCCATCTGGAACTTGTCGGAGATTTAACGACTGCAGCATTCCTTGGAGCATTACAGCGATTTATAAGTCGTCGTGTCAGACCCTTTACTGCGACAATGCAACAAATTTCGTTGAAGCCAGCAACCAATTCTGATGGACGTTGATGCACTACGAGCAGTACAAACAAGTGGCCCAACGACACCAAGCACGTGCTTGTTACGCGCGGGCCCTATTATAAATTTGGGCAAAAAATGCGAGTTCGCGAGGAAAATACATAAATTAAATAGAGACAAGACACAAGTGAAAATAAAAGGCACAATTAAGAGAAAAGCAAATGAGTTAAAATATTAGTTTTTAATAACGGGATAGAAGTGGAAATGCAAATTAGATGATAAAGGTTGTTATAAGTATTGCATAGAACGCGAAAGGGCTCGTGCAGACAAAAATTTGATGAACATCGTGGCAAATTTAGAGGGATATAATTTCGTGTTAGTCTAACAGGAACATTGAAAGTTAGGCGGCTTACAAGTTCTGCAGAATCAATATCACCTCTTATAAGATTATGCATAAAAATAGTACCAAGCATTTTTCTACGATTTACAAGTTGTGAGGAGTTAAATAACTCCACACAAAATATCTCAAAAATAACTGCATGGAAAACCTGCCAGTTGGTACTTACGCAACTACTTCGCGTAGTAACGGCAACGCAGGAAAAGAGAGTTTGGAGAAAACAGTTGGAGAGTACGAGGAGAGAAAGTACAAAGTACGAACCCAAAGAGAGTTTGGAGAGATTGGGAGAGACGGAGCGGAGAGAGGTGCCAGAGCGAGACGGCACTAGTCAGAGCGAGAGCCCAGAGAGCGCAGGCGTGCCGTGAGCAAGGAAGGAACGGTACAGCGCTGCACTGTGGACTTCAGTGTGGTGCCGTGTGCAGAGGGCGAAAGGTCAAACGGTAAAACCGTGGACTTTGGACCTTGGAGTGGAGAGAAGAAAAGGAATGGCCGAGGATTAACGGGACCCGGAGGCCTATATAAACGGGCCCAGCGCTGGAATCAGGACCAGTCATCGAGCATCAAACTACGAGTGAACATCGTCTAGTAAAAGTCAAAGTCAAGAATATACCACCGTGAGAACCAACCGTGAACAAGATCGCTACGTCGAGACGTTCGGGACCGAGCAAGTCACCGAATTGAGACACAGGTAGCTGAGTCCTCGAACGGCAACCCACGGCCAAGTCTACAGAACATCAAGATTGGCTGTAATACCGATTAGTCCGACGAAGTTGGCTGTAATACCGGTCAGTTTAGCTGCATTGGCTGTAATACCGATCAGGCTAGCTGTGCCGGCTGTAATACCAATCATTCCGGCTACATTGGCTGTAATACCAATTTATTCTAACTGTGTGCGTCTAAGTTGGCTGCAATACCGGTCAGTTTAGCTGCATTGGCTGTAATACCGATCAGACTAACTGTGCCGGCTGTAATACCAACCAGGCCGACTACATTGGCCGCCAGAGACCGCAACAAGAGCCAAGCCTCAGGTACGATCGCAACAGTCAGGAGGGAAGGCCAGGGTGGAACGTTCGTCTTTCTCTGGGCGCTGGCTATAGGGACTGCTGACGTGATCTGGCCGTAGTACCAGAGCGTCAAAGGAAACTGAGTGAGCGTCTAGCGGGACCGGCCGGGACAGAGCAAGGGACAGGAGGCTGCGGCTGGCAGGACGAAGGTCTTGCGAGCGTGGTGCCTGTTCACCCTAGTCTGAGAACGGTGACGCTTCCCTAAGCCCAACGGTCCAACTCCACGCCCTCGTCTATGAGCGGCAGCGAAAGTACTCGGAGCGAATAGGACCATCAGCAGCAAGGAATCACCGAGCGGCGACGCAGGAGCATCAACAAGATATATTCAAATATTGTCAGCCAGAGCCGTAAATAAACGCCTTCTTAACTGAATTCTGAAGTTTTGTTACTGTTAACCGGGCGGTCACGTTTAATATAAATTTGGTGGGACGAACGCACAAATTTCTACTGAGCTAGCCGCACGAATTTCGTAGCGAGCAAACCATAAAAAAACAGTTCGTTACAAAGTGTAGGTAAATTAAGCAACAGTAATCTACTCTGGTAGGAAGGTAGCCTTACGTTTTGATCCCAGTTCAAACTACGAAAAGCAAATAGAAGAAAATTTTTTTGTACCGACTCAATACGGTCAATGTGCACTTGATATTGTGGACTCCAAAC
Organism: Drosophila rhopaloa; assembly: GCF_018152115.1. Taxonomy (NCBI): domain Eukaryota; kingdom Metazoa; phylum Arthropoda; class Insecta; order Diptera; family Drosophilidae; genus Drosophila; species Drosophila rhopaloa. The sequence goes on from NW_025335088.1 coordinate 595,673, forward strand.
CGACGAACAATATTTCAAAATAGGACGGACAAGGGAGGTAAATAATAATTTGGTCGTATAAGGGTCATCAAATTCTTTTGAACAACGCTTTATAAAGCCAAGAACACTCATGGCTTTATTAACAGTGGACATTATATGGCAGTCAAATTTAAGTTTAGGGTCCAGAAGAACACCAAAATCGTTAACTGAATATATACAGTCGAGTGACGTATTTTTAAGAAAATAACTAATAAACGTAGGAGTACCCCTATAAAAAGTCATAACGTTGCATTTAAGGTAGTTCAACTTTAAAAGGTTGTACTCACACCATTCATGAAAACAATCAATATCTGACTGTAAGTTTAATCCCGACGCTATATCATTATATGATAAACAAAGCTTAACATCATCAGCATACATTAGTACACTAGAATGTGTTATGATAGAGGGAAGATCGTTGATAAACAAAGTAAACAGCAAAGGGCCCAGATGACTTCCCTGAGGGACTCCAGATGTCACGTAGATCAATTTTGAAACAGAATTCTTGAATATAACCCTCTGAGTCCTACCATTCAAGTAACTTGAAATCCAAGATAATAGATTACCAGGAAACCCAAGCAGATCTAATTTGAATAAGAGAAGAGAGTGGTTGACGGAGTCAAAGGCCTTACTAAAATCTGTATATATAATTGAATGAGTTAAATTGAATGAGTTAAAGGAAACAATCCACTCACAGCAGGCTAATAACTCCATACTCCAGCTGTGCAATACGAAGGGTGTTCACTTTAAATTTATTCCACCGAGATCCCCTCACTTTGGTGGATTATGGGAAGCTGCAGTAAAGTCAGCAAAGACGTTGTTATTAAAAAATGTTTCCACTGCAAACCTCACCTTTGAGCAGTTGAGCACTGTCAAAACAAATGTCGAGGCAGTATTAAATTCTCGGCCACTTACTCAAATCCTAATGACTTTACAGTCCTTACACCAGGTCATTTATTGATTGGAGAAGCACTAGTCGCTCAGCCAGACCCAGAACCACTTAGAATAAAATCACTACCTGAACAATGGGAACTGGTGCAGCGACTCAAGCACACTTTCTGGACGCAATGGTCCAGAGAATATTTAACAAGCCAGCAACAACACTCAAAATGGAAACAGGCCCATAAAAATGTAAGAGAAGGCATGTTGGTTATTGTCAAGGAAGACAAGGTGCTTATGCTTCACTGGCCATAGGACGAATAATAAAAATTTATCCAGGTCAAGATGGATATGTGCGAGTTGCAGACGTAAAAATTGCAACAGGAGCCTTTAAAAGAGCAATTCATAAGCTTGCTCCACTATTCCGTCAAGAAGATCCAGAAGAAAAACGCAAGGAAATTAATGAAGAAGATGCTGAAGAAGAAACAAAGGAAGATCAAGAGCCAAAAAGAAAAATCTTGCTGCAGCTTACCATTAGCTACCGCCGGTCCAATTAACATAACCAGGTTTGGTTCGAGGCCAGGAATTTATTACGAGAAAATTAGATCTACTCGACTAGCAACTGCAGACTGCACAATCATAGCTTATTATGATTTTAAGCCGTATCCCGAAGATGTAAAGACATTTTACACGGGGACACTTAAGGTTGGAATCGAATAAAGATTACATTTTAGAATTAGCTAAGAATCAAACTTCAATAATTGATTCTATCGATAAAAGGATTAAAATAATGACTCATCAAATGGAGGATATAGCCAATGCTCGTCTAGATTCTCTTAAGGCCTTTCAATGGTATATTGCATTGGCAACTCAATTATCTATATTGGCGGCAAATCTTCAAAGAATTCAGACAGAAATTTCATATGTTCTGGCAAACGTCCATCACAATGAAATTAGCCCACTGCTCGTTTCTCCCAAGCAACTTCGACAACTTTTAAACAAACTAAAAATTCACATGCCTCAAGGAAAAAAGCTCCCTCTCATCAACGATGATATACTTCAATTATATAAGTTAATGAGGGCAGAAGCAAAGGTGGTAAAGGATTAGTAATCTTTAAATTAACACTGCCATTATTATCAATACACACGAGCAAATAAAAATCAAGAAAATAAAACGATCCCTTTCGCTCTCGCTCTGCTGCTCACATGCGTTCTAGATCGTTTCATTTTCTTGATTTTTATTTGCTTACCAAATTGTAGCAACGCTGCTGGTTTAATCGGCTGCAACGCCCGCGGATAATTAGAGAGCGCTGAACTCAATTTTCACTCGCCACCCGAATCGTCCCGAATTGCTGGATTTGGAACTGGAACGGACCATGAAAACAACCAATCTCGGCCTGTACGCTTTCCGTTTAACCTTCGGTCAGGTGAGCTCTCGCACATTAAACCACAAAAGCAGGGAGCAGCATACCCATTTCGGGGGCAGACATTGAGTTTTCCGGCCAGGCGAACCCCACAATCGCCATACACAATGGAACAACTGCAGCCGGGAGACGCATGCCTGGAGTGCCTAGGATTGGGCAGGAATCACAAGCTGCGCTTCTTCTACATAAATCTTGAGGAGCAGCTGCTAAAGTGCGAGTCGCGGAGTTGTCTGTGGCCACACAACGACGAGGTCTCCTCGGATGAGGAGCTAGACTTGGAGGCAGGAGATCCCTTTATTGATCCATTGTCAGCTATTCATGTTGTAGAATCTCCAGGCCCTACGCTACCTCCTCCCTCTGGTGCAGTTTCATTGGCTGATCCTCCTTCAGATGATGACGACGAGTTCATACTACAATTGCTGCAACAACTGACTCCTAGCACAGACACGAACTCAGTTGAATCTTCTGCTGAATCAAATATGAATCTCAGCTCAATGGCAGATCTCTTCTCTCTAAACCATACAGAAGAAAAGTCTTGCCCAGAACTGGAGCTTCCGGACTTAAGCTTCCTGGAGGAAAATATTATCCGGCTCGAAGAACCACAAAAAATGAAGAGATTGGGCGTCGGGGATGATCGTCGCTTGGGGGCAGCTTCGTCGGACGTTGCGGCTGTTGCACGTAGCCGGGTAGCAAGTTGGAAGAGATGGTGAAGAGAAACACTCGACGATCGCGGTGCGCAAAGGAAGGAAAAAGCTCGATGTGGTTTTCGGTAAAAGCGCGGACCGGCCGGGCGATGTATTTCACTAATGAGACAATGAAAGACTAACTTAAACCTAATTGAGCGCTGCGTTTCAAAGCGCAGTGGCGAGATTCCGGGAGCGGGAAGGCGGGAGAGCCTGGAATCGCAAGCGTCCAGTGCGGGAGAGCGGGAGAGCGGGAGAGCCTGGAGTCGCGAGCATCCAGTGCGGGCGAGTGGGCATTCGCTACGATGGAAGCGCGGGTAGTTTAAAAGAGGGGAGAGCGTCGTAAACATTCCGCCCCCCTTGCAATCGCTAGCGTTGCAAAAGAAAAACAAGCCCTTTCCTGTCGTCTAGGCTTGACTGCAGGCGCCGGACAGGATCCACCCGAATACCGTCTTCTGGGCCACTGGGAGTCCCTCGTCGACCAGATGGAAGCCCGGTCGGATGACCTTGGCGTAGACATCCGCACCCAGGACTACAGAGATGGTTGCCGGCAAGTAAAAGCGTTTGTCGGCCAACGGGAGGTCTCCGTATCTGCCGACCACGGTGTCCGAGAGCTCTCGGATGGGGGTGCGGATGCGGACGTTCGGCTCCACTTTCAAGACCACCTCTAGCTTGAAGCCGTTGTCGCACTTCGACCGAATTGTCGCCGTGCAGATGCTCTCGTCGCCGACGGTCGTAGTCGGCAAGCGGAATGCGGACGCCAATGATGCGTCGATGCAGCTCGTCGGCGTACACGGGTCGATGAGGGCGGCCGTGTCAAAGGTCTTCAGCCCGGTCTCCAAAGTGACCATGGCCGTCGGCAGGACATTCACGCTGTGCCGTTGAAGGATGGACGCAAGTGACAGAGCCGGTGCCGAGGAGGCTGAGCGCGGCGGAGAGGCAAGCGCTCTGCGAGTTGGCGGATGCCGAGCGCTTCGCCGGGGCTAGCGCTTGGCGAGTTGGCGGATTCTGCCGGCGCGAACGCTGTTGAGTAGCCGACGGCAGGGGACGCTCGTGCATATGGAGGAGCGTGTGGTGCTTCCCGTTGCACGTTTTGCATTTGTCGCCACTGCGACAACTCCCGTCGGAGTGCTCGTGGGCGAGACAAATTGAGCAGTACTTATTAATAAGCACTGCCCGAAGCCGCTTCTCTGCGCTCAGCTTTAGGAACCTCTGGCACTTTCGAAGCGGATGGATTCCACGGCAGACTCGGCATCGGTAGGAATGTATACCTCGAGTACGTCTGCTTTCCAATGCCTGAGCGCTGCGTGGACGAGGAACCATGATGAACCAAAGATGATTTGAAACTGCTTAGATGTGGTGAGGATTGTTGGGGAATTATGTGGAGGATGTTGGTTGAGGAAGACGGTTGGAGTGTTCTCCTGGCAGAAGAACCACTCCTCTTTCCATCGAGCTTGGAATTGTTGATGGAGCGCCTTTAAGTGTTGCCACCGATTCACAATGGACTTGGATTCCCCTTTTAATTCGGGTTCCACTATGGACAGAAGAGGTCCGCCGACTAGAAAATGTCCTGGTGTCAATGCTAAGAGATCATTGGGATCTTCAGGCATAGGAGATAGCGGTCTGGAATTCAGACAAGCTTCAATTTTCGCTAGGAGGGTTGAAAGTTCTTCAAAAGTGTACTTTCGAGTAGCGGTGGACTTTTAAAACAAGGTTTTGAAGCTTTTGACACCCGCTTCCCACAGGCCTCCCATATGGGGTGCCCCCGGAGGAATGAATTGCCAGTTGAGCTGCTGATGACTATACGCATCAGTCACAGACTCTTTTACGGCTTGTAGAAAATCTCGAGAGAGCAGCGCCGACAAAGGTTTTCCCATTGTCGGACTGCACTTGACGGGGACAACCTCTTCTGGATACGAACCAAGCGAAAGCGGCGAGAAATTTCTTGGTCGTCAGATAGGATGTAGGCTCTAGATGGATGGCCTTTGTAGAGAAACACACGAAAACCAACACATACCCTTTTGTAATTAGGCAAGCTCTGCCTGTGTAATTTTTTATGTCGAAAGGGCCAGCGTAGTCCATCCCTGTGTACGTGAATGGCCGGGAAAAAGAGACTCGCTCTTTCATCTGAACTTGCAATCGCTTCTTATGGATAACGCAGACCTTGCAGGAGTTAATAACGGCCTTTACCAAGTTCTTTATTTTCGGAACCCAATATCTTGACCGGGTGAGACGTAAGACTAACTGGTTACCTCCGTGCAACGTTATGAGATGCGTAAAGTTTACCAGTAGTCGCGAGAGTGCACATTCTTACGGGAGGATTATAGGATGTCGTTCATCATATCGCAAATTTTCGGAGGCCGTTATTCGGCCGCACGCCCTTATAAGCCCTTTCTCATCTAGAAAGGGGTTCAAGGAGAGGATGGAACTTGTCGCGGACACAGGACGCTTTTGACTCAAGCAGCGATATTCATTAGCAAAATATCTGCGCTGAGTGCTAATGACCATGAGCCGTTCAGCGGCGACAAGTCCTTGGGCTTCTAGATGGACTTCCGGAATCGGCGACTGTTTCCTACATCGCTGGACAAAACGGTGGACATACGCAAAGACCCGTAAAGCTCTCTGAAGAAAAACTCATCGGATGTTGCTTTCCAACGGACTCCGAGAGTTTTCGCCGTGCTTTCCGTATCTATTTCGAAGAAATCGGCATTTAAAAGATGATCGGTTTCGATATGAGCCAGAACTTCTTTGTGGTTGGAGGTCCATTTCCTCTATGGAAAACCAGCCGAATCGAGGGCTCTCTGCAACTCGCGAATGGTGAGGTGAGCCTCTTCTGCAGAGTCAGCTCCCGAAAGGACACCATCGACATACATGCAACCACGAATAACTTTACTCGCCCTCGGATGGGTTAGTTGGACGTCGGTCGCCAGCTGTTGCAGAACCCGAATTGCCAGGAACGGCGCACAATTGACCCCAAACGTAACAGTTTTTAGCTCAAAATCTCGAATGTATCCTTCCCTATCGCGGAATAAGATACGTTGGAACGCTGTCTGCTTCGGATCTACCCAGATCTGCCGGTACATTTTCTCGATGTCAGCACTATACAGAAATCGGAAATATCGCCACTTCAGGATCTGGATGGTTAGATCGGACTGTAGGACCGGGCCAGCATGAAGGATATCATTTAAGCTGACCCCATTGTCTGAAGGGCTGGAGGCGTTGAATACCACTCAAAGCTTGGTGGTCGTACTCTCCGGTTTTAACACTGCATGGTGTGGCAGGTAGTAACATGCTGAATCGTAGGTAGGAAGGACTTCTCTCATGTGATTGAGGTCGAGATATTCTTGAATAACTGAGTCGTACTTGGATTTTAACGTACTGTCCCTTTTTAGCCGCTGCTCGTTTCTTAAGAATTGAGCCAGCGCCTGGGATCTGGAATGTCCTAGGGAGCAATTAATGTTCTCAGGATCTCGAAAAGGAAGACTCACGACATACCTGCCGGTCTCGTCTTTTGTGGTGGTCCGAAGGAAATTGTCCTCACAAATCACGTCGGATTCTTTTGCCACTTTTACTGGCAGATCCTCCACCTCCCAGAATTTGGTGAGGAGTTTATCGAGAGACGCTTCATACGTGTGTGCAACTTGCGTGGAAAAGGATGATATTTGATCATGCCTCGGAGCGGGTACTGGTCCTGTTAGAATCCAGCCGAAAATGGTCTCTTGACCGAGAAGCGAGCCACAGATGTTCGCTCGGGTACCGCTTAGTAGAATGGATGGAAGTATATCGGCCCCGATTAGAATATCTATTTGTGCGCTCTCATAAAACTTTGGATCCGCTAGCGGAAGTTCGGGAAGGTCTCGCAGGAAATGTTGCGGAAGCGGACATGAAGGAAGATTTCCGGCTATTTGTGGAAGCACGTAGGCAGTGGTGTTTAACTGCAAGCTAGGCCGGATCGGAGAACGGATCGTGAATTGACAGATCTTTTTGGTCTCAGCGGAGACCGTTTGATTAAGTCCTGAGACCTGTGCTCGGATAACCTGGAACGGCAGTTTAATCAGGTTGAAAAGGCGCTCAGTGATGAAGGTCGCCTCAGATCCGGAGTCTATTAAGGCTCGCGCTTGGAAATTGGAACCTCGATGGCATATATTAATTATAGCGGTGCCTAGGAGGACTGACCTAGTGCCTGCCGCAAAATAATTCTGAAGCGTTGACTGCGTGACACTGGCAGCCGAGGGACCGAGAGTATTTGGTCTGGATCTGGTCGTTGGCTTTGGATGGGCTGCCTCGGTGTAGGAGGGTGTGATGGCGGCCGCGGCACGTGAAGCAGTTATGTGCGCTTTCGCAGTCGCGCAACTGATGTGTCCGCGCAAAGCAGTTTAAACACAGCTGTTTTCTTTTTATATATGCGATGCGTTGGTCGACCGTCATCTGGAGAAATTTGGCGCATGTGCGTACAGGATGGTTCTCTCTATTACAGAGATCGCACCCTCTAGGTTGGCTAGGTGCTACCCTTGTCTCGTATGAATTTATTCTTCGAGACGCCGAGTTGGAAGTGGATGCCCTGGGCTGAGTCTGACTAGAACCTGATGGTCGAACATCATCTATGGCTTCTAGTGTCCTGTGACGCTCCGTTAGGAAAACGTTCAGCTCGTGCCACGTAGGGATCTCGGCTTTGTTATGGAGGGACTGCTCCCATAAAGAAAGCGTAAGCTTTGGGAGTTTGGACGAGCACATATACACCAAGAGGCAATCCCAAGTTTCGACCTGAATACCGGACATTTCTAGTGCAGTAAGGCAACCATGGATGGTACTTTGAAGTTCTTTCAAAGCTGACCCAGACTCCTGTGTGACGGACGGTACATTGAAAAGTATCTTTAATTGACTGTTTACTAACAATCGCTTGTTTTCGAAGTGCTCAGTGAGGTTATCCCACGCTGATCGAAAGCCATCATTAGTAAGGGGTGAATTTGAAACTATATTGTGAGCGTCGCCACTCGTTTTAGCTAATAATTTTTCGACAGAAGTGAGTCTGGGATTGTTGATATAAATTGCCGTGAATAGATCCCTAAAGGTTGGCCAACGAAGATAGTCGCCGGTAAAAACTTCGGTATCGCACGGCGGAAGCCGGCAGCCTGACGGAATGTATGTCTGAGAAGGATCAGCTGGCGTTGGGGGAGGTTGCGGAAGTTGCGGAGTTTGCGCTATCATATCTGCTATCTGGGCGCCGCACCTTTCGTACGCGCTGTAGCAATACCCGTACTTAGCCTTGAGGACTGGCAAGCTGTCAGCTGCACCTTCTCCGGCTGCTACAAGGCATGCGGTACAGGCATCGTATTCTTTTTTGATGCGGACCCATACCTCTCGGATTTCGTCTCGGCGAATATTGAGGACGGATAACGTAGGAGGGACCGCCGAGGGAATATTTATTCGCGATTCCAATTCGGACAGTCGATCCGAGACTTCAATAAACTGGCTCATAGCGAGGTCGGCAGCCGTTGCAACCATTTTTGTGCTGGCTCGCGTGGTTCTTTCGATGGAAGAAGGAGCCTTTTTGGGAGGTGGCGTCTTGACCTTTTTAGGTGTGGGCGTCCTCACCGTGATTTTTGGTATTTTCGGTGATGGAACAGGGGATAGTTTGTTGGAACTTTCCCTGGACATACCAAACTAGGATGCTGTTAGGATGGAATGTGCGCGCTGATATTTCGGACAAAAATCAGAGGAACAATTACGGACCCACTTATGGACCGGTGGAAATAGGGTATCGACAATAGTCGTTATGCGTGGCTGAATTATTGTTAAAATATTCCCCAGGCTTTTGGTGGAACGATGGAGCAAGAATGGAAAAAAATACCAAAAAAATACCACAAAATAAAAATACTGAAAAAATACTGTATTTGATGAGGTATTTGTCGTTTAGTATTTTATAGGGGGTAGTTGGCCGAATTAGGATGGGATTGGATGTCCCCGGCAGTGTTTGGAGTTTATTGGTTTTGTTTTTCTTTATTTTAAAAATATTCGGTGACAAAAAAAACAAAAAATAATACCTTTCAGTGGTATGCGGGTGGTATATTTTTCGAATTTTTCTTTTTTATCCCCAAAAGAAAGAATTGAGTATCGATATATATGCAGATTTACCAAGCTCAATAAATAAGAAAAAAAATACTGGAAAGGGCCATTTTTTTTTTTTGGAAAAAATGTGAAACCGAAGAAACAAATTAATAAATCAATAAATTAATAAATTGATTCCACTAGTTCCGCGATGGCGACAGTATTTTATATTTCTCCCCTTTTTTTTTTTTTTTTTTTGGAACTGGCAGTAATTTTTAGTATTTGTTTAATTTTATTGGAGTTAAACTTGGTGTTTATTAATTTTGTTGGAATTTATTTAAGGGATGATTGAAAAACAACTGCCCGAACTTTTGCGGGCTGTGTATTGGTGACGCTGGAATGCGCGGGATTATCGAGCTTTTTGTGGTACTGCAATTCGCGTGTATGTGTAGATGTATGGATAGATAGTGCCCAAAATATGTAACTAAGAAAAACACACTGAGACACAAAAGTTATTTCACGTCGGCTTTAGGAATTTATTTAATATATATTTATTGGATGGCCGACGGAAATACTTGAGCTTTCGGAATTGGGTGTAGTTATGTAGAAGAATATGTATAAATGTATGTATGTATATATATATGGAATATGTAATATATGTAATATGGACGTAATATATGTAATATGGATGTAATATATGTAATATGGATGTAATATATGTAATCAATATGGCGGAAAATTTTATTGTAAATTTTGCCGGCGGGTATGTGTTGTAAATTTTAGATTTATTGTGGACTGTATTTGGATTTTTAATAATGTAAGCAAATATTGTCACAGCGGATGTACAATAAAAAATTAATATCAAAAATATTTGCGGGCCGAAATTGGCGGAACACTTAATTTTTGTTTCACTTTTTGTGGAAAATTAATTGGAACTCAATTTTGAAATTAATTTATTTTTCACTGTTCACTGAATTTTTGAAATTAATTTATTTTTCACTGTACGCTTGACTTTTTATTTGCACTTTAATTTGGATTTATATTTTTTATTTTCTTCGATTTGATGGTGGATGTATATTTAGTGGATGTACGGCCAAATGCGAATATGAAACTTGTACATCAATATGCACACGAAAAGGAATTAGAAAATAGGCCACGTTAAAAGAGAACGAAGAAATGAAAGACGGAATTGGAATTGTAATTTACTAACTGCCGTCGTAGGATTAAATCGGACTTGGATTTTAGACAAATCGTTCTGAAAGTCAAACGAATTATGTTCTTCGAATGGCTGACTGTCGACCGGCAGTTAATAAAAAAATTTAATAAATTGGCACTTATCCGGCTCGAAGGACCAAAAAATGAAGAGATGGGGCGTCGGGGATGATCGTCGCTTGGGGGCAGCTTCGTTGGACGTTGCGGCTGTTGCACGTAGCCGGGTAGCAAGCTGGAAGAGATGGTGAAGAGAAACACTCGACGATCGCGGTGCGCAAAGGAAGGAAAAAAACTCGATGTGGTTTTCGGTAAAAGCGCGGACCGGCCGGGCGATGTATTTCACTAATGAGACAATGAAAGACTAACTTAAACCTAATTGAGCGCTGCGTTTCAAAGCGCAGTGGAGAGATTCCGGGAGCGGGAAGGCGGGAGAGCCTGGAATCGCAAGCGTCCAGTGCGGGAGAGCGGGAGAGCCTGGAGTCGCGAGCATCCAGTGCGGGCGAGTGGGCATTCGCTACGAGGGAAGCGCGGGCAGTTTAAAAGAGGGGAGAGCGGCGTAAACAAATTTTAAATATTGAAACTTGATTCCAATACCGGTAATCATCAACAATAAAATGATTTCCCTTGATATTGAATTTCCAATCATGGCTGTGAATCAACATCGAGATCAATTCATTACTATGTCATCAAGTGAATTTGATCTTTGTAGTTCAATTAATGACGAAGGGTATATTTGCTCAGATAAGTAATCCATGTTTTCTATTGAAAATCATAGCGAGTTTCAAATGTTTAATAACAAATCATCGTCATTGTGCCAAACAAAAAGTTCGACGAAATCATTCTCATGGCAAAGATTAAGAACAAATATCAATGGATATTTTCAATTAAATCACCAATGGAATTATCAGCAGTATGTGATGATCAATTATCAACAATTACAATTGATAATATCGGACTTTTATCATTGGATCCGAAGTGCACTCTAAGAAATCCTTTTCTGAGCGTAATTGGCCATCAGGTAACCTCTACTGGAACATTGAAATTATCGTATGCTCGATTTGGCAGTCTGAATGAATCTTTAACACCGCTTCCTAAAGTTTCACACCCAAAAAATTCATTGAAGCTAAGTTATAATGAATTAAATGAGCTCAGTAAAGATTTGATTCCGAGAATAAAAAAAAATTGCCAAACGAGATCGTCGTTCTACAACATCACCACATAAGTGCATATGTCGCCCTAAGTGGATCAGTTGGGGTGATAAAATGGAGACGTTTCCAAAAGAAGGCACATTAAAACCGTAATTCCACTATACTTAAATATAATATAATTAAATATTATATCAGAATTACGCTTTTAGTTTTGTCAAACTCGGATAACAATTTCATATAGCTGCCATAGAAACAATGGCAAAATGCGGCTCAAAATCGACATAGCTTCATTGTTTTTAGTAATATAGGCATAGAAATCGAAATGTAGTCGATTTGTAATAACTGCAAGGGTAAATAAACTTCGGGTTGCCTCCTTTCTTGTTAAAATTTTTTTTTCCGATTTTTCCTATGGGAGCTGTATGATATAGTTTCCCGATCCAGCTCGTCCCGACTTTTATACTACCTTTAATAGAAAGACAACTTTGGGGAAAGTTTCAAGCAGATAGCTTTTAAACTGACTGACTAGGTTGCGTAGAAACGGACGGTCGGACGGACATGGCTAGAGAGTCCCTGCGGCCCTGAGTATTATTGCTGGGTTGGAAGGTCGTTGCGTTGTAGGCGGGTTCTGCTGCACATCCGAGACAAGCCTCTTGCGAGATGATTTGGGTGCACGGAGAGTTTTTTTGTAGGTCGTCTTTTGTTTGTCTATTTCATCATTTACTGCGAGAATCCAGAGGTCTCTGTGGATGTTTTGGTTGCGAATATACCACGGTGCCCCAGTGACAGTCCTCAGGATTTTCGATTGTGCGCGCTGTATGATGTCAATGTTGCTGCTGCTCGCGTTCCCCCATAGCTGGGAGCCATATGTCCAGATAGGCTTGAGAGTAGAGTTATAGAGCAGGACCTTGTAGTCCTGACGCAGGGGCGATAGAATGTTTAATATCCAATGGAAGCTCCTGGCTTTTAGTTATATATGTAGTTTCTTACATTCGATGTGTCTTCTCCAGGTTAGTCGTCTGTCTAGGTGGACGCCGAGATACGTTACATCGTTGACTTGGGGAATCGGAGTACTATTCAATGATAGTGGAGGGCATGTTTGCCTGTTGAGAGTAAACGTTATGTGTTTACATTTCTGTTCATTTATTCAGATAGCCACCTCTCAAGTACGATGAGGTGATTGGCTAGTTGTGTTGTTGCGCGACTTAGGACTCCAGCGACCGTAGATGTTGTTAGCTGCTCGTACGTGGGAATATCCGCTGTATATAGGACGATCAGAGTAGGCCCAAGTGCGCTTCCTTGCGGGACTCCAGCTTTGATAATGTAGTCGTCAGATGTTGTTGCGTTGCACCTTACTGATACGACCCAAGTAGTTTATGAGTGTATGTAGGCAAGTGTGTTTTGATCTTATGCATGAGGCCATCGACTCGATCGAAAGCTCGAGATACATTGAGGAATATTGCGCTGCAATTTCTGATGTAGGAAGCCAAATTGATGTGGCGGGATAAGATTGTGTCCTTCCAGATATGGTATTATGCGTGTAAGAAGGCATTTTTCGAACAATTTAGACAGACACGATAGTAAACTTATTGGTCTGTAGGATGAAGGAATTGTGTGGTCTTTTCCGGGGTTCGGAATCATTAGATTTTTTCCATTTGCTCGGATAGTAGCCGAGACGTATGATGCCATTGAAGAGTTTACAAATAGCCTCAATAGCAGAGTTTGGAAGTTCAATTATCATTTTTGGTGTTATTAGGTCACCGCCCGGAGCCTTTTTCGGTTTCAGATTCCCGATAACTTTCGCGATCTCTTTTAGCTGAAGCAATGTTGGTGAGGATATAGTTTCAGACTCAATTTGTGGTGGGAGAAATGGACACTGGCAAGGTTCGGCTGGAAAACGCTTCAAAGATGTGAAGCAAAAGTTTCGGCTCTATCTTCGTCGCTGCGGGCCCAGGTACCTGATTAGTTTCTTATCGGAATGACTGTTTTGATTGGAGAGCTCATATTTGGCTGAGCCCTCTACAGAGGATGTTTTATACTAGTTGGGAAAAGTTTTTCGATGTACCGTAGTTGTGCATTTTTAGCGTCTTTCTTCAGGGCTCGGTTTAGTGAGCGAGTTACTTCCTTAAGACGTTGTTTTGAAGATGGCGGTCTGGTGGTTTGCCAAACACGCCGCAGACGCCTCTTTTCCACCGCAGTCGATGTCCGCTTCGATTTTGAGCTGCGGGGTTAGTTCGATGTGGGAACTTACATACATTTTATTATTTCAGTCTCTGGGGGTGATCTGTAGTTTCTGGACTTAGAAAAAGAGTTATTAGCACTGGTGCTTTGGCGCTTATTGTATTGCGTGGAAAGTTTTTGTCACCGCAAAATCTATTAAGTCTGGGACCTTTCTGGGGTCTGCTATCCAGTATGTGTGGCTACCTGGGGAAACATAGTCCAATTTGTTGCTCAGCTTTATAATTGCTTTATATAATTGCATTCCTTTGGGAGTCACGAGTCGTGATCCTCAGTGGTTATTTTTGGCATTATATTCTCCTGCTGCTATGAAGCGATCTCCAAGTGAGTTGTAAAAATCCATGAATGGTCCTTTAGAAATTGTAAAGCGAGGCGTGGAGTAAACAGCGGCTATGGAAAGGTGTCCGTTACCTGACTGCCCTTTGATATACGTGGCCTGCAAGTCATTAGTTGCAAACCTTTGGTGAAAGTCGTGTTTGGTTCGTTCCTTGATAAGGATGCCGGCTCTGTGTTATTTCAAGTTTGTGCCTAGAAACGCCATTGGCGTTCCACTTGGTTATTCGTAGATTGGCCATCAATTATTTGGACTGCTTAGCAGCAAGCAACTGTAACACCATGTTCTGGTTTTGAACTAGTGTTTGCATGGTCGTTTTCATGAAGGACATAAATTCCATCATACTTTGTTGCATAGCCATCATAGCTTCCAGTGGGCTTTGTGACTGTTCTGGGACCTGTTGAACGTTTCCTAGATAAGACTGGACTCGAAGGGCATCATGAGAATCCCTTCTGGATATTATCTGACCAAATGAGGATCTTGCAGCCGCTCTTCTCCCTGATGTAAATTGGTGGGGCTTTGGTTTCGGTTGGGGCTCTTTACCCAGTTCTGGTTGAGTTTCAGCTAGGAGGGCAAATCTGTTGTTATTCGATCTCCCGGGTAATTCGTTGTCTCCTTGGACACGGTTTATTTTTGACTTATTACCCACCGCGGTGTTCTGCGGGCTAAGCTTACGCTTAATTTGGATGTATCGATCCATGCCGGTCTGTATGACCGAGCCCGCTTGTTGAATAATTAATCTTAATAATTAGCACAAAAAAATAAAATGTCGTTCCATTAATAGAGATTGTCATGTTGACTAAGAATAAAATTAAAAAAAAATAATACATTTTGGTTCCAGGACTACAAAAAGTTATTTCAAGAAAAACGCTTTTGTACTGGGGCGCGTTAGTCTAAATAACCTTAAGAGTGAAATTTTCAAAGCCAATTTCCCAGAAAGAATTGAACTTATCTATATATATAAAAATGGTGCAAAAAATGTACGCCATCGCAAAACAAGAGAACGACTGGGCCGATTTGGCTCAAATTTCAAATTTCTTTCTCAGTTGCTTGTAATTGCCAGAAGAAGGTTAATACATAAGAAAATTTTGGGAAAACCTGCCGGAAAAGTCGCTATCGGCTCAAGAGATGAATTCATTGTTGTACATAAAACTGTAAAAAATCGAGCTAACGAAACATTGCCAAAGTTTTAATTGGAAATAATGCCTCCTTTTAGATCAAGACTTGGACGGCGTTCACGCAATGCGATACATTCTCAGAATGTCCGTAATAATCAAACGCAAGAGGTACGTGCAGAAATGAATGCATCGACACGTGCCCGATTGCACAGCTTCAAAGACCACCTCAAGCCCGACAAAATGTGAGTAGAAGAAGACCAGCCGCAAATGAAAACTTGAATCGCGCTGCATTCGCATACGATTCCGAAACACCCTACAAAGATCATAGCTGCGTTGTTATTGGTTCATTGTCTGTCGTATGTCAGCATTGCAATGCACTGAAGTTTCGATTGGAAACCCCCGGCTTATGCAGTGCAGGTGGCAAAATTAAATTGCCCGTTTTGGCTCATCCACCAAAACCATTGTATTCGCTACTATATGGAAATTCAGCCCAATCAAACAGTTTCCTAAAGCTTGCACAAAAATATAACGGATGCTTTCAAATGACGTCATTTGGAGCCGAGGTTGTTCATCAACCAGGCTACAATCCGAGTTATAAGGTAATGGCGTCTCTTTATTATTTCATTTTTTTCAAAATTGCATCCCAACATTCAGATTCAAGGGCAAATTCACCATCGAGCGGGCGCTTTGTTACCACCACCAAACAAAGGTCATAAATTCCTTCAGATCTACTTCATTGGTGATTCGGAAGATGAACAAATCAGCGTTGTGCAATTTTCAATGCAACTAAACGTGAAATTATACAACAATTGCAAAATCTTCTGCATGAGCGTAATGAATTGGTCAGATTGTTCAAAACCCCATTATGACGACCACAAAATCATTATCAGCGCTGACAAAAGGCCCACTGGATGCCATGCAAGAGAATTTAATGCTCCCACTATTAATGAAGTCGCAGTGGTGATTGTTGGCGAGAATATGGAATCACGCGATATTGTTCTCAAGCGTCGGGATTATGGCCAATTGCAGCGAGTTTATGAGACTCATCGGTCATATGATGCACTTCAATACCCGTTGATGTTCTGTCGTGGAGAAGATCACTTCAACATTGTTTACAAGTCATTACTTCTTTTTGATTCTACAACTAAGTTTGAATTCAAATTTTAGGAGAAGAAACGAATAAGAAGGTCAGCTATATGAATTTTTATGCGTATGGATTGATGATTCGACTAGATGTTGACAATCATCTATTGAGATACCGCCGTTTGTTTCAACAGTACTGTGTCGACATGTACGTCAAAGTAGAAACGGTGCGTCTCAATCTCATTCGTTTCAATCAGTCGAAGTTGCGTTCAGACGAGTACATCCACTTGCGTGACGCCATCGCTACTGAAGGACACCATTCTCCCAGCTACTTATGTTGGAAGCCCGAGCCATATGCATGAGTACGCTCAAGATGCGATGACGTATGTCCGTAATTACGGACGCCCGGATTTATTCATCACGTTCACATGCAATCCGAAATGGCCCGAAATTACGAATCTGTTGCTTCCAGGACAAACATCTAGCGATCAACCTGGCATCACTGCACGAGTATTCAAGCAAAAGATTACAGTACTTATGAATTACATCGTTAAGCAGAAGGTTTTTGGCGCAGTTGTTGGATGTACTCGGTTGAGTGGCAGAAGCGTGGCTTACCACATGCGCACATTTCCCTATGGAAATTTCAACTTGGACGCTACGTTAGTTGTAACGAAGCCATTTGGCGGCAATTTTCATTTCCGATTCATGAACGCCACCCGACTGTCGTGCACTTATCTGTTCACTTGGAGAACGGCCAGCGTGTCTACTTTACAGACGCGAACGCAGCTCAAAGAGCAGAACGGCCACCAGCGACAACGTTGACAAATTTTTTTTCGACATGCGAAGGCGATCCGTTCGCAAGGACTTTACACTATTCAGAGATGCCACATGGAACGCTGCATCGAAGAAGTTTCAACGCCAGAAGAAAAGTGATGCTGTTGCTGGCTTCGCTGGTGTCTATTCGACTGATGCGCTCGGACGAATATACACAAATCATCCACGCCAAGACGAACGCTTCTATCTTCGCTTGCCTTTGGTGAACATTAGAGGCCCTACATCCTTCGAGTCCCTGCGTACTGTGGATGGTGTGCTGTGCGCCAGTTTTCGGGAGGCTTGCCAACGTTTTAACTTGCTCGAAAACGATGCTCATTGTGATTCAACGCTCGCCGATGCCATTGTTTCTGCGTCAACGAATCAAATCCAATCATTATTTGCAATAATCATAGCCACATGTCATTTGTCGAACCCGACCGCACTGTGGCACAACTATAAGGACCACATGGTTCGCAGGACAACTGATAAATTTACCATTACCGAAGAAAAGCGCAACGAAGCGTTAATACAGATCGTTCAATGCACGGTGCTTTCAATCGCGAGTTTCAACGGGAGCACCACTTTGATCAAACTAACCTGGCCGAAAGAGTCCGAACAAATGTGATTCTGGCAACGATTCGGTCAAGATCTCAAATTGCGTTGGCTGTTGCATCATCTGGCATTGCTGCTACATTGTTGGAAGGCGGTCGAACTGCACATTCCGCTTGGAAGCTACCCATGTGCACGATGAGCAAGAATTTGGTGACAGCGAAATTGATGCGAGAATGCAAAATAATCATTTGGGATGAATGCACGATGGCGCATAAACGAGCTTTGGAGGCAGTTGACCGAACGATGAAGGATTTACGAGGTGATTCGAAACTATTTGGGGGGGCTTTGATATTGCTGTCCGGAGATTTTCGTCAAAGGCTTCCGGTCATCCCGAAATCTACGGCTGCCGATGAAGTTAATGCATGCCTAAAATCGTCCTCTTTGTGACGATATGTCAAGTAGTTTTAATTGTCGACGAATATGAGAGTCGCATTGCAAAGTGACCCATCCGCTGCTGAATTCTCGAGACAACTGCTGGCGCTTGGCAATGGCGAAATTCCTGTTGATGTTTCGACTGGACTAATATCGTTCCCAGCAAATTTTTGCGAGTTCACATCGTCGAAAGAGGAACTCATCACAAAAGTGTTTCCCGACATTGCACAAAATTATAAAAATCTCGATTGGTTTAGTGAACGGGCAATACTAGCAGCGAAGAATAAAGACGTAGATAGTTTGAATTTCGTTATTCAAGGTCAAATCGCTGGAGAACTGCATTCATACAGATCCGTTGACAGCGTGACCGACGAGGATGAAGCGACCAACTATCCGACAGAACTTTTGAACTCACTGGAACTCCGCCGCATAATTTGCAACTGAAAGTGGGATCAATTATTATAATGCTGCGGAATCTAAATCATCCGAGATTATGCAACGGTACGCGGTTGTCCGTTAATAAACTGATGAACAACGTGATTCATGCGACGATTATTAAGGGCAAATTTAAAGGAGAGGAAGTTCTTATCCTACGAATTCCGATTATTCCAACAGATCTTTCATTCCAATTCAAGAGGATTCAGTTCCCAGTTCGATTGGCATTTGCGATGACAATTAATAAATCGCAAGGCAAATCGTTGGATGTCTGCGGGATTAATCTGGAATATCAATGTTTTTCACATGGGCAGTTATACGTAGCCTGTTCGCGTGTGGGAAAGCCGTCATCATTATTTATTTTTGCACCGGATAACAAAACAAAAAATATTGTTTATCATATCGCTCTCCACTGATTTCGAGTCAAATAAATTTTTATGAAATTTGAATTACCAGTGTTTATTATTACTCTGGGGTTATATGAAGTCGTGAAATTGGGGCGAGACAAAGTTCGCCGTGTGCTCTAGTCGTATTATATTTATACCCGTTACTCGTAGAGTAAAAGGGTATATTGTATTCGTGCAAAAGTATGTAACAGGTAGAAGGAAGCGTTTCCGACCCTATAAAGTATATATATTCTTGTTCATGATCACTAGCCGAGTCGATCTAGCCATGTCCGTCTGTCCGTCTGCATGTCCGTCCGTATGAACGCTGAGATCTCGGAAACTATAAAAGCTAGAAGATTGGCATTTTGCATGTAGATTTTAGGAGTTCTTCCGCAGCGCAAGTTTGTTTTAAAAATGGTGCCACGCCCCCTCTGACGCCCACAAGCCACAGGCTGTGGCCACAGTTTTGATGATATTGATATGTATTAGTTTCGTCAATAAATATCGATTGGCCGAATAAAAGTTTGCCACGCCCACTCTAACGCCCAAAAACCCATTAAACGCTTAAGCCTGGCTAGCGCCTACATTTCCTCCTTTCATGGCGCCATCTAACGGATGACTTTGGAACAGCTGGCCAAGGTGCTCAACAGAGTCAACGTTAATTCTCGATAAGGATTTCTATTAAAGAAAATTGCGATGGTTTTCATTTGTCAATACCGAACTATATCCCAAGAACTGTGCAAATCAAATCTAGTTAGCCAAATTGGAGGTCTATACATATGTATGTATTTACATTGTACACAGTTGCAATTGCCCGGCAAAGATAACTCCTTTCAAAGAAAGCTATTCGCTATACCCGTTACTCGTATCAATTAGTCAATTTATTGCACTCAAAAAACACAGCTGCTGGTGCAGGACAAAAGCTGCCTGCGCTAAAGCAGCGCTGGTGCTGATGCTCGTGCTGTGAAGCTGCCAGCACTAAGAGATCGCCGAATTCAAATTGATAATTTGAACTTTTTGTCCTTTTTTCCTGTGGTCACTATAATTCACATTACGTTAAAAAAAAAAAAAAAAAAAAAACACAAGAAGGCATATTTATATTAAGTTGTTTAGCTGAGTAACGGGTATCTAATAGTCGAGGCACTCGACTAAAGCGTTCTCTCTTGTTTTGAATTATGTTTTGAGTAAATGTATCATATTTTCTTTTCATAAATGAGTTTCGTTTATACTACATATGTATTGTAACACTTGTACCTGCATTGTGTGTGTTTTTCCACAGCCTGTCTGGCCGTACGCAAAAATAGTTCCGTTATATCCGTCGATAGTACTCTCTACTAATGAATAGCACATTTCGTTATAAATCTCATCAGTATTTGTTATCATATTATAAGCACTATCAAAAATAAACATTTTTTTGGGAATGTGGCGAGCCAAAGGATTTATGACGGAAACAGCGTATTCATTAATTTCAACAATGTTCTGAAATAAAGTAAAAAATTTCATATTACTGAATTTATTATTTTTTTAAAAATTTGTAGTTTATAAGCTCCGTACTTTTAAACAATTTGGGCATGTATGAAAGGAATGAACCGATACTGACTCTATGAATTATTAGTAAACAGCCGAAGCTTATTTTTTATACCCTTGAAGTTATTACTATATTACTAAAAACAATGAAGCTATGTCGATTTTGCGCTGCATTATGCTATCATTTCTGTGGCAGCCATATGATATTGTTGTCCGATTTTGACAAAACTAAAAGCGTAATTCTGATATAGTAAATAATTAATATATCTCAAAAAAATATTTTGATAAATAGAAAACAGCAAAATAATTTTTTTTAGTTTTTATTTTTTTCAATTTTCTGATTTTAATGGCTTTATGATAGAGATGTTCGATTATTATTTAATTAAGACCGTAATTCCATAGTATTTCAATATTAACGACACTCCTGGTGATGCTGATACTTTATAGGGTCGGAAATGTCTATAATACCATCTGTAAGGGTATAAAAAAAAAGAAAAGAAGCAAAAGCTTACCCTAGCAGTTATAACAAGATTTTGGCCAGCATATATTTATTCGTTTAATATAGTTATTGGCCTGAATATATTTATTCGTTTAATATAGTTATAAGTTATTAGGAAATATTACCCTCTGCATGGGTTTACAAAAAGAAAATTAAATTTTAAAGGCTTGGTCAATCAAGTCAGTGCCAAGCAAAAAGAGCGAATGAAGCATAAAGCTACAATCCATGTTGTGACGACTATATGCAAATATGTTGAAACAGAACGAGGCTATTCAGATTTTTCTATTATCTTCTACTCTTTTCTGTGGAAAACCCGAAAGCTTAATTTTAATAAGCTTGTTCTCAAAATAAACTGTAGAGTAGTGTATACCATTAAAGTATACATAGTACTATAGTTTAGAAGAATCTACAATTGTAATTTCTAAACCAAATAAATTTACATTTTTAGTTTCAAATTGATTTAAGAAAAAACTGCTGGCAGTATAAAGAATATCAGTATTAATTTATCACCAAATATGTAAATGACCTACATATTATAAGTTTAAGCCTAGTACTCAGATCGAAAAACGACTTCATCAGAATTGAATGTGCTACGGTTGTACTATCAATCAGCTGGGTTTGTTGATAAGCAGTTAAAATTCAAAAAACTTATTTGCAGGAAAGAGCTTATAAATGATATTCTCATTCACCCTTTCAAGACGAGTCTGCCGGTGTACAAAAAAATTAAGAAACAATAAAATTTAAATTTAACATTTTTTTTTAATTCACCACGTTCTTGCAGTCGAATATTCTTGAATTTTTGTTGTGTTTTCCGTCTATTCTATACCCCTGCAGAGGGTATAATAATTTATTTAATTTTAAAAGTTTGCAACGCAGTGAAGGAGAAATTTCCGACATAAAGTAAATATATTTTTTATGAGAATCACAAGGAGAATCGATCTAGCAATGTTTCTTGTTTTTTTGTAAATTTCGCTGTGTTTTTTGAAACGATAGGTCATAATACAAAGTGTAATCCAAAAATTCTTAACAACGGGATAATTAGCTGCAAATCACAAATCACCCGAAACATTCTTCGTATTTGGTGCAAGAGTGGCTATTACATCACTGCAAAAGTTAAAAACAGCTCTTTAATCATCGGACTTGAATCCCATAAAACATATCCTTACAATACTTTAAAGTGCCGTTTGTATCAATACAAAAAATCCCTCGGTTAGCCGTCAATGAGTTGGAAATATAGGGAAGATAAAATATAACACGAAAGTGACGACGAGATCATAGAAATAGGATTCAGACCTCAAATTTGCCAAACAGAAAATACAATCGACGCTGACCATAAATTTTGATGCAATTATCACCAGATCGGCAAGCCGACCTAAACCTAATAGAGTACCATGACGAGGTGGAAAAAAAAACTGACCCTCGTCACGAACAAAATCGTCATGACTCATCTGCATTGGTTTTTGCCCGCGAGGCAAATGTCTCAAAAGCGTCGGGCCAGGAAGATCGAGAATACGCGAACGTGGCTGCAGCTGAAGAGAATGATTCACTAGGTGACAACGACCTACTGAAGTTTTTAGGGAAAGTCAAGCCCCTAATGCAGTTAGGGTATGATCAAAAAGAATTAAGGCGTTTTCGACCTCTACCTTTTAATACTTCAATCATCACCACAATAACCACGGAAGACAATAATATGGTGTATTCAAAACTATACCCTTACTCAAATGGGGTAGCAGATTTCGACAACAACGATACAAATCAATTATTAAATGATGGCATTATCAGGCCGTCTCGGTTCGCTTACAACAGTACGGCTTGGGTAGTAGATAGGAAAGGGTTGAATAGCAATGGCAACATAAACAAGAGGCTCGTTATTGACTTCAGGAAGTTAAACGAACGAACCATCGGGGAACGCTATCTTGGGAAATTTCAAGGTTTTCACTACATTAAAAATAAAGTCAGTCTACCCTTAGATCTACAGAGCCGAAAGATCATGAAAAGACTTAATTTTCCGTGAACGGCGAAAACAATCATATTCGACACATTGACATCATACTTCAGCGCCTGTGCGACGCTAACATGAGAATGTTCAAAAAAAACTAAGGTTTTTAAAGAAAGCGTCGAATACTTAGGGTTCGTTGTAACCAGAAATTGTGCCAAAACAGAACTGGGGAAAACGTCGATACCATCTTACCCCGAAGTCTCGACTTATGTGTCAGACTAACCGGTTGTGTTTATTTCAGAGCTCCAGTACTTAAAAAAAAAATGTTATACAAAATTTTGTTTTACTGTGTCTTTACGATTTTTCTTTTGACTTTCTTAACAAAATATTTGCCGGCCTTGCCTTCGGTTAGCAGCCGGCCTGCTCGGTAAACTTTCTTTTTCTTTATTTTCTCAGTTCCTTACGCAAGAACTGGTATAGTTCCCAAAAAAGATGTCTTCCAATTTCAAGCCATCTCGACGAAAGGTTGTCGTGAAACCAATCAGGACTCTCATGTGGCTAAGCACTCGGTCTTTGCTAAGGACCAAGTCACGCGACCACCAATCAATACAGACGAAGCTGCTAAAGTTGCTGTTATGAAAGCCTCTAGGAATGCCAAGGCTAGATACTTCTGATGAATTTGATGATTCCATTTATTTAGACACCTCATCTGTCCCGACCATTTTTACCCCCAAGTGAATTAGCAAGAATTCTGCCGATGAAGAACGCTTTACTCAGGTAAATAACCTAAGGAAAAGACGAAATCTTGACATACTCGGAGGTAGTAATATAAATAAATTATCGCTGCCAAACCCTTGCATTTGGTGTCCCCACGCAATGCCTCTTCTCAAGGTAAAACCAAGAAACGAGATCCCCATCCGCCACCCTTCCTTTTGAGGGGAATCACTGATTTTAGGCAACTAATTCCCTTACTATCTTTTGTGACAACTGGTAAATCTTCCTGTAGGGCTACTGTGGATGACGGCAATGTTTACCGTGTAGTCCAGAAGCTTTTCAAGGATAATGAAATTCCTGTCAGCACTTTTCAGTTTAAAAATGAACGAGCCTTTCGAGTCGTCATCAAGGGACTTCACGCTTCCACTGAAATAGCCGAAATTATTGCGAAACTTAAAGCTCTGGGACACAACCCTCGGAATGTATTCAACCCCCTGGTGAAAATGGGAAAGCGAACAGGGGGATATATTCTTTGTTGAACTGGAACCAGCTAGAAACAACAAAAATGTATATTGGCTGTATCTGACTTTCAAAGTGAACGGTCGTGTTTTTTTCTGCGCTTCGAATTTTGTATTTTGTTTTCGTTTATTCCCATCGGTGGGTTTTATCAAAACAATTTTACTTTTCTTCCGGTTATTCAAACATAAATTTAAACTCCGTTCGCTTCGCGAGTGCACTTTGTATTTAATACTAATAAAGTGTTTTAGTTTTTCGTAATTCTTATCTGTGTTTTCTTTTCTTATATCCCCGCCTTTTCTCTTTTGTGCATGCACTTTAACTTATTTACGCTGCCGCTCTCTTGCTCTCTTTGCTTTGAAAGTTCTAAGCGTGCAGTTTCTGCGCTCTTGCGGTACTTATAACTGCTCGCTTATAAATTTCAATTCGCTTTCTTGGTACAGTGGTCCCAATAGATAAAATGAATAATAAAAATTTAGTCTGCTTCTGCAAAAAATGCAGCCTCGTAATACTAGTCTAATATGACTTGCTGGCTGTGTGAAAATATGGTGCACACCAAGTGCGCCGGTTTTACTGGCCGGACAAGTGATGACCTTTCAAAGGGGCCCAATTTGCAGTTTTGTTGTGACGCTTGTGTCGAGGTTGTGAACGAGATGAAATCGTTCATGCGCCAAACTAAAGGCGGCCTGATGGGGCTGATTAGCTGTTTCGGAGTTGCTAGAGATAGTTTTCGCCGAGCTGATGATCTCCTCTCTGCGCTGGACTCGCAGTTTAATAGTCGTAAGCTATTAGAAGAGTCCCCTAAGCGCAAAAAGGCCGCTGGTGGTAAGGAGCAAAAGGGGAACACCCCAAAACCGAAATCAAAAGAACAACAGAGCATTCCGGCGGATCAGCAGCTGATTTCATCAAACCCTCAAATGTTGCTAAGATCAGCAGCTAAAAAAGATTCGGTATCCGAACAATCCGTTACATAATACATGCAACCAGGGACTTCTAAGAATTCCGATTTGTCCGTAGTGGTTTCACAATTAGTGGATCCACCTATCTCTCAGAATGTAGCATCACCACCACAAGGGACTACTGAGGCCGGACACCGGCTCAAGTTGGTTTAGCAGAAACAATGTCTGCTCCACCAAAATCCCTTTCAGTGGTTCCACTAAAGAAACAAATTTTTGTTTCTCGGCTTTCCCCTGATCAAACATCTTCTAATGTATTGTCTTATATACAAGACAAAACTAAAGCCGATTGTAATAGTGTAAAGGTGGAAAAGTTTAAGTTTTCTTATGCTAGAGACATTTCATCTTTCAAGATAACTTTCCCTAACGAGCTTTTTGAAGCCATATGCTCGGGCGACTTTTGGCCGGATAATATGGTTATAAAAGAGTTCGAGGCTAAGATAAAGAAGAAGGGGCCCGTGGGAGTAAAACTTCCTAGTCGAGGCCAAACCAGTGTACCAATTTCAAAAAACTAACTTCTAACCTCCTTCTTTCCTATCAGAATAAAACTAAATTGTATTCCGATAGCCTTTCCTTTGCATCTCATATTATTGTGTTCACAGAAACCTGTTTAAAGCCGGAGATCTTTAGCTCCGATGTTTTTCCAGGTAAGTACACAATATATACAATATATTAAGAATTTGGGCATTCTAAAAATTTACTCTTGCCAAAGTGTGCCAGATGTGCTGGTGACCATGAGACAAAAGACAAGGAGAGGTGCTTGGCCATAAATGAGGAACAACTCAAGTGCATTAACTGTGGTTCTAATCATAGTGTGTCCTCCCGTCGATGTCCTGCCTATTTAAAGGCTATTGAAAGAAGTAAGACGTACTTTTAAGCCTGCTATGCCCCAGCTCAAAATGATTGGTTTACTACGCGTCTTTCTGCATCCTCAAGTCAGACTTCGCCAGTGTATAATTCACATCCAAGTGAAAAGACCTATTTGATTGAACAACCTACTCACGACAGGCTTCTGGAAATTATTAATGGATTAAGGAAGCAGCAAGAGGCTGCTGCGATAGCCCAAGCAGCTGCAATTGATAAGTTGTTGTTACGCTTTGATCAAATGATGTCAGTAATGACGACCACACTACAAATGTTGCAGAGCGTGATTTCTAAGCACACCAATCTATCAGGGTCAACGCAATGCGATGACTAATTACGGTATAAATATCGTTATTTGGAACGCCAACAACTTAGTTGGCAAATCACTCGAGATTGAGCTCCTCCTCCAGGAACGCAACATTGACATCTTAATGACCTCAGAGATACATTTTACCAGCCGTTCATTCTGCCACATTAATGGATATGCTGTACACTCTGCCAACCACCCTGATGATCGACATCTGCTGCAGTCATCGTCAAATCCTGTTTAGATTATCACCTAAGCGCCACAATATTGGAGCCTCACCTGCAAGCAGTTGCCATAAGTTTGGTCACTGGGTTTGGAAGAATTTCATTTGGTGCTGTCTACTGTCCACCTGGTCACCGCCTTTCTTGGACGACTGGAGAATATCTGCGTCTGTTTGGCTCTTTAGGTAGCCGCTTTCTCATTGGAGGGGATTGGAATGCGCACCACAGTTTCTGGGGGTGCAGGCGATCATGCCCTCGGGGAAACACCCTGATGTCAGTTATTGCTGACTCAAACATGCAGAATTTGGCTACTGGCGGACCCACTCATTTTCCTTGGATCAATGACCACCTCCCGACGGCCATTGATTTTGCTGTGTACAAAGGCATCCCGTGCAACCACCTTACAATCTCAGAGTGCCCGGTAATTTCCTCTGATCATATTCCGCTCCTGATATATTTTTGCTTGGCTGATTATACGATCGTAACCAAATCCAGGGTTCTTCCTCGCGGTTCGGATCCAAAAAGATTCAGTGCGCAACTTACTGATCTGACTCAGGAACAACCTTCTCTTCTTTCTGTGGCCGAAGTAGATTCCTTTGCTGAGGTCTTAGTTGAACAGATCCAACAAGCTGCCCCTCCTCCTAGAAGTATACCTATTCCTCCTCCATCTTGAGCTTATTCAAAGCCAGAAATTGCTACCTTGGCCAGAAAAGGTCATGCACTTCGCCGTGACTGGATGAGGACGAGGCATACCATTGATATGGCAAGGTTGGCTACTGTGTCACAGCTAAGAAAAGTCCTCCGTTCGGCCAAGTCAGAATTTTTTTATGGACAAGCTCATTGCAATTGATCCTTACCAGAATCACGGATTTGCGCTGTGGAAATGCACCCGCCACCTTAAAAGACAGCCGCTTCAGAGGTTTTCCCTTAAACGTAGTGATGGGACTTGGGCCCACAGTGATTCCGAGATTGCTGAAGTTTTTGCTGATGATCTTGAAAATCGCTTTACTCCATTTGAATTTGCAACAATCTAAGAAGTCCAGACAACAATCTCTAGGTTAGGGCTTATATTTGGCCCTCCTGTTACTGTTCGTCCAGTAGACGAAAATGAGGTACGTGGTCAAATCGAGTCGCACCTTCTGATCTGCAACTTGTCAACAATGACCTGGCATCTACGCCGCGTGCTGCTGCAGCTGGCTCTGGTATAAATTGGACGTCTCCTAATACGAACAGGGGATCATCGCAGCCAACCTTATCTGTAGTTGCTCGTATGGAACCTAAGCCCTTATCGGGCGTTTCACAAAAAAAGCTCATTTTTGTCTCTCGCCTTAGCCCTGGAGCTTCTGAAGATGACGTCAAAAACTACCTGAGCAGCAAACTGAATTTTTCTCGAGCCGAACTAACCGTCTTGAAGTTCAAGTTTAAGCAGAGACGTGAAATATCTTCGTTTAAAATTGGACTTCCTGAGGAACAAATACAGAGTATTCATTCAACCGTCGGTTATAACGATCATCTTATTGTAATGTGCGACTTTAACCTCCCTAACATTTCCTGGATGACATCAACGCTCTCGTTCCCACCACAGGCCATGAGTTTGTTCACGGTCTTATTGATCTTTCATTAGGACAACTGAACTCAATCTTGAACTGCTCCAAAAAAGCTTTAGACCTTATTTTTGTCTCGGAGTTCGCCAATGCATTCGTTACTCGAATTAGCCCTCTCTCCAATCCTGAAGACGCTTACCATCCTTCACTTGAGGTTACTTTAGAAGCTTTTGCTTCATTACAGTCATGTTCCGAAATCGAACCAGCATCTTTTCGCTGTTTTAGAAGAGCTAAATTCGCAGAATTGAATAGGCATTTATCGGAACTCGACTGGTCTTTTATGGATTCAAACGATGATCCCTTACATATTGTAGAACAGTTTTATGGTATACTCTACTCTGCTTTCGATATGTTCGTTCCCTCATTTCCCTCTGCAAACGCGCATCGAAAGCCCCCCTTGGTTCTCTCGTAGACTCTCTTTCCTGAAAAATTTCATGTCTAGACTTTTTAAGAAATTTAAGAGAACTCCCCAAGTTTTTTGAACAGCCTATTACCGCTCAGCTACAGCACCAATGCAGCTCAGTAATGTCCCCAACTTAGCATGGTTTTATGAAACGTAGGTCAACGACTACAAATCTTCTGGAATTTAAGCGCTTTTAAAAATAAAATTCAAACTGATGTTATTATTACGGACTTCAGTAAGGCTTTTGATTCCGTGAACCATCAGTTATTATTAAAAAAACTAACATTACTGGGATTCCCGATCATATTGACTAAGTGGATTTCAATATACCTTTCGAACCGGACTCAGAGAGTAGGTTTTAAAAGCACAATCTCAAACTCTGTTCACGTGAATTCTGGTGTTCCGCAAGGGAACCACCTAGGACCCCTACTGTTTCGAATTTTCATAAATGACTTGCCTCAAGTAGTTCTCTCTTCTTATGTTATGATGTATGCTGATGACGTAAAGCTTTGTTTGCCATTATCGAACCCCAATTCCCATGATCTCTTGAAAGCCGATCTGAACAACTTTCATTCTTGGTGCATCCAGAATTTGCCTTTTTTTAAATAAGTCGAAATGTAAATTGATGTCCTTTTATCGGAAGAGGCTTCTCCTCACGTCATATTCTATTGGGTCGAATGATCTTGAACGCATAAATTCCGTAACAGACCTTGGAGTGTTATTCAACCACAACTTAAACTTCTCTAAAGTTGTTTTTGCCTTTGTTAAACATTGGTCTAAGGAATTTGAGGATCCCTATACCACGAAACAGTTATATATTTCCTTGGTTCGTCCAATTCTGGAATACTGCTCGTGTGTTTCGTCTCCTCAATATACCAATCATCAAGACCTTATCGAATCGGTACAGAAACAATTCCTTTTGTTAGCTTTACGTGGTTTAAACTGGGAAACACATCGTCACCTACCATCTTACGCGGATAGACTTAGTCTACTGGAGGGCAGCCTCCCTCAAGGATCGTCGAACCTGTCACGGTGTCATGTTCCTTCATAAATTATTAACTGGTCTTGTAAATTCAAGCTAACTACTGGGTCAAATACGGTTCTCCATCCCTGTAAGGTCTACTCGTTACTTTCGACCTATTGCCCTTGATATTTGTAAGACGAATTTTGAAGTACATGACCCATTTCGCGTTTTATGTTCGCAATATAACGAACTGTATTTTTTGATATATTTATATATTTATACCAGTCATCGAGCATCAAACTGCGAGTAAGCATCGTCTGGTAAAAGTCAAAGTCAAGAATATACCACCGTGAGAACCAGCCGGGAACAAGATCGCTACGTCAAGACGTTCGGGACCGAGCAAGTCACCAAATTGAGACACAGGTAGCTGAGTCCTCGAACGGCAACACACGGCCAAGTCTGCAGAACATCAAGATTGGCTGTAATACCGATTAGTCCGACTAAGTTGGCTGTAATACCTGTCAGTTTAGCTGCATTGGCTGTAATACCGATCAGGCTAGCTGTGCCGGCTGTAATACCAACCAGTCTGGCTACATTGGCTGTAATACCGATTTATTCTAACTGTGTGCGACTAAGTTGGCTGACTGACCGGTAGGTCAGTTAGCTGCATTGGCTGTGATACCGATCAGACTAGCTGTGCCGGCTGTAATAGCCGCCAGATACCGCAACAAGAGCCAAGCCTCAGGTACGATCGCAACAGTCGGGAGGGAAGGCCAGGATGGAACGTTCGTCTTTCTCTGGGCGCTGGCTGCAGGGACTGCTGACGTGATCTGGCCGTAGTACCGGAGCGTCAAAGGAAACTGAGTGAGCGTCTAGCGGGACCGGCCGGGACAGAGCAAGGGACAGGAGGCTGCGGCTGGCAGGACGAAGGTCTTGCGAGCGTGGTGCCTGTTCACCCTAGTCAGAGAACGGTGACGCTTCCCTAAGCCCAACGGTCCAACTCCACGCCCTCGTCTACGAGTGGCAGCGAAAGTACTCGGAGCGGCTAGGACCACTAGCAGCGAGGAATCACCGAGCGGCGTCGCAGGAGCATCACCCGCACAAGATATATACAAATATTGTAAACCAGAGCCGTAAATAAACGCCTCCTTAAGAATTCTGAAGTGTTGTTACTGTTAACCGGGCGGTCACGTTTAATATAAATTTGGTGGGACAAACGCACAAATTCTAATGAGCTAGCCGCACGAATTTCGTAGCGAGCAAAACATAAAAAAACAGTTCGTTACATCTGGCATTCTGAATACTCTGTTAATTTAATTGTAACAAACATCCTAACTCACCTGTCCTTGCCCCCTCCCACTTGATGTGAGTCGGGTACTATGTTTATGTTGGCAGATATTTGTTAAATTTAATGAAATAAATAAATAAATATAAAGCGACTGGTTACTACTAAAGCTCCTGGCATGGACGCGATTGATGGCAAAGTAGAAAAGGCTCTGCCTAGCTCTGTCATTGCACAGCTCTGTCTCCTCTTTAATGCTTGCCTGGACCTTGGTCATTTTCCATCACCTTGGAAACGAGCATTAGTCACAATGGTGGCAAGCTAATGCCGCTTTTGCCTGAAAGGCTCTGGAATCTCATTGTATCGTTCTTAGATAATGGGAGTTTGCTATAGATATTCGTGGACATCGTTCTGGACTTCGCCCAATTCGTGCTGGTGTCCCGCAGAGAAACGTCCTTGGTACACTTTGGATTTACCAAACCCAGTTGCTACACTCCTGGCCAAATATGCAGATGACACTGCATTTCTGGCAGCTGGTAGCACCAGTATGTCTGCCTTCCGACGTGTCCACACATTCTTGGACGAATTTGAGTGCTGGATCTCTCGATGAGACTTTACAGAAACCGAGTTATGTTCCAGGAAACGGGAGTGCCGACGGTAACGGAAACGATTTGTAAATCCTTAAGTCGATACCGGGAACGTCTGCTCACACATGCAAACTGTCTGGCAAGACATCTTGCAACACCACAGGGTCGACGGCGTCGCCGCAGACGGTCGTCTTCTGTAACAACACATCCTGATTAGCTTTTGACCGGCTATGACCACACCTGACTTGCCCAAGAATAAAGCAAGCAATTTGTCAATACACGAAAACAAGGTCCATCCTTGTGTGGCATGTTCAACAGTCTATAAAACCATCTTACCCCGGGGAAATGTTACACGTTGACAATTTTCCACAGACAAAAATTGTTCTAACCTGCATTGACAAATTTTCAAAATAGCTATGGTGCAACCATAAGCATCTCGAGCCAGTTAGTCAATTTATTCCCCAACATTAAAACTATGTATTGCGAAATGAACCGTCATTCAATTTAGAAACAGTCATCTCTCTGTTCAAAAATACATACACATTGTCAATACTCCACCGCTTCATAACAGCTCAAATGGTTAGGTGGAGCGCTTCCACAGCACCCTTACAAAGCATTTGATGTAGGCGATAAAGTATATCTTAAAACAAATAAAAGATTGGGTAACAAATTATCCCATTATATTCTGAAGAAAAAGTTCATTCTGACCTAGGAACGTCTGTTCTTATTAAGGGAAGGGTCGCCCACAAAGAAAACTTGAGATAGTTATTAAATTCTTCTACTCATGACCACTACAAATGATCGAATCACCGATTTTTCTCGGTGATCCCCTATATCCCCATAGCGGATGGCAACTTTTTTGTATTACACTCTACTAGTTTAAGTAACTTTACAAGGAAATCACAGAACGAATGTATGAACTATTCCCTCAATCCCATTTTATAGGCACAGCATTAAAAGTCGTTACCGGTACCCCGGACGCATCAGATTTCGAAAAAAATTAGAAAAACCGAAGCTCAATTGAGAGGGTCAAATAATAGACAACTATTAATTAATTTAGTAAAGCAAAGGCAGATAAACCAACTCACCGAAACCATCAATAAAATTATTAAAACAAAAAAAGAGAACTTGTAGACACATTTATACCAAATGATTTTGGCAATAAATAGAAAGTGAATCACAAAAATTCAAAATTTATTGCTAGCCATAACGATTGTTAGATCCAACCACGATTCTCGACCACAATGATTTTGTGACGCTGCGCGCACAATAAATAAGAATAAATGCATGAATTAAATGAATTAAACAAATAAGAATAAAAGCATGAAACAAAAGAAGTATTTAATTTCAAATTCAAACCGAGAACGCGCGCGCCAACGATCGCGCATATAGGGGCACACTAGACCGAGAGAGATGGTCACACTTAGCCCGGCATATCCCACAGACAACGGGCACACTAGATCTCGCCGAGCCCTATATAAGACGGGCCACGGGCCATGGATAGGCACTTAGCAGCCAACCGTCTAAGGGTGCAGAGGCATCTCCCCAGTGGTGGTAAGCAGCAAAGTCATTTTTTGGTGGACTAGATCATTCGATCAAAGTCCGCTTCTATACATTGTAGTTAGTTCCCGCACTACTTCCTCCCCCTCTAACCTTCCCGGCTTGCCGAGCTGAAGGTATCCCTAGGAGACGGCTGATTTTGGATCACACCTCCTTACAGCACGGTTCACCGGCTGACTTCTCTCTCTTGCGGCTGACCTCAGGGTCCCCAAGCACCGACTTCTCTCTCTCTCTCTTGCGGCTGACCTCAGGGTCCCCAAGCACCAACTTCTATCTCTTGCGGCTGACCTCAGGGTCCCCAAGCACCAACTTCTCTCTCTTGCGGCTGACCTCAGGGTCCCCAAGCACCAACTTTTCTCTCTTGTGGCTGACTTCAGGGTCCCCGAGCAACCAATTCTCTCTCTTGTGGCTGACTTCAGGGTCCCCGAGCAACAAAGTCTCTCTCTTGTGGCTGACTTCAGGGTCCCCAAGCAACCAATTCTCTCTCTCTTGTGGCTGACTTCAGGGTCCCCGAGCAACAAATTCTCTCTCTTGTGGCTGACTTCAGGGTCCACGAGCAACAAATTCTCTCTCTTGTGGCTGACCTCCGGGTCCCCAAGCAAACATTCTCTCTCTTGCGGTCGACTTTCGGGTCCCCAAGCACTGAATCGATCTCTCTCGCTCGTGGCTGACTTCAGGGTCCCCAGGCACCCTATTCTCATTTCAGGTAACCCAACCCGTGCTGGTCCTATCGAGCAGCTGGACGGCTCCCGAGACCAGGTATTCTAAGCGTAAGAAGGAAGAGAAGGCTGCATGGGCGGCATCCCGCCAAACCGGTGAATTCGTTAGTTGTTAATAAATTGTCAAGATACTTACTGAAATAAAACCTAGTTCTAATTCAATTACTAAGTAATTTCCCCACGACTTCTACTCTGGGCTGAGTCGGAACTCTCTTTCAGCAACCACGCCTGACACAAAAAAAATTCTTGTGACGAATCCTGGCCATCCCTGAGCCACCCGACAACGACAAACCGTCACAGTGGCGCCCGAACAGGTTAAAGTGGTTGCAAGAGATAAACCGACACCAGCGGAGTAATGTCGAGCTGGGTATATCTGGCACCAAAGAGCGAACTAACGAAATACACGGAAGAGTTCGGATTAGGAACGGCAGAAAAAAGTGAAGACTTAAGACGTTTGTTGGCAGCGTTCGCCAAAAGAACGGATCATACGGAAACGGTCAGACAAAGACTCGCAGAACTGACAGAGAAATATAGGAGAGAAAAAAGCCCGGCGAAGGAAACAATTCCGCCGATCGTGGTAACCAGGGAAAGGGAGGAGATAATGGACACCAAAGGAGCAAGTCGAGGGGACGAAACGGAAGGAAAGACAGAAATAAAAATGGAAACAGAAGTCATAGACCGGGTACGCGGATGGGGCATCCGGTACCAAGGAACAACAAACCCACTGGAGTTCCTAAGCAAAATGGAACAGTGGGCAGGCGGATACGGAATACGGAAGGACCAGCTGATACAGACGATGCCATTCATCCTGGAGGGGATCGCGAGTGATTGGTGGAACACCACGCCGAGCAGGATCGTAACATGGACTCAGCTCAGAACAGAACTTCTAGAATACTTTTTGCCGCCGAGGTATGAGGAACAGTTGGAGAATCAGATTGCACAGATGAAACAGAGAGAAACGGAGCCCGTAAGAGAATACGCAATGGGGCTACGAAAACTGATGCAATTCACGAAACTCTCAGAAGAGGCCAAACTGGACCGAGTGTACAAAAACTAGGAGGGCAGGATTCAACTCGTTGACAGAGTTCCTTAAACTAGCGGAGGAGGTAGAAGGAATAGAGGCAGAGGACCGGGCACTGGCAATCCAACCTGTGCAGCAGCTAAGACCAGAGATATGCATGCGCTGCGGAGGAACCGGACATGGTGCACGCACGTGCAACAATCCACCGAGGCTGTTTTGCTGGGTCTGTGGAAAAAACGGTACGAGAACCACGGAGTGCTGCAGGGCAGGGCCACGCAGGAGGCCTGAGCAGATAAAGCTGGCAGCTCAGGGGGCAACAAAAGATCCAGCAGCAGGGGAACAGTTGTGTTGCGACGGGTTCCAAATAGTAGCCCGGATAAGGGTCGGAAACAGGACAGCGCAAGGAGTCGTGGACACAGGAGCATCCAGGAGCGCTATAAGCAGAAACAGATATCAAGATCTGAAACACCAGGGCAAATGGTGTGGAGCCCGTGCAGAAATAACAATGGCCAACGGAACGACGCAGAAGGCGATAGGAGAATTCACAGCAGAAGTCCAATTTGGAGGAAAATTGTTCAGGGTGTCGTTTATGATACTGACAGAAGTAGCAGGAGGAATACTGCTAGGGATGGACTTTTTGGCAGGGGTACACAGCACGCTGAGGTGTGGAAACTTAGAGCTGGAAATAAGAGAGCCCGGAGGCGAAGAAGAACAACCGGAGACGAGTACAGAGCAAGAAGACACGACAGGGGAACCATCCGAAAAGGAAGTACAGGACTTTCTGGAGACACAAAGGCAAGTATATGAAGGAATGCAGGGAACAAGTAATATAACAAAGCATAAGATTTACCTCAAGGATGATAAACCGATTAAACAGAGGTACTATCCTCGAAATCCGAAACAGCAGGCAATCATCAATGAACAGGTGAATGAGTTGTTGGCACTGGGACTCATGGAACCCTCACGTAGCCCGTACAGCGCGCCAGTAGTGCTAGTGAGAAAGAAGAACAACGAGTGGAGAATGTGTGTTGACTATCGACTACTGAACGACAAGACAGAAAAAGACGCCTATCCGGTACCAAGAATGAATTTCATATTGGACCAGTTAAGAGAGGCAAAGTTCATAAGTACAATAGATCTCAAGTCAGGATACTGGCAGATCCCAATGGATAGGGATAGTAGACAATACACGGCATTCACAGTCCCCGGACGTGGACTGTTCCAGTGGAAAGTTATGCCATTTGGGCTAACCACAGCTCCCGCAACGTTTCAAAGAGCACTGGACTCAATAATAGGGCCAGAAATGGAACCGTTTGCATTTGCATATCTGGACGACATAGTGGTTATTGGCCGGAGCAAACGTGAACATCTGGAGAAGCTAACAGAGGTATTCAGGAGACTACAGAACGCGAACCTGCGGATTAATCCAGACAAATGCCACTTCTTCCAAAAGGAGCTAAAGTACCTGGGACACGTCATAAGCGATCGGGGCATACGGACAGACCCGGACAAAGTAGAGGCAATTCCAGACTTACCAGCACCGAGATCCACAAAGGAAGTACACAGCTTTTTAGGAATGGCGTCATGGTACCGACGGTTCATACCAAATTTCACCGAACAGGCAGGAGCGTTGCAAGGTTTAATCAGGAAAGGACAAAAATTTGAATGGACCAAGGAACAACAAAAATCGTTTGACCAACTGAAAACGAGCCTAACAAACGGTTTTAGTGATAACAGACCACATGGCTTTGAAGTGGCTAAACTCAATAGAAAGCCCGTCGGGAAGAGTAGCCATATGGGCGCTAGGCCTACAACCATTTCAGTTTGAAGTCCAGTACAGAAAGGGAAAATGGAATGCGGTAGCAGACGCCTTATCCAGAGCACCACAGAACGAGTTAAAAACAATACAGTACACGGAGACATGGATTGAGGAAAAATACAAGGAACTGGAACGAGACCCAAAAAACACGGAATTCAAAATAGAGGCAGGCAGGCTATATAAACTGGGTAGCAATCGGAGAGACACACAACCATGGAAATTGTGCATAACTGAAGCTGAAATTCAACAGGTGTTAACGGAAAACCACAGTACAGCTGAAGCAGGACACCTAGGCATGTTCAAGACACTGAGGAGGGTAAAGAAATATCTTCGTTTAAAATTGGACTTCCTGAGGAACATTTTATTAAGGCTGTTATCGTTCACGAGTATGTAAACATGCCTAGTCCTCGGGTCCACGGGCCTCAGTTTCCTTCAACCAACGTTCCAAAAAACTAAACAATTCTTTTTCCCTACACTACCAGAACGTTCGCTGCTTATTGGGCAAACTTAGTAAACTGCACGTCAACAGTGTTTCATTTGATGCCAATGTGATTGCTTTTACCGAAACGTGGCTTAATTCCTCTGTGTCTGACTGCGAAATATTTGATAGTGGTTATGTTATTTATAGATGTGACCGATCAATGCGCCTTGGCGGTGGTGTTCTTATTGCCGTCAAGTCCGATCTTGTCTCTCAACGTATTACGATAATTGGTACGGACAGCATATTAGAGTTTGTTGCAGTTCGGATAAAGCTTCATGATT
This sequence comes from Drosophila rhopaloa, assembly GCF_018152115.1. Classification (NCBI taxonomy): domain Eukaryota; kingdom Metazoa; phylum Arthropoda; class Insecta; order Diptera; family Drosophilidae; genus Drosophila; species Drosophila rhopaloa. The sequence continues at coordinate 632,737 of NW_025335088.1, forward strand.
TTTTCGTTTTTATATCATGCTCGTATATTCCCCCTCGTTCAGATATTAGCCTCTACCTTCAGCATTTGGCTCAAATACAGAGTATTCATTCAACCATCGGTTATAACGATCATCCTATTGTAATGTGCGACTTTAACCTCCCTAACATTTCCTGGATGACATCAACGCTCTCGTTCCCACCACGGCCCATGAGTTTGTTCACGGTCTTATTGATCTTTCATTAGGACAACTGAACTCAATCTTGAACTGCTCCAAAAAAGTTTTAGACCTTATTTTTGTCTCGGAGTTCGCCAATGAATTCGTTACTCGAATTAGCCCTCTCTCCAATCCTGAAGACGCTTACCATCCTTCACGTGAGGTTACTTTAGAAGCTTTTGCTTCATTACAGTCATGTTCCGAAATCGAACCAGCATCTTTTCGCTGTTTCAGAAGAGCTAAATTCGCAGAATTGAAACACCCTGATGTCAGTTATTGCTGACTCAAATATGCAGAATTTGGCTACTGGCGGACCCACTCATTTTCCTTGGATCAATGACCACCTCCCGACGGCCATTGATTTTGCTGTGTACAAGGGCCCGTGCAACCACCTTACAATCTCAGAGTGGCCGGTAATTTCCTCTGATCATATTCCGCTCCTGATATATTTTTGCTTGGCTGATTATACGATCGTAACCAAATCCAGGGTTCTTCCTCGCGGTTCGGATCCAAAAAGATTCAGTGCGCAACTTACTGATCTGACTCAGGAACAACCTTCTCTTCTTTCTGTGGCCGAAGTAGATTCCTTTGCTGAGGTCTTAGTTGAACAGATCCAACAAGCTGCCCCTCCTCCTAGAAGTATACCTATTCCTCCTCCATCTTGAGCTTATTCAAAGCCAGAAATTGCTACCTTGGCCAGAAAAGGTCATGCACTTCGCCGTGACTGGATGAGGACGAGGCATACCATTGATTTGGCAAGGTTGGCTACTGTGTCACAGCTAAGAAAAGTCCTCCGTTCGGCCAAGTCAGAATTTTTTATGGACAAGCTCATTGCAATTGATCCTTACCAGAATCACGGATTTGCGCTGTGGAAATGCACCCGCCACCTTAAAAGACAGCCGCTTCAGAGGTTTTCCCTTAAACGTAGTGATGGGACTTGGGCCCACAGTGATTCCGAGATTGCTGAAGTTTTTGCTGATGATCTTGAAAATCGCTTTACTCCATTTGAATTTGCAACAATCTAAGAAGTCCAGACAACAATCTCTAGGTTAGGGCTTATATTTGGCCCTCCTGTTACTGTTCGTCCAGTAGACGAAAATGAGGTACGTGGTCAAATCGAGTCGCACCTTCTGATCTGCAACTTGTCAACAATGACCTGGCATCTACGCCGCGTGCTGCTGCAGCTGGCTCTGGTATGAATTGGACGTCTCCTAATACGAACAGGGGATCATCGCAGCCAACCTTATCTGGAGTTGCTCGTATGGAACCTAAGCCCTTATCGGGCGTTTCACAAAAACAGCTCATTTTTGTCTCTCGCCTTAGCCCTGGAGCTTCTGAAGATGACGTCAAAAACTACCTGAGCAGCAAACTGAATTTTTCTCGAGCGTCTTGAAGTTCAAGTTTAAGCAGAGACGTGAAATATCTTCGTTTAAAATTGGACTTCCTGAGGAACAAATACAGAGTATTCATTCAACCGTCGGTTATAACGATCATCTTATTGTAATGTGCGACTTTAACCTCCCTAACATTTCCTGGATGACATCAACGCTCTCGTTCCCACCCCGGCCCATGAGTTTGTTCACGGTCTTATTGATCTTTCATTAGGACAACTGAACTCAATCTTGAACTGCTCCAAAAAAGTTTTAGACCTTATTTTTGTCTCAGAGTTCGCCAATGCATTCGTTACTCGAATTAGCCCTCTCTCCAATCCTGAAGACGCTTACCATCCTTCACTTGAGGTTACTTTAGAAGCTTTTGCTTCATTACAGTCATGTTCCGAAATCGAACCAGCATCTTTTCGCTGTTTTAGAAGAGCAAAATTCGCAGAATTGAATAGGCATTTATCGGAACTCGACTGGTCTTTTATGGATTCAAACGATGATCCCTTACATATTGTAGAACAGTTTTATGGTATACTCTACTCTGCTTTCGATATGTTCGTTCCCTCATTTCCCTCTGCAAACGCGCATCGAAAGCCCCCTTGGTTCTCTCGTAGACTCTCTTTCCTGAAAAATTTCATGTCTAGACTTTTTAAGAAATTTAAGAGAACTCCCCAAGTTTTTTGAACAGCCTATTACCGCTCAGCTACAGCACCAATGCAGCTCAGTAATGTCCCCAACTTAGCATGGTTTTATGAAACGTAGGTCAACGACTACAAATCTTCTGGAATTTAAGCGCTTTTAAAAATAAAATTCAAACTGATGTTATTTTTACGGACTTCAGTAAGGCTTTTGATTCCGTGAACCATCAGTTATTATTAAAAAAACTAACATTACTGGGATTCCCGATCATATTGACTAAGTGCATTTCAATATACCTTTCGAACCGGACTCAGAGAGTAGGTTTTAAAAGCACAATCTCAAACTCTGTTCACGTGAATTCTGGTGTTCCGCAAGGGAACCACCTAGGACCCCTACTGTCTCGAATTTTCATAAATGACTTGCCTCAAGTAGTTCTCTCTTCTTATGTTATGATGTATGCTGATGACGTAAAGCTTTGTTTGCCATTATCGAACCCCAATTCCCATGATCTCTTGCAAGCCGATCTGAACAACTTTCATTCTTGGTGCATCCAGAATTTAAATAACTCGAAATGTAAATTGATGTCCTTTTATCGGAAGAGGCTTCTCCTCACGTCATATTCTATTGGGTCGAATGATCTTGAACGCATAAATTCCGTAACAGACCTTGGAGTGTTATTCAACCACAACTTAAACTTCTCTGATCACATTGGCACTATTGTTAGTAAAGCTAAAGTTGTTTTTGCCTTTCTTAAACATTGGTCTAAGGAATTTGAGGATCCCTATACCACGAAACAGTTATATATTTCCTTGGTTCGTCCAATTCTGGAATACTGCTCGTGTGTTTCGTCTCCTCAATATACCAATCATCAAAACCTTATCGAATCGGTACAGAAACAATTCCTTTTGTTAGCTTTACGTGGTTTAAACTGGGAAACACATCGTCACCTACCATCTTACGCGGATAGACTTAGTCTACTGGAGGGCAGCCTCCCTCAAGGATCGTCGAACCTGTCACGGTGTCATGTTCCTTCATAAATTATTAACTGGTCTTGTAAATTCAAGCTAACTACTGGGTCAAATACGGTTCTCCATCCCTGTAAGGTCTACTCGTTACTTTCGACCTATTGCCCTTGATATTTGTAAGACGAATTTTGAAGTACATGACCCATTTCGCGTTTTATGTTCGCAATATAACGAACTGTATTTTTTGATATATTTATATATTTATACCAGTCATCGAGCATCAAACTGCGAGTAAGCATCGTCTGGTAAAAGTCAAAGTCAAGAATATACCACCGTGAGAACCAGCCGGGAACAAGATCGCTACGTCAAGACGTTCGGGACCGAGCAAGTCACCAAATTGAGACACAGGTAGCTGAGTCCTCCAACGGCAACACACGGCCAAGTCTGCAGAACATCAAGATTGGCTGTAATACCGATTAGTCCGACTAAGTTGGCTGTAATACCTGTCAGTTTAGCTGCATTGGCTGTAATACCGATCAGGCTAGCTGTGCCGGCTGTAATACCAACCAGTCTGGCTACATTGGCTGTAATACCGATTTATTCTAACTGTGTGCGACTAAGTTGGCTGACTGACCGGTAGGTCAGTTAGCTGCATTGGCTGTGATACCGATCAGACTAGCTGTGCCGGCTGTAATAGCCGCCAGATACCGCAACAAGAGCCAAGCCTCAGGTACGATCGCAACAGTCGGGAGGGAAGGCCAGGATGGAACGTTCGTCTTTCTCTGGGCGCTGGCTGCAGGGACTGCTGACGTGATCTGGCCGTAGTACCGGAGCGTCAAAGGAAACTGAGTGAGCGTCTAGCGGGACCGGCCGGGACAGAGCAAGGGACAGGAGGCTGCGGCTGGCAGGAGGAAGGTCTTGCGAGCGTGGTGCCTGTTCACCCTAGTCAGAGAACGGTGACGCTTCCCTAAGCCCAACGGTCCAACTCCACGCCCTCGTCTACGAGTGGCAGCGAATGTACTCGGAGCGGCTAGGACCACCAGCAGCGAGGAATCACCGAGCGGCGTCGCAGGAGCATCACCCGCACAAGATATATACAAATATTGTAAACCAGAGCCGTAAATAAACGCCTCCTTAAGAATTCTGAAGTGTTGTTACTGTTAACCGGGCGGTCACGTTTAATATAAATTTGGTGGGACAAACGCACAAATTCTAATGAGCTAGCCGCACGAATTTCGTAGCGAGCAAAACATAAAAAAACAGTTCGTTACATCTGGCATTCTGAATACTCTGTTAATTTAATTGTAACAAACATCCTAACTCACCTGTCCTTGCCCCTCCCACTTGATGTGAGTCGGGTACTATGTTTATGTTGGCAGATATTTGTTAAATTTAATGAAATAAATAAATAAATATAAAGCGACTGGTTACTACTAAAGCTCCTGGCATGGACGCGATTGATGGCAAAGTAGAAAAGGCTCTGCCTAGCTCTGTCATTGCACAGCTCTGTCTCCTCTTTAATGCTTGCCTGGACCTTGGTCATTTTCCATCACCTTGGAAACGAGCATTAGTCACAATGGTGGCAAGCTAATGCCGCTTTTGCCTGAAAGGCTCTGGAATCTCATTGAGACGTGTCCACACATTCTTGGACGAATTTGAGTGCTCGATCTCTCGATGGAACTTTGCGCTTAATGTTGACAAAACGCAGAATGCCACATTCGCTCTCCGCCCTGGCCGTTCGCGTAGACTTTACAGAAACCGAGTTATGTTCCAGGAAACGGGAGTGCCGACGGTAACGGAAACGATTTGTAAATCCTTAAGTCGATACCGGGAACGTCTGCTCACACATGCAAACTGTCTGGCAAGACATCTTGCAACACCACAGGGTCGACGGCGTCTCCGCAGACGGTCGTCTTCTGTAACAACACATCCTGATTAGCTTTTGACCGGCTATGACCACACCTGACTTGCCCAAGAATGAAGCAAGCAATTTGTCAATACACGAAAACAAGGTCCATCCTTGTGTGGCATGTTCAACAGTCTAAAAAAACCATCTTACCCCGGGGAAATGTTACACGTTGACAATTTTCCACAGACAAAAATTGTTCTAACCTGCATTGACAAATTTTCAAAATAGCTATGATGCAACCATAAGCATCTCGAGCCAGTTAGTCAATTTATTCCCCAACATTAAAACTATGTATTGCGAAATGAACCGTCATTCAATTTAGAAACAGTCATCTCTCTGTTCAAAAATACATACACATTGTCAATACTCCACCGCTTCATAACAGCTCAAATGGTTAGGTGGAGCGCTTCCACAGCACCCTTACAGAGCATTTGATGTAGGCGATAAAGTATATCTTAAAACAAATAAAAGATTGGGTAACAAATTATCCCATTATATTCTGAAGAAAAAGTTCATTCTGACCTAGGAACGTCTGTTCTTATTAAGGGAAGGGTCGCCCACAAAGAAAACTTGAGATAGTTATTAAATTCTTCTACTCATGACCACTACAAATGATCGAATCACCGATTTTTCTCGGTGATCCCCTATATCCCCATAGCGGATGGCAACTTTTTTGTATTACACTCTACTAGTTTAAGTAACTTTACAAGGAAATCACAGAACGAATGTATGAACTATTCCCTCAATCCCATTTTATAGGCACAGCATTAAAAGTCGTTACCGGTACCCCGGACGCATCAGATTTCGAAAAAAATTAGAAAAACCGAAGCTCAATTGAGAGGGTCAAATAATAGACAACTATTAATTAATTTAGTAAAGCAAAGGCAGATAAACCAACTCACCGAAACCATCAATAAAATTATTAAAACAAAAAAAGAGAACTTGTAGACACATTTATACCAAATGATTTTGGCAATAAATAGAAAGTGAATCACAAAAATTCAAAATTTATTGCTAGCCATAACGATTGTTAGATCCAACCACGATTCTCGACCACAATGATTTTGTGACGCTGCGCGCACAATAAATAAGAATAAATGCATGAATTAAATGAATTAAACAAATAAGAATAAAAGCATGAAACAAAAGAAGTATTTAATTTCAAATTCAAACCGAGAACGCACGCGCGCCAACGATCGCGCATATAGGGGCACACTAGACCGAGAGAGAGATGGTCACACTTAGCCCGGCATATCCCACAGACAACGGGCACACTAGATCTCGCCGAGCCCTATATAAGACGGGCCACGGGCCATGGAAAGGCACTTAGCAGCCAACCGTCTAAGGGTGCAGAGGCATCTCCCCAGTGGTGGTAAGCGGCAAAGTCATTTTTTGGTGGACTAGATCATTCGATCAAAGTCCGCTTCTATACATTGTAGTTAGTTCCCGCACTACTTCCTCCCCCTCTAACCTTCCCGGCTTGCCGAGCTGAAGGTATCCCTAGGAGACGGCTGATTTTGGATCACACCTCCTTACAGCACCGGTTCACCGGCTGACTTCTCTCTCTTGCGGCTGACCTCAGGGTCCCCAAGCACCAACTCTCTCTCTTGCGGCTGACCTCAGGGTCCCCAAGCACCAACTTCTCTCTCTTGCGGCTGACCTCAGGGTCCCCAAGCACCAACTTTTCTCTCTTGTGGCTGACTTCAGGGTCCCCGAGCAACCAATTCTCTCTCTTGTGGCTGACTTCAGGGTCCCCGAGCAACAAAGTCTCTCTCTTGTGGCTGACTTCAGGGTCCCCAAGCAACCAATTCTCTCTCTCTTGTGGCTGACTTCAGGGTCCCCGAGCAACAAATTCTCTCTCTTGTGGCTGACTTCAGGGTCCCCGAGCAACAAATTCTCTCTCTTGTGGCTGACCTCCGGGTCCCCAAGCAAACATTCTCTCTCATGCGGTCGACTTTCGGGTCCCCAAGCACTGAATCGATCTCTCTCGCTCGTGGCTGACTTCAGGGTCCCCAGGCACCCTATTCTCATTTCAGGTAACCCAACCCGTGCTGGTCCTATCGAGCAGCTGGACGGCTCCCAAGACCAGGTATTCTAAGCGTAAGAAGGAAGAGAAGGCTGCATGGGCGGCATCCCGCCAAACCGGTGAATTCGTTAGTTGTTAATAAATTGTCAAGATACTTACTGAAATAAAACCTAGTTCTAATTCAATTACTAAGTAATTTCCCCACGACTTCTACTCTGGGCTGAGTCGGAACTCTCTTTCAGCAACCACGCCTGACACAAAAAAAATTCTTGTGACGAATCCTGGCCATCCCTGAGCCACCCGACAACGACAAACCGTCACAGTGGCGCCCGAACAGGTTAAAGTGGTTGCAAGAGATAAACCGACACCAGCGGAGTAATGTCGAGCTGGGTATATCTGGCACCAAAGAGCGAACTAACGAAATACACGGAAGAGTTCGGATTAGGAACGGCAGAAAAAAGTGAAGACTTAAGACGTTTGTTGGCAGCGTTCGCCAAAAGAGCGGATCATACGGAAACGGTCAGACAAAGACTCGCAGAACTGACAGAGAAATATAGGAGAGAAAAAAGCCCGGCGAAGGAAACAATTCCGCCGATCGTGGTAACCAGGGAAAGGGAGGAGATAATGGACACCAAAGGAGCAAGTCGAGGGGACGAAACGGAAGGAAAGACAGAAATAAAAATGGAAACAGAAGTCATAGACCGGGTACGCGGATGGGGCATCCGGTACCAAGGAACAACAAACCCACTGGAGTTCCTAAGCAAAATGGAACAGTGGGCAGGCGGATACGGAATACGGAAGGACCAGCTGATACAGACGATGCCATTCATCCTGGAGGGGATCGCGAGTGATTGGTGGAACACCACGCCGAGCAGGATCGTAACATGGACTCAGCTCAGAACAGAACTTCTAGAATACTTTTTGCCGCCGAGGTATGAGGAACAGTTGGAGAATCAGATTGCACAGATGAAACAGAGAGAAACGGAGCCCGTAAGAGAATACGCAATGGGGCTACGAAAACTGATGCAATTCACGAAACTCTCAGAAGAGGCCAAACTGGACCGAGTGTACAAAAACTAGGAGGGCAGGATTCAACTCGTTGACAGAGTTCCTTAAACTAGCGGAGGAGGTAGAAGGAATAGAGGCAGAGGACCGGGCACTGGCAATCCAACCTGTGCAGCAGCTAAGACCAGAGATATGCATGCGCTGCGGAGGAACCGGACATGGTGCACGCACGTGCAACAATCCACCGAGGCTGTTTTGCTGGGTCTGTGGAAAAAACGGTACGAGAACCACGGAGTGCTGCAGGGCAGGGCCACGCAGGAGGCCTGAGCAGATAAAGCTGGCAGCTCAGGGGGCAACAAAAGATCCAGCAGCAGGGGAACAGTTGTGTTGCGACGGGTTCCAAATAGTAGCCCGGATAAGGGTCGGAAACAGGACAGCGAAAGGAGTCGTGGACACAGGAGCATCCAGGAGCGCTATAAGCAGAAACAGATATCAAGATCTGAAACACCAGGGCAAATGGTGTGGAGCCCGTGCAGAAATAACAATGGCCAACGGAACGACGCAGAAGGCGATATAAGAATTCACAGCAGAAGTCCAATTTGGAGGAAAATTGTTCAGGGTGTCGTTTATGATACTGACAGAAGTAGCAGGAGGAATACTGCTAGGGATGGACTTTTTGGCAGGGGTACACAGCACGCTGAGGTGTGGAAACTTAGAGCTGGAAATAAGAGAGCCCGGAGGCGAAGAAGAACAACCGGAGACGAGTACAGAGCAAGAAGACACGACAGGGGAACCATCCGAAAAGGAAGTACAGGACTTTCTGGAGACACAAAGGCAAGTATTTGAAGGAATGCAGGGAACAAGTAATATAACAAAGCATAAGATTTACCTCAAGGATGATAAACCGATTAAACAGAGGTACTATCCTCGAAATCCGAAACAGCAGGCAATCATCAATGAACAGGTGAATGAGTTGTTGGCACTGGGACTCATGGAACCCTCACGTAGCCCGTACAGCGCGCCAGTAGTGCTAGTGAGAAAGAAGAACAACGAGTGGAGAATGTGTGTTGACTATCGACTACTGAACGACAAGACAGAAAAAGACGCCTATCCGGTACCAAGAATGAATTTCATATTGGACCAGTTAAGAGAGGCAAAGTTCATAAGTACAATAGATCTCAAGTCAGGATACTGGCAGATCCCAATGGATAGGGATAGTAGACAATACACGGCATTCACAGTCCCCGGACGTGGACTGTTCCAGTGGAAAGTTATGCCATTTGGGCTAACCACAGCTCCCGCAACGTTTCAAAGAGCATTGGACTCAATAATAGGGCCAGAAATGGAACCGTTTGCATTTGCATATCTGGACGACATAGTGGTTATTGGCCGGAGCAAACGTGAACATCTGGAGAAGCTAACAGAGGTATTCAGGAGACTACAGAACGCGAACCTGCGGATTAATCCAGACAAATGCCACTTCTTCCAAAAGGAGCTAAAGTACCTGGGACACGTCATAAGCGATCGGGGCATACGGACAGACCCGGACAAAGTAGCGGCAATTCGAGACTTACCAGCACCGAGATCCACAAAGGAAGTACACAGCTTTTTAGGAATGGCGTCATGGTACCGACGGTTCATACCAAATTTCACCGAACAGGCAGGAGCGTTGCAAGGCTTAATCAGGAAAGGACAAAAATTTGAATGGACCAAGGAACAACAAAAATCGTTTGACCAACTGAAAACGAGCCTAACAAACGGTTTTAGTGATAACAGACCACATGGCTTTGAAGTGGCTAAACTCAATAGAAAGCCCGTCGGGAAGAGTAGCCATATGGGCGCTAGGCCTACAACCATTTCAGTTTGAAGTCCAGTACAGAAAGGGAAAATGGAATGCGGTAGCAGACGCCTTATCCAGAGCACCACAGAACGAGTTAAAAACAATACAGTACACGGAGACATGGATTGAGGAAAAATACAAGGAACTGGAACGAGACCCAAAAAACACGGAATTCAAAATAGAGGCAGGCAGGCTATATAAACTGGGTAGCAATCGGAGAGACACACAACCATGGAAATTGTGCATAACTGAAGCTGAAATTCAACAGGTGTTAACGGAAAACCACAGTACAGCTGAAGCAGGACACCTAGGCATGTTCAAGACACTGAGGAGGGTAAAGAAATATCTTCGTTTAAAATTGGACTTCCTGAGGAACATCTTATTAAGGCTGTTATCGTTCACGAGTATGTAAACATGCCTAGTCCTCGGGTCCACGGGCCTCAGTTTCCTTCAACCAACGTTCCAAAAAACTAAACAATTATTTTTCCCTACACTACCAGAACGTTCGCAGCTTATTGGGCAAACTTAGTAAACTGCACGTCAACAGTGTTTCATTTGATGCCAATGTGATTGCTTTTACCGAAACGTGGCTTAATTCCTCTGTGTCTGACTGCGAAATATTTGATAGTGGTTATGTTATTTATAGATGTGACCGATCAATGCGCCTTGGCGGTGGTGTTCTTATTGCCGTCAAGTCCGATCTTGTCTCTCAACGTATTACGATAATTGGTACGGACAGCATATTAGAGTTTGTTGCAGTTCGGATAAAGCTTCATGATTTTTTCGTTTTTATATCATGCTCGTATATTCCCCCTCGTTCAGATATTAGCCTCTACCTTCAGCATTTGGCTCAAATACAGAGTATTCATTCAACCATCGGTTATAACGATCATCCTATTGTAATGTGCGACTTTAACCTCCCTAACATTTCCTGGATGACATCAACGCTCTCGTTCCCACCACGGCCCATGAGTTTGTTCACGGTCTTATTGATCTTTCATTAGGACAACTGAACTCAATCTTGAACTGCTCCAAAAAAGTTTTAGACCTTATTTTTGTCTCGGAGTTCGCCAATGAATTCGTTACTCGAATTAGCCCTCTCTCCAATCCTGAAGACGATTACCATCCTTCACGTGAGGTTACTTTAGAAGCTTTTGCTTCATTACAGTCATGTTCCGAAATCGAACCAGCATCTTTTCGCTGTTTTAGAAGAGCTAAATTCGCAGAATTGAAACACCCTGATGTCAGTTATTGCTGACTCAAATATGCAGAATTTGGCTACTGGCGGACCCACTCATTTTCCTTGGATCAATGACCACCTCCCGACGGCCATTGATTTTGCTGTGTACAAAGGCCCGTGCAACCACCTTACAATCTCAGAGTGCCCGGTAATTTCCTCTGATCATATTCCGCTCCTGATATATTTTTGATTGGCTGATTATACGATCGTAACCAAATCCAGGGTTCTTCCTCGCGGTTCGGATCCAAAAAGATTCAGTGCGCAACTTACTGATCTGACTCAGGAACAACCTTCTCTTCTTTCTGTGGCCGAAGTAGATTCCTTTGCTGAGGTCTTAGTTGAACAGATCCAACAAGCTGCCCCTCCTCCTAGAAGTATACCTATTCCTCCTCCATCTTGAGCTTATTCAAAGCCAGAAATTGCTACCTTGGCCAGAAAAGGTCATGCACTTCGCCGTGACTGGATGAGGACGAGGCATACCATTGATATGGCAAGGTTGGCTACTGTGTCACAGCTAAGAAAAGTTCTCCGTTCGGCCAAGTCAGAATTTTTTATGGACAAGCTCATTGCAATTGATCCTTACCAGAATCACGGATTTGCGCTGTGGAAATGCACCCGCCACCTTAAAAGACAGCCGCTTCAGAGGTTTTCCCTTAAACGTAGTGATGGGACTTGGGCCCACAGTGATTCCGAGATTGCTGAAGTTTTTGCTGATGATCTTGAAAATCGCTTTACTCCATTTGAATTTGCAACAATCTAAGAAGTCCAGACAACAATCTCTAGGTTAGGGCTTATATTTGGCCCTCCTGTTACTGTTCGTCCAGTAGACGAAAATGAGGTACGTGGTCAAATCGAGTCCCACCTTCTGATCTGCAACTTGTCAACAATGACCTGGCATCTACGCCGCGTGCTGCTGCAGCTGGCTCTGGTATAAATTGGACGTCTCCTAATACGAACAGGGGATCATCGCAGCCAACCTTATCTGTAGTTGCTCGTATGGAACCTAAGCCCTTATCGGGCGTTTCACACAAAAAAGCTCATTTTTGTCTCTCGCCTTAGCCCTGGAGCTTCTGAAGATGACGTCAAAAACTACCTGAGCAGCAAACTGAATTTTTCTCGAGCCGAACTAACCGTCTTGAAGTTCAAGTTTAAGCAGAGACGTGAAATATCTTCGTTTAAAATTTGACTTCCTGAGGAACAAATACAGAGTATTCATTCAACCGTCGGTTATAACGATCATCTTATTGTAATGTGCGACTTTAACCTCCCTAACATTTCCTGGATGACATCAACGCTCTCGTTCCCACCACGGCCCATTAGTTTGTTCACGGTCTTATTGATCTTTCATTAGGACAACTGAACTCAATCTTGAACTGCTCCAAAAAAGTTTTAGACCTTATTTTTGTCTCGGAGTTCGCCAATGCATTCGTTACTCGAATTAGCCCTCTCTCCAATCCTGAAGACGCTTACCATCCTTCACTTGAGGTTACTTTAGAAGCTTTTGCTTCATTACAGTCATGTTCCGAAATCGAACCAGACTCTTTTCGCTGTTTTAGAAGAGCTAAATTCGCAGAATTGAATAGGCATTTATCGGAACTCGACTGGTCTTTTATGGATTCAAACGATGATCCCTTACATATTGTAGAACAGTTTTATGGTATACTCTACTCTGCTTTCGATATGTTCGTTCCCTCATTTCCCTCTGCAAACGCGCATCGAAAGCCCCCTTGGTTCTCTCGTAGACTCTCTTTCCTGAAAAATTTCATGTCTAGACTTTTTAAGAAATTTAAGAGAACTCCCCAAGTTTTTTGAACAGCCTATTACCGCTCAGCTACAGCACCAATGCAGCTCAGTAATGTCCCCAACTTAGCATGGTTTTATGAAACGTAGGTCAACGACTACAAATCTTCTGGAATTTAAGCGCTTTTAAAAATAAAATTCAAACTGATGTTATTTTTACGGACTTCAGTAAGGCTTTTGATTCCGTGAACCATCAGTTATTATTAAAAAAACTAACATTACTGGGATTCCCGATCATATTGACTAAGTGGATTTCAATATACCTTTCGAACCGGACTCAGAGAGTAGGTTTTAAAAGCACAATCTCAAACTCTGTTCACGTGAATTCTGGTGTTCCGCAAGGGAACCACCTAGGACCCCTACTGTTTCGAATTTTCATAAATGACTTGCCTCAAGTAGTTCTCTCTTCTTATGTTATGATGTATGCTGATGACGTAAAGCTTTGTTTGCCATTATCGAACCCCAATTCCCATGATCTCTTGCAAGCCGATCTGAACAACTTTCATTCTTGGTGCATCCAGAATTTGCCTTTTTTTAAATAAGTCGAAATGTAAATTGATGTCCTTTTATCGGAAGAGGCTTCTCCTCACGTCATATTCTATTGGGTCGAATGATCTTGAACGCATAAATTCCGTAACAGACCTTGGAGTGTTATTCAACCACAACTTAAACTTCTCTGATCACATTGGCACTATTGTTAGTAAAGCTAAAGTTGTTTTTGCCCTTCTTAAACATTGGTCTAAGGAATTTGAGGATCCCTATACCACGAAACAGTTATATATTTCCTTGGTTCGTCCAATTCTGGAATACTGCTCGTGTGTTTCGTCTCCTCAATATACCAATCATCAAGACCTTATCGAATCGGTACAGAAACAATTCCTTTTGTTAGCTTTACGTGGTTTAAACTGGGAAACACATCGTCACCTACCATCTTACGCGGATAGACTTAGTCTACTGGAAAGCAGCCTCCCTCAAGGATCGTCGAACCTGTCACGGTGTCATGTTCCTTCATAAATTATTAACTGGTCTTGTAAATTCAAGCTAACTACTGGGTCAAATACGGTTCTCCATCCCTGTAAGGTCTACTCGTTACTTTCGACCTATTGCCCTTGATATTTGTAAGACGAATTTTGAAGTACATGACCCATTTCGCGTTTTATGTTCGCAATATAACGAACTGTATTTTTTGATATATTTATATATTTATACCAGTCATCGAGCATCAAACTGCGAGTAAGCATCGTCTGGTAAAAGTCAAAGTCAAGAATATACCACCGTGAGAACCAGCCGGGAACAAGATCGCTACGTCAAGACGTTCGGGACCGAGCAAGTCACCGAATTGAGACACAGGTAGCTGAGTCCTCGAACGGCAACACACGGCCAAGTCTGCAGAACATCAAGATTGGCTGTAATACCGATTAGTCCCACTAAGTTGGCTGTAATACCTGTCAGTTTAGCTGCATTGGCTGTAATACCGATCAGGCTAGCTGTGCCGGCTGTAATACCAACCAGTCTGGCTACATTGGCTGTGATACCGATTTATTCTAACTGTGTGCGACTAAGTTGGCTGACTGACCGGTAGGTCCCAACAGTCGGGAGGGAAGGCCAGGATGGAACGTTCGTCTTTCTCTGGGCGCTGGCTACAGGGACTGCTGACGTGATCTGGCCGTAGTACAGGAGCGTCAAAGGAAACTGAGTGAGCGTCTAGCGGGACCGGCCGGGACAGAGCAAGGGACAGGAGGCTGCGGCTGGCAGGACGAAGGTCTTGCGAGCGTGGTGCCTGTTCACCCTAGTCTGAGAACGGTGACGCTTCCCTAAGCCCAACGGTCCAACTCCACGCCCTCGTCTACGAGTGGCAGCGAAAGTACTCGGAGCGGCTAGGACCACCAGCAGCGAGGAATCACCGAGCGGCGTCGCAGGAGCATCACCCGCACAAGATATATACAAATATTGTAAACCAGAGCCGTAAATAAACGCCTCCTTAAGAATTCTTAAGTGTTGTTACTGTTAACCGGGCGGTCACGTTTAATATAAATTTGGTGGGACAAACGCACAAATTCTAATGAGCTAGCCGCACGAATTTCGTAGCGAGCAAAACATAAAAAAACAGTTCGTTACATCTGGCATTCTGAATACTCTGTTAATTTAATTGTAACAAACATCCTAACTCACCTGTCCTTGCCCCCTCCCACTTGATGTGAGTCGGGTACTATGTTTATGTTGGCAGATATTTGTTAAATTTAATGAAATAAATAAATAAATATAAAGCGACTGGTTACTACTAAAGCTCCTGGCATGGACGCGATTGATGGCAAAGTAGAAAAGGCTCTGCCTAGCTCTGTCATTGCACAGATCTGTCTCCTCTTTAATGCTTGCCTGGACCTTGGTCATTTTCCATCACCTTGGAAACGAGCATTAGTCACAATGGTGGCAAGCTAATGCCGCTTTTGCCTGAAAGGCTCTGGAATCTCATTGGGACGTGTCCACACATTCTTGGACGAATTTGAGTGCTCGATCTCTCGATGGAACTTTGCGCTTAATGTTGACAAAACGCAGAATGCCACATTCGCTCTCCGCCCTGGCCGTTCGCGTAGACTTTACAGAAACCCAGTTATGTTCCAGGAAACGGGAGTGCCGACGGTAACGGAAACGATTTGTAAATCCTTAAGTCGATACCGGGAACGTCTGCTCACACATGCAAACTGTCTGGCAAGACATCTTGCAACACCACAGGGTCGACGGCGTCTCCGCAGACGGTCGTCTTCTGTAACAACACATCCTGATTAGCTTTTGACCGGCTATGACCCCACCTGACTTGCCCAAGAATGAAGCAAGCAATTTGTCAATACACGAAAACAAGGTCCATCCTTGTGTGGCATGTTCAACAGTCTATAAAACCATCTTACCCCGGGGAAATGTTACACGTTGACAATTTTCCACAGACAAAAATTGTTCTAACCTGCATTGACAAATTTTCAAAATAGCTATGGTGCAACCATAAGCATCTCGAGCCAGTTAGTCAATTTATTCCCCAACATTAAAACTATGTATTGCGAAATGAACCGTCATTCAATTTAGAAACAGTCATCTCTCTGTTCAAAAATACATACACATTGTCAATACTCCACCGCTTCATAACAGCTCAAATGGTTAGGTGGAGCGCTTCCACAGCACCCTTACAGAGCATTTGATGTAGGCGATAAAGTATATCTTAAAACAAATAAAAGATTGGGTAACAAATTATCCCATTATATTCTGAAGAAAATCCTGAAGACGCTTACCATCCTTCACTTGAGGTTACTTTAGAAGCTTTTGCTTCATTACAGTCATGTTCCGAAATCGAACCAGCATCTTTTCGCTGTTTTAGAAGAGCTAAATTCGCAGAATTGAATAGGCATTTATCGGAACTCGACTGGTCTTTTATGGATTCAAAAGATTATCCCTTACATATTGTAGAACAGTTTTATGGTATACTCTACTCTGCTTTCGATATGTTCGTTCTCTCATTTCCTTCTGCAAACGCGCATCGAAAGCCCCCTTGGTTCTCTCGTAGACTCTCTTTTCTGAAAAATTTCATGTCTAGACTTTTTAAGAAATTTAAGAGAACTCCCCAAGTTTTTTGAACAGCCTATTACCGCTCAGCTACAGCACCAATGCAGCTCAGTAATGTCCCCAACTTAGCATGGTTTTATGAAACGTAGGTCAACGACTACAAATCTTCTGGAATTTAAGCGCTTTTAAAAATAAAATTCAAACTGATGTTATTTTTACGGACTTCAGTAAGGCTTTTGATTCCGTGAACCATCAGTTATTATTAAAAAAACTAACATTACTGGGATTCCCGATCATATTGACAAAGTGGATTTCAATATACCTTTCGAACCGGACTCAGAGAGTAGGTGTTGAGGGTTTACCTGAAGTTGTATTATTAATATCCGATCGAAAGACCAAATTTAAAATGCGCGTCTCAGATTTGTACGTCGTTCACATAGACACTTTATTTCGCAAGTGGTCGCCTCTTCTGTCGGCGTTGCCAATTCGGTTTTTACAAAAATTCTTATTTTAAAAGAGCTAAATTATAAATGCATTCTTCAACACTGATCGTCTGTTATATGTTTAAATTTAAACTAAAATTATATAAATGTTCAACATTCTCCTCCCAAATATTGCATTATAATTAAGTTGGCATACTTAAGCTCTTACATTGTTTTCTTAACATCTAATTTAATTAACTTAACAATGGGTCTCTTGTAGATGTTTCCTTTTATCTTAACGTCTACAATTCGAACAGTGTTATCTTTGGCAGGATAGGTTTTTACAATAATACCTTTTGGCCAAACGTTTCTTGGTAAATCTGCATCCATAACCAGCACAATATCTCCTTCCTTTAAATTATCAAATTTTTTAACCCATTTACGGCTATACAGAATATATTGCCTGTATTCTTTTCTCCACTTGACCCAAAAAATATCAGCCAGTCTCTGAGAAGCCTTCCACATATTTAACAATTTTAGGTCTCCATCCGACACATCAGAATGGAAAGATTCTCGAAAATTTGGACCAATTAATATATTATTTGGCGTAAAAGGCTCTTCATCTGGTAAATCAGATGACACAAACAAGAGTGGACGACTGTTCATCATGAATTCAATTTCGCAAAACAAAGTTTTAAGTGTGTACTCATTTGGGAACCGTTCTTTAAGTAAAAAACATAAATATTTTTTAATAGATTGAATTAATCTCTCCCAGGCTCCTCCCATATGAGGCGACAACGGGGGATTAAACGACCATGTGCAATTTTTTTGTGCCAAGAACTCTGTCATTTCGTCATTTGACCAATTGTCAATTATTATCTTAAGATCCTTACTTGCTCGTTTAAAATTGGTCCCATTGTCTGAGTATAATTCTATTGGAAAGCCACGACGGCAACCAAACTGACGAAACACATGCATAAATGCATTACAAGACAAGTCCTCTGCTATTTCTAAATGAACTGCACGAGTGGTCATACAAGTAAAAATTACACCATACCTTTTTACATGACTTCTGTTTACCAATACCTCGATGGGACCGAAGTAATCTATTCCAACTTTTAGGAAAGCTCTTTCTGTTGGTTCAATTCTGCATTTAGGAAGCTGTCCCATTAGAGCTGTCTGTAGCTTAGCACGTCTATTCTTACAAAATTGACACTCACGAATTATTTTCTTCACCGTATTTCTACATCTAATTATCCAATATTTCATTCTAAGATTAGAAATTACCGTCTCAGTAAAAATATGACAATTTTGTTTATGGTAAAAAAAGATCAGCAGCGCAGTGATTGGATGGTCGTTACTAAGAAGTATCGGATTCTTTGCGTTCATGTTATAGTCCACGTCATTCAAATTGTCCAATCTCCCTTTTAATCTGAGTAGTCCGTCGGTTGTAAAATATAATGGTAAAGCTTTTAAGCGACTTGAGTTCGACACGAAAACAAGGTCCATCCTTGTGTGGCATGTTCAACAGTCTATAAAACCATCTTACCCCGGGGAAATGTTACACGTTGACAATTTTCCACAGACAAAAATTGTTCTAACCTGCATTGACAAATTTTCAAAATAGCTATGGTGCAACCATAAGCATCTCGAGCCAGTTAGTCAATTTATTCCCCAACATTAAAACTATGTATTGCGAAATGAACCGTCATTCAATTTAGAAACAGTCATCTCTCTGTTCAAAAATACATACACATTGTCAATACTCCACCGCTTCATAACAGCTCAAATGGTTAGGTGGAGCGCTTCCACAGCACCCTTACAGAGCATTTGATGTAGGCGATAAAGTATATCTTAAAACAAATAAAAGATTGGGTAACAAATTATCCCATTATATTCTGAAGAAAATCCTGAAGACGCTTACCATCCTTCACTTGAGGTTACTTTAGAAGCTTTTGCTTCATTACAGTCATGTTCCGAAATCGAACCAGCATCTTTTCGCTGTTTTAGAAGAGCTAAATTCGCAGAATTGAATAGGCATTTATCGGAACTCGACTGGTCTTTTATGGATTCAAAAGATTATCCCTTACATATTGTAGAACAGTTTTATGGTATACTCTACTCTGCTTTCGATATGTTCGTTCCCTCATTTCCCTCTGCAAACGCGCATCGAAAGCCCCCTTGGTTCTCTCGTAGACTCTCTTTCCTGAAAAATTTCATGTCTAGACTTTTTAAGAAATTTAAGAGAACTCCCCAAGTTTTTTGAACAGCCTATTACCGCTCAGCTACAGCACCAATGCAGCTCAGTAATGTCCCCAACTTAGCATGGTTTTATGAAACGTAGGTCAACGACTACAAATCTTCTGGAATTTAAGCGCTTTTAAAAATAAAATTCAAACTGATGTTATTTTTACGGACTTCAGTAAGGCTTTTGATTCCGTGAACCATCAGTTATTATTAAAAAAACTAACATTACTGGGATTCCCGATCATATTGACAAAGTGGATTTCAATATACCTTTCGAACCGGACTCAGAGAGTAGGTGTTGAGGGTTTACCTGAAGTTGTATTATTAATATCCGATCGAAAGACCAAATTTAAAATG
Organism: Drosophila rhopaloa; assembly: GCF_018152115.1. NCBI lineage: Eukaryota > Metazoa > Arthropoda > Insecta > Diptera > Drosophilidae > Drosophila > Drosophila rhopaloa. Next base: position 652,316 of record NW_025335088.1, read on the forward strand.
CGCGTCTCAGATTTGTACGTCGTTCACATAGACACTTTATTTCGCAAGTGGTCGCCTCTTCTGTCGGCGTTGCCAATTCGGTTTTTACAAAAATTCTTATTTTAAAAGAGCTAAATTATAAATGCATTCTTCAACACTGATCGTCTGTTATATGTTTAAATTTAAACTAAAACAAGAAAGGAAAGCTAACTTCGGGCGGAGCCGAAGTTGATATACCCTTGCAGAATACTCTGTAAATTATATTCTCCAAAATTATTCATATGATGCATTCTTAATACTCATAAAAATTCCCAACTTCCTAACTTTAAAAACACCAAAGTTATGACATTTCCAATCGTTCAGTTATATGGCAGCTATAGGATATAATCGGCCGATCCTTATGAAATTTGGTAGGTCGGATTGGCTGGCCAAATATAACACCCATAGAAAATGCCGACTTCCTAACTTTACAAACACCAAAGTTATGGCATTTCCGATCAATCAGTTATATGGCAGCTATAGGATATAGTCGGCCGATCCTTATGAAATTCGGCATGTCGGATTGATTAGCCAAATATAAAACCCATAGAAAATCCCAACATTCTAACTTTACAAACACCAAAGTTATGGCATTTCCGATCAATCAGTTATATGGAAGCTATAGGATATAGTCGGCCGATCCTTATGAAATTCGGCATGTCGGATTGATTAGCCAAATACAAAACCCATAGGAAATCCCAACTTCCTAACTTTACAAACACCAAAGTTATGGCATTTCCGATCGTTCAGTTATATGGCAGCTATAGGATATAGTCGGCCGATCCCGGCCGTTCCGACTTATATACTGCGTGCAAAGGAAAGAAGGGTGTGTGCAAAGTTTCAATTCGATATCTTTAAAACTGAGAGACTAGTTCGCGTAGAAACAGACAGACGGACAGACAGACGGACAGACAGACGGACAGACAGACGGACAGACGGACAGACGGACATGGCTATATCAACTCAGGAGGTGATCCTGATCAAGAATATATATACTTTATAGGGTCGGAGATGTCTCCTTCACTGCGTTGCACACTTTTGACCAAAATTATAATACCCTCTGCAAGGGTATAATTAGGTTTAAAGTTAAATCTGAAAAACACACCAAAGATCCTTATGAAATTTGGTATGTCGGATAGATTGACCAAATAAAAAACCAATACAAAATCCCAATTTCCTAACTTTAAAAACACCAATGTTATGGCATTTCCGATCGTTCAGTTATATGGCAGCTATAGAATATAGTCGACCGATCCTTTTCAAATTTGGTAGGTCAGATTGATTGGCCAACTATAGAACCCATAAAAAATCCCAACTTCCTAACTTTAAAAACACCAATGTTATGGCATTTCCGATCGTTCAGTTATATGACAGCTATAGAATATAGTCGATCGATCCTTTTAAAATTTGGTAGGTCAGATTGATTGGCCAACTATAGAACCCATAAAAAATCCCAACTTCCTAACCTTAAAAACACCAAAGTTATGGCATTTCCGATCGTTCAGTTATATCGCAGCTATAGGATATAGTCGACCGATCCATATGAAATTGGGAACGTCGGATTGATTGGCCAAAAATACAATCCATAGAAAATCCCAACTTCCTAACTTTACAAACACCAAAGTTATGGCATTTCCGATCAATCAGTTATATGGCAGCTATAAGATATAGTCGGCCGATCCTTATGAAATTTGGTAGGTCGGATTGATTGGCCAAATATAAAACCCATAGGAAATCCCACCTTCCTAACTTTACAAACACCAAAGTTATGGCATTTCCGATCAATCAGTTATATGGCAGCTATAGTATATAGTCGGCCGATCCTTATGAAATTTGGCAGGTCGGATTGATTGGCCAAAAATAAAACCCATAGAAAATTCCAACTTCCTAACTTAACAAACACCAAGGTTATGGCATTTCCGATCAATCAGTTATATGGCAGCTATAGGATATAGTCGGCCGATCCCAGCCGTTCTGACATATATACTGCGTGCAAAGGAAAGAAGGGTGTGTGCAAAGTTTCAATTCGATATCTTTAAAACTGAGAGACTAGTTCGCGTAGAAACAGACAGACGGACAGACAGACGGACAGACAGACGGACAGACAGACGGACAGACGGACAGACGGACATGGCTATATCAACTCAGGAGGTGATCCTGATCAAGAATATATATACTTTATAGGGTCGGAGATGTCTCCTTCACTGCGTTGCACACTTTTGACCAAAATTATAATACCCTCTGCAAGGGTATAAAAACCAATACAAAATCCCAATTTCCTAACTTTAAAAACACCAATGTTATGGCATTTCCGATCGTTCAGTTATATGGCAGCTATAGAATATAGTCGACCGATCCTTTTCAAATTTAATAGGTCAGATTGATTGGCCAACTATAGAACCCATAAAAAATCCCAACTTCCTAACTTTAAAAACACCAATGTTATGGCATTTCCGATCGTTCAGTTATATGACAGCTATAGAATATAGTCGATCGATCCTTTTAAAATTTGGTAGGTCAGATTGATTGGCCAACTATAGAACCCATAAAAAATCCCAACTTCCTAACCTTAAAAACACCAAAGTTATGGCATTTCCGATCGTTCAGTTATATCGCAGCTATAGGATATAGTCGACCGATCCATATGAAATTGGGAACGTCGGATTGATTGGCCAAAAATACAATCCATAGAAAATCCCAACTTCCTAACTTTACAAACACCAAAGTTATGGCATTTCCGATCAATCAGTTATATGGCAGCTATAAGATATAGTCGGCCGATCCTTATGAAATTTGGTAGGTCGGATTGATTGGCCAAATATAAAACCCATAGGAAATCCCACCTTCCTAACTTTACAAACACCAAAGTTATGGCATTTCCGATCAATCAGTTATATGGCAGCTATAGGATATAGTCGGCCGATCCTTATGAAATTTGGCAGGTCGGATTGATTGGCCAAAAATAAAACCCATAGAAAATTCCAACTTCCTAACTTAACAAACACCAAGGTTATGGCATTTCCGATCAATCAGTTATATGGCAGCTATAGGATATAGTCGGCCGATCCCAGCCGTTCTGACATATATACTGCGTGCAAAGGAAAGAAGGGTGTGTGCAAAGTTTCAATTCGATATCTTTAAAACTGAGAGACTAGTTCGCGTAGAAACAGACAGACGGACAGACAGACGGACAGACAGACGGACAGACAGACGGACAGACGGACAGACGGACAGACGGACAGACGGACATGGCTATATCAACTCAGGAGGTGATCCTGATCAAGAATATATATACTTTATAGGGTCGGAGATGTCTCCTTCACTGCGTTGCACACTTTTGACCAAAATTATAATACCCTCTGCAAGGGTATAAAAATCCCAACTTCCTAACCTTAAAAACACCAAAGTTATGGCATTTCCGATCGTTCAGTTATATCGCAGCTATAGGATATAGTCGACCGATCCATATGAAATTGGGAACGTCGGATTGATTGGCCAAAAATACAATCCATAGAAAATCCCAACTTCCTAACTTTACAAACACCAAAGTTATGGCATTTCCGATCAATCAGTTATATGGCAGCTATAAGATATAGTCGGCCGATCCTTATGAAATTTGGTAGGTCGGATTGATTGGCCAAATATAAAACCCATAGGAAATCCCACCTTCCTAACTTTACAAACACCAAAGTTATGGCATTTCCGATCAATCAGTTATATGGCAGCTATAGGATATAGTCGGCCGATCCTTATGAAATTTGGCAGGTCGGATTGATTGGCCAAAAATAAAACCCATAGAAAATTCCAACTTCCTAACTTAACAAACACCAAGGTTATGGCATTTCCGATCAATCAGTTATATGGCAGCTATAGGATATAGTCGGCCGATCCCAGCCGTTCTGACATATATACTGCGTGCAAAGGAAAGAAGGGTGTGTGCAAAGTTTCAATTCGATATCTTTAAAACTGAGAGACTAGTTCGCGTAGAAACAGACAGACGGACAGACAGACGGACAGACAGACGGACAGACAGACGGACAGACGGACAGACGGACAGACGGACATGGCTATATCAACTCAGGAGGTGATCCTGATCAAGAATATATATACTTTATAGGGTCGGAGATGTCTCCTTCACTGCGTTGCACACTTTTGACCAAAATTATAATACCCTCTGCAAGGGTATAATATATAAATGTTCAACATTCTCCTCCCAAATATTGCATTATAATTAAGTTGGCATACTTAAGCTCTTACATTGTTTTCTTAACATCTAATTTAATTAACTTAACAATGGGTCTCTTGTAGATGTTTCCTTTTATCTTAACGTCTACAATTCGAACAGTGTTATCTTTGGCAGGATAGGTTTTTACAATAATACCTTTTGGCCAAACGTTTCTTGGTAAATCTGCATCCATAACCAGCACAATATCTCCTTCCTTTAAATTATCAAATTTTTTAACCCATTTACGGCTATACAGAATATATTGCCTGTATTCTTTTCTCCACTTGACCCAAAAAATATCAGCCAGTCTCTGAGAAGCCTTCCACATATTTAACAATTTTAGGTCTCCATCCGACACATCAGAATGGAAAGATTCTCGAAAATTTGGACCAATTAATATATTATTTGGCGTAAAAGGCTCTTCATCTGGTAAATCAGATGACACAAACAAGAGTGGACGACTGTTCATCATGAATTCAATTTCGCAAAACAAAGTTTTAAGTGTGTACTCATTTGGGAACCGTTCTTTAAGTAAAAAACATAAATATTTTTTAATAGATTGAATTAATCTCTCCCAGGCTCCTCCCATATGAGGCGACAACGGGGGATTAAACGACCATGTGCAATTTTTTTGTGCCAAGAACTCTGTCATTTCGTCATTTGACCAATTGTCAATTATTATCTTAAGATCCTTACTTGCTCGTTTAAAATTGGTCCCATTGTCTGAGTATAATTCTATTGGAAAGCCACGACGGCAACCAAACTGACGAAACACATGCATAAATGCATTACAAGACAAGTCCTCTGCTATTTCTAAATGAACTGCACGAGTGGTCATACAAGTAAAAATTACACCATACCTTTTTACATGACTTCTGTTTACCAATACCTCGATGGGACCGAAGTAATCTATTCCAACTTTTAGGAAAGCTCTTTCTGTTGGTTCAATTCTGCATTTAGGAAGCTGTCCCATTAGAGCTGTCTGTAGCTTAGCACGTCTATTCTTACAAAATTGACACTCACGAATTATTTTCTTCACCGTATTTCTACATCTAATTATCCAATATTTCATTCTAAGATTAGAAATTACCGTCTCAGTAAAAATATGACAATTTTGTTTATGGTAAAAAAGATCAGCAGCGCAGTGATTGGATGGTCGTTACTAAGAAGTATCGGATTCTTTGCGTTCATGTTATAGTCCACGTCATTCAAATTGTCCAATCTCCCTTTTAATCTGAGTAGTCCGTCGGTTGTAAAATATAATGGTAAAGCTTTTAAGCGACTTGAGTTCGACACGAAAACAAGGTCCATCCTTGTGTGGCATGTTCAACAGTCTATAAAACCATCTTACCCCGGGGAAATGTTACACGTTGACAATTTTCCACAGACAAAAATTGTTCTAACCTGCATTGACAAATTTTCAAAATAGCTATGGTGCAACCATAAGCATCTCGAGCCAGTTAGTCAATTTATTCCCCAACATTAAAACTATGTATTGCGAAATGAACCGTCATTCAATTTAGAAACAGTCATCTCTCTGTTCAAAAATACATACACATTGTCAATACTCCACCGCTTCATAACAGCTCAAATGGTTAGGTGGAGCGCTTCCACAGCACCCTTACAGAGCATTTGATGTAGGCGATAAAGTATATCTTAAAACAAATAAAAGATTGGGTAACAAATTATCCCATTATATTCTGAAGAAAATCCTGAAGACGCTTACCATCCTTCACTTGAGGTTACTTTAGAAGCTTTTGCTTCATTACAGTCATGTTCCGAAATCGAACCAGCATCTTTTCGCTGTTTTAGAAGAGCTAAATTCGCAGAATTGAATAGGCATTTATCGGAACTCGACTGGTCTTTTATGGATTCAAAAGATTATCCCTTACATATTGTAGAACAGTTTTATGGTATACTCTACTCTGCTTTCGATATGTTCGTTCCCTCATTTCCCTCTGCAAACGCGCATCGAAAGCCCCCTTGGTTCTCTCGTAGACTCTCTTTCCTGAAAAATTTCATGTCTAGACTTTTTAAGAAATTTAAGAGAACTCCCCAAGTTTTTTGAACAGCCTATTACCGCTCAGCTACAGCACCAATGCAGCTCAGTAATGTCCCCAACTTAGCATGGTTTTATGAAACGTAGGTCAACGACTACAAATCTTCTGGAATTTAAGCGCTTTTAAAAATAAAATTCAAACTGATGTTATTTTTACGGACTTCAGTAAGGCTTTTGATTCCGTGAACCATCAGTTATTATTAAAAAAACTAACATTACTGGGATTCCCGATCATATTGACAAAGTAGATTTCAATATACCTTTCGAACCGGACTCAGAGAGTAGGTGTTGAGGGTTTACCTGAAGTTGTATTATTAATATCCGATCGAAAGACCAAATTTAAAATGCGCGTCTCAGATTTGTACGTCGTTCACATAGACACTTTATTTCGCAAGTGGTCGCCTCTTCTGTCGGCGTTGCCAATTCGGTTTTTACAAAAATTCTTATTTTAAAAGAGCTAAATTATAAATGCATTCTTCAACACTGATCGTCTGTTATATGTTTAAATTTAAACTAAAATTATATAAATGTTCAACATTCTCCTCCCAAATATTGCATTATAATTAAGTTGGCATACTTAAGCTCTTACATTGTTTTCTTAACATCTAATTTAATTAACTTAACAATGGGTCTCTTGTAGATGTTTCCTTTTATCTTAACGTCTACAATTCGAACAGTGTTATCTTTGGCAGGATAGGTTTTTACAATAATACCTTTTGGCCAAACGTTTCTTGGTAAATCTGCATCCATAACCAGCACAATATCTCCTTCCTTTAAATTATCAAATTTTTTAACCCATTTACGGCTATACAGAATATATTGCCTGTATTCTTTTCTCCACTTGACCCAAAAAATATCAGCCAGTCTCTGAGAAGCCTTCCACATATTTAACAATTTTAGGTCTCCATCCGACACATCAGAATGGAAAGATTCTCGAAAATTTGGACCAATTAATATATTATTTGGCGTAAAAGGCTCTTCATCTGGTAAATCAGATGACACAAACAAAAGTGGACGACTGTTCATCATGAATTCAATTTCGCAAAACAAAGTTTTAAGTGTGTACTCATTTGGGAACCGTTCTTTAAGTAAAAAACATAAATATTTTTTAATAGATTGAATTAATCTCTCCCAGGCTCCTCCCATATGAGGCGACAACGGGGGATTAAACGACCATGTGCAATTTTTTTGTGCCAAGAACTCTGTCATTTCGTCATTTGACCAATTGTCAATTATTATCTTAAGATCCTTACTTGCTCGTTTAAAATTGGTCCCATTGTCTGAGTATAATTCTATTGGAAAGCCACGACGGCAACCAAACTGACGAAACACATGCATAAATGCATTACAAGACAAGTCCTCTGCTATTTCTAAATGAACTGCACGAGTGGTCATACAAGTAAAAATTACACCATACCTTTTTACATGACTTCTGTTTACCAATACCTCGATGGGACCGAAGTAATCTATTCCAACTTTTAGGAAAGCTCTTTCTGTTGGTTCAATTCTGCATTTAGGAAGCTGTCCCATTAGAGCTGTCTGTAGCTTAGCACGTCTATTCTTACAAAATTGACACTCACGAATTATTTTCTTCACCGTATTTCTACATCTAATTATCCAATATTTCATTCTAAGATTAGAAATTACCGTCTCAGTAAAAATATGACAATTTTGTTTATGGTAAAAAAAGATCAGCAGCGCAGTGATTGGATGGTCGTTACTAAGAAGTATCGGATTCTTTGCGTTCATGTTATAGTCCACGTCATTCAAATTGTCCAATCTCCCATTTAATCTGAGTAGTCCGTCGGTTGTAAAATATAATGGTAAAGCTTTTAAGCGACTTGAGTTCCCTATTGACTCTCCTTTTTGTAGACTTTGAATTTCAGCTTGAAAGGAATCCGATTGAATTTTTCTGTGAATTATATTTTCGGCATCAACTAACTCATTAGCTGTAAGTTCGCCATAAAGGCGAAGTTCTTTGTTGCTCCTGAGATTTTTCACAAATCGAAGTAGCCAAGCGGTTGTTCGTAAAAACCTTGTCCAACTGGAGAATCTGCTTACATCAGGTAAAACAAATGTACGTTTTGCTTCAGATATTACATTTACGTATTCGTTTGTGTCGTCATCTTCAAAGGTTATTTGACTTGTTGGCCACTTTTTAATATTGGTATACAAGAATTCTGGGCCTTTTATCCACGAATTGTTCTTTTCCAAATCTACCTTTACGACCCTTGTGGCTTCATCAGCGGGATTGATTTTTGACGGAACATATCTCCAATCACGAACGTTGGTTAGTTCTTGAATTTCACCTAACCGCTGGGATACGAAGGTTTTAAATCTCTTACTGCTAGACCTTAGCCAGTACAAAATAATTTGAGAGTCAGTCCACAAATATATTTTATTTATTTTCAAATTTAATGTTTCTAGTAGTGCTTTGCTCATTCTTGCACCTAATAAAGCACCCTGTAATTCCAATCTTGGGATCGACATAGGCTTAAGAGGAGCGACTCGTGACTTCGCTGTTATCAACATGCAATCGATTGTCTCATTTTTTTCAAATCGAATGTAAGCGCATGCTGCATATGCAAATTTTGATGCGTCAGTAAATATGTGCAACTGAATGTCGCATTCTGTGATTGGCAATGTTGTCATAAGTCTGGGAATTGCAAAGTTTCGGATTTTTCGAAAAGAATCGCAGAGTGTTTTCCAAATCGCAAAATGTTCGTCAATGATTTGGTCGTCCCAGCCAATACCGCTATCCCATATAGCTTGCAAAAGTATTTTGTTAGTTATGAGAATATTTGAGAGAAAACCCAATGGATCAAAAATCGACATTGTAATCTTTAGAATCTCTCGCTTAGTGGGTCGCCTGGACATATTAATTATTTCATGATGTGCTTTTGTAAATTGAAGATTATAGGCGAATGTGTCGGTTTCGTAATTCCACATTAGCCCTAGCACACGTTCTTCTGTAAGTGTTTTGATTTTATGAGAAGCCTGAGCATTATTTTGACCATTGACAGTATTTATTTGATTCAGAACCTCTGCTGAATTTGATATCCAATTACACATTTGGAAGCCACCTTTTTGATGTACAAATGAAATGTCTTTGATCAGTTGAACAGCACTGTCAATGTCATCTGCTCCGCCTAAGTAATCGTCCATATAATGCTTGGTTATAATGTCTTGACAGGCCTTGGGATACTTCTGTTGGAAATCATTCGCGTTGTAATTTCTTACTTGTTGAGCTATACTCGGACTGCATTTGGCTCCGAAAAAGATAACTTGGATTTCATAAACGTCCGGAGGGCCCTGTCTTCTATCCCCTCTCCATAGAATTCTTTGAGCATGTCTATCTGTCTCAGGTACTTGGATTTGCAGAAACATTTCTTTAATGTCTCCTACGAAAACTATTTTCTTTTCTCTGAAGTTCATAAGAACGGAAGATAATTGATTATAGAGGTCAGGTCCAGGTAGTAAAAAATCATTCAAGCAATAGTTGTGGCTTTTAGAAGCGGCATCAAACACTATTCGCAGTTTTCCTGGTTTGTTGATGTTTTGTACACCAAAATGCGGAAGATAGTAAGTCAGTGGTGTTTTAATGTTAGCTTCTGTCGAGCTTAGCTTTTTTAAATACCCTTTTGAAATATAAGATTCCATTACTTCGGAATATTTTTGTCCATAGTCGGGATTCTTGTCAATTTTACGTTCGCATGATAGTAACCTAGACATAGCGTTATTATAGCTTTCAGGAAGCTGTAGGTTATCTTTTTTCCAGAAAAGACCGCACTCAAACCTGTCACCTACTCGCTTTAAAGTATTGTCAACAATACTTATGCATCTTTTGTCGTCTACAGACATTGGAAAGTCTTTTTGAGTTGAGAGTTCGTTTTCGATTGACCAGTAAGACTTTACTAGGTTATGAAGCTCATCCAAATCGTCAGTTTCTGTAAAATGGTTGGTTACATGTAGTGTATGATTTGTCTCGTTCGACTGTCTTTCAGGTTGTGTTAAACCATGCACGACCCAACCTAACCATGTGCTGCTAGCAACCGGACCGTCAAAGGATTCGTACTTCAAATTGCGTGATACAATAAGAGACCAGTTGTCTTGTCTTATTAGAATTCTAGGATGTGCCCGATCGTAAGAGCAATGGGTAAAGTTCTTTAAAAACTGAAAGTTGTCTGTCATGTCGTCTATGTTTAAGGTTTGCAGCGGCAAATTGAGACTAGAAACAGTCCTTACCCTTCTCATCGTGTGTGTCTTAGAATTAGAACCACTGCCTTTGATGCGTACGCTGACTACTTTAGAGTTATCTTGTTCATATGTTTCATTGTTAGTCCATTGCATTTTCAAAGGCTTTGTTGGACCGTCAAGACCTAAATCGTTAGCTAACTTTTCATCAACTAAGGAAATGGTGGATGCTTCATCAAGAAGAGCATATGTTTCAATCGTATTTTGTGGTCCCATAAGAGTGACATGTACCACTTTTAACAAAACTTTGTTTGTATTCCAGTTAACGTTGCAATTCTTTTCTGTGTTACTTGAGACTGTCTGTTCACTACCCTCAGACTTGCATGATTGTATGTTTTGAGATTTGTCTTTATGTAGAAGACTATTATGACTGTAACTACAATTATTTCTGTTACATTGCCTTTTACGATTGCAGTCTTTAAGTAAATGGTTTTTACCAAGGCACGAAATACACAGGTTATTTTGAGTTACATGCTCCCAGCGTTTGTCAACATTTAAATCTTTAAATTTAGTGCAAGTATTCACGTAGTGATCAGTCAGTTTGCAAAAATTGCAAAAACCTTTCACCTGAGCTTTGCCTGTGCCATCCCGAATACCCGAAACCGTCAAAGTGGTGTCTCTAGACTTGCTGATAATGTGGCCAAATCCTAAAGTGGTGGCAGCTTTGATAGTCTCACCTAGCCACGAATGAAAAATGATTATTTTTGGGTCAATTTTTTCTTTTAACTTTTGATAGTATTTTACGAAGGCAATACGTTGATGCATGGGAAGCTTGTCTAAAATCTCATCGAAAATTAAAGGGTTTCGTATTTGATCTATATCACCGATATTCAGCAAAGTGTGAACCAGATTGGTGATTATGTCATAGAATGCAAAAAGTTTGTCGTATTTGTCGTCTCTAATAACTGGGAACTGTTTGATTTTGTCAAGGAGCAATCTTATTATGTAACATGGGTCTCCAAAACGCTCTTTAAGGATTTCAATAATGGTGTCGACATTTTCTGGTAAAATTAAAAGTGCCTGAACACATTCTTTGGCACGTCCTCCTAAAGCTTTTCTGAGTCTACTTAAGTTTTCATAGTCATTGAAATTACAAATTTTAGTACTATTTTCAAACTCTGCATAGAATATGGGCCACTCTAATGGGTCCCCTGAAAACGATGGAAGATCTTGTTTGATCGTCTGCCTGGCCATGAATGTTTCGATATCGTTATGGTTAGATAATTTGTTTTCAGACATAGTATCGTTTTGAAACTTAAGCTTACGTTGAGCTCCATTGACCCACTCACGCGTACGGAAATCTTTGTTGTCGTCGTCATATTGTTCCAGATTGTCCAGATTATTGTCATCTATTTGGCTGCCTGCATCGGATCCCAATTGGGCCAAATATAATTGCTGCTCGAGATCCAATTGTTCCTGTTGAAATTGTAGCCGTGCTCGCTCTTGTTCCTGTTTTGCCAGTTGATCACGTAGCTCCTGTTGTTTCTTAGAGAACTCAAGCTGTACCTGAAGTCGTTGCACCTTGGCTGAACTGCGGGAGGATTGACTTCCTCCGAAGTGTATGCGGTTTCCATGCGGATGTACGGATTCATTCACTGCGTTTATAATCGCCGGTGTAGATGCAACCAGTGTTTGGTTGCGATTTTCTAGAATTGTGTCCCTTGTGGTCGAAAGATCGGGTCGCGGTGTGTCGTCAGGTCTATCCGCTTTAATTTGTTTTGTGTTTGAAGTTTTTTGTTGTTGATTTCCTTGCGATTTCTTTTTATGTCCTGTTGGTGCCATGATTGCTGTCTGCGTCTTGTTTTCACCTCACAGAGATCGTAGAGAAATCATTTATTGCGTCGTAGATTCCGAATTTCACAATATTACGATATATTGCAAGCTTTCGCGAATACACACACACAACTCAAGTCGTCGTCTATGTGAGCGTGTATGTGAAGTCCTGAGGAAGCGAAAACTGAGGTTGCGAAAACTATTTTTCAATCCATTTGCTGAAGTTGTCATCAAAGGACCATGTTGAGGGTTTACCTGAAGTTGTATTATTAATATCCGATCGAAAGACCATGTTGAGGGTTTACCTGAAGTTGTATTATTAATATCCGATCGAAAGACCAAATTTAAAATGCGCGTCTCAGATTTGTACGTCGTTCACATAGACACTTTATTTCGCAAGTAGTCGCCTCTTCTGTCGGCGTTGCCAATTCGGTTTTTACAAAAATTCTTATTTTAAAAGAGCTAAATTATAAATGCATTCTTCAACACTGATCGTCTGTTATATGTTTAAATTTAAACTAAAACAAGAGAGAACGCTATAGTCGGGTGCCCCGACTATCAGATACCCGTTACTCAGGTAAAGGGAGTGCGAGGGAGATGGAGATAGAAACTTTGATCACGCATAACTTTTTAACGAATGGTCCGATTTTCTTCTACATTTCGATAGGTATTGATAAACACAATAAAACTGAATTTTTACTTTTCCGAAATATTTAAATTTTTAAAATCGTATATAAGCGATTGTGGGCGTTAAAGGGGGCGTGGCACCTTTTTGAAACAAACTTGCGCTGCGTAGGAACTTCTAAAATCTACATGCAAAATGCCAATCTTCTAGCTTTTATAGTTTCCGAGATCTCAGCGTTCATACGGACAGACAGACAGACAGACAGACAGACAGACGGACAGACAGACGGACAGACGGACAGACGGACAGACGGACAGACGGACATGGCTAGATCGACTCGGCTAGTGATCCTGATCAAGAATATATATACTTTATAGGGTCGGAAACGCTTCCTTCTAGCTGTTACATACTTTTGCACGAATACAATATACCCTTTTACTCTACGAGTAACGGGTATAAATATATAAATGTTCAACAGTAGGTTTTAAAAGCACAATCTCAAACTCTGTTCACGTGAATTCTGGTGTTCCGCAAGGGAACCACCTAGACCCCTACTGTTTCGAATTTTCATAAATGACTTGCCTCAAGTAGTTCTCTCTTCTTATGTTATGATGTATGCTGATGACGTAAAGCTTTGTTTGCCATTATCGAACCCCAATTCCCATGATCTCTTGCAAGCCGATCTGAACAACTTTCATTCTTGGTGCATCCAGAATTTGCCTTTTTTTAAATAAGTCGAAATGTAAATTGATGTCCTTTTATCGGAAGAGGCTTCTCCTCACGTCATATTCTATTGGGTCGAATGATCTTGAACGCATAAATTCCGTAACAGACCTTGGAGTGTTATTCAACCACAACTTAAACTTCTCTGATCACATTGACACTATTGTTAGTAAAGCTAAAGTTGTTTTTGCCTTTGTTAAACATTGGTCTAAGGAATTTGAGGATCCCTATACCACGAAACAGTTATATATTTCCTTGGTTCGTCCAATTCTGGAATACTGCTCGTGTGTTTCGTCTCCTCAATATACCAATCATCAAGACCTTATCGAATCGGTACAGAAACAATTCCTTTTGTTAGCTTTACGTGGTTTAAACTGGGAAACACATCGTCACCTACCATCTTACGCGGATAGACTTAGTCTACTGGAGGGCAGCCTCCCTCAAGGATCGTCGAACCTGTCACGGTGTCATGTTCCTTCATAAATTATTAACTGGTCTTGTAAATTCAAGCTAACTACTGGGTCAAATACGGTTCTCCATCCCTGTAAGGTCTACTCGTTACTTTCGACCTATTGCCCTTGATATTTGTAAGACGAATTTTCTCATTGGGACGTGTCCACACATTCTTGGACGAATTTGAGTGCTCGATCTCTCGATGGAACTTTGCGCTTAATGTTGACAAAACGCAGAATGCCACATTCGCTCTCCGCCCTGGCCGTTCGCGTAGACTTTACAGAAACCGAGTTATGTTCCAGGAAACGGGAGTGCCGACGGTAACGGAAACGATTTGTAAATCCTTAAGTCGATACCGGGAACGTCTGCTCACACATGCAAACTGTCTGGCAAGACATCTTGCAACACCACAGGGTCGACGGCGTCTCCGCAGACGGTCGTCTTCTGTAACAACACATCCTGATTAGCTTTTGACCGGCTATGACCCCACCTGACTTGCCCAAGAATGAAGCAAGCAATTTGTCAATACACGAAAACAAGGTCCATCCTTGTGTGGCATGTTCAACAGTCTATAAAACCATCTTACCCCGGGGAAATGTTACACGTTGACAATTTTCCACAGACAAAAATTGTTCTAACCTGCATTGACAAATTTTCAAAATAGCTATGGTGCAACCATAAGCATCTCGAGCCAGTTAGTCAATTTATTCCCCAACATTAAAACTATGTATTGCGAAATGAACCGTCATTCAATTTAGAAACAGTCATCTCTCTGTTCAAAAATACATACACATTGTCAATACTCCACCGCTTCATAACAGCTCAAATGGTTAGGTGGAGCGCTTCCACAGCACCCTTACAGAGCATTTGATGTAGGCGATAAAGTATATCTTAAAACAAATAAAAGATTGGGTAACAAATTATCCCATTATATTCTGAAGAAAATCCTGAAGACGCTTACCATCCTTCACTTGAGGTTACTTTAGAAGCTTTTGCTTCATTACAGTCATGTTCCGAAATCGAACCAGCATCTTTTCGCTGTTTTAGAAGAGCTAAATTCGCAGAATTGAATAGGCATTTATCGGAACTCGACTGGTCTTTTATGGATTCAAAAGATTATCCCTTACATATTGTAGAACAGTTTTATGGTATACTCTACTCTGCTTTCGATATGTTCGTTCCCTCATTTCCCTCTGCAAACGCGCATCGAAAGCCCCCTTGGTTCTCTCGTAGACTCTCTTTCCTGAAAAATTTCATGTCTAGACTTTTTAAGAAATTTAAGAGAACTCCCCAAGTTTTTTGAACAGCCTATTACCGCTCAGCTACAGCACCAATGCAGCTCAGTAATGTCCCCAACTTAGCATGGTTTTATGAAACGTAGGTCAACGACTACAAATCTTCTGGAATTTAAGCGCTTTTAAAAATAAAATTCAAACTGATGTTATTTTTACGGACTTCAGTAAGGCTTTTGATTCCGTGAACCATCAGTTATTATTAAAAAAACTAACATTACTGGGATTCCCGATCATATTGACTAAGTGCATTTCAATATACCTTTCGAACCGGACTCAGAGAGTAGGTTTTAAAAGCACAATCTCAAACTCTGTTCACGTGAATTCTGGTGTTCCGCAAGGGAACCACCTAGGACCCCTACTGTCTCGAATTTTCATAAATGACTTGCCTCAAGTAGTTCTCTCTTCTTATGTTATGATGTATGCTGATGACGTAAAGCTTTGTTTGCCATTATCGAACCCCAATTCCCATGATCTCTTGCAAGCCGATCTGAACAACTTTCATTCTTGGTGCATCCAGAATTTGCCTTTTTTAAATAAGTCGAAATGTAAATTGATGTCCTTTTATCGGAAGAGGCTTCTCCTCACGTCATATTCTATTGGGTCGAATGATCTTGAACGCATAAATTCCGTAACAGACCTTGGAGTGTTATTCAACCACAACTTAAACTTCTCTGATCACATTGGCACTATTGTTAGTAAAGCTAAAGTTGTTTTTGCCTTTCTTAAACATTGGTCTAAGGAATTTGAGGATCCCTATACCACGAAACAGTTATATATTTCCTTGGTTCGTCCAATTCTGGAATACTGCTCGTGTGTTTCGTCTCCTCAATATACCAATCATCAAAACCTTATCGAATCGGTACAGAAACAATTCCTTTTGTTAGCTTTACGTGGTTTAAACTGGGAAACACATCGTCACCTACCATCTTACGCGGATAGACTTAGTCTACTGGAGGGCAGCCTCCCTCAAGGATCGTCGAACCTGTCACGGTGTCATGTTCCTTCATAAATTATTAACTGGTCTTGTAAATTCAAGCTAACTACTGGGTCAAATACGGTTCTCCATCCCTGTAAGGTCTACTCGTTACTTTCGACCTATTGCCCTTGATATTTGTAAGACGAATTTTGAAGTACATGACCCATTTCGCGTTTTATGTTCGCAATATAACGAACTGTATTTTTGATATATTTATATATTTATACCAGTCATCGAGCATCAAACTGCGAGTAAGCATCGTCTGGTAAAAGTCAAAGTCAAGAATATACCACCGTGAGAACCAGCCGGGAACAAGATCGCTACGTCAAGACGTTCGGGACCGAGCAAGTCACCAAATTGAGACACAGGTAGCTGAGTCCTCGAACGGCAACACACGGCCAAGTCTGCAGAACATCAAGATTGGCTGTAATACCGATTAGTCCGACTAAGTTGGCTGTAATACCTGTCAGTTTAGCTGCATTGGCTGTAATACCGATCAGGCTAGCTGTGCCGGCTGTAATACCAACCAGTCTGGCTACATTGGCTGTAATACCGATTTATTCTAACTGTGTGCGACTAAGTTGGCTGACTGACCGGTAGGTCAGTTAGCTGCATTGGCTGTGATACCGATCAGACTAGCTGTGCCGGCTGTAATAGCCGCCAGATACCGCAACAAGAGCCAAGCCTCAGGTACGATCGCAACAGTCGGGAGGGAAGGCCAGGATGGAACGTTCGTCTTTCTCTGGGCGCTGGCTACAGGGACTGCTGACGTGATCTGGCCGTAGTACCGGAGCGTCAAAGGAAACTGAGTGAGCGTCTAGCGGGACCGGCCGGGACAGAGCAAGGGACAGGAGGCTGCGGCTGGCAGGACGAAGGTCTTGCGAGCGTGGTGCCTGTTCACCCTAGTCTGAGAACGGTGACGCTTCCCTAAGCCCAACGGTCCAACTCCACGCCCTCGTCTACGAGTGGCAACGAAAGTACTCGGAGCGGCTAGGACCACCAGCAGCGAGGAATCACCGAGCGGCGTCGCAGGAGCATCACCCGCACAAGATATATACAAATATTGTAAACCAGAGCCGTAAATAAACGCCTCCTTAAGAATTCTGAAGTGTTGTTACTGTTAACCGGGCGGTCACGTTTAATATAAATTTGGTGGGACAAACGCACAAATTCTAATGAGCTAGCCGCACGAATTTCGTAGCGAGCAAAACATAAAAAAACAGTTCGTTACATCTGGCATTCTGAATACTCTGTTAATTTAATTGTAACAAACATCCTAACTCACCTGTCCTTGCCCCCTCCCACTTGATTTGAGTCGGGTACTATGTTTATGTTGGCAGATATTTGTTAAATTTAATGAAATAAATAAATAAATATAAAGCGACTGGTTACTACTAAAGCTCCTGGCATGGACGCGATTGATGGCAAAGTAGAAAAGGCTCTGCCTAGCTCTGTCATTGCACAGCTCTTTCTCCTCTTTAATGCTTGCCTGGACCTTGGTCATTTTCCATCACCTTGGAAACGAGCATTAGTCACAATGGTGGCAAGCTAATGCCGCTTTTGCCTGAAAGGCTCTGGAATCTCATTGTATCGTTCTTAGATAATGGGAGTTTGCTATAGATATTCGTGGACATCGTTCTGGACTTCGCCCAATTCGTGCTGGTGTCCCGCAGAGAAACGTCCTTGGTACACTTTGGATTTACCAAACCCAGTTGCTACACTCCTGGCCAAATATGCAGATGACACTGCATTTCTGGCAGCTGGTAGCACCAGTATGTCTGCCTTCCGACGTGTCCACACATTCTTGGACGAATTTGAGTGCTGGATCTCTCGATGGAACTTTGCGCTTAATGTTGACAAAACGCAGAATGCCACATTCGCTCTCCGCCCTGGCCGTTCGCGTATACTTTACAGAAACCGAGTTATGTTCCAGGAAACGGGAGTGCCGACGGTAACGGAAACGATTTGTAAATCCTTAAGTCGATACCGGGAACGTCTGCTCACACATGCAAACTGTCTGGCAAGACATCTTGCAACACCACAGGGTCGACGGCGTCGCCGCAGACGGTCGTCTTCTGTAACAACACATCCTGATTAGCTTTTGACCGGCTATGACCACACCTGACTTGCCCAAGAATGAAGCAAGCAATTTGTCAATACACGAAAACAAGGTCCATCCTTGTGTGGCATGTTCAACAGTCTATAAAACCATCTTACCCCGGGGAAATGTTACACGTTGACAATTTTCCACAGACAAAAATTGTTCTAACCTGCATTGACAAATTTTCAAAATAGCTATGGTGCAACCATAAGCATCTCGAGCCAGTTAGTCAATTTATTCCCCAACATTAAAACTATGTATTGCGAAATGAACCGTCATTCAATTTAGAAACAGTCATCTCTCTGTTCAAAAATACATACACATTGTCAATACTCCACCGCTTCATAACAGCTCAAATGGTTAGGTGGAGCGCTTCCACAGCACCCTTACAAAGCATTTGATGTAGGCGATAAAGTATATCTTAAAACAAATAAAAGATTGGGTAACAAATTATCCCATTATATTCTGAAGAAAAAGTTCATTCTGACCTAGGAACGTCTGTTCTTATTAAGGGAAGGGTCGCCCACAAAGAAAACTTGAGATAGTTATTAAATTCTTCTACTCATGACCACTACAAATGATCGAATCACCGATTTTTCTCGGTGATCCCCTATATCCCCATAGCGGATGGCAACTTTTTTGTATTACACTCTACTAGTTTAAGTAACTTTACAAGGAAATCACAGAACGAATGTATGAACTATTCCCTCAATCCCATTTTATAGGCACAGCATTAAAAGTCGTTACCGGTACCCCGGACGCATCAGATTTCGAAAAAAATTAGAAAAACCGAAGCTCAATTGAGAGGGTCAAATAATAGACAACTATTAATTAATTTAGTAAAGCAAAGGCAGATAAACCAACTCACCGAAACCATCAATAAAATTATTAAAACAAAAAAAGAGAACTTGTAGACACATTTATACCAAATGATTTTGGCAATAAATAGAAAGTGAATCACAAAAATTCAAAATTTATTGCTAGCCATAACGATTGTTAGATCCAACCACGATTCTCGACCACAATGATTTTGTGACGCTGCGCGCACAATAAATAAGAATAAATGCATGAATTAAATGAATTAAACAAATAAGAATAAAAGCATGAAACAAAAGAAGTATTTAATTTCAAATTCAAACCGAGAACGCACGCGCGCCAACGATCGCGCATATAGGGGCACACTAGACCGAGAGAGAGATGGTCACACTTAGCCCGGCATATCCCACAGACAACGGGCACACTAGATCTCGCCGAGCCCTATATAAGACGGGCCACGGGCCATGGAAAGGCACTTAGCAGCCAACCGTCTAAGGGTGCAGAGGCATCTCCCCAGTGGTGGTAAGCGGCAAAGTCATTTTTTGGTGGACTAGATCATTCGATCAAAGTCCGCTTCTATACATTGTAGTTAGTTCCCGCACTACTTCCTCCCCCTCTAACCTTCCCGGCTTGCCGAGCTGAAGGTATCCCTAGGAGACGGCTGATTTTGGATCACACCTCCTTACAGCACCGGTTCACCGGCTGACTTCTCTCTCTTGCGGCTGACCTCAGGGTCCCCAAGCACCAACTTCTCTCTCTTGCGGCTGACCTCAGGGTCCCCAAGCACCAACTTCTCTCTCTTGCGGCTGACCTCAGGGTCCCCAAGCACCAACTTTTCTCTCTTGTGGCTGACTTCAGGGTCCCCGAGCAACCAATTCTCTCTCTTGTGGCTGACTTCAGGGTCCCCGAGCAACAAAGTCTCTCTCTTGTGGCTGACTTCAGGGTCCCCAAGCAACCAATTCTCTCTCTCTTGTGGCTGACTTCAGGGTCCCCGAGCAACAAATTCTCTCTCTTGTGGCTGACTTCAGGGTCCCCGAGCAACAAATTCTCTCTCTTGTGGCTGACCTCCGGGTCCCCAAGCAAACATTCTCTCTCATGCGGTCGACTTTCGGGTCCCCAAGCACTGAATCGATCTCTCTCGCTCGTGGCTGACTTCAGGGTCCCCAGGCACCCTATTCTCATTTCAGGTAACCCAACCCGTGCTGGTCCTATCGAGCAGCTGGACGGCTCCCGAGACCAGGTATTCTAAGCGTAAGAAGGAAGAGAAGGCTGCATGGGCGGCATCCCGCCAAACCGGTGAATTCGTTAGTTGTTAATAAATTGTCAAGATACTTACTGAAATAAAACCTAGTTCTAATTCAATTACTAAGTAATTTCCCCACGACTTCTACTCTGGGCTGAGTCGGAACTCTCTTTCAGCAACCACGCCTGACACAAAAAAATTCTTGTGACGAATCCTGGCCATCCCTGAGCCACCCGACAACGACAAACCGTCACAGTGGCGCCCGAACAGGTTAAAGTGGTTGCAAGAGATAAACCGACACCAGCGGAGTAATGTCGAGCTGGGTATATCTGGCACCAAAGAGCGAACTAACGAAATACACGGAAGAGTTCGGATTAGGAACGGCAGAAAAAAGTGAAGACTTAAGACGTTTGTTGGCAGCGTTCGCCAAAAGAGCGGATCATACGGAAACGGTCAGACAAAGACTCGCAGAACTGACAGAGAAATATAGGAGAGAAAAAAGCCCGGCGAAGGAAACAATTCCGCCGATCGTGGTAACCAGGGAAAGGGAGGAGATAATGGACACCAAAGGAGCAAGTCGAGGGGACGAAACGGAAGGAAAGACAGAAATAAAAATGGAAACAGAAGTCATAGACCGGGTACGCGGATGGAGCATCCGGTACCAAGGAACAACAAACCCACTGGAGTTCCTAAGCAAAATGGAACAGTGGGCAGGCGGATACGGAATACGGAAGGACCAGCTGATACAGACGATGCCATTCATCCTGGAGGGGATCGCGAGTGATTGGTGGAACACCACGCCGAGCAGGATCGTAACATGGACTCAGCTCAGAACAGAACTTCTAGAATACTTTTTGCCGCCGAGGTATGAGGAACAGTTGGAGAATCAGATTGCACAGATGAAACAGAGAGAAACGGAGCCCGTAAGAGAATACGCAATGGGGCTACGAAAACTGATGCAATTCACGAAACTCTCAGAAGAGGCCAAACTGGACCGAGTGTACAAAAACTAGGAGGGCAGGATTCAACTCGTTGACAGAGTTCCTTAAACTAGCGGAGGAGGTAGAAGGAATAGAGGCAGAGGACCGGGCACTGGCAATCCAACCTGTGCAGCAGCTAAGACCAGAGATATGCATGCGCTGCGGAGGAACCGGACATGGTGCACGCACGTGCAACAATCCACCGAAGCTGTTTTGCTGGGTCTGTGGAAAAAACGGTACGAGAACCACGGAGTGCTGCAGGGCAGGGCCACGCAGGAGGCCTGAGCAGATAAAGCTGGCAGCTCAGGGGGCAACAAAAGATCCAGCAGCAGGGGAACAGTTGTGTTGCGACGGGTTCCAAATAGTAGCCCGGATAAGGGTCGGAAACAGGACAGCGAAAGGAGTCGTGGACACAGGAGCATCCAGGAGCGCTATAAGCAGAAACAGATATCAAGATCTGAAACACCAGGGCAAATGGTGTGGAGCCCGTGCAGAAATAACAATGGCCAACGGAACGACGCAGAAGGCGATAGAAGAATTCACAGCAGAAGTCCAATTTGGAGGAAAATTGTTCAGGGTGTCGTTTATGATACTGACAGAAGTAGTAGGAGGAATACTGCTAGGGATGGACTTTTTGGCAGGGGTACACAGCACGCTGAGGTGTGGAAACTTAGAGCTGGAAATAAGAGAGCCCGGAGGCGACGAAGAACAACCGGAGACGAGTACAGAGCAAGAAGACACGACAGGGAACCATCCGAAAAGGAAGTACAGGACTTTCTGGAGACACAAAGGCAAGTATTTGAAGGAATGCAGGGAACAAGTAATATAACAAAGCATAAGATTTACCTCAAGGATGATAAACCGATTAAACAGAGGTACTATCCTCGAAATCCGAAACAGCAGGCAATCATCAATGAACAGGTGAATGAGTTGTTGGCACTGGGACTCATAGAACCCTCACGTAGCCCGTACAGCGCGCCAGTAGTGCTAGTGAGAAAGAAGAACAACGAGTGGAGAATGTGTGTTGACTATCGACCACTGAACGACAAGACAGAAAAAGACGCCTATCCGGTACCAAGAATGAATTTCATATTGGACCAGTTAAGAGAGGCAAAGTTCATAAGTACAATTGATCTCAAGTCAGGATACTGGCAGATCCCAATGGATAGGGATAGTAGACAATACACGGCATTCACAGTCCCAGGACGTCGACTGTTCCAGTGGAAAGTTATGCCATTTGGGCTAACCACACCTCCCGCAACGTTTCAAAGAGCACTGGACTCAATAATAGGGCCAGAAATGGAACCGTTTGCATTTGCATATCTGGACGACATAGTGGTTATTGGCCGGAGCAAACGTGAACATCTGGAGAAGCTAACAGAGGTATTCAGGAGACTACAGAACGCGAACCTGCGGATTAATCCAGACAAATGCCACTTCTTCCAAAAGGAGCTAAAGTACCTTGGACACGTCATAAGCGATCGGGGCATTCGGACAGACCCGGACAAAGTAGCGGCAATTCGAGACTTACCAGCACCGAGATCCACAAAGGAAGTACACAGCTTTTTAGGAATGGCGTCATACTACCGACGGTTCATACCAAATTTCACCGAACAGGCAGGAGCGTTGCAAGGTTTAATCAGGAAAGGACAAAAATTTGAATGGACCAAGGAACAACAAAAATCGTTTGACCAACTGAAAACGAGCCTAACAAACGGTTTTAGTGATAACAGACCACATGGCTTTGAAGTGGCTAAACTCAATAGAAAGCCCGTCGGGAAGAGTAGCCATATGGGCGCTAGGCCTACAACCATTTCAGTTTGAAGTCCAGTACAGAAAGGGAAAATGGAATGCGGTAGCAGACGCCTTATCCAGAGCACCACAGAACGAGTTAAAAACAATACAGTACACGGAGACATGGATTGAGGAAAAATACAAGGAACTGGAACGAGACCCAAAAAACACGGAATTCAAAATAGAGGCAGGCAGGCTATATAAACTGGGTAGCAATCGGAGAGACACACAACCATGGAAATTGTGCATAACTGAAGCTGAAATTCAACAGGTGTTAACGGAAAGCCACAGTACAGCTGAAGCAGGACACCTAGGCATGTTCAAGACACTGAGGAGGGTAAAGAACCGATATTTCTGGCCACGAATGAACAAGGACGTAAGGAAATACATACAGAAATGCGAGTGTTGCCAAAAATACAAGGTGTCGCAACAGAAAAAAGCTGGGAAGATGCTGACAAAAGTGGCAGAAGCACCGTGGGAAACCATATGTGTGGATTTCGTGGGACCTCTACCCAGATCAAAGCACGGGAACACCACACTATTAGTAATCGTGGACAAATTCTCAAAGTGGGTAGAACTTGCAGCAATCAGACAGGCTACAGCGGACGCATTCCTACGAGTCTTTAGAGAAAGGGTAATTGCGAGAGTTGGATCACCAAAAACTCTGATCTCGGACAATGGGGTCCAGTTCACAGGAGGAAAAACAAGAAAGGCCATGGAAAAATGGGGGATACGGCAACAGTTGACGGCACCGTACACGCCCCAGGAGAACCCTACCGAGCGAACGAATCGAACAGTTAAAACGATGATCGCACAGTTAGCAGGAGAAGATCAGACCACGTGGGACGAACATTTACCAGAGCTAA
Organism: Drosophila rhopaloa; assembly: GCF_018152115.1. Lineage (NCBI taxonomy): Eukaryota > Metazoa > Arthropoda > Insecta > Diptera > Drosophilidae > Drosophila > Drosophila rhopaloa. Next base: position 676,517 of record NW_025335088.1, read on the forward strand.
TGCTAGCATACAATAGTAGTGTCTCGGAATCTACAAAATATAGTCCTGCACAGCTAGTATTCGGGAAAGAGTTAAGATTACCAAACACGATGTTCGACAGGGTAACAAAAGGATCGGGGTTACAGGAGGAAAGTACAAAACAAAGATGGAACAGGTTAAAAGGCGTACGAAAAGAGGCAACGCAGTATACAGAAGAAGCCGCGGAACAACAAAAACATCACTACAATCTACGGAAAAGGGACTGGAAACCAGATATCGGGGACTTGGTATGGTGCAAGACGCACTATCTGTCAAAAGCGGCAGAAAAATTTAACGCCAAACTAGCACCAAAGTACGACGGCCCCTGGAAGGTAACCAATTTCGTGTCACCAGTGATCATGACAGTGAGAGACCAGAACACCCGAAAAACAAAGAGAGTATACATCGGAAACATCAAACAGTACGTAGGAACAAATACAATACAGAACGAACACGATGCACTATCACCGCATAAAAAGCACAATCTATCATTGAATACCCATAACCAAACATTATACAAATGCCACTACTCCACAGCATTACGTAACAATTTTACGACACCACTCGAATCCATGACGGGGGGAGTGTGACGCTGCGCGCACAATAAATAAGAATAAATGCATGAATTAAATGAATTATACAAATAAGAATAAAAGCATGAAACAAAAGAAGTATTTAATTTCAAATTCAAACCGAGAACGCGCGCGCGCCAACGATCGCGCATATAGGGGCACACTAGACCGAGAGAGAGATGGTCACACTTAGCCCGGCATATCCCACAGACAACGGGCACACTAGATCTCGCCGAGCCCTATATAAGACGGGCCACGGGCCATGGAAAGGCACTTAGCAGCCAACCGTCTAAGGGTGCAGAGGCATCTCCCCAGTGGTGGTAAGCAGCAAAGTCATTTTTTGGTGGACTAGATCATTCGATCAAAGTCCGCTTCTATACATTGTAGTTAGTTCCCGCACTACTTCCTCCCCCTCTAACCTTCCCGTCTTGCATAGCTGAAGGTATCCCTAGGAGACGGCTGATTTTAGGATCACACCTCCTTACAGCACGGTTCACCGGCTGACTTCTCTCTCTTGCGGCTGACCTCAGGGTCCCCAAGCACCATATTACTAGTCAGAAATGTACAGAGATACTCGAGACCACGCCAGGAAGTGCGAGGTATGCATGATGTATAAACCTGCCGGCAGCGGGAAAAATGCTGACCCAGAGAGATGGGCGACGGTATACTCATGAGTCAGTCCACTGCCAAGGTCGAAACATGGAAAGCAAATGATTCTGGCTAAAGGTGGGTACGGGCCGGGCTTTTTTTAATGGTCCGCGGGCTTACACAGGCCCGAAGCGGGCCCGGGCCCTAAAATTAAGATTCGTGCAGGTTTCGCCTTAGCAAAAAGGCCCGGCCCGTAAAAACCCGAAATAGGCCCATAAAAGCCCGAAATAGGCCTGAAAACAATTTTGATTTGCTCTCCGAATTTATAGGAGATCATGAAAATAGTAGCTTTGATGACATAACTAATAAAATAAACCCGAATAATTCCGAAAAAGGGATGTTTGCTGAATTTTTAGACTTAGTTATGTAAAAAAACGAAAAGTTGAGAAAATCGCTATCGACATAGAGCTTGACAAATATTTGGCCTGTCCAGTAGCTTATGGCACACATATTTTAGAATTCTGGAAAAATGCAAGGGACTTATATTACCTTCTCGAATTAGCTCGTACCATTCTGGCTATTCCAGCCAGTTCGTCTACGAGCGGAAGGCATTTTTCAATTCGGGCCATGTTTTAAATGAAAAACGTCTGTCCGTCCGTCCGTTTCTACGCAAACTAGTCCCTAGTTTTAAAGCTATCTGCTTGAAGCTTTCCTCTTGACAAATTCTTCATTTTTTTATTTTTTATGCAAAACAGCAAAAACACGTGAGATTTTGTATGTTTTTAGTTAAATTCTTTCATAAAGAACTTTAAAATAGAAGCTTCTCAAAAACAAACGGTAAAATTTGGTAATTAAGCTTTCAATTGAATCAGCTGTGCAACTTTTGTTAAAAAATTCAAATTGAGCATAACAGAGTACATGCGAGTTTATTTTGTTTTTTATTTCTTATGGAAACCAATTAGTTTATTTTGTTATCTTTTGTATAAGGATTTGTTTATAAATATACAAAGAAAAAACACAAAAAATTTGGATTCATTTACCTAACTATTAACTTTTTTATGCGGACCCAAAGTCAATAGTTGCAAACATGTACTCAGACTTGCACGCCACTGTATGTAAGTCGGAACGAGCCGGATCGGGCGACGATATCATATAGCTCCCATAGGAACAATCGGAAAAGAGAATTCCAAAAAAATTATTTGATTTGGTAATAATTAAGTATAATGGTAATTCCATTTTTCCAATTTTAATTAAATTTAAATCGGACAACAATATCATATAGCTGCTATAGAAACGATACATTGTTTTTAGTAATATAGGCATCAGAATTCTGCAACGAGTCAAACGTTTTTGGGTACACCCATTGACTCCTATCTGGTATGATTCAATTACTTTGCTTGATCCAAAAAGTATGAGCGGTGAGCGAACGTTGTGAGTGAACATTTCTGTTGCATCAAACGATCAAAGCTTATCAATTAGGGATGTCGGAAATATATCAAAATATCAATATATCGATATTTTTCCTCGATATTGATATTTTTTGAGAGGATATTTCCGATATTTTATGTTTGGTCACTCTTAAAGCCTAGTACTCAAATCGACAAACGAGTATGCTAGCGTAAAGCCTAGTACTCAGATCGACAAACGAGTACGCTACCGCAAAAACTTTAATCTTTCCAGTGTGACCAGCATATCGAGAGTTCTTCAGAATTAAGCGTGCTACGGTCGTACTGTCAATCAGCTGAGTTTGTTGACAAGCAGTTAAAATTCAAATATCGTATTTGAGGGAAAGAGCCTTTAAAAGATATTATCAACTACCTTGGCAAAACAATTCTGCCGCTGTACAAAGAAATTAAAACAAAAAAAAATTTAAATTTAACAGATGTTTTTTTTTAATTTACTGATAATTATTTGCTAATTTAAAGTTCCTAGCTGCACTTTTATTGTGTTTTTCGTAAATTTTTGATCTAAGAATTATTTGGCTCTGAGAAGAGGCACCCCAGATAGTATTAATGCTGTTTTGTCCTCACATGTAAACTCCTGCAATCGACTTTTGTGAGTTTTTTGAGTTTTTCCCTCCATTTCTTATAATGTTCAGTGAGAAGCGCACGCCAAAAGATTAAATTTTTTAATCTTTTCGCTAGGGTTCACCCAAAGTTCATTTCCGCAGACTGGCAACGCTATGGAATTTTCTGGTATTTTTCGTCGATCAGGGGACCGACGTGAAAAAAAGGCCCGACGAAAAGTGAACGCCAGCTGTTTGCCTCTCGCTCTCTCTCATGACTGGCGTACGGTTTTCGTCGATCTGGATACTAGGCTAAAAAGGCCCGACGAAAATGGAACGCCAGCTGTTTGCCTCTCGAACTCTCTCATGACTGGCGTACGGTTTTCGTCGATCTGGATACTAGGCTTTACCGCTGAGGGCATCCAAACAAAAGATACCATTCTAAAAATATCAGAAAAGCGATTGAGTGGTTTGCTGGAGAGTTGCTTGAGAGTGGGTATAATATTTGTTTTTTTAAGATCAATGATTTCTATTCACTTTTTAAATAAAAAATAGTCTATTGCTCTAATTGCTCTTATTTGCAGTTCATGGTTGATTATACATATTCTTAGGCCTATAAAAGACCCAACAGGAAACCTTTATTGAAATTTAGCTGAACATTAAAAAATATCAAAAATACTCGATATATCGATATTTTTTTACGATATTTTTTAATATCATCGAGTGATATTTTTTAAACAGCAAATATCATCAATACGATATTTTTTCAAAATCCAACAACCCTATTATCAATGACCGTGTGTGATCGTTCTCAACCGCAGGCATGATCGTTTGTGAGTGCAACATTTCTCATACATGATTGTTGTGATCAAGATGCTCGGTCAAGATTTACCGTGCTTAATGCTCAGTGTTATAATAGTTACTTAAACCGTTGTAAGGTCCAGTTCTCTCAGGACCCGAAACAGTTTTATAATTTTGTTAACACCAAGCGTAAATCTTATTCTTTTCCTTCCTCGCTGTCGTTCGAAAACATGACGGCAACCACAGATCAGGCAATAGCCGATTTATTTGCCCAATTTTTTCAAACGACTTACTCTACTTTAGATTATTCATCACAGCCTTATTCTTACATCATGTCCAAGTCAAACCTCATATTCTGTCCCACTTTAACAGAAAGCTCTCTTCTTTTGGATCTTCTTCGTATTAAGCCTGTTTATTCGCCAGGGCCCGATGGTATTCCTGGGTGCGTGCTTAGGTATTGCGCTAAGGCCCTGTGCAAACCTCTTCACAAGTTTTTTACCTTATCTCTAGAAACCTCCCAATTCCCAAATATTTGGAAGGAATCATTTGTTATTCCTCTTCTCAAAAAAGGTAACAAGTTAGAAGCCAGTAACTACAGAGGTATTTATAAGTTGTCAGCTATTCCTAAGCTTTTTGAAAAAATTATTACTCCTCATTTGCAGCACCTTTGCAGATCAATCATTTCTCCGTGTCAACACGAATTTATAAAACGTAGATCCACAATCACAAACCTTCTAGAGCTCACTTCATTTGTGATAAAAGGCTTCAATAGTAGTTTTCAAACAGACGTCATTTACACTGACTTTAGTAAAGCATTTGACTCTGTAAATCACTTACTTCTCATTCAAAAACTTGACCTTTTAGGTTTTCCAGTTGATCTGCTTAAATGGATTTCAAGTTATCTAAATGGCAGGTCACAAAGGGTCCTTTTTAAAAATTCAATTTCTGAAATTCTCCGTGTTACCTCCGGTGTCCCACAAGGGAGCCATCTGGGTCCGTTACTTTTTACATTATTTATTAACGATGTCGGAAATATATCAAAATATCAATATATCGATATTTTTCCTCGATATTGATATTTTTTGAGAGGATATTTCCGATATTTTATGTTTGGTCACTCTTAAAGCCTAGTACTCAAATCGACAAACGAGTATGCTAGCGTAAAGCCTAGTACTCAGATCGACAAACGAGTACGCTACCGCAAAAACTTTAATCTTTCCAGTGTGACCAGCATATCGAGAGTTCTTCAGAATTAAGCGTGCTACGGTCGTACTGTCAATCAGCTGAGTTTGTTGACAAGCAGTTAAAATTCAAATATCGTATTTGAGGGAAAGAGCCTTTAAAAGATATTATCAACTACCTTGGCAAAACAATTCTGCCGCTGTACAAAGAAATTAAAACAAAAAAAAATTTAAATTTAACAGATGTTTTTTTTTAATTTACTGATAATTATTTGCTAATTTAAAGTTCCTAGCTGCACTTTTATTGTGTTTTTTCGTAAATTTTTGATCTAAGAATTATTTGGCTCTGAGAAGAGGCACCCCAGATAGTATTAATGTTATTTTGTCCTCACATGTAAACTCCTGCAATCGACTTTTGCGAGTTTTTTAAGTTTTCCCTCCATTTCTTATAATGTTCAGTGAGAAGCGCACGACAAAAGATTAAATTTTTTAATCTTTTCGCTAGGGTTCACCCAAAGTTCATTTCCGCAGACTGGCAAAGCTATGCAATTTTCTGGTTCTTTTTCGTCGATCTGAGTACCGACGTGAAAAAAGGCCCGACGAAAAGTGAACGCCAGCTGTTTGCCTCTCGCTCTCTCTCATGACTGGCGGACAGTTTTTGTCGATCTGGATACTAGGCTAAAAAGGCCCGACGAAAATGGAACGCCAGCTGTTTGCCTCTCGAACTCTCTCATGACTGGCGTACGGTTTTCGTCGATCTGGATACTAGGCTTTACCGCTGAGGGCATCCAAACAAAAGATACCATTCTAAAAATATCAGAAAAGCGATTGAGTGGTTTGCTGGAGAGTTGCTTGAGAGTGGGTATAATATTTGTTTTTTTAAGATCAATGATTTCTATTCACTTTTTAAATAAAAAATAGTCTATTGCTCTAATTGCTCTTATTTGCAGTTCATGGTTGATTATACATATTCTTAGGCCTATAAAAGACCCAACAGGAAACCTTTATTGAAATTTAGCTGAACATTAAAAAATATCAAAAATACTCGATATATCGATATTTTTTTACGATATTTTTTAATATCATCGAGTGATATTTTTTAAACAGCAAATATCATCAATACGATATTTTTTCAAAATCCAACAACCCTATTATCAATGACCGTGTGTGATCGTTCTCAACCGCAGGCATGATCGTTTGTGAGTGCAACATTTCTCATACATGATTGTTGTGATCAAGATGCTCGGTCAAGATTTACCGTGCTTAATGCTCAGTGTTATAATAGTTACTTAAACCGTTGTAAGGTCCAGTTCTCTCAGGACCCGAAACAGTTTTATAATTTTGTTAACACCAAGCGTAAATCTTATTCTTTTCCTTCCTCGCTGTCGTTCGAAAACATGACGGCAACCACAGATCAGGCAATAGCCGATTTATTTGCCCAATTTTTTCAAACGACTTACTCTACTTTAGATTATTCATCACAGCCTTATTCTTACATCATGTCCAAGTCAAACCTCATATTCTGTCCCACTTTAACAGAAAGCTCTCTTCTTTTGGATCTTCTTCGTATTAAGCCTGTTTATTCGCCAGGGCCCGATGGTATTCCTGGGTGCGTGCTTAGGTATTGCGCTAAGGCCCTGTGCAAACCTCTTCACAAGTTTTTTACCTTATCTCTAGAAACCTCCCAATTCCCAAATATTTGGAAGGAATCATTTGTTATTCCTCTTCTCAAAAAAGGTAACAAGTTAGAAGCCAGTAACTACAGAGGTATTTATAAGTTGTCAGCTATTCCTAAGCTTTTTGAAAAAATTATTACTCCTCATTTGCAGCACCTTTGCAGATCAATCATTTCTCCGTGTCAACACGAATTTATAAAACGTAGATCCACAATCACAAACCTTCTAGAGCTCACTTCATTTGTGATAAAAGGCTTCAATAGTAGTTTTCAAACAGACGTCATTTACACTGACTTTAGTAAAGCATTTGACTCTGTAAATCACTTACTTCTCATTCAAAAACTTGACCTTTTAGGTTTTCCAGTTGATCTGCTTAAATGGATTTCAAGTTATCTAAATGGCAGGTCACAAAGGGTCCTTTTTAAAAATTCAATTTCTGAAATTCTCCGTGTTACCTCCGGTGTCCCACAAGGGAGCCATCTGGGTCCGTTACTTTTTACATTATTTATTAACGATGTCGGAAATATATCAAAATATCAATATATCGATATTTTTCCTCGATATTGATATTTTTTGAGAGGATATTTCCGATATTTTATGTTTGGTCACTCTTAAAGCCTAGTACTCAAATCGACAAACGAGTATGCTAGCGTAAAGCCTAGTACTCAGATCGACAAACGAGTACGCTACCGCAAAAACTTTAATCTTTCCAGTGTGACCAGCATATCGAGAGTTCTTCAGAATTAAGCGTGCTACGGTCGTACTGTCAATCAGCTGAGTTTGTTGACAAGCAGTTAAAATTCAAATATCGTATTTGAGGGAAAGAGCCTTTAAAAGATATTATCAACTACCTTGGCAAAACAATTCTGCCGCTGTACAAAGAAATTAAAACAAAAAAAAATTTAAATTTAACAGATGTTTTTTTTTAATTTACTGATAATTATTTGCTAATTTAAAGTTCCTAGCTGCACTTTTATTGTGTTTTTTCGTAAATTTTTGATCTAAGAATTATTTGGCTCTGAGAAGAGGCACCCCAGATAGTATTAATGCTGTTTTGTCCTCACATGTAAACTCCTGCAATCGACTTTTGTGAGTTTTTTGAGTTTTTCCCTCCATTTCTTATAATGTTCAGTGAGAAGCGCACGCCAAAAGATTAAATTTTTTAATCTTTTCGCTAGGGTTCACCCAAAGTTCATTTCCGCAGACTGGCAACGCTATGGAATTTTCTGGTATTTTTCGTCGATCAGGGGACCGACGTGAAAAAAAGGCCCGACGAAAAGTGAACGCCAGCTGTTTGCCTCTCGCTCTCTCTCATGACTGGCGTACGGTTTTCGTCGATCTGGATACTAGGCTAAAAAGGCCCGACGAAAATGGAACGCCAGCTGTTTGCCTCTCGAACTCTCTCATGACTGGCGTACGGTTTTCGTCGATCTGGATACTAGGCTTTACCGCTGAGGGCATCCAAACAAAAGATACCATTCTAAAAATATCAGAAAAGCGATTGAGTGGTTTGCTGGAGAGTTGCTTGAGAGTGGGTATAATATTTTTTTTTTTAAGATCAATGATTTCTATTCACTTTTTAAATAAAAAATAGTCTATTGCTCTAATTGCTCTTATTTGCAGTTCATGGTTGATTATACATATTCTTAGGCCTATAAAAGACCCAACAGGAAACCTTTATTGAAATTTAGCTGAACATTAAAAAATATCAAAAATACTCGATATATCGATATTTTTTTACGATATTTTTTAATATCATCGAGTGATATTTTTTAAACAGCAAATATCATCAATACGATATTTTTTCAAAATCCAACAACCCTATTATCAATGACCGTGTGTGATCGTTCTCAACCGCAGGCATGATCGTTTGTGAGTGCAACATTTCTCATACATGATTGTTGTGATCAAGATGCTCGGTCAAGATTTACCGTGCTTAATGCTCAGTGTTATAATAGTTACTTAAACCGTTGTAAGGTCCAGTTCTCTCAGGACCCGAAACAGTTTTATAATTTTGTTAACACCAAGCGTAAATCTTATTCTTTTCCTTCCTCGCTGTCGTTCGAAAACATGACGGCAACCACAGATCAGGCAATAGCCGATTTATTTGCCCAATTTTTTCAAACGACTTACTCTACTTTAGATTATTCATCACAGCCTTATTCTTACATCATGTCCAAGTCAAACCTCATATTCTGTCCCACTTTAACAGAAAGCTCTCTTCTTTTGGATCTTCTTCGTATTAAGCCTGTTTATTCGCCAGGGCCCGATGGTATTCCTGGGTGCGTGCTTAGGTATTGCGCTAAGGCCCTGTGCAAACCTCTTCACAAGTTTTTTACCTTATCTCTAGAAACCTCCCAATTCCCAAATATTTGGAAGGAATCATTTGTTATTCCTCTTCTCAAAAAAGGTAACAAGTTAGAAGCCAGTAACTACAGAGGTATTTATAAGTTGTCAGCTATTCCTAAGCTTTTTGAAAAAATTATTACTCCTCATTTGCAGCACCTTTGCAGATCAATCATTTCTCCGTGTCAACACGAATTTATAAAACGTAGATCCACAATCACAAACCTTCTAGAGCTCACTTCATTTGTGATAAAAGGCTTCAATAGTAGTTTTCAAACAGACGTCATTTACACTGACTTTAGTAAAGCATTTGACTCTGTAAATCACTTACTTCTCATTCAAAAACTTGACCTTTTAGGTTTTCCAGTTGATCTGCTTAAATGGATTTCAAGTTATCTAAATGGCAGGTCACAAAGGGTCCTTTTTAAAAATTCAATTTCTGAAATTCTCCGTGTTACCTCCGGTGTCCCACAAGGGAGCCATCTGGGTCCGTTACTTTTTACATTATTTATTAACGATCTTCCATCGTTCTCGCGTACTTATGTACGCAGATGATGTTAAGTTGTGCCTGCAGTATAAGGACATTTCCTGCCATTTAGACTTGCAATCCGATCTAGATAATTATCAAAACTGGTGCCGAGATAATTTACTAAATTTAAACGGTTCCAAGTGCAAGCTGATGACTTTTTATCGGGCGAATCCGATATACGCGACTTACACGTTAAGTGGCAGCTCTTTGGATAGAATAACTCTTGTAAACGATTTTGGCGTTCTCTTGGACCCTAATCTAAAATTTTCTAATTACATTTCGTCCATGGTTAATCAAGCCAGAGGAGTGCTTGGATTTATTAAAAGGTGGTCAAAAGAATTCGATGATCCTTATTTGACTAAAACTTTATTTATTTCGCTAGTCCGTCCGATTCTGGAGTATGGGTCTCCCGTCTGGAGCCCACAACACGGAATACATATTGGTCGTATTGAATCTGTACAAAAAAACTTCCTTCTTTTTGCTTTACGGCGCCTAAACTGGGATGCAAATCTTATCTTACCTTCTTATTCTAGTAGACTTCTTTTGATAAACTTACCAACCCTAGCCAACCGTAGAACGATGCTTGGTACTATCTTTATTTATAACCTTATACATGGTGATATTGACTGCCCCGACTTGTTAAGTCGGCTAAACTTTTCTGTGCCAAGTAGATTAACTAGAAATTATATTCCCCTAATTTTAAATCATTGTAGATCTAACTATGCCTTGCATGAGCCTTTCAGAGTATTATGTTCTGACTATAATAGACTTTTTCCTGTAATATCAAATCGTGACTCTCTGCCGCTCCTAAAACGATTGATACTTGCTTCATTGGCACAAGATTGATCTAACTATTACTTTTTTCCCAGGACCTTTACCTTTATTTTCCTATCTCGCGTCTATCTTATCGCGAATCGTGCCGTACGATACACGGCTGCGCCCCTCGGTCGGTTGGGCGGGTAAGTGGGCCGTGGGACTCCGCGCAAAAAAAAAAAAAATAAATAAAAAATATTTGGGTTCGCTTGTGTTCAGATGGTTTACATGAGTGTTTTTTTCGTACGCTACTTTTCGTCTGAGATCGGTTTGATCGACTTTGGATCGTGCCACTTTTTGAGTTTTGTGGCACGTTTTGTTTGACTTTTTCGCCGGCACGCATTAGATTGTAAAGTTTGTAAAAAATGGACATGAAAAGTGTTGCTAAGCAAATTACACATGGCACATACACACTATCTGCCAAACGTAAAGGACGCAGTTTAATTTGGAATGTCTTGGCACAAATTGTAAAGCCAGACAACACTATATTGACCGGATTCGTATTCTGCCGCACTTGCTCCAAGGTTCTAAAGTACACCGCAAGCCAAACATCTAATTTAAACAGACATAGCTGCTGCAAATTAACTAAGCAGACATCACCTTTAAAATGTTTCTTCGCTTTGGACAAGTCTGAGGCCATAGAAAAATGTACATCGTGGATAACCATTTACAGCTGTGCGTAGATCTGGCTTTCTTAAGCTAGTACAATTTTTATTACCGGATCCTTCTACAATTTCTCGAAAGGTCAAAAAGTGCGTCACAGCGAAAAAACAAAATATTAAAGAGGAAATAATTAACATTGTAAGCAGCGGTGGAGCCTCAGCTACAATCGACATGTGGACCGACAACTACGTAAAAAGGAATTTTCTAGGCGTTACATTTCATTACCAAAAGGAGTTTTAATTTTTCGATATTGTTTTGGGCATAAAATCAATGGATTTCCAAAGATCCACAGGTGACAATGTCTTGCGAAAACTTAAAAGCCTGTTAATGGAATTTAATGTTCAAAGTATTGATAATATTAAGTTCATTACTGATAGAGGCTCCAATATGGTCAAAGCTTTGGAACAAAATATTCGCCTAAACTGTAGCAGCCACTTATTCTCGAATGTGTTAGACAAATCTTTTTATGGCACCAAAGAGCTAACAGGTATCTTAGAATCGTGCAAAAAGGTGGTTAAATATTTTAAGAAAGCGAATTTACAGCATCTTTTACCTACTTCGTTAAAAACCGACAAGGTGGAACTCGCACTATAGAATGCTTAAATCTATAATCTAAAATTGGGGTGAAATAAACAGCGTCTTAAAAAATAATGATCACAGTCAGCTTTTGCTGCCTATAGATATAAACACCACTACAGCTTTGGTGGAAATGTGTGAGAATTTTGAAATCATTTTTAAGAAACTTCAACTTTGTAGTTCCCCATCTTTGTGTTATGTCCTTTCATCTATTTTAAAAATTCAAAGCCTTTGTGCGCCAAATTCTGAAGATGTCATATCAATTTCGATATAAAAGGAGATTATCCTTGTTAACATTGATAAAATATAGGTTCCCAATTTATGTTTGTGGCATAAAGCTGCATATTTCTTATTTCCACCAGCTTTAAATATGCAACCAGATGACATCGCCGAAATTAAAAGATTCTGTGTTTCGCGCATGATAGACAATTCATATACTGCGTTGCTTACAGAAACTGGGTCTTTGTGTCAATCCACACCTTCACTTGCTTCGACATCAAATTTTTCTTTTGATGCTATCGGCAGTGAGATAACTGATTTAAATTCGACTATACAAGCTGCAGCACCTGATAAAAACAACGACGCTTTCTTTTTTCCAAATTTAATAAAACAATCAAACTTAAAAATCCAAGAAACGCCCGAGGACGAACTTGAAAAGTATTGCAAGGAATTCGTTGAAATAGACTACAAATTTAGTTTAATTGAATGGTGGCAAAGTAAAAAAAAAAATACTCCTTGTTTTCAAAACTAGCGATCCAGATACATTCAATGCCAGCTCATTGGCTGGAAACATTATCACAGAAAAACGAAACCGATTGGAGCCAGGATCAGTTGACAGTTTGTTTTGAAAGTTTGATTTATTCGAAGTTCAATTTGAGACTGATTTTATTCATTTAAAAATTCCCTGATCTAAGCTGTGGGTTGGGGCAGCGACGTCGACGTGGCCTAGTTCTGGTGGAGCGGCTGAAACTGCAAGGTTTACAGAATCGGCATTTTGGTATTGCGCTGTGGCTGTTAACCGGATGCGTGTGTTTATGTTATTGAACTTGGGGGTTCTTGGTGTGTTTATATTGAAATGTTGCAATGTTGCCATCGACAATGTTGCAATATTTCTCGGAAGAAATGTAGAAATATTTCCGTGATTAACTCTCCCTCCTTAAAAGCCTGCTTGTCCTCAAGAGCTGTTAGAAATAGGGAATATTATTAATTTCTGGTATTATTTTTTTTAGGCATTGATATAATATTAGTTTTGTTGTTTAAAATTTGTGGAGGCGGTAGGATTACTTTTCTTTTCTGTAAATACAGTTTTTTAATACGATCAAAGCAAGAAATATGGCGCAAATAAATGTAACTGTGGTTATTCGGTTTATTGTAGAATCATTCTGTAAGGTTTGTAAGTGCTTTCTATTTTTGATATGTAGAGCTTCCAATGCTTCTAATGACAGAATTTGAATGCGTTGTGCTTGCAATGGGGTAATTTGAATTCGTGGGATTTCGGGTTTCATTATTACTTTTTCTTTGTTTGTAAAATTTTTTCCATTTATATTTATAGTTTCGTTTAAAAATGTAACCATGAAGAAAGTTCCTCTGAGTTGATGTGAAATATTGTTTGAAATTAGGCTGCCGTTAAAGTCATTTAAGAGTAGTATGCCATCGTCTATTTCCTCTATTGTTTCAATGTGGTCCGAGTTACTATAATCACACAGCGATTCCTTTCCCTGAGCTAGTTTTGAAATACATTTTGAATTACTTAAATTAACAATTTTTCATTTTTTACAAATTTTAACATAGTTTGAAGTTTTACAATCATGGGGTAGGCCTAGTATTACATTGTTTGATATAAAAAGTTCATTAGTTTCTAAATGTATTATTAATTGGTTTCTGATGACAGGCTTTAAAAGAAGATTTTCATAGTTAGTTGGTTCGAGTTCAGGTATTTTTATTAAGTAAATTATGGTTGTTTTATTATGTAAGACAGACACATCAACAAATTCCAGTGTTTCCTCAATTGAAAACGAGGTAATGTTATTTTTTTAAGATATTTTATTTATTTCGTTAAGTTCAGGTTCCTTTAATAAAAGAGTATTAATTACGTTAATTTTAGCCCATTGTATTGCAAATTTAATGTTTCCTATTTCTTCTTTCATAAGACTAACTTGCGTTTGCAAGCTCGACGCAATATCATTATTAAAAAATCTGTCTTTTTGAATTGAATTTGCTAGCATATTAGAAGTGGTTGTTAAATTATTTATTCTGTCTTGAAGCTGATTATTGATAATAATTTGGTCGTTGTTATTTTTAATAAAATTATTGATGTTACTTTCTATTATAACTAAATCTTCGTGATCTGGGTTACCTGCGATATATTTCCAAGCTGAGCCAATCATATTTATTGACCTAGCTTGACGGCTTTTTGTTGTTAAGGTAAGTGTGCTTAGAGCAGAAAGTGATTGAATTATTTCGTGTGTCAGAGTGTGATAATGTAAACTATTTTGTAATCTGTTTATTGTGTGTTCTCTTATTTGTAATAGTTCCGTTTCAATCTGTTTTAAATTTATGACATGAATTAATTTTATTGTTGATATCTGTAATTTTCCTATACCCTTATGAATTGTTATGGTATGTGCATCGGTATAATTTGTTATGTCGGTGGTCGCGATTGCCATTGGTATCAGCGTTATTAAAAACAACATCCTGTAATTACAAAAATGTCTCATTAAACAACGGTATTGTAGGGTTATGGGCCGATCACTCACGAACGGACTGATAACCCCAAGCGGACAACAGCTGTAAACGTTATAGGTAATCTTATTTATTATATTTTTTTTTTTTTTTAAGTTTTTTAGTTTCGGACTGACGTGGACAAAAATTTTCTAAGGAGTTTTCGGACTTAGTTACCTTTAATATTACTTTTATGAACTACCCTTCATGCTTCTGTTAAAATAGTTGTATTCCCGTTTTCTTTGACAATTTTTGCAAATTGCTTTTGTTTAAGTTTTTCTATGTTATCCTGCCTGCTTTTTTCATATTGTTCTGGGTCGGTATTAATATTTCTGCCAAAAAAATTTCTAATGGTCTTTTCTTCGTTACTGAATGTATTGTGTAATTGTATTCGTAAATGGTTCTGTCTAATAATTCTTCAAAGGTGTTGTATATTTGTTTGGTTTTAAGGCATCTCATTATTTCCGAAAGGGTCGAATGAAATCGTTCAATCTGTCCGTTAACTGAACTTTTGTAGGGAGGAGCTTTAAAAATGGTTATATTTAATTGATTATGCTGAATTAAAAGCTTTTTCATTATCCATTACTATAAATTTGGGTACTCCATAGTAGAATATTATTTCGTGTAACTGTTTTTTAATGTCTTCAGTGGATTTGGATTTTATAATTTTTGCCTGTGCTAATTTGGAAAATTTATCTATTGCGGTCAATACTAATTTCTTTTCTGTTGAAAAGATATCAATGTGGATTATGTGTCCAGGGTATTCAGGAATTGGGGTTTCTTTAATTTCTGGATTGGGGGGATATCTATCATATTTGCCTTCTTTACATACCCTGCATTGTTTGACTAATGTTGTTATTATACCCTTGCAGAGGGTATTATAATTTTGGTCAAAAGTGTGCAACGCAGTGAAGGAGGCATCTCCGACCCTATAAAGTATATATATTCTTGATCAGGATCACCTCCTGAGTTGATATAGCCATGTCCGTCTGTCCGTCTGTCTGTCCGTCTGTCTGTTTCTACGCGAACTAGTCTATCAGTTTTAAAGATATCGAATTGAAACTTTGCACACACCCTTCTTTCCTTTGCACGCAGTATATAAGTCAGAACGGCCGGGATCGGCCAACTATATCCTATAGCTGCCATATAACTGATTGATCGGAAATGCCATAACTTTGGTGTTTGTAAAGTTAGGAAGTTGGAATTTTCTATGGGTCTTATATTTGGCCAATCAATCTGACCTACCAAATTTCATAAGGATCGGCCGACTATATCCTATAGCCGCCATATAACTGATTAATCCGAAATGCCATAACTTTGGTGTTTGTTAAGTTAGGAAGTTGGGATTTTCTATGGGTTTTATTTTTGGCCATTCAATCCGACCTACCAAATTTCATAAGGATCGGCCGACTATATCCTATAGCTGCCATATAACTGAACGATTGGAAATGCCATAACTTTGGTGTTTTTAAAGTTAGGAAGTTGGGATTTTTTATGAGTATTAAGAATGCATCATATGAATAATTTTGGAGAATATAATTTACAGAGTATTCTGCAAGGGTATATCAACTTCGGCTCCGCCCGAAGTTAGCTTTCCTTTCTTGTTTTTTGTTTCATTTTGGGGAAATAATATTTTTCTGCAAGTTGGTTTTTGTTTTCTTCTGCGTTTCTATGTGCTCTGTTATGTGTTTCTAATATTAATTCTTCCTGCTTAGTTTCTTCTGTCAAATCTTCTACTTTATTTTGTGTGAATCTGATTTTAATGGATCCGAAATGTTCCGGATAAATTCGCTGTATCTCTCCCATTATCTCTTCTGATGTCAAAATTCCATTTAGGATTGACGGACTTAAATGTTTTTTAATATTTCAATAAGATCAATATTCTGAAAGTCTGATCGAGTTATAACGTGTCTATGAAAGGTGGGGAACGGAATAGTAAATTTGTAGTCGGGGGGGTTTTCTTTGTAAATAAATATCTGATTCTTAAAGGCATTTATTGGTACTTCGACGCTGGGGATAAGGTTATGACCAGAGCTCTGCGCGCTGTGTTGTGTTGCTGTTAATGAGTTAATTTGGTTGCATATGGGGATCCTAGACAAAGCATCGGCCGCTATGTTTTCCTTTCCGGGTTTATAAAGTAATTCTTTATTATATTCGTCAAGATATGATTTCCATCTCTTGATCGCTATCCCTCCCTTCCAATTACAATCGTGTGTAAGTGGTTCGTGGACAGTATAGATTTTAACCTTGGTTCCACCGTAGAGATATCCTCTAAGTGTTTTTACTGCCCATGAAATGGCTAATATTTCTTTCTTTGCCGTTTCGTAGTTTTCTTCGGTTTGAGATAAAGTTCTAGATATGAAAGCTATAGGTCTGTCTTTTTGTGAAAGTACTGCTCCAATTGCGTGATCGGAGGCGTCTGTTGTCAACATAAAATCCTCGTTAAAATTTGGATATTGTAATATTACGTCTTCTGAAATTAGGGTGCTTTTTAATTTATTAAAGGCCTGAATGGCTTCATTGTTGAAGTGAATAGATTTCTTCGATGAAGCTTTCTTCGAAATTCTCCCATCCTCGCCTCTAAGTAATGTGGTGAGTGGTTTTGCTAGTGCAGCGTAATGTTTTTGGGAATGGGGTAGTTAGCGATGGCCTCTACCTTTGTTGGATTAGTTTCTATTCCCTTAAATTACAAATCCTAAAAATTCAACTTTATTTTTGAAAAATTCGCATTTATCCAATTGGCATTTTATGTTAGCATTATTTAAGGTTTCAAATATTGTATCTAAATTTTTTGAATGAGATTGTGCGTCTGGACTGAAGACAATTATGTCATCGATATAAATATAACAGATTTTCCCTATGTCTTCCCTAAGAATGTCGTCTAGGGCACGCTGAAAAATAGATGGTGCGTTTTTCAGTCCAAATGGAAGTCTTGTGAACTCAAATTTTCCGTTATTCACGGAGAAGGCTGTCTTTTCTATATGGCTTTCTTTTAAAAGAATTTGATGGAACCCACTTTTGAGATCTAACACATTTATTATTTCCCAGTTGTGCAAGAACTGCATTTATGTCTGGTATCGGGTATCTGTCTGCTATTGTAACACTATTTAATTTTCTGTAATCTATTACCATTCTATATTTCTTTACATTTAAGGCATCTAATTTTTTTGGTACAATCCACACTGGTGAATTGTAAGGCGATCTAGAGGGTCGTATTATATTGGTGCCTAAAAGTTCTTTTATTTGTCGGTCAATTTCGTCTTTGAGTGCCATTGGATATTGATAGAATTTCGAGTAGACTGGTATGTCAGTGTTTGTACGTATCTCAGCTTTCACGTTTGTTGTGTAAGTCAATTTTTCGTTTGGTTCGGCAAAAAGATTCGGATATTTCTGAATAAGTTGGTTAAGATCTGATTTTTGTGTCCCAGTAAGATGATCTGTCCGAGGAATAATTAAATTTACAGCTTTGAATTTTTTTTCTTTAATATTAAAAATTTAATTATTGTATTAGGGTCGTTAAATAAATTGGCTGATTTGTGATGTGTAATTTTAATACTTCCGCCAACCGAGATGGCGTCAAACGGGGATTTATTTTCTATAGGATTTTTTACGAATTTTGGCAAGATGTAATTATTGTTTGAACCGGTATCAATTAATATTTTTAAAATTTCTCCACTCTTCAGTTTGCATTCAAAATATGGCAATGAGGAGTTTGTTAGTCTATAAATTAAGGGAGGTATAATCATATTGGTATTCTTGGTCGGCTTGGTTTATGGATTCAGAATATTCTGTTTGGGATTCGGGATATTCAGATTGTGATTCGTCCTGTGATTTTATGGTTTCGTTATATTCGTTAAGGGAAGGTGTTTCATCTTCCACTTCTGAAGAAGTGTAAGGAGCTGCTTGAATATTAAAATTTCTGGATTTTTTTACGGCTTCGTTTAGAGGCATTGGTGGTCTTTTACCAGCTTCGAAACGTATGGGTTTGTTCATATAATTGATTATTTTGATTGCATGGTCCTGTCGATGTCCATGGGTTCTGGTCGTGGTTGTGGCTTTACAGCCAAAGGTCGAGTCGGAGGAAAGTTTCCTGAAGGTCGAACTGCAGTATATTGTGGGACTGGTGGAATTTGATTGTTATTGTAGAACTGGGGTCGTGGTTGATTAAACATATTATTATTTTGTCTAGGTGGAACTAGAGGATTTTGATACTGGTTATTAATGGGGAATGACCACTGTGGCCTGCTTGGCTGTGGTCTGGTTGGTTGTGAATGTGGTTAGTTTTGGGAAGGCACGTTTATAAATCCGGATTGTTGCCCTCTATTAACTGCATGGTTTGCACGGAACGCTTGGTTCTCTAACTTTAAACAAAGATGTTAAGCTGAAGGAAGATCGGTTGGTTCCTTCATACCGAGAAGACGAGATAAATCTCCGCGAAGTCCGCGCACAAAAGTGTCTAAGGCTTTGTCCCTAGATATTTGTCCCTGACATAGAGTTGTCATTTGGTATTCAAGAGTGCTTAAATCCCGCTTATCTGCGTAGTGCAAAATTAGACATTTAGAAATGGCATTCCAGTTGAGTGGAGTATTATAAGATTCTAACGCAGTGTCTGCGTTTCCCGTGATTTTATTACGTATGGTATGTAGAATCCCAAAATACTTAGATGTGCCTACAGTGTGTTCATATGTTTCAAGAACTCTATCCACACCCTTTTTCCAAGAACTGAATTCTGTTGGGTTGCCAGAAAATTCCCGTAAGCTTTTTACGATGTCTGGTACCCTATCCAAACTTTCGAGGTTAGCTCGATTTTCATAGGAAATTTCCTGATTTGGAATCTGTGCAAAATCGAATCCTGTGTTTTGAGCTTGTTGTAATAGGACCGGTAATTGTTCAGCAATTATTTGTCTGACTGCTTCTTGTAACTCTAATGCTGCCATATTGTCTCTGTGTTCCTGATGTAATTCCTGTCTATGAATTTGTCTTTGATTTTGAACTATTTTAGCTTGATGTTGTTCTACCTGATTTAAATTATTATTTTGAAGTTGTTTTGGCTGATGTTGAGGTTGTTCTTGAGGTTGTAAATCAATGACGGGTGGTCGTATAAGATTATGCCGATTGGCCATAGGAGATTTTTTTCATGGGTCTGTCTTACGATAAAAATGATTGTTAAGTATAATTCATATAAATATTAAGTTTCAAAATTAATTATTATTTTTTTTTTTAAATGATAAGGAATGAATGTTTCATTTGCTTAAATTAATTTTGTGAATTTAATTCGAATTTTAATTAAATAGTAGGATAATAAATTTCCAGGATAATAAAAACCCAAAAAATAAGTTTTAAACGTTTGATTTATTCGGAGTTCAATTTGAGACTGATCTAAGCTGTGGGTTGGGGCAGCGACGTCGACGTCGCGGAAGAGACCGCGGCGGTGGCCTAGTTCTGGTGGAGCGGCTGAAACTGCAAGGTTTGCAGAATCGGCATTTTGGTACTGCGCTGTGGCTGCTGACCGGATGCGTGTGTTTATGTTATTGAACTTGGGGGTTCTTGGTGTGTTTATGTTATTGAACTTTCGGGCTCTTGACCGTTGTATTGAAATGTTGCAATGTTGCCATCGACAATGTTGCAATATTTCTCGGAAAAAATGTAGAAATATTTCTGTGATTAACTTACATATGAAAACAAGAAAAAACTCGAGTATTTTAGTCTTACTCACAATCAACTCATTCACATCCTTCACTAAATCGAATCGATCACGATCTGTTCGAGATGATTGCGGGTTCGGCAACGTTCATTTCATGGACTCGAACACGAACATGATGCACGAGCATGATTATTCTCCGAATTTTTATTTCGGGTGTGCATCACTCACGATCACATTTCTGCAGAATGAGTTGAGCTGAATTGAATTTGGGCACGCTGATTGAGTTGACTCGATCATACTCGTTGCAGATCTCTGATAGGCATATAAATTGAAATGTAGTCGTTTTAAAATTAGGCTTGCCGAAGTTTGCTTCCTTTCTTGTTGGAGAATATAATTTACAGAATATTCTGCAAGGGTATATTAACTTCGGCTCCGCCCGAAGCTAGCTTTTTTTTCTTGTTTTAATATGTTTTCCAACACAGTAGTAATTTGTTCGTTGGCTTACATTAATTTTAAAGAACATTTACAAAGGGAAAATACATTTTTTTCTCGGTTTATTGGCTTTCCTTGAATTTCATAAGGATCGGCCGACTAATCCTGTTTGTAAAGTTAGGAAGTTGGGATTTTCTATGGGTTTTATTTTTGGCCAATCAATCCGGCCTACCAAATTTCATAAGGATCGGCCGACAATATCCTATAGCTGCCATATAACTGAACGATTGGAAATGCCATAACTTTGGTGTTTGTAAAGTTAGGAAGCTGGGATTTCCTATGAGTTTTATATTTGGCCAATCAATCCGACCTACCAAATTTCATAAGGATCAGCCGACTATATCCTATAGCTGCCATATAACTGATTGATCGGAAATGCCATAACTTTGGTGTTTGTAAAGTTAGAAAGTTGGGATTTCCTGTGGGTTTTATTTTTGGCCAATTAATCCGACCTACCAAATTTCATATGGATCGGCCGACTATATCCTGTAGCTGCCATATAACTGAACGATTGAAAATGACATAACTTTGGCGTTTTTAAAGTTAGGAAGTTGGGATTTTTTACGAGTATTAAGAATGCATCAAATGAATAATTTTAGAGAATATAATTTACAGAGTATTCTGCAAGGGTATATCAACTTGGGCTCCGCCCGAAGTTAGCTTTCCTTTCTTGTTTTATATTAAATTTATTAGCTTATCATTCTTGTTATTTTTTTTTTATTCTTTGGGATTTGGTAATTTTTAAATATTATGGAATTAAGGTTTTGATTAAATCAAAATCGGACAACAATACCATTTAGCTGCCATAGAAACGATGGCAAAATGCAGCGCAAAGTCGACATAGCTTAATTGTTTTTAGTAGTATAGGCATATAAATCGAAATGTAGTCGATTTGTAATAACTGCAAGGGTAAACTTCGGCTTGCCGAATATTGATTTCTTTCTTGTTTTTATGTGAACTTTATTTTCAATTGCCACTTTTTTCGCAAAGATTTTACTAAAAATTTTCTAATTAGTCTACTATTCCCTTTAATATTTAATAAACTCTTCCTTTTTGTTTTTATAAAATTTGAGTAATTGATGTATTGGCCCCGGTTGTACGTTATCGAACTATTTTTAAACACCGAACCTGGGTAACATTTTGTTTTTACATTATTATCATTCATTACTCATTGGAGTTGTCTTATGTCTATGCCCAACAATGTGGTATAAGAACGCCATTATGGAGTAATTGAATTTCATAATTGTTTCCCGTTTTAATGCCTTCGCTGTTTAGGCCTTACAGCTTAGTTAAAAATGAATGAGTATATATTTTGATTTAAATGATTCACTTAAATTTTTTTCAACGAAAACAGTAAAAAGTCTGAAATCTACCCGGATACTGCAGCACCGAGCACAAATATTATATATGAATGTTATTCTATATAAATCGATAATATAGGATGTGTATTCATAAGTTTGCCTGCTAATAAAGAGTCGTTCATATATTACGTATTCATCGAGGAGGTTAGGTCGGTCAGTTCACAATTTTGTCGCCAGACCTTTAATAATGTAATATATGAACAGCTCCTAAAATAAAGAAGATAGCAGCAAACTTTACCTGCTTAAAAACGTACCTCACATTTACTTTCATTTTCCATTTGGTTCATGGGACGACATCGAACTACAACCTTTATATTTTCGCTCATTTTTGGTCGTTAGACAAAACATGTCCAATTGTGTGAACGAAATAGCAGGTACTAAACTAAAGCTACTAGAAGCTCATGTAAAGCTTCAAATTCGAAATAATGTTTTGAGGCTGCTCGTGCCTGAACTAAAAAATGTTAATCTAGTACCGCGAGTTTGTCATTGTTTAGGAGCGCAACTCCATAACTAAGAAAAAATGTGATTAAAGTTTTGAAAATTGTCAATAATAATGCTTTTTATGGTCACACACCGCGTAGTTTCTTAATATAATTTTTCCGAAAGTACAATAGAGGCACTAGAGTCCACACAAAACTCGTATCTGATAAAAGAGCAACCTTTTTTTTTAAATTTATTTATATTCTTGCAGAGGGTATTATAATTTCAGTCAAATGTTTGCAACGCAGTGACCCTATAAAGTATGTATATTCTTGAGCATCTCCAGGAAATCGATCTAGCCATGTCAGTCTGTCCGTCCGTCCACCCGTCCGTCTGTTCGTCCGTCCGTTTTTACGCAAACTAGTCTTTTAAAGCTATCTGCTTGAAACTTTCCCAAAATTTGCCATTCTATTGCAGGTAGTATATATGTAAGTCGGAACGAGACGGATCGGGCAACTATATCATTTAGCTCCCATAGGAACAAATAAAAGTATAACTTTCTTGTTTTTAATTATTTTGTTTCGTTCTTTTAGATTTGGTAATGTTTAAGGTTGTTATTAAATTAAAATAGCTCCCATAGGAGAATCAAAAAATGCTATTCATCAAAATATTCCTTTGAGATTTTTATTTTCAATTACCACTTTCTTCGCAAAGATATAATTCACTTAGAACAGCTTTTGATGGTGATGATTTTACTAAAAATTGTCTAATTAGTATACTATTTCCTCAAAAATTTAACAAACTCTTCCAGGTTAGTGTACTTTTTCCTGACCAATATGTCCTTATGCTATGTCTGTGTAAAAACAAGAAAGGAAAGCAGAATACTCTGTAAATTATATTCTCCAAAATTATTCATATGATACATTCTTAATACTCATAAAAAATCCCAACTTCATAACTTTAACAAGAAAGGAAAGCTAACTTCGGGCGGAGCCGAAGTTGATATACCCTTGCAGAATACTCTTGATATTATATTCTCCAAAATTATTCATATGATGCATTCTTAATACTTATAAAATATCCCAACTTCCTAACTTTAAGAACACCAAAGTTATGGCATTTCCGATCGTTCAGTTATATGGCAGCTTTAGGATATAGTCGGCTGATCCTTATAAAATTTGATAGGTCGGATTGATTGGCCAAATATAAAACCCATAGGAAATTCCAGCTTCCTAACTTTACAAACACCAAAGTTATGGCATATCCGATCAATCAGTTATATGGCAGCTATAGGATATAGTCGGCCGATCCTTATGAAATTTGGTAGGTCGGACTAATTGGCCAAATATAAAAGCCATAGAAAATCCCAGCTTCCTAACTTTACAAACACCAAAGTTATGGCATATCCGATCAATCAGTTATATGGCAGCTATAGGATATAGTCGGCCGATCCTTATGAAATTTGGTAGGTCGGATTGATTGGCCAAATATAAAACCCATAGGAAATTCCAGCTTCCTAACTTTACAAACACCAAAGTTATGGCATATCCGATCAATCAGTTATATGGCAGCTATAGGATATAGTCGGCCGATCCTTATGAAATTTGGTAGGTCGGACTAATTGGCCAAATATAAAAGCCATAGAAAATCCCAGCTTCCTAACTTTACAAACACCAAAATTATGGCATTTCCGATCAATCAGTTATATGGCAGCTATAGGATATAGTCGGCCGATCCCGGCCGTTCTGACATATATACTGCGTGCAAAGGAAAGAAGGGAGTGTGCAAAGTTTGAACTCGATAGCTTAAAAACTGAGAGACTAGTTCGCGTAGAAACAGACAGACGGACAGACAGACGGACAGACAGACGGACAGACGGACAGACGGACAGACGGACATGGCTATATCAACTCAGGAGGTGATCCAGATCAAGAATATATATACTTTATAGGGTCGGAGATGTCTCCTTCACTGCGTTGCACACTTTTGACCAAAATTATAATACCCTCTGCAAGGGTATAAAAACAATAAAGTTATGGCATTTCCAATCGTTCAGTTATATGGCAGCTATAAGATATAGTCGGCCGATCCCTATGAAAGGAAGTTAGGATTTTCTATGGGTTTTATTTTTGGCCAATCAATCCGACCTACCAAATTTCATAAGGATCGCCCGTCTATATCCTATAGCTGCCATATAACTGATTGAAAATGCCATAACTTTGGTGTTTTTAATGTTACGAAGTTGGGATTTTTTATGAGTATTAAGAATGCATCATATGAACAATTTTGGAGAATATAATTTACAGAATATTCTGCAAGGCTATATCAACTTCGGCTCCGCCCGAAGTTAGCTTTCCTTTCTTGTTTAAGTTGAAAGGGTTTATCAGTTCCACATTTACATTTGTTTTTGTGTAACATGTATTTAGCAGAAATTTATTTAACAATTTTTATTATAGTTCGCATTGAAGCTGCTAAGATAAAATTATATGTATTTTAATTAATATAATTTTTGTAAGGACTCTATGTAGGTGCGAAACCAAAAGTTTTATAAAAGCTTCCCGAAAACACTTGATAATGAGGAAAGCCATCTGCTCGAATAACTAATCCAGCAGCTTTCCCTACGCTTTATTCAAACTCTGGTATTTTTATTCCCTTGCAGAGGGTGTTATAATTTTGGTCAAAAGTGTGCAACGCAGTGAAGGAGACATCTCCGACCCTATAAAGTATATATATTATTGATCAGGATCGCGTCCTGAGTTGATATAAGCATGTACGTCTGTCTGTTTATACGCGAACTAGTCTCTAAGTTTTAAAGATATCGAATTGAAATTTTGCATACACCCTTCGTTCATATGCACGCAGTATATATGTCGGAACGGCCGGGATCGGCCGACTATATCCTATAGCCGCCATATAACTGATTGATCGGAAAAGCCATATCTTTGGTGTTTGTAAAGTTAGGAAGTTGGGATTTGGCTATGGGTTTTAGTTTTGGCCAATCAATCCGACCTACCCAATTTCATAAGGATCGGCTATATCCTATAGCTGCCATATAACTGAACGATTGAAAATGCCATAACTTTGGTGTTTAAGAATGCATCATATGAATAATTTTGGAGAATATAATTTACAGAATAGTCTGCAAGGGTATATCAACATCGGCTCCGCCTGAAGTTAACTTTCCTTTCTTGTTTTACTCGATGTTGAAACCAATACTTTGAATTCAATCAAAATGCGATAACATTTCGGATCAATTGCTTGAATTATACGCTGTATATTCGTAATTTTATCACAAAGTCCAACTGCACAGAAAAACCTAAAAACTTTCACACACTGATAGAAGCTTTCACGACAGAACTTTACCTATGTTAAAACCAATGAAGTTTGGCATCCCACAATTGCAAAAAGCTTAACTGATCGTAACATTGGGGAGTTTCTGACGCTCTGCTTCCATCCCCGTAGATAGCTGATGAGTCTGAGGTGACGTGCAGACGAAACTAGCTAGTCCTATCATATTCGGGTTCCCTCCCCAATGAGTGCAAGTGTGATAAAAGTTAGCTGGAAAAAATCGTTGTGTTATAGAAGAAATTAAAATATAACCAACGTGTGACCTCGAGTAATCCAATAATACTACAATTCTTGGTGTTAATTTGAAAATGAGTAAAACTATCCAAAACCAATTTGGTGAAGAAGAAGTCTTGGTACTTAAAAAACATTTTAAACTAAAAAGTGATACAAAAATATTTTTAAAAATAAATTTATTTAACAGAAATAAAAAAAAAACAAGAAAGGAAAGCTAACTTCGGGCGGAGCCAAAGTTGAAATACCCTTGCAGAATATTCTGCAAATTATATTCTCCAAAATTATTCATATGATGCATTCTTAATACTCATACAAAATCCCAACTTCCTAACTTTAAAAACACCAAAGTTATGGCATTTCCAATCGTTCAGTTATGTATATGGCAGCTATAGAATATAGTCGGCCGATCCTTATGAAATTTGATATGTCGGATTGATTGGGCAAAAATAAAACCCATAGAAAATCCCAACTTCCTAACTTAACAAACATCAAAGTTATGGCATTTCCGATCAATCAGTTATATGGCAGCTATAAGATATAGTCGGCCGATCCTTATGAAATTTGGTAGGTCGGATTAATTGGCCAAATATAAAACCCATAGAAAATCCCAACTTCCTAACTTAACAAACAGCAGAGTTATGGCATTTCCGATCAATCAGTTATATGGCAGCTATAGGATATAGTCGGCCGATCCCGGCCGTTCCGACTTATATACTGCGTGCAAAGGAAAGAAGGGTGTGTGCAAAGTTTCAATTCGATATCTTTAAAACTGAGAGACTAGTTCGCGTAGAAACTGACAGACGGACAGACAGACGGACAGACGGACAGACGGACATGGCTATATCAACTCAGGAGGTGATCCTGATCAAGAATATATATACTTTATAGGATCGGAGATCTCTCCTTCACTGCGTTGCACACTTTTGACCAAAATTATAATACCCTCTGCAAGGGTATAACAAGAAAGGAAAGCTAACTTATATCCTTACTTAACAAACACCAAAGTTATGGCATTTCCGATCAATCAGTTATATGGCAGCTATAGGATATAGTTGACTTTATATTGCAGGTAGTATATAAGTCGGAACGAGTCGGATCGGGCGACTATATCATATAGCCGCCATATAACTGACTGATCAGAAATGCAATAACTTTTGTGTTTGTAAAGTTAGGAAGTTGGGATTATCTATGGATTTAATTTTTGGCCAATTAATCCGACCTACCAAATTTCATAAGGATCGGCCGACTATATCCTATAGCTGCCATATAACAGAACGATTGGAAATGCCATAACTTTGGTGTTTTTATACCCTTGCAGAGGGTATTATAATTTTGGTCAAAAGTGTGCAACGCAGTGAAGAAGACTACTCCGACCCTATTAAGTGTATATAAGTTAACTAAGTTAACCGGGCGACGGCAATGACCGATCGTCCGAAGGCTCGCTCCGGCCAAATTGCTGACACAGCGTCTGGCCGGAAGCTCGTGCATAGCCGGCAAAGACTACCCATTGGAGTGGCCGCTATGAGTCTCTTTTTTGTTAGCTTTAAGTTTCAGTTTAGATTTGACTTTATATGAATAAAGAGCTGTCGCTCATACAATTTATACTCCGACTACCGTCGTTAAATTCTTATTATTGAAAAACTGTCTGAGTCCCTAGGCCAGCAGGTAAAGAAGGGCAGTCACCCTTCCAACATAATCTTCGTAATTCATCTTGGAGAATTCTACGGCCAGCCGGCCAACCACCACAGCGACGAACCTTGCCACCCGCACCCCCCTGGATAAGCTGCAACTGCGAGGGACGACCCGTGGGATATTTAAATAACTTAATTGGCGCTCAACGCAAAAGTACCCACAGCGGTATAATAGGGATCATGTAAGTGAGCACCTCAGTCCTTATACTTCCCGGCATCTGCATTTGTGTGTAACTTATAATAAATAAAAGAAATAAATCGCGGCCAGAATATTCTTCTGCAGCTCGAATAAATAAAACAAGTAAATCACTGCCAGAATACTTTCTGCAGCTCCGCTTCCATAATTTGTTTGGTGTTAATTTAAAAAAATAAATACAATATTAATTAACATACTCATTATTTGATGACATTGTGGAATCTTAAATTGTGAAATTATATGCGTTATTATTATATTTGCTTCTGTGTGTTGTTTGCATTTTTAATTGCTAAAAAAATATAAATATATCAGACACATAAAATATAAATATAGTATTAAATATCTCGGCCTCGGCGCAAGAGCGCCGCTGGGAAATAAATAAATTGTTAATTTATTTAAATAATTTTATTGGCGACAGAGCTGTCACATCCAATTGTGGGCATTTAATTTAGCCCTTTTATGTCGTTGTGTTTTTTGCTTATACTTAAAATTCTCTGTATTAGCTTTGCAACAATCTTGGGGTTTTTTTGTTTTTTTACTGCTTCCCCGCTCCGCGCCGGTACGCGAACCCGACACCGCGCATTCACATTTCGGCTCTGTTAGCTTCGCTTCTTTGTTTACCATAGCGGCAGCCCAGCTGCCACGGCCCCTTTGCTGTACAATTTTTTTTATGTAAAGCTGCTTAGGCATGCAACTCTTGGTAGATGGAATTTAACATTGCTGCCCATGTCATTCCTAGATTATAGGGATACCAAACAAAATAGCGACTCAGAGTCAGACTCTGAGAGACTTCTAATTACTTCTACACCGAGGCAGGCGGCTACCAGTGCCGCTCCCAATACAAACATGTCCATAAACGCGGATCAGCTCCAGGCTGTCATCCAGGCGGCTATCGCCAACGCCCTAATAGAAAAGGCTGGCGAGGACCAGCGCAGGGAGAATGAAATGCGCCGAACTATAGAGAACTTAGCTAGGCAGGTGGCAGAGGCGCGGATATCACCCGCCCAGATGGAAACCCCCCAGATTAAAGTTTATGAACCGATTGACATCTCAGGCAATGTTCAATGCAACGAGCCCTTAGACGCCGTTAAATGCCTTCCCGAATTTACGGGGGCACAAGAGACATATGTCTCTTGGCGGCAAGCGGCAGTAGCTGCGTATTATATATTTAGAAATTTTGTAAATAGCTCACGCCATTACCAGGCGGTAATTATTATTAGGAGGAAAATTAGGGGCCCTGCTGATGCCGTGCTATCTTCGTTTGGCACTGTATTGAATTTTGATGCGATTATAAATCGCCTCGATTTCACATACAGTGACAAGCGACCGATGCATGTCATAGAACAAGAGATGGGCACCCTCAGGCAGGGAAATCTCTCTCTGCTACAATATTATGATGAGGTCGAGAAAAAATTGACCCTCCTCACAAACAAAGCCACCATGTCGCACGACGCCTCGGCGGCAAGGGTCTTATGCGAAAAATTCCGGGATGATGCCCTTCGAGTATTCATCTCGGGATTAAAACGCAGCCTCACAGATGTCCTCTTCTCGGCAAAGCCGAAGGACATGCCAACAGCGCTTGCTTTGGCCCAAGAAGTGGAGGCAAACCACGAGAGGTATTCCTTTGCGGCTTCGTTTGCAAGAAGCCAGGAGGATATAGAAAAAAAACAATATCCAAGGACGCAGGAGCGCCAACAGGCCACTCCTCAAAACAATTCGCAAACAGGTGCTAGCAAGAATCCGTATTTCACAAAGCAGCACAAAGTTCAGGTCCACTCTGCTCCACGCGGTGATAGGCCTCATGAGAATACTCCCGAGCCCATGGACATCGACCCTTCGCTGTCGAGGATGTTCAAGCCATCTCAAGCGCCGGCCTACCAAAACAGGAAACCGGCCGTGTCCGATCGACCTGGCCCGCACAAGAGGCAGAGAGTTAACAATATTGCGCAGAGCGAGGGCGAAACCGAGGGCAAATACACCGCCGCAGCCTCAGGCGCGGTCCAGGAAATCAATGACGACGCCATTCATGAATATGATTCAGACGTTATTAATTTTTTAGGGGAAAATCCCTGCTACCCGTCATCAGACGAAGAGTAGCAGGAGTAGAAATGAAGCTTTTGGTAGATATGGGCGCATCAAAAAATTTCATCCGTCCATACGAAGGATTGAAAGGCATCTGCCCTGTAGAATCGCAATTTACGATACATTCTATCCATGGCGTCACCACCATCACTAGGAAGTGCTTTGTCTCCCTATTCAACTTGAAGGCCACGTTCTTCATATTACCAGATTTGTCCTCCTTCGATGCCATAATTGGCCTTGACCTGTTAAAACAGGCAGGGGCATCGCTTTGTCTAGCTTCCGGTCACCTCAAATGGGGCTCCGAAGTAGAACAGTTAGAATTCCAATCGTGCCCCGACGTCAATTTTACCAACATTGATTGCTCGGACGCCCCGCCTCTAGCTAGAGAGGCCTTTATAAAAATGCTCGGCGAACGAAAAAAAGCCTTTGCAAACGCCAACGAGGCTCTACCTTACAACACGTCGGTGGTAGCTACCATTAGGACGGTTAGTGAGGAGCCCATTTATGTCAAGCTTTACCCATACCCAATGGGGGCAGCTGATTTTGTAAATAACGAAATCCAAGAGTTGCTAAAAAATGGCATAATACAAAAGTCAAAGTCCCCCTAAAACAACCCAATATGGGTAGTAGACAAAAAGGGCACTGACGAAGCGGGCAACCGCAAAATGCGGCTCGTATTGGACTTTCGCAAATTGAACGAGAGGACGATACCTGATCGCTATTCTATGCCAAATATCTCTATGATACTAGGGAATTTAGGCAAAGCCAAATACTTCACAACACTCGATTTGAAGTCTGGCTACCACCAGATCACTCTGGCAGAGCGTGACCGTGAAAAAACTTCCTTTTCCGTTAACGGAGGAAAGTACGAGTTTCGCCGGCTACCGTTTGGTTTGAAGAATGCTGCCAGCATCTTCCAAAGAACCATCGACGACATACTGCGAGAGCAGATTGGCAAATTTTGCTATGTCTATGTTGATGATGTCATCGTCTTCTCAGAAGACGAAAACGCCCACATACGGCACGTGGATTGGGTTCTTAAGAGCCTGCACGACGCCAACATGAGGGTATCAACGCAGAAATCGCGTTTTTTTAAGAAAAGCGTGCCACAACTGACCCAGAAAAAATTAAGGCCATTCAGGAATTCCCCGAACCCAAAAATATATTCGAGGTGAGATCGTTCCTTGGCCTGGCCAGTTATTACCGATGCTTCATTAAAGATTTTGCATCAATAGCTAGGCCCATCTCCGATATCCTGAAAGGGGAGCATGGAAGTGTCAGTAGGCACAGATCCAAAAATATTCAGGTGCAATTTAGCGAACAGCAACGGCTTGCTTTCCAAAAGTTGCGTAACATTCTGGCTTCAGAGGATGTCATCCTCAACTACCCTGATTACAAGAAGGCATTCGATCTAACGACGGATGCCTCGGCATTTGGCATTGGCGCGGTACTATCCCAAGAGGGAAGACCCATC
The DNA here is from genome assembly GCF_018152115.1 of Drosophila rhopaloa. NCBI lineage: Eukaryota > Metazoa > Arthropoda > Insecta > Diptera > Drosophilidae > Drosophila > Drosophila rhopaloa. The sequence continues at coordinate 707,948 of NW_025335088.1, forward strand.
ACCATGATATCTAGGACCCTAAAAGACCGAGAAGTTAACTACGCTAACGAGCGTGAACTGTTAGCCATAGTCTGGGCACTGGCAAAATTACGCCATTACTTATATGCAGTAAAAGATATAAATATCTATACTGACCACCAGCCATTGACTTTCGCAGTATCGGAATCCAATCCGAATGCGAAAACCAAACGATGGAAAGCTCGCATCGACGAGTCCGGCGCCAAAATGTTTTATAAGCCCGGCAAAGAGAATCTCGTTGCGGATGCCCTCTCCAGACAGCAACTTAACGTTGTGGAGGCGGAAGAGGCTTATTCGTGTGCGGCCACTATTCACAGTGAAGTGTCGCTCACACACACCATCGAAACCACGGATAAGCCATTGAATTGCTTTCAGAACCAGATAACTCTGGAGGAAGCACGCTTTCCTTCTAAACGCAGCTTCGTGCTCTTCGGAAACAAGAGACGGCACAGCATTGACTTCATATGCAAGGAGTCACTGCTTGAGGAGCTCGCGGACGTTATAGTCCCCAAAGGCGTAAACGCCATTCATTGCGATCTGCATACGCTGGCAATGATACAGGATGAATTGGTCCGGCAATTCCCAGCCACCAAATTCTGGCACTGTAAAAACCGTATTACAGATATTTTCGCAGTCGCTGAGAGACGAGAAATCCTCACCACTAAGCATAATAGGGCTCACAGATCTGCACAGGAGAATGTCAAGCAGGTACTTTCGGAATACTATTTCCCGAAAATGACCAAGTTAGCGAATGAAATCGTCACTAACTGCAAGACCTGCGCTAAAGCAAAATATGACAGGCATCCTAAAAAACACGAACTCGGCGAAACGCCAGTACCGTCGCATGTGGGAGAAATGCTACACATAGACATTTTCTCCACTGATAAGAAATACTTCCTCACATGCATTGACAAATTTTCAAAGTTTGCAATGGTCCAACCAATTCCCTCTAGAACAATAGAGGATCTCAAACCGGCTTTACTACAACTTCTTAACGTCTTCCCTAAAGCCAGAGTCATTTACTGCGACAATGAACCCTCATGGAACTCGCACACTATTCGGGCCATGCTGGAAAATCACTTCGGGGTTAGCATTTCAAATGCACCGCCACTCCACAGCGTCTCGAACGGACAAGTGGAGCGATTCCACAGCACTCTGGTGGAGCTTGCCAGATGCCTTAAAATCGACAAAGGCATTAGCGACACTGTAGAGTTGATCTTGCTGGCTACGTCTAAGTACAACAAGTCTATCCATTCGGTCATCGATAGGAGACCGGCCGACGTGGTAGTCACACAAGCAAGTGACCCGCATTGCGATATACAGGATAAGATAAGACTTGCCAAAATAAGCTGAGAAGCAGGGAAAATACCTCCCGACAAAACCGAGTGTTCAATGTCGGCGACAAAGTTCTAGTGAAATCCAACAGGAGACTAGGAAACAAGCTTTCACCGTTATGCGAAGAAAAAACTGTGGAAGCGGACATGGAGACCACAGTCCGCATTAAGGGGAGGGTGGTCCACAAGGACAACCTTAGGTAGGCGAGACACAAACATGTTGTCATTCGCTTGATAATTTTTTACTATTTTTTCCATTTTTTATCTCTAGCCCCTTGGCATAAGTTTTTGTCCTTATCATGTTTTATTACCATTATTTGTACTCATAACTCATTTACGCTTTATCTCATATGTTTGGTGGTGGACTACCCAAATGTTATAAAATACTACAACGAATCCAAAATTACAGGTTTAAACCCATACCTCTGCTGTTCTTTTTTGCCCTGACATCGGCGCAAGTCACGGACTACTCGCAAGCCAAATACATTCCCATCATTGATGGACGAATTTTAGTATGGGAAGAATTCGCATTTTTGAGACACTCAGCGAATCTCTCAGAGTATAGGCGCGTGGTGGAGGAAACTGGTGGCATGATTAACATGTTTCCCCAGTCCCACATGCAAAAGCTTTTGATCGTAGATGTCGGTCACCTGCGTGACCTTCTCGAATCACTAAGCATCCACCATAGGGTAGCCAGGAGTTTAGACTTCTTGGGAGCGGCGTTAAAAGTAGTGGCGGGAACGCCAGACGCGGAGGACCTCGAAAACATTAAACTTACTGAATTTCAACTTATCAATGCAAACAATAGACAGATAAATATTAACAACAAAGTACAGGAACAAATCAATAGTATTACCACCACTGTCAACCAAATTCTGAGGTCGGCTAAAAAATCCCAAGTTGATACGGGACACCTATACGAGATGTTATTATCTCGGAATAGGATGATTGCGATGGAGCTGCAGAATTTATTGCTAGCAATAGCTCTTGCCAAAATCAATATAGTTAGCCCCAGCATATTAGATCATGCAGACCTGGAAAGTGTGTGGATAGAGGAGCCCACAGATACCCCCATTAGAGATATACTGTCCGTTGCGTCTGTCAAAATATTACAATCCGTTAACATTTTACATTTTATTATTAAATTTCCAAAAATTAAGTCAGCATGTGTCAAGATCACAGTTTTTCCCGTGTCACACCATGACACAGTACTCAGGCTGGAGGACAAGGTCATAGCAGATTGCGACGGAGAGATTCACACAGTGAAAAACTGCTCCGTGTCACCTGGAGCCACATTTTGTCAACTGGCGCTGAGAAGATCATGCGCCCAAGAACTCCACGCTGGGCGTATTGCGCACTGCGATATCCAGCATAGCGATTTGCATCCCATCACCCACGTAGATGAAGGCATTATCATCATAAACGATCGTCTAGCTCGTGTGAGGGTGGACAACGGCACTTACGTCCACTTACGAGGAACTCACCTCATCACCTTCATTGAGAGTGCCATGGTTAACGAAACCCGATACGTCAATCACGACGTGGCCCGGAAAAGGGTACCAGGAGTGGCTAGCTCGCCTTCCCTGAACATCACTCTGGAGCACAACATTCTCAGCCTTCCATACCTTCACCGCTTGAGTGAACGTAACTTGGAACATATTAAACAATTCGGGGAAGATATCAACGGCTATCGTTCACACCAGATAATCGCAGGAGCGATCTGCTGCGCGTTGATCTACGTCGGTCTCACTTATCGGCGAGTCACCCAGGCCAGGAGATCCACGGCCCAACTAAGGCAGGTGATTGCCCAAATAGGGTCGGCCGAGGGCGGCCTTAATTCTGAGGGGGGAGTAGTTAACTAAGTTAACCGGGCGACGGCAATGACCGATCGTCCGAAGGCTCGCTCCGGCCAAATTGCTGACACAGCGTCTGGCCGGAAGCTCGTGCATAGCCGGCAAAGACTACCCATTGGAGCGGCCGCTATGAGTCTCTTTTTTGTTAGCTTTAAGTTTCAGTTTAGATTTGACTTTATATGAATAAAGAGCTGTCGCTCATACAATTTATACTCCGACTACCGTCGTTAAATTCTTATTATTGAAAAACTGTCTGAGTCCCTAGGCCAGCAGGTAAAGAAGGGCAGTCACCCTTCCAACATAATCTTCGTAATTCATCTTGGAGAATTCTACGGCCAGCCGGCCAACCACCACAGCGACGAACCTTGCCACCCGCACCCCCCTGGATAAGCTGCAACTGCGAGGGACGACCCGTGGGATATTTAAATAACTTAATTTATATTCTTGATCAGGATCACCTCCTGAGTTGATACAGCCATGTCCGTCTGTCCGTCTGTCTGTTTCTACGCGAACTAGTCTCTCAGTTTTAAAGATATCGAATTCAAACTTTGCACACACCCTTCTTTCCTTTGCACGCAGTATATAAGTCGGAACGGCCGGGATCGGCCGACTATATCCTATAGCTGCCATATATAAGTGATTGATCGGAAATGCCATAACTCTGCTGTTTGTTAAGTTAGGAAGTTGGGACCTTCTTTGGGTTTTATATTTGGCCGATCAATCCGACGTACCAAATTTCATAAGGATCGGCCGACTATATCCTATAGCTGCTATATAACTGAACGATTGGAAATGCCATAACTTTGGTGTTTTTAAAGTTAGGAAGTTGGGATTTTTTATGAGTATTAAGAATGCATCATATGAATAATTTTGGAGAATATAATTTGCAGAATATTCTGCAAGGGTATTTCAACTTCGCCTCCGCCCGAAGTTAGCTTTCCTTTCTTGTTAAGTTAGGAAGTTGGGATTTTTTATGAGTGTTAAGAATAATTTTGGAGAATATAATTTACAGAATATTCTGCAAGGGTATTTCAACTTCAGCTCCGCCCGAAGTTAGCTTTCCTTTCTTGTTGTTATATAAAATACAAAGTAAGCAGCCAATCTTATATTTTATTAATTCCATTTTATATATTTTTATTAAAATAAATCTCATTCTTATATTTTTTCATCTTTATATATTTTATATATTACATATATTATATTTTTTATATTCACTAACGCATAACCTTAATATTGCACCACCCTTACGGTGCCCGAGAGCTGAGCCAGCAAAGTGCGCCGCTATGGGCCGGGCCTTTGTCTCATTGGTGGCCAGCGGTCTTATGAATTCTTCAATTTGTTCGTGCTTAGCGGTCTACCACGGGCATCCGGCCATGCATTCGACTTTTTGTAAACTTTAAGTTTTAGTTCGATTTTTCAATAAAGAGCATTCGCTCATATCAGAAACTCCGGCATTACCGTTACAATTAATCCCTAAATATTATAAAATGAAAGACCGATTTTTAAGGGGATACGGCCACAGCCCAAACCGTAAGAGCAAGAGCAACCAAATTTTTTCACAGTATTCCATTGGGGGCGTGGGCGCCCACTAAGATCCGATATGTCCCCCCAGTGGCCCCAAACAGCTCCAACATCCATTATTCTGAACAAAAAAAAGTTGATGTATTTAAGCTTAACTTCTAAAGTGGTTGGAATTTCGATATTTGGTTTTTTCCGAATTTTAGGTTTTGAAAAGGCCTAATTAGAAATCTAAAAGAAATTTCGATATCCCCCATAATTTGGGGGCTACATTTAAAATTAACTTTTCGATTTAAAAAATCTAAACCGCTGCTCCGATCAAGATGATTTTTCGCTCAATAGTTATTCTATGGCCCAAATGCTTAAGTTTAATTTTTCAAGTTTTTAACATTTTTTTAAGTATTTTTAACGAATTTATTTAGATTTTCTAAGTCATTGCGTTGTATTTTGCGGGAGCCTGTCGAGAGAACGAAACCCAGAAGCCAAGAGAGCGACGGCCGAGAGAGCAACAGCCAAGAAAACTGATGAGGGGGTGGGGTAGTGCTGCATGGAAAGGGAAAGGGAAAGAGGCAATCCCTAAAGATTATAAAATGAAAGACCGATTTTTAAGGGGATACGGCCACAGCCCAAACCGTAAGAGCAAGAGCAACCAAATTTTTTCACAGTATTCCATTGGGGGCGTGGGCGCCCACTAAGATCCGATATGTCCCCCCAGTGGCCCCAAACAGCTCCAACATCCATTATTCTGAGCAAAAAAAGTTGATGTATTTAAGCTTAACTTCTAAACTGGTTGGAATTTCGATATTTGGTTTTTTCCGAATTTTAGGTTTTGAAAAGGCCTAATTAGAAATCTAAAAGAAATTTTGATATCCCCCATAATTTGGGGGCTACATTTAAAATTAACTTTTCGATTTAAAAAATCTAAACCGCTGCTCCGATCAAGATGATTTTTCGCTCAATAGTTATTCTATGGCCCAAATGCTTAAGTTTAATTTTTCAAGTTTTTAACATTTTTTTAAGTATTTTTAACGAATTTATTTAGATTTTCTAAGTTATTGCGTTGCATTTTGCGGGAGCCTGTCGAGAGAGCGAAACCCAGAGAGCGGATGCCAAGAGAGCGACGGCCGACAGAGCAACAACCAAGAAAACTGATGAGGGGGAGGGGTAGTGCTGCAGGGAAAGGGGAGGGGAAAGAGGCAATTTAAGTTAAATTTGTTTTGGATGATTTTCGATCAATAGTCAGTCCTCTGGATCAAATGCTTAGGTTTTATTTTTCATTTTGTAGCAGAAGTAAGAGCCTTATTTAATTTCCACCATGGAAGAAAATAGAAAATTACTACAAATTCTGTAAGCAAAGCCAAAATGTTTCCAAGTTAAATATTAATCTTAAGATTCGAACTTTTGACCAAATACGTATGTACATATGTATATTTGGATATGTTTTGATTTGCTTATATGTACAATACATGTACATACATACAATGTGTGTGTATGTTTCTATTCGAAAGTAGATAATGTGCTTAAATACAAATAAAATGATTTATTATACCCGTTTATCGATCAAATGTGGAGTCTGAAAATAATACGTTACTTTGCTGTTTTTGTATTGGATGCCAATCTTTTACTGTGTGTACAAAGGTTTTCGTTTCATTCAAAACAAGAAATTTGAAAACAACAAATTCCAATTTACAAACAAGTATACATATTTGTGCGCAAATTAAAATTGCATTGATAACATAGCTCTGCCAGTATCCTTCTGATTCTCTCTCTTGAAGGATCTTCTACAAAGGTTGTTTACACAAAGGTTTTCAAAAAACGCGCAAATAAGAAATAAGAAAGTCCTGACAACCCAATTTCCTACCTCCAAACTAATATTAAGCGAACGAGCAAAAAGTCGTATACAATACAATTTTACAAAGCGTTGGGGCTGAGATGGGTGAAATTTTTTTTTTGGATGCACCTGGAGAGACAGGTAAAACCTTCTTGACAAACTTATTGTTGGCAAAAGTTCGAAGTTCAAAAAAAATAGCCCTAGCTGTAGCATCTTCCGGTATAGCTGCTACCCTGCTCAATGGAGGTCGAACTGCTCATTCTACATTTAAACTTCCTTTGGATTTAGTTAATTTAGAAACACCTCATTGCTCTATTTCAAAGCAATGTAATATGGCTGCGGTGTTTAAAGATTGTAAGTTAATTGTTTGGGATAAGTGCACAATGTCACATAAAGGTGGGCTTGAAGCCATAAATAGAACCCTGCAAGATATTAATGAGAATACTATGTTGATGGGTGGTATTACAGTCCTGCTAGCTGGAGACCTTCGCCAAACCCTTCCTGTTGTGCCAAGAGCTACAAGACCTGACGAAATAAAGGCCTTTTTAAAATCTTAATTTTTATGGCCACAGATAAAAAAACTAGCGCTCACGAAAAATATGCAAGTGCACTTAAAAGGAGACAGTTCTGCAGGAATTTTTGCCGAAACTCTTTTAAAAATTGGGAATGGCGTCCATCCAACAGTTGATGGAAAAATAGTTATAACATCACGCTTAGGAAATGTAGTCAAAAACGTTCAATACCTTACATCCAAAATACTTCCTTGACAACGAAAAATGAAAGAGCAACCACTATTAATAATTTATTGCTAAACTCATTTGATGGTTTAGAAGTCTCCTTTAAATCGGTCGACTCTGTTCCTGATGCTGATAATGCTGTTCATTACCCTGTTGAATTTTAAAATTCTTTGAATCCTCCAGGAATTCCTCAGCATAATCTGTCTCTTAGGATTGGAGCACCCGTAATATTATTTCGAAATTTAAGTCCCCCAAAGTTATGCAATGGGACACGATTGCAGATAAAAGGTCTTCATAAGAATGTAATCGAAGCAACAGTATTTACGGGGTGCGCGAAGGGGGAAACAGTGTTTATACCCAGGATCCCATTAATACCATCCAGTCTGCCGTTTCAGTTTAAAAGGCTACAATTCCCTCTAAAAGTTTGCTTTGCAATAACTAACTTTGAAGCTGGCTGGACTAGATCTTAGAGAAGATTGCTTCTCTCATGGACAATTTTATGTCGCATGCTCAAGAGTTAGCTCTGCCAGTAGCCTTATTATTCTCGCTCCTGAAGGATCTTCTAAAAATGTTGTTTACACAGAGGTTTTCAAGTAATCATATTAATTAACATTATTAAACCTAGAAAGTTTCAGTGGAAAAAAAACGCGCCATTTTTTCTACCTCAAAGGTGGTGTGGAAATGGGAAAGTCTAGACAACCGTACTCAAAACTAATTTTAAGCAAACGAAGTCGCGCCGGGTACAGCTAGTTCATTTATATAAATTGGCTAACGTGCCTTAAGGGCCGATTGCAACGCAGACAGTTTCTCCCACCATAATTCCTGCTAAAGCCTAGTACTCAGATCGACGAAAACTGTACGCCAGTCATGGGAGAGAGCGAGAGGCAAACAGCTGGCGTTAACTTTTCGTCAACGTTTTTTTTCACCTCGGTCCTCAGATCGACGAAAAAAATACCAGAAAATTGCATAGCTTTGCCAGTCTGCTGAAATGAACTTTGGGTGAACCCTAGCGAAAAGAATAAAAAATTTAATCTTTTGGCGTGCGCTTCTCACTGAACATTATAAGAAATGGAGAGAGAGCGAGAGGCAAACAGCTGGCGTTCACTTTTCGTCGGGCCTTTTTTTCACGTCGGTCCCTTGATCGACGAAAAAATACCAGAAAATTCCATAGCGTTGCCAGTCTGCGGAAATGAACTTTGGGTGAACCCTAGCGAAAAGATTAAAAAATTTAATCTTTTGGCGTGCGCTTCTCACTGAACATTATAAGAAATGGAGGGAAAAACTCAAAAAACTCACAAAAGTCGATTGCAGGTGTTTACATGTGAGGACAAAATAACATTAATACTATCTGGGGTTTTAGGTCAAGAATGTACGATAAAACATTAATAAAATTGCAGCTATCAAATTAAATTAGCAAATAATTATCAGTAAATTAAAAAACATCTGTTTAATTTCAATTGTATTGTTTTTTAATTTCTTTGTACAGCGGCAGACTTGTCTTGCCAAGGTATTTGATAATATCTTTTAAAGGCTCTTTTCCGCAAATACGATATTTGAATTTTAACTGCTTGTCAACAAACCCAGCTGATTGACAGTACGACCGTAGCACGCTTAAATCTGATAAACTCTCGAAATTTTGGTCACACTGGAATGATTAAAGACACAACAGACAACTTATCAGTTGCATGCTATGTAACAACCCACAAGTACTTCTAGAACACAACGTATTAGCTTTTATCAACACTTGCACTAACTGAATAGTTAACCCAACTTTGATAGGACTTGTTCAGCTAATTCTTAAGAAGTTTTGTCCCACTTTTTTATCTTGTTTATTTAATAGTGCAAATAAATATATGTATATTATTTTGCCATTACTAAACATTTTTTTTTATTTTATTTCATTCTGAATTTATAAATTACAAAAGGAAATTTAAAACTTACAAAGACGTTTATTTTAAAGTTTATAAATTAAATTCATCTAAGAACTTTTTATAATTAGTTTACGTTTATTTAAATGTTCCTAATACAGTTATTTTCTGTGAAACGAATAAAATACAATTCTTGAAGTTACAGTTATTTTTTGATTTTTAAGTTAAAATATAAAAAAGAAGTTAAGCAGTTTTGTGAATAAAATTAATATTTGTTACTACTCTTGGTCTTATATATGTTGTTGCGAAAGTGACAAGGATTGCTGGGTCGCGCGCCAACGGTTCAATTTGAAAAACCAGTTCATTTGAAATCCGTTTGTTAAAATTAAATCGAAATTGTTCAACACTGTTTGTCAGTGTAAACTTATATAAGTTTGAAAGTGTTAAGAAGTACTGTTTGTTAGAAAAGCAAAACTATTGAAATTTGACTGTAAAGCTTGACGTAAGTGAGATAGCCTCTGGGACCGTGAGTGTCCCAAAATATGTATTAAATAATCTTTAACTATACTATTTTTTAATTATTTCAGACCTGAACCATTAAATTTGTTCATTACATATCATTCAGAGGAAAATGTGTTATAAGCACACACTTTCACATTTAATCCTACCCCAGGAAAAATAGCTTTTGAGACGACTCTTTTAATTATTTCTCAAGGTATGTAAGCTTTAAGCTTTTAGTTCAGAATTCTCAACTTTGTAGCTAAAACGGGCTTAACCCAAAAGAGAGCTAACTTTTGTCGCAACTTCACACACGCAAGCGTAAAGTTAGATTGCAAGCTGCAAACAAGTTAAGCTTCATTTAGTTCAATTTACGCCGAGTGTTGGAAACATCATATTAAATATATGTGAATATACCATTTATTTTACTTAAATCGCGCTTGTTGCTCCCAACAGTGATTTCAGTTATTTGTACAACATTTTACTAATTGCTTTCCAGCTTTCTTGAACATCCGAAAAACCTATTTGGGTATTAAACTAATTTGTTTATATGGTCTGTTTAATTTAACTAAATTAAATGAAAAACATAAATGCGTATGCTTAATTTGTTTTAAACAAAGTCTGTAAATATAACCAACTAATAGAGTTTATACAATAAATTATTAAAAATAATATTTTGTAAGTATTCGTTCCTGCTAAAGCTTTAAAAATGTCGCGAGTTCTTTTCTGCGCATGACATAATTCTCTTTTTTCTAAAGAAAACGGTATATATAAACACGAAAGCATATGTGATTCATTCATAAAATACTTATACAGTTTTCTAGCAGTTTTAAAACATTGATGACCCTTTACAAAACTATAGTATAATATTATCATTTCAGGTTCTTTAATTTAAATATTAAAGTAAACACCCAAAATCATACACTTACACGCATTAACATTCATTAAAGTGTTGTTAGTTGGCTGGGGCATGCAAAGGAACTGGATTTAAAGGTAAAACAAAATTGTTATTATTTAAATTGTCTTAAAAAGTCCATAATTAAAGATTAATAACAAACTGCCAAAAGTATTTTATATGTATCTATTTTAGTTATTTTAAAAATACAGTATTTTTCAGCAGGATGAGACCTTCTCATGACTCGTGGAGTTTCTATAAAACATGGCATCCAAAATACATACGTTTTCTTTGTTCCTGGACTAATTTATGCATCTTTCCTAAAATGCGTAATTGCATAATTGGAAAATACAAAAAATGCCGGAAAAAGTAAATGAAAAACTTATGCGGAAACACGAGCATTTGCACATTTTTCAAGCTAATTGCACCATTAATAAATTATTTACTGAGCACCCCACCTGCACTTTAAAATGCACATAAATAAGTTTAAAAAAATTACAATGCAATTCTATGTAAATAAATGCTAAAAAATATGTTCAAATCTTAAATTAGTTGTTTCCTGCATTAGATAGAAGCCAATTTGTAGAGAAATGTGTAGAGTAAAATTAAAAAATAACATTATTAGAAAATAACAAGAAAGGAAAGCCAAAGTTGATATACCCTTGCAGAATATTCTGTAAGTTATGACATTTTCAATCGTTCAGTTATATGGCAGCTATAGGATATAGCCGATCCTTATGAAATTGGGTAGGTATTGGCCAAAAATAAGGACCATAGAAAATCCAAACTTCCTAACTTAACAAACACCAAAGTTATGGCTTTTCCGATCAATCAGTTATATGGCGGCTATAGGATATAGTCCAAAGGAACGAAGGGTGTGTGCAAAGTTTCAATTTGATATCTTTAAAACTGAGAGACTAGTTCGCGTAGAAACAGACAGACGGACATGCTTATATCAACTCAGGACGCGATCCTGATCAAGAATATATATACTTTAAGGGTCGGAGATGTCTCCTTCACTGCGTTGCACACCTTAGACCAAAATTATAATACCCTCTGCAAGGGTATAAAAAGTACTCAAATCTGATAAAATGTAAGAATGTGAAAGCCACTTGTGGCGCCCAAAATTTTGATGGTAGAGAAATGATCTCAATGATCTTTAAAATCTTTGAATTCTCACGACGTGCTCCAAAAATCAAATGCCTTTAGAAGCAAAGTTTCTTCGTACTATGGTTTCTTAAATACTATTGTTGCCATATTGCATACAACAAACTAATTTAAGCTGATTTCATAACAGGTCCATCAGAATAATTCCAGACTATACAGGGCCGCTAATTCGTTCTAGTTCGTGCCACACTTTTTTTCCCCGTAATTCTGTAATGCTGTCCTATCGTTTCTACGAAAATAAGTCTTTCGGTATTTATATTGCAGAACAAATCTGCCATGGTTAATTTCGCAAAATTAATTAAATAAACAAAACTTCTTTGCTTTTAAACACACACGCACATATATGTATGTCGTAAGTCTGTCCGTCCGAAGCTGCCATATGAAAAGAGAGAAAATTAAATGCTTTGTTTTTGAACCTATACGCATAGACTTTAAAACATATTTTTTTTCACGAGAAATGGGGCTTTACTTAAAAAAATATTCAGACGCCTTTATCTTGTTGCTCTCCCATTAAAAAATTAACGGAAAATCGACAATCCTGTAATGTTTTTTTTAATTAACGCAAACAAATCTATGTATATATATAGTTATATCTGCAAGGGTACATAAAGTTCACTTTCCGAATTTTGCTTTCGTATCACATACAAACTTTTAAAAAAGCTTTAAAAAAAAGTATTCTTCTGTAAATTTCATATTCCAATGAAAAATATTAAAATATTTTCAAACGTAAAGGTAGCCTAAGATTTGTATTAATTATGTATAAACGATTTGATGTTGTAGAGGTGACAAAAAATCTATACAACTGTATATATCTTGAAAATAGTTAAGTAGTAAGGAAATTAAAAATATTTTGTTAATATTTTAGCAATTAATCTTTAAAATGGACTGTCCATCCGTTTTTATGCAAACTTTTGTTAAGGTCGTTTTTTTTTTGAAAGTGGTATATAAGTCGGAGCGGGCTGAAACGGAATACTACATTAAAAAGCTGCTATAGGAACTATCAGAAATGTACTAATTACCTAATTATTACTTAATTACCTTATACTTAGACGCACTGCTTAAATTTCATGAAAAAATATAGGTGCCATAGAAAGATCAAAAACTCCAACGAAATTTCTTTTAAAAGGGTGTACAAATATTTAAATAGTTTATATTGGGGTTTTTTCTCCGTTTGCATGATTTTTGTTAAACATTTTAATCTATAAAGGTATTACTTTCTTATGCATATATTATTAAAATTCTTTTTAAAATGACAGAGACAACCACGTAAATAAATACATATCAATCCGATGTAAATAAAGGAGGCGATATTACATTTGGTGGCCATTCCGGAATTCTAATTTAACAACACGAAAATGCATTGCAGCCGCATATTGGTATGTATAAGACTAATAGGAATAGAGTGGATATTGTTTTTATCTGATATTAAACTAAGCTATATAGCCCTCAGCGGTTTCGCTATTTTTTGTACTATTTACACCCTTGAAGCTGTTCAAAATACAGAATAATTTTATTGTGTAAATGTTTTTATCGCTGTTCAAAAAATAAAATATTCTCTATTTTATTGCGTAAATGTTTTCTAAAATTAACCCTAACAGGAAAGGAAGCAAACTTTTGCAAGCCGAAGTTTATATACCCTTACAGTAATTGCAAATCGATTACATTTCGATTAATATGCCTATATTACTAAAAACAATTAATCTATTTCAATTTTGCGCTGCATTTGGCCATCGTTTCAGTGCAGCTATATGATATTGTTATCCGATTTTAATTTAATTAAAACCGTAATTCCCTAATATTTAAATATTACTCAGTCCCAAAGAACAACAAAAAAATTAAAAAAGAGAAAGGAAAGCTAACTTCGGGCGGAGCCGAGTTGATATACCCTTGCAGAATATTCTGTAAATTATTTTCTCCAAAATTATTCAAATAATGCATTCTTAATACTCATAAAAAATCGCAATTTCCTAACTTTAAAAACACCAAAGTTATGGCATTTCCGATCGTTCAGTTATATGGCAGTGTTTGGGGGAAGACAACAAAAATGCCACCCTTATGTTATGTAATAATAACGCTTTTTAATTTAATCAGTTTATGTACGTGTCGTGTTTATTCTGCCAGTCGAATCTGCACTGCAACAACCGAAAGCCTGGCTTCATATTTTAATTCGGGTTTTACAATGTAGTCGCTGAATAGGTAGCGCGACAGCTTAGCGAGATAAGGCAAATAATAAAGAGGAGAGCGCAAGAGCGCTGCAGGCTCAGCCATACACCTATGCGCACTAGACTAGGTGCTGGCGGGCTGCTCCGAACAGGCAGCTATAGGATATAGTCAGCCGATCCCGGCCGTTCCGATTTATAAACTGCGTGCAAGGGAACGAAGGGTGCAAGGGAGTGACAGTAACGGGCAATAACGATCAAATTAATTATATAGGATATAGTAAGCCGATCCTTATGAAATTTGGTAGGTCGGATTGATTGGACAAAAATAAAACCCATAGAAAATTCCAACTTCCTAACTTTACAAACACCAAAGTTATGGCTTTTCCGATCAATCAGTTATATGGCGACTATAGGATATAGTCGGCCGATCCCCCGGCCGTTCCGACTTATATACTGCGTGCATAGGAACGAAGGGTGTGTGCAAAGTTTGAATTCCATATCTTTAAAACTGAGAGACAAGTTCACGTAGAAATAGACAGACAGACGGACAGACAGACGGACAGACAGACGGACAGACAGACGGACATGCTTATATCAACTCAGGACGCGATCCTGATCAAGAATATATATACTTTATAGGGTCGGAGATGTTTCCATCACTGCGTTGCTCACTTTTGACCAAAATTACAATACGCTCTGCAAGGGTGTAATAAGGACAAGTTTTCTTAAAAATATAAAAATATTTCGTAAAAGTAGTCAATTTTGGTGCTGAATTTGTTCAAACAAAAGAGGAAAACTAACTTAGAGCGGAGCCGAAGTTGATATACTCTGCAGAATATTCTGTAAGTTATTGTATTTCCAATCCTTCAGTTATATGCCAGCTATAGGATATGGTATGAAATTGAATGAATAGATCATGAAATTTGGTAGGTTAGATTGATTGACCAAACTTAAAACCCATAACAAATTCCAACTTTACAGTTATGGCATTTCCGATCGTTCAGTTATATGGCAGCTATAGGATATAGTCGGCCGATCATTACGAAATATGGTAGGTCGGATTGATTGACCAAACATAAAACCCATAACAAATTCCAACCGATTGGATTAATAGTTTTTGAGTAACCTCATGCGCCAGTCGTAAAAATACTGTTTCGAAAAAACGCGTTTAAAGTTTTGAGAAGCTCTCGCAGTCGCCTGACGCTTCCACCATAAATCGGCTATATCTTCAAAAGTTTTTTTTTTTTTTTTTGAAATAATTACTTTAAATTTTAAAGGAACATTCTTGAATAGTTATAGGTTTGAATTAAATAAAAAAAATCGATTTTTTGAAACAGAGAATGGGGGGTCCCCTTAAAAGGTAAAAGTTTTTGATTGATGTTTTATAATATCATATTTTCAACAAGAAAGGAAAGCTAACTTCGGGCGGAGCCGAAGTTGATATACCCTTGCAGAATATTTTGTGTTTCAGTCACCGACTAACTCTCATCGAGCGCAGACGTCCGTGCCTAATCCCGTGCCTTATCTCTATTTTTTCGGGGTTTTGATCCACACCCATTCTTCGCTTATAAACAGTTATTTATTTTTTTCACGTGCAAGTTCCGCTGATTATTAATCAAAGGTCCAAGCTCTTGTAACCATGGGCCCAGGCCCACCCAGATTAGGGGACAATCGCTTTGCATCGCTTAGCGAAAGCCCCAAGAAAAAAAAGAAAAGACCCTTTAGTAAAATTCAAGAAGAGTTCCCAGAACTTCCGGAAACAACAAAAGAAAACCCTAAATTCGTCATTATTTCATCAAAAGTCCCCAAGAAAACCATTTCGGAATATTCCTGCTTCGCAGTTTACCGTGCGTTGAATATTATAAGCAAAGAAATATTATCTATTTCTACCCTTCGCGATGGAAACCTCCTAATTCTGGTGAAAACCAAAAATGTTGCAGAAAAATTCCTGAAATCTAAAAGTCTCGCAGGTATATGCGAAATTGATTGCAAACTTCATCAATCCCTTAACTTTGTCAAGGGCACTATATATGCTCCCTTCCTTATAAACGTTCCCGATGACGAAATTGTGAAAGAACTGGCTGACCAAAATGTGCATTCCATATATAAATTCTCTAGGAAAATAGACGGCAAACCAAAACCTTCTGGTGTTATACTCGTAACCTTCGACCAATACAACCTACCAAGCAAACTTGACGTTTCCTGGCACACAGTCAAGGTAAGGGAGTACATTCCCAATCCTATGAGGTGCAAGGGGTGCCAATTTATTGGTCATCCAACCAAATTTTGCAAAAATTCCGCCACGTGCGAAAGGTGTAATCTCCCCCCTCACAGCCCTGAACCTTGTACACGAACGCAGTGCGCAAATTGCTTAGGCGACCACCCTTCCTCCTCCCCATCTTGCCCAAGATATATACAACAAAAAGAACTCATCAGAATTAAAACTACACGAAAATGCAGTATAAGAGAAGCTAGACTGTTTCTCAAAAAACAATCTCCCATAACAACCAATCTCTCACCTAATTATGCACATGCTGTGTCAAACTCAAACTCTACACCCAATACAAACAGTAATACTCAAAAAGAGATTACTATTAATGAAAACAACGACAATTATTCTAAAGAGTCTGCCAACCCAGACCCTCAATCCCAATCTCTCTCAATTTCGCCTTCCACAAGTAAATCTAATAACCATTCGGTGATTACCTCTCCAAGACCCTCAACATCTAACAAAATCGTACTAAAAAGCCCCAACATAAAAACAACTGAAGACCTCGAAAATCACAATCGCACAAGCAATTCTCTCTCACCCACCTACAGCATAAATAGTGAACACTCACAGCTATCACTCCCTTTAATGTATTCTGATTATAAAGAGCGCTTGAAACACAGTCGCTCTCTTAGATTGGAAGCAGATGAACTCTTAAACGAAATGAAATCAAATAGTAACTCTAGTAAAAACTCATCTGACTCAGAAGTTGACCCCGCGTCAGCTTCCCCTGATTCTCTTTAACCATGGTCATTAAAATCTTACAATGGAACATAAAAGGAATTTTCAATAATTATCACGAATTAAAATTACTTATAGCCGAACGCTCTCCTGACGTGTTATGCCTTCAGGAAACCCACTTACCACATAACTTTAAAAACTTTAGATGCCCGCCGAGTTTTAAAGGGTATTTTTGGAATTTCCCCAATAATACTTCTGCAAAACAAGGCGTAGCTATACTCATAAAACAGCAAATTCCACCCTCCCAAATATTGATAAATTGTAATCTTCTCTGCACTGGTATTAAACTTGAACTCACTAATCCCGTTTTTATCATAAATATGTACATTCCACCATGTCAAGGCTTTTCAAGCTCCGACATTTCTCATGCTCTAAATCAAATATCCGGTCCTATACTATTAATAGGAGACTTTAACTCCTGGAGCACTATGTGGGGTTCGCCTCACGCTAATTCCCGCGGGAAAAAAGTTGAGCGAGTTATATCAACATTTAACCTAGTTGTCCTAAACGACGGATCTGGAACCCATCTCTCTACCCACAACACCATAACCAACATAGATATTTCACTAATCTCACCAATACTCGCTCACCGTAGCAGTTGGTGCATTTGTGATCAATTACATGGTAGCGATCATTTCCCCATATTTATTTCCTTATCTTTTCCATTCTCCCCAGACATAACCCAACCCATCCCAAAATATAAAACCGATCTCGCTGACTGGAATACTTTCGGCAAAACCTGCATTGAACTCGAGACCAAGTGGACCGCCGGATGCCTAAACCATCAGGTCGCTCTACTCTCGAAATTCATTAGAACAGCAGCAAACTCCTCCATCCCCCAAACAAAACGGATTCCCCATAAAGCGAAAATTCCATGGTGGAGCCCGGAGCTTCAACAGCTCAGGGATAAAAAGCAAAAGCTTTTTCATACGTTTAATTCCCAAATGTCATCCACCAACCTCATAAATTACAAAAGAGCCAATGCCATTTTCAAAAAGAATGTTCTTTTTGAAAAACGAAAATCCCTCGAAAACTTCACCTCACGTATTTCTCCCCTTTCCACCACCAAGAAGATTTGGTCAGACATTAATCTTCTGGCTGGCTCTCCTAAAATACCCATAAAATGCATTAAAACCACAAACGCTTTGTTAACTGACTCCAGTTGCATATCAGAAGAATTCAGGGAAGTCTGGGCCAAATACGGAGCTGATGAAAATTTTAGCAACGTTTACATAGGTCTCAAAGAATCATATCTGTCCTCCACATACAACCCTACCCAAATATCTCCTACAGCACTAAGTCTGGACACTCCATTTAGACTGCATGAAATCGAGGCAGCTCTCCAAACAGCTAAGGGCAAATGTCCTGGCGCTGATAGAATTTCCTATCCCATCTTAAAACAGATTCCTCCATGCCTTAAGCAAAGACTACTTGACATATATAACTGCATGTTATCCACTGGCAATTACCCCCATACCTGGCGATCTTCCATCGTTATTCCCATCCCAAAGCCCAATAAAAAATCTTCAGAAATTAATGGCTATCGCCCAATTTCCCTAATATCCTGCCTAAGTAAAATAATTGAAAAAATGATTGCCCTCCGACTCATGTGGTTTACTAACCGCCACAAACTGATCAGCGGAAACCAAGTTGCATTCAAAAGGAACCACAGCACTATGGACGCTCTACTCAAAATTCAACATTTCGTGTCGAATGCCATTTCAACCAAAAATCACGTCTCCATCATGGCGACGGATTTCGAAAAGGCTTTCGATCGCGTGGGACTACATGCAGTTCTCTCAAGACTCCAGCTTTGG
Organism: Drosophila rhopaloa; assembly: GCF_018152115.1. NCBI lineage: Eukaryota > Metazoa > Arthropoda > Insecta > Diptera > Drosophilidae > Drosophila > Drosophila rhopaloa. The sequence goes on from NW_025335088.1 coordinate 726,656, forward strand.
GGCATTGGTCCAAGACTTTACAACCTGGTTAAAGCCTTTATGACGAAGAGGACCTTTAAAGTCAGAGTCAACGACAAAACCTCTGGTTCAGCCAACCTGCCAAACGGAATCCCACAAGGCTCACCCCTAACATTTGTCGCAAAATCCACTGTTGTTTTCCAACTTTGGAGCTTAGAAATAAGACCATCGAACCAGTCATGGATTTAAAAATACTTGGAATCACGTTTGACTCTAGGTTTAGCTTTAAGGAACATTGTATTACTTTAAGAAAACAACTTGAAGTCCGGGCTAACATAATTAAATTTCTAAGTTCCAAATTTTCGCATATCCATCCCAACATCCTAACAAACATAACCCGTGCCCTAATTCTCTCCAAAATCGAATACGGACTCCCAATATATGGTTGGTGTGCAGCAACACACCTGAAGAAAATTCAAGCACCCTACAACTCCTCAGTTCGTAGATCAATTAATGCATTTCCAACATCGCCAGTACGGTGCATTCTGGCCGAAGCTGAGCTACTAAGCATTTCCGACAGATTAACCGAAGCCACCAGCAATCTAATACCCAGGCTTTTCACAAGCCCAAATCAATCGTTGGTAAGGAATTTCAAAGCTTCCTTCAGGAAAACACGGACTCCCAGGGTTCCCTCAACCCTTCATAGATGCGCCAAGCATGCAGCTTTCATTGGGCTATCAGTCCCTAAGCAGAGAAAAATAACTACGTCTCTTCCACCCTGGAAAGACGTATCGGAAAACATCAAAAAGGATCTTCACTTCTATACTAAAAACGACACACCAAGCTCAATTTTCCAAGCCCAATTTAGTCTTCTCAGAAGCCAACTGGGCCCAAGGAATTGGCTTTACTCGTATGGTTCTAAAACCGAATCTTCATCTACCTTCGCAGTCGTCGACAAGGATAACAACATCATCGCGGGAGGATCCCTTCCCAACATCAACTCGATATTTACCATTGAGGCTTTCGCAGTACTTCAGGCCTGCGTATACAAAAGGTAAAGGAAAATTCGTCATCTGCACCGACAGCCTTTCCACCATCTCAGCGTTGGAAAATCCCTGGCAAACAGATCCCACAATAAGCCAAATACGGAACATCGTTACCCTGAGCAAATCCAAAATAACCATCGTTTGGGTCCCCAGCCACAAGGGTATTCCTGGGAACGAACAAGCGGACGCGGCTGCTCGATTTATGAGCACAGCCCCAACCGTTCAGTTCACACCCATCAATGCCAGAGACATCTCCAAGCTAATTAAAACCACCAACAAACAAAAGATAATGGCTGATTTGGAAGGTTTTACCCACAGATATAAAGCGCTAAACACAGCCTGCGAAAAAACTATATTTCCAAAAGACCTCAACAAACTCGATCGCAGGATTTACACCCGCCTTCGCATTGGACATACACAGGAAACGCACGAACACCTACTTCAAGGATCTGCTTGCCCTCCCTGCCGCTTCTGCGGAGACAGGACTTTTTCAACCGACCATCTTCTCGACAGCTGTCAGGCCCTAAAGCCCATACGCACTTCCATTTTTGGATCCGTCACCCTCCCATCTTCCCTACTCAAATCCTCCTCCAAATCAAATATTAAAAGAATTAAAGATTTTGTTAATAAAACCCATCTCCGAATATAGACATAATAAATAAACTCTAATAACCCGGCCGAAGGACTTCAGTTTCCAGTGCCATTTTCTCTTTCCATTAATTTTAGTATTGTATACTAGTTTTAATTTGACAAAATAAAAATAAATAAAATAATTCTGTATATTATATTCTCCAAAATTTATTCGTAGAATGCATTCTTAAAACTCATAAAAAAAATCCAACTTCCTAACTTTAAAAACACCAAAGTTATGGCATTTCCGATCGTTCAGTTATATGGCAGCTATATAATATAGTGGACCGATCCGGCTCGTTCCGACCTGCAATAGAAAGACAACTTTTGGGAAAGTTTCAAGCAGATAGCTTTACTGAGGGACTGGTTTGCGTAGAAACGGACGGACGGACAGACGGACATGGCTAGATCGACTCTCCTGGTGATGCTGATCAAGAATATATATACTTTATAGGGTCGGAAATGTCTCCTTCACTGCGTTACAAACTTTTGACCAAAATTATAATACCCTCTGCAAGGGTATACAAAATTAGAAGATACAGATTCGTCGAAGTCACCCGCGGTTGACGGCGCGTTTTCTTGATTTTATTGATTTTACTTGTAAATTAAAAAATATAACTAGATATCCATAAATTTAGCGAAATTAATTTTGTAGACAGTATTAATTAATTAATGGCTAATGGGAAAATGTTTCGTAGCTAAATTTGGTTTTTGATATTTTGGATGTTGAATGTCCGATCACCACGACTTTTGTCGCTAACATATAAACGCCTTTAAAGTAGGTTTAGGGTCTTTGAGAATGTTGTAATTAAAAAATGTTGAAGGAAAAAATATTTATTTTTTATATTTTTTCAGATTAAGTATATACGACTTGATATATTGGTCATACTGGCAACAATTAGGATTGCAAATGCAAACTATATTGGTACTCGCAGTCGGGAAAGAAATTTGAGTAACAACAATGGAGTGAAAACTGAAGAATCATCACATATCGTAAATTCCGGTGGTGTAAGGACAGTTGGGGAAGTTTTTGTGCCAAAAACATTTTCATTAAATTCACAGGAGCCAACATGCGAACAACTTCGCGCCATGTGGATGTAAGTTTATCAAAATGTACAATTTTAAGCAAAGATTATAGTCTAACTTTTTTAAATACTACACAGATTTTCTAAACGGCAATCCCGAGCTGCAGAAATCACTAATGAAATACCAACATATCGGGATCCTTTTACTTATAATGTTTGGGAACCTCTTTTTTTGAACTCACGAATGCTGGGATCGTAAGTATTTTTCTTCTTCAATGGACACTAACAAAATTTTATAAGGAAAAACTTACATAAAACCCTCAAAATGCACCCAAAAACTGCAGGTACTTCTTACCAACAAATATTAAATGCCCTCCTTCAAAATTGTTATGCGGTATTTATTTATATAACAAAAATATTCCCTTGCTGTTTGAATTTAAAAAATATCCTTAACGGTTTTAGCTTATATAACAAGAAGGGAAGCAAACTTTGGCAAATCGAAGTTTACATACCCTTGCAGTTATTACAAATCGACTACATTTCGATTTTTATGCCTATATTACTAAAAACAATGAAGCAATCGTTTCTATGGCTGCTAATTGATATTGTTGTCCGATTTTGACATAACTAAAAGCGTAATTCTGATATAGTAAATAATTACTATTTGATAAATAGAAAAACAGAGATGTCCGATTTTAATTTAAATAAAAGCGTAATTCCATAGTTTTTTCAGACGGACATGCTTATATCAACTCAGGACGCGATCCTGATCAAGAATAAATATACTTTACTAGAGCACCCGGCGAACTTTGTCGCGCCCCTTTTGTTATCCGGTGCAAAAATAAATAATGATGACGGCTTTCCCACACGCGAACAGGCTACGTATAACTGCCCATGTGAAAAAAATTGATATTCCAGATTAATCCCGCAGACATCCAACGATTGGCCTTGCGATTTATTGATTGTCATCGCAAATGCCAATAGAACTGGGAACTGAATCCTCTTGAATTGGAATGGAAGATCTGTTGGAATAATCGGAATTCGTGGGATAAGACCTTCCTCTCCTTTAAATTTGCCCTTAATAATCGTCGCATGAATCACGTTGTTCATCAGTTTTTTAACGGACAACCGAGTACCGTTGCATAATCTCGGATGGTTTAGATTCCGCAGCATTATAATAATTGATCCCACTTTCAGTTGCAAATTATGCGGCGGAGTTCCTGGCACATCCAGTGAGTTCAAAAATTCTGTCGGATAGTTGGTCGCTTCATCCTCGTCGGCCACGCTGTCAACGGATTTGTATGAATGCAGTTCTCCAGCGAATTGACTTTGAATAACGAAATTCAAACTATCTACGTCTTTATTCTTCGCTGATAGTATTACCCGTTCACTAATCCAATCAAGATTTTTATAATTTTGTGCAATGTCGGGAAACACTTTTGTGATGAGTTCCTCTTTCGACGATGTGAACTCGCAAAAATTTGCTGTGAACGATATTAGTCCAGTCGAAACATCAACAGGAATTTCAGCGTCAGCATTTGTCTCGAGAATTCAGCAATGCGACTCTCATATTCGTGGACAATATAAACTTATTGACATATCGCCACAAAGGGGACGATTTTAGGCATGCATTAACTTCATCGGCAGCCGTAGATTTCGGGATGACGGGAAGCGTTTGACGAAAATCTCCGGACAGCAATATTAAATCCCCACCAAATAGTTTAGAATCACCTCGTAAATCCTTCATCGTTCGGTCAACTGCCTCCAAAGCTCGTTTATGCGCCATCGTGCATTTATCCCAAATGATTATTTTGCATTCTCGCATCAATTCCGCTGTCGCCGAATTCTTGCTCATCGTGCACGTTGGCTGGTCAACCGTCAGAATATTCATGGGTAGCTTCAAAGCGGCATGTGCAGTTCGACCGCCTTCCAACAATGTAGCAGCAATGCCAGATGATGCAACAGCCAACGCAATTTGAGATCTTGATTGAAGCGTTGCCAGAATCAACGAAATGACGAATGTCTTGCCTGTTCCACCAGGAGCATCGAGAAAGTATAAGCCTCCCGTTTCATCGTCAACAACCTTCAATATCGAATCGTACACGTTCTTCTGTAGGATGTAGGGCTTCTAATGTTCACCAAAAGCAAGCGAAGATAGAAGCATTCGTCTTGGCGTGGATGAACTGTGTATATTCGTCCGAGCGCATCAGTCGAATAGACACCAGCGAAGCCAGCAACAGCATAACCTTTCTTCCGGCGTTGAAACTTCTTCGATGCAGCGTTCCATGTATAATAGCGTGGCATCTCTGAATAGAGTAAAGTCCTTGCGAACGGATCGCCTTCGCATGTCGAAAAGAAATTTGTCAACGTTGTCACTGCTCTTTGCGCTACGTTCGCGTCCGTAAAGTAGACACGCTGGCCGTTCTCCAAGTGAACAGATAAGTGCACGACAGTCGGGTGACGTTCATGAATCGGAAATGAAAATAGCCGCCAAATGGCCTCGTTACAACTAACGTAGCGTCCAAGTTGAAATTTCGTCACCTCATCGTTTGCATTCGGATCAGCAATGCCAAACACCGCCATGTCGCTCCCTTTGTTCACATATTTGCAAACGTATTTGATAGATTTGATAGAGTTGCAGTACTCAACATTGCAATGCGTTGAGAACGTTTTCGACAAAAGCGGGCAATATGGAACGATCCAGCGGTTATTCACGACTACTGTTACGTTTGTTTCACCATTACTTCGATCCATTTGCCGTTGTCATCTGGAGGACGACGCCTATACAATGGATATCCATCGTGTCCACTGATTGTTTCAGCCGTCAACGGACGGGGAAATCGTTTTATCAGTTTCCGTTATATATACATACTGATTCTGGGTTGTGGACTCTGCAAGGGCCATGGATCATGCTCGTTGTCACAATGGTATTTCGGCTGAAATAATCGAATCAATTTGATTTGGTCGGATCTTGTCGAACATCCAAAGCAGAATGTGCGCATGTGGTAAGCCACTCTTCTGCCACTTAACCGAGTACATCCAACAACGAACTGCGCCAAAAACCTTCTGCTTAACGATGTAATTCATAAGTACTGTGATCTTTTGCTTGAATACTCGTGCAGTGATGTCAGGTCGATCGCTAGATGTTTGTCCTGGAAGCAACAGATTCGTAATTTCGGGCCATTTCGTTTGCATGTGAACGTGATGAATAAATCCGGGCGTCCGTAATTACGGACATACGTCATCGCATCTTGAGCCTACTCATGCATATGGCGCGGGCTGGAAGAATGGTCAAACAACCGATGTTGGCCGCGTGTCCTTCCATAGCGATGGCGTCACGCAAGTGGATGTACTCGTCTGAGCACAAATTCGACTGATTGAAACGAATGAAATTGAGACGCTCCGTTTCTACTTTTACGTACATGTCAACACAGTACTGGTGCACAACGCTGATTTAGTTCATCTTCCGAATCACCAATGAAGTAGATCTGAAGGAATTTATGATATTTGTTTGGTGGCGGTAACAAAGCGCCTGCTCGGTGGTGAATTTGTCCTTGAATCTGAATGTTGGGATGCAATTTTGAAAAAAATGAGATAATAAAGAGACGCCATTACCTTATAACTCGGATTGTAGCCTGGTTGATGAACAACCTCCGCTCCAAATGACGTCATTTGAAAGCAACCGTTATATTTTTGTGCAAGCTTTAGGAAACTGTTTGATTGGGCTGAATTTCCATATAGTAGCGAATACAATGGCTCTGGTAGATGAGCCAAAACGGGCAATTTAATTTTGCCACCTGCACTGCATAAGCCGGGGGTTTCCAATCGAAACTTCAGTGCATTGCAATGCTGACATACGACAGACAATGAACCAATAACAACGCAGCTATGATCTTTGTAGGGTGTTTCGGAATTGTATGCGAATGCAGCGCGATTCAATTTTTTATTTGCGGCTGGTCTTCTTCTACTCACATTTTGTCGGGCTTGGTCTTTGTGCAGCGCGAAGCTGTTCAATTCGGGCACGTGCCGATCCATTTATTTCTGCACTTACCTCTTGCGTTCGATTATTACGGACATTCTGAGAATGTATCGCATTGCGTGAACGCCTTCCAAGTCTTGATCTAAAAGCAGGCATTATTTCCAATTAAAACTTTGGCAATGATTCGCTAACTCGATTTTTTACAGTTTTATGTACAACAATGAAGGCATTATTTCCAAAGACTGCTGTTTTAACAGTTTTATGTACAACAATGAATACATCTCTTGAGCCGATAGCTACTTTTCCGGCAGGTTTTCCCAATATTTTCTTATGTATTAACCAGAAGAATCTGGCAATTACAAAGAACTGAAAAAAAATTTGAGCCAAATCGGCCCAGCCGTTCTCTTGTTTTGCGATGGCGCACATTTTTTGAACCATTTTTATATATATAGATACCACTTCGATTACAAAAATAAATAAATTTAAAAAGAAAACGCAATGGCAACCAAGGATATCGAAGAGCTTAAACACAAACGAGATATTTGCATGAAAAGTATAGGCCGAACGTATCGTATCTTAAATGACAGTAAATTGTCTGTTAATCCAGTTGAGCTAGAGTGACGTTTGGAAATCCTTTATACGCACATTGAAAATGCTTTACTTCTTCAAAACCAAATAGAAGTGAGAGATGCAAAAGATGTCTTTCGCGATGAGTTGGAAGAGAGTGCACTTTAAACAAAATCATTACTTATTTCCATTTTAAATGAGGCTAAACGAAATACTGTCGAAAAATCAGCTCCGCAGGCCCGCCTCAATGTCGCCTGCCGAGCGTCGCTCTTCCAACATTTAGCGGAAAAGACTCCGAATATAAAAATTGTATAAGCCTTTTTGAAATCTTTGTTCACAAAGATGATACGCTACACGATCTAGAGCACCCGGCGAACTTTGTCTCGCCCCAATTTCACGACTTCATATAACCCCAGAGTAATAATAAAACACTGGTAATTCAAATTTCATAAAAATTTATTTGACTCGAAATCAGTGAAGAGCGATGTGATAAACAATATTTTTTGTTTTGTTATCCGGTGCAAAAATAAATAATGATGACGGCTTTCCCACACGCGAACAGGCTACGTATAACTGCCCAGGTGAAAAAAATTGATATTCCAGATTAATCCCGCAGACATCCAACGATGGCCTTGCGATTTATTGATTGTCATCGCAAATGCCAATCGAACTGGGAACTGAATCCTCTTGAATTGGAATGGAAGATCTGTGGGAATAATCGGAATTCGTGGGATAAAAACTTCCTCTCCTTTAAATTTGCCCTTAAGGCAGACTTGCACCTTGTGAGGTCAAAAAAATCAATTTTGCAGTTTCGGATACATACATGTTTCAATTTTACTCTCCTAAAATTTCAAGTCGAAATCTCTTGAATTACGAAAGTTACCGGCCGTTTGGTGGACCGGTGTCAAGCGCGTTGCCATTATAGTTCAAATTTTCAAACGCGTTTTTCTCGAAACCATGTTTTCCGAGTTGGCGGAAGTCGTACAAGCCGCAAAAATTGAGCAATCATCATGAAATTTTTTATACATGTTCCTCAGAAGTATGTATAATATTAAAAATTGTTTATTTAAAAAAATAATGAGTAACGAAAAAATGAGGAAAAACCGATTTTTTTTCAAAAGCTCATAATTTTTGCATTTTTTATGTTTTTTTTTTAATTATTCTAGTTCAAGCCATGCGAGCAAGTGTACAGACTAAGAATATATTCGTTTTTTGCGTTTCAGATTATTTCTTAAAATTCCAAAAAATCCGCCATGAGGACGAGTTTTTCGCGGACATGCCGCCATTGTTGGGTACTCCCCCTCCCCCCTTCGCTTGGATCGCACTCAAAAAAATTGTGTAGCTTCAATAAACTGTACCCTTCAACTGGCTAAAATTTTATTCCCACACCTACCATACTTTCCAAGAAATAAATTCCAGAAAAAAAGGTTTTGGGCGCCAACAAGGTGCAAGCCTGCCTTAATAATCGTCGCATGAATCACGTTGTACATCAGTTTTTTAACGAACAACCGCGTCCCGTTGCATAATCTCGGATGATTTAGATTCCGAAGCATTATAATAAATATAAATTATATCAAACTTTCAGTTGCAAATTATGCGGCGGAGTTCCTGGCACATCCAGTGAGTTCAAAAATTCTGTCGGATAGTTGGTCGCTTCATCCTCGTCGGTCCCGCTGTCAACGGATCTGTATGAATGCAGTTCTCCAGCGATTTGACTTTGAATAACGAAATTCAAACTATCTACGTCCTTATTCTTCGCTGCTAGTATTGCCCGTTCACTAATCCAATCGAGATTTTTATAATTTTGTACAATGTCGGGAAACACTTTTGTGATGAGTTCCTCTTTCGACGATGTTAACTCGCAAAAATTTGCTGTGAACGATATTAGTCCAGTCGAAACATCAACAGGAATTTCGCCATTGCCAAGCGTCAGCATTTGTCTCGAGAATTCAGCAGCGGAGGGGTCATTCTGCAATGCGACTCTCATATTCGTGGACAATTTAAACTTCTTGACATATCGCCATAAAGAGGACGATTTTAAGCATGCATTAACTTCATCGGCAGCCGTAGATTTCGGGATGACGGGAAGCGTTTGACGAAAATCTCCGGACAGCAATATCAAAGCCCCACCAAATAGTTTCGAATCACCTCGTAAATCCTTCATCGTTCGGTCAACTGCCTCCAAAGCTCGTTTATGCGCCATCGTGCATTCATCCCAAATGATTATTTTGCATTCTCGCATCAATTTCGCTGTCGCCGAATTCTTGCTCATCGTGCACTTTGGCTGGTCAGAAGATTCATGGGTAGCTTCCAAGCGGAATGTGCAGTTCGACCGCATTCCAACAATGTAGCAGCAATGCCAGATGATGCAACAGCCAACGCAATTTAACTTCTTGACCGAATCGTTGCCAGAATCACATTTGTTCGGACTCTTTCGGCCAGGTTAGTTTGATCAAAGTGGTGCTCGCGATTGAAAGCACCGTGCTTTGAACGATTTGGCGCTGGCATTCTCAATGTCGCTAGTAGACTGCCGCACATGAGCATGCAATTGTCTTCGATCTGTATTAACGCTTTGTTGCGCATTTCTTCAGTAATGGTAAAATTATCTGTTGTCCTGCGAACCATGTGGTCCTTATAGTTGTCCCACAGTGCGGTCGGGTTCGACGGATGACATGTGGCTATGATTATTGCAAATAATGATTGGATTTGATTCGTTGACGCAGAAACAATGGCATCGGCGAGCGTTGAATCCCAATAAGCGTCGTTTTCGAGCAAGTTAACACGTTGGCAAGCCTCACGAAAACTGGCGCACAGCACACCACCCACAGTACGCAGGGACTCGAAGGATGTAGGCCCTTTAATGTTCACCAAAAGCAAGCGAAGTTAGAAGCATTCGTCTTGGCGTGGATGAACTATGTATATTCGTGGGAGCGCATCAGTCGAATAGAAACCAGCGAAGCCAGCAACAGCATCACCTTTCTTCCGGCGTTGAAACTTCTTCGATGCAGCGTTCCATGTATAATAGCGTGGCATCTCTGAATAGAGTAAAGTCCTTGCGAACGGATCGCTTTCGCAAGTCGAAAAGAAATTTGTCAACGTTGTCGCTGGTGGCCGTTCTGCTATTTGCACTGCGCTGCGTTCGCGTCCGTAAAGTAGACACGCTGGCCGTTCTCCAAGTGAACAGATAAGTGCACGACAGTCGGGTGACGTTCATGAATCGGAAATGAAAATAGCCGCCAAATGGCCTCGTTACAACTAACTTAGCGTCCAAGTTGAAATTTCGTCACCTCATCGTTTGCATTCGGATCAGCAATGCCAAACACCGCCATGTCGCTCCCTTTGTTCACATATTTGCAAACGTATTTGATGGATTTGATAGAGTTGCAGTACTCAACATTGCAATGCGTTGAGAACGTTTTCGACAAAAGCGGGCCATTACCTTATAACTCGGATTGTAGCCTTGCGTTCGATTATTACGGACATTCTGAGAATGTATCGCATTGCGTGAACGCCTTCCAAGTCTTGATCTAAAAGCAGGCATTATTTACAGTTTTATGTACAACAATGAAGGCATTATTTCCAAAGACTGCTGTTTTAACAGTTTTATGTACAACAATGAATACATCTCTTGAGCCGATAGCGACTTTTCCGGCAGGTTTTTCCAATATTTTCTTATGTATTAACCTTTTTTCTGGCAATTACAAACAACTGAAAAAAAATTTGAGCCAAATCGGCCCAGCCGTTCTCTTGTTTTGTGATGGCGTACATTTTTGGCACCATTTTTATATATATAGATAGGGTCGGAGATGTCTCCTTCCTAACGTTGTCCGATTTTGACTAAACTAAAAGCGTAGTTGTGATATAGTAAATAATAACTATATCTAAAAGGAAAATTTTGATAAATAGAAAAACAGTAAAATAACATTTTTTTCATATTTATTTTTATACCCTTGCAGAGGGTATTATAATTTCAGTCAAAAGTTTGCAACTGTGTTGCAAGGATACATTTCCAACCCTATAAAGTATATGTATTCTTGATCAGCAACACTTGGAGAGTCGATCTAGCCACGTCCGTCTGTCCATCCGTCTGTCCGACCGTCCGTCTGTCCGTTTCTACGCAAACTAGTCAACTCAGTTTTAAAGCTATCTGCTTGAAACTTTCCCAAAAGTTGTCTTTCTTTTGCAGGTAGTATATATGTCCGAACGAGTCGGATCGGGCGACTATCATATCTATCTATCTTACTATCATATAGCTCCCATAAGAAAAACAAAAAATAAAAAAAAATGTATTTTTCTTATTTATTTTTTGATATGTAACATATTAATATATTAACATATTAACATATTAACATATTAACATATTAACATATTAACATATTAACATATTAACATATTAACATATTAACATATTAACATATTAACATATTAACATATTAACATATTAACATATTAACATATTAACATATTAACATATTAACATATTAACATATTAACATATTAACATATTAACATATTAACATATTAACATATTAACATATTAACATATTAACATATTAACATATTAACATATTAACATATTAACATATTAACATATTAACATATTAACATATTAACATATTAACATATTAACATATTAACATATTAACATATTAACATATTAACATATTAACATATTAACATATTAACATATTAACATATTAACATATTAACATATTAACATATTAACATATTAACATATTAACATATTAACATATTAACATATTAACATATTAACATATTAACATATTAACATATTAACATATTAACATATTAACATATTAACATATTAACATATTAACATATTAACATATTAACATATTAACATATTAACATATTAACATATTAACATATTAACATATTAACATATTAACATATTAACATATTAACATATTAACATATTAACATATTAACATATTAACATATTAACATATTAACATATTAACATATTAACATATTAACATATTAACATATTAACATATTAACATATTAACATATTAACATATTAACATATTAACATATTAACATATTAACATATTAACATATTAACATATTAACATATTAACATATTAACATATTAACATATTAACATATTAACATATTAACATATTAACATATTAACATATTAACATATTAACATATTAACATATTAACATATTAACATATTAACATATTAACATATTAACATATTAACATATTAACATATTAACATATTAACATATTAACATATTAACATATTAACATATTAACATATTAACATATTAACATATTAACATATTAACATATTAACATATTAACATATTAACATATTAACATATTAACATATTAACATATTAACATATTAACATATTAACATATTAACATATTAACATATTAACATATTAACATATTAACATATTAACATATTAACATATTAACATATTAACATATTAACATATTAACATATTAACATATTAACATATTAACATATTAACATATTAACATATTAACATATTAACATATTAACATATTAACATATTAACATATTAACATATTAACATATTAACATATTAACATATTAACATATTAACATATTAACATATTAACATATTAACATATTAACATATTAACATATTAACATATTAACATATTAACATATTAACATATTAACATATTAACATATTAACATATTAACATATTAACATATTAACATATTAACATATTAACATATTAACATATTAACATATTAACATATTAACATATTAACATATTAACATATTAACATATTAACATATTTTTTTTTTTTTTTTTTTTTTGGGCTGAGGGGGGAAAATGCCTTTTGCATCTCACACTACCGTCGTATGTGTGGTATGTGGGGCTTGCACCCACTAAAAACCCCTCCTCATCAGGCCTGTATCCACTTCGGAAAAGCTTCCGCATTACTTCAAAGTGGGGCCTCTTGCGCGCGATGCGCGTTCATCTACTCATACAAAGCTCTAAGGCTCGCCTCTACTTAAATGCCAATATATACCGTAGAAAATATCCATTGGCACCCAAGGAGAGGCGATCCCCAGAGCCCGTCTGATGGTCTGCGTCCAGCCTGCCCTTTTTATACCCTTGCATCAAGGTCTAATTTCTTCAAGCGCAGAATGTCTCCGATAAAAGCGGCTACTGCTCTCCAGTTCTCTTCGCTTTCGCACATCTTGGCTACTTCGAAGTGGGGCCTCCTGCGCGACATGCGCTCTCGTCTCAATGCAAAGCTCTACGACGCGTCCGTTTTTCGTCTATCAAGATCGTTTTTCTTTGACCTTAAGATCGTTCCAACATAGGCTTTTACGTGATTCCAGGCCGCCTCACTGCTTATCATTCGATCAACTATGTTTTCAGGCGATATTTCTCCAATGGCATCCGTTAGTCCGGTGCGTTCTGATCGAAACCGCTCACAATGGAATATAGTGTGTTCTACACTGTCCCTCTCGGCGTCTTCATAAATGCACGTAGCTTGTGAGCTTTTCGCGATAGTGTGCAAAAAGGCCCGGAAATAGCCGTGGCCGGTCAGCATTTGAGTTAGGTAGTAATCAACGTTTCCGTGTTTCCTTTTTGTCCACCCCTTGAGATTGGGTATAAGCCTAGCTGTCCATTTTACCGAGCATTCATGCTCCCACCTATTTTGCCACAAGTTCAGGGTCTCTTCTCTGCACAGCTCTTTTGTTTGTCTTGTCGCTACTCCACTTTGTTTTAGCTGGTAGACTTTTTGGCATTCTCTTGCTAAGAGATCGATCGGTATTACACCCGCAGTGACTAGAGCTGCTGATCCTGATACCGTTCTATAGGCGCTGATTATCCTCAATGCTATTGTCCTTTGAACTTCGAGCAAGGGTTTAAGTCTGCACTTTACGCGTAGGGTGTTAACATATTAACATATTAACATATTAACATATTAACATATTAACATATTAACATATTAACATATTAACATATTAACATATTAACATATTAACATATTAACATATTAACATATTAACATATTAACATATTAACATATTAACATATTAACATATTAACATATTAACATATTAACATATTAACATATTAACATATTAACATATTAACATATTAACATATTAACATATTAACATATTAACATATTAACATATTAACATATTAACATATTAACATATTAACATATTAACATATTAACATATTAACATATTAACATATTAACATATTAACATATTAACATATTAACATATTAACATATTAACATATTAACATATTAACATATTAACATATTAACATATTAACATATTAACATATTAACATATTAACATATTAACATATTAACATATTAACATATTAACATATTAACATATTAACATATTAACATATTAACATATTAACATATTAACATATTAACATATTAACATATTAACATATTAACATATTAACATATTAACATATTAACATATTAACATATTAACATATTAACATATTAACATATTAACATATTAACATATTAACATATTAACATATTAACATATTAACATATTAACATATTAACATATTAACATATTAACATATTAACATATTAACATATTAACATATTAACATATTAACATATTAACATATTAACATATTAACATATTAACATATTAACATATTAACATATTAACATATTAACATATTAACATATTAACATATTAACATATTAACATATTAACATATTAACATATTAACATATTAACATATTAACATATTAACATATTAACATATTAACATATTAACATATTAACATATTAACATATTAACATATTAACATATTAACATATTAACATATTAACATATTAACATATTAACATATTAACATATTAACATATTAACATATTAACATATTAACATATTAACATATTAACATATTAACATATTAACATATTAACATATTAACATATTAACATATTAACATATTAACATATTAACATATTAACATATTAACATATTAACATATTAACATATTAACATATTAACATATTAACATATTAACATATTAACATATTAACATATTAACATATTAACATATTAACATATTAACATATTAACATATTAACATATTAACATATTAACATATTAACATATTAACATATTAACATATTAACATATTAACATATTAACATATTAACATATTAACATATTAACATATTAACATATTAACATATTAACATATTAACATATTAACATATTAACATATTAACATATTAACATATTAACATATTAACATATTAACATATTAACATATTAACATATTAACATATTAACATATTAACATATTAACATATTAACATATTAACATATTAACATATTAACATATTAACATATTAACATATTAACATATTAACATATTAACATATTAACATATTAACATATTAACATATTAACATATTAACATATTAACATATTAACATATTAACATATTAACATATTAACATATTAACATATTAACATATTAACATATTAACATATTAACATATTAACATATTAACATATTAACATATTAACATATTAACATATTAACATATTAACATATTAACATATTAACATATTAACATATTAACATATTAACATATTAACATATTAACATATTAACATATTAACATATTAACATATTAACATATTAACATATTAACATATTAACATATTAACATATTAACATATTAACATATTAACATATTAACATATTAACATATTAACATATTAACATATTAACATATTAACATATTAACATATTAACATATTAACATATTAACATATTAACATATTAACATATTAACATATTAACATATTAACATATTAACATATTAACATATTAACATATTAACATATTAACATATTAACATATTAACATATTAACATATTAACATATTAACATATTAACATATTAACATATTAACATATTAACATATTAACATATTAACATATTAACATATTAACATATTAACATATTAACATATTAACATATTAACATATTAACATATTAACATATTAACATATTAACATATTAACATATTAACATATTAACATATTAACATATTAACATATTAACATATTAACATATTAACATATTAACATATTAACATATTAACATATTAACATATTAACATATTAACATATTAACATATTAACATATTAACATATTAACATATTAACATATTAACATATTAACATATTAACATATTAACATATTAACATATTAACATATTAACATATTAACATATTAACATATTAACATATTAACATATTAACATATTAACATATTAACATATTAACATATTAACATATTAACATATTAACATATTAACATATTAACATATTAACATATTAACATATTAACATATTAACATATTAACATATTAACATATTAACATATTAACATATTAACATATTAACATATTAACATATTAACATATTAACATATTAACATATTAACATATTAACATATTAACATATTAACATATTAACATATTAACATATTAACATATTAACATATTAACATATTAACATATTAACATATTAACATATTAACATATTAACATATTAACATATTAACATATTAACATATTAACATATTAACATATTAACATATTAACATATTAACATATTAACATATTAACATATTAACATATTAACATATTAACATATTAACATATTAACATATTAACATATTAACATATTAACATATTAACATATTAACATATTAACATATTAACATATTAACATATTAACATATTAACATATTAACATATTAACATATTAACATATTAACATATTAACATATTAACATATTAACATATTAACATATTAACATATTAACATATTAACATATTAACATATTAACATATTAACATATTAACATATTAACATATTAACATATTAACATATTAACATATTAACATATTAACATATTAACATATTAACATATTAACATATTAACATATTAACATATTAACATATTAACATATTAACATATTAACATATTAACATATTAACATATTAACATATTAACATATTAACATATTAACATATTAACATATTAACATATTAACATATTAACATATTAACATATTAACATATTAACATATTAACATATTAACATATTAACATATTAACATATTAACATATTAACATATTAACATATTAACATATTAACATATTAACATATTAACATATTAACATATTAACATATTAACATATTAACATATTAACATATTAACATATTAACATATTAACATATTAACATATTAACATATTAACATATTAACATATTAACATATTAACATATTAACATATTAACATATTAACATATTAACATATTAACATATTAACATATTAACATATTAACATATTAACATATTAACATATTAACATATTAACATATTAACATATTAACATATTAACATATTAACATATTAACATATTAACATATTAACATATTAACATATTAACATATTAACATATTAACATATTAACATATTAACATATTAACATATTAACATATTAACATATTAACATATTAACATATTAACATATTAACATATTAACATATTAACATATTAACATATTAACATATTAACATATTAACATATTAACATATTAACATATTAACATATTAACATATTAACATATTAACATATTAACATATTAACATATTAACATATTATTAACATATTAACATATTAACATATTAACATATTAAC
The DNA here is from genome assembly GCF_018152115.1 of Drosophila rhopaloa. Classification (NCBI taxonomy): domain Eukaryota; kingdom Metazoa; phylum Arthropoda; class Insecta; order Diptera; family Drosophilidae; genus Drosophila; species Drosophila rhopaloa. The sequence goes on from NW_025335088.1 coordinate 744,624, forward strand.
ATATTAACATATTAACATATTAACATATTAACATATTAACATATTAACATATTAACATATTAACATATTAACATATTAACATATTAACATATTAACATATTAACATATTAACATATTAACATATTAACATATTAACATATTAACATATTAACATATTAACATATTAACATATTAACATATTAACATATTAACATATTAACATATTAACATATTAACATATTAACATATTAACATATTAACATATTAACATATTAACATATTAACATATTAACATATTAACATATTAACATATTAACATATTAACATATTAACATATTAACATATTAACATATTAACATATTAACATATTAACATATTAACATATTAACATATTAACATATTAACATATTAACATATTAACATATTAACATATTAACATATTAACATATTAACATATTAACATATTAACATATTAACATATTAACATATTAACATATTAACATATTAACATATTAACATATTAACATATTAACATATTAACATATTAACATATTAACATATTAACATATTAACATATTAACATATTAACATATTAACATATTAACATATTAACATATTAACATATTAACATATTAACATATTAACATATTAACATATTAACATATTAACATATTAACATATTAACATATTAACATATTAACATATTAACATATTAACATATTAACATATTAACATATTAACATATTAACATATTAACATATTAACATATTAACATATTAACATATTAACATATTAACATATTAACATATTAACATATTAACATATTAACATATTAACATATTAACATATTAACATATTAACATATTAACATATTAACATATTAACATATTAACATATTAACATATTAACATATTAACATATTAACATATTAACATATTAACATATTAACATATTAACATATTAACATATTAACATATTAACATATTAACATATTAACATATTAACATATTAACATATTAACATATTAACATATTAACATATTAACATATTAACATATTAACATATTAACATATTAACATATTAACATATTAACATATTAACATATTAACATATTAACATATTAACATATTAACATATTAACATATTAACATATTAACATATTAACATATTAACATATTAACATATTAACATATTAACATATTAACATATTAACATATTAACATATTAACATATTAACATATTAACATATTAACATATTAACATTTATTAACATATTAACATATTAACATATTAACATATTAACATATTAACATATTAACATATTAACATATTAACATATTAACATATTAACATATTAACATATTAACATATTAACATATTAACATATTAACATATTAACATATTAACATATTAACATATTAACATATTAACATATTAACATATTAACATATTAACATATTAACATATTAACATATTAACATATTAACATATTAACATATTAACATATTAACATATTAACATATTAACATATTAACATATTAACATATTAACATATTAACATATTAACATATTAACATATTAACATATTAACATATTAACATATTAACATATTAACATATTAACATATTAACATATTAACATATTAACATATTAACATATAAACATATAAACATATTAACAAATAAATAAATAACAAAAATTTTATTTATTTTTTTATTTTCCTATGGAAGCTATATGATCCGCCCGATCCGTCTCGTTCCGACATACATACATATGTATATACTACAAGCAATAGAGAGACAACATTTGGGAAAGTTTCAAGCAGATAGCTTTAAAACTGAGAGACTAGTTTACGTAAAAACAATCGAACGGACGGACAGACGGACATGGCTTGACCGGCTCTACTGGTGATGCTGATAAAGTATATTTATACGGTCGGAAATGTCTCCTTTACTGCGTTGCAAACTTTTGACTGAAATAATAATACGCTTTGCAAGGGTATAAAAATCGACCTGAAATGGGCTGCAATTTATTTTTGCTTCCTTTCTTGTGTTTTTATAAAATTTAAGATCGTTTTGACACACAACAAAGCTGACGGACTTGCCTATTTAATATAATTAATGTCCTCGCAATATATTTATAAATTCCATTTATTCTACTTAATTAATAGAGTGCAGATGAGCGCAAGGGAAAGAGCCAGATCTCCAGTTTTTGGCCGTGTTGTTAACCGAGAGCCAAATACGCCCCAACGCATTCCATTTGAACACCACCAGAGATTGGTTGAATTTGGACCGAGTGGTCCTGGTTCAAGTCAATCTCGTTATTATGGTGCTGAAACAAGACCTCAAAACGGAGCTTCTTCTTCATCACGTAGGTCAAGTAAAAACCGATACATGGGAGTCCCAAGTGGTCCTGGAGCAAATGGTAAAGAAAGTCAGAATTCAGTTGCCATACAAGGCAGTTTTCAAAAGCTCAAAGAACTTATATGGACTGAAAGAGCTAAAGAGTTAACAGAGCAACGTAGAGACGAGGAGTTGGAAGCACGTGCAGCTGCACTTAAAGAAATTGCTAACGGGAAAAAGTAAGCCTAATGTTAAAACAATATAACCACTTTAAGCTAAAATAATTCCAATCAACAGCATACTAGGTTATATTCCTCACCCCGGTAGCTCCACTGATTCCATTTTAATGGATGAAAATAGAAGTCCGGACGGAAATAGTTATCAATATAGTGACGTTAATCGTGTGCCGATTCTGCAAAATTTCGAAATCGATAAACCAAATAAAAATGGACATAGAACTGGCGTTAGAGCAAGCACACGTCGCATTGGTAGTTCGCCTTCTTACAATAAAAAAGAAAGTCAAGCAAATAAAGAAGTAAAAAGCTTATTTTCTGCAACTAATGGCTTTGGTCTAGGCAACAGATCAGGCCGCATTAAAATTCCACCAAGTAAGCTTTTTTCAAGCGATTCCACCGAAAGAGATCATTCCGTTATTGGTATTCCAAGAACATACCCAATACGAAAATCGCACTTTAGAGAGAGAAATCGATCCCTTCTAAAAGAGGTAAGCAATTTTTGTTTTAAGTTTTTATTAATTGATTTGTTTTAAAAAGCCATTTTTATAGGGTTGTCGAAAATTTTAAAAATATCGTATCGATGATATTTTTTTTATAAAAAAAAAAATAATAATATTTAAAATATCACATAAAAATGTCGATATATTTGATTTTTTTTGTGTTAAATGAAAAAATTGACCGCCCACAATAAAAAGACAATAAGTTTCTTTTTAAAAACAATAGTATTTTATTATATATGTATATTTTATGACCAGTATGCATGGTTTAGGGATATTAATAACACCCTTTGCGTTATGTGTGCGTCAGTGATCCTGCTTCTTGAGTCGCACACAACACATTTGATGGCGGACTCCGATTTTTATATCCGTATAGTTTGATTTTACACTCAATTTCTTATTTCGCGCCTGAATTCTTTCACTCGATGTCGCTTTGGAATTCAGAGTGACCGAAGACAAAAATATCAAAAAATATCAAAAAAAAAAAATGTCGGAATTCCGATATTTGAGCAAATAAAAAATCACGATATAAATATATAATTTTTAGGAAAAAATGTCGATATATTGATATTTTGATATATTATCAACAACCCTACATTTTTATTCCCGTGAAGAGGGCAGAATTATAATTTCAGTCAAAGTTTGGAACGCAGTAAAAAAGAAATTTCCGACCCTATAAAGTATAATTTTTAAATTTTAATTAAGTTTTAATTAAATTAAAATCGGAAATCTATATCATATAGCTCCCATTGGGAGCTAAAAAAATAAACAAAACAAGAAAGGAAAGCTAATTTCGGGCGGAGCCGAAGTTGATATACCCTTGCAGAATACTCTGTAAATTATATTCTCCAAAATTATTCATATGTTGCATTCTTAATACTCATAAAAAATCCCAACTTCCTAACTTTAAAAACACCAAAGTTATAGCATTTCCAATCGTTCAGTTATATGGCAGCTATAAGATATAGTCGGCCGATCCTTATGAACTTTGGTAGGTCGGATTGATTGGCCAAAAATAAAGCCCATAGAAAATCCCAACTTCCTAACTTAACAAACACCAAAGTTATGGCATTTCAGATCAATCAGTTATATGGCGGCTATAGGATATAGTCGGCCGATCCTTATAAAATTTGGTAGGTCGGATTGATTGGCCAAATATAAAACCGATAGAAAATCCCAACTTCCTAACCTTACAAACACCAAAGTTATGGCATTTCCGATCAATCAGTTATATGGCAGCTATAAGATATAGTCGGCCGATCCTTATGAAATTTGGTAGGTCGGATTGATTGGCCAAATATAAAACCCATAGAAAATTCCAACTTCCTAACATTACAAACACCAAAGTTATGGCATTTCCGATCAATCAGTTATATGGCAGCTATAGGATATAGTCGGCCGATTCCGGCCGTTCCGACATATATACTGCGTGCAAAGGAAAGAAGGCTGTGTGCAAAGTTTCAACTCGATAGCTTTAAAACTGAGAGACTAGTTCGCGTAGAAACAGACAGACGGACAGACAGACGGACAGACAGACGGACAGACAGACGGACAGACGGACATGGCTATATCAACTCAGGAGGTGATCCTGATCAAGAATATATATACTTTATAGGGTCGGAGATGTCTCCTTCAATGCGTTGCACACTTTTGACCAAAATTATAATACCCTCTGCAAGGGTATAAAAAAGATGAAATAAAATTGTATATTGCTGTTTTTCTGTTTATCAAAATATTCCTTTTGGATTTCCTATATCAGAATTACGCTTTTAGTTTTGTCAAAATCGGACTACAATATCATATATGTACATATGTAGCTCTCAAAGAAACGATGCCAAAATGCAGCGCAAAATCGACATATGTATGTACATATGTAGCTTCATGGTTTTTAGTAATGTAGGCATAGCAATCGAAATGTCATTTTGTAATAACTGAAAAGGTATATAAACTTTGGCTTGCCGTAGTTTGCTTCCTTTCTTGTTTAAATTAGTTTATGTTTCAAAATGTATTCGGATTTTCGATTTTAGTAAAACCACCTCAATGCAAATATGCAGGAATATGACTCGTGTGATAGCTTGATATAATATACAAATTAAAAACATAACTAATAATTTAAATTGTTCTTCATTAAAGCCGCAAGTCAGTGAAAATTTCCATCGCGTTCTGAGGGGATTAACAGCATGGCCTTTTAAAAAATCTACACCAAAACTAGAACGAAATAAATTTACATCTAATGGAAATGAGTTAAGCCACCGACTGGATATACTTGGACAATACAGAAAGCCGAAAGATGACAATTATTATACATCTTTTGAGAATTATTATGAAATAAAGGAACAAAAACCAGAAAATAAAGAATTTGAGATGGTATTATACGACTACAATAATTATTAAAGAATCTGTGGTACCTTCTTAGTTTCCATTTGTTTGTGGAAAAATATGTCTATTTATTATAAATTGAAAGTCACCTAAGTAAAATTAAATCAAAATTGTAAATAAATTTCAATGTTTAAAGTATTATCACTTTTATAAAGCCATTTTAGAAACCAAATAATTTACAATCATTTTTGTTCTAACGCGGTTATAAAAGTCCAGTGACTACACAGGGCAACAAAATTTCGTTGTGAACACTTAATGGCAATTAATTATGATAAATTAGGCTTATCTAAGCAAAGTTTCCCACTACATCTTTATTCCATAATCTTTTTTTTATTGTTTTATATTCTTTCAAACAATATTATTGCATTTTTGGCAAATAAATAGTCTTATGGGTCTTCTTTATTGTCGTCTTTTGTTTGGCTTCTTAATTTAAACAGAAAAGAATATATATGCCAATTAAAAAAAGATCAAATTTAAAAAATATCAATTTGTGAACAGCGTTTACAAAGCAAACAAAAATATTAAGGTGGTTTGATCGATTGAGAAGTCTAAAATTTTTTTCTTTTCTTTAAAAAGTCTTTATAATATAAAGCTAAATAAAATTGTTGTTTAAATAATAAAAGTTGTTGAGGAAATTACCATACAGTCATCAAAACAATTCCGACCGGTGTTATTTTACTCATTATTCCCCTGCAAGAAATTAAACCCCATTAAAGACGTATAGTCTACGTCCATGTATATAAAGACATAGCAAATATTGCATTGCCCTTCTGAACATATGTATATTACTTCAAATAGCTTTAGGCACATTTTGTCAGTCGTCACAGGAGAAAACGAATGAAAAACAATTTTAGAAATCCAGAATATTTTACGAGACTTTACGTCTCAAATGATAAATACATAACGTCTTTATTGAAGAAAATAATTGTATTTAATTTTTATATGCTGTTCACACATTGATATTTTTCGATTTTGCTGTTATTTAAAGGGATTTTATCGCATGTACTCTCAAAGGCTATAATACAAAAGACCAAGGATACTTTTAAACATAAATGATGAAATATAAATATGAAAACTTGGCTTCAAATTAACAGAAATTAAGATAGCTTTTCACATATGAAAAGTATTACGGCTAGTCAAGTAATCAATTCGTGCGTCTTTATAATTTGTTGCCCTCCAAATACTTTTTGAAACAATAACATAATTAAAAAATAAATTTTACCGATATCTTCGTCTGACCGTTTGAATTACCAAAAAATATTAAAAACATATATTTTTACTGTATTTATCTTATTTCAATGTTTTTAGAAAAAGTATTTAACATTTTTACAAAAAATCCAATGCAACTTTAAACATAAATTTGTCATGTAAAATTAAATATAGAAAGTATATTTTACCCTATAAAACGGTCTTAAACAGGAACAATAATTCGAAAAAAATTTAAAAAAAGTTTATTTTTTTTAAATTCTTTATTATTAGGAGCATTTTAGTAAGACCACGTTTTACATTTTGTTCAACTCTAAAGATGGACACCTTAATAACTTGAGTCTATACACCTTTTAGAGGTATTATGAGAAGTTTAAAATGCCAGTCGATCAATGTAAAAACTGTATTCATATATGTGTCATATGTATATTTTTCGTTAGATACATGTATATGTACTAAGTAATGTTACGTTTGAAATTCCACTAACAAAATGCTTCCAACCAATAACAATCAATTGCAAATAAGATATTATGGGCCTATTCAGTCAATATAAATTCGGAATTTCGGAAATCACATTATTAAAATGGTTTAAATGCTTAAGAATTCCACTTTCACGGAAGTACCTACATACAAATTATACAAAACTAAAGTTTACTAATCATTAACTGAAAACATATCACGATCTATAAGTAGACATTACTTTTCAGATGCTTATAATTACTAAAAATAAAAATAAATCAAACCTGTAGCCAATACTGGGTGTCAAAAACATTCCTCTTATTTGATCAACCAATTTTAAAACCTTAAGCTAGTAGGCTTTAAAGCATAAGCCGACGACAACATCTCCAGGGATTTTTGTGACACCCCAGATACTAACGAAAATAAATATATAGATTCGTACTTACCTGCTCAAAAACTACATACATAATCCGACGAATGCAATACAATCAGCATATATGTAACTATTAAAACCCACGGAAATAACCAAAAATATTCAGGCACAACAAATATATCCATATCTTTCGTTATACACACATAAGATACACAATTGTTAAGCCCGTGCCAACAATCGTTAATAATAATGTAGAGTAAAACTTATCTAACTCCAAAGTCTATTTCTTGGAAAACGCTGCAAATATGATATTATTCCAAGTTTTTAAGATGTCGATTTTAATTTTCCTGGATGGTTTAAGCTAGCTTACAAAAAGAGATCTAATGTATGTATGCAAAAACGCATGTAAAATTTTACATATCGAATTATTATACAAACTTTTAATAAAAATATGAACTTTATTGGCTTATTATTAACTATTTAAATGTATATACATTAAACTATAGCAACAAACATAATTATGTACGACGACACATGGTGAGATATATTATATCTAAAATGGTCTGGTTTTCAAATCTTATATGTATTTGTACACATTTTTAGTTAATATACATAAATTCATTTGTTATTCATATTTATTTATTTTTAATTAAAGCTTAATTCACCTTTACATGATTGGAAAGAATGTTACAAACGTACTGGTGGCCACGTATCACTATGGTTTTCTGATGCAGTTCGACCCCCTGAATTAGGAAATGATAATTTGAAAATGTTGTACTGATTCCCTTTTTTTAATAATTAAAAAGTTTGGAAAAATATAGCTTATTTCTACCATATATGATTATATTATAGTAGAATCGGTGGCATTGATTACAAAAGGCGACAAGTTAAAAAAACTACAATTTTTTATCAGAGATCATGAATAACATCAACATTGATTTATGTGTGCTGGTAAACGCATGCAATATTAAAATTACACTTGTACATGCTTGTAGTGCTTATATTAAATTCATAAATACTGAAAACATAGTTGTAAATTTCAAGACAATAACTTAGAATTTTATAACCTAATAATATACAAAGCAGACAATAGAATACTTTACAAAAAAAGGTAATATAAGTCGGCAGTTAAATATCATTACAAATTCCTGAAATTGTCTACGCATGGTTGGTGTTAAAAAAATCGAAAGCGAAATATTAAAATTAATTATACGAAAAAGTTTATTGTAACATATGGTGTACATTATAAATTGTAACAAAATAAAATGATATATATATATTGAACTTTGGGCACCTCCTTCTATTTCTGGATAATTTTTGAAACGAATATTCGTTTTAGCCATCATCGTGCGCGGCCGTCTACATAGTGCAGAAGCCCACCCAAAAGTATGAAAAATGTAGAAATAATATTCTTATAATTTTTGAATTTTATATTTACATATGTGGACTTCATACTGACCCTAGTTTTCTATAGAGTCAGCTATCGATTGCTCAACTTCATACTGTCCACTTTTGACTAACACCATAACTCGAGTTACGAACAGCTGTTAATTGTTTAGAATTATAAAATGGTTGATATAAATGGTTGATATAAAAGTGGTTGCCCGTCATCCGTATTTTGTCGCCATTTTGAGTTTCGCTTAAAACAGCTGAGCTATTGTTGATATAATATGCAGTGTAAAGCCTAGTATCCAGATTGACGAAAACCGTACGCCAGTCATGAGAGAGAGCGAGAGGCAAACAGCTGGCGTTAGCTTTTCGTCGGCCTTTTTTTCACGTCGGTCCCCTGATCGACGAAAAAAATACCAGAAAATTCCATAGCGTTGCCAGTCTGCGGAAATGAACTTTGGGTGAACCCTAGCGAAAAGATTAAAAAATTTAATCTTTTGGCGTACGCTTCTCACTGAACATTATAAGAAATGGAGGGAAAAACTCAAAAAACTCACAAAAGTCGATTGCAGGTGTTTACATGTGAGGACAAAATAACATTAATACTATCTGGGGTGCCTCTTGTCAGAGCAAAATGTTTTTTAGGTCCAGAATGTACGAAAAAACACAATAAAAGTGCAGCTATGAACTTTAAATTAGCAAATAATTATCAGTAAATTAAAAAAACCAACTGTTAAATTTAAATTGTATTATTTTTTAATTTCTTTGTACAGCGGCAGACTTGTCTTGCCAAGGTATTTGATAATATCTTTTAAAGGCTCTTTCTCGCAAATACGATATTTGAATTTTAACTGCTTGTCAACAAACCCAGCTGATTGACAGTACGACCGTAGCACGCTTAAATCTGATGAACTCTCAAAATGTTGGTCACACTGGAAAGATTAAAGTTTTTACGCTAGCGTAATCGTTTGTCGATCTGGATACTAGGCTTAAGTAAAAAATAATATTTGAACGAGAACCGAAGCTTCAGCAAGCTTTAAAAAATAGCGAAAGATTGTCATAATTCTTCGAAAATCACAAAATGTATATATATATTAATATAGTCATCCGATTTTTATTAGACAAAAAAGCAAAAATATGGAAATTTCTTTAAATTCAAATTTGACCCGATCGTTCCAATTCGTCGTCATTTCAATCCTCTGAAGTGGCTGCCAATAAAAGCTGATGCAACTTTACATTTATCGTTCCAACAAAGGTCCTGTAAATCCCGGGCCATTAGATGAAAACAGATTTTCCATTCTGGCGGAGCCTGAAACAGAGTCTGAACAATTAGCCAAGGAAACTAAAGCCCCCACCTATTTTTATTCGGGAGAAGATCTCGAATGCCCTAGTCAACAAAATAGTTGAGCTTGTCGGAAAAGATAACTTTCATGTTATTCCGCTTATGAAAGGGAATATAAGCGAAACTAAACTCCAAACCAAAACCGAAGACGATTTCCGAGCAGTGTCGAAGTACTTAAACGATGCCAAAATGAATTACTACACGTACCAGCTGAAAAGTTGCAAAGGTTTGCAAGTTGTGCTTAAGGGAATAGAACCCGATGTGACCCCCTGCGAAATTACAGAGGCCTTAAAAGAAAACGGGTTTTGCGCAAAAATGTTATAAACATTATGAACAAAAACAAGAAGCCGCAACCACTCTTCAAGGTCGAGCTGGAGCCAGACAGCAGAACTTTGAAAAAAAACGCAGTGCACCCGATCTACAAGTTGCAGTACCTTCTGCACCGTAGGATCACAGTGGAAGAGCCGCACAAACGGACCGGACCAGTGCAATGCACAAACTGCCAGGAATACGGTCATACCAGGGCTTACTGCACCCTCAGGTCAGTATGTGTAGCTTGTGGAAACTGCCACGGCTTCGAACCCTGCCCTGCCAACAAGGAAGACTTTCTCACTAAAAAGTGTGTAAACTGCCAAGGAAACCACACAGCTAACTACAGAGGCTTTCCAGTCTACAAGGCGATGAAAAGTCGGATGCAACGAGCAACAACGGCACGCTCCCTGAACACACAAAACACTTACATGAGATCACAAACGACACCGGAAGTTTTCTTCGCAAAAGCAGCCAGATCATCATTTGGCCCTTCAATTACCACCAACGGAATTTCTTACGCCAGTGCTCTAAGATCAGGCACAGCTCACATAGAGCCGAAAATTGATAACATCCAGCAGGCCATGGGACAGCCACAAAGTAACATGGAATCTATGATGATTACTTTGCAACAAAATATGATGGAATTTATGTCCTTCATGAAAACCACCATGCAAACCCTAATGCAAAACCAAAATATCTTACAACAAATGCTTTCAGCTCAGCAGTCCAAATAAACCATGCCTAGCCTTCGAATAACTCTGGGGAACGCCAACGGTGTTTCACGGCATAAACCTGAAATAACTCAATTTCTGAACGAAAACCACATCGACGTTATGTTGCTGGCAGAAACGCATCTCACCAGCAAATATAACTTTGAAATACGGGGATACACGTTCTATGGCACAGATCATCCAGATGGTAAAGCGCATGGCGGCACTGGAATCTTAATAAGAGACCGCGTCAAACACCACTTTCACCAACGGTTTGCTAAAAATCATCTGCAAGCTACATCGATAAAACTACAGTTGGGCAACTGCAACCTTGCCATTGCCGCTGTCTACTGCCCACCCCGCTTTACAGTCTCCGAAGACCAATTCATGGACTTCTACAATTCGCTTGGAGAGCGATTCATAGCAGCAGGAGATTACAACGCCAAGCACACGCACTGGAGATCCCGCCTTGTGACCCCCAAAGGAAGGCAACTATATAATGCACTCATTAAAACATGCAACAAACTGGACTACGTTTCACCAGGCAGCCCTACATACTGGCCTACAGATCCTAGAAAACTACCTGATTTAATTGATTTTGCTGTGACAAAAAACATCTCTCGCAATCTAATATCTGCAAAATCGCTTTTGGATCTATCATCGGACCACTCACCAGTGCTAATAACTCTTCTTCAAAGCCCGGAATTAATCGAGCACCCTCGCAGGCTGACGTCGCATCGAACCAACTGGCTGAAGTTCAAAAAGTACGTAAGTTCCCACATTGAACTAACTCCACAGCTCAACATCAAGGAGGACATCGACTGCTACGCCGATGCCCTGGAGTCTGTACTCGTCGCAGCAGCCAAAGTCTCAACACCGCAAGGGAGGGATGGGCACACACACCAACACAAAACTAACCATGAAATCGAACAGCTTGTTCTGGAGAAAAGACGTTTGAGACGTACTTGGCAAACCAGCAGATCGCCATCCTCAAAACAAAGTCTTAAAGAAGCTGGTCGCAGACTTACCAGGGCTCTAAGGCAAGAAGAAGAAAAAGCACAACGCCAGTACATTGAGAAACTTTCACCCACCAGCACTAAGCATCCCTTGTGGAGGGCCCACCCAAAACTAAGTGCGCCGGCCGAAACAGTAATCCCCATAAGAGACTCTTCAGGCAGCTGGGCCAGAAGCGACAAAGACAGAGCTTGTACATTTGCTTTACACCTTCGAAATGTTTTTCAGCCAAACCCTGCAACTAATTCATTCGCACTACCGTCGCCGTCAATTCGAATTGAATCTGAGACGGAGCCAATTCTGTTTCAACCAAATGAAATTGCAAAAGTAATCAGCGAGCAATTGAAACCAAAAAAGGCCCCAGGCGGTGATCAAATAACTCCCAAAATGTTAATCGAACTTCCAAACTGTGCAGTTGAGGTTATTTGTAAACTCTTCAACGGGATTACACGACTTGGCTATTTCCCAAAAAAATGGAAAAAATCGGTAATCATAATGATCCCAAAGCCAGGGAAAGATCACACAATACCAGCTTCGTATAGACCGATAAGTTTACTCTCGTGTCTGTCAAAACTGCTCGAAAAATGCCTTCTGACGCGCATCATTCCATATCTGAAAGAGCACAACGTTATTCCAGCACATCAATTTGGCTTTCGAGAAAGCCATGGAACAATAGAGCAAGTCAACAGATTAACAACAGAAATAAGGACTGCATTCGAGCTTCGGGAATACTGCAGTGCGGTATTCCTTGACGTTGCACAGGCTTTCGACCGAGTCTGGCTTGATGGCCTTATCCATAAAATCAGAACGATCCTGCCAGGAAACACTCACAGGATACTGGAATCGTACCTTTACAACAGAGCCTTCGCCGTGAGATGCAACACCACAACATCCGATGACTACGCTATAGAGGCTGGAGTTCCCCAAGGTAGCGCCCTTGGTCTCCTCTACACCGCAGATATTCCCACGAACGAGCGGCTAACTACTTCTACATTCGCAGACGATACCGCAATCATAAGTCGGTCCAAATGCCCAACTCAGGCAACAGCACTACTAGCTGATCATCTCGTTGTAGTGGAGAGGTGGTTATCAGACTGGCGTATAAAAATAAATGCGCAAAAGTGTAAACACATAACGTTTACTCCTAACAGACAAACGTGTCCCCCGCTAACCCTGAATAACACGCCACTTCCACAAGCTGACGATGTAACGTACCTTGACATCCACCTAGACAGGAGACTTACATGGCGGAGACATATCGAAGCTAAGAAAATTCACCTAAAACTAAAATCAAACAGTCTCCATTGGCTTTTAAACGCGCGCTCCCCCCTCTGCCTGGACTTCAAGGTCCTGCTCTACAATTCAACGCTTAAGCCAGTCTGGACCTACGGCTCCCAATTGTGAGGAAACGCGAGCAGCAGCAACATCGACATTATTCAGCGAGCACAATCAAAAATCCTGAGAACTATCATTGGGGCACCTTGATCTTGGCATTCTACCCGTAAAAGATGAAATATCAAAACAAAAAGCGTCCTACCACACCAAGCTAACTTCTCATCCAAACCAGCTCGCCAGGGGCCTAGCCAGGGCTTCCATCCGGACCCGATTGCAACGAAATGACCTTCCAGCTCAGCAATAGTTATTAGAGCCCCATAATTTTCGCGCCAGTCACCTTGACTGTCAGATAGCATTTTAATTTAAGATTCTATATACTTATTGTTAGTCTCAATTCAGAGAAGATCCAATAAATAAAATGCAAATGTTAAAAAAAATAAAAAAAACTTTACATTTTGCTGATGTACAACAGCCAAAATAGTTGTTAAATTGTTAATTTTAGTCCACTTCAACAATGTTTCATAGTCCACTTCAACAATGTTTGCTTATGTTTTGACCAGATCAGCGGTTATCGGATGGTAGATATTGCATTTGTAGGAATCGGAGTTTAGCATTTGTCAAAAATCCCTACCGTTTCAAACGGATGGACTCTATGGGAAAAGGTTATTGAAAGTTACTTAAAATATTCCCCAAAAAAAGAACGGCCCGCTAGAGGGAGAATCATTCCTGACAAAGACCCATAGCATTAACCATACAACATATAGACTGGTCATTTCATACAACGAAAATGGACACAAAAATTTCGTAGCGACCGGCCCCAGACAGTGCTGCCAGTTTAGCTTTTTTCCCGTCGAATCTGGCTTTTTTCAAATTCGAAATGTGGCAAAAATTTGGGATTTGCGGAATGCGGGAATTCCGGATTTTTTAATGCTGCCACAAATTTCATGAAAAGACAAAAAATACAATTTTTGATGAAGCTGTGGATAAAAAGTGTACTAACGCGGTAACACCTACCAGTTTTCTTACAAATGTACCAAATGTGTATAGAAGTGGCAACATTATCATATGTTCTTGTCAATATTTGCCAATACCACCAACGCTGTTTTACCTTAAACTACCATAACAATATAAAAAGTGCGCGTAAGTGGTGATCTACACGTATTTTACAATGCCCAAAATGTATAAGCAAAAGTGCCGTGATGTTTTTCGGAAAAGCGACGAATTCAAGGCATGGCTTCGCAGGGATGAGACTGACAAGAAAAGAGTCTATTGCAGCTACTGCAAGATCGGAACAAACATGTCGTACGATAGCGAAACTAATAATATTCGCGACGAATTAGATGACTTGCTAAATATCTTATAAATAACAAAATTAAAAAAGATTAAAAAAAAAAAAAAAATTGGCGCTTTTTTCTGATTATTTTCAGCTTTTTTTCCTCCTCTCCAGATAAAAACAGTTTTTTTTCAAAAGTTGGCAGCACTGGCCCCAGGGTTCTAAGCGGCAGGCCCTGGACCATGATACAATATCATGTTATTGTATCATGCCCTGGACACTTCGTGTGCGTTCGGGTTTTTTGAGCTCCCAGTCTTATTCTTATTATTCGCGCACTCATTGCACGAGTTCGGTCGTTCAGTCGCAGAGACGCGTGCATTCTCATACAGGGGTGCATGTGTACGTATATTTCAATTCGATGCGGCAAGAATATTTTTCCTTTTGCTACTTTTCATAATGTGTACCCTAACAATATCGGCGTATTCGCTATTGGGTTAATGATAAAAATAAGAATATTATATGTTATAATATATTTTTACCCGTTACTCGTAGAGTAAAAGGGTATATTGTATTCGTGCAAAAGTATGTAACAGGTAGAAAAAAAGCGTTTCCGACCCTATAAAGTATATATATTCTTGTTCAGGATCACTAGCCGAGTCGATCTAGCCATGTCCGTCTGTCCGTCTGCATGTCCGTCCGTATGAACGCTGAGATCTCGGAAACTATAAAAGCTAGAAGATTGGCATTTTGCATGTAGATTTTAGGAGTTCCTACGCAGCGCAAGTTTGTTTCAAAATGGTGCCACGCCCCCTCTGACGCCCACAAGCCACAAGCTGTGGCCACAGTTTTGATGATATTATGAAAATTTTAATTGATATGTTTTTGTTTCGTCAATACCTATCGATTGGCCTAATAAAAGTTTGCCACGCCCACTCGAACGCCCAAAAACCCATTAAACGCTTAAGCCTGGCTAGCGCCTACATTTCATCCTTTCATGGCGCCATCTAACGGATGACTTTGGAACAGCTGGCCAAGGTGCTCAACAGAGTCTACGTTAATTCTCGATAAGGATTTCTATTAAAGGAAATTGCGATGGTTTTCATTTGTCAATACTGAACTATATCCCAAGAACTGTGCAAATCAAATCTAGTTAGCCAAATTGGAGGTCTGAGTCAAACAATGGCGTATGTGTGTATGTATGTAAGCATATACATATGTATGTATTTACATTGTACACAGTTGCAATTGCCCGGCAAAGATAACTCCTTTCAAAGATAGCTATTCGCTATACCCGTTACTCGTGTTGTGCAAACATTTAGACTTTAATATACATAATACTATTTAAGAATGTATGTGTTTAGCCAATATAAGTATGTATGTTTAATATTTCTAGTCAATTTATTGCACTCAAAAACATAAACCTAAACACAGCTGCTGGTGCGGGACAAAAGCTGCCTGCTCTAAAGCAGCGCTAAAGCAGCGCTGGTGCTGATGCTCGTGCTGTAAAGCTGCCAGCACTAAGAGATCGCCGAATTCAAATTGATAGTTTGAACTTTTTGTCCTTTTTTCCTATGGTCACTATAATTCACATTATGTTAAAAAAAAACAACAAAAAAAACACAAGAAGGCATATTTATATTAACTTGTTTAGCTGAGTAACGGGTATCTAATAGTCGAGGCACTCTTTGGTGTTTGTAAGGTTAGGAAAATGGGATTTTCTATGGGTTTTATTTTTGGCCAATCAATCCGACCTACCAAATTTCACAAGGATCGGCCGACTATATCCTATAGCTGCCATATAACTGATTGATCGGAAATGCCATAACTTACAGAATATTCTGCAAGGGTATATCAACTTCGTCTCCGCCCGAAGTTAGCTTTCCTTTTTTGTTTAATATTTCAGCATAAATTTAATTTTTGTTTACAAATTCAAATCAGTGGTAGCAGTAAAATGTTTTGCATATATGTATGTATTCCAATTAATGGAAATCAATCTACTGAGATATGAACAAAGCATATCGCAGTCGGTGTCACTTAAAACACCGACTGCTCTTAAGTGGTTGAGAAAACTTCAAACCAAATTAGCTTTGGTTGTTGTTCTGCGAGCGGATTGTGCCTGCATACCCTACCGACGATTGTATTTTAGGGAAGCTGGCAGAAACAAAAAGCGGGCATAATAAGCGTCATTTGGTTATGAAGACAGCGATCCTTTTAAAATTAGCACTTTATACCTCTCGCCGAAATTCGTGAAATAGATGTTTTTTTAGCATTAAATGAAGTCGTGATGCGTGATGAATTTATACACGTCGGCAAAAAAGCGATGTAGCTTTCCTAATGTGCTGTAGAACCCAACATGCTCTCGATATCAGTGCTTTCGATATTATTGACCAGGATTTGGGGCAAACCAGAGCTGCAATAAAGGGTGTTTCAAAGTTGTAAGCTCAAAATATCAGTCCCATCCAATTATTCGCTCCCCAGATTCAGTACAGAAAGCTTTTTAAAATATCTAAAAAATTGTTGTTGCCAAAATAATAGTAACAGTAATTATACATATCAGGTTGTCAAATATCTCCCTTCCGCTTTTTTTGGTTTTGGAATTTGCCGGCTTTGTGCAAAGCGCTACATATCGGTATCAGGCAATGCTATATATCGATTGAAATGTCTTGACATAACCTACAAAACGACGCTATTCATAACAAGTTTGGTTATTGCGTTGAAAAGTTATACATGTGTAAACATGGAGTTCGCTAACGCCGAAATTAGCCTGTTAGACAGAATCAACGCCTGCGATAAGCTGCTGAAACGGAATGAACTCGACCCATTTTTGTAGCGTATGGTGACTGGCGACGAAAAATGGATCACATACGAAAATATCAAGCGAAAACGGTCGTGGTTGAAGGCCGGTGAATCGTCCAAGACAGTGGCCAAGCCGGGATTGTCGGCCAGGAAAGTTTTGCTCTGTGTTTGGTGGGTTTGGAAGGGAATAGTTGATGAGCTGCTCCCATATGGCCAGACACATAGTTCTGCCATCTACTGCGAATAACTGGACTTTATACTTTATAGGGTCGGAGATGCCTCCTTCACTGCGTTGCACACTTTTGACCAAAATTATAATACCCTCTGCAAGGGTATAAAAATTTGGCATTACCATTAAGGAAAAGTTCGGGGGCGTGGAACTTTATTGATCGATTTTATTGATTTATTGATGATGACAGCTATTATAGCCACATTCTATGACATATTCTATGACTAACAAAAAATTTGTACCAGTGCTCAATAACAATTTTAAATTAGGTTTAAAGCTAAGTCTGAAGAACACACCAAAGTTATAGCGTTTCTGATTGTTCAGGAATATAGCAGCTATACGATATTGCCAGTCCCATCTTTCTAACTTTAAAAACACCAAAGTTATGGCATTTCCGTTCAGTTATAAGGCAGCTATAGGACGGTCGATCCCGGCTGTTCCGAGTTATATAATGCGTGCAAAGGAACGAAATTATAATACCTGCAAGTATATCTGCAAGTATATAACGAGATGCTTCCGTAAATGCATGGAAAATGCGTTTCTGACGGGTAACACCTTGTCAACATGGCTTGGTTAAGGGAAGGTTCACAACCACAAACCTAATTGAATTCACATCGTTGTAGTAAAAGTATTTAATAATAAAATGCAGACTGATTATATATGTATGTACCGATTTAAGCATGGCTTTTGCCATTGATTACTGTTAACAGGACTATTAGTGATTGTTACGCCGGTGTATTAGTGCCCAGTCTAAAGGTCTTGGGCCGAGGGATTTGCTTCTTGGCTAGGCACGCTTGGTGACGGCTAAGCTCGTCGTATTTGGGGTAGGTTCTTTGAAAACCACCCCCTTCCCTATATAACGAAAATTAATTTATCGTGCCTAAGGAAAATGCATAGAATTTCGATCGGCAGCATGTGGCTGTTTTAGCCTGCCACTCCAAACATTCCGTATGCCATGTGGATCACTGCCGGACACTGAAATTTGAATTCCAATTATCAATGTCATCAGTCGAAAGATATGTCATTGTTCTTGACCCGATTTTTATACCCTTGCAGAGGGTATTATAATTTCAGTCAAAAGTTTGCAACGCAGTAAAGGAGACATTTCCGACCCTATAAAGTATATATATATATATCTTATAGCTGCCATATAAGTGAACGATTGCAAATGCCATAACTTTGGTGTTTTTAAAGTTAGAAAGTTGGGACTTTTTATGAGTTTTAAGAGTGCATCATATGAATAATTCTGTAGAATATAATTTACAGAATATTCTGCAAGGGTATATCAACTTCGGCTCCGCCCGAAATTAGCTTTCCTTTCTTGTTTAATTTGCGCTAGCTCCGCCTTGGTAACAATAGTTGAAACTTAAATAGAATATTTGGAAATTTTGTTACAAAGACAAATTAGTGCTCAAGTCCTACTGGACTTGTGCCGAAGTAGAAGCATCCGATGGTCAGACGGCTCAGACAGATGGGATAACCTCGTTGTATGTTTATTTGGCTATTGTTGTGCAATTACCAATTCGTGATTCTACAAAGGAATCTGTTTTTATTACTGATAATGACGATTACTGAATAAATGACAGTGCTGATATAACTATTGCTTTTTGGGTGTTAGTACAATGATTTAATAGGGGCAAATCTAAATCCTCTGTATATATTTGCTCGAATTCATTGATAGATATAGCTTGTTTCTGGATAACAAATATTCTACTGTACTATTTAAGTCTGAGTCTTTGCTGTATGTTTTATATATTGCTCAAGTGGTAATACTTTATGATCAGGTTGACAAATGCAAGGTCATACATATATGTGTAAAAAGATGAATTCATGTACCTATGAGGATACCCCCTTTCTATCCATCTATGCGTTATTGATTGGAGAAGTAAGTACCTTTCAGAACTTAAAGTTCTGTTGTCACGCTGGACTGATTAGCTATTTCGGAGTTGCTAAAGATAGTTTTCGCCGAGCTGATGAAGTCCTCTCTGCGCTGAACTCGAAGCTTAATAGCCGTAAGAGGAGTCCCCTAAGCGCAAATAAGCAGGCGGTGGGAAATAGCAAAAGGGGAACAACCCGCAATCTCAAGCAAATGAACAGTGGAATGTATGCAACCAGGGACTCTACGAATTCCGATTTGTTCGCTGTGGATTCTCAATTAGTGGAGCCACCTTTCCCTCATTATATTCCTACACCCCCACAAAGGATTACTGAGTCCGGCATACCTGCTTAAGTTGGCTCTGCAGAAGCAATGTCTGCTCTACCAAAATCGTCTTCAGTGGTTCCACTGAAGAAACAAAAGTTTGTGTTTCGGCTTGCTCTTGATCAAACATCTTCTGATGTATTGTCTTATATACATGACAAAACTAAAGTCAATGATAATACGAGAAGATGGAAAAGTTTTACTTTTCTTGAGCTGGAAACATTTCATATTTTAAGATCACTGTTTCAATCGAACTTTTTGAAGGCCCGAAAATATGGTGTTAAAAGACTTCGAAGCTGGGATAAAAAAAACGGCCCGTGGGAGTAAGACCTCCCAGTCGAGACCAAGCGAACCATCTTCAAACCAAGCTAATTAAATTGTATTCTGATAGCCTTTTCTTTGCATCTCATACTATTGTGTTTACAGAAAGCTGGTTAAAGCCAAATCCAATGCTCTTAAGTTTTTCCTGATAAGTACACAATATATACGTATGACCGTCCCTCTAGACGGGAAGATGGAGTCTTAATTGGAGTGGACTCAAACTTTACTTCCGGAGTTATTTTTTCACCAATTCAATACTATTGAAATTATATGCGTAAAGTTATCGGTTTCTGATAACTCTATATACATAACTTGCTCATATATACCCCCGTTGTCTGAACTTCCTGACTATTTAAACCACCTGTCCGTTATGATGTCTGTTGCAAACAAGCATTCGAATAGGGATCAGTTGGTAGTTTTAGGAGATTTTAATATACCTGGAGTTACGTGGCCCACAGAGAATGGATTGAGTGTCTTACTACCTATAGCTCATAGTTATCTCAGGTAAACCATGTTCGAAATTCACTAGGTCGCCATCTTGACTTGTGTTTTATAACAGATCCTGAAGGTGTGATTCTGTCCAGGGTACTTACACAACCTGAAGATCCATATCACCCTAAATCGAAGTGACAATAGACACAAGTCCGTAATATAAGAGAAATCAGCGAATTCATCCAAACGAATACAAAGTTTTCGCAAGGCAGACTTTCTGAGGCTATCTATGCAGAAATATGTCACACTTTAACCGAAAGCTCTCTTTTTTGCTCGTAAGGTCCGGATGGTATGTCTGGCTGCGTTTTTTTGTATAGGCTAAAGTCTAGTGCAAGCCCTTTCACAAATTATTTACCTCATATATAACACTTCCCAATTTCCCCATAATTGAAAGGAATCATTTTTAATTCCTCTCCACAAGAATGGTAACAAGATAGAGGCCAGTAACTTTAGAGGTGTATATGTAGGAGATATAGGGTCAGGTTCCTCGGCCATTATTAATTCGGGCTTGTCTCAGCACATGTTCGTCTTTTCACTCAGAAGGGTTAACTCGAACCTTTGCTCTTTTTCCTCTACTCCTCATTGCGCCACGCTCAGCAGGGATTTCGATCTCCTTCCCTACCACGCTCTTACACAAAATATCTATCTTTCTGCAATCTCTTTTGATCATCATTTATTTTACATAACTCATACACTGAGAGACTTACAAATAATAATTTAATCTAATATTTCAATATAATCTCCGACACGGCATTCCTGACTATAACACGACCTCGTGTTAGTCAATACATCATTAGAATGGCATTCATTGCTCAAAATCTTTCAGTTCAACGCTTGACCTCTTTATTTATGCTATTTAACTTAATATTCCAGAACAAATTTGCTTACATTTCTATAATTTCTCAGATGTTAGTTTGACGGGCTAATCATTCACAGTTTTTGTTTACTAGGTTACAAGCTCTCTTCCGCACAAATACATCGATTTGGATATCCGCTAAACATTTCATCAGACGTTAACTTGGCAGGATAATCCTTTAACATAACATTAAAGAGTACAAGCTCTCTTCCGCCCAAGATCAATCGTTTGGATATCAATTCACTGCTCAACAAAGGTTAGTTTTGCAGGCTATTCACATACAAATTAGAGTACAACGCACCTTAATGCATAAACTTAACCATTTGGATACCACCTCGCTTATACCACAGTATCGGACTCTTGACGAATATTTGTGACGCTGTGCCACTTGACTTACGACACACAATTACAATGTATAAATTCAGTCCCTGTGTAGGGCAGGCCCCGGACACTTCGTGTGCCTTCGGGTTTTTTGCGCTCTCATTATACCCGTTACTCGTAGAGTAAAAGGGTATATTGTATTCGTGCAAAAGTATGTAACAGGTAGAAGGAAGCGTTTCCGACCCTATAAAGTATATATATTCTTGTTCAGGATCACTAGCCGAGTCGATCTAGCCATGTCCGTCTGTCCGTCTCTCCGTCTGTCCGTCTGTCTGTCCGTCTGTCTGTCTGTCCGTATGAACGCTGAGATCTCGGAAACTATAAAAGCTAGAAGATTGGCATTTTGCATGTAGTTTTTAGGAGTTCCTACGCAGCGCAAGTTTATTTCAAAATAGTGCCACGCCCCCTCTGACGCCCACAAGCCACAAGCTGTGGCCACAGTTTTGATGCTATTATGAAAATTTTAATTTAAATGTATTTGTTTCGTCAATAAATATCGATTGGCGTAATAAAAGTTTGCCACGCCCACTCTAACGCCCAAAAACCCAGTAAACGCTTAAGCCTGGCTAGCGCCTACATTTCCGCCTTTCATGGCGCCATCTAACGGATGACTTTGGAACAGCTGGCCAAGGTGCTCAACAGAGTCAACGTTAATTCTCGATAAGGATTTCTATTAAAGGAAATTGCGATGGTTTTCATTTGTCAATACCGAACTATATCCCAAGAACTATGCAAATCAAATCAAGTTAGCCAAATTGGAGGTCTGAGTCAAACAATGGCGTATGTGTATATGTATGTAAGCATAAACATATGTATGTATTTACAGCGGCAAAAAACATACAAGAAGGCATATTTATATTAAGTTGTTTAGCTGAGTAACGGGTATCTAATAGTCGAGGCACTCGACTATAGCGCGGTTTCTCTTGTTTTTATTCTCATTTTGATGCTCGCGCACTCATTGCACGAGTTCGGTCGTTCAGTCGCAGAGAGGCGCATTTTGAAGAAGGTTGCGCCTGCGCTTGAATTGGTCTTTATATGTATGCGTGTTCATGCATTCTTGGGGGGGTGCATGTGTGCGTTTATTTTAATTCGAAGCGGCAAGAATATTTTGTCTTTTGCTACTTTTCAGAGTTGGTACCCTATCAAAATGGGCGTATTCATTATTGGGTTATTGATAAAAATAAGAACATGATATGTTATAGTATATATTTTAATATTTCAGCATAAATTTCATTTCGGTTTACAAATTGAAATCAGTAGTAGCAGTAAAATGTTTTGCATATATGTATGTATTCTAATTAATAGAAATCAATCTATTGAGATAGGAACAGGGCATATCGCAGTCGGTGTCTGCGCTTAGTGGCTGAGAAAACTTCAAACCAAATCCGCTTTGGTTGTTGTTCTGCGAGCCGATGGTGCCTGCATACCCTACCGACGATTGAATTTTAGGGGAGTTGGCAGAAACAAAAATATCTGTTTCGCCGCTCGAAAAGAACATAGCATACGAAAATTATCCTTTTTATAATGCTATCCTACCAATAACAAAATTGGATAAATAAACTTTTACATTGTTTTTGTTTTCGATTGAAATTTAAATATATTAAAAATCATTAAAGGCTTACTTCTTGACTTAAAATAGTAATACAAATTTCAGAAAATCACTTCAAATATTTTTTGTCTGTACTTTATATTATAATTTAAGCCCCGAAGAGAGCAGACGTGCTTTGCGCGAGCTCCGGGAAAAGTTGAAGAAAATGGATGTATTAAAGACAAATCAAATTAAAAAAAAAAAAACTAAATTGGTGTATGACAAAATAGGCGAAAAGACGCTAAAAAAAAATCAGTGATATGATTAAATCAAGTGCAAATTATTTTATAATAGTGCCACGCTAAAAGTTTTATGACCGACGAACCAAAGAAAGAGCGCTTAAGCTCGGTGTGCCGAAGAGACGGGTACTTCTCGTATATCTCTACGCGCGATAGTGAAGTGCAAAAAACGTCTACAAAGACCCACCCGGCTCTACTGTCAGTCGATACCCAAAGAGCACGATCGTTGTCACCCTCTTTACTCACTGTTACTCCCACTCCAACGGCGTGGAGTTCTCAATGTAAAACGCCCCCACCATCAGAATCGACCCTTGGCACATCAGCAACATGCAGTGGTAAAACTTCTGCAATCGCACCAAAAGTAAAAGTAACAACGGCTCTTACCGCGGAATCGACAAATATAACGTCAAATAAAATTATGACAAAACAAAACCAAGTAAATATTCAACAAGTGGACCCGGCCATACATACCAGCATGGATCGCTACATACAAATTAAGCGTAAGCTTAGCCCGCAGAACACCGCGGTGGGTAATATGCCAAAAATAAACCGAGTCCAAAGAGACAACGAATTACCCGGGAGATCCAATAACAACAGATTTGCCCTCCTAGCTGAAACTCAACCAGAACTGGGTAAATGGACCCAACCGAATCCAAAGACCCCACCAATTTACATTAGGGAAAAAAGCTTGAAGGTCCTGGTCAACAAAATTGTTGCGCTGGTCGGAGACGGAAATTTTCATGATGTTCCGATCACTAAAGGGAATGTTCACGAAACCAAACTTCAGACTAAATCCGAAGAACATTTCCGAGCCGTGTCTCAATACCTGGAGGAAGCTAAGAAAATTTACTACATGTACCAACTAAAAAGCAGTAAAGGCTTGCAGGGATCGAGCCCGACTAAAAGGGATCGAGCCCGACGTAACCCCCAATGAAGCTATTGATGTACTGAAAGAAAATGGTTTTTCTGCTGGAACGTTAGTAACATCATTAACGGCAACAAAAATCCGCAACCACTCTTCAAAGTAGAGCTGGAGCCGGACAGCAGAGTCTTGAAGAAAAAAGAAGTGCACCCCATCTATTACCTGCCATACCTTTTGCACCGAAACATTAAGGTGGAAGAACCACATAAAAGGAACAACCCAATGTACAAACTGTCAGGAGTATGGACACACCAGAAAATACTGCACACTTCGATCAGTATGTGTAGTTTGTGGAGACTTTCACAATTCCGCTAATTGTCCTGCCAACAAAGAAGACCCCAAAAGAAGAAATGAGGAAACTGCGGTGGAAATCACACGGCAAACTACAGGGGCTGTGTGGTCTACAAGAAGTTGAAAGACCGCATGCGACAAGTGACAACAACGCGCCACCAAAACACTCAAAACGTGTACACTTGCTGAAAAACGACGCCGGAAATATTTTTCGGGACGGCTGCAAGATCCTCATTTGGGATTCTCATACGCCGTTGCCCTTTGAACAGGAACGGAAAACCAACTCCAGTCTTATCTAGGAAACGTTCATTAGGTCCCAGGACAGTCACAAAGCCCACTGGAAGCTATGATGGTTACTATGCAACAAAGTATGATGGAATTTATGTGCTTCATGAAAACGACCATGCAAACACTGGTTCCAAACCAGAACATGGTGTTACAGTTGCTTGCAGCAAAGCAGTCCAAATAAATGATGGCAAATCTACGAATATCCATGTGGAACGCCAATGGCGTTTCCCGGCAGAAACATAAAATAAGACAGTTCCTGAATGAAAATCATATCGACATTATGCTACTGATAGAGACGCACCTCACAAACAAATACAATTTTCAAATAAGAGGCTACCTTCTACCGCACAGATCATCCAGATGGTAAAGCCCACGGCGGTATCGGTAACTAATTACTTGCAGGCCACGTCTATCAAAGAGCGACAGGAGATTATAACGCCTCGTGACTCCCAAAGCTGAGCAACAAATTGGACTATGTTTCTCCAGGTAGCCCCACATACTGGATAGCAGACCCCAGAAAGGTCCCAGACTTAATAGATTTTGCGGTGACAAAAAACGTTCCATGCAATATAATAAGCGCCAAAGCGCTTTCGGACCTTTCACCTGACCATTCGCCAGTGCTAATAACTCTTCTTCAAAGCCCAGAAGTTACAGATCACCTCAGAGAGTGACATGGCATAGAACAAACTAGTTAAAATATAAAATGTATGTAAGTTCCCACATCGAACTAACCCCGCATCGAAGCGGACATCGAAAGATCCACTGATGCTCTTGAAGATGTACTCGTGACAGCAGCCACTATTTCAACACCACAATTGAAGGACGTGCAAACTAACCATTTCAAAACTAATCTGCAATTGGAACAGCTTGTACTGGAAAAAACCAACAGATCGCCATCTTCAAAACAACGTCTTAAGGAAGCAACTCGCACACTAAACTGAGCCCTGAAGAAAGACACTGAAAATGCACAACTGCGGTACATCGGAAAACTTTCGCCAACCAGTACAAAACATCCTCTGTGGAGGGCTCACCCAAATCTGAGCTCTCCAATCGAAACATTCACTCTGATAAGAAACCCATCAGGTAGCTGGACCCGCTGCGACGAAGATATCTCCGAAGCTTTTTCCAGCCGAACCCTGCCACTGGTCCATTTCTCCTACAACAAATCGAGTCGGAAACTATATCCTTACCAACATTGCTTCAGCCAAAAGAGGTCGCGAAAGCGAAAAGGGCTCCGGGCAGTGACCTAATAACACCAAAAATTATAATTGAACTTCCAAATTCTGCTATTGAGGCTATTTGTAAACTCTTCAATGGGATCATACGTCTCGGCTACTATCCGAGCCAATGGAAAAAATCTACCTACTAATGATACCAAAGCCCGGAAAAGACCTCACAACTCCTTCAACTTACAGACCAATGTGTTTACTATCGTGTCTGTCTAAATTGTTCGAAAAATGCCTTATTACACGCATAATACCATATCTGGAAGCACACAATGTTATCCCGGCACATCAATTTGGCTTCCGTCAAAGACATGTTACAATCGAACAAGTTAACAGAATAACATCAGAAATCCGCACTGCCTTTGAGAATCGGGAATATTGCAGCGCAATATTCCTCGATGTATCTCAAGCTTTTGATCGAGTCTGGCTCGATGGCCTCATGTAAAGATCAAAACACACTTGCCTACATACACTCATAAACTACTTGAGTCGTATCTGTAAACAAAAACTGTATGCAAAACAACAACATCTGACGACTAATTATCGAAGCTGTTCATCCTATATACAGCGGATATATACAACTAGATCATTAAATAACAACATTAAACAAAATTACACTGCAAATCAAAAAAAATCAACCAAAGCTCATTAAACATAACATTCAAAACAAGTGTCCTAAAAAATAAACAAAACAAAAGCCAAACAGCTGTTTTGATTCTGCCCGCACCCCTAAAATGCAATCGTCGGTAGGGTATGCAGGCACCATCCGCTCGCAGAACAACAACAAAAGCTGATTTGTTTTAAGTTTTCTGAACCACTTAAAAGCAGTCGGTGTTTTAAGTGCCCTGTTCCTATCTCAACAGATTGATTTCTATTAATTGGAATACATACATACATACATACATATATGTGGGATTGGTTTTCCTATTTAAATAAGAAGTTGTTTTATTATAATAGGTTGATAGTTTTATTTAAATGAAATTAGTGATAAGTAGTTCTGATAATAATTTTAGGTATTTTAATAAATTGAAATCGTGTTAAACTGCGTTTTTTGGATATTTCGATCGCGTCGTTATTTAAGTTCGTTTTTTCGCACGTCTTGCTTATTCGCTTCTCTCGATCTTAATGCTCGTTCAATACTCTCTTCCTGAATACTTTTTGATATCTCCTCATTAGAGATGGGTCGTGCTGAACGGAGCTGCCAGACCTATTCCCACAACTCGGCCATCCTTCCTAAACATTCGTCCCAAATGTATCGTCGTCGTCCTCGGAGGATATTTGAACCCATGGCTTCATATATTCGGCGCAAGAAGTAGTGCATCTTGGCCCGTCAGAAGATAGAGATTCTTTCACAACATCGTAAGTGTCCTTAGCCTTGACGTTTGTAACTCGATAGGGATCCAAATACTTAGGTTTTAACTTAAGCCCTCCACCAAGTTGAGTGCGTTTGATAGCAACAATATCAACGACTTTGTATGTTGCTGCTGGTCTACGTCTGAGATTATACGTGTGTTTGTTCTCGTTTTGCATGACAAGGATCTGCTGCTTGGCAGCTTTACGGATCACGTCTCGATTGTCCAGGAACATTTGGATTAGTTCTTGCTAAATCATTGCCTTCAGCTTGATGTCAGCTTTAGTGCGCATCTTGATGCCTACAAGAAGCTCGAATGGAATTGATTGTCTGCTGAACCTGGCCTACAAACTTGTATCACTTGCTTGGGTCATCTATGGACAGTTTGGACAAAACGGAAACAATTGTGGCGTTGAGGCGTTCAACCTGCCTATTTGCTCTTGAAACTCCTGTAGTAACTGCATGTAGTGCAATACCCTCGTTCTCACAATAGTTTCTAAAGTCGTCTGAAGTGAACGCTGTGCCTCGATCGGATATTATTTGAACAGGATTGCCAAATATTGCGCTCTGAGCCTCAAGTCTGGTGATGACGTCCTTGGAAGACGTTGTTTTTGTGGGATACGGCCAACAAAATTTGGTGAATCCGTCAATGACAGCAAAAATGTGCTTGTATGCCTTGTGAGTCGATTCGAGATGCCCCAAAAAATCGATGTGAAATGTTTGAAGCGGCTCCGCTTCCTTCGGCAATGGGTGTAACTCTTCTTCTTTTTTCCCAAGCTTGCGGTTTGAAATAATCCATGGAATGCAGCATTTGATTTGTCGTTGAATCTTGTCTTCGAGATTTGGGATGTAATATTCCTTTCCGATGATCTCCTTGGTCTTTTTCACAGAAAAATGTCCTTTTTCATGTGCCTGTCGAATGATTTCGCGTTGAAGGACTGGTGGTACAACTATCAGTTCATCGTCGTTTACCAATTTGGACAACAGATCCTATCTCAAGAAGAAATTGTTGTGGCTAGATTTTTCAGCAAGGATGTCAATTATAGCTTTTAGTTGCTCGTTTGCTGTGCAAGCTTTCGTCAGAGATCATCATAACAGGATAACGGCTTAAAGCATCTGCATGACGTATGCGTTTACCTGATCTGTGTTCAACTTCAAAGTCAAACTCCTGAAGTGCGAGGATCCAACGTGCGACTCGAGTACAGACTTCCCTTTTTTCCATCGTCTTTGTAAAAGCATTGCAATCGCTGACCAACTTAAAATGCATACCTAAAAGGTAAACTCGGAATTTACGAAATGCTTCTACCAATGCCAGGATTTCTAATTCGTAGCTGGAAAACTTTCTTTCTGCGTCGGTCGTTTTCTTGCTCATGTAGTACACCGGATGTATCTGGTTATCGTTGGGCAACTTTTGGAGTAGAACTGCTCCAAAACCATCAATCGATGCATCTGTATGTAGCTCTGTTTCGTGCTGCTGATGAAAAATCTTTAAAACTGATTTCTGGGTAATAAAAGTCTTCAGCATGTTAAAATCATCTATCTCTCTGTCAGCAAAATAAAACTTGGCGTCGTGCTTCATCAGGTCAGTCAAAGGCTTGGCTATGATGGAGAAGTTCAGGATAAATTTCCGAAAATATCCAACCAGACCCAGAAAGCTTTTTAGTTGCTTCTGGCTTGTCGGTAAAGAAAACTTCGTCACAGCCTTTGTTTTTTCATCTGAGATACAGATCTTTTGGTTTTCAATGCTATGGCCTAGGAACTCGATTTTCTTTTTGAGGAAACAGCATTTCTTTAGATTGATCACCAAACCGTAATCCTCACAACGCTTGATGACTGTCTTGAGATTGGCTACTGCTTCGACTTCGTCTGTAGCTGGGAATATTATATCATCGACATAAGGAATCGCTATACCAGATCGGGTCAAGTCTCGGAAAATTGCGTTAACGTGCCTTTGAAATACGCCTGGAGAATTCGTAAGGCCAAAAGGGACTTTCAAGAACTGGTACTGGCCATTGTGAGTAACAAAGGACGTGAACTTGCGGCTTTCTGCATCTACATTAACGTGGAAAAATCGTCGATAATACACCGCTCGGAGAACGCGAATCTACGCGGACACGAGTGCACCGGAGTATCGTCCTTTAAAACAATACGCATCGCGACGTTTGTTGTTTTTGTACTCGTCGGCTTATAGTTTTTGATCAGGTCGTAAACTTCGCGTTTTGCTTGAGTGGTTGCACTCTCGTCAATGTTTATGTTTACACTTTCGGCACTTTCGACGTTGATTTTCATTAGTAAACTTAATTCACTTTCAGTGTTTTGTATGTCTCGGCTTTGTATTTTTATTCCGTCAAGATTTATAAGTATTTCGGCGTTGCTACAAAATTCTGCGCCTAACACAACTTGTACATCAAAAAAGTAAGATGAAACGACTAGAAAATTTTCTTCAAACACATGATCGTCAATTTCGAATTCTTCTTTAAAAGAACCGAATGGTTTCACCCTGTTGTTGTTACCAAAACCGACAAGAAAAATGTTAACTGCACTTAATTCAGGCTTATTCAAGCTTACGTACGTTTTTTCACTGATAATATTGTATTTGCTGCCTGTGTACATGTTGTTTTTCATAGAAATTTCTTTACACATCGACAATTTATCATCCGATACTTTGCGCGTATTTTTCGGAGTTTCAACCGTTTCAATTTTGCCTGTGGGGCAGTCTCCAGATATGTGTCCGAAATTGTTGCACTTAAAGCATTTCCGACCGCTGCTTCGATTAGGGCACTGATTTGATGTATGGCCAATTACACCACAGTTGTAGCAATGTACCTTTCTTTGCATGGATACGTCTTTATGGGCTGCACTGTCTTTGCCAATCGCATATTTCAACTTGTCGTCTTGATATTTTGGCTTTCCGGATTTTTCACGAATTTTCTCGTAGCACTTTAACTTTTCCTTGAACTCCTTCAAGTCTTTAGCGTTGTACAATATCGATTTATTGACGCTCAAATCATTGATGCCATCAATCACGTATTGCATAAGAGCACTGTTATCTACACTGCCACAGGAAGCCATTTCTTTCATTTTGAGAACACTTTCATTGTTTTTGATTTTTCTTTCGGATAACAACTTATGTAATTGTGCACCATTTACTTCGGCTTTGAACTCTTTGATCAATGCGTTTTTCAACATTTGCCAACTTCTTATACCGCGCTCACTCATAATGTACATTTTAGCGAGACCTTTTAGAGAACGTTTCGCGAAAATGAATTTTTGCAGGTCATCCCAGTACATAATGGAAGCCATATCTTCGAAATCGGCAACCCACACCTCAACTGCAAGGGTATCATCCCCACTGAATGGCCGAATAGAATCTTCAACATCTCGGAAATTTACTGAAAATCGCGGCGAATTCACAGCGAAACTTTGTACCGAAGCGGAATCGCTATTCTTCGACGCTACTGTACCAGCCTGTGCGTTTTTGTTGTTCGCTATGGCCTGCTTTTCTGCGTTGCTGCGTACAGAACAAAACTCGTCGTCTTCATCGTTCGAACTTTTCTCGTCGTTGTCCTTGTCATTCTCTTCTTGTTCGTCTATTTCATCATCTTCCGAGTCCTCTTCATCAGCGTCTTCTTTTAATTTTCTAACACGCAAATTTCGGAAAATGTGAAGCATCAGATCATTTTTGTCGTGTTGCAAGCCCAAAATGTTGCAAATTATGGCAAGGTCGTTGTTTGACAAATTTTGCGCAACGTAAGACACTTTTTGGTTGAAGAGTTCATCACTTTCCACAAAATCAAAACCTTCAAAACTACGTAGCCGTTTTCGATTATGTCGATCACCGTCATATTCGTAGACAAACTTGTGCAAAAGGTCTACATTCTTCTTTTTTTCAGTTTTCAACGCCTGTAAAACCGATTCAAAGTCAGCAAGGGTCGACATAGTTGCAAATAAAATTTTTTTTTTTTTTTTTTTTTAAGTTTTTTGCTCGTACTTGTTGTTCTTCCTTCTACTCGTATTCGTCGTTCACACTCACAGTCTCTACTCGTCGCTTAAATACACATACGCGTCGTTAAAAGTATGTATAGTGCAGATTACCGTGGTGTTTGTAGCGTCTTTTTCACGCACTCGTACGTCGTTTTTGCAAGCTTTTCTTTTCGTTTTCCACAGGCTTCGTCGTTGTAAATCTTTGCTTCTAGCACACGTCGTTCTACATTTCACGTAGGTTGAGCCCCCATATTTGTGGGATTGGTTTTCCTATTTAAATAAGAAGTCCCACTATTTGTTGTTTTATTATAATAAGTTGATCGTTTTATTTAAATGAAATTAGTATTTTAATGAATTTAAATCGTGTTAAACTGCGTTTTTTGGTCGATCGCGTCGTTATTTAACTTCGTTTTTTCGCACGTCTTGCTTATTCGCTTCTCTCGATCTTAATGCTCGTTCAATACTTCTTTTCTCTTCCTGAATACTTTTTGATATCTCCTCATAAGAGATGGGTTGGGCTGAACGGAGCTGCCAGACATATTCCCACATATATGCAAAACATTTTACTGCTACCATTGATTTTAATTTTGTAAACCAAAATAAAATGTATGCTGAAATATTAAAAATATATTATAACATATAATATTCTTATTTTAATCATTAACCAAATGGTGCATACGCCCATTTTGATTCTGAAAAGTATTAAAACACAAAATATTCTTGCCGCTTCGAATTGAAATAAACGCACACATGCACCCCTGTATGAGAATGCATGACCACGCATACATATAAAGTTTTTTTTTTTTTTTTATAGTTTATTGAACACGCTACACAAGGATGGACCTTGTTTTCGTGTATTGACTAATTATTTCTAAAGATCCCAAAAAATGCGGGTAACGGGTGCTCCATTCTTGAGCAAATCAGGTGTGGTCATAGCCGGTCAAAAGTTAATCAAGATGTGTTATTACAGAAGGCGACCGCGTCTGTCACGGCCGAGAATCCATAAGTCTGCCGGGTGTCGTCTGCGGAGACGCCGTCGACCCAGTGGTGTTGCAAGATGTCTTGCCAGACAGTTTGCATGTGTGAGCAAACGTTCCCGGTATCGACTTGAGGATTTGCAAATCGTCTCTGTTACCGTCGGCACTCCCGTGTCCTGGAACATAACTCGGTTTTCTACATAATGGTGCCACTTCACCCCTAGCATCCGCCTGAGAGCCTTTGTAATGCATGTTTGCACCCTTTTTAGTGACGAATCACAGGCCGTGCCCCAGCAAGTGATTCCCCAGTTTAAGGTTGGGAGGACAATGGCCTTAAAAAGCCGCACCTTAGCTTCAAGGGATAGGCCGCTGCCTGGACGAAGGAGCCAGTCCATTTTGTCAAGTTTTGTTCTTGCTGATCCACAAACTCGATCAATTTGTCCCTTCCAACAAAGGCGACGGTCTAAGGTAACTCCGAGGTACGTCACCTTATCTTCGTGCTTGAGCCTATTCCCATCAATGTAAAGGCTACGCGAACGGCCAGGGCGGAGAGCAAAAGTGGCATGTTGCGTTTTGTCAACATTAAGCGCAATGTTCCATCGAGAGGCCCAGCACTCAAATTCGTCTAAGAATGTCTGGACACGTCGGGACGCAGACGTAGTGGTGCTACCAGCTGCAAGAAATGCAGTGTCATCTGCATATGTGGCCAGGAGTGTACCACGAGCAACTGGGTTTGGAAGATCCGAAGTGTAAATTGTATACAGATACATATAAAGAGCATCAAAATGAGAATAAGAATGAGAGCGAAAAAACCCGAAGTGTCCGGGGCCTGCCGCTACTAGCCCGGGGACCTGTCGCAAAATAATTTTTGTGTCCATTTTCGTTGTATGAAATAACCAGTCTATATGTTGTATGGTTAGTGCTTGTACGTACGCCTCTTTCGACGTAGTCAAGCTCTTCCATCAACTCACAAGTCTCTCGCTCATCAGGTAGACTTCGTATATTATCATGTGGATACTTATACATTCGCTTAGTAGTTAATGACTTAAACATATAACGTTCATCATCAAGCAGTTCAACAATAACAAATGGTCCTTTGAATTTAGAGTCTTGCAAAATATCGATATTGCGGACTTCACTGACTGAATGCAATTTACAGAGTCTAAATTTCAGATAGACGAATTTTGTGATGGCGTTAATTTGTACAATAATGTACTCCTTTTTATACCCTTGCAGAGGGTATTATAATTTCAGTCAAAAGTTTGCAACGCAGTAAAGGAGACATTTCCGACCCTATAAAGTATATATATATATCTTATAGCTGCCATATAACTGAACGATTGCAAATGCCATAACTTTGGTGTTTTTAAAGTTAGGAAGTTGGGACTTTTTATGAGTTTTAAGAGTGCATCATATGAATAATTCTGGAGAATATAATTTACAGAATATTCTGCAAGGGTATATCAACTTCGGCTCCGCCCGAAATTAGCATTCCTTTCTTGTTTAATTTGCGCCAGCTCCGCCTTGGTAACAATAATTGAAACTTAAATAGAATATTTGGAAATTTTGTTACAAAGACAAATTAGTGCTCAAGTCCTACTGGACTTGTGCCGAAGTAGAAGCATCCGATGGTCAGACAGCTCAGACAGATGGGATAACCTCGTTGTATGTTTATTTGGCTATTGTTGTGCAATTACCAATTCATGATTCTACAAAGGAATCTGTTTTTATTACTGATAATGACGATTACTGAATAAATGACAGTGCTGATATAACTATTGCTTTTTGGGTGTTAGTACAATGATTTAATAGGGGCAAATCTAAATCCTCTGTATATATTTGCTCGAATTCATTGATAGATATAGCTTGTTTCTGGATAACAAATATTCTACTGTACTATTTAAGTCTGAGTCTTTGCTGTATGTTTTATATATTGCTCAAGTGGTAATACTTTATGATCAGGTTAACAAATGCATAATCATACATATATGTGTAAAAAGATGAATTCATGTACCTATGAGGATACCCCCTTTCTATCCATCTATGCGATATTGATTGGAGAAGTAAGTACCTTTCAGAACTTAAAGTTCTGTTGTCACGCTGGACTGATTAGCTATTTCGGAGTTGCTAAAGATAGTTTTCGCCGAGCTGATGAAGTCCTCTCTGCGCTGAACTCGAAGCTTAATAGCCGTAAGAGGAGTCCCCTAAGCGCAAATAAGCAGGCGGTGGGAAATAGCAAAAGGGGAACAACCCGCAATCTCAAGCAAATGAACAGTGGAATGTATGCAACCAGGGACTCTAAGAATTCCGATTTGTTCGCTGTGGATTCTCAATTAGTGGAGCCACCTTTCCCTCATTATATTCCTACACCCCCACAAAGGATTACTGAGTCCGGCATACCTGCTTAAGTTGGCTCTGCAGAAGCAATGTCTGCTCTACCAAAATCGTCTTCAGTGGTTCCACTGAAGAAACAAAAGTTTGTGTTTCGGCTTGCTCTTGATCAAACATCTTCTGATGTATTGTCTTATATACATGACAAAACTAAAGCCAATGATAATACGAGAAGATGGAAAAGTTTAACTTTTCTTGAGCTGGAAACATTTCATATTTTAAGATCACTGTTTCAATCAAACTTTTTGAAGGCCCGAAAATATGGTGTTAAAAGACTTCGAAGCTGGGATAAAAAAACGGCCCGAGACCAAGCGAACCATCTTCAAAACAAGCTAATTAAATTGTATTCTGATAGCCTTTTCTTTGCATCTCATACTATTGTGTTTACAGAAAGCTGGTTAAAGCCAAATCCAATGCTCTTAAGTTTTTCCTGATAAGTACACAATATATACGTATGACCGTCCCTCTAGACGATGGAGTCTTAATTGGAGTGGACTTAAACTTTACTTCCGGAGTTATTTTTTCACCAATTCAATACTATTGAAATTATGTGCGTAAAGTTATCGGTTTCTGATAACTCTATATACATAACTTGCTCATATATACCCCCGTTGTCTGAACTTCCTGAGTATTTAAACCACCTGTCCGTCATGATGTCTGTTGCAAACAAGCATTCGAATAGGGATCAGTTGGTAGTTTTAGGAGATTTTAATATACCTGGAGTTACGTGGCCCACAGAGAATGGATTGAGTGTCTTACTACCTATAGCTCATAGTTATCTCAGGTAAACCATGTTCGAAATTCACTAGGTCGCCTTCTTGACTTGTGTTTTATAACAGATCCTGAAGGTGTGATTCTGTCCAGGGTACTTACACAACCTGAAGATCCATATCACCCTAAATCGAAGTGACAATAGACACAAGTCCGTAATATAAGAGAAATCAACGAATTCATCCAAACGAATACAAAGTTTTCGCAAGGCAGACTTTCTGAGGCTATCTATGCAGAAATATGTCACACTTTAACCGAAAGCTCTCTTTTTTGCTCGTAAGGTCCGGATGGTATGTCTGGCTGCGTTTATTTGTATAGGCTAAAGTCTAGTGCAAGCCCTTTCACAAATTATTTACCTCATATATAACACTTCCCAATTTCCCCATAATTGAAAGGAATCATTTTTAATTCCTCTCCACAAGAAAGGTAACAAGATAGACCCCAGTAACTTTAGAGGTGTATATGTAGGAGATATAGGGTCAGGTTCCTCGGCCATTATTAATTCGGGCTTGTCTCAGCACATGTTCGTCTTTTCACTCAGAAGGGTTAACTCGAACCTTTGCTCTTTTTCCTCTACTCCTCATTGCGCCACGCTCAGCAGGGATTTCGATCTCCTTCCCTACCACGCTCTTACACAAAATATCTATCTTTCTGCAATCTCTTTTGATCATCATTTATTTTACATAACTCATACACTGAGAGACTTACAAATAATAATTTAATCTAATATTTCAATATAATCTCCGACACGGCATTCCTGACTATAACACGACCTCGTGTTAGTCAATACATCATTAGAATGGCATTCATTGCTCAAAATCTTTCAGTTCAACGCTTGACCTCTTTATTTATGCTATTTAACTTAATATTCCAGAACAAATTTGCTTACATTTCTATAATTTCTCAGATGTTAGTTTGACGGGCTAATCATTCACAGTTTTTGTTTACTAGGTTACAAGCTCTCTTCCGCACAAATACATCGATTTGGATATCCGCTAAACATTTCATCAGACGTTAACTTGGCAGGATAATCCTTTAACATAACATTAAAGAGTACAAGCTCTCTTCCGCCCAAGATCAATCGTTTGGATATCAATTCACTGATCAACAAAGGTTAGTTTTGCAGGCTATTCACATACAAATTAGAGTACAACGCACCTTAATGCATAAACTTAACCATTTGGATACCACCTCGCTTATACCACAGTATCGGACTCTTGACGAATATTTGTGACGCTGTGCCACTTGACTTACGACACACAATTACAATGTATAAATTCAGTCCCTGTGTAGGGCAGGCCCCGGACACTTCGTGTGCCTTCGGGTTTTTTGCGCTCTCATTTTTATTCTCATTTTGATGCTCGCGCACTCATTGCACGAGTTCGGTCGTTCAGTCGCAGAGAGGCGCATTTTGAAGAAGGTTGCGCCTGCGCTTGAATTGGTCTTTATATGTATGCGTGTTCATGCATTCTTATACAGGGGTGCATGTGTGCGTTTATTTTAATTCGAAGCGGCAAGAATATTTTGTCTTTTGCTACTTTTCAGAGTTGGTACCCTATCAAAATGGGCGTATTCATTATTGGGTTATTGATAAAAATAAGAACATGATATGTTATAGTATATATTTTAATATTTCAGCATAAATTTCATTTCGGTTTACAAATTGAAATCAGTAGTAGCAGTAAAATGTTTTGCATATATGTATGTATTCTAATTAATAGAAATCAATCTATTGAGATAGGAACAGGGCATATCGCAGTCGGTGTCTGCGCTTAGTGGCTGAGAAAACTTCAAACCAAATCCGCTTTGGTTGTTGTTCTGCGAGCCGATGGTGCCTGCATACCCTACCGACGATTGAATTTTAGGGGAGTTGGCAGAAACAAAAATAGCTGTTTCGCCGCTCGAAAAGAACATAGCATACGAAAATTATCCTTTTTATAATGCTATCCTACCAATAACAAAATTGGATAAATAAACTTTTACATTGTTTTTGTTTTCGATTGAAATTTAAATATATTAAAAATCATTAAAGGCTTACTTCTTGACTTAAAATAGTAATACAAATTTCAGAAAATCACTTCAAATATTTTTTGTCTGTTCTTCATATTATAATTTAAGCCCCGAAGAGAGCAGACGTGCTTTGCGCGAGCTCCGGGAAAAGTTGAAGAAAGTGGATGTATTAAAGACAAATCAAATTAAAAAAAAAAAACTAAATTGGTGTATGACAAAATAGGCGAAAAGACGCTAAAAAAAAAATCAGTGATATGATTAAATCAAGTGCAAATTATTTTATAATAGTGCCACGCTAAAAGTTTTATGACCGACGAACCAAAGAAAGAGCGCTTAAGCTCGGTGTGCCGAAGAGACGGGTACTTCTCGTATATCTCTACGCGCGATAGTGAAGTGCAAAAAACGTCTACAAAGACCCACCCGGCTCTACTGTCAGTCGATACCCAAAGAGCACGATCGTTGTCACCCTCTTTACTCACTGTTACTCCCACTCCAACGGCGTGGAGTTCTCAATGTAAAACGCCCCCACCATCAGAATCGACCCTTGGCACATCAGCAACATGCAGTGGTAAAACTTCTGCAATCGCACCAAAAGTAAAAGTAACAACGGCTCTTACCGCGGAATCGACAAATATAACGTCAAATAAAATTATGACAAAACAAAACCAAGTAAATATTCAACAAGTGGACCCGGCCATACATACCACCGTGGATCGCTACATCCAAATTAAGCGTAAGCTTAGCCCGCAGAACACCGCGGTGGGTAATAAGCCAAAAATAAACCGAGTCCAAAGAGACAACGAATTACCCGGGAGATCCAATAACAACAGATTTGCCCTCCTAGCTGAAACTCAACCAGAACTGGGTAAATGGACCCAACCGAATCCAAAGACCCCACCAATTTACATTAGGGAAAAAAGCTTGAAGGTCCTGGTCAACAAAATTGTTGCGCTGGTCGGAGACGGAAATTTTCATGATGTTCCGATCACTAACGGGAATGTTCACGAAACCAAACTTCAGACCAAATCCGAAGAACATTTCCGAGCCGTGTCTCAATACCTGGAGGAAGCTAAGAAAATTTACTACATGTACCAACTAAAAAGCAGCAAAGGCTTGCAGGGATCGAGCCCGACTAAAAGAGATCGAGCCCGACGTAACCCCCAATGAAGCTATTGATGTACTCAAAGAAAATGGTTTTTCTGCTAGGAACGTTAGTAACATCATTAACGGCAACAAAAATCCGCAACCACTCTTCAAAGTAGAGCTGGAGCCGGACAGCAGAGTCTTGAAGAAAAAAGAAGTGCATCTATTACCTGCCATACCTTTTGCACCGAAACATTAAGGTGGAAGAACCACATAAAAGGAACAACCCAATGTACAAACTGTCAGGAGTATGGACACACCAGAAAATACTGCACACTTCGATCAGTATGTGTAGTTTGTGGAGACTTTCACAATTCCGCTAATTGTCCTGCCAACAAAGAAGACCCCAAAAGAAGAAATGTGGAAACTGCGGTGGAAATCACACGGCAAACTACAGGGGCTGTGTGGTCTACAAGGAGTTGAAAGACCGCATGCGACAAGTGACAACAACGCGCCACCAAAACACTCAAAACGTGTACACTTGCTGAAAAACGACGCCGGAAATATTTTTCGGGACGGCTGCAAGATCCTCATTTGGGATTCTCATACGCCGATGCCCTTTGAACAGGAACGGAAAACCAACTCCAGTCTTATCTAGGAAACGTTCATTAGGTCCCAGGACAGTCACAAAGCCCACTGGAAGCTATGATGGTTACTATGCAACAAAGTATGATGGAATTTATGTCCTTCATGAAAACGACCATGCAAACACTGGTTCAAAACCAGAACATGGTGTTACAGTTGCTTGCAGCAAAGCAGTCCAAATAAATGATGGCAAATCTACGAATATCCATGTGGAACGCCAATGGCGTTTCCCGGCACAAACATAAAATAAGACAGTTCCTGAATGAAAATCATATCGACATTATGCTACTGATAGAGACGCACCTCACAAACAAATACAATTTTCAAATAAGAGGCTACCTTCTACCGCACAGATCATCCAGATGGTAAAGCCCACGGCGGTATCGGTAACTAATTACTTGCAGGCCACGTCTATCAAAGAGCGACAGGAGATTATAACGCCTCGTGACTCCCAAAGCTGAGCAACAAATTGGACTATGTTTCTCCAGGTAGCCCCACATACTGGATAGCAGACCCCAGAAAGGTCCCAGACTTAATAGATTTTGCGGTGACAAAAAACGTTCCATGCAATATAATAAGCGCCAAAGCGCTTTCGGACCTTTCACCTGACCATTCGCCAGTGCTAATAACTCTTCTTCAAAGCCCAGAAGTTACAGATCACCTCAGAGAGTGACATGGCATAGAACAAACTAGTTAAAATATAAAATGTATGTAAGTTCCCACATCGAACTAACCCCGCATCGAAGCGGACATCGAAAGATCCACTGATGCTCTTGAAGATGTACTCGTGACAGCAGCCACTATTTCAACACCACAATTGAAGGACGTGCAAACTAACCATTTCAAAACTAATCTGCAATTGGAACAGCTTGTACTGGAAAAAACCAACAGATCGCCATCTTCAAAACAACGTCTTAAGGAAGCAACTCGCACACTAAACTGAGCCCTGAAGAAAGACACTGAAAATGCACAACTGCGGTACATCGGAAAACTTTCGCCAACCAGTACAAAACATCCTCTGTGGAGGGCTCACCCAAATCTGAGCTCTCCAATCGAAACATTCACTCTGATAAGAAACCCATCAGGTAGCTGGACCCGCTGCGACGAAGATATCTCCGAAGCGTTTTCCAGCCGAACCCTGCCACTGGTCCATTTCTCCTACAACAAATCGAATCAGAAACTATATCCTTACCAACATTGTTTCAGCCAAAAAGAGGTCGCGAAAGCGAAAAAGGCTCCGGGCGGTGATCTAATAACACCAAAAATTATAATTGAACTTCCAAACTCTGCTATTGAGGCTATTTGTAAACTCTTCAATGGGATCATACGTCTCGGCTACTATCCGAGCCAATGGAAAAAATCTACCTACTAATGATACCAAAGCCCGGAAAAGACCTCACAACTCCTTCAACTTACAGACCAATGTGTTTACTATCGTGTCTGTCTAAATTGTTCGAAAAATGCCTTATTACACGCATAATACCATATCTGGAAGCACACAATGTTATCCCGGCACATCAATTTGGCTTCCGTCAAAGACATGTTACATTCGAACAAGTTAACAGAATAACATCAGAAATCCGCACTGCCTTTGAGAATCGGGAATATTGCAGCGCAATATTCCTCGATGTATCTCAAGCTTTTGATCGAGTCTGGCTCGATGGCCTCATGTAAAGATCAAAACACACTTGCCTACATACACTCATAAACTACTTGAGTCGTATCTGTATACAAAAACTGTATGCAAAACAACAACATCTGACGACTAATTATCGAAGCTGTTCATCCTATATACAGCGGATATATACAACTAGATCATTAAATAACAACATTAAACAAAACAAGATAGAACGCTATAGTCGGGTGCCCCGACTACCAGATACCCGTTACTCAGGTAAAGGGAGTGCGAGGGAGATGGAGATAGAAACTTTGATCATGCATAACTTTTTAACGAATGGTCCGATTTGAAAAATTTCTTCTACATTTCGATAGGTATTGATAAACACAATAAAACTGCATTTTTACTTTTCCGAAATATTTAAAATTTTAAAATCGTATATAAGCGATTGTGGGCGTCAGAGGGGGCGTGGCACCATTTTGAAACAAACTTGCGCTGCGTAGGAACTCCTAAAATCTACATGCAAAATGCCAATCTTCTAGCTTTTATAGTTTCCGAGATCTCAGCGTTCATACGGACAGACAGACAGACGGACAGACAGACGGACAGACGGACATGGCTATATCAACTCAGGAGGTGATCCTGATCAAGAATATATATACTTTATAGGGTCGGAAACGCTTCCTTCTAGCTGTTACATACTTTTGCACGAATACAATACACCCTTTTACTCTACGAGTAACGGGTATAATTACACTGCAAATCAAAAAAAATCAACCAAAGCTCATTAAACATAACATTCAAAACAAGTGTCCTAAAAAATAAACAAAACAAAAGCCAAACAGCTGTTTTGATTCTGCCCGCACCCCTAAAATGCAATCGTCGGTAGGGTATGCAGGCACCATCCGCTCGCAGAACAACAACAAAAGCTGATTTGTTTTAAGTTTTCTGAACCACTTAAAAGCAGTCGGTGTTTTAAGTGCCCTGTTCCTATCTCAGTAGATTGATTTCTATTAATTGGAATACATACATACATATATGTGGGATTGGTTTTCCTATTTAAATAAGAAGTTGTTTTATTATAATAGGTTGATATTTAAATGAAATTAGTGATAAGTAGTTCTGATAATAATTTTAGGTATTTTAATAAATTGAAATCGTGTTAAACTGCGTTTTTTGGATATTTCGATCGCGTCGTTATTTAAGTTCGTTTTTTCGCACGTCTTGCTTATTCGCTTCTCTCGATCGTAATGCTCGTTCAATACTCTCTTCCTGAATACTTTTTGATATCTCCTCATTAGAGATGGGTCGTGCTGAACGGAGCTGCCAGACCTATTCCCACAAC
Source organism: Drosophila rhopaloa (assembly GCF_018152115.1). Classification (NCBI taxonomy): domain Eukaryota; kingdom Metazoa; phylum Arthropoda; class Insecta; order Diptera; family Drosophilidae; genus Drosophila; species Drosophila rhopaloa. The sequence goes on from NW_025335088.1 coordinate 787,474, forward strand.
TCGGCCATCCTTCCTAAACATTCGTCCCAAATGTATCGTCGTCGTCCTCGGAGGATATTTGAATCCATGGCTTCATATATTGGGAGCAAGAAGTAGTGCATCTTGGCCCGTCAGAAGATAGAGGTTCTTTCACAACATCGTAAGTGTCCTTAGCCTTGACTTTTGTAACTCGATAGGGATCCAAATACTTAGGTTTTAACTTAAGCCCTCCACCAAGTTGAGTGCGTTTGATAGCAACAATATCAACGACTTTATATGTTGCTGCTGGTCTACGTCTGAGATTATACGTGTGTTTGTTCTCGTTTTGCATGACAAGGATCTGTTGCTTGGCAGCTTTACGGATCACGTCTCGATTGTCCAGGAACATTTGGATTAGTTCTTGCTAAATCATTGCCTTCAGCTTGATGTCAGCTTTAGTGCGCATCTTGATGCCTACAAGAAGCTCGAATGGAATTGATTGTCTGCTGAACCTGGCCCACAAACTTGTACCACTTGCTTGGGTCATCTATGGACAGTTTGGACAAAACGGAAACAATTGTGGCGTTGAGGCGTTCAACCTGCCCATTTGCTCTTGGAACTCCTGTAGTAACTGCATGTAGTGCAATACCCTCGTTCTTACAATAGTTTCTGAAGTCGTCTGAAGGGAACGCTGTGCCTCGATCGGATATTATTTGAACAGGATTGCCAAATATTGCGCTCTGAGCCTCCAGTCTGGTGATGACGTCCTTGGAAGACGTTGTTTTTGTGGGATACAGCCAACAAAATTTGGTGAATCCGTCAATGACAGCAAGAATGTGCTTGTATGCCTTGTGAGTCGATTTGAGAGGCCCCAAAAAATCGATGTGAAAGCTTGCGGTTTGAAATAATCCATGGAATGCAGCATTTGATTTGTCGTTGAATCTTGTCTTCGAGATTTGGGATGTAATATTCCTTTCCGACGATCTCCTTGGTCTTCTTCACAGAAAAATGTCCTTTTTCATGTGCCTGTCGAATGATTTCGCGTTGAAGGACTGGTGGTACAACTATCAGTTCATCGTCTTTTACCAATTTGGACAACAGATCCTACCTCAAGAAGAAATTGTTGTGGCTAGATTTTTCAGCAAGGATGTCAATTATAGCTTTTAGTTGCTCGTTTGCTGTGCAAGCTTTCGTCAGAGATCATCATAACAGGATAACGGCTTAAAGCATCTGCATGACGTATGCGTTTACCTGATCTGTGTTCAACTTCAAAGTCAAACTCCTGAAGTGCAAGGATCCAATGTGCGACTCAAGTACAGACTTCCTCTTTTTTCATCGTTCTTGTAAAAGCATTGCAATCGCTGACCAACTTGAAATTCATACCTAAAAGGTAATCTCGGAATTTCCAGGATCTCTAGCTGGAATACTTTTTTCTACGTCGGTTGTTTTCTTGCTCATGTAGTACACCGGATGTATCTGGTTATCATTGAGCGACTTTTGGAGCAGAACTGATCCAAAATCGTTGCATCTGTATGAAGCTCTGTTTCGTGTGGCGGATGAAAAATCTTTAAAACTGATTTCTGGGTAATAAAAGTCTTCAGCATGTTAAAATCATCTATCTCTCTGTCAGCAAAATAAAACTTGGCGTCGTGCTTCATCAGGTCAGTCAAAGGCTTGGCTATGATGGAGAAGTTCAGGATAAATTTCCGAAAATATCCAACCAGACCCAGAAAGCTTTTTAGTTGTCGGAAAGCTTCTGGCTTGTCGGTAAAGAAAACTTCGAGTAAACTTCGAACTGTGAGTAACAAAGGACGTGAACTTGCGGCTTTCTGCATCTACATTAACGTGGAAAAATCGTCGATAATACACCGCTCGGAGAACGCGAATCTACGCGGACGCGAGTGCACCGGAGTATCGTCCTTTAAAACAATACGCATCGCGACGTTTGTTGTTTTTGTACTCGTCGGCTTATAGTTTTTGATCAGGTCGTAAACTTCGCGTTTTGCTTGAGTGGTTGCACTCTCGTCAATGTTTATGTTTACACTTTCGGCACTTTCGACGTTGATTTTCATTAGTAAACTTAATTCACTTTCAGTGTTTTGTATGTCTCGGCTTTGTATTTTTATTCCGTCAAGATTTGTAAGTATTTCGGCGTTGCTCCAAATTCTGCGCCTAACACAACTTGTACATCAAAAAAGTAAGATGAAACGACTAGAAAATTTTCTTCAAACACATGATCGTCAATTTCGAATTCTTCTTTAAAAGAACCGAATGGTTTCACCCTGTTGTTGTTACCAAAACCGACAAGAAAAATGTTAACTGCACTTAATTCAGGCTTATTCAAGCTTACGTACGTTTTTTCACTGATAATATTGTATTTGCTGCCTGTGTACATGTTGTTTTTCATAGAAATTTCTTTACACATCGACAATTTATCATCCGATACTTTGCGCGTATTTTTCGGAGTTTCAACCGTTTCAATTTTGCCTGTGGGGCAGTCTCCAGATATGTGTCCGAAATTGTTGCACTTAAAGCATTTCCGACCGCTGCTTCGATTAGGGCACTGATTTGATGTATGGCCAATTACACCACAGTTGTAGCAATGTACCTTTCTTTGCATGGATACGTCTTTATGGGCTGCACTGTCTTTGCCAATCGCATATTTCAACTTGTCGTCTTGATATTTTGGCTTTCCGGATTTTTCACGAATTTTCTCGTAGCACTTTAACTTTTTCTTGAACTCCTTTAAGTCTTTAGCGTTGTACAATATCGATTTATTGACGCTCAAATCATTGATGCCATCAATCACGTATTGCATAAGAGCACTGTTATCTACACTGCCACGGGAAGCCATTTCTTTCATTTTGAGAACACTTTCATTGTTTTTGATTTTTCTTTCGGATAACAACTTATGTAATTGTGCACCATTTACTTCGGCTTTGAACTCTTTGATCAATGCGTTTTTCAACATTTGCCAACTTCTTATACCGCGCGTACTCATAATGTTCATTTTAGCGAGACCTTTTAGAGAACGTTTCGCGAAAATGAATTTTTGCAGGTCATCCCAGTACATAATGGAAGCCATGTCTTCGAAATCGGCAACCCACACCTCAACTGCAAGGGTATCATCCCCACTGAATGGCCGAATAGAATCTTCAACATCTCGGAAATTTACTGAAAATCGCGGCGAATTCACAGCGAAACTTTGTACCGAAGCGGAATCGCTATTCCTCGACGCTACTGTACCAGCCTGTGCGTTTTTGTTGTTCGCTATGGCCTGCTTTTCTGCGTTGCTGCGTACAGAACGAAACTCGTCGTCTTCATCGTTCGAACTTTTCTCGTCGTTGTCCTTGTCATTCTCTTCTTGTTCGTCTATTTCATCATCTTCCGAGTCCTCTTCATCAGCGTCTTCTAGTAATTTTCTAACACGCAAATTTCGGAAAATGTGAAGCATCAGATCATTTTTGTCGTGTTGCAAGCCCAAAATGTTGCAAATTATGGCAAGGTCGTTGTTTGACAAATTTTGCGCAACGTAAGACACTTTTTGGTTGAAGAGTTCATCACTTTCCACAAAATCAAAACCTTCAAAACTACGTAGCCGTTTTCGATTATGTCGATCACCGTCATATTCGTAGACAAACTTGTGCAAAAGGTCTACATTCTTCTTTTTTTCAGTTTTCAACGCCTGTAAAACCGATTCAAAGTCAGCAAGGGTCGACATAGTTGCAAATACAATTTTTTTTTTTTTTTTTTTAAATTTTTTGCTCGTACTTGTTGTTTTTCCTTCTACTCGTATTCGTCGTTCACACTCACAGTCTCTACTCGTCGCTTAAATACACATACGCGTCGTTAAAAGTATGTATAGTGCAGATTACCGTGGTGTTTGTAGCGTCTTTTTCACACACTCGTACGTCGTTTTTGCAAGCTTTTCTTTTCGTTTTCCACAGGCTTCGTCGTTGTAAATCTTTGCTTCTAGCACACGTCGTTCTACTTTTCACGTAGGTTGAGCCCCCATATTTGTGGGATTGGTTTTCCTATTTAAATAAGAAGTCCCACTATTTGTTGTTTTATTATAATAAGTTGATCGTTTTATTTAAATGAAATTAGTGATAAGTAGTTCTGATAATAATTTTAGGTATTTTAATGAATTTAAATCGTGTTAAACTGCGTTTTTTGGTCGATCGCGTCGTTATTTAACTTCGTTTTTTCGCACGTCTTGCTTATTCGCTTCTCTCGATCTTAATGCTCGTTCAATACTTCTTTTCTCTTCCTGAATACTTTTTGATATCTCCTCATAAGAGATGGGTTGGGCTGAACGGAGCTGCCAGACATATTCCCACATATATGCAAAACATTTTACTGCTACCATTGATTTTAATTTTGTAAACCAAAATAAAATGTATGCTGAAATATTAAAAATATATTATAACATATAATATTCTTATTTTAATCATTAACCCAATGGTGCATACGCCCATTTTGATTCTGAAAAGTATCAAAACACAAAATATTCTTGCCGCTTCGAATTGAAATAAACGCACACATGCACCCCTGTATGAGAATGCATGACCACGCATACATATAAAGAGCATCAAAATGAGAATAAGAATGAGAGCGAAAAAACCCGAATTCACACGAAGTGTCCGGGGCCTGCCGCTACTAGCCCGGGGACCTGTCGCAAAATAATTTTTGTGTCCATTTTCGTTGTATGAAATAACCAGTCTATATGTTGTATGGTTAGTGCTTGTACGTACGCCTCTTTCGACGTAGTCAAGCTCTTCCATCAACTCACAAGTCTCTCGCTCATCAGGTAGACTTCGTATATTATCATGTGGATACTTATACATTCGCTTAGTAGTTAATGACTTAAACATATAACGTTCATCATCAAGCAGTTCAACAATAACAAATGGTCCTTTGAATTTAGAGTCTTGCAAAATATCGATATTGCGGACTTCACTGACTGAATGCAATTTACAGAGTCTAAATTTCAGATAGACGAATTTTGTGATGGCGTTAATTTGTACAATAATGTACTCCTTTTTATACCCTTGCAGAGGGTATTATAATTTCAGTCAAAAGTTTGCAACGCAGTAAAGGAGACATTTCCGACCCTATAAAGTATATATATATATCTTATAGCTGCCATATAACTGAACGATTGCAAATGCCATAACTTTGGTGTTTTTAAAGTTAGGAAGTTGGGACTTTTTATGAGTTTTAAGAGTGCATCATATGAATAATTCTGGAGAATATAATTTACAGAATATTCTGCAAGGGTATATCAACTTCGGCTCCGCCCGAAATTAGCATTCCTTTCTTGTTTAATTTGCGCCAGCTCCGCCTTGGTAACAATAATTGAAACTTAAATAGAATATTTGGAAATTTTGTTACAAAGACATTGTGCCAAAGTAGAAGCATCCGATGGTCAGACAGCTCAGACAGATGGGATAACCTCGTTGTATGTTTATTTGGCTATTGTTGTGCAATTACCAATTCGTGATTCTACAAAGGAATCTGTTTTTATTACTGATAATGACGATTACTGAATAAATGACAGTGCTGATATAACTATTGCTTTTTGAGTGTTAGTACAATGATTTAATAGGGGCAAATCTAAATCCTCTGTATATATTTGCTCGAATTCATTGATAGATATAGCTTGTTTCTGGATAACAAATATTCTACTGTACTATTTAAGTCTGAGTCTTTGCTGTATGTTTTATATATTGCTCAAGTGGTAATACTTTATGATCAGGTTAACAAATGCAAGGTCATACATATATGTGTAAAAAGATGAATTCATGTACCTATGAGGATACCCCCTTTCTATCCATCTATGCGATATTGATTGGAGAAGTAAGTACCTTTCAGAACTTAAAGTTCTGTTGTCACGCTGGACTGATTAGCTATTTCGGAGTTGCTAAAGATAGTTTTCGCCGAGCTGATGAAGTCCTCTCTGCGCTGAACTCGAAGCTTAATAGCCGTAAGAGGAGTCCCCTAAGCGCAAATAAGCAGGCGGTGGGAAATAGCAAAAGGGGAACAACCCGCAATCTCAAGCAAATGAACAGTGGAATGTATGCAACCAGGGACTCTAAGAATTCCGATTTGTTCGCTGTGGATTCTCAATTAGTGGAGCCACCTTTCCCTCATTATATTCCTACACCCCCACAAAGGATTACTGAGTCCGGCATACCTGCTTAAGTTGGCTCTGCAGAAGCAATGTCTGCTCTACCAAAATCGTCTTCAGTGGTTCCACTGAAGAAACAAAAGTTTGTGTTTCGGCTTGCTCTTGATCAAACATCTTCTGATGTATTGTCTTATATACATGACAAAACTAAAGCCAATGATAATACGAGAAGATGGAAAAGTTTAACTTTTCTTGAGCTGGAAACATTTCATATTTTAAGATCACTGTTTCAATCGAACTTTTTGAAGGCCCGAAAATATGGTGTTAAAAGACTTCGAAGCTGGGATAAAAAAACGGCCCGTGGGAGTAAGACCTCCCAGTCGAGACCAAGCGAACCATCTTCAAAACAAGCTAATTAAATTGTATTCTGATAGCCTTTTCTTTGCATCTCATACTATTGTGTTTACAGAAAGCTGGTTAAAGCCAAACCCAATGCTCTTAAGTTTTTCCTGATAAGTACACAATATATACGTATGACCGTCCCTCTAGACGGGAAGATGGAGTCTTAATTGGAGTGGACTCAAACTTTACTTCCGGAGTTATTTTTTCACCAATTCAATACTATTGAAATTATGTGCGTAAAGTTATCGGTTTCTGATAACTCTATAAACATAACTTGCTCATATATACCCCCGTTGTCTGAACTTCCTGAGTATTTAAACCACCTGTCCGTTATGATGTCTGTTGCAAACAAGCATTCGAATAGGGATCAGTTGGTAGTTTTAGGAGATTTTAATATACCTGGAGTTACGTGGCCCACAGAGAATGGATTGAGTGTCTTACTACCTATAGCTCATAGTTATCTCAGGTAAACCATGTTCGAAATTCACTAGGTCGCCTTCTTGACTTGTGTTTTATAACAGATCCTGAAGGTGTGATTCTGTCCAGGGTACTTACACAACCTGAAGATCCATATCACCCTAAATCGAAGTGACAATAGACACAAGTCCGTAATATAAGAGAAATCAACGAGTTCATCCAAACGAATACAAAGTTTTCGCAAGGCAGACTTTCTGAGGCTATCTATGCAGAAATATGTCACACTTTAACCGAAAGCTCTCTTTTTTGCTCGTAAGGTCCGGATGGTATGTCTGGCTGCGTTTATTTGTATAGGCTAAAGTCTAGTGCAAGCCCTTTCACAAATTATTTACCTCATATATAACACTTCCCAATTTCCCCATAATTGAAAGGAATCATTTTTAATTCCTCTCCACAAGAAAGGTAACAAGATAGAGGCCAGTAACTTTAGAGGTGTATATGTAGGAGATATAGGGTCAGGTTCCTCGGCCATTATTAATTCGGGCTTGTCTCAGCACATGTTCGTCTTTTCACTCAGAAGGGTTAACTCGAACCTTTGCTCTTTTTCCTCTACTCCTCATTGCGCCACGCTCAGCAGGGATTTCGATCTCTTACACAAAATATCTATCTTTCTGCAATCTCTTTTGATCATCATTTATTTTACATAACTCATACACTGAGAGACTTGCAAATAATAATTTAATCTAATATTTCAATATAATCTCCGACACGGCCTTCCTGACTATAACACGACCTCGTGTTAGTCAATACATCATTAGAATGGCATTCATTGCTCAAAATCTTTCAGTTCAACGCTTGACCTCTTTATTTATGCTATTTAACTTAATATTCCAGAACAAATTTGCTTACATTTCTATAATTTCTCAGATGTTAGTTTGACGGGCTAATCATTCACAGTTTTTGTTTACTAGGTTACAAGCTCTCTTCCGCACAAATACATCGATTTGGATATCCGCTAAACATTTCATCAGACGTTAACTTGGCAGGATAATCCTTTAACATAACATTAAAGAGTACAAGCTCTCTTCCGCCCAAGCTCAATCGTTTGGATATCAATTCACTGATCAACAAAGGTTAGTTTTGCAGGCTATTCACATACAAATTAGAGTACAACGCACCTTAATGCATAAACTTAACCATTTGGATACCACCTCGCTTATACCACAGTATCGGACTCTTGACGAATATTTGTGACGCTGTGCCACTTGACTTACGACACACAATTACAATGTATAAATTCAGTCCCTGTGTAGGGCAGGCCCCGGACACTTCGTGTGCCTTCGGGTTTTTTGCGCTCTCATTTTTATTCTCATTTTGATGCTCGCGCACTCATTGCACGAGTTCGGTCGTTCAGTCGCAGAGAGGCGCATTTTGAAGAAGGTTGCGCCTGCGCTTGAATTGGTCTTTATATGTATGCGTGTTCATGCATTCTTATACAGGGGTGCATGTGTGCGTTTATTTTAATTCGAAGCGGCAAGAATTTCATTTCGGTTTACAAATTGAAATCAGTAGTAGCAGTAAAATGTTTTGCATATATGTATGTATTCTAATTAATAGAAATCAATCTATTGAGATAGGAACAGGGCATATCGCAGTCGGTGTCTGCGCTTAGTGGCTGAGAAAACTTCAAACCAAATCCGCTTTGGTTGTTGTTCTGCGAGCCGATGGTGCCTGCATACCCTACCGACGATTGAATTTTAGGGGAGTTGGCAGAAACAAAAATAGCTGTTTCGCCGCTCGAAAAGAACATAGCATACGAAAATTATCCTTTTTATAATGCTATCCTACCAATAACAAAATTGGATAAATAAACTTTTACATTGTTTTTGTTTTCGATTGAAATTTAAATATATTAAAAATCATTAAAGGCTTACTTCTTGACTTAAAATAGTAATACAAATTTCAGAAAATCACTTCAAATATTTTTTGTCTGTACTTCATATTATAATTTAAGACCCGAAGAGAGCAGACGTGCTTTGCGCGAGCTCCGGGAAAAGTTGAAGAAAGTGGATGTATTAAAGACAAATCAAATTTAAAAAAAAAAAACTAAATTGGTGTATGACAAAATAGGCAAAAAGACGCTAAAAAAAATCAGTGATATGATTAAATCAAGTGCAAATTATTTTATAATAGTGCCACGCTAAAAGTTTTATGACCGACGAACCAAATAAAGAGCGCTTAAGCTCGGTGTGCCGAAGAGACGGGTACTTCTCGTATATCTCTACGCGCGATAGTGAAGTGCAAAAAACGTCTACAAAGACCCACCCGGCTCTACTGTCAGTCGATACCCAAAGAGCACGATCGTTGTCACCCTCTTTACTCACTGTTACTCCCACTCCAACGGCGTGGAGTTCTCAATGTAAAACGCCCCCACCATCAGAATCGACCCTTGGCACATCAGCAACATGCAGTGGTAAAACTTCTGCAATCGCACCAAAAGTAAAAGTAACAACGGCTCTTACCGCGGAATCGACAAATATAACGTCAAATAAAATTATGACAAAACAAAACCAAGTAAATATTCAACAAGTGGACCCGGCCATACATACCAGCATGGATCGCTACATCCAAATTAAGCGTAAGCTTAGCCCGAAGAACACCGCGGTGGGTAATAAGCCAAAAATAAACCGAGTCCAAAGAGACAACGAATTACCCGGGAGATCCAATAACAACAGATTTGCCCTCCTAGCTGAAACTCAACCAGAACTGGGTAAATGGACCCAACCGAATCCAAAGACCCCACCAATTTACATTAGGGAAAAAAGCTTGAAGGTAATGGTCAACAAAATTGTTGCGCTGGTCGGAGACGGAAATTTTCATAATGTTCCGATCACTAAAGGGAATGTTCACGAAACCAAACTTCAGACCAAATCCGAAGAACATTTCCGAGCCGTGTCTCAATACCTGGAGGAAGCTAAGAAAATTTACTACATGTACCAACTAAAAAGCAGCAAAGGCTTGCAGAGATCGAGCCCGACTAAAAGGGATCGAGCCCGACGTAACCCCCAATGAAGCTATTGATGCACTCAAAGAAAATGGTTTTTCTGCTAGGAACGTTAGTAACATCATTAACGGCAACAAAAATCCGCAACCACTCTTCAAAGTAGAGCTGGAGCCGGACAGCAGAGTCTTGAAGAAAAAAGAAGTGCACCCCATCTATTACCTGCCATACCTTTTGCACCGAAACATTAAGGTGGAAGAACCACATAAAAGGAACAACCCAATGTACAAACTGTCAGGAGTATGGACACACCAGAAAATACTGCACACTTCGATCAGTATGTGTAGTTTGTGGAGACTTTCACAATTCCGCTAATTGTCCTGCCAACAAAGAAGACCCCAAAAGAAGAAATGTGGAAACTGCGGTGGAAATCACACGGCAAACTACAGGGGCTGTGTGGTCTACAAGGAGTTGAAAGACCGCATGCGACAAGTGACAACAACGCGCCACCAAAACACTCAAAACGTGTACACTTGCTGAAAAACGACGCCGGAAATATTTTTCGGGACGGCTGCAAGATCCTCATTTGGGATTCTCATACGCCGATGCCCTTTGAACAGGAACGGAAAACCAACTCCAGTCTTATCTAGGAAACGTTCATTAGGTCCCAGGACAGTCACAAAGCCCACTGGAAGCTATGATGGTTACTATGCAACAAAGTATGATGGAATTTATGTCCTTCATGAAAACGACCATGCAAACACTGGTTCAAAACCAGAACATGGTGTTACAGTTGCTTGCAGCAAAGCAGTCCAAATAAATGATGGCAAATCTACGAATATCCATGTGGAACGCCAATGGCGTTTCCCGGCACAAACATAAAATAAGACAGTTCCTGAATGAAAATCATATCGACATTATGCTACTGATAGAGACGCACCTCACAAACAAATACAATTTTCAAATAAGAGGCTACCTTCTACCGCACAGATCATCCAGACGGTAAAGCCCACGGCGGAATCGGCAACTAATTACTTGCAGGCCACGTCTATCAAAGAGCGACAGGAGATTATAACGCCTCGTGACTCCCAAAGGAAGGCAATTATATGCAAATTTAAGCCTGAGCAACAAATTGGACTATGTTTCCCCAGGTAGCCCCACATACTGGATAGCAGACCCCAGAAAGGCCCCAGACTTAATAGATTTTGCGGTGACAAAAAACATTCCATGCAATATAATAAGCGCCAAAGCGCTTTCGGACCTTTCATCTGACCATTCGCCAGTGCTAATAACTCTTCTTCAAAGCCCAGAAACTACAGATCACCCCCAGAGAGTGACATGGCATAGAACAAACTAGTTAAAATATATAATGTATGTAAGTTCCCACATCGAACTAACCCCGCATCGAAGCGGACATCGAAAGATCCACTGATGCTCTTGAAGATGTACTCGTGACAGCAGCCACTATTTCAACACCACAATTGAAGGACGTGCAAACTAACCATTTCAAAACTAATCTGCAATTGGAACAGCTTGTACTGGAAAAAACCAACAGATCGCCATCTTCAAAACAACGTCTTAAGGAAGCAACTCGCACACTAAACTGAGCCCTGAAGAAAGACACTGAAAATGCACAACTGCGGTACATCGGAAAACTTTCGCCAACCAGTACAAAACATCCTCTGTGGAGGGCTCACCCAAATCTGAGCTCTCCAATCGAAACAGTCACTCTGATAAGAAACCCATCAGGTAGCTGGAATATACGATAGCCGCCTTATGACGTCTCTAAATTTAATTTTATTGAATTGGATATCGTCGTATCCATCGTCAAAACCTGCAAGAAGTTGAAGCTGGGAAACGTGTGAACTTGGTGGCCATAGAACCTAGCGGGAAAATTACAAGGAAAACCTCTGTCTAGCTCAGTGGTCAAGGGTATTGGGAGTGATTCTGTATGGAGTACGACGCAGATCCTTTGTAATGTTAATATTAACGAACATTTTCTAGAAATAATGCTTCATGTTATAATGTATAAGTTTCTAAATTTTTATATTCTTATTGGACGAGAGATTCTAAGACAAAGCTTTAGAGTTGTAATCGAAGCAAATAAATTCGAAAGTCATAAATTAAAAATAGTTCAAGCGGTGTCGTACGATTTTAGTTTAATAAATTAAATCAATTTCAATAATGATTTAAGTGAATAAAAAAAGGAAAGATTAACTGAAATATTGGGAAAACATTCTAAGTCCTTTTTTGAATGCATTCTACACAGACAAGTAACAACAGGTCTACTTAGTATACGTCTTAGTGAGCCGGCTAAGTGAAGAAGAAAAGGCCAATGTAAGAAAAATGATAGACGAGCTATTGTCTGCCAAAGTTATACGCCCGAGTAGTTCCCTTTTGCTAGTTCGCCTATGCGTTGACTACAGGGAACTAAACGCAAGTATCATGGCGGAAAATAATCCTTTACCACTTATTTCTGATGAAGTAGTTTATGTCGGGAGTATATGTCGGGAGGCAAGTTTGTTATACCCTTGCAGAGGGTATTATAATTTTGGTCAAAAGTATGCAACGCAGTGAAGGAGACATCTCCGACCCGAAAGTATATATATTCTTGAAATGCCATAACTTTGGTGTTTGTAAAGTTAGGAAGTTGGAATTTTCTATGGGTTTTATTTTTGTCCAATCAATCCGACCTACCAAATTTCATAAGGATCGGCCGACTATATCCTATAGCCGCCATATAACTGATTGATCGGAAATGCCATAACTTTGGTGTTTGGTAAATTTAGGAAGTTGGAATTTTCTATGGGTTTTATTTTTGGCCTACCAATCCGACCTACCAAATCGGCCGACTATATCCTATAGCTGCCATATCACTGAACGATCGGAAATTCCATAACTTGGGTATTTTTAAAGTTAGGAAGTTGGAAATGAATATTTTTGGAGAATATAATTTACAGAATATTCTGCAAGGGTATATCAACTTCGGGTCCGCCCGAAGTAAGTTTTCCTTGCTTGTTAAGAATTAAATAATTTATCAAACCAAAATTTTATTCTTAACTTTAATTTTTATTTTAATTGTAAAAATCAAAAACATTTTTTTCCCTATTTGTTTATCAGCAGTATCAAATTTAATTAAAATAATTATAGTGTACGCCCACATTTGGCATACTCATATTACTCGGAACGTATGTTGGTCCAGAAGAGCATTTTATGCAATTCCGTTTTCGTGGTCTATGTTTTGATTTTGATCCATGGCAGTGCATAGCAAATCGAAGCTCTTGAGCCATTTCTGAGCACAGTGATTGATTTTCGGTGTTCAAATTTTTTCTGGAATTCCAACAAAACTCGAATATGGCCACAACAACAGCAAGAGCAAGTCCACAGAGAAGAACAACAAATACGCCACCTGAAATAGGATATTAATTTCACTTTTATATTAAAAATCGAATGAAAAATCCTACCAATATTTTCTACTCCAAGTGCATTGGCTTTCGACTCCTTGCTTTTATCATCCCTGTTGCAAACATCACCCGTGTTTTTCCACCATTTATCATATAATATTTGAATAATGCCTTTTTCTTGTAGCTCCAAAATAGCAAGTGAAATTTTATCTCTCCAGGGAGAACCCTTTGGTGTCGCGATACCATAACCCTTAGAGTCCAGCAAGCCTCCTATTTGCGTTAGATTACAATCACGTTGAACAGCGTAGTCCAGCATTGTAGATTCCATTAAAAATGCGTAGCTTCCTTCCATTACGCGTTTAATTCCATCTTCGTATGTCTTAACAAAAACCGCAGCTTTACGATTCTCCATATAACGCCACATTTTTTGATAAATGCCAATTTTAGAGTCCTAAAGTAAAACAAACGTGATATGTAATAGATATTCAAACATATACTTGGAAAGGGGATAATAAAATTGGTAAGACGTTCGTACCGCTTTTATTTCGGTATAGAATTCTAGATTAAAGAGTTCGAGTGACTGCAGCGTACTATTTTACGAGAACACTGATATTAAAAAATCCTGCCGATTGGAAGAATATAACCTATAGGTGGCTTGTCAAAGTAAGTTTCCAATCTCGTTTCCTTTAATAAGACATTACGGTTTTAACAGCTTTTAATTTTTTAAATCTAAACAAAATTCTCTGGATCTTTTCCTTCAAGAATAAGGATAAGTGCAGCCAAAACAAGTGATATAAACTTAAAAACAAGAAAGGAAATCCGACGTACCAAATTTCATAAGGATCGGCCGACTATATCCTATAGCTGCCATATAACCGAACGATTGGAAATGCCATAACTTTGGTGTTTTTAAAGTTAGGAAGTTGGGATTTTTATGAGTGTTAAGAATGCATCATATGAATAATTTTGGAGAATATAATTTACAGAATATTCTGCAAGGGTATTTCAACATCGGCTCCGCCCGAAGTTAGCTTTCCTTTCTTGTTTTTTAAAAGTTTTAAAGCAGCTTTTTTATCCCATAAGCTATTTGATCCGAGAAACACTATGCACAGTCAACACAATTCAAAAGGTTACATTTTTTATTTTTTGCTAGGGCCTGACGAACGATCATCCAGATTTCATTCCATGTCGATCTGAGTACCAGGGTGAGAAAAGTCTCGACAAAAAGTGTTCGCCCTTTACATTATTTATTAACGATCTCCCTCGCATGTCCTTATGTACACAGATAAGTTATGCCTGCAATATAGGGAAATTTACTGCAGTTCAGACTTACAATCGGACCTAAATGCTTTTCAAACATGCTGTTGTGAAAGTCTTTTGGATTTAAATAGCGCTAAGTGTAAAGTAATGATATTATTTAGCAGTGCACATTGACCGTATTGAGTCGGTACAAAACAAAATTTCTTCTTTTTGCCTTTCGTAGTTTTAACTGGGATCAAAACGTAAGTCTACCTTCCTACCAGAGTAGATTACTGTTGCTTAATTTACCTACACTTGTAAATCGTAGAACAATGCTTGGTACAATTTTTATGCAAAATCTTATAAGAGGTGATATTGATTCTGCAGAACTTGTAAATCGCCTAACTTTAAAAACACCAAAGTTATGGCATTTCCAATCGTTCAGATATATGGCAGCTATATGATATAGTCAACTTTCAATGTTACTGTTAGACTAACACGAAATTATTATCATCTAAATTTGCCACGATGTACATCAAATTTTTGTTTGCACGAGCCCTATAACAACCTTTATCATTTAATTTGTATTTCAACTTCTAACCCGTTATTAAAAACTAATATATTAACTCATTTGCTTCATTCTTAGTTGTGCCTTTTATTTCCATTTGTGTCCTGGGTCTATTTGTTTTATGCATCTTCCTCGCGAACTCGCATTTTTTTGCCCAAATTGATAATAGGGCCCCGCGCGTAACAAGCACGTGCTTGGTGTCGTTGGGCCACTTGTTTGTACTGCTCGAAGTGCATCAACGTCCAACGTCCATCATATATATATTTAGGGTGAATACACAATATGTACGCTGTGTGGTTGTACGTTGTCTAGAATAACGCATGTATATGACCTTGGCGTCCTTCTTGACCCAAAACTTAAGTTTTGTGACCATATTACTTCCATGGTGAATTAAGCCAGGGGAGTACTTGGATTTATTAAAAGCTGGTCAAAGTTCAGACTTACAATCTGACCTAAATGCTTTTCAAACATGGTGTTGTGAAAATCTTTTGGATTTAAATAGCGCTAAGTGCAAAGTAATGACATTTTTTCGGGTGAACCCACAATATGCAACGTATACGCTGGGTGGTTGCGCGTTGTCTAGAATTACGCATGTTGATGACCTTGGCGTCCTCCTTGACCCAAAACTTAAGTTTTGTGACCATATTACTTCTATGGTGAATAAAGCCAGGGGAGTACTTGGATTTATTAAAAGGTGGTCAAAGGAATTCTATGATCCCTATGTTACAAAGACTCTGTTCATTTCACTAGTCCGTCCAATCCTGGAGTACTGTTCAGCAATTTGGAGTCCTCAGTATGGTGTAAATATAGACCGGATAGAGGTTGTGCAAAATAACTTTTTATTATTTGCTCTAAGGGTTTTAACAGGAATGCAAGCCTTATTCTACTATCTTACTCTAGTGAACTTCTTCTAATTAATCTACCATCTTATCAAAGCGTAGAACGATGCTTGGACCTGCTTTTATTCGTTAAGTTATTCACGGGGATGTGAAGAGTCCCGAGTTTCTGGGTCCCCTAAACTTATCTAGAATTACAAGGTTTTATACTCCTCTTTAAATCACCTATTATTTCTACAACCGCATCTTTGCCAGTCTTAAAAGTATTAATATTAGAATTAGTATTTAGTTTCGTATGAATTTTAACTAGTCTGTCCGTTTTTTACGCAGCAATGGAAATAGGGCTGCGCGCGTAACACTTCTGGTCGAAAGGGCCACTAGATTATGACTTATAGTGCATCAAAGTCCGAAAAAAAATCACTTTGGGTGTGGCCAAACTCAGTTTTTTACATTGGTTTATAATAGTTGTCTAGAGATGGGATATTTATTTATTTGTTTAAGTTCAATTTGTCTGAAGTTCAGACCTAACATCTTATTCAATTCCTACTCAATTTTTGAAACAATCGCTTGCCAGAGAGAATTGAATACCGGATATCCAAAACAAAACTTTACCCTGCAGTTCCGAATTTCATCACAAACGAAATTGATCACCATCTCATCAGCCTACACTATCAGCGTCTCTCTCTCGTGACAAGCACTGTCAAAATTACATCTCGCCGTACCATTTGAATACCGAAGAGAGCAGTTTGGCGACTAAGATTTATTTATTAAAATTTTTTTTTTTCGGAGTCCCACGGCCCACTTACCCGCCCAACCGACCGAGGGGCGCAGCCGTGTTTCGTACGGCACGATTCGCGATAAGATAGACGCGAGATAGGAAAATAAAGGTAAAGGTCCGGGGAAAAAAGTAATAGTTAGATCAATCTTGTGCCAATGAAGCAAGTATCAATCGTTTTAGGAGCGGCAGAGAGTCAAGATTTGATATTACAGGAAAAAGTCTATTATAGTCAGAACATAATACTCTGAAAGGCTAATGCAAGGCATAGTTAGATCTACAATGATTTAAAGTTAGGGGAATATAATTTTTAGTTAATCTACTTGGCACAGAAAAGTTTAGCCGACTTAACAAGTCGGGGCAGTCAATATCACCATGTATAAGGTTATAAATAAAGATAGTACCAAGCACCGTTCTACGGTTGGCTAGGTAAATTAATCAAAAGAAGTCTACTAGAATAAAAAGGTAAGATAAGATTTGCATCCCAGTTTAGGCGCCGTAAAGCAAAAAGAAGGAAGTTTTTTTGTACAGATTCAATACGACCAATATTTATTAACCATAGACGAAATGTGATTAGAAAATTTTAGTTTAGGGTCCAAGAGAACGCCAAGATCGTTTTTTTTTTTTTTTTTTTTTTTTTCGCGCGGAGTCCCACGGCCCACTTACCCGCCCAACCGACCGAGGGGCGCAGCCGTGTATCGTACGGCACGATTCGCGATAGGATAGACGCGAGATAGGAAAATAAAGGTAAAGGTCCGGGGAAAAAAGTAATAGTTAGATCAATCTTGTGTCAATGAAGCAAGAGTTATTCTATCCAAAGAGCTGCCACTTGACGTGTAAGTCGCGTATATCGGATTGGCCCGATAAAAAGTCATCAGTTTGCACTTGGAACCGTTTAAATTTAGTAAATCGGATTGCAAGTCTAAATGGCAGGAAATGTCCTTATACTGCAGGCACAACTTAACATCATCTGCGTACATAAGTACGCGAGAATGACTTATAATTGAGGGAAGATCGTTAATAAATAATGTAAAAAGTAACGGACCCAGATGGCTTCCTTGTGGGACACCGGAGGTAACACGGAGAATTTCAGAAATTGAATTTTTAAAAAGAACCCTTTGTGACCTGCCATTTAGATAACATAAAATCCATTTAAGCAGATCAACTGGAAAACCTAAAAGTTCATGTTTTTGAATAAGAAGTAAGTGATTTACAGAGTCAAATGATTTACTAAAGTCAGTGTAAATGACGTCTGTTTGAAAACTACTATTGAAGCCTTTTATCACAAATGAAGTGAGCTCTAGAAGGTTTGTGATTGTGGATCTACGTTTTATAAATTCGTGTTGACACGGAGAAATGATTGATCTGCAAAGGTGCTGCAAATGAGGAGTAATAATTTTTTCAAAAAGCTTAGGAATAGCTGACAACTTAGAAATACCTCTGTAGTTACTGGCTTCTAACTTGTTACCTTTTTTGAAAAGAGGAATAACAAATGATTCCTTCCAAATATTTGGGAATTGGGAGGTTTCTAGAGATAAGGTAAACAACTTGTGAAGAGGTTTGCACAGGGCCTTAGCGCAATACCTAAGCACGCACCCAGGAATACTATCGGACCTAGGCGAATAAACAGGCTTAATACGAAGAAGATCCAAAAGAAGAGAGCTTTCTGTTAAAGTGGGACAGAATATGAGGTTTGACTTGGACATGGTGTAAGAATAAGGCTGTGATGAATAATCTAAAGTAGAGTAAGTCGTTTGAAAAAATTGGGCAAATAAATCGGCTATTGCCTGATCTGTGGTTGCCGTCATGTTTTCGAACGACAGCGAGGAAGGAAAAGAATTAGATTTACGCTTTGTGTTAACAAAATTATAAAAATGTTTCGGGTCCTGAGAGAACTGGATCTTACAACGGTTTAAGTAACTATTATAACACTGAGCATTAAGCACGGTAAATCTTGACCGAGCACTTAAATATCTAGTAAAAGCAGATTGAGAACCGGTATTTTTATATTTCCTAAAAAGTCTGGACTTTACATTTCTTAAGTGTGTCAACTCTTTGCTAAACCAAGGTGATTTATTGGAAGTTGACGGATATTACCACGGAACACAGGAATTAAAAAATGAGTTTATTGCATTGTAAAAAACATTAACTGCATCGGACATATTAATGCATAAGTAAAGATCAGACCAATTAAAGCCAGAAATAAAATTATTTAGCCTCAGAAAGTCTGCCTTGCGAAAACAATGCATTCGTTTAAATTTTTCTGATTTTTCTTCTATAACTCTACCCGTATCATATGAAAGTTCGATTGTTGGGTGATATGGATCTTCAGGTTGCGTGAGTGGTGCTACTCTGGACAGAAACACACCTTCAGGATTTGATACAAAACACAAATCAAGTAGGCGACCTAATGAATTTCGAACATTGTTTACTTGAGATAGAGATATGTCAAGCAGGCCATCAATAAAATCATGCTGTGCTATAGGTAGTGAGACATTCGATCCATCCTCAGTGGACCAAGTAACTCCAGGTATATTAAAATCACCTAGAACTATCAATTGATCCCTATCGGAAAGCTTATTTGCAACGGACTTAATAACGGATAGGTGATTTAAATAATCAGGAAGTTCAGACAACGGCGGTATATATAAGCAAGTTATGTATATAAAGTAATGGTATTGAATTCATCAAAAAATAACTCCTCAGACGGGAAGTTTGAATCAACTCCAATTAAGACTCCACCTCCCCGTCTAGAGGGACGGTCATACCTATATATTGTGTACTTACCTGGAAAAACTTCGGAGCTAAAGATCTCCGGCTTTAACCAGGTTTCTGTGAACACAATAATATGAGATGCAAAGGAAAGACTATCAGAATACAATTTAGTGAGTTTGCTACGCAAACCTCTTGCATTCTGATAGGAAAGAAGGAGGCTAGAAGTTAGTCTAGTTTTGTATATAATCTTGTATATAAGACAATACATCAGAAGATGTTTGATCAGGGGAAAACCGAGAAACGAAAATTTTTTTCTTTAGTGGAACCACTGAAAGGGATTTTGGTGGAGCAGACATTGTTTCTGAAAAACCAACTTGAGCCGGTTGTCCAGACTCGGTAGTCCCTTGTGGTGGTGATGCTACATTCTGAGAGATAGGTGGATCCACTAATTGTGAAACTACCACGGACAAATCGGAATTCTTAGAAGTCCCTGGTTGCATGCATTCTGTAACGGACTGTTCGGATGCCGAATCTTTTTTAGCTGCTGATCTTAGCAACATTTGAGGGTTTGCTGAAATCAGCTGCTGATCCGCCGGAATGCTCTGTTGTTCTTTTGAAATCGGTTGCGGGGTGTTCCCCTTTTGCTCCTTACCACCAGCGGCCTTTTTGCGCTTAGGGGACTCTTCTAATAGCTTACGACTATTAAACTGCGAGTCCAGCGCAGAGAGGAGATCATCAGCTCGGCTAAAACTATCTCTAGCAACTCCGAAACAGCTAATCAGCCCCATCAGGCCGCCTTTAGTTTGGCGCATGAACGATTTCATCTCGTTCGCAACCTCGACACAAGCGTCACAACAAAACTGCAAATTGGGCTCCTTTGAAAGGTCATCACTTGTCCGGCCAGTAAAACCGGCGCACTTGGTGGGCACCATATTTTCACACAGCCAGCAAGTCATATTAGACTGGTCAGCCCTGATTACGAGGCTGCATTTTTTGCAGAAGCAGACCAAATTTTTATTATTCTTTTTATTTATTTACCACTGTACCAAGAAAGCGAATTGAAATTTATAAGCGAGCAGTTATAAATACCGCAATAGCGCAGAAACTGCACGCTTAGAACTTTCAAAGCAAAGAGAGCAAGAGAGCGGGAGCGTAAATAAGTTAAAGTGCATGCACAAAAGAGAAAAGGCGGGGATATAAGAAAAGAAAACACAGATAAGAATTACGAAAAACTAAAACACTTTATTAGTATTAAATACAAAGTGCACTCGCGAAGCGAACGGAGTTTAAATTTATGTTTTAATAAACCGGAAGAGAGAGAGAATTAAAATTGTTTTGATAAAACCCACCGATGGGAATAAACGAAAACAAAATGCAAAATTCGAAGCGCAGAAAAAAACACGACCGTTCACTTTGAAAGTCAAAGACGAATAATGTGAAAAGTTTAAGGAACATTCAAAAAGTTATTAGAAATTCAGGTTAGTGATCTTTACTTATTTATTTAAAAGTGCTTTGTATGTGCCAAACATAAAAACGTTTAAAAGTACTTAAGAAGTTGAACTTTCAAAAAAAATTTATTTATTCGCAGAAATTATTAAAACCAACATCTCGAAGGGTTAGTAACACACCTTTTTATACCCTTGCAGAGGGTATTATAATTTCAAAAGTGTGCAACGCAGTGAAGGAGACATCTCCGACCCTATAAGGTATATATATTCTTGATCAGGATCACCTCCTGAGTTGATATGGCCATGTCCGTCTGTCCGTCTGTCTGTTTCTACGCAAACTAGTCTCTCAGTTTTAAAGCTATCGAGTTGAAACTTTGCACACACCCTTCTTTCCTTTGCACGCAGTATATATGTCGGAACGGCCGGGATCGGCCGACTATGTCCTATAGCTGCCATATAACTGATTGATCGGAAATGCCATAACTTTGGTGTTTGTAAAGTTAGAAATTTGAGATTTTCTATGGGTTTTATTTTTGGCCAATCAATCCGACCTACCAAACTTCATAAGGATCGGCCAACTATATCCTATAGCTGCCATATAACTGAACGATTGGAAATGCCATAACATTAATGTTTTTAAAGTTAGGAAGTTGGGATTTTTATGAGTATTAAGAATGCACCATATGAATAATTTTGGAGAATATAATTTTATTTAGAATATAATTAAGACTTAGAATATAATTAATAATAATAGCCAAAAAATGTAAGAAAAGACTTTATGAAGTGAATGAAAATATTGATGAAATTGGTTGATTATTAACTGATGAGAACCCG
Organism: Drosophila rhopaloa; assembly: GCF_018152115.1. Lineage (NCBI taxonomy): Eukaryota > Metazoa > Arthropoda > Insecta > Diptera > Drosophilidae > Drosophila > Drosophila rhopaloa. The sequence goes on from NW_025335088.1 coordinate 809,201, forward strand.
ATGAACACATGATTAATTAATTACTGATTAAAGTACGATGAATTAATAAAAGCCATGAAAAAATGATAAATACGCTATGAATTGTTGATTAAAATGCGATGAATTACATATTAAAATGGGATAAATTCAATTACTAACACCTAGAACATGTCAATGGTAACTTGATAACTTGAACATTTTTTGAAAATTCCTTGATTTAATTTACCGTTAATTGGTACTGCAGGTTAGTTCAGCCAAAAAACATGACTTTCATTTTTATTTCCACTGGTTTATCACAAGGCTAACGGCTGTCTTCGGTAAGTTGTTTCTTAATTAAAACAATTTACTGAAGTAGCTCAAACTATTTAATAAAAATAGAACAGCAAGTTAGATATTATATATAATAAGTAAAACACATTTTTCTAACGTCTCCTCTTAAATTTCTTCATCTCAAGCTTTTTTAAGAAAGTATGGGAGTCGTTGCAATAGAGCTAAGCAAAAGCGTCTTCTGTTAAAAAACTAATAAAATGTAATATTAATAATATGCGAAACAATAAAGTAACAAGACCATAAGTTTTCACATTTGGAAAACGTTTTTATTTTATTTATAGAAACCGTTGTCTTATTTGACGGGTACCGAAGCTGATTCCATAATTCCTAGAAGGCGACCTATTCCAAGAATCCAAAGTGCTCGATCTCTCTAAAGAGCGAGACCGCAATTTAAGCGAGATGGTGTTGCCAGACCCTTTTGAAAAAGTGCATAACCGTCGAGTGTGCCCGGTTGCGCAAGAGCGAGGAGGAAGATGAGCTCGGGGAAGGAGAAGCGTTGTCGTTGAACAGCGCGACAGTTCGATTTGAACTCTTGACGCGATCGGGACTCGCTTCGCTAATTAAAATGGACAATTCCGAAAATGACAATTTTCTTATATCAGAAGTGGGATCGGCCCTGACACAAGACAGTACAAGTATGATTACTTTGGAGGCCAAGAATCGCGCGTTGATGAAACTGGTGAAACAAATGAACACAACACGTGGGCCGGTATCGAAAGTGAGAACTACTTCACAGAAAGTGCACGGGTTTTGGCCCTAGAAGTGCGTCACAGTGGTTGGATCAAATTTGTTTCATTGATGAAGATTTTCAATGCGCGTCCGAATCCAGAAGAGAATATACGATAGCCGCCTTATGACGTCTCTAAATTTAATTTTATTGAATTGGATATCGTCGTATCCATCGTCAAAACCTGCAAGAAGTTGAAGCTGGGAAACGTGTGAACTTGGTGGCCATAGAACCTAGCGGGAAAATTACAAGGAAAACCTCTGTCTAGCTCAGTGGTCAAGGGTATTGGGAGTGATTCTGTATGGAGTACAACGCAGATCCTTTGTAATGTTAATATTAACGAACATTTTCTAGAAATAATGCTTCATGTTATAATGTATAAGTTTCTAAATTTTTATATTCTTATTGGACGAGAGATTCTAAGACAAAGCTTTAGAGTTGTAATCGAAGCAAATAAATTCGAAAGTCATAAATTAAAAATAGTTCAAGCGGTGTCGTACGATTTTAGTTTAATAAATTAAATCAATTTCAATAATGATTTAAGTGAATAAAAAAAGGAAAGATTAACTGAAATATTGGGAAAACATTCTAAGTCCTTTTTTGAATGCATTCTACACAGACAAGTAACAACAGGTCTACTTAGTATACGTCTTAGTGAGCCGGCTAAGTGAAGAAGAAAAGGCCAATGTAAGAAAAATGATAGACGAGCTATTGTCTGCCAAAGTTATACGCCCGAGTAGTTCCCTTTTTGCTAGTTCGCCTATGCGTTGACTACAGGGAACTAAACGCAAGTATCATGGCGGAAAATAATCCTTTACCACTTATTTCTGATGAAGTAGTTTATGTCGGGAGTATATGTCGGGAGGCAAGTTTTTTATACCCTTGCAGAGGGTATAATAATTTTGGTCAAAAGTGTGCAACGCAGTGAAGGAGACATCTCCGACCCTATAAAGTATATATATTCTTGATCAGGATCACCTCCTGAGTTGATATAGCCATGTCCGTCTGTCCGTCTGTCTGTTTCTACGCAAACTAGTCTCTCAGTTTTAAAGCTATCGAGTTGAAACTTTGCACACACCCTTCTTTCCTTTGCACGCAGTATATATGTCGGAACGGCCGGGATCGGCCGACTATATCCTATAGCTGCCATATAACTGATTGATCGGAAATGCCATAACTTTGGTGTTTGTAAAGTTAGGAAGTTGGAATTTTCTATGGGTCTTATATTTGGCCAATCAATCCGACCTACCAAATTTCATAAGGATCGGAGGACTATATCCTATAGCCGCCATATAACTGATTAATCGGAAATACCGCAACTTTGGTGTTTGTTAAGTTAGGAAGTTGGGATTTTCTATGGGTTTTATTGTTGGCCAATCAAAGCCACCTACCAAATTTCATAAGGATCGGCCGACTATATCCTATAGCTGCCATATAACTGAACGATTGGAAATGCCATAACTTTGGTGTTTTTAAAATTAGGAAGTTTGGATTTTTTATGAGTATTAAGAATGCATCATATGAATAATTTTGGAGAATATAATTTATTTATTCGGCTCCGCCCGAAGTTAGCTTTCCTTTCTTGTTTCTTGCTAAGACAGGCAAGTGGGTTTTATCAAATTCCAATTCATCCCGACTCGATCGAACGTACGGCATTTGTAACGCCTGAGGGCCATTATGAATTCCTCGGAATACCATTTGGGCTAAAAAACGTGCATCGGTATTTAATTCAACGCGCAATAATTCAGGTTTTGGGATCGAGAGCCTATACATTTGTCATCGTTTACAAAGGCCTTTTATATAAACAAGTGTACGTTCCTGACCCAACAAATAGACTATTCCCTCCACAATTTATCGGATTAGCTTCCTATTTTCTCCAATTTGTGTTAAAGGTCTCAGAAATGTTAAAGCCATTGTTTTTAAATATCATTCGTTCGAGTTAGAAACCCTTGCTGTTGTAAATGCCTCAAAGCACTTTAGGCATTATTTACAAGGACTAGAATTTGTAATTTTTACTGACTGCGATTCATTAAGGGCAAGCCGTTCGAAAGCAACATTGACAACTACGTTGCATCGGTGGTGGGGATACTTGCAAGCCATCCGATTTCGGATTGAGTAAGGGTAGAGAATGGCCATGCTGATTTTTTAAGGTCCCAAAAGCAAAAGTACAGGCAGAGCTCCTTCCAATTTTTTAAAAGTTACTATACCCTGGCATACTTTGCACATTGACATTACAGGAATGCTAAGCGACAAGAACGATCAAAATTAATAAATTATTGTTTTAATAGACGCTTTTAGTAAGTTCGCATATTTGTATCATACTTTAAGCTTAGACACGGAAAACTGTGTAAGGGCTATGAAAACTTGTTTGCCTATATGTGTAATTGCCGATTAAGGTAGGTCATTCGCCAGTTCAGGGTTTCGCTAGTTTTGCACTTCGCGAAGAATTGATCTTCAATTGATTGCAACAAGCCAACGGGCATTTTGAGCGAGTTACACTTAAAACACTTAAAAGAATGCTAACTGCAGTCGAAACTGATCTGCGATCCTGGCAAGACGCGCTATTAAAAGTCTAAATAGCCATGAACAGTACAGCAAATCGAGTGACCAAAATAACCTTGGAGTTGATGATCGGCAGGGAGGGTAGAATTTGACAAGACAATTGATGAGGAAGGTCAGACCCGAAGTGGATAAGATGAATTGTAATAACAAGTAATGTTGAATGCTTATGTTAGGCTGCACAATGATCCTGAGTGGATGCTTGGCGAAACTTATGTTAGGATACACTATGATCATGTGTGGATGCTTGGCGAGAGCTTATGTTAGGCTGCACTATGATCCTGTGTTGATGCTTGTCTGGAGCTTTTGTGAGGCTGCACCATAATCCCGTGTGGATGCTTGGCGGGAGTCAAGAGAACAAGTTGTTTTTTTCGAAATTCCGATAAAGAAGAAGAAAAAGAAGAACAGATGTGAAAGACGATATGCTATAAAATACCGAGAGAGAACATTATTAATTTAATGTATCCTTATGAAATTGAAAAATTAAAGTAATTTAATAATTTATTATGTTATAAACATCATACACGTGGACGTGAGCCTGTCAGGAAGGCCGTGTAGCAGTTCTTGCTATTATTTAAATTCTAGAAACTCTCTGAGAAGCGAGACCGGGATTTTAGCGATATGGTACTGCCAGACGTCTTGAAAAACGGCCTAACCGTCGATTGTGCCTGGTTGCACAAGAGCGAGAGGGAAGATGAGCTCGGCGAAGGAGAGGCGTTGTCGTTGAACAGCGCGACACGCGAAAATGTCAATTCTCCGTTGAGTATTTAATTGGGTACTTCTAACTGGTTATTTTATCAGATATCATTTAGTCTTTTGTGATAGAGGGCTTCAAAAGCAGTTATCTAACAAAAATACGCAACTTACACGTTAAGTGGCGGCTCTTTGGATACAATAACTCTTGTAAACGATATTGCCGTCCTTTTCGACCCAAAACTAAAGTTTTCTGATCATATTTCGACAATGGTTAATAAAGACAGAGAAGTGCTTGGTTTTATGAAAAGATGGTCAAAATATTCGATGATCCTTATGACACTAAGACTTTATTTACCTCGCTAGTCCGTCAGTCTGTCATACCATTGCAGAGGGTTTTATAATTTTGGTCAAAAGTGTACAACGTCTGGGAACGTCTGCTTATACATACAAACTGTCTGGCAAGACATCTTGCCACACCACTGGGTCGACGGTATCTCCGCAGACAACACACGGCAGACTTATGGATTTTCGACCGTGACGTCTCTTATAACCACACATCCTGATTAACTTCATAATTTGACAATAAACGAATACAAGGTCAATCCTTGTATGGCGTGTTCAATAATAAAAATAAAAAAAAATGCGTTGTATATCCCGGCGCCATGTCAAAGGCATTTGTATTTTGAAATGGAAATTTAATGGATAAATCTCTCGACTATAGCGTACCTTCTTGTTTTAAATTGTTACTTTTCTGTCATCGTCTATTTACTATATACAAATTAAATATTAAACACCTTTAACAATTTATAAAAGTTGTGACATAATGAAACAGTGCCTAATAGCTGGTTTCGTTAAAAGAGGAACACAAATACATTTGAGAAATTCAACAAAAATTAACATGATTAAACAAAGGACGCAAAGAATAAATTTGCTTTTGGTATAGCGGCATTCATTGAGTAAAAGAAGGATGCCCAAATAAAAAACAAACTAGTGGAAACGGTCAGTAAAGGTTACTCTTTAAAGAATTTTCAATCAAATATTTTCAAATTTGTAAACATTTTTGTTTAGTTGCTAGTTAAAACTATTAATACTGAAGATGGTACATTATATACGCCAATTTAATTTTATAACAAATAATTCTGCGGTATTAGTATAGGTGTTGCAATGGCTTTTAAATTAAACAAGAAAGAAAGCAAACTTGGGCAAGATTTCAAGCTATTACAAATTACTAAAGACAATGAGGCTATGTCGCTTTTGCGCTGCAATTTGCCATCATTTCTATGGCATCTATATGATATTTTTGTCCGATTTTAATTTAATTAAAACCGTAACTCCATAATACTTAAATATTTTATTATAATTTTGGTCAAAAGTGTGCTACGCAGTGAAGGAGACATCTCCGACCCTATAAAATATATATATGTATTCTTGATCAGGATCGCGTCCTGAGTTGATTTAAGCATGTCCGTCTGTCTGTCCTAGTGTCCGTCTGTTTGTTTCTACGCGAACTAGTCTCTCAGTTTTAAAGATATCGAATTAAAACTTTGAACGGCCGGCATCGGCCGACTATATCCTATAGCCGCCATATAACTGATTGATCGGAAATACTATAACTTTGGTGTTTGTAAAGTTAGTAAGTTTGGATTTTCTATGGGTATTATAATTTCAGTCAAAAGTTTGCAACGCAGTGAAGGAGACATTTCCGACCCTATAAAGTATATATATTCTTGATTAGTATCCGGCCGTCTGTCCGTTTCTATGCAAACTAGCCCCTTAGTTTTAAAGCTATCTGCTGGAAATTTTCCCAAAAGTTGTCTTTCTAATATAGTAAATAATTACTATAACTCAAAGGAATATTTTAATAAATAGAAAAACAAATTTTTTGGTTTTCCTATGTGAGCTATTTGATATAGATGTCCGATTTTAATTGAATTAAATCCGTAATTCCATAGTATTTAAATATAAAAATATGAGTCGAGTTTATGTAACAAGATTTTAAATGCTTTGATTATTACTATAAAATATTCACCCTAAAAAATGTCATTGTTGATCCACCTTCCAAAGTACCATATGATATTTCCGTTTGATCTGCCAAGTCAGAAGCGCTTTCTATAGGCGATATCATCCGTTCAACAGTTAAAAAAGCAGCTAAGTTGGCAGTGTATGATGAGATAATTATTAGGCAAAAAAAGAACCAGCATCCACCAACAATACGCGTTGAGGTAGCCTAAAAAAGAAATAACATTTTTGGATTGAAGACTTTCGTAACAGTTATGAAGGCTACAGTAAAGAGAAATTATTATCAAATGTCTGTTCCCCATATAACTAGACCAATTGAGTCTTGTGTGCTATCTTGCGTTGTAAAAATTATTTTAAAGTATATTTTTTGATCATTTTTTTGTGTTATTGTAATATTAATTTGGTTTAATGGTCAGAAGATTGTAACTAACAAAATATTCCCGTTTAAATATATTTGTTATTTTTTATCAACAAACCTATGCTATGCTACTTGAATACAATTACACAATCGGTACTTGTAAAGTACTAGCGATAATATCCTAATTGAAATTTATAGAAGAGGAGAACATTTTTCCTACACCGTAAAATATAAATGTTTGCATTATCATCACAAAAGTCAATGGTGGGAGACAGACGAGCAGACGAACAAGACTATAATATAATATATTGTTATGCTATATTTTCTTTGAAATTTATAACACAATTTTTGTTTATACAGCTATAAATTTTGTATCCCTTTATGAACTGAATATGAAGAATATTTTGTTGATCGTACCCTAGGATATAAGTCAGAACCTTGTTGCATAAGAGCGCCAATGGCAAACCAAAAACTATTTTTTAAAGTGAAATTGTTTTGTATTCGAACTAAATCCACTGTATTATCTTCCGATGCCTCTTCATCAACATCATTAGATGGCGGTAAACGTAAATCATGTCCACAAATAGTATCACCATGTTCAACATAATTATTGGATTTGTTTATTTTGCGGTCTGTGTTTAAATATACTTCTTCATCATCTTCTGACATTTTTTTTCTGTTTATTAATTCCAATTGTTCATCAAGGCAATTTTCTTTGTGAATTTCGCGCAATATATGGTCACAAGCCATTGAACAGGGTGGCTTTGAATTAACCCATTCGATCGGTGATAATCGAGCAACAATCCAAATGCAAATTGATACAAAAATATATCCAAATGCAATATAAAACCAAATTTCAATGGCAAGTGGTGATAAAAACGCAAAAAATTTCGTTTGAGCTCGATCTGAAATCTGAAATACAACAAAAATTAATATAGTGTCCTTTTAATAATCACAAAATGTGTAAACATACGTATAAATGAATCTAATATTAATGAACCCTTAAATGATTGTGATTATGTATACCTTCGGATTAAGTCCAGATCCTTGGCGTAAGAATGTTCCTGTTATAAACCAAAAACTGTTTGATATAGAAAACTGATTTTCCACTATATCAGTTTCCTTGTAGCACGGATGAGGGTTTTTCCACTCATATGGAGAAAATCGAGCCATCACAAAGAGCGCGAAGGATACTAATATATAAGCAGCTAGCACATAAAGCCATATCTCGATTGCCAAAGGGTTCATAAAGGAGAAGAGTCGAGTGGGTTGACTTGTCGGCACCTATTTGGTCACATATGTGAAGGGAATTTAAAAATATATGTCTACAAGTTTACAAATTGCGTAACTACACATAAAAAGAAAGTATGAAAAATATTATAAATAAGAGAGAGTTTACCTTAAATAATATACCAATGCCCAAATTCATAAATGGTTTTGTAAAATCAATAACACTCTCCCGAGCGTAGTTAATTGTCATTGAAGCTACAGCTAGATCGGCACGCTGAGAAGAATTTATTTATTAATTATATAAAATATAAGTGGCTTTTATTAATGCCAATGTTGATGTATATTAAAGTATATACTTGCCCTTTCCATTAACTCTTGCACAATTCCATTCCATGAATTAGTCTCTGGTATGAAAACACCGTACATATTATCGGGAACTAACTCGATTTTGTATTGAAATCCAACTTGTTGAGCGATCGCTTTGAGAAGATCAATACAAAATCCTTCAAATCTAATATTTCCTGTAAGATTTTTATCCTCCTTGACCATAACATATGGTCGCTCCTGAAAAATTAATTTGAATCATTCGTTTTTAAAAGATAAAAATGATTTTGAGAGAAAAATATATAACTGAAAAAATTTTAATTTTGCTGTGCGATTAGTTTCTCAAAATAAATATTTAAAAAAAAAGAACAAAAGTTGATGAACAAACAAATATTTTTTGTGATGTTATGGCGATATTGGCGTTCGTCTGATCGGTTTATTATTCCTTCCTATTCGAAACAAGAAATCAGATAGCTTTAAAACTGAGGGACTAGTTAAAACTGGGGGACAAACACCAAAGTTATGGCATTTCCGATCAATCAGATATATGGCGGCTATAGGATATAGCGGCCGTTCCGACGAATATACTACCTGCAATAGAAAGACAACTTTTGGGAAAGTTTCAATTCGATAGCTTTAAAACTGAGGGACTAGTTTGCGTAGAAACAGACGGACGGACAGACAGACGGACAGACGGACAGACGGACGGAGAGACGGACAGGCGGACATGGCTAGATCGACTCTCCTGGTGATGCTGATCAAGAATATATATACTTTATAGGGTCGGAGATGTCTCCTTAACTGCGTTGCACACTTTTAAGCAAAATTATAATACCCTCTGCAAGGGTATAAAAATTACCTGAAATTCATGGCTCTAGACAAACCCTTTAGCAGTAAAATAAACGTTTCCGACCATATAAAGTATATATATATGTTCAGTTTACTGCTTGTCCCGATAGTTTGAGAGCGAACCGATCAGCTGATCGTTCGCTCATCTGGACCTGTGTAGGACGAGGGCAGAGAAAACGAAACGCAACCAGAACCAACAGTCTGCACGGTCGAACAACGCTGAACGCACGCCGCCGGTCTACCGAAATTTGCACTTTATCATACACTTGCTAATCTTGGAATCAGAATAATTATAACTCTTTGAATTTATCCTTTTGTGGTTGCCTTTGCCTGGGAACCGCTCGTACAATGACCCCTCGTTGACTTAATACAAGGGGACACAACTGAACATGGTGGCCCATGAGGGGAACCTGCAAATCAAAATACAGTTCGTAAAAGGCTAATTAGAATTCCGTTAAATAAATTCCGTTAGATCGACACGCCGGCTCAACAAAGCAGTGCAAAGAAGACGTCGATACATAAGCGCAGCAACGGCAACCCGGACTTTGCAAAGCGCCGTTATCTCTTCCCTTCCTCTTTGTGGTGTGGTTCTGGTATGCAAGCAGAGTGAGTTACCAAGTTGTGTGCGAGACAAGTATTACAGATTTATCTATTACATAATTATTCGGGGTGGTGAGTTGCGCAGGCCTTAGTCTTACACCTGCCAACATGAAACCTGAGTCGGCTGATTTGGACAAGTTGGTGAATCTGCAATCAGATCGTCACCAAGCTCTCAGGTCTGTGTTACAGAATTTTAGGAAAGATTCGCAGGCGAGGAAAACTAAAATTTATCTCAAAAAAAGGCTGGACCAAGTGGAGGAATTACGGAACGCTTTTCGGGAGACGCACTCGGTGATCGTTAATTTGGATGGATTTAGTGATTCAAGTTACGCCACGAAGAATTTCCAATCAGAATTCGAGGAGCGTTATATGGACGCTTATTGCGCTCTCGCCGAAGACTTCGACAGGCTTGGACCAGAAAATACTACGCCGACAGCAGCCGCCGGGAACGCCGACCCGGAGTTGCGAGTAAACATGCCGCAAATGTCGGTGCCTAAATTTTCCGGTGCGTGTGTGGACTGGCCAGGCTACTACGACGCCTTCACAAGTCTAATTCATAACAACAACAATTTGAGCAATGTCCAAAGATTGCACTTTCTTAAGGAGTCGTTGCCCATAAGTCGTGATAATGACATTCGTCAGATGCAGCTCACGGATGTAAATTATGCAGTGGCTTGGGGAATGATGATCAAAAGGTACAACAATCCTCGTCTCGTTTTCTCACACCATATGAACGCAATCTATGCGCTGCCCAGATTGCAAAAGGACAGCACCGACTCTCTGCGGTCGATGCTAAGCACGGTCAATGTTTGCCTAGCTGCCTTCCGCCGCGTTCAAGCCTTGGGCGGGGAATCGCAGCACTGGTTGGCGCATTACATAGCATCGAAGCTGCCCAAGGAGACCCACAACGCTTGGGAGCACCACCAAGGTAGCTCTTCAACGGTTCCATCCTATAGGGACTTGGAATCATTTCTGAACGATCGGCTAGTCATAATGGATGCGATTGAGAATCGAAGCTCGTCGTACGACTCCAATGCTGGCCCAGGTTCAACAGACCCGATCAAACGCGTGCGAGTGCATAATGCACAGGAGCAACCAAGGCGTTCGAATAACCCTTGTTATCACTGTGGCGGCGACCACATCCTACGTCGCTGTCCACCTTTCTTGGCGCTGGACTGTTACAAGCGCAAGGACATAGTCAGTAGGGCTAAATTATGCGTCAATTGCTTGAGCAAGTCGCATGCCCTGTCTCGCTGCACCAGCAACCAGTGTTGTCAGGTTTGTGGTCAGCGCCATCATACGTTGCTACATTTCCCGGTTCCGGCTCAGAACCAGCCTTCGAACCACGCTCAATCGCATCCTGCCCGGCCGCCGACACCGCAGTTTGTGACGCCGGCATCCAGGGAAACAGTGTCTGCACACAACATACAGTCCAGGTCGGATCAAAATCCGCACGCATCTTACAGATGTCATTCGGCGACGTCATCCAACCTTTCCTCGAAAAATTTACTTCTCGCTACGGCTCGTATTATGGTACGAAACCCGACCAACGGCCTGCAAGCAGTAATAAACGCTCTCGTCGATCAAGGATCTGAGGCAACCATAGTATCTGAACACGTTGTTCAGTCCCTTCATTTGAAACGATCTGCCGTCAGAGCATCCATTTTTGGGGTAGGACAAGGGGGCGGTCGTCGTTGCAAGTATACGGTCAACCTTGAAATCAACAGTATTAATTCCAATTTTTCTTTAGATGTTGATTCCGCATATGTGCTCAATTCCGTAACATCCGGCCTCCCCAGTCTCAGCTTCTCGCCGAAGCGATGGGATCACATCCAAGGGCTCCCGTTGGCTGATCCAAATTATTACAGATCGAAACGAGTTGATCTCATCTTGGGAGTGGACCTGTTGGCACAAATCATGTTGCCAGACACGAAGATTGGATTGCCCGACGAACCCATAGCTCAAAATACCCGTTTGGGATGGATACTATCGGGGCGAGCGGAAGGAGTTACAAAATCTTCCGAACTACGCTGTCATCGAGTAACTTTGGACACGGAGTCATTGCTCAAACGATTTTGTGAAGTCGAGTCGGTTCCTGATCGTTCTACGGAAACGGAGGAGGATACATGGTGCGAAACATTTTTCCAGGAAACACATGCACGTCGATCGGATGGCCGCTACGTAGTACGATTGCCCTTTAAAACATATTTGGATCCAACAATGGTATTGGGGAGATCTCATCAAATGGCGCTGAATCGGTTTATTCAATTGGAAAGGCGTCTGTCGAACAACCCGGGGCGGTGGAACAAATATGTGGAGGAAATCGAGGAGTACTTTTCGCTTGAGCAAATAGCGCCTGCTGTGGGCAGTGAGAGCAGTCTAATGAAGCGCACATCTTCGAATATGCATGTAGCTTCATGCGTGCTTCCGCACCATGCGGTCTTCAAGGAGGAACTCCATTCGATCAAACAAAGAATCGTATTCGATGCCTCCTCAAGAACTAGTAACGGGAGATCATTGAACGATATACTTTGTATCGGACCCACTTTGCAGAACGACATGTCATCGGTTATACTCAACTGGCGGAAATATCGTTTTGTTTTCACGGCGGATATACAGAAGATGTATCGCTGCATAGATGTTCACCCAGAAGACGCCCAATATCAGCGGATTTTATGGCGGGCGGCGGATGGAGCCATCAATGTTTTTGCGTTATCGACATTGACCTTTGGGACGGCTTCAGCACCGTTCACAGCTATCAGAGTTATTCAACAGCTGGCAAAGGATGAGCAGCTTTCATTTCCTAAGGCCAAGGAGGTGCTGATGAACGAAATATATGTAGACGACATTCTTTCTGGAGGACATACTATAGAGGAGGCAGAGGATAAGCGGTTTGCAGGTATCGGGTGCTATAAAATCCGCACGCATGGAGTTGCGAAAGTGGGCCAGCAACGATTCGAGACTTTTGCTCTCGATTCCGTCAGAGTACCATTGCACTCAGACCCTGTTAAGTTGGGACACTACAGATCCCATAAAGGCTTTAGGAATGTATTGGCTGCCAAACAAGGACTGTTTTAAATACCAGATCAACTTCGAGATGCCAGTCAGCTCCACAAAGAGGATGATCCTATCCAGTATAGCAAGGTTGTTTGACCCGCTGGGTCTCATTGCGCCGGTCATCATCTCGGGAAAACTTATATTGAAGGAGGTTACCATGGCCAAGACAAAGCAGGCAGATGGCACGCAGACGGTTCTGGACTGGGACGACGCGGTTCCTGATAATATCGCAGAGCGATGGCGAGTATTTCGAGACCACTTACTGAGGATCGGCGAGATAAGCATAGATCGGTGGATCCATTACACCCCATCTTCAATATCCTCAGTGCAGATGCATGCATTTTGCGACGGATCTTCCACGTCTTATGCAGCCGCTGTGTACCTAAGAGTAGAGCATCAGGACGGAAGATGCTATACATCTCTGATGGCTGCAAAATCAAAGGTTACTCCCACCAAGCCCCTAACTATACCTCGAACAGAGTTAAGTGGAGCGGTATTGGCCATCAAATTGGTGAGGTGGCTAACTATGGCTAAGTTTCTGAGCTCCTTTCTGGTCCAGACTTTCTATTGGACGGATGCTACAATTGTGCTGCACTGGTTGCATGGAGACGTCAATAAATGGAAGACCTTTGTTGCGAATAGAGTCGCCTTCGTTTTGGATCATTCCTCGCCAATTCAGTGGAGGCACGTTAGCACTACCGAGAATCCAGCGGATTGCGCTAAACGCGGTCTCACTCCCATCGAGCTAAAGGACTTCGAGCTGTGGTGGCGAGGGCCAGAGTGGCTCGTACGCAATCAAGACTGTTGGCCATCTACAGATTTCGGTCAAATTGGCATTAACGACGCCGCTTTAGAGGCAAAGGTGGCAAAAATGCGAGTTCACCATGCAGTCCCGCAGCCGTCGTTTCTTGAGAGATTTTCAACACTCAGCCAGGCTTTACGAGTCACAGCCTACATCATGCGCTTCAAGGACAACGCGTCCGGCAAGGTAGACAGGCGCCTTGGGCCCTTAATCACTGAAGAGCTCGACTACGCTTTATTAGCCGTCGTGCGTATCGTACAGCGCGAATCGTTCGCAACCGACTTGTCTGCAGTAAGGAACTCCAAACGGTTGCCCTCGCGGAGCAAATTATTAAATTTGTCGCCGATATTAGAGGAAGGCATCTTGCGGGTGAGGGGACGACTTCGCCATTCTAGTTTGTCGCACGAACGTCGTCATCCGATAATCCTGCCAAGCTCTCATCATTTCACCGAATTAGTAATACGTCACTCTCACTGTCTAACCCTGCACGGAGGCGCGCAGTTGACTTTGGCACACGCGCGTCAGCGTTTTTGGATCCTGACAGGACGGCAAGCAGTTCGAAGGGTCATACGGAAATGCGTTCGCTGCTTCAGAACGCGACCAACTACTACGGCTCAGCTTATGGGAGACTTGCCCGTTCATCGAGTCAACCCTCCTAGTCGACCATTCATTGCCACTGGTGTCGACTACACAGGCGCAATAGAGATTAAAGCAGCGCGTCTACGAGGCACTAGCTTTTACAAGGGATACATCGCTGTGTTCATTTGTCTCGCAACCAAGGCGGTGCATTTGGAGGCGGTGACAGGTCTCACCACGGAACATTTTTTGCTGGCTCTGGACAGGTTCACCGGGCGACGAGGAATGGTTCAGCACCTTTACAGTGACAACGGTACCAACTTTGTTGGTGCAGACAATGTAATGAAGACGGTGTACGGTCAGCTTCAAGCGGATTACGAGAAGCTCATCGCCCCCAAGCTTGCATCGCAGCGCACAACATGGCACTTCAATCCTCCTCTGTCACCTAACTTTGGTGGGCTTTGGGAGGCCAATGTAAAGTCGGTTAAACACCATCTAAAGAGAGTCATTGCAGATCGTCGGCTTACCTACGAAGAGTTGTCTACGGTGCTCGTAAGCATAGAAGCGTGTCTCAACTCAAGGCCGCTTTGTCCTCTCACGGCTGACCCGGACGATCTAGAAGTGCTCACCCCAGCGCACTTCCTCATCGGAGACTCAATGCTGGCGCCGCCGGAATATCAACCACAATCCAGATCCTTCGCAGAGCAGTTCCTCATCCAGCAGACGATGATACGACATTTCTGGAAGGCTTGGAGTCGTGACTGGTTAGCGCATCTTCAGCAAAGGCCAAAGTGGTGTCAGGAGACCGAAAGCTTTCAGCTTAACGACCTTGTCATTATCAAGGACGACAGGTTCCCCCCATCGCAATGGTTGCTCGGGCGTGTTATGGAGGTGCACCCAGGGACGGACGCACTGGTCCGGGTGGTGACAGTTAAAACTAAGCAGGGGCAGCTGAAGCGATCCGTAGCAAAGCTCTGTCCTCTGCCAATCCGCGCCTAGACGCACTCACCTCGATTTATAGACTGTATCTTGCGCACACATCTTGCTCTCATCTCTCCATATTAGATACCGAGGATACGCATCCGAGCTCGCTTATCATTACCACAGCCTGGAGAACCCGGACAAGCGAGGATGTCTCATGCTAGGTCTAGCATTAGCGGGCGGCATGTTCAGTTTACTGCTTGTCCCGATAGTTTGAGAGCGAACCGATCAGCTGATCGTTCGCTCATCTGGACCTGTGTAGGACGAGGGCAGAGAAAACGAAACGCAACCAGAACCAACAGTCTGCACGGTCGAACAACGCTGAACGCACGCCGCCGGTCTACCGAAATTTGCACTTTATCATACTTTTGTTAATCTTGGAATCAGAATAATTATATCGCTTTGAATTTATCTTTTGTGTTTGCCTTTGCCTGGGAACCTCTCGTACAATGACCCCTCGTTGACTTAATACAAGGGGACACAACTGAACAATATACATATATATACATCATGATCAGCATCACTCGAGCTCCATTTAATAGCTAGAGACTATTTTGACATGGAGACATACACTTTTGCAAAGTCATTTTTATATATGTATGTATAAAATTTGTCAAATTTGTTTAATTTCTATGCAGTTTATTGGCGAAGTGTAAAGGCTAATCGAAAACGTTGCCGATTGGGAACGATCTACACAAACTCACTCATAATGGGTAATGAAACTTTGGCTTGCCTCCGTTTTCGTTTGGCAAAGTTCAAAAAAACTTCCCCAAACTCAAGAACATTTTTAAAATTACATGCCACGAAATAAACATTTTTAACGAACCTCTCTAGTCATAACGACCAATGTTATATTTGCGATGTTGGAATCATAGAAAGCCGTTGGGTCCGAAATGTTCACACCACCATCGGGCTGCCAGTATCCAACCTTTTGAATTTTTTCTTGCTTTAATTTTAAAATGTCCAGTTTAAACTTGTTTCGGCGACCTTCCACAAAATTGACATTGCCAGTCAAACCGTCTGTAATTGCCTAAAATACAAAATTGTAAATATTATTAATACATACTTAGAAATACGGTAACACTTAAATACTTTAAGCCCAGTACTCAGATTAAAATATGCAATACAAATATGAAATTTCCTGTTTTTTTTTGACTATCTAAGTACCAGTGTGAGAAAAGGGCGTGCGTCAATGTAGCGATGTTTTTGATTCGATTTGCTTGCTTTTCAGCCACCTTTTTAAAAAATTTGTATATGTAAAATATTAAAAAACAAGAAAGAAAGCAAACTTCGGCAAGCCGAAGTTTATATACCCTTGCAGTTATTACAAATCGTCTACATTTCGATTTTATGCCTATATTACCTGCGCTGCACGTTGCCATAGTTTCTATGGCAGCTATGTGATCCAGTTATCCAATTTTAATTTAATTAACACCGTAATTCTATAATATTTATATGTAACCAAATTCCAATAAAAATTAAAAACGACAAAGTTATAATTTTTTTGAATTTTTTTTTCCGATTGTTCTAATAGGAGCTATTTTAAATAGTCGCCCGATCCGGCTCGTTTCGACTTATATACAGGGTGCGCCATATGAAGCGGATTAATGGAATGATCGAATAACTTTGACAATTTCCAACCGATTAGCTTCATCGATAAAGTTTTGTAAATTTTAGTCCAGTACACTTGGCTGATATTGGTTTTTGAAACTAGCCGTCATAAATTGTAAATATGTAATCTAAATAATAAAACAAATTTTTTTGAAATCTATCGAGAATTGTCAAAGTCTTCAATCATTCCATTGATCCGATTCAGAAGGCGCACCCTGTACTGCCTGCAATAGAAAGACAAATTTTGGGAAAGTCTCAACCAGATATCTTTAAAACTGAGGGACCAGTTTGCGTAGAAACGGACTGCCGGACGGACGGACAGACGGAAGGACGGACAGATGGACATGGCTAGATCGACTCTCCTGGTAATGCTGATCAAGAATATATATATTATAGGGTCGGAAATGTTGAAGGAGACATTTCCTCTGCAGGGGTATAAAAATTCGAACTACATAAATATGTACGATTTGAGCATATTGGAGGTCTGAAAGTATTTCAAAACTGTATTTGAAAAATCGGCCCCCCACAGACCGTGTGCCATGCTACATCAGCTTAAAGGACGTTTCTTCAAGAATATAAAACCAACATTTTTTAAAAACAGTATCCACAGCTTTTGAGAAAATCGCTTAACAGCGGGCAAGCGTCTGAGTCAGCCCATACAAAGAAAGGACTAAACAAGAACGAAAGCAAACTTCGGCAAGCCGAATATACCCTTATATACCCTTGCAATTATTACAAAACGACTACATTTCGATTTCAATGACTATATTACTAAAAACAATGAAGCTATGTCGATTTTGGGCTGCATTTGGCCATCGTTTCTATGGCAGCTATATGATATTGTTGTCCGATTTTGTTAAACCTAAAAGTATCATTATTACAAAATCCCAAAGAACAAAAAAAAAGCAAGGAAGAAAAGCTAACTTTGGGCGGAGCCGAAGTTGATATACTCTTGCAGAATATTCTGTAAATTATATTTTCCAAAATTATTCATATGATGCATTCTTAATAGTCATAAAAAATCCCAACTTCCTAACTTTACAAACTCCAAAGTTATGGCATTTCCTATCAATCCATTATATGGCGGCTATAGGATATAGTCGGCCGATCCCGGCCGTTCCGACTTATATACTGCGTGCTAAAGAAAGAAGGGTGTTTGCAAAGATTCAATTCGATATCATTAAAACTGAGAGACTAGTTTGCGTAGAAACAGACAGACGGACAGACTGACAGACGGATATGCTTATATCAACTCAGGACGCGATCCTGATCAAGAATTTATTTGCTTTATAGGGTCGGAAATGTCTCCTTCACTCCGTTGGAAACTTTTGAGTGAAATTATGAAACCCTCTGCAAGGGTATAACAACAAAGTTATACTTTTTAAATTTTGTTTTCCGATTGTTCCTATGGGAGCTCTATGATATAGTCGCCAGATCCGGCTCGTTCCGACATATATAGTACCTGCAATAGAAAAAAAACTTTTGAAATGTTTCAAGCACATAGCTTTAAACTCAGAGACTAGTTGGCGTAGAAACGGACAGACGGACATGGCTAGATCGAATATCCTGGTGATGCTGATCAAGAATATATATACTTTATAGGGTCGAAAATGTCTCCTTGACGGCTTTGCAAACTTTTGAGTGACCCTCTGGAAGGGTATACAAATTGAGTTAGAAAATCGCATTACAGTTAGCGTAGTTTAAAGAGATTTTTATAAAATTGTGAAGAAACGTAAGTTTAAGCTGATGTAGCGTGCAGCTTGGCACACGCTCTGTGGGTGGAGATATTCTCCAATGAGTAGGGAGCCGATTTTTCAAATGCATTTTTTAAATGTTATTTTATTGCTAGCATGTAAATAAATTATAAGTTTAATCCTTATTTATTCCCAGGAGTTTTTATCATATAAACATTCCCACACTCGCATCTACTAAACAAGCTTGAGACCTGCGCTGTGAAAATTTATCGAAATAAAATAAGTTGTTGGGTCAGTGAGCTTTTTCACTAGCGCTAACCTTTGGTGGTGCCCAAATAAAATAAAACCGCACAAATTTGCAATTAATTATGCACAGTTTATTCTAAATGGCACCAAGGCCTTATTTACAAAGTTTAATGTTTATGTTTAAGATTGGTTGGTTGGGCTGGCAGACCGATTTGTCTGTTCCAAAAGGAACAGTTAAAGTTAAAAAACTAGCGAAAGTATATAAAACGAAAAAGAATAGATAGGCGATCTGCGACCGTGCCTTTAAAAGAAGATGCTTGCCGTGGACAAAGGGCCAGGTAGCGGTTGGCAAAAGAAATTCAAAAGGAGTAGCAATTATAGCAAATGAAAAATTTGCAGAGCAAATAGAAAAGAAAAAGCAAACATCGAGAATTTAATTTAAGTTAAGATTTGAAATTATAAGAATTTAATTAGGCTGCGGCCTGACTGAACATAAATGTTCCCAAAAAGGCTTCATTTTAGTACAATAGACTTGGAATCAGGTTTTCATCAAATCTTAATGAAAGGATCAGACGTAGAAATATTTAATTTTCCATTAAAAATGGATAATACGAATTTATAAGAATGCCATTAGGGCCTACAAATGCGCCTAGAATCTTCAAAAAAGCAATAGACGATATACCACCGACATGATCTTTTACTCGCAGTCCTAGAGAAGTCAAATGAAAAGGCAATTTGCGCTGGAGAGCAGGGTAGAAAATATGAAAGCAACATTCTCCCAGGCGAAGTAACCGGTTGAAAGAGAGATAATGACCCCTACAACAACAAGTGCGAGTACAACCGCCGGAGGTAGTGCCATCACCAAGGCAAGAGCCTCCTAGCTGTGGCACTGGATTACAATATCCAGAGGATGGTGGAAGACTACTTTGATATGGAAAACTTCGTAGTGAAGCCTGCGCCGCCAGTTGCAGGCAGCGAAGACGCGCGAGCCCAATGAATACTAGAAGATACCACGGTGAGCGTAGGACAACGTTACCAGACAGGATTATTGTGGAAAAAGATGAAGAAGCGCAACGGGCAAGGATCTTCCACGAGTACGTATCTAAAGGATACGTCCGACGGTTGAAGTCTGACGAAGTCGCATTGGAATGCGATCGGCTATGGTATCTGCCACACTTTGAAGTCGAAAACCCTAATAAGCCGGTTAAGATTCGGCTGGTTTTTGACGCTGCAGCCAAGGTTGGAGGAATTCTGAGCTGGACAAAGGGCTGCAACATTACAAGCCCTTGCAAGACAATCGTCTTTGACTTTCAAAGTGAACGGTCGTGTTTTTTTCTGCGCTTCGAATTTTGTATTTTGTTTTCGTTTATTCCCATCGGTGGGTTTTATCAAAAAAATTTTAATTTTCATCCGGTTATTCAAACATAAATTTAAACTCCGTTCGCTTCGCGAGTGCACTTTGTGTTAATACTAATAAATTGTTTTAGTTTTCGTAATTCTTATCTGTGTTTTCTTTTCTTATATCCCCGCCGTTTCTCTTTTGTGCATGCACTTTAACTTACTTACGCTCCCGCTCTCTTGCTCTCTTTGCTTTGAAAGTTCTAAGCCTGCAGTTTCTGCGCTCTTGCAGTACTTATAACTGCTCGCTTATAAATTTCAATTCGCTTTCTTGGTACAGTGGTCCCAATAAATAATGAATAATAAAAATTTAGTCTGCTTCTGCAAAAAATGCAGCCTCGTAATCAGGGCTGACCAGTCTAATATGACTTGCTGGCTGTGTGAAAATATGGTGCACACCAAGTGCGCCGGTTTTACTGGCCAGACAAGTGATGACCTTTCAAAGGGGCCCAATTTGCAGTTTTGTTGTGACGCTTGTGTCGAGGTTGCGAACGAGATGAAATCGTTCATGCGCCAAACTAAAGGCGGCCTGATGGGGCTGATTAGCTGTTTCGGAGTTGCTAGAGATAGTTTTAGCCGAGCTGATGATCTCCTCTCTGCGCTGGACTCGCAGTTTAATAGTCGTAAGCTATTAGAAGAGTCCCCTAAGCGCAAAAAGGCCGCTGGTGGTAAGGAGCAAAAGGGGAACACCCCGCAACCCAAATCAAAAGAACAACAGAGCATTCCGGCGGATCAGCAGCTGATTTCAGCAAACCCTCAAATGTTGCTAAGATCAGCAGCTAAAAAAGATTCGGCATCCGAACAATCCGTTACAGAATGCATGCAACCAGGGACTTCTAAGAATTCCGATTTGTCCGTGGTGGTTTCACAATTAGTGGATCCACCTATCTCTCAGAATGTAGCATCACCACCACAAGGGACTACCGAGTCCGGACAACCGGCTCAAGTTGGTTTTGCAGAAACAATGTCTGCTCCACCAAAATCCCTTTCAGTGGTTCCACTAAAGAAAAAAATTTTCGTTTCTCGGTTTTCCCCTGATCAAACATCTTCTGATGTATTGTCTTATATACAAGACAAAACTAAAGCCGATTGTAATAGTGTAAAGGTGGAAAAGTTTAAGTTTTCTTATGCTAGAGTCATTTCATCTTTCAAGATAACTGTCCCTAACGAGCTTTTTGAAGCCATATGCTCGGGCGACTTTTGGCCGGATAATATGGTTGTAAAAGAGTTCGAGGCTAAGATAAAGAAGAAGGGGCCCGTGGGAGTAAAACTTCCTAGTCGAGGCCAAACCAGTGTACCAATTTTAAAAAACTAACTTCTAACCTCCTTCTTTCCTATCAGAATGCAAGAGGTTTGCGTAGCAAACTCACTAAATTGTATTCCGATAGCCTTTCTTTTGCATCTCAACACAATAATTGTTCACTGAAACCTGGTTAAAGCCGGAGATCTTTGGCTCCGAAGTTTTTCCAGGTAAGTACACAATATATAGGTATGACCGTCACTCTAGACGGGGAGGTGGAGTCTTAATTGGAGTTGATTCAAACCTCCCGTCTGAGGAGTTATTTTTTGATGAATTCAATACCATTGAATTTATTTGTGTAAAGTTATCGCTTCCTGGTAACTTTATATACATAACTTGCTCATATATTCCGCCGTTGTCTGAACTTTCTGATTATTTAAATCACCTATCCGTTATTAAGTCCGTTGCAAATAAGCTTTCCGATAGGGATCAGTTGGTAGTTCTAGGTGATTTTAATATACCTGGAGTTACTTGGTCCAATGAGGATGGATCGAATGTCTTACTACCTATATCACAGCATGATTTTATTGACGGCCTGCTTGACATATCTCTATCTCAAATAAACCATGTTCGAAATTCATACTTGAATACTTGATTTGTGTTTTGTATCAAATCCTGAAGGTGTATTTCTGTCCAGAGTAGCAAATTATTACTTCTCATTTGCAGCACCTTTGCAGATCAATCATTTCTCCGTGTCAACACGGATTTATTAAACGTAGATCCACAATCACAAACCTTCTAGAGCTCACTACATTTGTGATAAAAGGCTTCAATAGTAGTTTTCAAACAGACGTCATTTACACTGACTTTAGTAAATCATTTGACTCTGTAAATCACTTACTTCTTATTCAAAAACATGAACTTTTAGGTTTTCCAGTTGATCTGCTTAAATGGATTTTATGTTATCTAAATGGCAGGTCACAAAGGGTTCTTTTTAAAAATTCAATTTCTGAAATTCTCCGTGTTACCTCCGGTGTCCCACAAGGAAGCCATCTGGGTCCGTTACTTTTTACATTATTTATTAACGATCTTCCCTCAATTATAAGTCATTCTCGCGTACTTATGTACGCAGATGATGTTAAGTTGTGCCTGCAGTATAAGGACATTTGCTGCCATTTAGACTTGTAATCCGATTTACTAAATTTAAACGGTTCCAAGTGCAAACTGATGACTTTTTATCGGGCCAATCCGATATACGCGACTTACACGTCAAGTGGCAGCTCTTTGGATACGATCTTGGCGTTCTCTTGGACCCTAAACTAAAATTTTCTAATCACATTTCGTCCATGGTTAATAAAGCCAGAGGAGTGCTTGGATTTATTAAAAGGTGGTCAAAAGAATTCGATGATCCTTATTTGACTAAAACTTTATTTATTTCGCTAGTCCGTCCGATTCTGGAGTATGGGTCTCCCGTCTGGAGTCCACAATACGGAATACATATTGGTCTTATTGAATCTGTACAAAAAAACTTCCTTCTTTTTGCTTTACGGCGCCTAAACTGGGATGCAAATCTTATTTTACCTTCCTATTTAAGTAGACTTCTTTTGATTAATTTACCATCCCTAGCCAACCGTAGAACGATGCTTGGTACTATCTTTATTTATAACCTTATACATGGTGATATTGACTGCCCCGACTTGTTAAGTCGGCTAAACTTTTCTGTGACAAGTAGATTAACTAGAAATAATTTTAAATCATTGTAGATCTAACTATGCCTTGCATGAGCCTTTCTGAGAATTATGTTCTGACTATAATAGACTTTTTCCTGTAATATCAAATCTTGACTCTCTGCCGCTCCTAAAACGATTAATACTTGCTTCATTGGCACAAGATTGATCTAACTATTACTTTTTTCCCGGACCTTTACCTTTATTTTCCTATCTCGCGTCTATCTTATCGCCAATCGTGCCGTACGATACACGGCTGCGTCCCTCGGTCGGTTGGGCGGGTAAGTGGGCCGTAGGACTCCGCGCGAAATAAAAAAAAAAAAAAAGACGTGCTCTGTACATGCAACAGAGCACGTCGAAATTAAAGAAAAGTTCCATTAAGCCGTCAAGGCTATCATCGACAGTCACTATGTCGACGAATACGTGGACAGCTTCGCTACGGAGAGCGAGGCCATCAGCGTATCTACCCGAGTGAAGGAGATACATGCAAACGCTGGATTCGAGTTATGCCAGTTTTCATGCATTAAGGCCACCAGGACAAGTTATGCTGAGATCTTGGAGTCGTCAAGGGTATCGGACGAAATTTTGGGTCACGAGCGCGGCCGATGCCGCTAATTATGGGACCTTTGCCAGGAAATCGCATGGAGGCCAATAGAAAGCCGTTCAAGAATACTAGACTGGATTATTTGGGGACACTGATGGTGACCGTGGCTCATCACAACGAGCCCTGTTCACGTGCTTGACGACCAGGACGATACATCTAGAAGTGGTGCATGACCTTTCGACGGATTCTTGTATAATTGCGATAAGGAATTTCGTCCGCCGTAGAGGGCCAGTACATAAGCTGGAATCCAGTATGAGCTTTCAGGAAGAGGCATCGAATGAATTTCTAATTGCCCAGCGAATCCGTCTGAAGGAAACGAATGGTGCAGTGCGTCAAGAAAGTCCAGCGTCACACATTGAGGGAGGTGGAGAGTCTCTTGATCGAGGCCGAGAACATAGAGAATTCGTCCGCTCACTCACTTGCCGGTGAATGTGGACGAGGAGGCTCCCTTGACGCCTAATGATCTACTTAAGGGAGTGGCTAACTCGCCGGACACGCCGGGTGAGGATGCGTAATTCTTACTTACTAGACTATTCCGCAAATTATATTCTCCAAAATTATTCATTCTTAATACTCATAAAAAATCCGAACTTCCTAATTTTAAAAACACCAAAGTTATAGTATTTCCAATCATTAAGTTATATGCCGATCCTTATGAAAGGTCGTATTGATTGGCCAAAAATAATATAGTCGGGCGATCTCGGCTGTTCCAACTTATATACTGCGTGCAAAGGAACGAAGGGTGTGAGCAAAGATCGAATTGAAACGATATCTTTAAAACTGAGAGTCTAGTTCGAGGAGAAACAGACAAACGGACATACGGACATGCTTATATCAACTCAACATTATTGAAAAACAAGAAAGGAAAGCTAACTTCGGGCGGAGCCGAAGTTGATATACCCTTGCAGAATATTATGTAAATTATATTCTCCAAAATTATTCATATGATGCATTCTTAATACTCATAAAAAATCCCAACTTCCTAACTTTATTAACATCAAAGTTATGGCATTTCCAATCGTTCAGTTATATGTAAGCTATATGATATAGTCGGCCGATCCTTATGAAATTTGGTAGGTCGGATTGATTGGCCAAAAATAAAACCCATAGAAAATCCCAACATCCTAACTTTACAAACACCAAAGTTGGCATTTCCGATCAATCAGTTGTATGGCAGCTAAAGGATATAGTCGGCCGATCCCGACCTTTCCGACTTATATTTTGCGTGCAAAGGAAAGAAGGGTGTGTGCAAAGTTTCAATTCGATATCTTTAAAACTGAGAGACTAGTTCGCGTAGAAACAGATAGATGGACAGACATACGGACAGACGGATATGCTTATATCAACTCAGGACGCGATCTTGATCAAGAATATATATACTTTATAGGGTCGGAGATGTCTCCTTCACTTCGTTGCACACTTTTGACCAAAATTATAATACCCTCGAGCTGATGGATCTGATTGCTTTATGAAAGAGATTGATTTATGGAAAGAGAGTTTGCTGAAACAACATCGGAACGTCGTATATATATATATATAACCTAACCTAAGCCAAAAAATCCAACATCTCGTAAACACCAAAAAATCATTGATTTCATTTACTTTCAAAAAAATCACAAAAACTATGTTATACAAGAAACATAAAAACATATTAATAATGATAACAAATCAAGTTTAAATTAATTCTGAATTCTGAAGAACGCAAAATAATTCTTCTTTTGTTTAAAAAAAAACCCAAATATAAACATTGTTATTCGCCTGCTTAACTGAGATTCGAGTCACTACTAAAATTTCCGTTAAGGGATTTATTGCGAGTCAATGTGAGAGCTAACACTTGTAGGGGTTAAGATTCTATCTTCAATTTTTTTTGGCTTGTAAGAAGACAAATGTTTTCAGACGACAGATGAAGAAAAATTTAATTTTACAGCGATTGCGTGACTTTAACAAGAACAATAGACAACCAGGGCTTTAATGACCTTATATATACATTTATTCTGAGCTAGGCATCACTCAAGTCTAAATAACAATTTTCCTGAGTAAAAATACTTAAAACGGCTAAAAACATGTTTTTTCTAGGTATAAGCGGCTTCTATCAATTTAACATTTTGTTGTTTACATTAAAAATGGTAGAAAATCTACTTACTGCATTTATTTGGTTATACAACGAAATTCCATCATCCCATGTTCGGTCAGAGGTGCAGGAAAGGTTTTTTATTGAAAAATTTGGACGATTATCTAAACTTAAAAAGTGTAACCCATACGCAAACGCGTATACCGAATCAAACATTAAAGCAGACTCTGTCTAAAAATAATGCGAAAAATTAAAACATGTTTTTAAAATTGTCGATTTTCTTTTACCTGTATATAAGGTATTCCGTTTACGTTTTCCAAACGATTGTGTTGAAGTTTTTGCATTTGATCTATAACTTCAAGATATCTTTTGCTATCGACATCAACCAATCGAAATGCAGTTATATTTACACTGTTATATCTGAAATCCTCTAAGTCATATGTTTCCAAGTCCTGTTAAAAAAATGATTTTATTATTAGTGAAGGCAAAAACAAAAAGCAAGCAAACTCCGGCAATCGGACTTTACATCGATTTGTATGCATATTGCTTTCCTATTCATTTTCCGATCATGGCAATGATCGACAATTTGATATATATACTATATGACTATATATCAAAAATATTCGTATATTTTTGTCAATTATTTCGATGTTTAATATGGCAGCTATATGAAATCTTCCGAGCTCTCACACTAGTAGTAGAAACGGTCGGACAGACTGAAATTAAAATAACCCCTGAAAGTGTATAAGAACTAGGTTATGTATTCCCTTCCAGATTGTGTTTTATACACATCTAATCTAACTAATTAAAAAATATAAGTTAATTCGTTGCAAAATCGGTTATAGTTAAATAGTTAAATAGTTCTTTTCTTTATTTTTTGCAGAGACAATTCTTTTTCACAGGGAAATAGCGAGAAAATGTTGTTTGTCTTTTGTGTTTTGTCAATATAAAATTATGTTATGAAAAATCTTTTTCCAGTTAATATTAACAAATAACTACTTTGGTATTATTATTACATATTTAAGTGTTTGGCATTATGCATGTATTTATGTACTTACGAATGTTGTAAACATATAGTGATATCTGTGATCATTCATTTGCAGTTGCAAAATCTGAAAAAGTTTAAAACAATTTTTTTGTTTGTGATTAAATTGAGATGTATAAATATGTAGGGATAAGCAAACCATAAAGTTTCGGTTAACCTACTATTAAAAGCATTATCCGAGAAGTCTAGAAAAATGTCAGTGTTTCTGTATTCTGTATAAGAGATTTGCTGTTCCGATAAGGTACGAGTTATTCACTCAATAATGCTCTTATTATAAACAATAAAGGAAGCAAACTTCGGCAAGCCGAATTTTTTATACCCTTGCAGTTATTACAAAACGACTACATTTCAATTTCTACGCCTATACTCGTATTACTAAAAACAATGAAGCTATGTCGACTTTGCGCTGCAAATGCCAAAGAACAAAAAAAATTAAAAACAACAAAGTTATATATAGTTTTAAAATTTTTTGTTCGATTGTTCCATAGCTTACATATATGATATAATCGCCCGATCCGGTTTGTTAGCTCGTAAGAAAGCTTTGAAACGGACGGACGGACATGGCTAGATCGACTCTCCTGGTGATGCTGCTTAAGAATATATATACTTTATAGGGTCGGAAATGTCTCCTTCACTGCGTTGCTTTGACTGAAATAATAAAGTGTATAAGAAGTAAAACGTAACTTTGCAAGATGAAATTTTAATATCCTGAAGTCTTTCCAATGCGCAAAAAAAACAATGGATCCAAAATTGTATACAACAAAGCATATAGTCATCCGATTCTGATAAAACTTAAGGTACTGGTCCAAAATGGGATAAAACAAGAGAGAACGCTGTAGTCGGGTGCCCCGACTATCAGATACCCGTTACTCAGGTAAAGGGAGGGAGATGGAGATAGAAATTTTGATCACGCATAACTTTTTAACGAATGGTCCGATTTGAAAAATTTCTTCTACATTTCGATAGGTATTGACAAACACAATAAAACTGCATTTTTACTTTTCCGAAATATTTAAATTTTTAAAATCGTATATAAGCGATTGGGGGCGTTAAATGGGGCGTGGCACCATTTTGAAACAAACTTGCGCTGCGTAGGAACTTCTAAAATCTACATGCAAAATGCCAATCTTCTAGCTTTTATAGTTTCCGAGATCTCAGCGTTCATACGGACAGACAGACAGACAGACGGACAGACAGACGGACAGACAGACGGATCAGGATCACCTCCTGAGTTGATATAGCCATCTATATCAACTCAGGAGGTGATCCTGATCAAGAATATATATACTTTATAGGGTCGGAAACGCTTCCGTCTAGCTGTTACATACTTTTGCACGAATACAATATACCCTTTTACTCTACGAGTAACGGGTATAACCATTAATTAGACAAACACAACGAGAAATACAAAAATTGCTCAAAAAGCAGCATATTAAACATTTTTGTTCCTATACAATATTGGAATACACGTCCGATTAACGGTGGTTTTTACCTTTATGTGCGTAAACATATAAATAAATGATTGCGGTCAGACAGACATACGGACATGCCTAGATCAACTCGCTTAGTGATTTGATTAAAATCATATATGCTTATATTCTCCTTCACTGCGCTACAAACTTCTGACCATAATTATTAAATCTGTAAAAGTATAAAAATCTCAAAAAAGTAAGAATTTACCTAAACAAATCCGAGTATAAAGTTTTTTTCTTTCAGGCATACTTATTTTTCTTAAAATTGTTAACTCTATGTACATTAAACAAAGAAATCGTTTTAACAATCGTTTACAATTTTTTTACCCTTGCAGAGGGTATTATAAATTCAGTCAAAAGTTTGCAACGCAGTGAAGGAGACATTTCCGACCCTATAAAGTATATATATTCTTGATCAGGATCACCTCCTGTCCGTCTGTCCGTCCGTCCGTCCGTTTCTACGCAAACTAGTCCCTCAGTTTTAAAGCTATCTGCTTGAAACTTTCCCAAAAGTTGTCTTTCTATTGCAGGTAGTATATAAGTCGGAACGAGCCGGATCGGGCGACTATATCATATAGCTGCCATATAACTGAACGATCGGAAAAGCCATAACGTTGGTGTTTTTAAAGTTAGGAAGTTGGGATTTTCTATTAGCTTTGTTTTTGGCCAATTAATCCGACCTACCGAATTTCATAAGGATCGGACGACTATATCTTATTGCCGCCATACAACTGATTGATCGGAAATGCCAACTTTGGTGTTTGTAAAGTTAGGATGTTGGGATTTTCTATGGGTTTTATTTTTGGCCAATCAATCCGACCTACCAAATTTCATAAGGATCGGCCGACTATATCATATAGCTTACATATAACTGAACTATTGGAAATGCCATAACTTTGGTGTTTTTAAAATTAGGAAGTTGGGACTTTTTCTGAGTATTAAGAATGCATCATATGAATAATTTTGAAGAATATAATTTACAGAATATTGTGCAAGGGTATATCAACTTCGGCTCCGTCCGAAGTTAGCTTTCTTTTGTTTTGACTTGTTCTAAGGTCGCACTTAGGTTAAGAAAATTACTGTAGGAATGTAGACATAGGACTTAAATAGAAATAGAAATTTTAATTAAAAAGTCTTCTTACGGATCTAAAAAAAGTTTTTATGTGAGATGGACTTGTATCCACTATTATTTTGTATATTTCCTTTTGGCGGATTGCTCGTAGGACTTGACGATAGGATTCCGGACTGGCTTGCCTTATATACATTTCCGCTTTCGTCTCTGTTGATGAGTGCATCAAGTTAAACAGTCCTAAAAAATAATGTTTATAAAATGCGTACAATAATATTTATATTTAATAATAAGAATAAATAAATTAAAATAGAATGTCGGTCGATCGCCCCAAAGCGAGAAACCGAATTTACTAGTTCTTAGACTACAAATTTAAGTCGAAGTTTATATACCCCTGCAGTTGTTGCATTTCAAATTCTATATACAGTATTGGTCAAGGAAATTAAGCTCTATCTGTTTTCCGTTACATTTTTCGAGCGTGCCAATGGCAAATTACTTTTGTTTTAAGGTTTTTTCCCATTGGGAGCTATATGATCCTGTCCGTTCCGACTTATATACTCCCAGAATAAAAAGGAAGAACTTTACAGGGTCGGAGAAGTTTTCGTGACTGCGTTGCAAACTAAAAATATACTATCCTCTGCAAGGGTATAAAAAAAACTTCTTCAAATCGATTCATCCAACTCGGAAAGTCGTAATTGGAAAGTCTATTTTACATTTAAATATAAAAATATAAAAACATAAATATTTTATTAATTTTTCGACGCTACTTTACTTATTGTAATAATTACCATAGTCTTCCTCATAAATAATTGCAACCTTTGTCCAGTTTAAGTAGACCATTATATCTCTATATGCTAGAGTTAATAGAGTGTGCGATGGATACAAGTTGATGGAAAATTCTTTAGAATTATATTCCAGATCAATTCGAACTTCAATGTGGGGTATATCATAAGCTTCGCAGATAGATTGTACATGACCAGCAAGAAGAGTGTCAGTTGGACCAAAAATTGCTTGAACTCCTGCTTCCAACTGCCGGCAAACCTTTTTGGTGGTGCGAAAAGAGTCATCTCGAGGCACATACTCAATATCGTACACAAGTTGTGTATTGGGAAGAAGAGTTTTTTCCTTGTTGATGCGGTATATCGCGTATTTAAATGCTGATTCGATACTGCTTTCACGCTCATCCTCAGTAAATATGGCACCTATTAAAATGCGAATAGTAAGTACTAGGCGAGATACGTTTAACATTTACTGAAACCTTACCTACGCGTATTACTGGAGGCAAAGCATTTGCAATTATGACTATCGAAAACATTATGTATGAAAAACATACCCTTTTGAGGGTACTTTGGTCTATTATATATTTCTTTATTATGTTTTCCCGTTTTTTTCGAGTCTAAACAGCAAAGAAATAATGTACTGAACTAAAGGGTCGAATAGATGCCTTACCATTTTTTGATATGGCTTATGTGGCGTCTTTACATTCCGTAATCTAAATATTATTCTTTAACACATGACATGTAAACATTTAAAACTAAAGGCTCTTAACTTTTTCATCGAATCTTCCTAAGCACTTTTTGGCTTCATAAAGCTTAAAGCTCAATAAGCTTTTACGGGGTGGTTTATTCTGCGTTATATTATCGTGGTGGTTTTCTTTAAAAAAAATGGTTCCCGAACAGTTATTATGAAAAGTCTTTAAGCTTTCGGGATAGTTTCTTACATTTATTTGAAACAAAATGGTTGCTCGACGCATGACGCCAATAGCTTGAAAAACATTAAGGTTCACTTTAAAAACATATCGAGATAAATGCTGATCCTGTACAACATAATTGTAACCAAAAAGAGCCATCTTATGTTTTTTCTATGTTAAGCCTAGTATCCAGATCGACGAAAACTGTACGCCAGTCATGAGAGAGAGCGAGAGGCAAACAGCTGGCGTTCACTTTTCGTCGGGCCTTTTTTTCACGTCGGTCTCCTGATCGACGAAAAAAATACCAGAAAATTCCATAGCGTTGCCAGTCTGCGAAAACGTGAACCCTAGCGAAAAGATTAAAAAATTTTATCTTTTGGCGTGCGCTTCTCACTGAACATTATAAGAAATGGAGGGAAAAACTCAAAAAACTCACAAAAGTCGATTGCAGGTGTTTACATGTGAGGACAAAATAACATTAATACTATCTGGGGTGCGTCTTGTCAGAGCAAAATGTTTTTTAGGTCCAGAATGTACGAAAAAACACAATAAAAGTGCAGCTATGAACTTTAAATTAGCAAATAATTATCAGTAAATTAAAAAAAACAACTGTTAAATTTAAATTGTATTGCTTTTTAATTTCTTTGTACAGGGGCAGTTTTGTCTTTTCAAGGTAGTTGATAATATCTTTTAAAGGCTCTTTCCCGCAAATACGATATTTGAATTTTAACTGCTTGTAGCACTGTAACTGTAGCACGCTTAAATCTGATAAACTCTCAAACTTTTGGTCACACTGGAAAGATTAAAGTTTTTACGCTAGCGTAATCGTTTGTCGATCTGGATACTAGGCTTTACGCTCTAGTGTTTTTCAAAGAAAAAGTAATTTAGTCTGCAACAGGTCCCAGTTAGCGGGCTAAGACCATTTCATAAATGCCGTTAGATTAAGGAAACAACTTCTTAATAACATTAAAACAATTAAAAGTCCTGTCCAATTTAAAATAAAACTATACACTATCTTGCACACGTCGTAAGTAAAAACAAAACAAACAAAAAAAGGAAGCAAACTTCGGCAATCCGAAGTTTATATACCCTTGCAGTTACTAGAAAACGTCAACGTAATGCTGATCAAGAAATGTCTCCTTCACTGCGTGGGAAACTTTTGACTGAAATTGTAATTCGCTCTGCAAGGGTATATTAAAGGAAAACTCAAATTATTCTAAGCTCACTCACTACAAGAAAGGAAGCAAACTTCGGCAAGCCGAAGTTTTAAATACAAATCGACTGCATTTCGTTTTCTATGCCTATATTACTAACAACAATGAAGCTACCTCAGGGAAAGAAGTATATGTGCACTTTTTAATTTGCTTTTATTTTCTCTAAAGTTAACGATACAGTTTTTGTAAGTACGCAGTTTTGTATTCTTATCTTTTATGGACATCTCCTAATTCAATGGTCCTCTTTCGGCTTCATTCGTTGTTCCGTTTTTAATAACATGTGCTAAAACTTGTGTTTTTAATGGGAAATAAGAATATGTGCAAATTGAGATTATTGTGTTATTGAAAGCGGGTAAGCAAAGAAGTGTGATCTAACAAGAAAGAAAAGCTAACTTCGGACGGAGCCGAAGTTGATATACCCTTGCAGAATATTCTGTAAATTATATTCTTCAAAATTATTCATATGATGTATTCTTAATACTCATAAAAAGTCCCAACTTCCTAACTTTAAAAACACCAAAGTTATGGCATTTCCAATCGTTCAGTAATATGGCAGCTATAGGATATAGTCGGCCGATCCTTATGAAATTCGGTAGGTCGGATTAATTGGCCAAAAATAAAACTTATAGAAAATCCCAACTTCCTAACTTTAAAAACACCAACGTTATGGCTTTTCCGATCGTTCAGTTATATGGCAGCTATATGATATAGTCGCCCGATCCGGCTCTTATATACTACCTGCAATAGAAAGACAACTTTTGGGAAAGTTTCAAGCAGATAGCTTTAAAACTGAGGGACTAGTTTGCGTAGAAACGGACGGACGGACGGACAGGAGGTGATCCTGATCACGAATATATATACTTTATAGGGTCGGAAATGTCTCCTTCACGGCGTTGCAAACTTTTGACTGAAATTATAATACCCTCTGCAAGGGTATAAAAATATTTTTTAATCAGCGGAACGTAAGTAAAATAGATTTTTTATCCTTGTAGAATAAAATAATTAATTTTAAATTTGATTTTACGGTAGAATGCCACGCGGTTTACATTTGTCAGAGAAAGATCGCGGCATGATCAAAGGACTGGCTGAATCTGGCCAAACCGTTTCTTATATTGCTGCCAGATTAAATAGGCACAGGAATACAATTAGTAACTTCCTTAAAAATCCGGAAAGTTATGGAAAAATAAAGCGAAGCGGCAGGCCCAATGAAATCGACGAGTGGTGCAAGAGACATATTCGGCGTCTAGCCTTTCAAGACTTCCGCCCGAAGTTAGCTTTCCTTTCTTGTTTTTAATAATTTCAATGCACATAAACTTCTTGTATGTCGAATTTGCGCTGAATTGTGCCATCGTTTCTATGGCAGCTATAGGATATTGTTATCCAATTTTTGTTTTATTTTAATTAAAACTGTAATTCCATAATATTTAAATATTACTTAATCCCAAAGAATAAAAAGAAATTAAAAACAAGAGAGAACGCTATAGTCGGGTGCCCCGACTATCAGATACCCGTTACTCAGGTAAAGGGAGTGCGAGGGATATGGAGATAGAAACTTTGGTCACGCATAACTTTTTAACGAATGGTCCGATTTGAAAAATTTCTTCTACATTTCGATAGGTATTGATAAACACAATAAAACTGCATTTTTACTTTTCCGAAATATTTAAATTTTTAAAATCGTATATAAGCGATTGTGGGCGTTAAAGGGGGCGTGGCACCTTTTTGAAACAAACTTGCGCTGCGTAGGAACTCCTAGAATCTGCATGCAAAATGCCAATCTTCTAGCTTTTATAGTTTCCGAGATCTCAGCGTTCATACGGACGGACAGACAGACGGACAGACAGACGGACAGACGGACATGGCTATATCGACTCGGCTAGTGACCCTGATCAAGAATATATATACTTTATAGGGTCGGAAACGCTTCCTTCTAGCTGTTACATACTTTTGCACGAATACAATATACCCTTTTACTCTACGAGTAACGGGTATAACAAGAAAGGAAAGCTAACTTCGGGCGGAGCCGAAGTTGAAATACCCTTGCAGAATATTCCGTAAATTATATTCTCCAAAATGATTTATTTGATGCATTCTTAACACTCATAAAAATCCCTTCCTAACTTTAAAAACACCAAAGTTATGGCATTTCCAATCGTTTAGTAATATGGCAGCTATAGAACATAGTCGGCCGATCCTTATGCAATTTAATATGTCGGATTGATTGGCCAAAAATAAAACCCATAGAAAATTCCAACTTCCTAACTTAACAAACAGCAAAGTTATGGCATTTCCGATCAATCAGTTATATGGCAGCTATAGGATATAGTCGGCCGATCCCGGCCGTTCCGACTTATATACTGCGTGCAAAGGAAAGAAGGTTGTGTGCAAAGTTTCAATTCGATATCTTTAAAACTGAGAGACTAGTTCGCGTAGAAACAGACAGACGGACAGACAGACGGAAAGACAGACGGACAGACAGACGGACAGACGGACATGGCTATATCAACTCAGGAGGTGATCCTGATCAAGAATATATATACTTAATAGGGTCGTAGATGTCTCCTTCAGTACGTTGCACACTTTTGACCAAAATTATAATACCCTCTGCAAGGGTATAACAAGAAAGGAAAGCTAACTTCGGGCGGAGCCGAAGTTGATATACCCTTGCAGAATACTCTGTAAATTATATTCTCCAAAATTATTCATATGATGCATTCTTAATACTCATAAAGGATCCCAACTTTCTAACTTTAAAAACACCAAAGTTATGTCATTTCCAATCGTTCAGTTATATGGCAGCTATAGGATATAATCGGCCGATCCCGACCGCTCCGACTTATATACTGCGTGCAAAGCAAAGAAGGGTGTGTGCAAAGTTTCAAGTCGATATCTTTAAAACTGAGAGACTAGTTTGCGTAGAAACAGACAGACTGACAGACGGACATGCTTATATTAACTCAGGAAGTGATCCTGATCAAGAATATATGTACTTTTTAGGGTCGGAGATGTCTCCTCTGCAAGGGTATAACAACAAAGTTATAATTTTTGAACATTTTTTTTAACGATTGTTCCTATGGGAGCTATATATATATATAGATATAATCGCGCAATCCGGCTCGTTCCGACTTATATATTACCTGCAATATTTTTATACCCTTGCAAAGGGTATTATAATTTTGGTCAAAAGTGTGCAACGCAGTGAAGGAGACATCTCCGACCCTATAAAGTATATATATTCTTGATCAGGATCACCTCCTGAGTTGATATAGCCATGTCCGTCTGTCCGTCTGTCTGTTTTTACGCAAACTAGTCTCTCAGTTTTAAAGCTAGCGAGTTGAAACTTTGCACACAGCCTTCTTTCCTTTGCACGCAGTATATATGTCGGAACGGCCGGGATCGGCCGACTATATCCTATAGCTGCCATATAACTGATTGATCGGAAATGCCATAACTTTGGTGTTTGTAAAGTTAGGAAGTTGGAATTTTCTATGGGTTTTATATTTGGCCAATCAATCCGACCTACCAAATTTCATAAGGATCGGCCGACTATATCTTACAGCTGCCATATAACTGATTGATCGGAAATGCCATAACTTTGGTGTTTGTAAAGTTAGGAAGTTGGGATTTTCTATCGGTTTTATATTTGGCCAATCAATCCGACCTACCAAATTTCATAAGGATCGGCCGACTATATCCTATAGCCGCCATATAACTGATTAATCGGAAATGCCATAACTTTGGTGTTTGTTAAGTTAGGAAGTTGGGATTTTCTATGGGTTTTATTTTTGGCCAATCAATCCGACCTATTAAAGTTCATAAGGATCGGCCGACTATATCCTATAGCTGCCATTTAACTGATTGATCGGAAATGCCATAACTTTGGTGTTTTTAAAGTTAGGAAGTTGGGATTTTTTATGAGTATTAAGAATGCATCATATCAATAATTTTTGGAGAATATAATTTACAGAGTATTCTGCAAGGGTATATCAACTTCGGCTCCGCCCGAAGTTAGCTTTCCTTTCTTTTTTTTTTTTTATATAGTTTGTTGAACACGCCACACAAGGATGGACCTTGTTTTCGTGTATTGACGAATTATTCCTAAAGATCCCAAAAAAAGCGGATAACGGGTGCTCCATTCTTGAGCAAATCAGGTGTGGTCATAGCCGGTCAAAAGTTAATCAAGATGTGTTATTGCAGAAGACGACCGTGTCTGTCACGGCCGAGAATCCATAAGTCTGCCGGGTGTCGTCTGCGGAGACGCCGTCGACCCAGTGGCGTTGCAAGATGTCTTGCCAGACAGTTTGCATGTGTGAGCAAACGTTCCCGGTATCGACTTGAGGACTTGCAAATCGTCTCCGTTACCGTCGACACTCCCGTGTCCTGGAACATAACTCGGTTTTCTACATAATGGTGCCACTTCACACCTAGCATCCTCCTGAGAGCCTTTGTAATGCATGTTTGCACCCTTTTTAGTGACGAATCACAGGCCGTGCCCCAGCAAGTGATTCCCCAGTTTAAAGTTGGAAGGACAATGGCCTTAAAAAGCCGCGCCTTAGCTTCAAGGGATAGGCCGCTGCCTGGACGAAGGAGCCAGTCCATTTGTCAAGTTTTGTTCTTGCTGATCCACAAACTCGATCAATTTGTCCCTTCCAACAAAGGCGACGGTCTAAGGTAACTCCGAGGTACGTCACCTTATCTTCGTGCTTGAGCCTATTCCCATCAATGTAAAGGCTACGCGAACGGCCAGGGCGGAGAGCAAAAGTGGCATGTTGCGTTTTGTCAACATTAAGCGCAATGTTCCATCGAGAGGCCCAGCACTCAAATTCATCTAAGAATGTCTGGACGCGTCGGGACGCAGACGTAGTGGTGCTACCAGCTGCAAGAAATGCAGTGTCATCTGCATATGTGGCCAGGAGTGTACACGAGCAACTGGGTTTGGAAGTGTAAATTGTATACAGGACCGGACCAAGTACGCTTCCCTGCGGTACACCAGCACGAATTGGGCGAAGTCCAGAACGGTTTCCACGAATGTCTACAGCAAACTCCCTATTATCTAAGAACGATACAATGAGATTCCAGAGCCTTTCAGGCAAAAGCGGCATTAGCTTGTAGAACAGTCCTTCGTGCCAAACCCTGTCAAAGGCCTGTCGAACATCGTGAAAAACGGCTGAGCAGTATTTGTGGTCTTCGAAAGCCCCCAGGATATGGTTAATTACTCTGTGCACTTGCTCGATAGCACTATGGCTTGCCGAAGTTTGCTTCATTTCTTGTTATATATATTTTTTTATATTTCTAAAAGAAATATTTTTTATCAATGTATTTGTTTATAAATTTATTTAATCAGCATATTTAACCGATATATAGAATATATATATTTATTAATACAAAGCCTACCCAATCTTTCAGAATCAAATATATAAAAATGTTTTAATTTGAGATCTTTGGGAATTTTTACGTGTTTCTTCGATAGGAAACTCGAGGCGGTCTGAAAAAGTGATTTTAATCTGTGAAGTCCTATCCCATGGATATTCTGTCCACTGTTCAGTGATATGGTCGAGTGTCAACGAGTCTCAACTGTTCAAATAGCTGCCATTGTATAAGCGAAAAGGACAGTCAAGGACATGGAGAGTTGATAAAAGTAACTCGGAACTAGTTTTTATTTATCTACTAACCAAAAATCGACTGTTAAAATTACCATTATTGGGGAAAAATAATAAAAAAAACAATCATTCAAAAAATAAATTTAAATAAATATTAAAAAAAATAGTTAAAATAGCTGCCATTGTATAACCAATAAAAAAGGTTTCTGGGGGACAGCACCGGCCAGCTTAGATGCGCAGAGCGGAGTACCCCCATTTCTTAACCGTTCGCACCACTAAAATCTATAGAAATCGGCGTCTCACAAACTTAGTACATCTTGACCATCTCCAACGGAACTGAATGTAAACAAACAACAAATAACAAAAAAATATATAAATATATGATTAAAATGATGAAAAAGTGGCCTGTAGATGGACTTTCCACCGCACAAACAACCTTCCAAAGATTTCATATTGAAATCTTCGTGGCACCACAAATTGTTAATGGTGGAAGTCTCTGCCAGACCGTCCTACGATTAAGATGAGCCATCATTATTCGCAGCAATGTACTTACATTTATTTGCATAAAAATAGACTCGTCAGAACTGCTACCCGGGCATTAACTGCTCAAGCTACAAGGCCTTTCCAAAAATGTAGAAATAAAGGTTCAAAGGTTCAAATAAGTAACACATCTTCAATATTGCTAGGTCAAACTTCTAATTGCAGAACTAGCGTTGCGAAAAACCGGATAAAAGCTCACGGAGACATGCAAAAGGGACAGCAGGTATTTTACAAACAATTTACTAATTATTTATAAATTATTAGCGGTGAAGATAACGCCGTAACGGCCAGTATGCCACGCAAGGATTAAAGTCGTGGCTGATGGACGCAAAATGGACCGAGAATACTGGTAGAGGGGATATTAGACCAGTTTTGAAGGCTTTGGTGGATCCAGAAATGGTGAAAAGCGAAACAAAGGGCGGTGCAACGCTTTGCCTTAGCCACACTAATTGGAATGAAGTGCGGCGGCACCCGAAAATACACTGTGCAGCGAATTGGCCTGTCTTGATTAGGAAGCAGTGCAGCGGCGGTTTCAAGGATGGCTATACTGCCCGTTTACTGAAACGGACTCACCAAGGGGGGCTGCTGCAGATTTGTGTCGATCCTTGGACCACTTTTTTCCCCGGAGCTGGCGCGGGTGTGCTGCTTCGCCTAATCGTAGGCGTGGATTTGCCTAATTCGGTCAGCGGCGATAATCTTGATGAGAACCTAGAGATTAAGCTTCTTCAACCTAGAGATTAGGCTTCTTCAAAACGCAAACCAAAACCCCTTGACAGATGCCCGGGGAAAGCTTATTTGATGCAGAGCCCATTTCAAATTTAATGTTTAAAGGCCAAAAATAGAATAATATATATAGTTTGTTTGTTTCATACGAACAAGTGTTAGGACTAAAATAAAAAGAAAAACAAAAATTGCCCTATTTTATTAGGTCACAGCTTATATGATGCACTTAATGTTCAATCTTAAAATTAAAAATATATATAAATCTTAAAAATATTTTTAGTAAAAATGACAGCATTGAGTTGAGTTGCCATTAAATCTACCAATTTTTGTGTCGTTTTAGCTGTACCTTGCTAGTAATGTTGTGCTTCCGTATGTTGTGATCCAGCAATAACCACATTCATAGAGTTTACCATATGAGGACAGTTATAGGTCAGCCAATACTGCACAATTGAGGCTTTTGTGCTTGGGGTCATTATCCTGGTAGTTCCTGAAATTATTTCGGATTTCAAGCTTCTCGGGACCTTGAAGCAAATTTTTCTTCAGTATGTCGCGGTACACATTTTTGTCCTATGCCCTCGATAAACACCAAATTGTGCCGGCTGCCGAGGCCCAAAGAGAGCTTGAGGCTCTCTTTTTGAAGCTCGGTATTGGACTTCCGCCAGACGTATGTAATACCGTCAGACCCAAATATGTTGAACTTGGATTCATCTCCGGAAATAACATGGTTCCAGAAGTCAGATGGCTTGAAAATGTGTTCCTTAGCTAAGTTCAGCCGACATTCTTGGTTCTTTGCTAATAAAGGGCTTTTTCCTTGCTACTCGACTTTTTTGCAACATGACTTGCCTAGCTCTTGTTGAATCTGCTCAGTGAGTTTTCTAGCTGACATCCTGGGGTTTTCCTTAATTTTCCTCACTATTAGTTTTGAGGAACAGATTCCGCTTCAGACACTGAGGTTGGTGACCAAATTACCTCTCACGATAATAAACAAAACCACGATAATAAACGTCACTTCTGAAAGCCATCCAGACTTCAAGCCAAATTTTGCGGGTACGAATTGCTGAATGTACGAATCAGAGATTAACTTCTACACATTAAACAAACACCTATCTTGGATTTTAAAATAAAACTCCGTCCCGAAACGGTTTAGTGATGTACGAGGACCCATCGCTTATTTTTCTCCTCGTCTTTTAGTTGGAGCTCAAAATTAAGAAAACTAAAGCGGGAACGTTAGCGAATTCCACGGAAAGTACAGTGTTGAAAAAAACGGCTCCATAGTTGCACAAAAGCTTTAAAGTCTAGTACTCAGATCGACGAAATCTGTTCGTTAGCTATGAGAGAGAGCGAGAGGCAACCGCTGACTTACACTTTTCATCAGGCTCTTTTTTCATCTTAGTACTTTATAATTATCAGTAAATTAAAAAAACAACTGTTAAATTTTAATTGTATTGTTTTTTAATTTCTTTGTACAGCGGCAGACTTGTCTTGCCAAGGTAGTTGATAATATCTTTTAAGTGCTCTTTCCCGCAAATAAGATTTTTGAATTATAGCTGCTTGTCATCGAACACAGCTGATAGACAGAACGGCCGTAGGACGCCTAATTCTAATAAGCTCTCAAAAATGTAGTCACACTGGAATGATTAAAGTTTTTCCGCTAGCGAGCTCGTTTTTCGATCTGAGTACTATGCTGAACGTACCACACTCAGTTGGATGAACTTTTAAAAATTCGGTCACATTGAAAAGATTATAATTTTTCAGTTGGCGAACTTCTTTAAGTCCAGGACTCAGATCGAAAAACGAGTTCACCAACGGAAAATCTTTAATTTTTCCAGTGTGACTGTTCATCAGAATAAGCCGGGCTTGTGACACACAGTTAAAGCCTAGTACTCAGGTCGACGAAAACGGTTCGTCACCTAAGCCTAGTATCCAGATCGACGAAAACCGTACGCCAGTCATGAGAGAGAGCGAGAGGCAAACAGCTGGCGTTCACTTTTCGTCGGGCCTTTTTTTCACGTCGGTCCCCTGATCGACGAAAAAAATACCAGAAAATTCCATAGCGTTGCCAGTCTGCGGAAATGAACTTTGGGTGAACCCTAGCGAAAAGATTAAAAAATTTAATCTTTTGGCGTGCGCTTCTCACTGAACATTATAAGAAATGGAGGAAAAAACTCACAAAAGTCGATTGCAGGTTTTTACATGTGAGGACAAAATAACATTAATACTATCTGGGGTGCCTCTTGTCAGAGCAAAATGTTTTTTAGGTCCAGAATGTTCGAAAAAACACAATAAAAGTGCAGC
Source organism: Drosophila rhopaloa (assembly GCF_018152115.1). NCBI lineage: Eukaryota > Metazoa > Arthropoda > Insecta > Diptera > Drosophilidae > Drosophila > Drosophila rhopaloa. The sequence continues at coordinate 850,527 of NW_025335088.1, forward strand.
TATGAACTTTAAATTAGCAAATAATTATCAGTAAATTAAAAAAAACAACTGTTAAATTTAAATTGTATTATTTTTTAATTTCTTTGTACAGCGGCAGACTTGTCTTGCCAAGGTATTTGATAATATCTTTTAAAGGCTCTTTCCCGCAAATACGATATTTGAATTTTAACTGCTTGTCAACAAACCCAGCTGATTGACAGTACGACCGTAGCACGCTTAAATCTAATGAACTCTCAAACTTTTGGTCACACTGGAAAGATTAAAGTTTTTACGCTAGCGTAATCGCTTGTCGATCTGGATACTAGGCTCTATGAGAGAAAGCGAGAGGCAAACAGCTGGCGAACGCTTTTCTCAAAAATACCAGAAAATTGCATAGTGTTGCCAGGCTGCGGAAATGATTTTTGTGTGAACGTTCGTCAGGCCCTAGCGGGAAGATTAAAAATGTAATCTTTTGGGGTCTCTGTTGTCAGAGCTGAGTGTTACTTAGGTAAAAAATGGGTGGAAAAGTACAACAATATCCCAGAAAAATCGCCTGCAAGAATTTAAGGCAGCTTTGATCTCTCGATTACCAAATAATTATCAGTAATTAAAAAAAAACAACTCTTAAATATAAATTTTATTGGCTTTGTAGCAGGATTGCTACCTAGTAATATGTATAAGCTACTGTATTCCTCAGTTGTTGTTGTTGTAGAGCTTGCTCTCGCTCGGCTCTATCTGTCTTGTGCTCTCATCGCTCTCAAACTCTATCAGAGAGTTGGGGGTTGATGCGAGTTGTGAGCGGAGAGCGAGATCAGTTGATAGCCAGCATTGATTGTGACCAAGACTAAATAAAAGCTATTAACTATTCAACGGTGTTAAATTATATCTTTGGGGATATCATATCATACCCCTACAGCTTTTAATTAATTTGCACACCGACAGACTCGTCCTGCTAAGGTACTTGAGAATATCCTTTCAGGGTTCTTTCCTGCACATATGTGTTTTCTGATTTTCTATTTACAGTTTTTCAACAAACAACCGACCGGATTGACAGTACAAAAGACTAGTACTCATGTCGACGAAATCTGTTCGTCTATGAGAGAGAGCGAGAGGCAAACAGCTGGCGACACTTTTCGTTAGGCTTTTTTCACCCAGGTACCACCTGAAATGGAGTCTGGATGAACGTTCGCCAGGCCCTAGCGAAAAGATTAAAAAATGTAAATGTAATGCGCTTTTCAGAGGAAATTTAAAAAGAAGACATTATCTGGTGAGGATACTATGTCACCGGAAGATGAGGAAGCTTTTGCGAGAGCAAAAATACTCAAGGAAATAATCCGTTGATAATCTTGGCAATATAACTTGGGTTTTTTTTATTTTTTCTACACCGGCAGACTTGTCTTGCCAAGGTACTTGACAATATCCACCACTGCCGTTCAATTATTCTGTTAGGTTGTTTCGAGCTTCCTGTGGGCGACCTCGTCGGCAGGGTCGCAAGTCGGTCAGGACAGTTCTTGATATCTCCTGTTCTTTTGGGCATTCTCCTTTTCTATTGCCACAATACATGCCGCCATGCCGACAACCAGTTTCAGGTTGCGTACTTTGTACTCAACATTTTCGTTTAATTAAAAATTGTTTAGGTTGTTTGGTTTTCTGTTTGGCAACAAACCCAGCTGATTGACGGTAAGACCGTAGAACGCTCAGTTCGGATAAACTCTCAAAATTTTGGTCACACCGCAAATGCTAACGTTTTTCCGCTGGCGAACTCGTTTTTCGATCTGAGTAGTAGGCTTACTTGGAAACAATTGACTATTTTATAAACCACTTTCAAAAAAACAAAAAAATGTGTTTGGTATGCCTCAGATATACAAGATATACAAGGCCAAAAAAATATAACAGCATGGATTCAATAATTTTTTTTTATTTTAAAGGAATATTTTGAATTGGTTAATTTTTGTTTTGGCGGCTTAAAAGCCGATTTCACACCTGACTCTTCTGCTGCTAATCTTGACTACACTACCACGTTATTTGAAAAAGGTTTTATTAATTATTTTTTTAAAAGTGCTAAAAGGTTACAGTTTGATTACGCAGCCCTGAAATTTTTGGTATTTTTTAGCCCATTTTAAGCATAAATCTATTCTACACAAGTATCTCAAAATGTCGGATAAACATTACCAGGATATTGAGAAGAACTTTAATTAAATCTAAAATTGCTTTTCTACACGTTACAAGACGTATTTTTACTAAGAAGAAGTAAGGAACCAAGTAAAGAAACGTAGTATCGATTTTTCTTGAAAGGCTGGATAAGTGTTAAAATCTATTTTTTTCATTGAATTAAAAAACTTCATCTGCAGAAACCTGAAAATATATATGTTTGTGTATAAAACCATTGTCACGTATAATAATTCATAATCAAAAGAATCAAAAATACTTAAACGCATTACAAAATGTGTATCTCATGGATACAAACACATTAATCCTATTCCATTTACATATGTATTTACATATGTACATACAAGAAGATTTTTACAAATAAATACATATGTACGAATACGTTGTTCAAACATGCAGTTAAACTAAACTTCTGTTTATACACTTGTATAACCGAACATTAGCACTTTTACCTTCAAACAATACTTCAGCTTTTTACACTGGCAGAGCGTGTTATAATTTTAGTCATAAGTTTGAAAGTCAGGGAGATATTACCGAATCCATAAAGTCATTATTTACATATGTGTCTATGTATTTTCTTGATCAACATTAATAGTCGAGTCGATCCAGCCATGTCCGTGTATCCGTCCGCTTCAACGCAAACTTGTTGAAACTCCCAAAAAGTCTTATTTCTTGACGATAGTATGAAAGGCTTTATTGATTTGAAACATTATTATCAACAATATTTCTAAGTTTTTAACGTTAAACATTTACCTCATGATATATGTATGTAGTCATTTTTGACTATTTAAAAAATAGTCGAATCGATCATATAGAAAGAAGCGTAGAAATCGATCGAAATTAAAAATAATAATTAATATTAATAGTTAATAGATACGCCTAAATACGTAATCATAATATCGACCAGCACAAGCTAGAGTCTTCGTTTATTCGCTGCAAAACCGGTAATTTTTACGAATTTTTATTGGCGATACAAATAGTCTCAGTAAAATTTTTGTTTTCCCAAATGATAATACAACATTTAAGCAAAAATACTAAAATGTGAGTCAGATATGGGTAACCTCCGTCGGCACCTCAAAGGCATCACAGAGTCATCTGAATTGAAAAAATCGAGTTGCATTGTTTAAAGGACAAATTTGTCCAGGTAACGTTGTCGAGTTTTTTTTTTGTAATTTGTTTTCCGATTTTTAAGGGCTCTTGAAAGTCAAAAACCTCGACTTTCGCCCAAAGATCCGAGTTATTTGTTGTTGTAAAGATAATACATTTTCCAAAAAACAAAAAAAAAGTCGACAGCGTTAGCTGAGAACTATATTTTTAACGAGGATTTGGTTTTATAGCCTATTTAAATATCGTAATTTCTTTTTCAGATAAATTGAAATCCTTTGTTTTTGAAGAAATTCATCAGTAACCATGCCTGTGTACAACCAACTAGGTTGCATTTACGTTGCAGTGATAATGTGTGCAATGTTAGCTGCTGCAGTTGTAACATCAAGTGAAAATGAGGATGAATATTTAACACAAAAAGGTATTGTACATATTTTTTTTATAATTTGCATACGCCTAAAACGTTGGCTTTATTAATATAACCATTTAAAAATATTTTTTACAGTTACATTGAATAAAAATATTATAAAGCAAGCAAACTTCATTTATTCTAAATAAATAAATTTGTTGTTTCTCGAAATCTCCATAAAACAAAAATGATTAGAAAACAAAACAAAACAAGAGAGAACGCTATAGTCGTGTGCCTTGACTATTAGATACCCGTTACTGAGCTAAACAACTTAATATAAATATGCCTTCTTGTATGTTTTGACTCAGTCCACCAATTTGGCTAACTTGATTTGATTTGCATAGTTCTTGGGATATAGTTCGGTATTGACAAATGAAAACCATCGCAATTTCCTTTAAAAGAAATCCTTATCGAGAATTAACGTTGACTCTGTTGAGCACCTTGGCCAGCTGTTCCAAAGTCATCCGTTAGATGGCGCTATTGTATTGAAAGGCGGAAATGTAGGCGCTAGCCAGGCTTAAGCGTTTAATGGGTTTTTGGGCGTTAGAGTGGGGGTGGCAAACTTTTATTAGGCCAATCGATAGGTATTGACGAAACAAATACATATCAATTAAAATTTTCATAATAGCATCAAAACTGTGGCCACAGCTTGTGGCTTGTGGGCGTCAGAGGGGGCGTGGCACCATTTTGAAACAAACTTGCGCTGCGTAGGAACTCCTAAAATCTACATGCAAAATGCCAATCTTCTAGCTTTTATAGTTTCCGAGATCTCAGCGTTCATACGGACAGACAGACGGACATGGCTAGATCGACTCGGCTAGTGATCCTGAACAAGAATATATATACTTTATAGGGTCGGTATAAAAAAATATCGGCACGGCGGCGCCGGACAGACGGACATGGCTAGATCGACTCGGCTAGAGATCGTGAACAAGAATATATATACTTTATAGGGTCGGTATAAAAAAATATCGGCGCGGCGGCGCCGGCGTTCGGCGCCTTAGCATTTTGTTTGAAGCTTTTAAGTAATCGAATAAACGAATTGATATGTAATCAATGATCTCTACAAAAAGAAGCGTTAATTTGATTTTAATTTCCTGACATTTTATGTTTGTTTAATTATTGGTTAAGGAGTTTAATATAATTTCAATAAGGAAAATAAATAAAAATTGAAGAAATTAATTTAAAAATTTGTTTTTACTGCGTACGCTGCCGGCCGCCGACAAATTCGATGTTCAATTGTTCTTATGGGAGCTATATGATATAGTCGCCCGTTCCGGCTCGTTCCGATTTATATACTACCTGCAATAGAAAGACAAATTTTCAAGCAGATAGCTTTAAAACTGAGGGACTAGTTTGCGTAGAAACGGACAGACGGACATGGCTAGATCGACTCTCAGATGATGCTGATCAAGAACATATATACTTTATATGGTCGGAAATGTCTCCTTCACTGCGTTGCAAACTTTTGACTGAAATTTTATTTTTACAAAAAAAAGAGATTTGAGTATCTACTGTTGTAATTTATTCAATTAATTTATTTATTTAAAAAAATAAAAATTACACATTCAAAATTGATAAAATTAATAATTTATGACACCAAAATGTATGTATAATATTAAGGTTTTTTCTCGGATGTGAATGGACATTTTCTTTAACTTGGAATAATTACTTTTGTTTTTTAAAAATAACATAGTAGAGGCGTAGTGGAAAAACAAAAAAAAAATATTTTTCATCTGTTCGATCTAAAATGCAATCGAGTCCCGAGCTCGCTCTCATTGATAGATCTGGGGAGAAAGCAAAGTTACCATCGAACATGGTTCTCAGCAGCAATAGTATATGGAGAAAACACCCCAGCCTTAACAATAAGAGCGAGCAGAGCAGCAAGAAGTATTTACCACGGGATTAGATTACATGTTCGATCGAACATATGAAAAACTGTCTTTTTTCGTTTTCCCCCTACGTGGGCTCACTGGCAAAGTCCCTCGAGAGCGCGGGAAGACTAATGACGCCTCCATACAGATTCTTACTATATGCTCTCCACATAGTGTAAGAATCTATACAGAGGTTACATTAGCTGCTCCCCGAACATCTGTCAAAGCTCTGCTGAGAACCATATTCTAAGCTATTTTCGGTATCTTAACAGGGAGTTATCGCACCAGTCATAAACAATACGCTCTGATACTGATAAGGCCAGTAACTAAAGAGGTATTTCTGAGTTGTCAGCTATCCCTAAGCTCTTTGAAAAACTGTTTACTCATTTTCAGCACCTTTGAAGATTAATTATCTCAGTGTCATCACGGATTTATTAAATGTAGATCCACAACCACTAACCTATTAGAGCTCACTTCATTTGTGATAAAGGGCTTCAAAAGTAATTCTCAAACATAAGTCATTTACAATGACTTTATTAAAGCATTTGACTCTGTAAAAGACTTACTTTTTGTTTGGAAACTTGACCTGTTAGGGATTGCAGTTGATATCCACAAAGGGTTCTTTTTAAAAATTCTCCGTGTTACCTCCGGTGTCCCACAATGAAGCCATCTTTGTCCCTCAGTTATATTGTATTATGTTAAATTGTGCCTGGAGTATAAGGATATATTGCATTACATTACAATACAACTTTAAATATGTTCATATAACTTTTAAAACTGGTGCAGGGATGACTTTTTATCGTATCAATCCAAAACTAATATTTTCTGATCATATTTCGTCCATGATTAGTATAGCGTGAGACTTTGCTAGGTTTTATTAAGGGGGTATATACCTTTTTTTGTCGAAAAAAATAGGAAAGTTTAAATTTTTTTATGTATGTAACTATTGTTTTTATTAAATGAATGATTATATTTTCTGAAAGTTTAGATTGTTGACAATGTTTATGCAAAGATTTTATTTTATATTTAATAGTTTTTAAGGTGTGGCTGTTTCCCTTAAACGCCTTTTTTTTAAAGAGCCTTGCGGTGATAATTCCCCAGGACGAATGGGTCAACTGATACCGAAAAAATAAAAATATTTCATTAGTTTAAAGTAGTATCCTGTACTTGAACGAACGTTTTTAAAAAAATTTTTTTTTTGTGCATACGGGAACGTTTAATGCAAAAAAAGACGTTTTTGGACGCAAAAATTCTTACAAAACTATTTATTTCGGCGAAATTAAAATTTTTACATGAAAAAACGATCGTTCAAGTACTAATAAAATTCATTACGAACATTTAAAAAAAAATCGGTTCAGTAGTTTTTCGCCAATCCATATCACCGCAAAGTCATTTTTAAAAAAAACCATTTCGAGGTATTCGCGTTTAAAGTTTCAAGTTTGGGTTTGGGCGGGCACGAGGCGCGCGGCTAGGAGCGCTTTAATTTTTTTTCTACAGCTCAAATCTCTATGAAAATTTTGGGAAATATTCTCAAGAAGTTGTTCTTTAAGATAAAGCAAAAAAAAAAATCTCGATTTTTTGAAAATGAAAAAGGTATATACCCCCTTAAAGGTGGTCAACAGAATTCGATGTTTATTAAGTCATTAAAAATGTATTTATTTTGCTGGTCCATGGGATTCTGTAGTATGGGTCTACCGTCTGGAGTTTACAACCGTAGAATTATGCTCATCTATATCCCTGAGTTTAATAGCCCCGACTTGGTAGGTCGGCTTAACTTTTCTGTGCCAAGTAGATTAAATAGTAATTATATTGTCCTAAAATTGTATAAGTTTTACTTTAGAGGCAAATTTAACTTTCATTCACCCTTTGCAGTCGTCTGAAACTGATTATGCCAGATTATCTCACTTTTCAACGAAAAATGTTTTAACAGTAACCAAACGAACGCTTGATAAATTTTCGAAAAATACATGAGAACCAAGTCATATATTATGACTGCTCCAGTAATATTCTTTTTTTTCAGAGATCATACTAGAAAAGTCGTATCATGGGTTGATTCGAGAAAATGAAACACTGGTGGAAATAACTCCATTAATCAAGGTGGATGAAGAGAAAATTTGTAACTTTCATATTCTTAAAAAGCCATATCATGAGATTCCATTTGAGGTAAGTTTTGCGTGTAATTTTTGAGAAATTACTCTCAATTTATATTTCAGATTGAATTGGCTAACAACCTAGGCATATTAAAAGCACGCCGGACTTTAAATTGCGAAAAGCGCAAGAGCTATCACTTCGAAATTGTTGCGGTATACTGCGATGGAACACCTTCAAATACAGCCAATGTTCATATTACTGTTATTGACATAAATGAATATGCACCAACATTTTTGGAACCGTCTTATGTAACTGAAGTAGACGAAGGTCGACTTTATAACGAAATCTTAAGAGTCGAAGCTTCTGATAAGGACTGTACTCCACTCTTTGGCGATGTTTGCAAATATGAGATACTGAACAATGATGAACCATTCTCAATAGACAACGAGGGATCAATTAAAAACACTGAACCCCTTTCCCACAAGGTATCACATAACCACATCCTGTCCGTTGTTGCTTATGATTGCGCAATGAAAGAATCTTCCGCTATAATGGTTAGCATCAAAGTGCGCCGCGTATGTGAAACAAAATTTTTAGGCATGCCAGAACGCATTGATTATACCGTATGTATAACATAGACGTAATAATAATAATATAAGTTATTAAAATAACTATTCCTAGTCCGGTAGCACTGAAAGTCTTCAATTGTTTCCTAATGCTCGTCTGGACTTGTGTGATATTTCTTGCAAGAATGAAGACCTGAGTATTCATGCATCCATAGCGCTAAAGGTAAGCTTTTTATACCCTTGCAGAGGGTATTATAATTTTGGTCAAAAGTGTGCAACGCAGTGAAGAAGACATCTCCGACCCTATAAAGTATATATATTCTTGATCAGGATCACCTCCTGAGTTGATATAGCCATGTCCGTCTGTCCATCTGTCTGTCCGTCTGTCTGTTTCTACGCGAACTAGTCTCTCAGTTTTAAAGCTATCGAATTGAAACTTTGCACACACCCTTCTTTCCTTTGCACGCAGTATATAAGTCGGAACGGCCGGGATCGGCCGACTATATCCTCTAGCTGCCATATAACTGATTGATCGGAAATGCCATAACTCTGCTGTTTGTTGAGTTAGGAAGTTGGGTTTTATATTTGGGTTTTATATTTGGCCAATTAATCCGACCTATCAAATTTCATAAGGATCGGCCGACTATATTCTATAGCTGCCATATAACTGAACGATTGGAAATGCCATAACTTTGGTGTTTTTAAAGTTAGGAAGTTGGGATTTTTTATGAGTATTAAGAATGCATCATATGAATAATTTTGGAGAATATAATTTGCAGAATATTCTGCAAGGGTATTTCAACTTCGGCCCCGCCCGAAGTTAGCTTTCCTTTCTTGTTTTTTAATAATATCTATCGCTGCGAATAATTTTTGAATCGATCTGAGATTGTGCAGCTATGTTGTTTTAAAAAAAGTTCGGTCTGATTCCTTGGACTCTCACAGCTGCCTTTAATTAGGGGACGCTCTTTCCAATCAGTATTTAGCCTTGTATATTCAAAACTGAATATATTATAGGATTTCCCTTTAACATATGGATAGGGTGTGCCAACCATTTGCTTAAATTTCTTCTGAGGTTCGTAACGTAATGTTTGGGACTTATCTAAAATTAAAAAAGTATTTTTTAAATCGTAAAAAAATATCTTATCTCCAGCTATATGCGTATCAAATAAAAAACTTTTTAACGTTACAAAACGTTACAATCGCACCTACAACTCAAATAATTTCTGATATCGATTTTTCTGACAAAAAATGATTAAACACTCGACTTAATAATAAATTTCCCCACCGTTGATGCTTGGTAATAAAATCCCCTCCAGCCAAAAATTTCGGGCCCAGAGAGATCAGTAACTGGTCGAAGTCGTTTTTTGTACAGGAACAGCGACGCTATTTTAAGGACACCACCATTTGTATTAACATCGAGACTAGTTAGTTGTAAATCAGTTCTCGCTGTGGGCTCATTCTGAATGTGGAGAATGTTGGCCTTGATAAGGATAGCAAAACCACCTTTAGCGGTGTTGATAGGGTGATTAGCATTGTGTTGGTGTTGGTCATAACCAGGTAGCTGTCGCTATTAAGGAAAAGGCGACTTTCTTCTTTACAAGCCCTCTTGCATTCTATAATCTGATTTTAGGATTGACACTTTCATTTCCTAGAATTTAGAACCTGTACTAGATCACGAAAAGCTATGTTTAACTTATTTTTTGCCATCAAAATGATTAATTCTTGCCCAGTGTCCGAATTGCTCATAAACTGGCTTCGAGCGTAGAGCGCGAAATTTTTGTTTTTATACCCTTGCAGAGGTTATTATAATTTTAGTCAGCAATTGCAACGAAGTTAAGAAGACCTTTACGACCCTATAAAGTATAGAATATATATATATTCTCGATCAGCATCACCAGCATCGCTATGTCCGTCCGCTTCTACGCAAACTTGTCAGTATAAAAGCTATCTTCTTGAAAGTTTCCCAAAAGTTGTCTTCTATTGCAGGTAGTATTTAAGTCGGATCGGGCGACTATATCATATAGCTCCCATAGGAACAATCGGCAAATTTTTTTAAAACAAGGAAGCAAACTTTAAAAGCCCGATGTTTATATACACTTGCAGTTATTACAAATCGACTACATTTCGATTTCTATGCCTATATTACAAAAAACTATGAAGCTATGTCGATTTTGCGCTGCATTTTGCCATCGTTTATATGGCAGCTATATGACGATGGCGAAATACAGACCAAAATCGATATTGCCTCATTGTTTTTAGAAATATAGGCATAGAAATTGAAATGTAGTTGTTCTGTAATAAATGCAAAAACTTCGGCTTGCCCAAGATTGCTCCCTTTCTTTTTTGATTTAAGACAGGAATTACGAGCTCTAGCCTGTCCATAACCGGGAACCTTAAAGATCGAGACGATGTGGGACATATTTCATAAGTCCGCCATTTTAAAACATGCCACCTTCAAATACATCCGCAGGGCCACGATGATTGTTTAATTATATAAATACTAGCTGTACCCGGCGCGACTTCGTTCGCTTAAAATTAGTTTTGAGTACGGTTGTCAAGACTTTCCCATTTCCACACCACCCCTGAGGTAGAGAAATTGGCGCGTTTTTTTTAATGTGGTATCTCCAATTAGACCTATTCCACTGAAACTTTCTAGGTTTAATAATGTTAATTAATATGATTACTTTAAAACCTCTGTGTAAACAACATTTTTAGAAGATCCTTCAGGAGCGAGAATAATAAGGCTACTGGCAGAGCTTTAGCGCAGGCAGCTTTTGTCCTGCACCAGCAGCTGTGTTTATGTTTATGTTTTTGAGTGCAATAAATTGACTAGAAATATTAAACATACATACTTATATTGGATAAACACATACATTCTTAAATAGTATTATGTATATTAAAGTCTAAATGTTTGCACAACACGAGTAACGGGTATAGCGAATAGCTTTCTTTGAAAGGAGTTATCTTTGCCGGGCAATTGCAACTGTGTACAATGTAAATACATTATGTATATGCTTACATACATACACACATACGCCATTGTTTGACTCAGACCTCCAATTTGGCTAACTTGATTTTATTTGCATAGTTCTTGGGATATAGTTCGGTATTGACAAATGAAAACCATCGCAATTTCCTTTAATAGAAATCCTTATCGAGAATTAACGTTGACTCTGTTGAGCACCTTGGCCAGCTGTTCCAAAGTCATCCGTTAGATGGCGCTACCACGGGCCATGAAAGGCGGAAATGTAGGCGCTAGCCAGGCTTAAGCGTTTAATGGGTTTTTGGGCGTTAGAGTGGGCGTGGCAAACATTTATTAAGCAAATCGATAGGTATTGACGAAACAAATACATATCAATTAAAATTTTCATAATAGCACCAACTGTGGCCACAGCTTGTGGCTTGTGGGCGTCAGAGGGGGCGTTGCTCCAGTTTGAAACAAACTTGCGCTGCGTAGGAACTCCTAAAATCTACATGCAAAATGCCAATCTTCTAGCATTTATAGTTTCCGAGATCTCAGCGTTCATACGGACAGACAGACGGACAGACGGAGAGACGGACAGACGGACATGGCTAGATCGACTCGGCTAGTGATCCTGAACAAGAATATATATACTTTATAGGGTCGGAAACGCTTCCTTCTACCTGTTACATACTTTTGCACGAATACAATATACCCTTTTACTCTACGAGTAACGGGTATAACTATCTTTTGATATTAAATACTCGGCGCTTGCCAAGCAAATTAAATAACAATCAACCTTGATATTGGCACACGCTAATGCAAGATAATGACCAAAATTAAAAACAAAAGTTTCGCTTAGATGTTTTACTTTATATATAAAGTTAATATTCCTTTTTTTCAAACAATTTTCCAGACAAAACACATTTCATTTGGATGCGATCGGGACATATCAAATTGCTCTGCAAGTCAAAAAATGAAAGACCTTTTGCCGCATGGTGCTGAATGGACTAAAGAGTTGAGCTATGACGAAGGTGTGGAACCTATATTCCATTTTGATGGCTCCACTGGAGTTGTAGTCCCTGACACTGTTATTGACCATTACGATTTCTCAACACGTGCTTTTACAATCCTTACAATGTTCCGGCATAATAGTCAAGGGGTGGCTAATAAACATGTTAAGGAGCATATTGTCTGCAGTGCTGACGACCACAAAATGAACCGTCATCATATGGCATTGTTCGTTCGGAATTGTCGTCTTATTCTTTTATTAAGGAAAAATTTTAATGATGGTGATCTAAATATCTTCAGTCCTGCTGAATGGCGTTGGAAAATCCCTGAGGTTTGCGACAACGAGTGGCATCATTATGTTCTGAATGTTGAAGACCCGGCAAAGGTTGATTTATTTATTGACGGCGTTCGTTTTGAGAGTTCTATTGAGGATCGTCATAGCAATCCGGAGGTAATTGACGATTGGCCCTTACACGCAGCCCATGGAGTTAACACCTCTTTAGCTATTGGTGCTTGTTACCAAAGTTTGGAAAATCGATTGAAACATGGTTTTAATGGAGATATTTCTGAAGTAAAAGTCACTCTCAATGGTGTTTTGACTTTTGAAGACATTAAATGTGGAACCACCTGTGCTGAGCACTTATTATCACCTAAGTTACTGCAAATAAAAAATAAAAATTCCGACTCTGTAAACGCCCAGATCCAAGCAAACCTTCAAATGAACGAAATCTATATCGATGGCAAAACAAAACACGATGTTGAACAATTGATGCGCAAAATCCAGTATATCAATATTAAGCATAACCCAACAGTAGGTCGTCGTAACATTGAAGTGCGCACAACTCTGACGTGTAGTAATGAAAGTTCCCTTCGTCTGCCGCCAATTGAGACTTATATTATGGTTAACGAACCGATAGCTTCACTCGGCATCGATATTGATGTCGGTTCGGCGTCGGTAAATGAAAATATAAATGCAACTTTGAAAGTTAATATTAAAAAATTCAAATCAATATTACAGCTGGAGACCTCTGATCAAGATCCCCAATCCGATTCCACCAAAGTATCAATATCAGGTAATTAAAGCTGAATTTTTTTTCTTTGTTTTATTTTTGTTAGAGTTAAGGAAGATTTATTGAGCTTAAGCAGTTTACGACCTTTTTTAAAATTATATTATATTATTATATTATTATTATATTATATTAGTAATATAGGCATAGAAATCGAAATGTAGTCGTTTCATAATAACTTGCAAGGGTATATAAACTTCGTCTTGCCGAAGTTTGGTTTCTTTCTTGTTCCAAGAGGCTCATTTCTTCAGTGAAACTACCAGAGTAGGTATACAAAGTAACCTTAGTTTTACAGAGTATTATTAACATATGTCTTAGGCTTTCTTAAGATTTATATGGTATAAAGTCGTCTGATTTTAACAAAATTTTCTATTGTTACTATGGGAGCTATATGATATAGTCATCAGATCCGGGTCGTTTCCACTTATATACGACCAGCAAAAAGAAGAAATCTTTTGAGAAACTTTTATCCTGATCGACTCCTAGATATACTCTCCTAGTCATGCTGATCATGAATACATATACTTTATGATGCCAAATTTTATATTTTTCTTATATCTGGAAAAGGGATGGTCCAGAATTGATGGCCGAAGGGATGAGTAACCTTTTTATACCCGTTACTCGTAGAGTAAAAGGGTATATTGTATTCGTGCAAAAGTATGTAACAGCTAGAAGGAAGCGTTTCCGACCCTATAAAGTATATATATTCTTGATCAGGATCACTAGCCGAGTCGATTTAGCCATGTCCGTCTGTCCGTCTGTCCGTCTGTCTGTCTGTCTGTCCGTATGAACGCTGAGATCTCGGAAACTATAAAAGCTAGAAGATTGGCATTTTGCATGCAGATTCTAGGAGTTCCTACGCAGCGCAAGTTTGTTTCAAAAAGGTGCCACGCCCCCTTTAACGCCCACAATCGCTTATATACGATTTTAAAAATTTAAATATTTCGGAAAAGTAAAAATGCAGTTTTATTGTGTTTATCAATACCTATCGAAATGTAGAAGAAATTTTTCAAATCGGACCATTCGTTAAAAAGTTATGCGTGATCAAAGTTTCTATCTCCATCTCCCTCGCACTCCCTTTAGCTGAGTAACGGGTATCTGATAGTCGGGGCACCCGACTAAAGCGTTCTCTCTTGTTTATTTATATAAAGCTCGAAACATTGCTTACGTGGCAGAAGTAACAGTCGGCAGTGGTTCATATGGTTGTTGTTTTGTTTCACCCTAATCGTGTATACTCTTCCGATTCAGGCGTAGCACAAGTTTTCTATATTAAATTATATTATTGTTGCTTATTTTATATTATTGGTAGATTTATAATAATATGTATAATATATATATATATATTTATACAACATTTGTATATATAAATATTTTTTTAAAAGCCCAATCACATGTTTCCAGGAACTTCAAATAAATTGGTATCGTATCAAGAAATTAAATTGGGCGTGCACATATTGGACAAAATCAGCATTGACTCGCTTTCCAAGAACACCGGCAAAATAGAACAGAAAAATTATCTGGACTCCTGCAGCGTTGTTGTATTTCCCTCTTTAAATCCGGATCATGAAGACATTCAAATTGATGGGGACGAGTCATTGTCATCTACCATGGATATTAAGACAAATATAAATAAAGATGGAGTCGAAATGATAGGAAAGGACACCATTCACAACTATTTGAACGTGTTACGGTCCCTTGTATACAGTAATAAGAAACCAGCATACTATTTGAATCGAGTGTTTAAGCTTTCTTGTGCTCAGCTTAGCTCTCAGTACAAAAGTGCGGAATATACACTCACTCTCACTGTATTGCATCCTAAACAGACATTGTTTAAGTCTACAAATTTGCCAATTTCGTCGGCTTTATCTAACGTTGGCAATACCAACACTGAAACAACTTATCACCTAAAAAGTGGATCGATAAGTGACATTGAAAATCAGGCAACTGGTGGGTTTTTAATACAGAGATGATTCGAAAGATAAGATATATTTAATATCCATAATTTTGTTTTACAGATTCTAAGATATATTCATATTCTTTGTTACACACAAATGATGTGCAAGAACCGAAATCTCACATTCATTCCTTCGTACACAAAGGTAAATTGAAATTTCTAATAGAATATACAAAAATAGTAGTAGTAGTATTTTTACTTTTAAAAACTGATAATTTGATTTTAATTAACGCAAATTATTTTAGCTGAAGGATCACACCTTACAATGCTTATAATTCTTGTAAGTGTTTTTTTGGCCGTTTTGCTCTGCGGCGTTTCGATTGCACGTTTGAAAAACAACCAGAAATATGCTGATCGGCACCAACCATGTCCAAAAGTAAGTATATAAATTAAATATGTAATACTGAATTTAATGGGGCCAGAGGACCAGAGTCTATACCCCAGAAATTTATACAAGTAAAGTATATATGTTCTTAACCATAATACGCAATCTAGCTTTATTCGTCTGTCCGTGCAATTTTACACAAACTAGTATCTTAGTTTTAAAGCTAACTGGATGAAAAACTACAAACTATCGTTGGTTTCCAATATATACGCAAATAAATATGTTTTAAATCTCAAGATACATATATTTTTTAAGAATTCAAAAGTAATTTTCTATTTTATAAAACTTAAAAAAAAAAAATTTTTTATATATATTTTTAAATTTTAATTTAATTCAAACCGTAATTCCATTGCATTTAAATATTATCAAATCCAAAAGCACAAAAAAAAATAAAAACAACAATGTTATACTTTTTTAAATTTTTTCCCGATTGTTCCTACTGGAGCTATATGATATAGTCGCCCGATCCGTCTCGTTCCGTTCTATATACTATCTGCAATAGAAAGACAACTTTGGATAAAAACATGAAGAAACATGCAAATATATTTAAAACCAATTTTACAAATTTTAAAAACGTTTTAAGCTGCATACTTAAGCGCTAAAAATCTCATATCCTTTATAAGTTCGGAAATGTGTCCTTCGCTGAGTTACAAAGTCCTGACCAAAATTATAGTACCCATAGATAGGAAGTAAAAATTACTTAGAATATGGGAACAGATAATTTAATAATTATTAATAATGAATAATTTCTAGATCGTTGATGATGGCTTAGTTTGGGATGATTCAGCTTTGACTATAACTATAAATCCAATGCAAACAGATGCTGCATCAGAAGAAAGTTCAGAATCGGAAAATTCGGACTCAGAAGATGAAGAAGGTACAGTAATATTTTATAATTTATATTTTTTATATTAATGTTGATTCATTTTATCAGCTTTAAAGGACGGGTTCGCTCACATCAATCAACTTGAATGGGATAACACCAATATTTTTCAACAGTGAATTACGTAATATATTTTTTCTTAAAACTGGAACTAAAATATGTAAATGTGCTTTTAAAATATAAACTACTAAATCAACAATTATCCAAAAGTTAAATCAGTTCAAATGAGAGTCCGCATATATGCATGCACACATAATTGTAAAGACGCGCATTTATATATGATTTTGCAAAAAATGTTTATTTTGCAATTGTACGATTGTAAAAACTAAGTCAGTGGACGTGCGCAATACACCACATTGCATGTACATGTAATATTAGCACGAACACAAATTATAGTTAAGGTATAGTACAATTATTGTATAACCAACGTCGCTAGATCCATAATAAAAGCATATAGACACATATATATATATATATATATATATATATATAAGACCTATTTAATTTATTGTTTGTCAACCCTCACTTAAGAATGTAAACTGCACATGTCTAACAATCTTCAACTGCATTCTTTCGCTAATGCATAGAAGGAGGTTTCTCCGTCCCCATATTTTAAGCTTAATATTTAATTACTAAATATTCCAAAAGGAATCGAAATAGCCAAATCAATTGAGTTATTTAATAAAGCAATGTTGTTATGGACTTATTATTTTACAAATTAAAAACTTAGGTTAAGAAACATATCGAAAAGTGTAAGCATTTTATTTTTAAACCGACCATGAAAGCTCTACGTTTTTGAAAAGATGTACTATTAAAAACATATTTTTTATTTATTCATTCAAAATTCATTTCTTTCAAAAAAAAAAAACAAAAAGTATTAGATAGTTTATTTTTTGGTGAAGAAGGTTACGGACAATCCAAATCCAAAAACAGGAAAAGGTGATTTTTTGGCCCAACCAAAACTATATACCAATACGGTATGTTTATAAAAAAAAAGGTTGTTTTAGGCACGGATGTTTTAATGAAATTAAACATAGCAGATAAAATTATTTAAAAGGATCGGTATAAAACACGAAAAGATAAAAGAGAGTTACTTTAAAGGTAACCAAATTCGTTTCTGTTAAACTTTTAGGTGAAATAATATTTATAATTTTAAAAGCTATTTTAAACCTATTTAGCAAGTGCGTTTGTGTTCCCTGCCTGAAACTAGATTTAGATCCGTAACCCAACTCTCCGAAAGAAATCCTACGCTATATTTTGTACATTTTCATTGGTTAAATGAAAAATTAACTTAGAAAATCACGAACTGTGGTTTACTTAAAAAAGCAAGCGCTGTCAAATTATTTTAAAGGTTCAAAAAAATCCCGATTTTCCTAAAAAGTTTTTTTTTTTATTTACTGCCATTGATCAGTACATTTTGCGTATACTGTAACAGTCACTTTCATAGCTAGAGCATCAACCTGTCAAAACAAACTTAAGTTTTTGACTTCGCAAAATATTAATTATTTTGTTTTCCTTTGCAGGGTATTCTAATTTTAGTCTTAAGTTTGTAACGCGGTGAAGGAGACATTTCTGACACATATATGTATACAGGGGTGGTCAAAAGTATTTGCATATTTCTTATGAGTAAGTACGTGTAATTTGTGCAAATATTTTTGACCACCCCTGTATATATGTATATTTGATCAGCATCTCATCAGTTTAGGTGATGTAGCCATGTCCGATTGTCCGGCTATTTCTATGTATACCGCTTGCGAGCTTAGTTTAAGAGCTAGAGATTTGAAACTTTCACAATCGTCTTTTTATATGTGTACGCATATCAAGTTTGTAAAGCCTGATCGGACGTCTATATGCTATAGCTGTTATAGGAACGATCGGGTCAAATAAAAAAAAAAAATGTTTTATTAACAAAACTTTCCATATCGTATTTGTTTTGTGTAAACTAATCATGTTAAAAAATCTGGCCGATCGAACTACTGTATTATATAGCAGCTTAAGGAACGATCGGGAAAACGTTTTTGCTTTGGAATAGTAATGCGTAAATATCGCCTTTTAAGATGGTTTTATATTATTTCGGCTCCATCCCTTGAGTTAACTGTCATAAAAAGCGCCCTGCACACTTTCATTAATTGTCACACATAAGGAATGTCTTATTTTATAGCGTAGTACTCAGATCGACGAAAACTGTACGCCAGTCGTGAGAGAGAGCGAGAGGCAAACAGCTGGTGTTCACTTTTCGTCAGGCTTTTTTTCACCTCGGTAATCAGAACGATGAAAAAAATACCAGAAAATTACTTCGCGTTGCCAACCACCTGAAATGAACTTTTGGCGAGTCCTAGCGCAAAGATTAAAAAATGTAATCTTTTAGCGTGCGTTTCTCACTAAACTTTTTAAATAAATGAAGGGAAAAAATCAAAAAACCCGCAAAAGTCGATTGCAGGAGCTTTCATATGAGGACAAAATAACATTAATACTATCTGGGGTGCCTCTTGTCAGAGCAAAGTGTTTCTTAGATCAAAAATGAACGAAAAAAAATAATAAAAGTGCAGCATAAACTTTAAATTAGCAAATAATTATCAGTAAATTAAAAAACAACTGTTAAATTTAAATTGAATTGTTTTTTAATTTTTTTGTACAGCGGCAGACTTGTTTTGCCAAGGTAGTTTATAATATCTTTTAAAGGCTCTTTCCCGCATATTCGATATTTGAGAGCTGATTGACAATAAGACCGTAGTTCGCTTAGTTCGGATGAACTCTCGAAATTTTGGACACTTTAATCATTTTGGTAAAAACTTTAATCATTCCAGATGATTAAAGTTTTTACGCCAGCGGACTCGTTTGTCGATCTGAGTACTAGGCTTTTACGAAAAAAAAAACGGTGCCAAACCTTTGTAACGATGTTCCGTCCGAGTAAGTACACATGCATTCATCAGAATTTTTCACAAACGGTGTACACACACATATTATTGTTAAATTAACGGCGAAACATAGAATTTAATGCAAAACGAAGTCTAATTAAAGATAATATATGTATGCATGTATGCAGTTTCAGTTTTGAATTATGTAGAATAAGGGAGGTTCCCCAAACACAACTGTGCACAGTTAGAATGCAATTATCATAGTTTTACACATACATACATACATACATATATGTAAGTAATGACAAGACTATTTTCCCGCTAATATTTATAATCTTTATTTTTCGGAATTATTCACGTTCATTGATAAATATTAATTCCCGCTGATATTTATAATCTTTATTTTTCGGAATCACTCCTGTTCATTGATTAATATTAATTCAAAATCCGTTTATCGGATTTAATATTATTCCGGATTCCGTTGGAATTCTGTTCGAGTCTGTTAAGAATTCATTAATGCAAACTTACATAAATATTCTACAAGAGAATAGCAGAATTGACGGCGCTATGCACAGAATGCCGACCTTGAAATTCGAATCCGCTGCGTAGCCCGCTGCATAACTCGGCCTTGGTCAGCGGGACAAGCGTAGGACCGCTGACATAGCGCCTCGTGCCCGGTGTATTCCCCAACCACTCAGAAATTCGGGTTTTCAGACTGCTAATTGGAAGAATTACATCTGGTCTTGCAACATTTTTGGGTTCTATGCTAACTCCTCACTCCCTTAAGTGACTTCTTCAGCGTAGATTTTAGTACAACAGCTTTGAACTTGCTCTGGCAAAGAGAAGAGGGACACCGAATCAATTTATAAAATAACTAGCAGGGTGCCCGCAGCTTCGCTTGCGATGGATAACCCCAATATCCTACTTTTCTTATGTAATAAGTATGTGGACATGGGGCAGACCACGTGTTTGCCATTCAATAGAAGACATAAAACACTGTACTTCACCAAACAATTGGCCTTTAATCAACAGCGCCATTAATGTTTTAACTTTTAAATGAAAGACTCGAGATATCAGGTCATGACGATTCTGAGGTTTTTGGCCTGGAAACAACTCATTCGTTATTTCCTCCCATTTAGGGTTACAGGTAAATGTTATTAAAATATCAGGTCGGCCATGATGTCGAACATAAGTCATAGCATCCTGGGTCTTTTCATGCATATATCGAGGAGAGCCTGTAAAAGTGGAAGGTAAAATCACCATCTGACCAAGTTGAGTCATATCTGCATCTCCCCTACCTATAGCGTCTTGAAGATGTACATACATATGTAACTTTCTGCTCCCAACTTTTTTTGATTTGCTCGAATATAATTAAACCGTTCTGTTTCCATTTTTGCACTCATATCAACCAAAAATTGATTAAACAGAGCTCTATAATAATGCAAGTGATTGACTTCAGTCTCCCTAAGAATTATTCGATAACTGTAAAAGCTTAATGCATTTACAGTCTTCTTTAGATAATTTTTTGTTAACGGATCCCGTTGGGGAATATTTATGGAATATCCATCATATCCGTGGCAAAAAATTAATGGATATTGTAGACAGTCATAAGATCGGTAAAGTTCACTTTGCTATTATGACTCTCTATAAAAATGTCCCGACTTGGAAATTGTTGATCAACTAATACCAAACCCACTTCATTTGTTTGAGGTGCATTATAACGACCTCTATGAGCATTTGCTGGCTTTTTATCAGCGTTAATGACCATTTTGAAGTCTTTGCAATCTTTTGGGTCACCAATAACTATAAACTAATGTCTACAGATATTAAAACCGTATTAAAGCTCATTTTATATTTTTAAGGAAGCGTACGGAAATGCAAGGCAGAGAGAGAGGGAGGGAGATGGAATCATTTGTTGACAATTTGTATGAAAATGCAGAGAGAGATAGCAATATGCAGGCAGAAAACGTATGATGCTTATGGAGACACTTAAACTCGATAAAAGATCGACTTTTTGCTTAGTTTCTTTGTTTAGAAGATAGCTAGAGCTTTGGTGAAACCATCAAATGAATCGTTAAAGCTTAAGGAAAAACTTTACCGAAGGAATTTTTGATACTCAGTTTAGAAGTGCCATTTTTCGACGTTTGAAGATATTTTTGGCTAAATTGTAATTTCAGAACGGGTGTTAAAAATAGTAAAAAGCCTTAAATCTAAGCGGTCAAATTTTTTAAACATTTATAATGTCTTAACCTTTTTTTAGGCGAAAACACGGATTCGATTGCTAAAACGGTTTAGCGTCCAGAATTTTTGAAAGGAAAATTGACCTTTTTTCCAATTGGAATCGATTGGGGCCACTTGGGGAGCCCCAATAAATCTTAGCAAATCAGTTTAAAGTTATTAGAATGTAATAAAAATGCATATTAATATTGTTAACCAGTGGTTTTGGCTGTGCGTTGATTCCCAGTTTTCTTACTGATAGCTTTATATATAGAGATGATGACTGCCCCCTGCCCTTTTCACAAAGCCCAGCGGCTTGAACGCTTTGACAGGGTTTATTCGTGTGTGTTGCTGGTATAATTTAATTTTAATTTATTGTTAATTTATTGTTAAGTTTAATTCAGTTTTAAGTTTTTAATTTTAAGTTTTAACAAGAAAGAAAAGCTAACTTCGGGCGGAGCCGAAGTTGAAATACCCTTGCAGAATATTCTGCAAATTATATTCTCCAAAATTATTCATATGATGCATTTTTAATACTCATAAAAAATCCCACCTTCCTAACTTTAAAAACACCAAAGTTATTTCATTTCCGATCAATCAGTTATATGGCAGCTATAGGATATAGTCGGCCGATCCTTATGAAATTTAATATGTCGAATTGATTGGGCAAAAATAAAACCCATAGAAAATCCCAACTTCCTAACTTTACAAACACCAAAGTTATGGCATTTCCGATCAATCAGTTATATAGCAGCTATAGGATATAGTCGGCTGATCCTTATGAAATTTGGTACGTCGCATTGATTGGCCAAATATAGAACCCACAGAAAGTCCCAACTTCCTAACTTAACAAACAGCAGAGTTATGGCATTTCCGATCAATCAGTTATATGGCAGCTATAGGATATAGTCGGCCGATCCCGGCCGTTCCGACTGACAGACGGACATGGCTATATCAACTCAGGAGGTGATCCTGATCAAGAATATATATACTTTATAGGGTCGGAGATGTCTCCTTCACTGCGTTGCACACTTTTGACCAAAATTATAATACCTTCTGCAAGGGTATAAAAAGAGATCAAGATCAGCCGCCGCACAATTATTGTACTACACAGAATCAGAGAGAGAGAGAGAGAGAGTGAGACAAAGCGAGAGAATGCATTCGGTGTTCAATGCTTGTGTATAATTTGTTGGAATTATTATTCCTACTTTAGGCTAATGTAACTTTTTTTAGAATTGACCTAGAGCTTCAGTAAAACCACCATTTGAATCCTTAAAGTATCAGGATTCCCTCGATTAATTTTCATATTGCTAATTGACTTAGATCAGTGTTTTTTTGCCGTTTGGAAAAAATGAGGAAGATTCTTAGATTTTCAAAGATCGATAAAAAATAGTAAACATTAAAATATCGAATATTAAATTAAATAGAAACTTTATTATGTAGATTGATTAACGCGTTTAGCGTCCAGATTTTTATACCCTTGCAGAGGGTATTATAATTTTGGTCAAAAGTGTGCAACGCAGTGAAGGAGACATCTCCGACCCTATAAAGTATATATATTCTTGATCAGGATCACCTCCTGAGTTGATATAGCCATGTCCGTCTGTCCGTCTGTCTGTTTCTACGCAAACTAGTCTCTCAGTTTTAAAGCTATCGAGTTGAAACTTTGCACACACCCTTCTTTCCTTTGCACGCAGTATATAAGTCGGAACGGCCGAGATCGGCCGACTATATCCTATAGCTGCCATATAACTGATTGATCGGAAATGTCATAACTCTGCTGTTTGTTAAGTTAGGAAGTTGGGACTTTCTGTGGGTTCTATATTTGGCCAATCAATCCGACGTACCGAATTTCATGAGAATCGGCCGACTATATCTTATAGCTGCCATATAACTGATTGATCGGCAATGCCATAACTTTGGTGTTTGTAAAGTTAGGAAGTTGGAATTTTCTATGGGTTTTATATTTGGCCAATCAATCCGACCTACCAAATTTTATAAGGATCGGCCGACTATATCTTATAGCTGCCATATAACTGATTAATCGGAAATGCCATAACTTTGGTGTTTGTAAAGTTAGGAAGTTGGGATTTTCTATGGGTTTTATTTTTGCCCAATCAATTCGACATATTAAATTTCATAAGGATCGGCCGACTATATCCTATAGCTGCCATATAACTGATTGATCGGAAATGAAATAACTTTGGTGTTTTTAAAGTTAGGAAGGTGGGATTTTGTATGAGTATTAAAAATGCATCATATGAATAATTTTGGAGAATATAATTTGCAGAATATTCTGCAAGGGTATTTCAACTTCGGCTCCGCCCGAAGTTAGCTTTCCTTTCTTGTTTTTATAGAAATTGGGGTTTTTTTGCCACTGGAAGAAAATGGGGGCATGTTTGTGGCCAAAATAAATCTTAGCAAATCAGTTTAGTGTTATAAGAATTGAATGGTAAAAAATTTTAATAGGGTCATTTAATTAGTTTAGGCTGTGCGTTGATTCTTGGTTTTCAATGAACAGTTTTATATATATAGATTTTAATTCAGTTTTAAGTTTTTAATTTTAAGTTTTAAAAAGAAATCAAGATCAGCCGCCGCACAATTATTGTACTACACAGAGTCAGAGAGAGAGAGAGAGAGTGAGACAGTGCGAGAGAATGCATTCGGTGTTCAATGCTTGTGTATAATTTGTTGGAATTATTATTCCTACTTTAGGCTAATGTAACTTTTTTTAGAATTGACCTAGAGCTTCAGTAAAACCACCATTTGAATCCTTAAGGTATCAGGATTCCCTCGATTAATTTTCATATTGCTAATTGACTTAGATCAGTGTTTTTTTGCCGTTTGGAAAAAATGAGGAAGATTCTTAGATTTTCCAAGATCGATAAAAAATAGTAAACATTAAAATATCGAATATTAAATTAAATAGAAACTTTATTATGTAGAGGACTAAATTTTGGCCAAAATTCGCATCGATTGATTAACGCGTTTAGCGTCCAGATTTTTATACCCTTGCAGAGGGTATTTTAATTTTGGTCAAAAGTGTGCAACGCAGTGAAGGAGACATCTCCGACCCTATAAAGTATATATATTCTTGATCAGGATCACCTCCTGAGTTGATATAGCCATGTCCGTCTGTCCGTCTGTCCGTCTGTCCGTCTGTCTGTTTCTACGCAAACTAGTCTCTCAGTTTCAAAGCTATCGAGTTGAAACTTTGCACACACCCTTCTTTCCTTTGCACGCAGTATATAAGTCGGAACGGCCGAGATCGGCCGACTATATCCTATAGCTGCCATATAACTGATTGATCGGAAATGCCATAACTCTGCTGTTTGTTAAGTTTGGAAGTTGGGACTTTCTGTGGGTTCTATATTTGGCCAATCAATCCGACGTACCGAATTTCATGAGAATCGGCCGACTATATCTTATAGCTGCCATATAACTGATTGATCGGCAATGCCATAACTTTGGTGTTTGTAAAGTTAGGAAGTTGGAATTTTCTATGGGTTTTATATTTGGCCAATCAATCCGACCTACCAAATTTTATAAGGATCGGCCGACTATATCTTATAGCTGCCATATAACTGATTAATCGGAAATGCCATAACTTTGGTGTTTGTAAAGTTAGGAAGTTGGGATTTTCTATGGGTTTTATTTTTGCCCAATCAATTCGACATATTAAATTTCATAAGGATCGGCCGACTATATCCTATAGCTGCCATATAACTGATTGATCGGAAATGAAATAACTTTGGTGTTTTTAAAGTTAGGAAGGTGGGATTTTGTATGAGTATTAAAAATGCATCATATGAATAATTTTGGAGAATATAATTTGCAGAATATTCTGCAAGGGTATTTCAACTTCGGCTCCGCCCGAAGTTAGCTTTCCTTTCTTGTTTTTATAGAAATTGGGGGTTTTTTGCCACTGGAAGAAAATGGGGGCATGTTTGTGGCCAAAATAAATCTTAGCAAATCAGTTTAGTGTTATAAGAATTGAATGGTAAAAAATTTTAATAGGGTCATTTAATTAGTTTAGGCTGTGCGTTGATTCTTGGTTTTCAATGAACAGTTTTATATATATAGATTTTAATTCAGTTTTAAGTTTTTAATTTTAAGTTTTAAAAAGAAATCAAGATCAGCCGCCGCACAATTATTGTACTACACAGAGTCAGAGAGAGAGAGAGAGAGTGAGACAGTGCGAGAGAATGCATTCGGTGTTCAATGCTTGTGTATAATTTGTTGGAATTATTATTCCTACTTTAGGCTAATGTAACTTTTTTTAGAATTGACCTAGAGCTTCAGTAAAACCACCATTTGAATCCTTAAGGTATCAGGATTCCCTCGATTAATTTTCATATTGCTAATTGACTTAGATCAGTGTTTTTTTGCCGTTTGGAAAAAATGAGGAAGATTCTTAGATTTTCCAAGATCGATAAAAAATAGTAAACATTAAAATATCGAATATTAAATTAAATAGAAACTTTATTATGTAGAGGACTAAATTTTGGCCAAAATTCGCATCGATTGATTAACGCGTTTAGCGTCCAGATTTTTTTTTATAGAAATTGGGGGTTTTTTGCCACTGGAAGAAAATGGGGGCATGTTTGTGGCCAAAATAAATCATAGCAAATCAGTTTAGTGTTATAAGAATTGAATGGTAAAAAAATTTTAATAGGGTCATTTAATTAGTTTAGGCTGTGCGTTGATTCTTGGTTTTCTATATATAGATTTTAATTCAGTTTTAAGTTTTTAATTTTAAGTTTTAACGAGGACAGAAGCTAACTTCGGCAAGCCGAAGTTTTAATACCCTTGAAGACTTTGCCGAAATTGCTAAAACTGAAAAAGTAGCGAAAGGAATAAGGTATACATAAATAAACCAGATTTGCGTCGTTTGATGTCAATTGCTTTTATACTGCAAAAATGTCATATAAAAATAGAAAAAAAGGGATACTTTCGCAGCTTTTAACTATTTTTCCTACGGAAGCTATAAGAAATAGACGTCCGATCGGCAAACGCTTTTACCCTAATCAAGATATGCGTAAATAAATAAGACTTGGAAAAATTTATGTCAGTAGCTTACACACTACGGGAAAAATTCAGAAAACCAACAAATTTGGACCGATTTCACACTGTTGTTCCTATGGGAGCTGTAGGATATAGACGTCCGATCAGCTTTTACCTTGATTAAGGAATGCATAAAAAAATACGATTTGAAAAAATTTATAGCAATAGCTTTTACACAGCGCGAAATATTCAGAAAAACATAAAATTTGGACCGATTTTACCCTATTGTTCCTATGGGAGCTATAGGATATAGACGTCCGATCGGGGCGATTTTCAAACTTGATCTGCGTACACATGTTTTAGGACGACTGTGAAAGTTTCAGATCGCTAACTTTTAAACTGAGCTCGCAAACGGTATTGAAACAGACGGACAGACGGACATGGCTATATCGACTCCCCTATTGATCCTGATCAAGAATATATATACTTTATGGGGTCGGAAACGTCTCCTTCACTGCGTTACAAGCTTCTGACCAAAATTATAATACCCTCTGCAAGGGTATAAAAAGAAATCAAGATCAGCCGCCGCACAATTATTGTACTACACAGAGTCAGAGAGAGAGAGAGAGTGAGACAGTGCGAGAGAATGCATTCGGTGTTCAATGCTTGTGTATAATTTGTTGGAATTATTATTCCTACTTTAGGCTAATGTAACTTTTTTTAGAATTGACCTAGAGCTTCAGTAAAACCACCATATGAATCCTTAAAGTATCAGGATTCCCTCGATAAATTTTCATATTGCTAATTGACTTAGATCAGTGTTTTTTTGCCGTTTGGAAAAAATGAGGAAGATTCTTAGATTTTCAAAGATCGATAAAAAATAGTAAACATTAAAATATCGAATATTAAATTAAATAGAATCTTTATTATGTAGAGGACTAAATTTTGGCCAAAAATCGCATCGATTGATTAACGCGTTTAGCGTCCAGAATTTTTTATAGAAATTGGGGTTTTTTTTTTGCCACTAAAAGAAAATGGGGGCATGTTTGTGGCCAAAATAAATCTTAGCAAATCAGTTTAGTGTTATAAGAATTGAATGGTAAAAAATTTTAATAGGGTCATTTAATTAGTTTAGGCTGTGCGTTGATTCTTAGTTTTCAATGAACAGTTTTATATATATAGATACCGCTGGTTAAAAGTGGCTCGCTAGAAATTCTTCTTTATGACGGTCGATGTGTTGGAGATTTTTCAGGCTTAGCTCGTAAAGGAAATGCAGGCTCAGCTGTTCATTATTGCCCGTGATATTTCTGCAAAAAAATTGTTTGTTTATTAGGAAAAAGTTTACAATCTTTAAAATTGGGGATTTTACATCCACAATAGCCCTTGGTGCGATCGGATGTACAATAGCGAACTTAGAAAATTGATCAATATATGTAAGGAAGAGTTTTCCATCTGTTGGAAATATGTCTATATGGAGAATTTTTCCTGAATAAGAGGGGATTGGCGTTTGACATTCGTTTGCCTTGTGGGGTGGCGGCTGTACTATGCCTAGGCAAACATTACAATTTGGTGTTACCTTCGTTGCTAGCCGAAGCATCTTTTCTTTTTGTCCTGTAAGGGATTTGTATTCTGTCGTGAGAGGGCATCGGCGACTATTTGTAGAAAATGTTTGCGTTATAGTCAGCAATAGAAAATTTCCATCGTTTTATTTGGGCATTCGTATTCTTTTCGCATACTACGTACGTCAACGCTTGATGGTAAGTATAAATGTTTAATTTTCGTACTTCTTGGTGGCGAAATGTTCTGGAGATCCAAGTTATTGGGCGATTTTCCTGCGACCACAGCCGTGCACGGATGCGTCCGTTGTTAGATCAAAAATGTTTTTAAAATCGGGATACAATAGAACCACGTCTTCTGACGCTAGAATTTAAGCCATTGTAAGCCTTTCAAATGACTAATGGTTTAGGTGAAATCTCAATTTTATTTTTTATTGAATGAAATGCGCTGACCTTACTATTTTTGATCTCAGTTAGGGGTCTTGCGATTGTTGCAAACCCTTTTATTAAACACTTATAATACCTGAAGAGACCTAGTAATTCATACGGCTATAAAGTGACGTAGGTGGTTGAAAGGCTTTGATAGCCTTTACTTTATTTGGGAAAATTTTTAGTCCTGCGCATGACACTTTGAATCCCAGGTATTCTACGCTCATTTTGAAGGAGAGCAGGGAAAACAACTTATCTGAGATACCCTCATGCCGGCTTCGTAAAGGCTTTTGAGAACGCAGTTTATATCCTTAAGGTGATCTTCTTTACTTTTTGAGAAGAGGATGACGTCATCGAAATACATGTCTTTGATATTTGTTCCTATAGGACATTGTCGATTGCTCATTGGAAAATACTGGGTGACGTTTTTTCTTGTTGCTACTTTCATCGTGGCCTTTTTTATTGACAACCAAAACAAGATTGTTCTAAGGTGAACGCGATTTTCTGATGATGCTCTGAAAAATCATTGGGTAAGGATATAGATTAGAAACAAGAGAGAACGCTATAGTCGGGTGCCCCGACTATCAGATACCCGTTACTAAGGTAAAGGGAGTGCGAGGGAGATGGAGATAGAAACTTTGATCACGCATAACTTTTTAACGAATGGTCCGATTTGAAAATTTTCTTCTACATTTCGATAGGTATTGATAAACACAATAAAACTGCATTTTTACTTTTCCGAAATATTTAAATTTTTAAAATCGTATATAAGCGATTGTGGGCGTTAAAGGGGGCGTGGCACCTTTTTGAAACAAACTTGCGCTGCGTAGGAACTCCTAGAATCTGCATGCAAAATGCCAATCTTCTAGCTTTTATAGTTTCCGAGATCTCAGCGTTCATACGGACAGACAGACAGACAGACAGACGGACAGACAGACGGACAGACGGACATGGCTATATAGACTCGGCTAGTGACCCTGATCAAGAATATATATAGTTTATAGGGTCGGAAACGCTTCCTTTTAGCTGTTACATACTTTTGCACGAATACAATATACCCTTTTACTCTACGAGTAACGGGTATAAATACGGGTTCCCCGTCGAATCAGATAGTCGGAATCGTATTTATATTGTACGGGAGGGCCTGATTAGGGTCTGTGAATGCCCCAGTGTTTATTAAATTAAATTCATTTCTTACCGCAATGCAGATATCGATATTTAAAGTAATAAAAATGACAACTTTGTATTTAGCAAATTGTAGCTCTTATGAGCCTGAATTATGTTCAATCCTACCGGTGCTAAGGTCAATTCGAGCATTTCATTTCTTTAAAAGATTTAGACCATCTATGCCGTGACCATCAAATTCCTTGAGGTTTTCAAAAGTAAAAAATACGAGTTTTCGCTAAAAATGTTTATTTTACATTATTTTTCCATTTTAGTGGAGCCATGAAGGGATGAAACCATAAAAGGTTCCTCCATGTTTTTTATGTGTGCCAGACCTGGCAAAGGTTTTATGTAATTTTTCGATGCACCTGTATCAATGGAAGTCGAATTCCCTGCTCTCCCTTATGTTATATAGCAGGGACTCTGCTCTAAAAATAACAATCTTCGGTTGGGAGTAAGTCATGCTCGAGATCCTAAATATTTTCCTGAGCATGTTTTTTTACTGTCGGTGTATTCTTGTTCCTAAGTTGTGATATTTACTTTTTGTCTGATACTTATATCCCTTACGGGAATTTTTCGTCTGCCGGTACCGTGAGAAAGGATCAACTTCTATTGGTTCTGGTACCTTACTCTGATTACACAGCGCGAAATATTCAGAAAAACATAAAATTTGGACCGATTTTACCCTATTGTTCCTATGGGAGCTATAGGATATAGACGTCCGATCGGGGCGATTTTCAAACTTGATCTGCGTACACATGTTTTAGGACGACTGTGAAAGTTTCAGATCGCTAACTTTTAAACTGAGCTCGCAAACGGTATTGAAACAGACGGACAGACGGACATGGCTATATCGACTCCCCTATTGATCCTGATCAAGAATATATATACTTTATGGGGTCGGAAACGTCTCCTTCACTGCGTTACAAGCTTCTGACCAAAATTATAATACCCTCTGCAAGGGTATAAAAAGAAATCAAGATCAGCCGCCGCACAATTATTGTACTACACAGAGTCAGAGAGAGAGAGAGAGAGTGAGACAGTGCGAGAGAATGCATTCGGTGTTCAATGCTTGTGTATAATTTGTTGGAATTATTATTCCTACTTTAGGCTAATGTAACTTTTTTTAGAATTGACCTAGAGCTTCAGTAAAACCACCATATGAATCCTTAAAGTATCAGGATTCCCTCGATAAATTTTCATATTGCTAATTGACTTAGATCAGTGTTTTTTTGCCGTTTGGAAAAAATGAGGAAGATTCTTAGATTTTCAAAGATCGATAAAAAATAGTAAACATTAAAATATCGAATATTAAATTAAATAGAATCTTTATTATGTAGAGGACTAAATTTTGGCCAAAAATCGCATCGATTGATTAACGCGTTTAGCGTCCAGAATTTTTTATAGAAATTGGGGGTTTTTTGCCACTGAAAGAAAATGGGGGCATGTTTGTGGCCAAAATAAATCTTAGCAAATCAGTTTAGTGTTATAAGAATTGAATGGTAAAAAATTTTAATAGGGTCATTTAATTAGTTTAGGCTGTGCGTTGATTCTTAGTTTTCAATGAACAGTTTTATATATATAGATACCGCTGGTTAAAAGTGGCTCGCTAGAAATTCTTCTTTATGACGGTCGATGTGTTGGAGATTTTTCAGGCTTAGCTCGTAAAGGAAATGCAGGCTCAGCTGTTCATTATTGCCCGTGATATTTCTGCAAAAAAATTGTTTGTTTATTAGGAAAAAGTTTACAATCTTTAAAATTGGGGATTTTACATCCACAATAGCCCTTGGTGCGATCGGATGTACAATAGCGAACTTAGAAAATTGATCAATATATGTAAGGAAGAGTTTTCCATCTGTTGGAAATATGTCTATATGGAGAATTTTTCCTGAATAAGAGGGGATTGGCGTTTGACATTCGTTTGCCTTGTGGGGTGGCGGCTGTACTATGCCTAGGCAAACATTACAATTTGGTGTTACCTTCGTTGCTAGCCGAAGCATCTTTTCTTTTTGTCCTGTAAGGGATTTGTATTCTGTCGTGAGAGGGCATCGGCGACTATTTGTAGAAAATGTTTGCGTTATAGTCAGCAATAGAAAATTTCCATCGTTTTATTTGGGCATTCGTATTCTTTTCGCATACTACGTACGTCAACGCTTGATGGTAAGTATAAATGTTTAATTTTCGTACTTCTTGGTGGCGAAATGTTCTGGAGATCCAAGTTATTGGGCGATTTTCCTGCGACCACAGCCGTGCGCGGATGCGTCCGTTGTTAGATCAAAAATGTTTTTAAAATCGGGATACAATAGAACCACGTCTTCTGACGCTAGAATTTAAGCCATTGTAAGCCTTTCAAATGACTAATGGTTTAGGTGAAATCTCAATTTTATTTTTTATTGAATGAAATGCGCTGACCTTACTATTTTTGATCTCAGTTAGGGGTCTTGCGATTGTTGCAAACCCTTTTATTAAACACTTATAATACCTGAAGAGACCTAGTAATTCATACGGCTATAAAGTGACGTAGGTGGTTGAAAGGCTTTGATAGCCTTTACTTTATTTGGGAAAATTTTTAGTCCTGCGCATGACACTTTGAATCCCAGGTATTCTACGCTCATTTTGAAGGAGAGCAGGGAAAACAACTTATCTGAGATACCCTCATGCCGGCTTCGTAAAGGCTTTTGAGAACGCAGTTTATATCCTTAAGGTGATCTTCTTTACTTTTTGAGAAGAGGATGACGTCATCGAAATACATGTCTTTGATATTTGTTCCTATAGGACATTGTCGATTGCTCATTGGAAAATACTGGGTGACGTTTTTTCTTGTTGCTACTTTCATCGTGGCCTTTTTTATTGACAACCAAAACAAGATTGTTCTAAGGTGAACGCGATTTTCTGATGATGCTCTGAAAAATCATTGGGTAAGGATATAGATTAGAAACAAGAGAGAACGCTATAGTCGGGTGCCCCGACTATCAGATACCCGTTACTAAGGTAAAGGGAGTGCGAGGGAGATGGAGATAGAAACTTTGATCACGCATAACTTTTTAACGAATGGTCCGATTTGAAAATTTTCTTCTACATTTCGATAGGTATTGATAAACACAATAAAACTGCATTTTTACTTTTCCGAAATATTTAAATTTTTAAAATCGTATATAAGCGATTGTGGGCGTTAAAGGGGGCGTGGCACCTTTTTGAAACAAACTTGCGCTGCGTAGGAACTCCTAGAATCTGCATGCAAAATGCCAATCTTCTAGCTTTTATAGTTTCCGAGATCTCAGCGTTCATACGGACAGACAGACAGACAGACAGACGGACAGACAGACGGACAGACGGACATGGCTATATAGACTCGGCTAGTGACCCTGATCAAGAATATATATAGTTTATAGGGTCGGAAACGCTTCCTTCTAGCTGTTACATACTTTTGCACGAATACAATATACCCTTTTACTCTACGAATAACGGGTATAAATACGGGTTCCCCGTCGAATCAGATAGTCGGAATCGTATTTATATTGTACGGGAGGGCCTGATTAGGGTCTGTGAATGCCCCAGTGTTTATTAAATTAAATTCATTTCTTACCGCAATGCAGATATCGATATTTAAAGTAATAAAAATGACAACTTTGTATTTAGCAAATTGTAGCTCTTATGAGCCTGAATTATGTTCAATCCTACCGGTGCTAAGGTCAATTCGAGCATTTCATTTCTTTAAAAGATTTAGACCATCTATGCCGTGACCATCAAATTCCTTGAGGTTTTCAAAAGTAAAAAATACGAGTTTTCGCTAAAAATGTTTATTTTACATTATTTTTCCATTTTAGTGGAGCCATGAAGGGATGAAACCATAAAAGGTTCCTCCATGTTTTTTATGTGTGCCAGACCTGGCAAAGGTTTTATGTAATTTTTCGATGCACCTGTATCAATGGAAGTCGAATTCCCTGCTCTCCCTTATGTTATATAGCAGGGACTCTGCTCTAAAAATAACAATCTTCGGTTGGGAGTAAGTCATGCTCGAGATCCTAAATATTTTCCTGAGCATGTTTTTTTACTGTCGGTGTATTCTTGTTCCTAAGTTGTGATATTTACTTTTTGTCTGATACTTATATCCCTTACGGGAATTTTTCGTCTGCCGGTACCGTGAGAAAGGATCAACTTCTATTGGTTCTGGTAGCTTACTCTGATTTTTATGTAAAAAGCTTCGCTGCCTTTGCTGGCATTTTCTGGACTAAAATATTGTTGTTTTTAATTCTGGCTACGCCGCAAATTAGTATTCTTATTTGGGAGTTTTTCCGATTTGTCGTCTGCATTCCTTGCAAGGGTTGCTCCAAATACACTGCTCCCATTTTAAAAGAGTTTTTCAACCCCGAAATAAAGTTATGCAGTGGGTCTCTCCCGTATTTTTCATTCAGGACTGTTTCAGCTGCAGTATCATGAGACATCAACGTTGTATTTGTTTCTTATAATTGCTATGGCCTGGTTGTTTCGAGCTACCTTTAAATGGTTGTACTGTGGTGGATTGTCGCCACGAAATATTCTGTTCCTGCTTACCGTCAAGGTTCAAAGCATTTTATTCCTTGTACTATAGATATTTGTTCGTACATCTCTACGGTGGGGAACGTGACTCTTAACTCATTTATCTGTATAGAGATTTCTTTAATTTGTTCTTCGAATACTTGAGCTTGGTGGATAAGTGCTGTCTGCACAGTTATCTCAAACATCTGTTTCCATTGATCGGTCGACATTTTTATACCCTTGCAGAGGGTATTATAATTTTGGTCAAAAGTGTGCAACGCAGTGAAGGAGACATCTCCGACCCTATAAAGTATATATATTCTTGATCAGGATCACCTCCTGAGTTGATATAAGCATGTCCGTAATGCCATAACTTCGGTGTTTGTAAAGTTAGAAAGTTGGGATTTTCTATGGGTTTTATTTTTGGCCAATCAATCCGACATATCAAATTTCATAAGGATCGGCTATATATTCTATAGCTGCCTTATAACTGAACGATTGTAAATGCCTTAACTTTGGTGTTTTTAAAGTTAGGAAGTTGGGATTTTTATGAGTGTTAAAAATGCATCATATGAATAATTTTGGAGAATATAATTTACAGAATATTCTGCAAGGGTATTTGAACTTCGGCTCCCCCCGAAGTAAGCTTTCCTTTCTTGTTTTTTATTTAATTGATGAGGAAAAAATGTCGTATTCTCAATATGATAGTTTTTTAAGTAATCTGAATATTTGTATATAATTTGTATTTTTAATAATGACAAGACTATTTTTACATTAATAATTATAATCTTAATTTTTTGGAATTACTCCCGTTCATTGATTAATATTAATTCAAAATCCGTTAGTATAAATACATTATTTTTTGGAGCTACTCCCTTTTTTCGGATTTAATTTTATTCCCTAATCCATTTGGATTCTTTTCGAGTCTGCTCTAATCATTAAATAAATAAATATTTAAGTTAATATTTTCCAAGAGACCCGAGCAGAAGAGCAGAATTGACGGCAGCGGTATGGGCAGAATGCCCTCTGCATATATAATATGCCTGCTATAGGAACAAACGGAAGATCGCCGAAAAAATTTACATAACTTCATTGTTCATGGAACCTAAATCTTGATTATGGCATAATCAGATTCCTTTCTTGGTATTTAAAATTTTGCATCAATGGTTGCAAAATT
The DNA here is from genome assembly GCF_018152115.1 of Drosophila rhopaloa. Taxonomy (NCBI): domain Eukaryota; kingdom Metazoa; phylum Arthropoda; class Insecta; order Diptera; family Drosophilidae; genus Drosophila; species Drosophila rhopaloa. Next base: position 885,904 of record NW_025335088.1, read on the forward strand.
CATTGATTGGTGAAGTATCACTAAACACTGATCGAGTTGTTGTGGTGCACGCTTATCTAGCTATCTAGCAATCACTACAACTATTGTAAGAAATTCATCAGTGATAAGTGATCATCTTGTTCTGGTGTGTGCCACCATTGACTCTCTCGATAGCATTTATCTCTCTCTGTGCAAGTCTAAACCAGCTGTCAGGACTATAAAGAAATTAGACTTTTTAAACAGACCCCGTAGAAATTTGAACGTGGATGTGTTTTAGGTGGTCTGGGAGTCAATGTGCAAAAAGTAAAAAATTACATTTATATATGTAAAATTTGTAAAATATATTTTTGATGCGAAACGCCACTCCTTGTTTGATTTGATTTTAAACCCTGACTTATAAAAAATAATTCTCGGTCCTGAAAATATCGTTTTCAAAAATATAAATTCTTTTATCATTTTATTAAGATACACACATATTTATATCTAAATTTAAACGTATTTATGTATTTGGTTTGTGCTTTCTGATTCTAAACGGTAACTTAAAACTGGCTTAAGCCTAAATACCTAGCTCTACAAATCCAGCTACATTAAACATTTTTTTTCCTAGTTTCCTAGAATATTTTTTAAGAGTACATAAGCTTAAAATTAGTTTGAAAAATTATTGAATTCTACATGTTTTAAATTATTTGCTTGAGGTTTCTGTCACGACACAATATTACATGAATTTTAGATATATTTATTATATTACAAATTACAATACAATTAGGAATTGTTCTGGTTTAGTCTATTCACACATAAGTATGTCATTATAAGCCAGCAGACATTTATATTTTCTTTAAAAAAATAAAGGTATTCAGTACTTGACTGAAGGCAACATAAGAACTGCTTGAAAAATAAATAATGGAGAAGTTTAACTGTTTTACAAAATAAATATTTTCACAGGAAATGTAAAAAATATGTATTTACAAAGTAATAGCAATAATACTTTTAATATTATGTAAACTATTTGCCCTTTTTATCAAGATTATTTTTATGCGTTTCTAATAATAATACCGGTGTAATTTTGTTTATTTTTTATTACGTTGGATAAACTGTAAATTAAAAGATTGCAAAAATAAGTACAACTATACATACAAATAATATATTTTATTTATGTTTTTCTATGTAATTAAAAAGTTACTTATATATATATTTGTAAAATAATTATTAAAATATTTGGTTGCTGTAGCATTAGAAATCGGTTTTAAAATCGAATTGGAATCTTTTACCAAATCAGTATTACGGGACTGATATCGGAACCGGAGTTCATTTTTGATTACGTTTTATTCCCTGGTTGAAACATCAATTGATTTTTGTGTTTTTCCATTTGTAAGTATAGGTAATTGCAATTGCTCGCACTTACAAACACTTCTTATAAACGTACTACTAGCTTGTAAGTAATAATAAATTGCTTTTGGCCTGTGTAGTTTATTATTCTATTTAAACAGTCAAAGTTTTCTATCTCAAAGTTCATAAGTTCAAAGAAATATTGCAAAATAATAGTCATTAAAATTGAAAAATTCTCAAATTTTACGATAACTAAAATAATGGATTACACAAAAATCATAGTTCAATTGCAGCTTTAAATAGGGAAGTACGATTTTAAATTAATAAATCTTAATACAGTGGATTAACGCCGTATGAATTATTTTAACTGCTCAACCTTGTTAGGTGGAAAGTGCACCTCAATATGTTTTCGGAAGTACTCAGAATTTCTTGCTGCACTTTGCAAAATATGTGCACAGATTTAAAAACTTTCAAACTCGGTGCATTTATAAGCTAATCTAATTAGTTGTAATTAAATAACTAATTTAATTATATACATTTTTACATTAATTTTTAGAGTTTTTTTTCCGCTTGAACAAAATTAGTTTAAATAAATATTTTAAAAGTTTTTAAAACTTTTCTTTTAATGTTTTTGGTTGATTATCGCATTAATGGACATTTTGGTTTCGTATGTTTGTGAGTAGTTTTTTATATTTTATTACTTTAAAAGAAAGTCGTTATGACCAATACCTTTTGTTAAATATTTTTAAGCCTCCTAAGTTATAACTTAAGTTTATCAATAAATGCAATTTTGTATAAAAAGTTGTGTCATTTACTAAGTCTGTTAATATGTAAACAATTATTAACTTTCAGATTATGTGTTCGAGTTTTTTCTTTGCTTACTAATTATTGCAAGAACCCGTTCTTATTATTAAACGGAAAGCAAAGAATCATTTAAACAATGTTGTAGTTTACTTCTCTTATTATTATTGCAAACGTTAACATATTGTAAACTATAAACCATCTTTCCATTAGAACTTTCATTTGATCATACATTTTTGGTTATTTGAGACTTGGTATTGTTTGATTCTTTCCATTATAACTTTCATTTGATCAAACATTTTAGTCGATTTTAGATATTGGTGGTGGTTTTACAGCAAATGGGGGTATTGCAACAAACAAAAAAAAAGTCAAATGCATTTAAAAATAATTTAAAACTCTTTAAAAAGTAATCAAACAGTTCGAAAAGAAAGAAAATAATCTAATCAATAAATAATGAAGTAAATACTTGAGTATATATGAATAGGGCGCATAAATGTGATTCACGCGTATTTTAATCTGTCCGGTTTTTGGTGTGTTATCGAAAGTTTGTTTTGCGCTACTTTCCCCTTGTTTTAAATGTAGTTTAAACAAGAAAAATGTCTGAGGATTCGGATTTTGTGCACGCACTTCCGCTACCTGGTGAAGCAGCAGATGCTAGAGAGTTCGCTCGTGTTGCAGCTAAAGGTGAACGGAGGTCTTGTGTTAGTGCCGTCTGAGCTTGTCCGCTCTCGTAGTAGTAGGAAGAGTCTGAAAAAAAAAAAAAATACATATAGCCGTCAATATTGTAATTTTATACGTTATATGTAGATTTTTATACCCGTTACTCGTAGAGTAAAAGGGTATATTGTATTCGTGCAAAAGTATGTAACAGGTAGAAGGAAGCGTTTCCGACCCTATAAAGTATATATATTCTTGATCAGCATCACCAAAAGAGTCGAAGAGCAAACTTCGCCAAAAATTAAAAACAACAAAGTTATATTTTTTTTAAATTTATTTCCGATTGTTTCTATGGGAGCTATATGATATAGTTGCCCGATCCGCCCGATTAATCTTTTGGCGTGCGTTTCTCACTGAACATTTTAAAAAATGGAGGGAAAAAAACAAAAAACCCGCAAAAGTCGATTGCAGGAGTTTACATGTGAGGACAAAATAACATTTTTACTATCTGGGGTGCCTCTTGTCAGAGCAAAATGTTTCTTAGGTAAAAATTTACGAAAAGACACAATAAAAGTGCAGCTAAAAACTTCAAATTAGCAAATAATTATCAGTAAATAAAAAAAACAACTGTTAAATTTAAATTGTATTGTTTTTTAATTTCTTTGTACAGGGGCAGTTTTGTCTGCTAGTAGTTGATAAAGGTAGTTGATAAAATCTTTTAAAGGCTCTTTCCCGCAAATACGATATTTGAATTGTAACTGGTTGTCAACAAACCCAACTGACTGACAGTACGACCGTAGCACGCTTAATTCTGATGAACTCTCGAAATTTTTGTCACACTGGAAAGATTAAAGTTTTTACGCTAGCGTACTCGTTTGTCGATCTGAGTACTAGGCTTTCTGCAGCCTAAGTAGCAGTAGTTACTTTTTTGCAAATAAATACAATAATTAATAAAACATTACGAAACAACTCAAGTAATTACTATTTTTTACTACTTACTTATCAAGCCTCCCCCAGCTCCATAACTATAGGATCCATATGCACCACCATATTGTGTATAGGCGGGGTTATAGGCGTAATCTGTGCTGGGTACCACTGAGCTACAACCTGCAAGTAAAAGAAACTTGTAAATGAGACAACTAATATTTTTTTGATTATTGTTTAACTATTACTAACTAAAATAAACTTAAATTATAGGTTTGTAAAATAATGGTAAATATATTAAAATTAAAAGCTGAAAAAGTATTTAAAAATAATTTCCATTCTTTGCAAATTTTTTTAATCGAAACTTGTAATACTTGTATAATCAAACCTTTATTGCTCTAGGGTTAAACGTATTATACCTGTTACTCGAAGAGTATTATGTATTCGTTGGAAAGTATAAGTAACAGGTAGAAGGATAGAAGGAGCCGAGACGATTAAGTCATGTCCGTCTGTCTGTCTGTCCGTCGGTATGAACGTCCAGGCCGACTACAAACCCCACAAATCACTTTAGAGACCTCGTAATGAGCAACATTCAACGCAAACTAGTTCCACTCAAATAAAGCTATTTGGTTGAACCTTTGCAATAAATCTTGAATCTTTTGCAAGTAGTAGTAAGGATCGGCCTTCTACATCATATAAAAACCATCCGGAAAAAGGAAATAAAATAATGACTTCGTTGTTTCTTCATACATACTCATATACTCCGAGATGTAGCTGCCGTAGATGGGATCGGATTTATCGGAAAATTAATTGAGCTTTATTTTTTTTAAGTATCGAAAAGGGTATATAAACTTGCCGAAGTGTTGGAAGTGTTCACCTCACATATGGTGATAGGAATGTACATAGCTAATATTGAATAATATTTCCAAATGTTTAGGTTGTGACTCTCAGAAATGACGACAAAAAAAGTTTCGTAAAACGCAAAGCCGCAATGAATTCAAAATTTCTCTCCCAATAATAAAAATAATAGTTGTCCACGATATTTACGCGATATCAAGTATTTTAGACAAACTCAACTTAATCGCACTGTTTTCCCATCACAGTTTTGATGATATTATGAAAATTTTAATTGATATGTATTTGTTTCGTCAATAAATATCGATTGGCCTAATAAAAGTTTGCCACGCCCACTCTAACGCCCAAAAACCCATTAAACGCTTAAGCCTGGCTAGCGCCTACATTTCCGCCTTTCATGGCCCGTGGTAGCGCCATCTAACGGATGACTTTGGAACAGCTGGCCAAGGTGCTCAACAGAGTCAACTTTAATTCTCGATAAGGATTTCTTTTAAAGGAAATTGCAATGGTTTTCATTTGTCAATACCGAACTATATCCCAAGAACTATTTAAATCAAATCAAGTCAGCCAAATTGGAGGTCTGAGTCAAACAATGGCGTATGTGTGTATGTATGTAAGCATATACATATGTATGTATTTACATTGTACACAGTTGCAATTGTTTAGCTGAGTAACGGGTATCTAATAGTCGAGGCACTCGACTATAGCGTTCTTTCTTGTTTATTTGTCTAATATGCTGATAACTATATAATTTTATATAAACATTAATTTTTGGTTAAATACAAGTGACTTCATTAATTTATCTCTTATAAAAAACCAAACAATGGACCAAATTTGCCTGCACAAAGTTATTAGTATACTTGTGTTAAAACTTGTTAAAACTTTATCGATTTGGACGCTTTGTTTTATTTATCCCATTTGCCTCTATACTCGAAATTGTATATTGACTAATTTAATAGCTAAAATTGTTTAAGCGCCTTAAAATTAAAGAAAAGATGTTTGACTTTACAAGATAAAAATAAAATCAACCGCATGTCAAAAAATTACAATTTAATAAGTAGGATCAAGCAAATAGAATGTCAAGATTGGGGAAAGGGTGCCCAGAAGCCATTTTTACCACGATTCATGGCTTTGAGTGGCCAGGAAAGCGTAAGGATTGTACGAAAAGTCAATGTCGACCCCCAGATCTTCAGAACATATATAAAGTTAAGGATTGGAAGGACTTAGAATATCCTTCATCCAACATACTGCTAAAAGGCTCTGCATGATGCTGTTTACAAACGACTAGCTCCTAGAAAAATCAATCACCAAATTTGGCACTCCAATCGGGCGAACAGTATTCCAGGATTGGACGGACTAGTAGTCATCGGATTCCTTTGACCACCTATTGATAATTCTGGCTTTATTCACCATGGAAGTAATATGGTCACGAAACATATGTTTGGGTCCAGCAGGACGCCAAGGTCATCAACATGCGTGATGCTAGTCAATTCACAACCACCGCGTGGCATATCGTGGGTTCACCCGCTATTTAAAACTAAAATATTTTTACAACACCATGTTTGCAAAGCAGGTCCGATTGTAAGTCTGAACTGCAGGAAATTGGTATATTGCAGGCACAACTTAACGTCATGAGGACACTTAACGTACAAGAGGACTCCCAACTTTGTCAAGACTAGAGGGAGTTCATTAATAAATAATGTTAAAAGAAGTCGGCCAAGGTGGCTTCCTTGTGGGACGCCTGAAGTAACTCGAATCAAATTCAAGAAAGAGCTTTTAAAGAGGACTCGTTGGGGTGTAATAAAGTTTTCGAAATGTTTTGGGATGGCGGATAATTAGGATGTACCTCAGAAATAGCTTGTATTTGTCTCCTTTCTTATGAAGGAGAATATCAAATGACTCCTTCCAAATAAGTGGGAAGTGGGAAGTTTCCAAAGATAAGGTAAACAATTTGTCCAGAGGTCTACACAGAGTTTCAGCACAATATCTAAGCACGTAGTCTGGAACTCCGTCGGGACCAGGTGAATATACTGATTTAACTTTATGGAGATCCAAGAGAAGGGAGCTTTCGCTTAGGATATGGCATATGAATGACACTGATTTGGACAGGATGAAACAGAATATGTGTCTGGAAGAACTGGGCATTTAGATCTGCAATTGCCTGGTCAGTATTTGCCTTAGAATTTTCAAATAATACGATGCTCGGTAACAGGCTGACTTACGCAAAGTGTTTACAAAATTATAAAACTGTTTTTCATCTTGTGAAAACTGAAATCTACAACGACAACAAGCTATATGACTTTTATAACACTACTTTTCGGATTTTTTTTATTCAGCTCTGTTCCCGCCTCTACATTCAGCCCTAAAATTGGGTGATAGGGATCCACCGCTGGTAATGTTCTTAATAGACAAACGCCTTTTGGATTTGAAACAAAACACAAGTCCAGTAAACGTCCTAAGGAGTTTTTAAAATGATTTACTTGGGATAGCGCAATGTCAAGCAAGCCGTCAATAAAGCTATGCTGCGCTAAAGGAAGTAAAATATTAGAGTTTTCGTCTTATATACCACTAGGTATATTAAAATCACCTAATATTACTAACTGATCTCGATCTGAAAGTTTTTTGGAAATGGACTGGATAACCGAAAGGTGATTCGTGTAAATTGGGAACTGAGATGATGTTGGGATATATGAACAAGTAATATATATAATTCGATATCATTAAATTCTTCGAAAGTTAGTAATTCAGACGAAAGGGTTGAGTTGACAGCAATCAAGACTCCACCTCTCCGTCTGGACTGACGATCAAACCTGTAAATTGTGTACTTACCCGGAAAAATTTTGGAGCTAAGAATATGCGGCCTTAACCAGGATTATGTACATACAATAATATTATATGGGAAGGAAATCTATCCGAGTACAATTTAGTCAGCTTACTAAGTAAGCCTGTTGTATTCTGATAGGAAAGAAGAAAGGAGGGCTGGTTTTTGGGGCAGAAGAGGATGTGGATGCAATACGAAAATTTAAATTGTTCATAATACTATTTTTATTTTTAAAGTACCCATCGGGCAACTCTTTCATTATGACTTATCTGCCTGCCCTAATTTTATTTTCACCACATCTTTGCATTCAGTACTGTATATTATTGTTTTTCACTCGCTTCAAGTCCCCTGCAAAATAAGACACCGAAGGTTAATTCAATACATTTTGACTTTTTTTTCAACTGATTGATATTAAACAAGAAAGAAAAGCTAACTTCGGGCGGAGCCGAAGTTGAAATACCCTTGCAGAATATTCTGTAAATTATATTCTCCATAAAAATCCCAACTTCCTAACTTTAAAATCACCAAAGTTATGGCATTTCCAATCGTTCAGTTATATGGCAACTATAGGATATAGTCGGCCGATCCTTATAAAACTTGGTAGGTCGGATAATTGGTCAAATATAAAACTCATAGAGAATCCCAACTTTCTAACTTTAAAAACACCAAAGTTATGGCATTTCCGATCAATCAGTTATATGGCAGCTATAGGATATAGTCGGCCGATCCCGGCCGTTCCGACATATATACTGCGTGCAAAGGAAAGAAGGATGTGTGCAAAGTTTCAATTATATATTTTAAAAACTGAGAGACTAGTTCGCGTAGAAACAGACAGACGGACACACGGACATGGCTATACCAACTCAGGAGGTGATCCTGATCAAGAATATATATACTTTATAGGGTCGGAGATGTCTCCTTCACTGCGTTGCACACTTTTGACCAAAATTATAATACGCTCTGCAAGGGTATAAAAAGTAGCAGTGGAGACATTTCCGACCCTATAAAGAATACAGATTCAATCTACCCATGACTTTCTGTCCCTCTGTCCTCAGACTTGTCTCCATTATAGGTAGTATAAAAGTCGGAACGAGCCGGATAAGCCGATGATTTTGTCGTTCCCAATAATCCATTTATACAATATTAAATTTTTGTGACAGCTACGGCTTGCTGAAATGTTAATTAACACCTGCCGTGATCCCTTAATCGTTTTAGGCCGTCCAGGTTTTTACAGATCCCGCTTCTCCGGCGCGGATCATCCACCTGTGGGAGGTGCTTGTACACCTGACGCCTTGCGAAAGTGGCCAAAAAGCGCCTATATTTGCGTTAATTCCAAAGGTGGTCACACTGCCTTGTCCTGAAATCTGTGTGTCGCGAAATTTTCCGCTCCGCCGCATTTTCCGCGAGAAAAAAGTGCTGTCGACGGTAGACGGGGGTGGGGGGCAGGTCGCCGCGATCAGTTTTCCGTGGAAAGTGATCGAATACACCAGTTTTCCCGTCGCGTGTGTTACCCATGTGCAAAATACAGTGCTGCCAGACCGTCAAACTGACCTTTACCAGATTTTCCCCATTTTCTCAGTTTTCCGAACTCGGACCCCAGCGTGAGACCCCCCAAAAGTTGCGCCCCGCTCCCCCACATCCGCCACGACCCTGGGACACCCTCAGAAAAGCGCAGGAAACGCTCCCAAGCCTCCCGACCGAAATCATACCCTCAAGACTGCCAGCGTTGCCCCCCTCAAGACCCTCCCCATCCTGGCGTTGCCAGCCTCCCCATTTTCTCTTTGTGATTCCTAAAATGCATAATTTCACATACAGATGACGCCATTTAAAAAGACTTAAAAAATGTTAGCGCCACCTTTATAATAAGAATTTATATTTACTGCAAAGCAACTTATTATTCTTGGTAGGAAACCTTTTTTAGAACTTGTATTTTTAGAACTTGTATAGATTTTTGATATACAATTTTGTGTCGATTCTGTTTTTTGTTATGCTTATTTATTGTCTCAGGTTAAAAAAAATATTGCAGAGAACCAAGAAAAAAAAATAATTCATATTTTTACATCTTGGGTGCTTAGTCGTCAAATAAAGAAAAACTGTATTCTAAAGATAGATAATTAATAATAATTTTCAAAAATTATAAAAATAGCGCTCATTTATGCACACGGTACAATTCCACACCATTTTAAAATCAGAAATGTGCCTAATGAATTACATTTGTATTAAATTGGAATTTTCATTAGTAAAAGTTTTCATTATTTTTAAACAATTAATGCAAAACAATCAATTTTTTTGATAAAGTAAAAACAATTTAGTTACTTTCAAACAAGTCATCCTAATGGAAAAACCATTCATTACCTTTTTTAAATGATAAAACATAGTGACAATCGGGAACCTTTTTGCAATATTCATCATCGTTGGAAATTTAGCGGTTTTATGTATTCTTATGGTAATAAACAGAGAATCAGCATTTTAAATACAAGAGTCATTTTGCTAGCTAAGTAAGAACCAAATTCAAATATATTTATAAGAATTAATGTATATTAAATTTAATAAAGCTACAAAAACAAAGATACTTATGTAATTCATTCTTTTTATGAGGAGACATTACTATACAAAACTTAACAGTGTAAAATGTATACTACAGCTCTCAGCAAATAATATACATAAGTGTTATACAAAATGGCATGAAAACTAGACTTACATTTCAATAAGATAGTATCATGTATACTACATGTCGCAAAGTAATGGAAAGTATGTAGGAAAGGAAGCGACCCCATAAAGTAACCGACATCGACATCTCGGAGCGCAATTTTATTTCAAAATGTTGTCACGTCAACAAATTACCAAACCCTTTGAAGACGTCGTAGAGGCCAGTTTTTGGGCGGAATATGTCACAAAAAGCACCAAAATATCTATCCTCCCTCCTAAATAACATTACTTCACAAGTTATAGAACGTTTTAACTGTTAATTATGACGTCATCGCATATTTAAAACGGTGTGTATATATTTGAGAAAGCGGAAGAGAGCGCGAAACTGGTATCGGCGGAGCGGGGGTGCTGTTCCCTCTCAGCTTGTGGTGTTTGCACTGTAGTTCGGCAGATGGCGCTTCCTGATTTATTTTGAAATTGGTCGACTAAAGCGTTTCTCCTGGTTGTTATACTTAATAGTATATAAAATAGACTAGCATTGGTATGAGAATGCCAAGTAAGTTTAAGTTATACACTCGGGAGTATAAAATTGAGAAGAGTAATTTACTCATCAAATTGAGAAATATTCGATAGTGTGAAATTCATGTAACAATAGTTTTGTTTCCATATACAAGTACTACTTTAAATTTTCTATTCACTACTTTACAGTTTTTTCTTTTTTTGCAAATACCCTTGCAGAGGGTATTATAATTTAAGTCAAAAGTTTGCAACGCAGTAAAGGATAATTTTTCGACCCTATAAAGTAAAGGGTGTTTTTTTAGAGGTATACAACTTTAAGTTGGCATTACTATTCAAGATGGAGAACGATCTAACAGCTGTCAAGTGATTTATTCTCAGTTTGGTTTGGCAATTCATCATGAATAGACTCACGCCTGAACAACGCTTGCAAATAGTGCAATTTTATTTCGAAAATAATGGTTCTGTGCGGAATACGTATCGCGCACTACGTCCATTTTATAGTCGACAAAATCGGCCATCAGAGCACTTAATTCGATTAACCATGGAACGTTTTCGCACCAAGTTTACTCCAATTGATAACTTGCATCCCCAGAGACGCCGTACGGTGCGTACAGAAGAAGCTATTGCTACTGTAGAGCGTAGCATTGAGGAAGACCCGAATGAGTCCAAAACGATGATGGCCAGAACGTTACAGTCAATGGTGATCGGTATAGAGCCATGATTACTAACTTTTTCATTCCTGAATTGAGCAGCCATGATTTCCAGGAGCTGTACTTCCAACAAGACGGCGCTACATGTCACACAGCTCGTGCCACAATCGATTTATTGAAAGACACTTTTGGTAACCGCCTAATTTCACGTTTTGGACCTGTGAATTGGCCTCCAAGATCTTGTGATTTAACACCGCTAGACTACTTTCTGTGGGGCTATGTAAAGTTATTGACCATTTGGAAGACAGCATTAGCCGTGTTATTGCCGATATACGGCCACAAATGTTGGAAAAAGTCATCGAAAATTGGACGTCCAGATTGGACTACATCCGAGCCAGCCGTGGCGGTCATATGCCAGAAATCATATTTAAAATGTAATGCCACAAGATTATCTTTCGAATAAAAAAAAATCATGTCAATCGAATAATCCATCGTTGTTTTATTGAAATTTAAAGTTTTTTACCTCTAAAAAAAACACCCTTTATATACATATATTCTTGATCAACATCACCAAGAGATTCGATCTTGCCATGTCCGTCCGTCCGTTTCTCCGCAAACTAAAAGGTATGTGCTTGAATCTTTCCCAAAAGATGTCTATCTATTGCAGGTATTATAAATGTCGGAACGAGCCGGATCGGGCGACTACATCATATAGCTCCCATAGAAACAATCGGAAAAAAATTCATAATAATTATAACGTTTTTGTTTAAAATTTTTTTTTTCTTTTTTGGGATTTCGTTATTACCAAATATTTAAAAATATTTTTTAATATTATGGAATTACGGATTTAATTAATTTAAAATCGGGCAACAATACCATATAGGTGCTATAGAAACGATGGTAAAATGCAGCGCAAACTCGACACAGCTTCGTTGTTTTTAGTTATATATGCATTGAAATCGAAATGTAGTCGATATGTAATAACTGCAAGAGTACATAAACTTCGGCTTGCCGAAGTTTGCTTCCTTTCTTGTTTTCAGTTATTTTTCTTGGCTATAGCCTTACTTAACGAATTATTTATTTATTTTATGCCAAAATTGACAAAAAGTTATTTATGACCCTATGCTACTTGGTCTAAATATAGAAATAATTTTTTTTTTTTAATTTTTAAGAAATTTCTTTTTTAAGAATCTTAAGAATCTATAAACCCCATACACTAATTGTTCTTAATGCTTAATTTCAATGTTTTTAATTTGTATGTTTTTTGTTATTTAAACAAATTAAGAAACTGTCCAATGTACAATGGCAGTGAATGAGGGGAGCGGCTAGATCGAGTCAAATGTTGGCGCTGTTCGTGTACTTGCCGTACGAGCACTGAGAATGTAAATAACATAGATATTTGGAATTTAAAGGAATTTTTAAATTCGTTTTTAAGAATCCCAACACCGGCTTTGTGCAATAGATCAAAGTGCAAAAATGAGAAAGTTAGGGGATACTTTTCTGTTGTGCGGTGTAAGCAAACATTTTCAACTTGCCTGCGGAGTAGTGACTAAAACTGGGTAGCACTGTGGGTGTTGAGTAAAGGCCTACATTATTACGAAGATTCTGTTCAACGTCTGATCGATCGTCAGACGGGTTGACACTAAGTGACGAGGTTCCTCCATTCGGTTGCAGAAGGATTAGAGAAGATGTGTGCGTAATTGCATTTAAATGAGGACGTCTATTTCCTCGTATCAATTGCTCTTCGGTTATATGGTGAAGGTGTGGCAAAGAAATATGTTCACTGGATTCCAAATTGGAATTTTCAGTTTCCTTATTATCCTCTTTTATGCATCCATCACTGTTGGTCTGGGACTCCTTAATACGGTTACTATTACTTTCCGAGTGGTCTTGCTCAATCCTAGTACTAATCGGGCAAAGGTTAGCCTGATCAGAACTTTCTTGAACAGCAATGATTCCTGGTTCCACTGATGAGGTGGAGCCGTTTTCCAAGTTGGCCATTGATGAGTAGTTGCCGTCAAATGCTAGAGCTGGTATATACGCAATAAAATTAAAAGTATATCGGACTAAATTCTAATTAACTCTACTTTACAAAAAAGAAATTGAAAATCTAGAGATGAAAATTTGGTTCTCCAGTGCAGTTGGCCTCCCTGATTAAAATTGATGAAGAATGGTACTGAACATTTGTATGCCCTTGCAGATGGTACTCTAATTTCAGAAAGTAAAAGTATGCAACGCATTATAGGGCATATTTCCGACCCTATCAAGAACTTATATTCTTGATCAGGATCACCAGGCGAGTCCGACTGTCCCCTGAGATTTAAAGCTATTTAAATGAAACTTTGCAAAACGTTGCAAGTATATAAGTCGGAACGGGTCTGATCTACCTTCTCTACCATCTAGTTCCCATAAGAACAATCGGAAAAAAGCGAAACAATATTATAATTTGGTAGTTTCCTAACATATATACTAAAAGATATAGAAGTAGGTTTTAGCAATTTTAGGAATTCGGTTTTAGTTTTTATAAAAACGATCGCCAAACTTAACAAAAAATCGACTTAGCTTCATTGCTTTTTGCATGGAAATCGACATATAGTATATTTCATTTTTGTAATCGCTGCTCTGTTATATTGGTTATTGGGTGCTCATTTTTCTAGAAATATAACTTTCTTAAACTTTTCCATACAGTTGAAAAAGCATACAAAATTGGGTAACGTTAAATACCCAAGGATGGAAGTTTTATAAACTCAAAAATCCGCTGGTAAATCGGTTTAACAGAACTCGAGATACAAAATAAACTTGGCTTGACAACAGGCGAAAAACGTGATTTAAAATAATACAAGAAAGGAAAGCTAACTTCGGGCGGAGCCGAAGTTGATATACCCTTGCAGAATACTCTTGATATTATATTCTCCAAAATTATTCATATGATGCATTCTTAATACTTATAAAATATCCCAACTTCCTAACTTTAAGAACACCAAAGTTATGGCATTTCCGATCGTTCAGTTATATGGCAGCTTTAGGATATAGTCGGCTGATCCTTATAAAATTTGATAGGTCGGATTGATTGGCCAAATATAAAACCCATAGGAAATTCCAGCTTCCTAACTTTACAAACACCAAAGTTATGGCATATCCGATCAATCAGTTATATGGCAGCTATAGGATATAGTCGGCCGATCCTTATGAAATTTGGTAGGTCGGACTAATTGGCCAAATATAAAAGCCATAGAAAATCCCAGCTTCCTAACTTTACAAACACCAAAGTTATGGCATATCCGATCAATCAGTTATATGGCAGCTATAGGATATAGTCGGCCGATCCTTATGAAATTTGGTAGGTCGGATTGATTGGCCAAATATAAAACCCATAGCAAATTCCAGCTTCCTAACTTTACAAACACCAAAGTTATGGCATATCCGATCAATCAGTTATATGGCAGCTATAGGATATAGTCGGCCGATCCTTATGAAATTTGGTAGGTCGGACTAATTGGCCAAATATAAAAGCCATAGAAAATCCCAGCTTCCTAACTTTACAAACACCAAAATTATGGCATTTCCGATCAATCAGTTATATGGCAGCTATAGGATATAGTCGGCCGATCCCGGCCGTTCTGACATATATACTGCGTGCAAAGGAAAGAAGGGAGTGTGCAAAGTTTGAACTCGATAGCTTAAAAACTGAGAGACTAGTTCGCGTAGAAACAGACAGACGGACAGACAGACGGACAGACAGACGGACAGACAGACGGACAGACGGACAGACGGACAGACGGACAGACGGACATGGCTATATCAACTCAGGAGGTGATCCTGATCAAGAATATATATACTTTATAGGGTCGGAGATGTCTCCTTCACTGCGTTGCACACTTTTGACCAAAATTATAATACCCTCTGCAAGGGTATAAAAAGTGTTATTTTCTTAATCAAGGAGTCAAACTGCACCGAAAAACCCAATTTTCAGCTCTAGTCCATTTAATTTTGAAAGCCAGAGTAAGTGTTAAACATTTTTTATAACTTACAGCAACCCTTAAAATACTTTGCTTATGCTCTGGTTAAATCTTCTAATAGACCTGATTTAACAAATCGTAAGTTTTGTTCTTTCTTTTATGTTTTATTTTAGAGAATTAAACTATACCCAAAATTAATGTTTACATTGCGGAAGTTTCAGAGCGCAGATGTGCCGAGACCAAATCGAAAAAGGAAAATATATATCCACTGAGATATCTTCTTAAGGAGTTCAACAGACTCGGATTTTATGCAACGACATCTTTGAGACGGATTGTTAAAAAAAATTTCTGACTAAACACAAATTAATGGTACATTTTTTTAAAATTATTAAATATTTTGTTTGAAATATTTTACATATTACGACATATTTTGTAATAGTTTAACATATTGAAACATATTTCGACATATTCTGTCACATAATTTTACCCAACAAAAAAATGTAAATAAGTTTTATATTATTTTAAGGAAAATGTTAGGTCAAAATACAAAATTTAGCACGATTGGACCAGTATTTTAAAATCACATAAAATACGACTTCTTGAATGAAGATGTTTTTAAGATCTTTGGCTTCCAATCTTTTGCTGATATTCAATAAAGAAAGTACAGAAGAGGAATAGAGAAAGTTTAGATTACTCAAGATCCTTTTAGACTCCCCAGTTTCAGTTCGTAATGGCGAAACATTTTCTTCGATCCTCTTAATATTTATTTGCACCGCAATATTAGAGTGATTCTAACCATTAGGGGGGATAATAACATTTTATCTAAAATCAATCTTTTCTTTCTTACCTGTATAAAAAGGAGCGATTGTCTGTTCCTGTATTGAATTTGCACTAAGCTTCATATCATGCATGCTTATAGGCACTAAAGGTGTAAGCGAACTGCCTCCTACATCAGTAAAGTTTACAAAGAAAAATAATAAAAACGAAAAAAAAATGTAATAAATAAAATACTCAAAATAAAATATATAACAAACAAAAATTATTTGGTATATTGAGGGAAGGATGCCTTACCAATAGATGGTCCGATTGTCGGTGGATAAAGTGAGCTTTGAGTTTGCGAAATTGTTGCAATACTATCGTACAACATAGACGTATCACTAGCACATGGTGTTGGGCCTGTTCCAGATATTGCGTTTGTTGAAAATCCGTTTGAAGCCTCATAGTATGAGGCTGCGCAGTTTCCAGTACTTGTTGTCAAATTGCCAAGCTCTGCAAGAAGTTTGTGCTCATCCTTAATGCACCATTTCCCTGACCAAATCTTTAAGTATACAAATATAATGAAGCATAAGTTAAATAAAACTTTGCGACTATAAAGTGCACTCTCTTATACTATTGTTTAGCATCAGCGAGTCGCTATAGCAATGTCCTACCAGTTTGTATGCAACTTAATTTCTGAGTTTGAGAGCTATATATTGACATTTTTTAAAGCAGCCAGATTAAGCCTGGGTACTTTCATAACAGAAACTTCATAGCTTTATAAGTCGATCTAGTTTTATTGGCAGTAGAAAGTAAAGGAGAATTTCTAAAACTCCTAGCTTCCTTTAGTCTAATTTAATAGCAGAGGGTTTTTTAAGATGTGAACGTTCGATTGTATATCTGTGTTTTTGAAATTGAATAAATGAGTTTTTCCAAGATAGTAAAGAAATACATGTTTGCCAGTTTCTCTAGTTCGAGGGACTTTATTATCTTACTGTAACGACTATTAACTTAACACAAATGTACGCATAATTAAACTGTCATTGGGAAAATCTTTCTAATACCATTAATCAACTTAGGTTATCCTTTGTAAAAGTTCTATATTTTTAATATATCGGTATAACAGAAAAAATACGTTATTGTGTGAGTTACAAGTTACGGGACCCCGCAAAGCGCTACTCTAACAGAAATTTATAAATATCCTAAAATGGTTAGATTTATAACTTTTCGGATATTTGTTTTTGAATATATATTGGTAGACCAAAACATTTCTTAACCATACAAAATATCGATGACATCGAATTTTTTGAGTTTCAACTGGATAAATTGGTCCTCTATATCTGAAGATATATGACTCTTGAGAAAAGTTGTTTTGAGAAAAAATCAAAAAATAAAATGCTATATTGTATTCATTGAAAACCTTTAGGATGCGTTTCTGACACTATAAAATATCAAACAAAAACAACTCTTAACAAGATAAAAAGTTTTAAAAATTTCTGATATAAACTTTTGTGACGAAAAATGATTAAGCATTCGACTAAATAAATACTTAATAAAAGAATCCGACAGTTTTTATATTGCGAAATTAAGGTAAACAAACATGGCATGGCCATGGTAGCGACAAATTTGATATATATTACATAAAAATGTCTACGAAATTATCTAATTTACTCGATAATTTCTGTGGCAGCTTATGGATATCTACGTCGATTGTTTTCATACTTCAAATGAAGCAGGGCAAACGCACATTTAATACCCTCTGCACTAAAATTTCAAATTTTGAGTATTATGAATATTCCTTAAAACGAGAAAGGAAAGCTAACTTCGGGCGGAGCCGAAGTTGATATACCCTTGCAGAATATTCTGTAAATTATATTCTCCAAAATTATTCATATGATGCATTCCTAATACTCATAAAAAATCTTAATTTCCTAACTTAAAAACACCAAAGTTATGGCATTTCCAATCGTTCAGTTATATGTCAGCTATATGATATAGTCGGCCGATCCTTATGAAATTTGGTCGGTCAGATTGATTGGCCAAAAATAAAACCCATAGAAAATCCCAACTTCCTAACTTTACAAAAAGTAAAGTTATGGCATTTTCGATCAATCAGTTATATGGCGGCTATAGGATATAGTCGACCGATCCTTATGAAATTTGGTAGGTCGGATTGATTGGTCATAAATAAAACCCATAGAAAATCCCATCTTCCTAACTTTAAAAAGACTAAAGTTATGTCATTTCCGATCGTTCAGTTATATGGCAGCTATAAGATATAGTCGTCCGATCCCGGCCGTTCCGATTCCCAATTCGATAGCTGTAAAACTGAGAGACTAGTTTGCGTAGAAACAGACAGACGGACAGACGGACATGCTTATATCAACTCAGGAGGTGATCCTGATCAAGAATATATATACTTTATAGGGTCGGAGATGTCTCCTTCACTACGTTGCACACTTTTGACCAAAATTATAATACCCTCTGCAAGGGTATAACAAGAAAGGAAAGCTAACTTCGGACGGAGCCGAAGTTGATATACCCTTGCAGAATATTCTGTAAATTATATTCTCCAAAATTATTTATATGATGCATTCTTAATACTCATAAAAAATCCCAAATTCCTAACTTTAAAAACACCAAAGTTATGGCATTTCCAATAGTTCAGTTATATGGCAGCTTTAAGATATAGCCGGCCGATACCTATGAAATTTGCTAGTCGGATTGATTGGCCAAAAAAAAACCCATAGATAATCCAAACTTCCTAAATTTACAAACACCAAAATTATGGCATTTCCGATCAATCAGTTATATGGCGGCTATAGGATATAGTCGGCCGATCCCGGCCGTTCCGACATATGTACTGCGTGCAAAGGAACGAAGGGTGTGTGCAAAGTTTCAATTCGATATCTTTTAAACTGAGAGACTAGTTCGAGTAGAAACAGACAGACGGACAGACGGACATGCTTATATCAACTCAACATTATTGAAAAACGAGTTGTTACTTCACTAAAATCGAGATCTATTCGTTTTCTGTCATCTCAGAAAAAACCATTAAATTTGTTAGATTAGTACTGTCAAAAAAGTCTTTCAATAAAAAATATTTTGAAGCCTTAACATTCGCTGCTTTCTGGGCTATCACCATTAATAGCTTCGGTTTTTCTTCAATGCGTCTTCTTCTTTTGGAAAATTAAATTACGGACAAGAAAAAGAGCCTTATAGACGCTCATCCTTCACGTAAAAAGTCAAGTTTATTGATCGCCCTCAACCATACCCAGTGTTTGTACACACAGCTATACAATGTCTGCGCAGCGAAGGTTACTTTTCAAGAAAGTTTTACTAAAAGAGTAGAAAAAAAATACTGTTTGCTTAAATTTAATTGAAAACTCACATTTGGGTAAAGTTGATCGCTATTGTATCCCATGCGTTGACGTTTCACATCTTCTTCGGAATGAATATTTGTGTCACGGTTCTCATCTAAAAAGTAAATTGGTAAAACATCAATCAGCTAATTTTAATAATATTATTGTTTGGACTTAATGTGTCCTATTTATATTGTGTTATCCTTGCACTGTGTTTGTCACGTGCCGCCTAAGTGCGTTTTTGAGTCACTACCGTTGGCGGCAGTGTAAATATATTTACATCGACACCCTTTTATCTTTTTTGTGACATTTAATTTAGTTTTATTATTATAATGGGTTAAACTTCAAGCTTTTCACTCAAATAGTTCTCTTACAAATTGATTAGCTGATAAAGTTCATCAGAAAAGAAGACTAGTTGTAAGATAAACTTATAGAGAACAACTAAAAATAAAAAAGGTGTATTTTGTGTTACTTCGACCAAACGAACATTTAATTAATAGTATGCCTGGCTTTACCCATACTTTGTTAGGTTTAATATATATCTAATAAGACTCGATGTCGCATAGTTGTTATTATATTTTTGCTCGTTCTTCTGTAGCAGACTTCATACAAGGTTATTTATTTGTATCATACGATTAAATTAGATTATTTGTGCACTACTAGAAGATTATCCAGAAGAAATTTTAAATGCTATCGATTGAGAAATTTTCCCAGATAGGCACTCAAAAGTTTGTCAGTCACTGGGTAACCACCCCCTTGTCGCATTTCGTTGTAAGTACTTTTACTGCATCAGATCGAAGAACAAATTTGCCACAAGTGAACAGCAGTTAATTCCCAAAGGGACACAAATAGCAATTTCAGGGAAGATTAAAAAAAACGGCAATGAGTCGATTTTTGATTTTATATGGCTTTTTATTACCCATTCAATGACAATACTTCGCAGTTCTGTTGCGATCTGATAATCTTAATATTTATAATGCCATCAGGATAATGAAATCTAGTTCTCGAACATGAAATAAAAGAGCTCATACAGTGTCGTACGGTAAATTTAAATTAAAACTGATGTTTTGTGATTTAGAGAGCAACAGCTCGCTTGCTGTTATTCATTAACGTTTATTTATTGAAACTGACAAGGAACTTCTGATGAGCACCTAATATGAACAGCTTGGAATTATTATCAACTTTCATCTAAAATGTGGGCGAGACTCAACTTCAACAACCCCCACAGTCAATTAAGATAGCATCTATACGCTCTGCCCGGCAATGTAAAGTAACCACAATAATTATACCCGTTACTCGTAGAGTAAAAGGGTATATTGTATTCGTGCAAAAGTATGTAACAGCTAGAAGGAAGCGTTTCCGACCCTATAAAGTATATATATTCTTGATCAGGATCACTAGCCGAGTCGATCTAGCCATGTCCGTCTGTCCGTCTGTCTGTCTGTCTGTCCGTATGAACGCTGAGATCTCGGAAACTGTAAAAGCTAGAAGATTGGCATTTTGCATGTAGATTTTAGAAGTTCCTACGCAGCGCAAGTTTGTTTCAAAATGGTGCCACGCCCCCTTTAACGCCCACAATCGCTTATATACGATTTTAAAAATTTAAATATTTCGGAAAAGTAAAAATGCAGTTTTATTGTGTTTATCAATACCTATCGAAATCTATCTATCTCCATCTCCCTCGCACTCCCTTTACCTGAGTAACGGGTATCTGATAATCGGGGCACCCGACTATAGCGTTCTCTCTTGTTTTTGATTAAAATCTATCTAATATGTTTCTGCGTTGGGTTTCAGAAATATTAATAAACTGACTGGAATTGGATTCATAATGAACATACTACAATTTAAATACATTTCTAGTTTTTAAAACGGGTCACGGTCGGGACAAATACCTTATAATTCCCCAGACTTTTTCCAAACATATATTGTAGCGGAATTAATAAATTCCAAAAAAAACCTTACAGAAACTTATCGCCCACAATTAAAATATTAATTATATACTGTAAGAAATGTTATTTTTATACCCTTGCAGAGGGTATTATAATTTCAGTCAAAAGTTTGCAACGCAGTGAAGGAGACATTTCCGACCCTATATTCT
The DNA here is from genome assembly GCF_018152115.1 of Drosophila rhopaloa. Taxonomy (NCBI): domain Eukaryota; kingdom Metazoa; phylum Arthropoda; class Insecta; order Diptera; family Drosophilidae; genus Drosophila; species Drosophila rhopaloa. The sequence continues at coordinate 907,260 of NW_025335088.1, forward strand.
TGATCAGCATCACCAGGAGAGTCGACCTAGCCATGTCCGTCTGTCCGTTTCTACGCAAACTAGTCCCTCAGTTTGAAAGCTATCTGCTTGAAACTTTCCCAAAAGTTGTCTTTCTATTGCAGGTACTATATAAGTCGGAACGAGCCGGATCGGGCGACTATTTCAAATAGCTGCCATATAACTGAACGATCGGAAAAGCCATAACTTTGGTGTTTTTAAAGTTAGGAAGCTTGGATATTTTATGTGTTTTATTTTTGGCCAATCAATCCGACCTACCGAATTTCATAAGGATCGGACGACTATATCCTATAGCCGCCATATAACTGATTCATCGGGAATACCATAACTTTGGTGTTTGTAAAGTTATGAAGTTGGGATTTTCTATGGGTTTTATTTTTGGCCAACCAATCCGACCAAATTTCGGCTCCGCCCGAAATTAGCTTTCCTTTCTTGTTTATATTCACCTCATAACAAGTTTCATTATTACCTTTAGCAGTTTTGCCTTTTTATACACAATTGCATATAAGTAACAAGAAAGGAAAGCTAACTTCGGGCGGAGCCGAAGTTGATATACCCTTGCAGAATATTATGTACATTATATTCTCCAAAATTATTCATTGATGCATTCTTAATACTCATAAAAAATCCCAACTTCCTAACTTAACAAGAAAGGAAAGCTAACTTCGGGCGGAGCCGAAGTTGATATACCCTTGCAGAATGTTATGTACATTTTATTCTCCAAAATTATTCATATGATGCATTCTTAATACTCAAAAAAAAATCCCAACTTCCTAACTTTAAAAACACCAAAGTTATGGCATTTCCAATCGTTCAGTTATATGGCATCTATAGGTTATAGTCGGCCGATCCCGGCCGTTCCGACATATATACTGCGTGCAAAGGAAAGAAGGGTGTGTGCAAAGTTTCAGTTCGATAGCTTTAAAACTGAGAGACTAGTTTGCGTAGAAACAGACAGACGGACAGACGGACAGACGGACATGGCTATATCAACTCAGGAGGTGATCCTGATCAAGAATATATATACTTTATAGGGTCGGAGATGTCTCCTTCACTGCGTTGCACACTTTTGACCAAAATTATAATACCCTCTGCAAGGGTATAAAAACCATTAATTAATATTCTTAAATCTCCACTTTGTACAATATGACTTCGCTATAAAGGAAAGCGAAATATTGAAACGTAAACTAGATCGATTCTACTAGGAAAGAGCTCTACATTTTGAAATATTGAAAATTTGGATCCGCAATAATTAGAAAAACTTACCATGAGATTCGTTTCTTTTGCGTTTGCAATTGGGATCTGTATTGTTGTTATTGTTGACGCTACTGCTGTTATTGTTGTTGTTATGAGAATGGTGTCCATGTTGTATACCTAAAATTCCATTTATACTATATCCAGTCGTTCGTTGTTCAGTCGTTGAGTTGATATTTCCATTGTTGGTATCAGTGCTGTTCGCGTTGACTTGAGCGACTGGAACTTGGACAGAATCAGTGCCTGACGTCGGTAAAGATGCGTGTGCAATCGCCGCCGCAGAAGCAATAATGTTTGCGGAATTAGCGCTGCTATTGCTAGTTCCTCCGCTAGGTGCCTGTGGTTGTTCGCTGTTCGTTCCTGTGCTGCTATCAAGACTTTCTGTAGCAATATGTCCCCCACCAAGACTTTGTGGCACATGATGCTGCTGATGATGATGGACATGTTTGGCTTTCTCGGCGGCCTTATTCCTTACAATTCTGAAATTTAAACATTTGAAACATATTAAAATCGATAATAATTTTTTGGAGTTATTACAAAACGACTACATTTCGATTTCTATGCCTATATTACTAAAAACAATGAAGCTATGTCGATTTGTCGCTGCATTTTGCCATCGTTTCTCTGAGAGTTATATGATATTGATGTCCAATTTTGACAAAACTAAAAGCGTAATTCTGAAATAGTAAAATTTACTAAATCTCAAAAGAATATTTTGATAAATAGAAAATCACCAAAATAATCATTTTTATTTTTTTGATTTTTCTATGGGAGCTATATGATATAGTCGCCCGATCCAGCTCGTTTCGACTTTTATACTACCTGCAATAGAAATACAACTTTTGGGAAACGGACGGACGGACGGACGGACATGGCTAGATCGACTATCCTGGTGATGCTGATTAAGAATATATATACTTTTTATATTTTATACTTTTTATACCCTTGCAGAGGGTATTATAATTTTGGTCAAAAGTGTGCAACGCAGTGAAGGAGACATCTCCGACCCTATAAAGTATATATATTCTTGATCAGGATCACCTCCTGAGTTGATATAGCCATGTCCGTCTGTCCGTCTGTCCGTCTGTCTGTCCGTCTGTCTGTCCGTCTGTCTGTTTCTACGCGAACTAGTCTCTCAGTTTTAAAGATATCGAATTGAAACTTTGCACACACCCTTCTTTTCTTTGCACGCAGTATATAAGTCGGAACGGCCGGGATCGGCCGACTATATCCTATAGCTGCCATATAACTGATTGATCGGAAATGCCATAACTCTGCTGTTTGTTAAGTTAGGAAGTTGGGACTCTCTATGGGTATTATATTTGGCCAATCAATCCGACATACCAAATTTCATAAGGATCGGCCGACTATATCCTATAGCTGCTATATAACTGATTGATCGGAAATGCCATAACTTTGGTGTTTGTAAAGTTGGAAAGTTGGGATTTTCTATGGGTTTTATATTTGGCCAATTAATCCGACCTACCAAATTTCATAAGGATCGGCCGACTATATCTTATAGCTGCCATTTAACTGATTGATCGGAAATGCCATAACTTTGGTGTTTGTTAAGTTAGGAAGTTGGGATTTTCTATGGGTTTTATTTTTGCCCAATCAATCCGACATATTAAATTTCATAAGGATCGGCCGACTATATTCTATAGCTGCCATATACATAACTGAATGATTGGAAATGCCATAACTTTGGTGTTTTTAAAGTTAGGAAGTTGGGATTTTTTATGAGTATTAAGAATGCATCATATGAATAATTTTGGAGAATATAATTTACAGAGTATTCTGCAAGGGTATATCAACTTCGGCTCCGCCCGAAGTTAGCTTTCCTTTCTTGTTTATATTTTCTTTATTGGGTTGCAAACTTTTGACTGAAATTATAATACCTGCAAGTAAAAAAAAATTGAGTTGGAGTTTTGGTTCAAGCAAAAAAAAAACTCAAGAAAGAAGTTTTATTTTGATCAGAAAATTATTGGTCGGACCTCCACTCTAGAAGTATTATATAATATATGTTATTATACAATAAATATATGTATATCCCGATGATCAGGCGTCCCGCCTTCGCAATCGCCATATATAGTTTATTTAACGATCAATCTACAATAAATTCCATTGTTTTTCTTGATTCCTGTAGATTAATAAAATTGCTGCCCCAAATAAGGAATACTAGCATATGCTTTTTATTTAACTTGTGTGCGATCTAAAACGTATCCTATGGTTTTCTTTTAAAGTTTGCGCCGGTCACGTTTGTAAATCATATTCATGTACGAAAGCAAAAATCGAACAGAAGACCGCTAGTCGCAGACTCGTTCGGTATTCCATACATTCAAATTATTTAGTCAGGATAATGCAGCTTTTATTTCGAACTAGGGAATTTAAAAATAATACTCTCTATACTATAAATAATTACTATATCTCAAAGATATATTTTTTTATAAATAGAAAAACTGTTGACTGAAATTATAATACCCTCTGCATGCCCTTGGAAAAAGGAAATTGTTGGAGCGAGTGTTATAAGCTTTGGGAGCTACTAAAATATGAAAATTCGTGTTCAAATAATAAGGCACCGATTTATTCAATATACTCGTTTGAATTGGCCGGCTTAATGCACGGCAAGATGTAAGCACATTTGACAGGTTACTTTTTGGATTGTTAGGCGAACCATATGCTACAGAGGGTTGAAAAAACAGAAGTCAATTCTAACCAAAAAATGCCCTGATGACAACAGTCTCAGATTTTCTATTTTGTTAGTATCGTTTTGGAGACGGGATGAGCAATTGGATATTTGGACAGTGCACACAATTGAGACATATGTTTGGGATGTGAGAAAAGTACAACCCGCTGCATGCTCTGTATACATATGTAGATACATTTGGCCGTATTTGAGCGAAGGGCTGAAAACTAAAATTGGTTGAGTGCTATGAAAGTCACTTTATTAAGTGTTAGTCTCCTGGGAATCAGTTTAAGGGGAGTCCTGCCACCGTTGTACGCACAATTTTGATTCGATTGAATCACCACCCTAATCATCGCTCAAGTGCCATCACATCACACATTGTCGCATTATGAAATGTTCTTGCTGATTATACCAGGAATTACCCCTGTTCGCCGCGACTTTTGCATTATCATCGGTCACATGTCAGCTTTGGCGTTGGTTAAGTAATGCAGGCGTAGTGGTAATACGAATCGAATCGATTAAGAATGGTTGCACGTGTCGGGTGCGGTTGAAAACTCCAATTCTTTTTTAATTTTTTTTAGCTATAAGCTCAATGTAAATGGAAAAGTGGGGTAATCAAGTGCAGTTCGTCATTTAAATCACTTTAATCTGAGGATTATTATTAGTGTTCGACTTATTCTCTGGCATTCTCAACCGTCGCAATTCGACCAACACAGAAGGTAAGAAGAGATTTACCGAACAGCATTTTGCGAGTTCAAATAAAGTTAAAAATCTGTCGCAGAATTGTTTTATTGATAAGCATTAAATATAAAGAATATTTCTGACTTTCTCTATCAACTGAACACACTGATGAGATACAATTTGTCCATGCAAGTCCACTAATTGTTATATCCTTGCAGAGGGTGTTATAATTTCAGTCAAAAGTTTGAAATACAGTGATCTTTATATCATATATATATATATTCTTGATCAGCATCACCAAGCGAGTCGATCCGTCTGACTGTCTGTCTGTCCGTCCGTCTGCCCGTCCGTCCGTCTGTCCTTCCATCTGACACCTGTTTTTATGCAAACTAGTCCTGCAGTCCTGAAACTTTTTCTTCTTTTTGTTTGCAGGTAGTACATAAGTAGGATCGGGGTGGATCGCCCTACTACATCATTAAGCTCCCAAAGGAAAAATCGGAAAAAAGGGAAATAAAATGAAATCTTCGTTGTTTCTTAACTTTTATAATTATACTCCGATACTAGTATGTTTTACTTTTATAAAATTCGGAAGACTGTATCATGTAGCTGCCTAGGAACATTGGGACTTTATTGTTTAAACTTAAAACAAAACAAGAGAGAACGCTATAGTCGGGTGCCCCGACTATCAGATACCCTTTACTCAGGTAAAGGGAGTGCGAGGGAGATGGAGATAGAAACTTTGATCACGCATAACTTTTTAACGAATGGTCCGATTTTTGGTTAGTCAATCCGACCTACCAAATTTCTTAAGGATCGACCGACTATATCCTATAGCTGCCATATAACTGAACAATTGGAAATGCCATAACTTTGGTGTTTTTAAAGTTAGGAAGTTGGGATTTTTTATGAGTATTAAGAATGCATCATATGAATAATTTTGGAGAATATAATTTACAGGGTATTCTGCAAGGGTATATCAACTTCGGCTCCGCCCGAAGTTAGCTTTCCTTTCTTGTTTATTTATCAAAACATTTCTAGTTGGTCAAAATCGGACAACAATATCATATAGCTCCCATAGACACGATGGCAAAATGCAGCGCAAATTTAAGAGATGGCTTATTGGTTAAAACAGTTGATAAAAAATTGTATATTATGCAATAGAAGTATTTGCTAACTAAAACATGGTGCGTCTAATTTAAAGCAGACTTCATTTAAGCTTCTGGTTTTTTGTAGCTGCTTTCGGTGGCATCTCCGAAGGCTACCAACATAAATTATGGTCAAAAAGGAAATGCGTAAATAAAAGCAATGTGGGGCAGTGTCGACATCGGAACTGCCACGTGGCCTGGGCAAGATTCTACGATGATGTTGTCGGCAATAAAGCCACACCGGAAGGTCGAGAGGAAAGTGGCTTTTGTTGTGGTCGTGTGTCAAGCATTGTGCCACAATTATGAACGCTAAAAACTACTTATATATTTTTATTAGATGAAAGGTTCGCTAAAATATAAAGTCATAGTACACCATGATGTTGGGTTCTATCCGAGTTTAACTTTTGCGGAAACGGATACGGATGTTAACAGCATGACAGCAAACAAACTTGGGAACACTAACATAGCCCGTAACGGATGTGCGTATATCCGTTGCAATCCACGCTAGCGTTTCGGGCTTGATTGGGACTTTAATTATTTTATAAGATATTTCTTACCGGTTTATAGAAGAAACACTGGGAACATTATCCTGAGAGCATATAGCTTCTGCCAAAAGCCTATCCCGTATTTCCCAAGCAAACATTGTCGGGTTTTCGCGTTTATAATTGGCTATTGCATCCACTACCGGTGGGGTTGCAACTTTTGGCTTGGAACCGCCAATAACACCGGCCTTAAAGCTACCAGTCTCATAATATCTGAAAATAAAACATAGGATATCTTAGTAATTAACAAGTAAGGAAGCAAACTTTGGCAAGCCGAAGTTTATATACCCTTGCAGTTATTACAAAACGACGCTGCATTTTGCCATTGTTTCTAGGACAGCTATATGATATTGTTGTCCGATTTTGACAAAACTAAAAGCGTAATTCTGATATAGTAAATAATTAGTATATCTAAACGAAATATTTTGATAAATAGAAAAACAGCAAAATAAAATATTTAAATTTCATTAAAACCGTAATAACATAGTATTGAAATATTACCAAATCCCAAAGAACAAAACAAAAATTAAAAACAATGTTATACATTAAAAAATTGTTTTCTGATAGTTCCTATGGGAACTATATGATATAGTTAGATAGCTTCAAAATTGAGGGACTAGTTTGCGTCGAAACGGAAGGACAGGCGGACGGGTGGACAGACAGACACGGCTAGATCGACTCTCCTGGTGATGCTGATCAATAATATATGTATACACTTTATAAGGTCGGAAATGTATCCTTTACTGCGTAGAAAACTTTTGACTGCAATTATAATACATTCTGAAGGATGAAGAAAAATTCCAGTGGAGACCACCAACAAATTAATTTCGTCCATGGGAAATCGTCTCTGAGGTGTTCTGAACCAAAAAGGCGGACACACAAAATATTAGCCGTAAAATTAGTAACAACAAGAAAGGAAAGCTAACTTCGGGCGGAGCCGAAGTTGATATACCCTTGCAGAATATTCTATAAATTATATTCTCCAAAATTATTCATATGATGCATTCTTAATACTCATAAAAAGTCCCAACTTCCTAACTTTAACAAGAGAGAACGCTATAGTCGGGTGCCCCGACTATCAGATACCCGTTACTCGGGTAAAGGGAGTGCGAGGGAGATGGAGATAGACACTTTGATCACGCATAACTTTTTAACGAATGGTCCGATTTGAAAAATTTCTTCTACATTTCGATAGGTATTGATAAACACAATGAAACTGCATTTTTACTTTTCCGAAATATTTAAATTTTTAAAATCGTATTTAAGCGATTGTGGGCGTTAAAGGGGGCGTGGCACCTTTTTGAAACAAACTTGCGCTGCGTAGGAACTCCTAGAATCTGCATGCAAAATGCCAATCTTCTAGCTTTTATAGTTTCCGAGATCTCAGCGTTCATACGGACGGACAGACGGACAGACAGACAGACAGACAGACGGACAGACGGACATGGCTAGATCGACTCGACTAGTGATCCTGAACAAGAATATATATACTTTATAGGGTCGGAAACGCTTCCTTCTAACTGTTACATACTTTTGCACGAATACAATATACCCTTTTACTCTACGAGTAACGGGTATAAAAACACCAAAGGTATGTCATTTCCGATCAATCAGTTATATGGCAGCTATAGGATATAGTCGTCCGATCCTTATGAAATTTGGTAGGTCGGATTGATTAGCCAAAAATAAAACCCATAAATCCCAACTTCCTAACTTTAAAAACACCAAAGTTATGGCTTTTCCGATCGTTCAGTTATATGGCAGCTATATGATATAGTGGCCCGATCCGGCTCGTTCCGACTTATATACTACCTGCAATAGAAAGACAACTTTTGTGAAAGTTTCAAGCAGATAGCTTTAAAACTATGGGACTAGTTTGCGTAGAAACGGACGGACGGACAGACGGACAGACGGACGCACAGACGGACATGGCTAGATCGACTCTCCTGGTGATGCTGATCAAGAATATATATACTTTATAGGGTCGGAAATGTCTCCTTCACTGCGTTGCAAACTTTTGACTGAAATTATAATATCCTCTGCAAGGGTATAAAAAGTTAAGTTTAATTAACTGCATGAAATGCTGCGGCATGAAAAAATCCTACACATTTTGTTTTTGTTAAATAATATTATAGAAGAAAATCGATTTTTTTTATTTAATGTGTTAATACTCCTAGTTTAAAAAATGAGTTACATTTTTTTTGCTATCTTTCTTAGTTTAGCAGCAATACCGACTTAAACTTTCATTTGCTAACTGCACGAAATAAGCTGCGAGCCACTGTACGTACATTCATATTACGTTAACGTGCAACACTTTTTGTTGCGGGTAGCGTTCTGCGAAGTAAGAAACAGGTATCTCATAGCTGGGGATCTCGAATATACTGATCCTTTGGGTTTTTGGTAAAAACATACATACTTCTAAAAATGTCTTATCTTAAGTGCCTCATTACCTTGATAGTATCTTAGACACACAACCGTGACTCACGCGTAACTGGCGTGAGATGTCACATGGGCGGACACCATTGTGCGCCAGCTCCACAATACGCTGACGAACGACATCGGGCAGCGGGCGCCCGTTAACAAATACGCCTCCAAGTTGATTAACGCCTCCATGACCTGTATAATGAAAACAACAAATAATTTTAGCTAAAATCCTTATTTTTGAATATAACGTAGTAGTAGTATCCCGTTGCAAATAAATTTAATGTTAATCTGTTTAAACCTATTTAAGTAATAGTTGTATTCCGCACTCGTATAATAAAAGAATAGAAATGTATAACAACGGTTTAAATTATATTTTAAATAATACTGTATCATATAGCTGCCATGAGAAAGATCAAATTTATCGGAAAATCGACCTAGCTTTCTTGTTATTAAGACCCTATAAAGAATATATGTTATCCGTCTGTCCGTATGAGTGTGGAGATCTGTGGAGACTAGAGCTAGGGATTTCGAATTATCATGCAGATTCTGGTAATACCTACCCAGCGCAAGCTTAATCAAAAATGCCACTCCTACTCTAACGCCCACAATAGTCTCTGTGAAGCCACGGTAAAAGCTTATACACAAAACAAGAAAGGAAACAAAGGACAAGCGCCCCGGGCGCCAAATCTAAGGGGCGCTAGATCGAGAATATCTTGATGACGATAAAGAAGTTATGAATAGAAAACAAGAGAGAACGCTATAGTCGGGTGCCCCGACTATCAGATACCCGTTACTCAGGTAAAGGGAGTGCGAGGGAGATGGAGATAGAAACTTTGATCACGCATAACTTTTTAACGAATGCACACTGGTCCCAATGACCAATATTTTTGCATAAACTAGAAAAATGATGCTACAGACTTGAAACTTGGCACACTATATAGTTACTATATATGCGAAGTCTGGACAAAATTTTGTGCCGATCGGGCCACGCCTTCCTTTCCGCCCCATAGAAATGCACCCCGGGACAAAAATTTACAAAACATCCACGAAAATTGGGCCAATATATCCAATAAATTTTAAATATATATAAAATATCTTTAGTAAAGCCAATAGCCAATATTTCCAATAAATTTTAAATATATATAAAATAACTTTAGTAAATATCCCCTCAATCTTCTATCCCCTCCTGCCCTACCAATTTTCAACTTCCAAACTAAATAATGCATCTTAAAAAATTATAATATATTTACTTAATTAATTTTTAATCACTTTCAACATCTAAATCAAAGGAATAGGTATCTTTACATTCAAAGGTATCCAAGTCATCTTCATCATCATTATCTGTAGTAGGAGAACTATTTAGGAAATCGACATTTGGTGGTGTTAAAAGATCATTAAAAGAGCATTTTTTTATTCCAGCATCCACATAAGCAACAAAGTTCTTAATCCTCTTCTTCAAAGGATCTATGTTTTGCTTTAAGTTTCCAATTCGATGCTGCAACACAAAGTTGTAAAGGCTTTCGGTTTCGCGCCCATGTGCCAGCCAATACTCTAGCATTTCTCCATAACATAGGTCTATGTTGTCTAGCAAAAAGTTTTTTTTTTGGAAAATGGAGCAAAAACGAGCAAAAAAGGTTTATGTCATCGTATTGTAAATAAATGCAAGAACAAAACTGCGTTAATAGTTTTTATAATCCGGCACAATCCAACATACTTTTGTTCCAAGAAACACGAAAAATGATAGGGTAAAATTGTTAAAAATACAACTCTACAAAAGCACACATACACAAAGACAAATCACATTAAACAAATATTGCATTAAACATTTAAATTTTACATACCTCCACTAATATTTTCCATTTTACTTTGTTTTAAAATGTTAAGTAGAACTTTTGCAATCTTTCTTTAAAGTGTTGATTTTATTTAGCGCGCCAAAAAGTCAACATTTCTGATCAACGAACTGCTGACTTTCAGGGCTACCAAATTTAACAGGGCTGCAATTTCAGTAACGAAATTGCGATTTTTAAATGCAACGTATATTATTCTACGAAGATAAAATGTTTTTTTTTTCATAACTTTAAAAAAAAAATAGGTTTTTGCAAAAATATTGGGCATTGGGACCAGTGTGGAATGGTCCGATTTGAAAAATTTCTTCTACATTTCGATAGGTATTGATAAACACAATAAAACTGCATTTTTACTTTTCCGAAATATTTAAATTTTTAAAATCGTATATAAGCGATTGTGGGCGTTAAAGGGGGCGTGGCCCCTTTTTGAAACAAACTTGTGCTGCGTAGGAACTCCTAGAATCTACATGCAAAATGCCAATCTTCTAGCTTTTATAGTTTCCGAGATCTCAGCGTTCATACGGACAGACAGACAGACAGACGGACAGACAGACGGACAGACGGACATGGCTATATCAACTCAGGAGGAGATCCTGATCAAGAATATATATACTACCTGTTACATACTTTTGCACGAATACAATATACCCTTTTACTCTACGAGTAACGGGTATAATTACATCTTTGATATCGTGAAACAATTCCGTACCATTTTAATCATTAGAATAAATTTCAGCTAATGATTTGCATTTATCGTTAACTTCCAATAGTTATACCCGTTACTCGTAGAGTAAAAGGGTATATTGTATTCGTGCAAAAGTATGTAACAGGTAGTATATATATTCTTGATCAGGATCTCCTCCTGAGTTGATATAGCCATGTCCGTCTGTCCGTCTGTCTGTCCGTCTGTCTGTCTGTCTGTCCGTATGAACGCTGAGATCTCGGAAACTATAAAAGCTAGAAGATTGACATTTTGCATGTAGATTTAAGAAGTTCCTACGCAGCGCAAGTTTATTTCAAAATGGTGCCACGCCCCCTTTAACGCCCACAATCGCTTATATACGATTTTAAAAATTTAAATATTTCGGAAAAGTAAAAATGCAGTTTTATTGTGTTTATCAATACCTATCGAAATGTAGAAGAAATTTTTCAAATCGGACCATTCGTTAAAAAGTTATGCGTGATCAAAGTTTCTATCTCCATCTCCCTCGCACTCCCTTTACCTGAGTAACGGGTATCTGATAGTCGGGGCACCCGACTATAGCGTTCTCTCTTGTTTTTCTTCTGAAAAGGGCCAATAAAAAGGGAGAAAGTCTTGATCTCACTCCAAAAGGAATACTATTGTATATTTCATCGTTGGGGTTAGAGGCGTACAAAACACTTGTGACGGCATTGAAAATTTTGCTGACTCTGCCATTGTCCGTGGCTTCGTGTGACCGATCATTCAGTAAACTGAAATTGATAAAATCTTATCTCCGCACAACCATAAACCAAGACAGTCTTTCAAATTTAGCTATACTATCTATCGAAAATGAAGTAGCAGCATCGCTCGACTACAATGATATTATTGCTGAATTTGCGGCAATCAAGGCCAGAAAAGTTATATTCTAAAAGTAATATTTTTTTTGTCTTGCAAAGACAAAAATAATAATTTTTTTTTCCGTTGTAACTGACAAAAGAATCGATATGAAATACAATTCTTCAAACATATGAGCTTTTAATAATTAATAACCTATTTACACTTAAAATACTCCTAATATTATTCGTACAACAAATAGGGAGGGGGCGGAATTTTTCGCTTTGCCCCGGGCGCCAGCAACCCTGGATCCGCCACTGTATAAAGTATATATATTCTTGATCAGGATCGCGTCCTGAGTTGATATAAGCATGCCCGTCTGTCTGAAAAGTTAGGAAATTGGGATTTTCTATGTGTTTTATTTTTGACCAATCAATTCGACCTATAAAGTTGCGGTTTTTTATGGACTTTATATTTGGACAATTAATCAGACCTACCAAATTTCATAAGGATCGGCCGACTATATCCAATAGCCGCTATATATCTGATTGATCGGAAATGCCATAACTTTGGTGTTTTTAAGTTAGGAAATTAAGATTTTTTATGAGTATTAGGAATGCATCATATGAATAATTTTAGAGAATATAATTTACAGAATATTCTACAAGGGTATATCAACTTCTGCTCCGCCCGAAGTTAGCTTCTCGTGGCAGCAATATCTATGCCTAAGTTATAGTACGCTTTGCAAAGGGTACATAGCCAATTTGGACCATTTCTCGAAAAACAAAGAGACCGCGCCACATTTTAAGATTGGTGATAAAAGAACTAATGACAAACATGCTGCGAAAAAAAGGGCTCTGTCACACTTCATTTAACATACATCACTGCGCGGTTTACAATTACTTCAGTAAATTTTAAATTACAGTGCTAACTTCTCCTCTTTACTCTGCAATTAAATTTCTGATTTTTAAGTAAAGAAAGCTAAAAACTATTAATATAAACAGACCCACAATTTTGTTAATAACTTTATGTGTGGAAAACCCCAGTAAAAAACCAAAAATAAGGATCGATATTAAGACCATAAGGACCTTAACAATCATCAATGTTTTGATGACATTTTAAACAAGAAAGGTTAGCTAACTTCGGGCGGAGCCGAAGTTGATATACCCTTGCAGAATATTCTGTAAATTATATTTTTCCAAAATTATTTATATGGTGCATTCTTAATACTCATAAAAAATCCCAACATCCTAAAAACACCGAAATCCAAACCTACCAAATTTCATAAGGATCGGCCGACCGGGATCGGCCGACTATATCCGCTAGCCGCCATATAACTGAATGTTCGGAAATGCCATAACTTTGGTGTTTGTAAAATTGGGAAATTGGAATTTTCTATGGGTTTTACTTTGGCCAATCAATACGACCTAACAAATTTCATAAGGATCGGCCGACTATATCCTATAGCCGCCATATAACTGATTGATCGGAAATGCCATAACTTTGGTGTTTGTAAAGTAAGGAAGTTAGGATTCCTTATGGGTTTTATATTTGGCCAATCAATCCGACCTACCAAAATTCATAAGGATCGGTCGACTATATTCAATAGCTGACATATAACTGATTGATCGGAAATGCCATAACTTTAGTGTTTTTAAAGTTAGGAAGTTGGGATTTTTATGAGTGCTAAGGATGCATCATATGAATAATTTTGGAAAATATAATTTACAGAATATTCTGCAAGGGTATTTCAACTTCGGCTCCGCCCGAAGTTAGCTTTCTTTTCTTGTTTGTATAATAAGCTGAACTTCCTGCACGAATTATTACCATGTTTCAATAACAGATGTGATCTCATCAATTGCTTAGGAACATAAAAAACACAGAACATATAATACAAAATATCTTCAATGTTGTATGTATTTTATTGTTGCATCTTAGACCGCGCCACATTTTAAGATTGGTGACAAAAGAACTAATGACAAACATGCTGCGAAAAAAAGGGCTCTTGTCACACTTCATTTACCATACATCATTGCGCGGCTTACAATTACTACAGTGCTAACTTCTCCGCTTTACTCTGCAATTTAATTTCTGATTTTTAAGTAAAGAAAGCTAAACACTATTAATATAAACAGACCCACAATATTGTTAATAACTTTATGTGTGGAAAACCCCAGTGAAAAACCAAAAATAAGGATCGAAATTAAGACCATAAGGACAAATAACATTAGGCCACAAAATAAAACTTTTTTAGTATCCACGAAAAGTTTTATTTTCCATATAACCTTAACAATCATCAATGTTTTTATGAAATTTTAAGCAAGAAAGGAAAGCTAACTTCGGGCGGAGCCGAAGTTGGTATACCCTTGCAGAATATTCTGTAAATTATATGTCTCCAAAATTATTTATATGATGCATTCTTAATACTCATAAAAAATCCCAACTTCCTAACTTTAAAAACACCAAAGTTATGGCATTTCAAATCGTTCGGTTATATGGCAGCTATTGGATATAGTCGGCCGACCCTTTGAAATTTGCTAGGTCGGATTGATTGGCCATAAATAAAACCCATAGAAAATCCCAACTTCTTAACTTTACAAATACCAAAGTTATTGCATTTCCGATCAATCAAGTATATGGCACCTATAGGATATAGTCGGCCGATCCCTGCCGTTCAGACTTATATATTGTGTGCAAAAGAACGAAGAGTGTGTGAAAAATTTCAATTCGATATCTTAAAACTGAGAGACAAGTTCGCGTAGAAATAGACAGACGGACCGACATACGGACAGACGGACATACTTATATCAACTCAGGAGGTGATCCTGATCAAGAAGTTGGGATTTTTTATGGGTTTTATATTTGGCCAATCAATCCGACCTAAAACCTTTTACTGTTGCACAATCCACAATTGACAATTTGCACAAATCGGTATTCGCTAATCCTAGAAAACCCTTTTCGCTCTAAAGTCTATCAAAACGTTACCGTAAATTCTTTGTCTCACTTCCAAGGCAACTGCATTTTTCAAGGCTTTTACTGGTATAATTTGGATAATTAATAAGCGTTAGATAATTGTATTAAATAAGATGTTTCCGACTATATCCTATAGCTGCCATATAACTGAACGATCGGAAATGCCATAACTTTGGTGTTTTTAAAGTTAGGAAGTTGGGACTTTCTATGGGTTTTATATCCAATAGCTGCCATATAACTGAACGATTGGAAATGCCATAACTTTAATTTTTTAAAGTTAGGAAGTTGGGATTTTTTACGAGTATTAAGAATGCATCAAATGAATAATTTTGGAGATTATAATTTACAGAATATTTTGCAAGGGTATATCAACTTCCGCTCCGCCCGAAGTTAGCTTTTCTTTCTTGTTTGTATAATAAGCTGTCCACCCTGCACGAATTATTACCATGTTTCAATAACAAATGTGATCTCAGTAAAACATTTGAATTAAATTATCTCAATTGCTTAGGAACATAAAAAAACACAGAACATACAAGACAAAATATCTTCAATTTTGTATGTATTTATACCTCTTTAAAAAAAGCCAAGTTAAAGCTTTGGAATGATTTTTTTTATACAGACGAGAGTGCCACAAGGTGGTCCAGACGACTATATTCTATAGAAGTGTTACGTTAGCTACTTTTCTTGCTTTAATCTATTTGCAATTACAGTTTTTGATGGACAAAATAGCAGCTGAAATGTGGATAACTGCGTTTTAACACACATTCTTGGTTGAGACCTATTCTTGGTTGAGATCTATGGAAACACTCAGCAGGATATCAGCTGTAGTTAAACTGTTAACAAAAGACTATTGTTTGGTACTCAATTGTCATTTATGAAGTGGCTATTGATTTTCAATATCAGAAAAATTCATAGAATGTCATGGTTTTCAAATACTCATAATAAATCAAGTTCATTGGCAACATATAATTTTTCTCAAACTCAAAGTAACATTAAATGCTCAGTTACATATAGTACTCTGTATTTATCCTAATATGCATACAAGAGTCCTGTGCTTAAGTATTGATAAGCTCAACGCTAAGCGAGTCGATATAGACATATTCGCTCAATGCGTATAGGGCTTAAATGGCGAATAGATTGGACTCCCTAAGATGAATCTACAATGAAAATTGCTATAAATGTGATAGAGGCACCAAATAAAACAATAATTTAAAGTCATGACGAAAATAAAAGAATAATTTAGTAAACATATTTAAATGAATTAGGGAACTATCAAATTGGTCAAATATACTTGTGTACAGCAAATACCTTTTACTGTTGCACAATTCACAATTGATAATTTGCACAAATCGGTATTCGCTAATCCTAGAAAACCCTTTCCACTATCAAAACGTTACCGTAAATTCTTTGTCCCACTTCCAAGGCAACTGCAATTTTCAAAGCGCTTACTGGTATAATTTGAATAATTAATAAGCGTTAGGTAAATAATAATAAGATGATTAAATAAGATGTTAATCCACGAAATCATTAGCTTCAGACAGTCAATAACGTCGCTTCTAAGTCAGTCAACGAGAGCCTTAAGCAAAGTTGTTTCAGAATATATTTTACTAATATGCGCCATTTCATTATATTTTTTTAGAACTACTTGAGAGCATATGTTTTTTTTTCATAAATAACCAAAACAGTCCAAATCGGTTGACACATTCCAAAATAGGCTTTTATGTTGAAGATATGAAAAATCTGCTAATATATTATGAAACAAATATGTATACAATGTTACATGTTTTTGCACTATTCATTAAAAATATGATTTTATTTAAAATCCGATGTCTAGTAATTACACATTGAATTAAACAAATACAAAATGTGATCTAAACTTTTTTAATGCCCTTCGCTGCTGCAAAAATCGTGTATTTTCTTTTCTTGCAAAAAAGGATGTATTATCAGATTTAAAACATATGTCCAATTACACAATAATTGATCTGAGTGCACGTAGAAAAAACAAATATTTCATAAAAAAAATGTATTCTAATTTTTCTAGTGTAATTAAAATATTAATTTCTGGTACTATACTACACTATATTACATGTATAATATTCCATCATATTCTGATTGTAGCGGTAGGCTGTAGATAGGTCCATTTTACAGAAGATTAGCTCGTGTTTAGAGTAGTTGTATTATTTCCCCTTTTTGGAACCAATATTACAATTTAGACACAATCACTATATTTTATTCACTTTGAGCACCATTTTATTAAAATATTGTTGAGGGGCGAGCTTTAACTGTAAGCGTGACATTCGAATCGCACCGCAACCGCAAACCGTAACGGTGAACCGAATCTGTAATCGATGCCGATACAGCTTGAAGTCCTCCAATTGTAACAACGAAGTTCTGATTGACGGTTTGTAAAAGCTCTGGCCATCGGCTGGCTGCTGGAGATGAAGTTTGATTTTCGTTTGTCTAGTTCTTTGCATAAGTAAAGTATACCGAGCACTCGCGATGCTGAGGCTTATTCAGTTGGTTTGGGCTTCTTTTCAACCGTTGACATTTTTTTCTTCTCCTATTTGAAAGTGTGTTTTCTCTTTCGATTTGTGTACCGTAAAATATTGCTAACCATTTTTTCCGGACTGTTTGCTGCCAGCCGCAGAGATTCTGCGCACGGTTTCCTTATTCTTATCTACTTCTACTATTTTTGCTTATCCCTATCTCTACTCAGTGTGGGGCAACGCGGGCGTTTGCATGTCCTTGGCAATCTGTGGTCCTTTTTACGCGTACGACGACACCGCGCCGCCCACCCGCATCGGTTGGCGTTGACTCAAAGCATCCGTCCTCATCTTACTGCAGCCAGCCAATAAAGACAGACCATAGCCGAGGGACCGGCAAGGGCGTAGCATCGCAGCAAACGACAATATTGGGTGGCTGCTCCTGTGGTGACCAATCCAATAGCTCAGGATTTGGCAGCATTTTGGTGGATGCAAAGGTGTTTATTTTTAGGCAATGTTTTGTGGCTATTGTCAGACGGCAGAGGCCCAAGCGACCGAATCTATTCACCATGTTGGCCATAGCTTAGAACAATTTCACCTTCCGCGTTAAAAAAATATGATTCAAACATCAATTAATCTTACGCTTCAAATTATTAGCAACAAAGCATATTTTAATGTGTACATGTGCGCTCTGACACTGACTTGGTCTGTTGGATCACGGGACGGGAAGGCGGACCCGACATCCACCAATAGCCGCAAAGAAGGGAAGGTTTCAGTGTGCAGCGGCACCAATCACAGCACACCTTCCTGCCTACCACTCAAGTATTGCCCCTGCGTATTCCGACATCTCTTTCACACACTTGATTGATTCGGCGGCCGTTGCTTCGCACTAGCACGTCGGTACTTTCATTGGAATTTAATAAATGTGTTCATGTTCAGAAAAATTAAATCTAATATTCTCCATAACGTATGAATTCAATACTTTTGCCAATCTGCTGCAAAGATCATTTTATAATTGTGGAACTGGAGGTGAAATAAAGAATTCTTAAACTTTTTTGGTCCACTGTACATCTGCAACAAAAACTCTGAACGAGCTCAAAGTAGAACAAAGTCCAAAACAACACACAAATGGATTCTTCAGCTTTTCAAAACTTTTTATACCCTTGCAGAGGTTATTATAATTTCAGTCAAAATTTTGCAACGCAGTGAAGGAGACATCTCCGACCCATACAGCATATATATTCTTGATCCGTCCGTAATTTTGTCCGTATCTACGCAAACTAGTGTCTAAGTTCTAAAGATATCAGGATGAAACTTTCTTATAAGGTTATTTTTATATAAGTCAGACGATTTATAGCTTCAATAGACACAATCGAAAAAATAAATTGAAATTTTAAATAAATTATAACTTAGATGTGTAAATCCACGAGATATCTGTTAATATAGTAATTTTGTTTTGCTAATCATGTGACTATTTGTTTTGAATGACTAAAACATTGAATTAATAACTCAACTAATGATCAAAAAATAAATAAATAAAATTTGGTAGGTCGGATTGATTGTCCAAAGTAAAACCCATAGAAAATTCCAACTTCCTAACTTTACAAAGACCAAAGCTATGGCATTTCCGATCAATCAGTTATATGGCGGCTATAGGATATAGTCGGCCGATCCCGGCCTTATATATTGCGTGCAAAGGAACAAAGGGTGTGTGCAAAGTTTCAATTCGATATCTTTAAAACTGAGAGACTAGTTCGCGTAGAAACAGACAGACAGACGGACATGCTTATATCAACTCAGAACGCGATATATATAGATTATAGGGTCGCTGTGTTGCACACATTTGACCAAAATTATAATACCCTCTGCAAGGGTATAAAAAAGAGTTGGTAGCATTCGAATTTTTAATAGTAGGCACAGCTGTTACTTTTCTGAGAAAGCACAGCTTCTATGAGATTGAGTCACCTTTAATTCCCAACTGTGTAATCAACTGCTGTAATGGATCCTTTATACATATATCTATTTGTTGCTCCAAAGACACCCTCCTCGATGCATTCATTGTGACAAATGGATGTTAACTTATGTTTTGGGAATTGCTTAGTTATAATTAGATTTATTATTTGATTCATAAATACAGCCTTGTTTTGATTACAAATGTTAAGGATTCGGAAATTGGTGTAGCTTATTAAGTAACACTTCCTAAATAATTGGGTGTCCGAAAAAGAGTTTTATCTTCCAAGCTGTAATTGCTCCAGCACTTTAAAGTATGCGGGTTCTTAATATACATTATCATAGGTCAAATTATTATGTTTAAATATAAGAAATAAGATTTAAAATTCTTCGTATCAGAATTTTGGACTTGCAGAAAATTAAGAATTATCATGCTCCGGAAATCACCTGAAAAAAACCGGAAATAATACCTAAGTTACCAGAAAGTGATTTGATTTGTGGCTTCGGTGTATATTTTACTTAAGTAGTATTGACTAAGTGATTTGTATTCCCTTATACTTGTGGTTACGAAATCGAAACTGAGTTGCTATCCCGACATTTTTTTACACAGTCTGATAATGTGTATGTTGAAATGTACACCGTATTCTGTAGGAAGGTGCCTTAATCTAAATGTGAATCAGAACTTGAGGTTGTCGATCGTCACCTGAGTGAGGGCAGCGTCTAGTCTCCAATGACCATCTGCATTGACCAAACCAAATAAATGAAAGAAACGAAAAGAACTCTGCCATAGCCAGGAAACAGCTTTGTGGTTAAAGTACATTTTTTCAATTAGGCACCAAGTTACTTGAGACAATTCTTACAAAGCCACAGAAAATTGATCGGATGGCGGTCACTTATCATTGTGAGAGAATATTTCCAAAGCTAAAATCAGTGTGGACAGTAAGTGTAATACTCAATCCCACGGTACTTGTTACTAAAAAAAAGTGAATTGCAGCTTTAGAATACTCCACTTACCATCGCCAGAAATACTGCCTTGCGAACTATGCGAGTCTTCTAAAAAGATAAATTGATAATATTTTGCATTTAAATATAGGCTTTATGTAAGTAGGTATATAGATGTGGTACCTGCCCCGTTTTGCCCATCGTTTATGGCTGTCATCCATTCTACTCCTTGGGCTTGTGACAAAAAGTTGTTAGCAGATGGCGGCGTAGTGGTGTCTGAAATATTGCCCAATATCCTGTTCGAGTATTCGTCAAACTTGTTTGCTATAGTTAAATTATGGGAAGAGAATTAAATTATTTAATTTTTACTCATGCATCGCCCTCTTTACTCATTAAACAATAAGCTACTTCATTTCAGTAATTCAATCCGATAGTTTACAAAGAAATTCCAATCCAAACTCCATATAAATTGGGATGGAAAGGTTTAATTTTATAAAAACTAAATTTTCCAAATGTATATATTCCGATATTTTACTTTACTAGATCTTCAAAGATCGATCTACATGTGATCGCAACTTGTGGTCGGCTGGGCCCGACTTACCAGAAATCTGAGCAAGGATCTTTCATTTTTATACCCTTGCAGAGGGTATTATAATTTCAGTCAAAAGTTTGCAACGCAGTGAAGGAGACATTTCCGACCCTATAAAGTATATATATTCTTGATCAGCATCAGAGTCGATCTAGCCATGTCCGTCTGTCCGTCTGTCCGTCCGTCCGTTTCTACGCAAACTAGTCTCTCAGTTTTAAAGCTATCTGCTTGAAACTTTCCCAAAAGTTGTCTTTCTATTGCAGGTAGTCTATAAGTCGGAACAAGCCGGATCGGGCGACTATATCTTATAGCTGCCGTATTTTTTAAAGTTAGGAAGTTGGGATTTTCTATGGGTTTTATTTTTGGCCAATCAATCCGACCTACCAAATTTCATAAGGATCGGCCGACTATATCTTATAGCTGCCTTATAACTGAACGATTGGAAATGTCATAACTTTGGTGTTTATACCCGTTACTCGTAGAGTAAAAGGGTATATTGTATTCGTGCAAAAGTATAAAACAGGTAGAAGGAAGCGTTTCCGACCCTATAAAGTATATATATTCTTGATCAGGATCACCTCCTGAGTTGATATAAGCATGTCCGTCTGTCCGTCTGTCCGTCCGTCCGTCTGTCCGTCTGTCTGTCCGTCTGTCTGTTTCTACGCGAACTAGTCTCTCAGTTTTAAAGATATCGAATTGAAACTTTGCACACACCCTTCTTTCCTTTGCACGCAGCAAATAAGTCGGAACGGCCGGGATCGGCCGACTATATCCTATAGCTGCCATATAACTGATTGATCGGAAATGCCATTACTTTGGTGTTTGTAAAGTTAGGAAGTTGGGATTTACTATGGGTTTTATATATGGCCAAACAATCCGACATACCAAATTTCATAAGGATCGGCCGACTATATCCTATAGCTGCCATATAACTGATTGATCGGAAATGCCATAACTTTGGTGTTTGTTAAACTAGGGAGTTGGGATTCTCTATTGGTTTAATATTTGGCCAATCAATCCGACCTACCAAATTTCATAAGGATCGGCCGACTATATCCTACAGCTGCCATATAACTGAACGATAGGAAATTTCATAACTATAGTGTTTTTAAAATTAGGAAGTTGGGATTTTTTATGACTATTAAGAATGCATCATATGAATAATTTTGGAGAATATAATTTACAGAATATTCTGCAAGGGTATATCAACTTCGGCTCCGCCCGAAGTTAGCTTTCCTTTCTTGTTTTTTATCGAGTATTATAGCGCCATGGGTTAAGGGGTTATCCGGGTCTTGGAGCACGAAAAAAGCCTATTTTCGTGAATTTTTTTTAAAGATCTTATGACAATTTCACAAATTTCATTTATTGTACATTAATGTTTATGGTTTGACCAACATTGTGTAAAAATTTGAACCAAATATTTTTAAAATTGAGCCGTTGAGGCAGGCTTGAACTTGACCTCATACAAAATTGTGTCCTTTCGGTAGGCAAAATATCTCCGCCAATTTTTGTCTGAAATCAAAAAACCAAAATTATTCTGATAGTGTATGTGTCTCGCTTGTCCTCTACGAGCCATTTTTTTTTTAAATTAAAAATTGAATTTTTTGTAGCGCTTTTCATAAAAAGTGTCATTTTTTACGTAAATTTTGGCAATATTTTGGCTTATAAAATGAGTTGTAATTAAAAATTTAAAAATCCCTCCGTTAAGGACAAGAGAATTATGTCTAAAAGAAGTGTGCAAAAGCAGAAGTTGATCGGTGCAATAGTTTTTAAGAAATCGTGACTAC
This sequence comes from Drosophila rhopaloa, assembly GCF_018152115.1. NCBI lineage: Eukaryota > Metazoa > Arthropoda > Insecta > Diptera > Drosophilidae > Drosophila > Drosophila rhopaloa. Next base: position 930,097 of record NW_025335088.1, read on the forward strand.
CGACTTCAAAAAAGTGGTTTTGAGAAAAACGCGTTTAAAGTGCCGCATCTGTCCGACGCCAGAGCCCGAATGGCCCGCTGTGACGTTCGACGCGCTGGGCCTTAAATTTCTCCCATTCCTACAGTTTTGCTTCGATCGACTTGAAATTTTCAGACAACATTCCGGAAACTTTGTATTATTATATAAAAAAGTTTGAAAAAAATGAATTTTTTGAAGTGTCAAGACCCGGATAACCCCTTAATCTACTGCATTATATTGCTGTCATAGTAACAATTTTGGAATAATCTTACCGATCCGGGACGTTTTGACCAGACATGCCAATCAATTCCTTTTTTATGTTTTGTTGCTGTATATCTGATCGATGTTTTTCTTAACACAAAGTTGTTATTTTCTTTTAGTTTAAATAGCCGATCGATATGTACAAAAATATCGATTTACCGGCGTATGGTTGAGATTGAAAATTTGGTAGTTCCATTTCCGATTATGAGCGTTCAACCTAATTTTGGTTTTTTATATTTAAAGCGACTTTTATGGGGCAGCTCATGAATTTTTTCAAATTGTTCAAATTTTGTATAAAGCTGGCATCTATAATAAAGAACTACAGGAAGGTCAAAAAGGTACTATTTCCAGCAAAGTGACTAAATCGTTTTATCAGAACTTGAGTTAAACGAGGACGGAAGCTAACTTCGGCAAGCCGAAGTTTTAATACCCTTGCAGACTTTGCCGAAATTGCTAAAACTAAAAAAATAGCGAAAGGAATAAGGTATACATAAGTAAACTGGATTTGCATCGTTTCATGTCAATTCCTTTTATACTGCAAAAATGTCATATAAAAATAGAAAAAAACAAGAAAGAAAAGCTAACTTCGGGCGGAGCCGAAGTTGATATACCCTTGCAGAATATTCTGTAAATTATATTCTCCAAAATTATTCATATGATGCAATCTTAATACTCATAAAAAATCCCAACTTCTTAACTTTAAAAACACCAAAGTTATGGCATTTCCAATCGTTCAGTTATATGGCAACTATAGGATATAGTCGGCCGATCCTTATGAAATTTGATAGGTTAGATTAATTGGTTAAAAATAGAACCCATAGAAAATTCCAACTTCCTAACTTAACAAAAACCAAAGTTGTGGCATTTCCGATCAATCAGTTATATGGCGGCTATAGGATATAGTCGGCCGATCCTTATGAAATTTGGTAGGTCGGATTGATAGGCCAAATATAAAACCTATAGAAAATCCCAACTTCCTAACTTCACAAACACCAAAGTTATGGCATTTCCGATCAATCAGTTATATGGCAGCTATAGGATATAGTCGGCCGATCGTCACGCGCTTTTACCCTGATCAAGGTATGCATAAAAAAATAGGATTTGGAAAGATTTATGTCAATAGCTTTTACACTGCGCGAAATATCTTCTATTCTTGCAAGTTATATCCGATTGTTCCTATGGGAGCAATAGGATATAGACATCCGATCGGGACGGTTTTCAAACTTGATCTGCGTACTCTTGTTTTAGGACGACAGTAAATGTTTCAGATCGCTAGTGTTGAAACGCGGTATTAAAACAGACGGACAGACGGACGGGCGGACTGACGGACTGATAGGCCAAATATAAAACCTATAGAAAATCCCAACTTCCTAACTTCACAAACACCAAAGTTATGGCATTTCCGATCAATCAGTTATATGGCAGCTATAGGATATAGTCGGCCGATCGTCACGCGCTTTTACCCTGATCAAGGTATGCATAAAAAAATAGGATTTGGAAAGATTTATGTCAATAGCTTTTACACTGCGCGAAATATCTTCTATTCTTGCAAGTTATATCCGATTGTTCCTATGGGAGCAATAGGATATAGACATCCGATCGGGACGGTTTTCAAACTTGATCTGCGTACTCTTGTTTTAGGACGACAGTAAAAGTTTCAGATCGCTAGTGTTGAAACGCGGTATTAAAACAGACGGACAGACGGACGGGCGGACTGACGGTCATGGGTATATCGACTCCCCTATTGATCCTGATCAAAAATATATATACTTTATGGGGTCGGAAACGTCTCCTTCACTGCGTTACAAACTTCTGACCAAAATTATAATACCCTCTGCAAGGGTATAAAAATAAACAAGAGAGAACGCTATAGTCGAGTGCCTCGACTATTACATAGATACCCATTTCTCAGCTAAACAACTTAATATAAATATGCCTTCCTGTGTTTTTTTTGTTGTTTTTTTTAACATAATGTGAATTATAGTGACCACAGGGAAAAAGGACAAAAAGTTCAAATTATCAATTTGAATTCGGCGATCTCTTAGTGCTGGCAGCTTTACAGCACGAGCATCAGCACCAGCGCTGCTTTAGCGCAGGCAGCTTTTGTCCTGCACCAGCAGCTGTGTTTATGTTTATGTTTTTGAGTGCAATAAATTGACTAGAAATATTAAACATACATACTTATATTGGCTAAACACATACATACTTAAATTGTATTATGTATATTAAAGTCTAAATGTTTGCGCAACACGAGTAACGGGTATAGCGAATAGCTTTCTTTGAAAAGAGTTATCTTTGCCGGGCAATTGCAACTGTGTACAATGTAAATACATACATATGTATATGCTTACGTACATACACACATACGCCATTGTTTGACTCAGACCTCCAATTTGGCTAACTATATTTGATTTGCATAGTTCATGGGATATATGTAGTTCGGTATTGACAAATGAAAACCATTGAAATTTCCTTTAATAGAAATCCTTATGGAGAATTAAAGTTGACTCTGTTGAGCACCTTGGCCAGCTGTTCCAAAGTCATCATGGCGCCATGAAAGGCGGAAATGTAGGCGCTAGCCAGGCTTAAGCGTTTAATGGGTTTTTGGGCGTTAGAGTGGGGGTGGCAAACTTTTATTCGGCCAATCGATAGGTATTGACGAAACAAATACATATCAATTAATTTTCATAATAGCATCAAAACTGTGGCCACAGCTTGTGGCTTGTGGGCGTCAGAGGGGGCGTGGCACCATTTTGAAACAAACTTGCGCTGCGTAGGAACTCCTAAAATCTACATGCAACATGCCAATCTTCTAGCTTTTATAGTTTCCGAGATCTCAGCGTTCATACGGACGGACAGACAGACGGCCAACGGACATGGCTAAATCGACTCGGCTAGTGATCCTGAACAAGAATATATATACTTTATAGGGTCGGAAACGCTTCCTTCTACCTGTTACATACTTTTGCACGAATACAATATACCCTTTTACTCTACGAGTAACGGGTAAAATTGGACAAAAACAGGAAAAATCGTAGCTTACAGTTAAACAAAAATTGCCCGTACAAAATGATGATGTCATCTCTGGAGTAAATTGTCAAATAAATTTTATAAGCAAGTGTTACGATTTACTTTATAACAATTTTAGAAAAAAGTTTTAATATTTTAAATAATTGAAAATCGAGTTCAGTTAATTTTTATCAATATATTTTTTGTGTTCAATAAATTAATTTTTGAAGTTATTGAGTAAACTAATTAATTGTTAATTTTGTAAACGCATATGAAATTATCTTATTTAAACAAAAAACATTTCCATTTGAATTATTGTGTGTGTGTGTAGATATGTGTGGAATTTTCACGTAATTATGTAAATTAATCACTCAAATATAGATTTTTTACAGTGTATGAACCGCCAATATACTAATATGATTCTTATATAAACATTCGCGAATGGAAATCGTGGAACATTCCAACGTCGGGACATGTGAAATTTCCTTATACCAAAAATTCCGTGACTTGAAGGAAACACCTTTTCATTTAATTTCTGGTCTCCAAAGCATTCATTCAACTCGAACATGAATCCAAGAAGAATCGGCTTTTGCGACTACTGGTTGCACTGAAATCTTGGGGAGGGGAAATAAAAGGTTTCGCGTCCCAAGTGCATTGCTCTTGTGAGCTTGTTATTTTATCCCCCATCTCTTATGCCACTAAATGCTATTGTTCTCTAGTTTAAGACGTTTGCAACTTGGATTAACATCCTTTCCTTTGGCGGTCAACATTTTTCGACTAGAAATGTAAATAGAATGAAAATGTAATCTTTTGTTCAACTCCTCGTACATGTTAATGCAAACGTGAGTGTATTAATCGACTTTTTTATCTGTCATTTCCTAGAAAAGTAATTTTTAAGTTAGGTTTTTCTATTATTATTATTATGTTTTTAATTTGCACTATCTAACTTTCAATTTCACTATAATATAGACCTGCTACCCGTAATACGACTGATTAGCTTTGTGATTACCTTTTAACTTATTTTCCATATGTGGTGAGGTATACACGTTACTTCCGGCATGACGTTGATGATCATGCTGATTTTGATTGGGGTTGATAGCAATGGTCAGGCTATCACCTGTCGAAGTGCTCTGCATAGTGTGTAATGTCGGTGAAACGGCCTGATGTTGTTGATGTGAAATGTGATGGTGTTGCAAATGCTGGTGGTCGTGCTCATGCTGTCCTGTGCTTGTATTCAGTGTCTGTTCTTGGGTACTGTGAAGAATCTGCGGCTGATGTATAATACGGTGTTGAACCTGATGTGAGAGTGTCCCGAGCCCATGGCTAAGAATTGGCGATGTCTGCATATCCATTATGAGCATCAGTTCCTAAAAAAATATAAATGATTCTGGAGTATTGAAGCAACTTAAGCAAAGAAGCAAACTTTGGCAAGTCAAAGTGTATATGCCCTTGCAGCTGATAGATAATTAAAATATTACATTTTTCGATTTTAAGCCTTATGACTAACAACTATGAAGCTATGTCGATTTTCATAAAATAACAAGGAAGGAAGCAAACTTCGGCAAGCCGAAGCTTATATACCCTTGCAGTTATTACAAATCGACTACATTTCGATTTCTATGCCTATATTACTAACAATGAAGCTGTGCTGCATTTTGCCATCCTTTCTATGGCAGCTATATGATATTGTTGTCTGATTTTAATTTAATTGACATATTACCAAATCCCAGAGAACAAAAAAAAAGTTAAAAACAAAAAAGTTATGATATTTTGAATATTTTTTTCCTATTGGAGCTATATGATATAGTCGCCCGATCTGGCGCGTTCCGAATTATATACTACCTGCAATAGAAAGATAACTTTTGGGAAAGTTTCAAGCAGATAGCTTTCAAACTGAGGGACTAGTTTGCGTAGAAACGGCATTTCCAATCGTTCAGTTATATGGCAGCTATAGGATATAGTCGGCCGATCCTTATGAAATTTGGTAGTTCGGATTGATTGGCCAAAAATAAAACCCATAGAAAATCCCAGCTTCCTAACTTTACAAACACCAAAGTTATGGCATTTCCGATCAATCAGTTATATGGCAGCTATAGGATATAGTCGGCCGATCCCGGCCGTTCCGACTTATATACTGCGTGCAAAGGAAAGAAGGGTGTGTGCAAAGTTTCAATTCGATATCTTTAAAACTGAGAGACTAGTTCGCGTAGAAACAGACAGACGGACAGACAGACGGACAGACAGACGGACAGACGGACAGACGGACATGGCTATATCAACTCAGGAGGTGATCCTGATCAAGAATATATATACTTTATAGGGTCGGAGATGTCTCCTTCACTGCGTTGCACACTTTTGACCAAAATTATAATACCCTCTGCAAGGGTATAACAAGAAAGGAAAGCTAACTTCGGGCGGAGCCGAAGTTGATATACCCTGTATATTATATTCTCCAAAATTATTCATATGATGCATTCTTAATACTTATAAAATATCCCAAATTCCTAACTTTAAGAACACCAAAGTTATGGCATTTCCGATCGTTCAGTTATATGGCAGCTATAGGATATAGTCGGCCGATCCTTATGAAATTTGGTAGGTCGGACTGATTGGCCAAATATAAAACCCATAGGAAATCCCAGCTTCCTAACTTTACAAACACCAAAGTTATGGCATTTCCGATCAATCAGTTATATGGCAGCTATAGGATATAGTCGGCCGATCCCGGCCGTTCTGACATATATACTGCGTGCAAAGGAAAGAAGGGTGTGTGCAAAGTTTGAACTCGATAGCTTTAAAACTGAGAGACTAGTTTGCGTAGAAACAGACAGACGGACAGACGGACATGGCTAATTGGTATAACATGGTATAAAAATTATTTTTCTTTTTATCAAAATATTCCTTTAAGATATAGTAATTATTTACCATATAAAAACTACGCTTTTAGATTTGTCAAAATCGGACAACATTATCATATAGCTGTCATAAAAACGATGGCAAATATCGACATAGCTTCATTGTGATAACTGCAATATAAACGTTTGCTTCCTTTCTAATTAGAAATTAAGTTTTTTGTTTTAAAGAAATAGTAATTCTTATTTTAAAGGCGGTTTCCCAAAAAAAAATATTTCTTGATTCAATGACTGATTTTCTAGTTTTGAGAAGGAAGAATTGTCTTCAACCTCAATTAAGCTGAAGGAGTAACTTGGTACTTGTAAAATTTTAAATATAGTCTAAACACTGGAAGCTTTTAGACATGAATTCAATTTTTTTATACATAGACATTCATACATTTATTTAGGACCTTAGTATGCGTGACAGAAGGCTCTTGCTTTTCCCGCTCATTTAATTGTGGCACGTCGTCGGCGCCAGTTCCCCTGCCCTGCAAGGTGTTCTGGCTACCCGCCAAGTGAAGGCTGAACCCGCGCAAACGTGTTTGCTAGCACTCATTCACCTGTTGTTAATTGACCTTTTTAAGACCATCACTCCCCTAAGGGTCATTGTAGTTGGAGGATCGAGACAGCCGAGGGTAGAGAGAGCATAGTGTATGCTAACGCCAAGTTCGTCTATGCCATCTGTTTTTCTTTTAGTTTTATTTCTTAAAGATACAAATTTTTGTAACTGCCGCTCTTGCCTTTAGTTATGAAAACATAATGATCGAAGTAATATTTCATTTATGGTATCCTTACAAGTATTTTAATCCCATTGTAAAAGAAAGAGGGCTTCATCCTTAAGTCACAAATTATGGATTAAACAAACAATTTATTTTAAAATTTGTATTATTTTTAGGTTTTGATTATTTGCTTTCTATGCTACTATCGCAATGAACGACTCTGACAATATGCAGATTCTGGCTTGATACCAATATTGTAAAACCTTTTAAACTCATTTGATATATATATAATTTAGGTTCTGGGAAAAAATAAGAAAAATTGAAAAAATACAAATAAACACAAAATATGCCTGACTTCTTACACATATATTCCGTTTTTAATAGATAAAAATAAAAACTATTTTCAAACATGTACATATTTATCTTCCAATTATAATATATTCGAATGATCAATTACGATATATATAATTACATTATACAATTAAAATCTTCTTATGGAAAGTCTATTGCAAAAATACAGCGAAAAAAGTTCCTTTATTTTTAAATACGTCGATCTTTACTTCTCAGTTCCAAGTACGTATACTTGCGATATCATTGGTAAAATAATTCAAAAGTCACGGTCGGACGCGGCGGTCCTGCTACGAGGTCATTGGGGTTTCTACACTTTGTTCTTTTCAATACCAACACAGGCTATACTACCCAAACTACATTCAATTCAAAAAAATTAAAAGTGGGAAAAATAAGCGCATTTTCACACACTCCAGCCAAATAATGGCCAGTGCCAGCCAGAAAACTTAGCTAAGGCAGTCTATGAAAACAGAGAAAATAAGCAGCTCAAGGTCAGGAGCGTGGGGAAATGTAAGATGTACGGCTCGGCATATTAGCCATGAGAACGGTTGAGAGCAAATATCGAAAAGCTGGTTTGTTGATTTATTTAAATTTATATTTTACTTATTTAGTAATGTCTTTACTTGCATTTTACTTACTATATCAACTTTTTTTGTATCCAGTCTAAAAATGTCATACATAAAACAACACTTTTTAAGTTCTCAAAAATTTTTAAAACGAATTCATAATCACATTGCTAGATTTTATAGCTACATTCACAGTTTCACTTTAATTATACATTTTAGCCACTTCTAATCAATACGATACTTGACAGGTATAAAAGACAGCGCGTACCACCTGTTGGCTATTGGTTCAAGATACAACGCGAGTTTCAGGTGGATCTTGAAACGTACGCCAAGAGATCTCGAGCGAAACTAAATTGTTGAATGGCAATGGACGGCGGAAGCCGTTCTTACATCGCTCAAACTCAAGCGACCACTTTCATGAGTGCGTTTTTTAGTGGCTTATGTATTCGTTGAGTCGCGCTCAAAACTTGGCCCAAGACGGCTTTACGGTTGGTCGGTTTCATTTGCTCTCAAACTGGCTGTCGACTAATAGGGAGACATAGCGAGTTGGCCGAACGCAAAAGCTGGGCTTGAAATATGATCACCGCACAGAACGAGTGATAGAGACAAAAAAGGCATGACACATCGAGAGCGAAGGAGTAAGAGTGATCGAATATTCCCGTTTTTGTTTTGTACGGTCTTTATGCTCAACGTGTTAGAGTATTTTAGTATTTTTTTGAAGTAATTTATGCTTGGCTATAAACATATGTGTGTGCCAATGTATTTATTAACGCACATGCAGTGTAATGCTTGAGTAAAAAAAACTACTCAAACATCGACAAAACCTTTCTCCAAATACAAATGTCAGCATATAATACAAAGAAAAACTTGATTTGCATGTTAAAACAGGAATACCTTTGGAGATCAATTCTACCACAGTACTAAAATAAAATGCTAAGGTTTGATAGGAGTATGCGATTTTTTACTCTTATGTAAAATGTTAACGTAGAGGATACCATTAAAAATGGTTAAGCTTCCGCAACCATTAAAAAAAGTCAGTTTACTAAATTTAAAGTCATTTATTTTCGTGCTGGAAATGAAAAACATTTATTCTACTGAACGAAAGGTATATTACCGAATAGCTAGCAATGTCATTGTTTTAGTAACTATTCATTATCATTTTTAACAAGAAAGGAAGCAAACTTCGGCAAGCCGAAGTTTATGTACCCTTGCAGTATTACCAACATTTCGATTTCTATGCTTATATACTAAAAACAATAAATCTATGTCAATTTTACGCTGCAGTTTGCGATCGTTTCTAGGGCAGCTATTTGATATTGTTGTCCGATTTTGACAAAACTTACAGCGTTATTCTGATATAGTACAAAACAAGAAAGGAAAGCTAACTTCGGGCGGAGCCGAAGTTGATATACCCTTGCAGAATATTCTGTAAATTATATTGATTGGCCAAAAATAAAACCCATAGAAAATACCAACTTCCTAACTTTAAAAACACCAAAGTTATGGCATTTCCTATCGTTCAGTTATATGGCAGTTAGATGATATAGTCGCCCGATCCGGCTCGTTCCGACTTATATACTACCTGCAATAGAAAGACAACTTGGGAGAGTTTCAAGCAGATAGCTTTAAAACTGAGGGACAAGTTTGCGTAGAAACGGGAGGACGGACAGACGGACGGACAGACGGACATGGCTAGATCGACTCTCCTGGTGATGCTGATCAAGAATATATTTACGTTGCAAACTTTTGACTGAAATTACCCTCTGCAAGGGTATAAAAAGTAAGAATTAAACATATAACCACAACGCTTTGTACCGTTTAAAACTTCTAATTAGCTTTCCACGAAATAAGACTTATGGATTTGCCCAATTTGACCAATGCGCTTAGTTTTGTAACAAAAAAGAAATTTGTATATAAAAAAAATAATATTACAAATTTTGTTTTTGTGTTTAATAGCGCTCTTAAAATGTTTATTTTATTAAAAACAAGAAAAGCAAACAGGATCGGCCGACTATATCCTATAGCTGCCATATAACTGAACGATTGGAAATGACATACTTTGGTGTTTTTAAAGTTAGGATTTTTTTATGAGTATTAAGAATGCATCATATGAATAACCGATCCGATTTTAGAGAATATAATTTACAGAATATTCTGCAAGGGTATATCAACTTCGGCTCCGCCCGAAGTTAGCTTTCTTTCTTGTTAATTAAGAAAGCTGTTACAAATCAAATTGTATATATATTATCAAAACGCAAGCTAAGCCAGAGAAACAATTTTTAACTAGTTTTATATTTTTTTATTTTATTAGATTTCTGAAAAGTAATGCTTATGAAATATGCCCAAAATATCTTTCTGGGAAAAGGCTATGTTTCCGATTATTAAAGAACATATGCCACAAAAACCACTTGGGTTATAGAAAGTTTGCTGTGAATAAAGCGTTCCCCTTTGATTTAATCCCTAGGACTTCTGGATTATAAATATTTTTTATATTCACGACAGAAAACTCGACTATATGGTTATTTTTAGGATTGTGTATAACATTTTCAAGAGAGTTCACGTGAATAATCAACCCCCTTTTTACTTCCTCCATCAAAATGTTTTAACATTGAGTGACCTGCATTCTACAGGTTGACAAGAGCGACAAAATACCTATGTACAAAAAACAGTCTACATACATATGTTTGCATGTATGTACCTTTGTTGTGAAAACATATAAAAATTGTCGTTACTAGAAGTACAGTCGCAATTCCTTAAAATATTAAATGTTTTATGCAGTGAATCAAACCAAATCTACTGTTTCGATTAACGATTTCATATTTATAAAACACATTATTTAAGAAAAGAGTGAATTTTCGTCGGACTTTCTGCTTTCTGACTTATTTTAATACTCTTGCAGTCTTACCAAAACCGATATTTCTATAGCCAGGCAGCTATAACAAAAAATGCAATATTATGAAAATTATACATTTCCGATCCTAGCATCAGCATCACCAGGAGAGTCGATCTAGGCATGACCGTCCGACCGTCTGTCCGACCGTCTGTCCGCCCGTCTGTCCGTTTCTACGCAAACTAGTCCCTCAGTTTTAAAGCTATTTGCTTGAAACTTTCCCAAAAGTTGTCCTTTAGGGGCAAATCGGGTGACTATATCATATAGCTCCTATGGGAACAATCGGAAAACAAAAATTAAAAAAAGTATAACTTTGTGGTTTTTCATTATACCCTTGCAGAGGGTATTATAATTTTGGTCAAAAGTGTGCAACACAGCGACCCTATAAACTATATATATTCTTGATCAGAATCGCGTTCTGAGTTGATATAAGCATGTCCGTCTGTCTGTTTGTTTCTACTCGAACTTGTCTCTCAGTTTTAAAGATATCGAATTGAAACTTTGCACACGTCCTTCGTTCTTTTACACGCAGTAGATAAGTCGGAACGGCCGGGATCGGCCGACTATATCCTATAGCTGCCATATAACTGAACGATTGGAAATGCCATAACTTTGGTGTTTTTAAAGTTAAGAAGTTGGGATTTTTTATGAGTATTAAGAATGCATCATATGAATAATTTTGGAAAATATAATTTACAGAATATTCTGCAAGGGTATATCAACTTCGGCTCCGCCCGAAGTTAGCTTTCCTGTCTTGTTTTTTTCTTGGTTCATTTGGATTTGGTAATATTTAAATACTATGGAGTTACGGTTTTAAATAAATTATTATTAAAATATTCCTTTAAGATATAGTAATTATTTACTATAAAATAAATACGCTTTAGTTTTGTCAAAAACTATTTAAATTATATTTAAAAACTTTTAAAGGCATCATAATTGTTAAGCAGTTCATGTACATTATTATTATTATACGGTATATAGTAGAAAAAATGTTTGATGTTAACGAATTTACCATTTCTTAACAAATCTTTCTAAGGTTCGGGAACCCCGTAGTTGGCATCACTAAAAGTCGACTTATCGCAGGTTGCTGCCATACAGCCATTAAAGCGAAAACGACGCGTGCCAAGCAATCTTCGACTACCGTTGCAAACTACATGGAAGGGAGGGGAAAGATCACTCAACCGTCTTAAAATCTAGAGCTTGCTGCTGTTGGTGTATGAAACTAGAAACTTGGAAAACTAAAAAAAGGTATGTGATATGGTTATATATACAATTTAATAAATACTTTGATACTTTAATAATACTTTAATTATAGATCCTTTTATAATAGTGTATAGTATTTTTCCCTATAAAAAAGTTGTGTATTTGAAAAAGTATCTGAAAATTACAGCTGTTATGATCAGAAAACCGTTTTTTAGAATTTCCTAGTGAGCATATTTTTGTACATATGTATGTATATTTATGGGTACCACTCATCCCTTGCCTTTTTCTGATCCAAGAAAACTTATTGACACTGACGATGCCCGCGCTTTATACGTACATACATGGAACACCTGTTAGACCGGGCTATAGTGGTTGCATTGCTGGAAACAAAAAACCTACCCTCCGATTGTGTTCCTTGTTAATTTCTTCTTATATGTAATGTTGTTAAAATGCGCGATATTAACAAAGCTGGCATGAACACTCCCGTAAAAAGTTCAATGATCTCGTAAGTTGTTAATCAAATGAACATTTTAAATCCAAATGTATAATTATATAACAGTGGTAAATATTATTGGCTTTTAAGTTTAAAAACAATTTAGAATAAAAATGAAAATGTAAACCCTAATACAAATTTCTATATAAATTTTTAAAATAATAGTATTTTTTCTTTCGCCATATGAGGTGCGCGGTCATTGCATATAAGAAACTGGAAGCAAACATTTGTATGCCTGTAGGTAAGTGTGATTTGAGCGCATGATTATGTATATACATACATATGTATATGTACAACAATTTTTTGGTAGAAATGCGCTTGATAGCTCTTGATATGAACAATCGGTATTCATATGCTTTTGGTATGAAATTCGGTATTTCAATCGTGGCTCGTGGCTTTTCACGGTCTGCAAGCCAACCGAGACAGCTTTTCCGCCGTTTCTTTTGGTTGTTGTTGACTGCTAACTTTAGGTACTGGTACTGCCTTTGTTGTTTCTGCTATGTTATGTTATATACTGCTTATTTATACTACTAACTATATTTGTTGATATACCCTTGCAGAGAGTATAGTCAGTAAGTTCATGTTCCATAAAGTAAAATCATATTTACTTCCAATACAAATTAAAATAATATGTAGTTCTCTACAGGGAAAGTGCTCATGTTTTAAAAAAAAGATGGTTTTCAAAAAAGTTTGAGAAAATTCGTACGAAATACAGCTGTCTTTTTTATCCAAACAATTATCAATCATCTTCAATTAGAGAAGTGTTAAAATCGATCAGTATATTGCACGCTAGATTGGCTGAACTAGTACTGGTTCCCAGAGTGAAAAAATCAAAAACATTGTGCTATAACTGAGGACATTCGTGCTTAAACACAGTATAAGCAAAATATTTTTAATTCCAGCCTAGTACTTAGATCGACGAAATCTGTTCGTCAGCTATGACAGAGAGAGAGCGAGAGACAAACAGCTGGCGAATACTTTCCCCATGCTCTTTTTTCACACCGGTACTCAGATCGACGAAAAAATAACAGAATACAAGAAAGGAAGCAAACTTTGGCAAGCCGAAGTTTATATACCCTTGCAGTTATTACAAAACTACATTCCGATTTTTATACCCTTGCAGAGGGTATAATAATTTCAGTCAAAAGTTTGCAACGCAGTAAAGGAGACATTTCCGACCCTATAAAGTATATATATTCTTGATCAGCATCACCAGGAGAGTCGATCTAGCCATGTTAGTCTGTCCGTCCGTCCGTTTCTACGCAAACTAGTCCCTCAGTTTAAAAGCTTGAAACTTTCCCAAAAGTTGTCTTTCTATTGCAGGTAGTATATAACGGACGGAACGAGCCGGATCGGGCGACTATATCATGTAGCTGCCATATAACTGAACGACCGGAAAAGCCATAACTTTGGTGTTTTTAAAATTAGGAAGTTGGGATTTTCTATGGGTTTTATTTTTGGCCAATCAATCCGACCTACAAAATTACATAAGGATCGGCCGTCTATATCTTTTAGCTGCCATATAACTGAACGATTGGAAATGCCATAACTTTGGTGTTTTTAAAGTTAGGAAGTTGTGACTTTTTATGAGTATTAAGAATGCATCATATGAATAATTTTGGAGAATATAATTTACAGAATATTCTGCAAGGGTCCTTTCCTTTCTTGTTAAGCATATTACTACTACAATCAATGAAGCTATGTCGAGTTTGCTCTGCATTTTCCTATCGTTTCTATGGTAGCTGTATGATATTGTTGTCCGATTTTGTCAAATATGTAAATAATCTCTCCTTCACTGCGTTGCAAACTTTTGACTGAAATTATAATACTCTCTGCAAGGGTATAATAACATCGCATCGAAATTAAGTCTGGATGATTGTTCGTCAAGCCCTAGCGAAAATAAATTAGAATTCCCTTTGCAAGGGAAAAAGAAAAACCGCCAAAAGTTAAATAAAAAATCTGTAAAAAATTAATATCTAACAAAGTTATGATTACGACGGCAAGTTATCCTAAAACTTAAAGAAGTTCGTCTGAATTAAAGAAATTCTGCATTACAATTCTGCATTACAATTCAGAATATTTTTGCATTTACCGCAATGCTTCTTAAGACAATTGTTTCTAAAAAGAAGAGCAATCGGTAATGTGCCAATAATATATGTAGATTTGTTTAATATATACGGTAAAAATTGTATGAGTGTACCTGCCCCAAAATAAAAGAATCACGCTAGTCATGACTTTTAGTTATTTAATAATTTTTTTATTTTTGTCAATGTATTTAAATACCTTCGGTCTGCATTACAAGGATTACTTAAAAAATATTCCCTAAGGTTTGACCAATATATTTTTTTCTTGGCTTGCAGGCAAAAATAAAATAGTCATTACGAAGATAATGGGGTCCTGGCCGCACTTCCTGGCTGTTTACATAATAATACTAATATAATATAATAATATAATTACGTTTATTTTATTGGAAAGGATAATTTAAGTAACAAGAACACATTTTAAATTAAAAACATGGAAAAAGGAATTCTTGAATGTTTACATGTGCCTATTGTGTACATATTATTATCAGCATGTGTGTATATTGCTTAAACCTGCCGGCTCTTGACTTGTCACTAGGCTAGGTCGGGCCATATTTATCGATGGTATCGCAATCATCGATATTTTTTGAGACCTAAAATTTCTATTTGTTTTTTCTACTCCTGCGCACATAAAAACCAAGCAAAGGGGCAACGCTAAAATGTTTTTATCATTCAAAAAGCTTTTATAAAGCTTTAAGAGGGCAGTACACATGCCCCATAAAGTATGCAATGTCATTTAGCAACCGTCGCAGACACAAAATTTTGTTTTGTTGCTGAAACGAAAATCAAATTAAAAATCATGTGAAAATTCCGAACAATTTCGACATAGTGAGCCATAAAATTGATTTTCGAGGACGACCACAGTAAATTAATGAAGATAATTTTCGCATCTGAAAGCACAAAGGTGATACATTTTGTGAAGCATAAACTTTACAGTGGGACAACTCTTATATTTCCCCCTTCCGGTGCAGAACTTGTAAGTGGCCAGTCTGGCGTCGTCTCGTCTCGTCTCGTCTCGTCACGTCTCGTCTCGACTCCTGACTGAATGTCGCCTTATACTTGTATGCTTTGGTTGGGCAGACGAGCCTTTTGAAGGAGTGATGGTGGGTGCCTTGAAGTGGCGTTTGTGGGTCTGCCACCCGATACTTAGTGGCAGGTCAACGCAATAGCATTTCAAGAAAATCCTTTTAATTTAATTTTGATTGAGTCATCCGCTGTGACGCCAAGATGCATTCCCACAATATCTTTTATACTAAAACGAGGACGGAAGCTAACTTCGGCAAGCCGAAGTTTTAATACCCTTGCAGACTTTGACGAAATTGCTAAAATTGAAAAGGTAGCGAAAATAGTAAGGTATATGTAAATAAATTAGATTTGCATAGATTTTATACTGCAAAAATGTCATATAATAATATAGATATAGACGTCCTATCGTCAAGAGCTTTTTTTAAAAATGTATGTCAATAGCTTATACACTGCGCGAAATATACTGAAAATCATTAAATTTTACCCGATTTCACACTATTGTTCTTATGGGAGCTATAGGATATAGATGTCCGATCGTCACGCGCTTTTACCCTGATCAAGGTATGCATAAAAAAATACGATTTGGAAAGATTCATGTCAATAGCTTCTACACTGCGCGAAATGCACACTGCGGTATGCATAAAAAAATACGATTTGGAAAGATTCATGTCAATAGCTTCTACACTGCGCGAAATATCTTCAATTCTTGCAAGGTATATCCGATTGTTCCTATGGGAGCTATAGGATATAGACGTCCTATCAGGGAGCTTTTCAAACTTCTGCGTACACATGTTTTAGGACGACTGTGAAAGTTTCAGAGTGCTAGCTTTTAAACTTAGCTGGCAAACGGTACATACGGACAGACGGACGGACGGACAGATGGACAGACGGACATGGCTATATCGACTCCCCTATTGATCCTGATTAAGAAAATATATACTTTATGGGGTCGGAAACGACTCCTTCACTGCGTTACAAACTTCTGACCAAAACTATAATACCATCTGCAAGGGTATAAAAAAGGAAGTTATCTACATCATCTACCAATGACCCCGAAACACAGCGGGCCAGGCAAAATACATACATATTACAAATTTCTGATTTGTTAAACACGGTACTTGAAAAGTAAGAATAATATATTGTACTCGTGCAAAAGTATTTAAGAAATCGAAGGAAACGTTCGTCACCCGGAACTCTGGCGCGCACATGTTTAACGGTAGAGCACTGTTTTTGTGAGCGATGAGTTTGAACTAAAAATAAATTTTTAGACATCGCAGTATAAAACCATATTTAACAAGAAAGGAAAGCTGCGGAGCCGAAGTTGATATACCCTTGCAGAATATTCTGTAAAATATATTCTCCAAAATCGGATCGGTTGTCCAAATATAAAACCCATAAAAAACCTCAACTTCCTAACTTTGAAAACACCAATGTTATGGCATTTCCAATCGTTCAGTTATATGCCAGCTATACGATATAGTCGGCCGATCCTTATGAAATTTGGTAGGTCGGATTGATTGGACAAATATAAAACCCGTAAAAAATGAAAGTTACCACTTTCTCGCCAAATGGTTTATTTTTATACCCTTGCAGAGGGTATTAAAATTTTGGGCAAAAGTGTGCAACGCAATGAAGGAGACATCTCCGACCGTATAAAGTATATATATTCTTGATCATTATCGCGTCCTGAGTTGATATATGCATGTCCGTCTGTCTGTTTCTACGCAAACTAGTCTCTCAGTTATAAAGATATCGAATTGAAACTTTGCACACACCCTTCTTTCCTTTGCACGCAGTATATAAGTCGGAACGGCCATATTACTGATTGATCGGAAATGCCATAACTTTGGTGTTTGTAAAGTTAGGAAGTTGGGATTTTCTATGGGTTATAATTTTGGAGAATATAATTTACAGAATATTCTGCAAGGGTATATTAACTTCGGCTCCGCCCGAAGATAGCTTTCCTTTTTTGTTTTTATTATACCGCTGTAAAGGGTATTACAATTTTAGTCAGAAGTTTGCAACGGTCTGTATGCTTGCCTGTCTTTCTCTTTTTTCAAGTTGCAGGTATTTTATGTATGTATATTCAATGTAGACAATATATAGCCTCTTCATTGTTGTATTTGCATGCGATTTTCAGTTATTTAAAAACACAAGAAACTGGTCCAATAATTATATTGACTAGTTGTTGGTTATATTTGTTTGGGTATATAAACTAGCAAATACAGCCAAACTTGATCTAAGCCAGAGAAACGAAAATAGGTTTTAAGAGGTTTGGATAAGTACATTTAGAAACCAAAGTCAAAGTTGGAGTTACATTTTACATGTTTCACTGCCTAAAAATATCCGTTCTTAAAACAAATTAAGAATCGACTAAAAAAATATTTTTCTTTTCACAGGGACAAAAATGAAAATACACAGCCCCAATGAAAAAGATTTGCAATGGATTGGAAGTTGTATACCAGAAATATAACACTGCCATCACTCGTACTACATTTCTAAGGTACACTGCCAGTTTTATCCTTTTGCCAAATAACAAACATGAGGTTTGCCTTCGACCCCCATCAATCGCAGTCGGAGCCGTCTTTTAAAGCCAACAAATGTTTCTTTAATTGCCAATGCATCTGTTGTCGCCAGGGATGCTGTGTGGTGGTTGTTAAGTGCTGCTGCTGCTCTAGCTTCAACTGCTGCGGCAGCAATGGCTCCCGAAAAGCATTTCTCCAGCCGGCACTGGCGCGCAAGAAAGTTCCTGACCCCGACATTTCAAGCGTGTCCAAGCTAATGGGCGCCATTTTGGTGCTTGCACGCTGGGCCACTGCGTTGGCAACTCTGCTGACAAGCTGCATTCTACTTGATATTTTTCCGGTGCTTGGCCAGTCCAATGTTTCTGACGGAAGCGGTGCGAGTGGCAGAGCAGTGCACGTATCCGTTCCTACGGCGCCGAACGAAACTCCCAACAGCAACACGGATGCGAAGCTGAAGTTCTTTTACGGGTTCACTTCGTACGAAGTCAATAATGACCAGCAGGTGCAATCGAACAGCCTCTGCAGAATGCTCTGCAATAGTCAAAATCGCAAACGACAACGAAGGAAGCGTCGTCGACGCAGGCGCAGGCGGCGCAGGCACAGGAATGCGGTCAGCGACAAACGACTGCAAGTACCACGCAGGTCACAAAAACATATTCGAAGTGATCAACAAGTGCAGAAAAATAAAATCGTCTTTCAGCAAAGTCTAAGCCTTAGCGATGGCACATGCCAGTCTTTGGAGACAAAATTCAGAGCAAAGTATGACGCGATACCAGGAGGTAATCTTACGGGTCAGACAGAAAGAAGTGTTCTGGTGTCGCCGTTAAGGGAAATAATATCGCCTTGGTCATCGACACAAAATTCGATGCGTAACTGCTCAAAGAATAAGCGCAATAGGGCCAATCTCATCTGGCTTCTTATTGGGCTTGTCTGGTTTGAAGTAAAACTAATAAACTGCAATGGAATCAGCAGCAGCAATTACTATGCTTCCAATTTGGAGACTCACAAGGGCTGTACCCTGTGCCACGAAGAAGGCAAACTCAACATTTACAACGATAAAGGTGAGTTATCCACTATTCTGTGATTTAACTTAATATCATTATAAAACTTAAGATCTTAAATCAAATATCACCCTAGGTGTGCGCTTATTTATATGACCTACATTCTTAGGCTTTGACCTAATCTCTGTGAGTTAGCTATCTAACAGAGTACCCAGACCCATATATGGCATACAGCAAACTGTTGTGTCATCTCGTGCATGATGTGCTTCTTTTTGTGAGCTTGTTGTGATTTGGTCTAGACTTCTGCATTAATGCATCCAAAACGACAAATGAATCACTTAGTCTAGAAGTGGGCTCACTTTTTTTTCTGCACAGTATATTTGGGTGTGAGTGAGTAGGGTAGTATTGTCTGTTTTGGTTGACAGTGTTCTCACTCATTCCATAGTTGTACAGCTGTTGATGAGTACAGCTAAATTGGTGTGCAGTAGTCAACGCACTGTACAGTGTTTTGGTGTGCAGTACATACACACATATATAGATCTCGTGTGTATGTATGTCATAGAAAGAATACGATTAAAAATTTGATTTGTATTTTCGTTTCAAATGTATTTATTATAAAATAAAGAATTTAGAAATTATTAATATTTTAATTAAAACTAATTATAACAATTATTTTATGTTATTAAAGAATCTATATTTAAGTTATTAATATTGGAATGAAGGAACATTATTTTATTTACCATGTCTTCAGTGGTGTCAATTTTTGACTGCACTCATCTGCACAGTTGTACACAGTCAACACACAAGCTGTACAGCGTGTTTAAAAAAGGACAAATGCTGTACTCACTCACGAAGACTACAACCATATACTGTACTCACTCGAAGTGAGTACACTGAAAATGTTGTGCTATCTTCTTCTGGCCTATAGAGTATACTGTACAGTAAAGAATGAGTGCAGTATTTTTAAGAACACTACACTACTGTACAGATCTGTTATGCTACAAATGAGTGCATTCATGCAGAAGTCTAATTTGGTCCCCTGACTGTGCGGCTTAGTTGCGCAGACAAGATATACCCTTTCTTATCGCAGTCGATGTGCTCGATGTGAATCGGGATGTCCATGTATTTCTGCTTTATAAGAGGTACTATTACTCTACAATACGGAAGAACAACTGCTATCTTAGGACTTTCCCTTGACGTGTCATGGTTAAGTCTAAGTTAATGTTCAAGTATTACTCCTAAGTTTGTTGCAGAATCTTAAAAACTAGACAATTCTTTTTTAACTAGACAATTTTAAAAAAAATCTTAATGATAAACCGTGTTGGCGACCATGTATACCTTTATGTGCATGCCTTTACCTATATGAACGTACTTAATTCAAAATCGTGGGATATTTTTTCATTACCTAGGTAAATTTATATGTTTTTACCTTTCACCTTACCTAATTATTGATTCTGTTATACTTAGAAACAAGCAGAGATAGTATTTTATGATTTAAAATATTTGAATTTAATTTTGTTTTTGATTTTGCCAATATCATTAATTTACATTTGTAATAATTTCGAATATGTATATATAGCAGATACTTGGATACCTAAATACTTGGCTTAAGAAACTAGTACCATATCAAAAATGTTGTTGAAAATAGAAAAAAAGATCGGGGCTAAAACAAATACATGTGTCTAACCTTACCAGAAGTGCAAGCAACTTGTTTGAATCGAACCCAATTCTTTACTTTTCGTCAAAAGGATCATAATATGATCCTGCGGCCTGTCATAAATACACTTTTTAATTTCGGACATTGATGCACAATGATGGCACAAGCAAGTGAAAATTGAGAGTCTATTTAGAGATTCACTACATAATACTCTTTAAGGTTCATGCTTATAATAGTTTGATCAACAATTATTCAAGAATTAACTTAAATTATTTGTTCCTTGAGATGAACTAAAGCTTAACTCAGAAAACAGTTACGGTTCCCAAGTGCGGATAACTTTGTAAAGCGTTGTAAAAGTTATTCGATCGATTATAGATTTCAAATCCAAAAAATATATTTTTTTGGCGCATTTAAAAATATAATATGATTTCGAGTCCTATTGAATGCTACGTTAATGGAAGAGCACTTTTTTCTTCGCCAGATGGGGCCGTGTTTTCTGCAATTCGGCGGCGAATCGGCCCAATAATTCAACGTAGTACAGCCCTGTGACAGTTTTGCCCTTCTCCAGGTAGTCGATGTAGATCACACCTTGTGAATCCCAAAAAACCTTTTGATCACCTTTCCGGCCGATGGGACAGTCTTCACTGTTTCGACTGTTCCTTGGTCTCTGGTGTGTACCAGTGGATCCATGTTTTGTCCACGGTCACGAAACGACGCAGAAACTCCTTCGGATTGCGCTTAAACAGCATCAAACACTGCTCTGAAGTGTTCTCACGGTTGCGTTTGTTCTCATGCCCAAAATATCATACAGGATGTGACCCATTGACATTCCTACTGTCTCAGCTATCTCGCGTATCTTCAATCGGCGGTCTGCCAATACGAGACCACGTTCAAACTCGTTGAACCAATTTTTGACGGTCGCCATCGAAGGAGAAGAGTCACCGTATACAGCATCCAAGCGCTCTTTGATTTCGCTGCGCGGTTTCCCTTCCAAAAACAAGAATCGAATCACAGACCGATATTGCTCTTTCTCCATTTTTCTAGAATCCGCGGACACGTCCGATTCCACACGCAGTCAAAACAAAACTACGAGTCCGATTCGGCTGAAATTTCGACAACCGTCTACGAGAATGTACTACACGATAGTAAATTTCTCTTCCGATAGTGACGCCATCGGGCGGTGAGGCTAAGTACTTATCGGACTGCCCTCGTACTACCTGCAATAGAAAGACAACTTTTGGGAAAGTTTCAAGCAGATAGCTTTAAAACTGAGGTACTAGTTTGCGTAGAAACGGACAGACGGACAGACGGACATGGCTGGATCGATTCTCCTGGTGATACTGATTAAGAATCGGAAATGTTTCTTTCACAGCGTTGCAAACTTTTGACTTCTTGACCCTCTGCAAGGGTATTACGCACTTCGGCGAAAGGTTAAGCTAAAAGACTTTTGTACTTTTGTGCATCTAGGACACCAAAGCATCCGTTCATTTAAGGGAAACTAGTCAATTCATTTTATTGAAAAGTTCTTTAATCTGGTGCTGAATTCCTCTTTGGCAACGACATTGTTCAATTGGAGGTTCTAAAACGGATTCGTCTACAAATGCGTGCAAATGCGATCTAAGCTTCTTGATCAAATAAAGGCTCTTTATGTCTAGCCAATCAAACCGTTTTACGTAACTGGCATAGTTCTTAGGGAACTTTTTACGTAACTTTTGAATTTAGGAACCTGCCTTACTAAAACAGTTGTATATGATGTATACCGACAGGGTCTGGGTCTTTTATTCAGCATCGCTCTTGGTTCTCGGTGTAAAGTCTTAACCTGGGTCCGCTCTGCGTCGAGTTATGGTATTATCAAGTTAAGGATAATTCCTACGAACTAGAGCAAAAATATAGAGTTAGTTAGAGTTTCAGCGGATTTCAGGATGTGTATATGTCTCGTGGCAATAATTTTTATTAATAATTTGAACTCCCTTAAATTAAAAAAAAAGAAACGAAGCAAACTTCGGCAAGCCGAAGTTTATATATCCTTGACTACATTTCGATTTCTATTCCTATGTTACTAAAAACAATGAAGCTATATCGATTTTTCCATGGCAGCTTTCTGATGTTGATGTCCAATTTTAATTTAAATAATTTAATATTTAAATATTACCAAATCGCAAAGAACAACAAAAACAAGAGAGAACGCTATAGTCGAGTGCCTCGACTATTAGATACCCGTTACTCAGCTAAACAAATATGTGTATAAATATGCCTTCTTGTGTTTTTTTTTGTTTTTTTTTTTTAACATAATGTGAATTGTAGTGACCACAGGAAAAAAAGACAAAAAGTTTAAATTATCAATTTGAATTTGGCGATCTCTTAGTGCCGCCAGCTTTACAGCACGAGCACTGCGCTGCTTTAGCGCAGGCAGCTTTTGTCCTGCACCAGCAGCTGTGTTTATGTTTATGTTTTTGAGTGCAATAAATTGACTAGAAATATTAAACATACATACTTATATTGGCTAAACACATACATTCTTAAATAGTATTATGTATATTATAGTCTAAATGTTTACACAACACGAGTAACGGGTATAGCGAATAGCTTTCTTTGAAAGGAGTTATCTTAGCCGGGCAATTGCTACTGTGTACAATGTAAATACATACATAT
This sequence comes from Drosophila rhopaloa, assembly GCF_018152115.1. Lineage (NCBI taxonomy): Eukaryota > Metazoa > Arthropoda > Insecta > Diptera > Drosophilidae > Drosophila > Drosophila rhopaloa. The sequence goes on from NW_025335088.1 coordinate 953,440, forward strand.
GTATGTAAAGGGTTAAGGCAGAAGAGCACAGCTAGTATACAACTCCCTCGTTGTGAATGGTATTCAGCGATCTAGAGAACAGCTGAATGAGAAACCGGAGAAGGAATTACGACGGAGATTCATTCGCAGAAGGAAGTCGTAAGAAGCGGTCGCATTTAAAAGTCGTCAAAGTTGCCTAAAGTTGCCTTCAGTTGCTCAAGTTAAAATTAGAAGCTAAGAACGTTGCTGTAAACATTGATCATTTATTTAATATCTCAGCGTACTGTTAATTTAAATATACCACTTATAATACCAACTTTACATTTGGGGGCTCGCACCGGGTCTGAGATAACCAAATAAGTGAAAGAAATTAAAAGAGTTACGCAGAATAAGAAAAAACACTAAGTAGCCAAGTTGTGAAATTCAAAGACAAGTCTCACCATTCAATCATAAATGACGCGTCGAACGCCAGCAAAAAAGAAGCAAGAAAATCAAGATCTAAAAGAGGTGGAAGAGGATCAGAACGAGACAATGGGTGAGGAAAACAGTCGAATGGATGTTGCTGAGATGAAAAAGCAAATGGATGGTATACTTCAGTTGCTCTCTTTAAAAATTCAAATTGACGAGAACACAAGTACTTACGTTAAACCGCAACATGATAATTTCGAAAAAGTTGTTAACGATTTTGACGGTCAAGCAGTTCAGCAGTGGTTCGACATTTTTGAACAAAATGCAGACGCATACGAGCTCACATTTAAACAGATGTATGTGCAAGCAAGAGGAAAGATGGCTGGCACTGCTAAATTGTTTTTACAGTCTGTGTGTGTGAGTGACTACAACGAGCTGAAACGCGTTCTTATTGATGAGTTCGCTAGCAGCGCCAACAGCGCGGACGTGCATCGCCAGCTACAAAACAGGAAGAAACAAAAGAGCGAAACATTTCACGAATACATATTACAACTACGGCAGATTGCAGCAGCAGGTAATGTAGAGGAATCAGCGATTCTGCGGTACGTTGTAAACGGACTAGTTGATATGAAGAACGAGTACAAGGCTATTCTTTATTCGTGCAAAACTTTTAAATCACTCAGAGAGCAGTATGGCATCATAGAGCAGCTGGACGACAAGCCTCGTAGTTCCTGGAATAAGAGCGGTGCATCAACGAAAGAAGACCAGCGAAAGAAAGAATTTTGTTTCAAGTGTGGTTCAGCAGAGCATAAAATCAAAGATTGCCAGTCTCCGACAAAATGCTTTAAGTGCAATGAAAATGGTCATATGTCCCGAGATTGCCCTTTAGTTACAGAAAGTGTTCGCAAGGTCGTTGATCAAAGCCGCAGCAAGGTGATCTCTATAAATGGTGTGGACATTGAATGCCTAATCGATACAGGATCGGACGTATCACTGGTGACAAAGAATGTTGCTGAAAAGATAGAAGACATAGAAATTTATAAAAGTGTATCATTGCTAAGCGGTCTGGGACAGAAAAAAACAAGACCGATTGGATTCTTTACAGCCGATGTTCTTACTGACCAGTTGTTCACACAACAAAAGTTTTTGGTCGTGCCTGATAACGTGATCGACTGTGGTGCTTTGCTAGGACATGATTTTACCAGGAAGTTTTCATTTTGCTGCGACGACTATGGCTTTAAGTTAACGGGCCTAAGAGCTGAACCGAAAGAACCAAGTAGCCTTGGCTCAGATGTGTATAACATTGTAGAAGCATCTAACTTGTTTACTGTTGCTCCCCCGTACGTAGAATCAGTGACCAAACTCATCGAAGAAGTCCAGCAGATACCACCAGTAACTTTGAAGCAATGCCCAGTCGAACTGAGGATCACTCCGGATGGCGTAATAAAACCATTTCATCAGTCTCCATCTCGTCTGTCCGTAAACGAAGCAGAGGCAGTAAAGAAGCAAGTTGATGAATGGTTGGCCCAAGGAATAATACGTAAGTCAGCATCAAACGTAGCCAGCAGAGTCGTCGTAGTCAAAAAGAAAGACGGTACGCTTCGAATTTGTATTGACTATAGAAAACTAAATAGTATGGTATTGGCTGATCGTTTTCCAGTGCCCTTGATGGAAGAGGTACTGGAAAAATTACAAGAGGCTTCCATTTTTTCTACGCTCGATCTGGAGAACGGTTTTTTTCACGTTGCAGTGGAAGAGGCAAGCAAACCATTAACTGCCTTTGTAACAAAAGAAGGATTGTTCGAGTTTAATAGAACTCCTTTTGGTTTCAAAAATTCTCCGGCTGCATTTATCAGATATCTGAATCAAATATTCCAAGACTTGATCAATGACGACGTAATGCAATTATATATGGATGATATAATTATATATGCACCCACTGCTGACGAGTGTATGAGCAAAACAAGACGTGTATTGGAGACAGCAGTTCAGTTTGGGCTAAAAATTAAATGGAAAAAATGTAGCTTTATGCAATCCCGCATACACTTTTTGGGACATACCGTGGAAAATGGACGTATATGGCCATGCGAAGAAAAAACATCAGCAGTAAACAGATTTAAAACTCCAAGAAACATTAGAGCGGTACAGTCATTCCTTGGACTAACAGTTTTTTTTAGAAAATTTATTCCAGGTTATGCAAATATTGCTCGACCGTTGACCAATCTTCTAAGAAAGGACGTCGAATTCAAAATAGGAAGTCCAGAGCTGCAGTCACTTCAGGAGCTTAAGAAGATTCTAACCAACGAACCGGTGCTAAACATATACTGCAGAACAGCACATACTGAGCTACACACGGATGCCTGTAAGGATGGATTTGGGGCAGTCTTACTTCAGATGTTTGAAGGACAACTGCACCCTGTGTATTTCTGGAGTAAGAAGACGACAGCTTCAGAGGCCGAGCGACACAGCTATATCCTCGAGGCAAAGGCGATTTATTTAGCGCTCAGGAAGTTTCGACATTACCTCATGGGCATCCACTTCAAACTCGTCACGGATTGCTCAGCGTTTAAAGACACTACAAGAAAAGACGATATTCCTCGCGAAGTTGCAGCATACGTGATGTATCTTCAGGATTTTAGCTGCGATGTTGTTCACAAGCCAGGAGAAAAGATGAAGTACGTGGATCACTTGAGCCGGCATCCACAGTTAGTCAGGATCGTCACAGCAGAAGTAGCAGCCCGTATTAAGAGCATACAACAGAACGATGAGTACATCAAGGCGATTCTCGTAATCCTCCAGGAACGTCCATACCAAAACTTCAAGATCAAAGGAGATATCCTCTACCGTACAGTCGATGGAAATGACCTTATAGTTGTCCCGAAATCCATGGAGAAAGAAATAATTCGAGAGTCACACGAAGTCGGCCATTTTGCAGTACAGAAGACCGTTCATTCCGTAAAGCAACAGTTTTGGATCCCTCATTTGGAGCGGAAGGTAACGAATTTTATTGCCAACTGTATTAAATGCATTATTTACAGTAAGAAGTTGGGAAAGCAAGAAGGTCTCCTCCACTGCATAGCCAAAGGAGATGTTCCACTGCATACGCTACATGTGGATCACTTGGGGCCGATGGACACTACTTCGAAGCAGTACAAATATATTCTGGCAATTGTAGATGGCTTCGCAAAATTTGTTTGGCTTTACCCCACGAAAACGACCGGATGCGAAGAAGTCATCAGGAGATTTACCGAATGGTCGAATGTTTTTGGGTTTCCGAAACGAGTTGTCAGCGATCGAGGAGCAGCCTTTACATCTGGTGTGTTTGAAGAGTGGCTGAATAGCAACAAAGTGGATCACGTATGCTCAACTACTGGAGTTGCTCGTGGAAACGGCCAAGTCGAGCGGATTAACCGATCGATTATCGCTGTCATCGCCAAAATGTCTACTGAAGAACCAAGCAAGTGGTTCAAGTATGTGCCTCAGGTGCAAAAGGCCATAAACTCACAAGTGCATTGCTCAACAAAGCTTTCACCCTTTGAGCTTTTATTTGGCACAAAGATGTACAGCCAGGCAGAGGAGCGTTTGCATGAGATTTTAAACGAGGAGTTTGTTTCCCAATACAACCTTGAGCGAGACTTAATGCGACAAGAAGCAAAGAAAAACATTGAAGCTGCTCAACAAGTATACAAGCGAAACTACGACAGGGGGCGGAAGCAAGCTCACATCTATAGGTTGGGTGATCTCGTCGCAATCAAGAGGACTCAATTCGTTGCAGGAAGAAAGCTAGCAAGTCCATACTTAGGACCATACGAAGTCGTTCAAGTTAAGCAAAACGGGCGGTACAACGTCCGCAAGGCAGCTCAAATAGAAGGACCCAATTCCACAAGCACCAGCTGCGACAACATGAAACTATGGCGGTTCATATATGATAACGACGACGAATTTGTTTCATCTGGGTCAGATGAAGATGAGCAGGAGGGCCGAGTGTAAAGGGTTAAGGCAGAAGAGCACAGCTAGTATACAACTCCCTCGTTGTGAATGGTATTCAGCGATCTAGAGAACAGCTGAATGAGAAACCGGAGAAGGAATTACGACGGAGATTCATTCGCAGAAGGAAGTCGTAAGAAGCGGTCGCATTTAAAAGTCGTCAAAGTTGCCTAAAGTTGCCTTCAGTTGCTCAAGTTAAAATTAGAAGCTAAGAACGTTGCTGTAAACATTGATCATTTATTTAATATCTCAGCGTACTGTTAATTTAAATGTACCACTTATAATACCAACTTTACATGTATATGCTTACATACATACACACATACACCATTGTTTGACTCAGATTTCCAATTTGGCTAACTAGATTTGATTGGCATAGTTCTTGGGATATAGTTCGGTATTGACAAATGAAAACCATCGCAATTTCCTTTAATAGAAATTATCGAGAATTAACGTTGACTCTGTTGAGCACCCTGGCCAGCTGTTCCAAAGTCATCCGTTAGATGGCGCCATGAAAGGCTGAAATGTAGGCGCTAGCCAGGCTTAAGCGTTTAATGGGTTTTTGGGCGTTAGAGTGGGCGTGGCAAACTTTTATTATTCCAATCGATATTTATTGACGAAACAAATACATATCAATTAAAATTTTCATAATATGATCAAAACTGTGGCCACAGCTTGTGGCTTGTGGGCGTCAGAGGGGGCGTGGCACCATTTTGAAACAAACTTGCGCTGCGTAGGAACTCCTAAAATCTACATGCAAAATGCCAATCTTCTAGCTTTTATAGTTTCCGAGATCTCAGCGTTCATACGGACAGACAGACGGACAGACGGAGAGACGGACAGACGGACATGGCTAGATCGACTCGGCTAGTGATCCTGAACAAGAATATATATACTTTATAGGGTCGGAAACGCTTCCTTCTACCTGTTACATACTTTTGCACGAATACAATATACCCTTTTACTCTACGAGTAACGGGTATAAAAATGTAAGACAACGAAGTTATAATTTTTATACCCTTGCAGAGGGTATTATAATTTTGGTCAAAAGTGTGCAACGCAGTGAAGGAGACATCTCCGACCCTATAAAGTATATATATTCTTGATCAGGATCACCTCCTGAGTTGATATAGCCATGTCCGTCTGTCCGTCTGTCCGTCTGTCCGTCTGTCTGTTTCTACGCAAACTAGTCTCTCAGTTTTAAAGCTATCGAGTTGAAACTTTGCACACACCCTTCTTTCCTTTGCACGCAGTATATATGTCGGAACGGGATCGGCCGACTATATCCTATAGCTGCCATATAACTGATTGATCGGAAATGCCATAACTTTGGTGTTTGTAAAGTTAGGAAGTTGGAATTTTCTATGGGTTTTAAATTTGGCCAATCAATCCGACCTACCAAATTTCATAAGGATGGGCCGACTATATCCTATAGCTGCCATATAACTGATTGATCGGAAATGCCATAACTTTGATGTTTGTAAAGTTAGGAAGCTGGGATTTTCTATGGGTTTTATAGTTGGCCAATCAATCCGACCTACCAAATTTCATAAGGATCGGAGGACTATATCCTATAGCCGCCATATAACTGATTAATCGGATATGCCGTAACTTTGGTGTTTGTTAAGTTAGGAAGTTGGGATTTTCTATGGGTTTTATTGTTGGCCAATCAAACCCACCTACCAAATTTCATAAGGATCGGCCGACTATATCCTATAGCTGCCATATAACTGAACGATTGGAAATGCCATAACTTTGGTGTTTTTAAAGTTAGGAAGTTTGGATTTTTTATGAGTATTAAGAATGCATCATGTGAATCATTTTGGAGAATATAATTTACAGAGTATTCTGCAAGGGTATATCAACTTCGGCTCCGCCCGAAGTTAGCTTTCCTTTCTTGTTTTGAATTGTTTTTTCCGATTGTTCCTATGGGAGCTATATGATATAGTCGCCCGACTTATATACTACCTGCAATAGAAAGACAACTTTTGGGAAAGTTTCCAGCAGATAGCTTTAAAACTGAGGTACTAGTTTGCGTAGACGGACGGACGTACATGGCTAGATCGACCCTCCTGGTGATGCTGATCAACAATATATATACTTTATAGGGTCGGAAATGTCTCTTTCACTGCGTTGCAAACTTTTGACTGAAATTATAATACCCTCTGTACCCTCCCTAAAAAGTGATGAATTACTGATTAAAATGTGATGAATTTTTCACTGAATAACTCCAGGGCATGCCAATGTTAAATTCATCACTATTTTGTTTGAAATTTCATCAGTTAATCATCAGCAGTGATGAATTTTTGGTGATTGTTCATCGATTAAAAGGTGATGAACGGATCTGCAGAGAGGGGTACGCATGTGCATACAGAAAAAGGAAACAAAACGTTCTTAGGCAGAGAGGGATAGAAAAAAGAGAAGAGAGAGCTTTGCCTCTCTCTGAGATCTTTATTGTTCATCAAGTATGACTTTTGGTGTTCTTAACAGTCGTCTTAACTTTTCTGTCCCAATCTACTTCAAACTAAACAAGAAAGGAAGCTAACTTCGGCAAGCCGAAGTTTATATATCCTTGTAGTTATTACATAACGACTACATTTCGATTTATATTCCTATATTACTAAAAACAATGAAGCTATGTCGATTTTGCGCTGCATTTGGCCAACGTTTCTATGGCAGCTAGAGGGTATTATAATTTCAATCAAAAGTGTGCAACGCAGTAAAGGAGACATCTCCGACCCTATAAAGTATATATATTCTTGATCAGCATTACCAGAAGAGTCGATCCAGCCATGTCCGTCTGTCCGTCCGTTCGTTCCTAAGCAAACTAGTACCTCAGTTTTAAAGCTATCTGCTTGAAACTTTCCCAAAAGTTGTCTTTCTATTGCAGGTAGTATATAAGTCGGAACCAGCCGGATCGTGTATATCGACTATATCATAAGCTCCCATAGGAACAATCGGAAAAAATGTAAAAATTATAACTTTGTTGTTTTTAATTTGTTTGTGTTGTTCCTTAGGATTTGGTAATATTTAAATATTATGAAATTACGGCATTAATTAAACTAAAATCTGACATCTATATTAAAAAATTGTATTTTGCTGTTTTTTATTTATCAAAATATTCCTTAGAGATATAGTAATTATTTACTATGTTATATCAGAATTACAGTTTTAGTTTTGTCAAAATCGGACGACAATATCATACAGCTGCCATAGAAATGATGGCAAAATGCAGCGCATTTGATTTTAGTAATATAGGCATACAAATTTAAATGTAGTCGATTTTTACTAACTGCAAGGGTATATAAACCTTGGCTTGCCGAAGATTGCTTCCTTTCTTGTTGAAGGGTCGATTTGCTGATTGAGCAGTATTTTGTATCGCTTTATCGTTTACTGTAAACAAAATATTGAAGAAGACATATTCAACTCTATAAAGTATTTATATTCTTGATCAGGATCGCGTCCTGAGTTGATATAAGCATGTCCGTCTGTGCGTCTGTCTGTTTCTACGCGAACTAGTCTCTCAGTTTTAAAGATATCGAATTGAAACTTGCAGGCGCGCAAAGGACCGAAGGGTGTCGTTCCTTTGCACGCCTATCTATATCCTGGAGCTCCCATAGGAACAATGGGATATAACTTTCAAGAATGGAAGATATTTCGCACAGTCTAAAATCTATTGACATGCGTCTTTCCAAATCTTATTTTTTTATGCATACCTTGATCAGGGTAAAAGCGCGTGCCGATCGGACGTCTATATCCTATAGCTCACATAGAAACAATAAGGTGAAATCGCTTAAAATTTTATACTTTTCAGAATATTTCGAGCAGTATACGAGCTATTGACATAAATCTTTCCAAATCTTATTTTTTTATGCATACCTTGATCATGATATATGGGCGTACCGATCAGACGTCTACATCCTAAAGCTTCCATAGGAATAATATGGTTAAATCAGTCCAAATTTGATGTTTTTCAGGATATTTCGCGCAGTTTATAAGCTATTGTCATCAATTTTTCCAAGTCTTACTTATTTACGCATTTCTTGATCAGGGTAAAAGCGCTTGCTGATCAGACGCTTCCATAGGAATGATTGTTAAAGGCTGTGAAAATATCCCTTTTTATACCCTTGCAGAGGGTATTATAATTTTGGTCAAAAGTGTGCAACGCAGTAAAGGAGACATTTCCGACCTTATAAAGTATATATATTCTTGATCAGGATCGCGTCCTGAGTTAATATAAGCATGTCCGTCTGTCCGTCTGTCTGTTTCTACGCAAACTAGTCTCTCAGTTTTAAAGATATCGAATTGAAACTTTGCACACACCCTTCGTTCCTTTGCACGTAGTATATTAGTCGGAACGGCCGGGATCGGCCGACTGTCTGCAAGGGTATTAAAACTTCGGCTTGCCGAAGTTATCTTCCGTCCTCGTTTTTGTTATAACATACATTTAATATACCACCAACATCTACATTAAAAGTCCCCGAAGTTAAACCTTTTGCAGTTCTGTGGAAAAAGGCATCATAGTTAATGTGTCTGTTCTACAAAATTTTTATAATGGCTGCAAAATAACAGATTTTTGTATTCTTATGTAGCGCCTCTTTACACACAAATTATAAGCAATTACTAATTTTTTTTTTTTTCTTTGCTTTTCTATTTATTTATTGAATTTTCTCCTTTTAGATACTAACAATAATAGTATTATAGTAATCTAATTTTGGTTGCGAATATACCATGGGGCCCCAGTGATAGTTCTCAGGATTTTCGATTCTGCGTGCTGTATGATGTCAATGTCCAGATAGGCTTGGGAGTAGAGTTGTAGAGCAGGATGTAGTTTCTTGCATTCGATGTGTCTTCTCCAGGTTAATAGTCTGTCGAAGTGGACGTCAATTTTTGTGTTTGTTTTTAATTCGCCAATCAGATAGTCACATCTCAACTACGATGAGGAGATTGGCTAGTTATATTGTCGCTCAGCGCACAGAGTAGGCCTAAGTGCGGTTCCTTGCGAAACTCCAGCTTCAATAAGGTAGTCGTCAAATGGTGTTGTGTTGCACCTTAATGCGAAGACTCTGTTGTTGAGATACGACTCAAGTAGTTTATGAGCGTATGTAGGCAAGTGTGTTTTGATCTTATGCATGAGGCCGTCGAGCCAGACTCGATCGGAAGCTTGTTCAATTATCATTTTTGGTGTTATTAGGTCACCGCCCGGAGGCTTTTTTGATTTCAGATCCCCGATGACTTTTACGATCTCCTTTTGGTTGGTAAAGATTCGATTTGTGGTAGGAGAAATGGACCAGTGGCAGGGTTCGGCTGGAAAACGCTTCTGAGATGTGAAGCAAAAGTTTCGGCTCTATCTTCATCGCTGCGGGCTCAGCTACCTGATGGGTTTTCTATCGGAGTGAGCCCTCCACATGTTTTGTACTGGTTGGCGAAAGTTTTCCGATGTACCGCAGTTGTGCATTTTCAGCGTCTTTCGTCAGGGCTCGGTTTAGTGTGCGAGTTGCTTCCTTAAGACGTTGTATTGAAAATGGCAATCTGTTGGTTTTTTCCAGTACAAGCTGTTCCAATTGCAGATTAGTTTTGAAATGGTTAGTTTGCACGTCCTTCAATTGTGGTGTTGAAATAGTGGCTGCTGCCACGAGTACATCTTCAAGAGCATCAGTGGATCTTTCGATGTCCGCTTCGATGTTAAGCTGCGGGGTTAGTTCGATGTGGAAACTTTCATACTTTTTATATTTTAACCAGTTTGTTCTGTGCGATATCAGTCTCTGGAGATGATTTGTAGGTTCTGGGCTTTAAAGAAGAGTTATTCGCAAAGGCGAATGGTCTGAAAACGATTTGGCGCTTATTATATTGCGTGGAATGTTTTTTGTAACCTCAAAATCTATTAAGTCCGGGACTTTTCTGGGGTCTGCCGGCCAGTATGTGCGGCTACCTGGGGAAACATAGTCCATTTTGTTGCTCCGATTTATAATTGCATTATATAATTGCCTTCTTTTAAGAGTCACGAGTCGTGATCCCCAGTGGGTATGTTTGGCATTATAGTCTCCTGGTTCTGTGAAGTTTTAAAAATCCATGAATTGTGCTTCAGAAATTGTTAAGCGAGGCGGGCAGTTTACATAATGTCGATATGATTTTCTTTCAGGAACTGTGTTATTTCATGGTTATTCGTAAATTATTTGGGCTGCTTAGCTGCAAGCAAATGTAACACCATGTTCTGGTTTTGAACTAGTGTTTTCATGGTCGTTTTCATGAAGGACATAAATTCCATCATACAGGGTGCTCCACCTTTAAAGGCGGAATGTAAAAATTGAACATCCTTGAGAAAAACAACGGATTTCTATGAGTGACGTATTTTTTTATTCAGTTTGGTTCCGTCCAATTTTTCTGGACTAGCTTTTGAAAACAACATCAATTAAGTGGCCACTCTTCTTAGCAATTATAAAATGACACCTTTTTTCTGCGTTTGCCATTACCTTTCCGAGCATCTCGGGTGTTATAGAGTTAATTGAACATATTTAAAAAATTTTAATTGGAAAAATTAGACAGAAAATAAAAAAAAACAAGAAAGGAAGCAAACTTCGGCAAGCCGATGTTTATGTTTACTAAAAACAATGTCGTTATATCGATTTTGCGCTGCAGTTTGCCATCGTTTTTATGGCAGCTGTATGATATTGTTGTCCGACTTTGACCGTTATTCTGATATAGTACAAAATTACTATATTTCAGGAATAAGGAATATTTTGATAAATAGATAAGCAGCAAAATAAAAATAAAAATTTTTTTTTTTTTTTAGAAAGACAACTTTAGGGAAAGTTTGAAGCAGATAGCTTTAAGGCTTCATAGGGGCATGGGTAGATCGACTCTGATCAAGAATATATATACTTTATAGGGTCGGAAATGTCTTCTTCAATGCGTTGCAAACTGTTGACTGAAATTGTAACACCTTCTGAAAGGGTATAAAAACTCAGATAACTTAGCAAACTTCTTTAGTATAGTATCGCTTTTCATAATACTGAATCCAAAACATGAATACTCCCCATACAATACAGAAGAACAATAAATCTAATGAAACTTACATAACACTTTACAATTATCACATTTACACAGATAATCCACATACAGACTACAACATCTACAACAAATACCAAAACAACAATTATTTCTACAAAAAAACAAATAAACCCCATAACAACAATGCGCCGAGCGATCAAGTTCGTTTAGAGTCAATAAAACGGCAAATTTTGACGAAGCTTGGTCTTAGCCACAAGCCAAATGTATCCCATCCCCTACCTAAGCAATTTATTTGGGAAACAATATATCGTGCGGATGGTGGCCAGATGATTATCAACAATGCATTTGAGAGCAGTAGAAATGACTTAGATCAACAAAATTCCATTCCACGGACGTTAGCCCTACCAGAAATACATACGTTCAATGACCGTGGCGGACGTTCTTATCCGAGTATCGAGCGAGAAGCCAATCAACATCAATATCGATTACCGCTCGACTATACTTTGAACTCGAGTAGAGGCAATGTGTATAAAAAAGTATTGAGAAATCGTCCTGCAGGGCGAAAAGGGCATCAAATACAAAATGGCGAAGGAAAGAATGTATTTTTGAAAGGATGGCCAGAAAAACGGCAGTTAAAAATGATTTCTCGGATTGAGTCTGAGTCCGCGACGCAACTCAAAAGCCGCCCTAGCAGTTTTGGCAAGATGCAGAATGGACACAGCAGGAAAGATAATGTCATGCAGGGCAAACCAATGAATGCGAATGCGTTTAGAAAATCTACATATCTGTTAGATATAAATCAAAGTAGTGATAGTAGTGTCAATATCGGCATAAATGATGACATCCGGCGTAAGGCTCATGATTATTTTACCGATTACAGTGTTCAGACTCATGATAAAGGCCAGTACCTTGGAAGTATCTCTGGCATTGGATATCATCCAATGGTCCAAAATATTGAAGATCAAAAACAGAAGAGACATTTTGAACCGGTTGTTCATGACCAGGAAAATATTGATCATGAAGACTTCTTTGGAAATACTCAAGAAATAATTACATTTGCAGAAGAAGGTAAGTCGGTATCGGTGGGAAAGGGACAACGTAGCAACAATAAAACTCTTTTAACCCATAAAGAATGTGTAAGAGAAAGAATATTTCGATATCTAACATCATTTTTTAAGATATATGAGGTGTATGAAATAGAATTTTAAATACATTTTTCCCAAAATCAAAGCTTCCAAAAATTATCCGACCACAAAACTTTATGGTTCAAATTAAAGCTAAATGAAATATTATTAATGTATATGTTTTATTTTAATTAATTTGTTCACTCGGCTTTTCGCCACAAATAACGAATCCAAAATATGTTTTGTGGTTTTATTAATTGCAAATTTTTTTTATTTTTAAACTTTAAATGCGGTTTTTCTAAAACTTCGTTTTGCCTCAAATTAATACTAATTTGATTTGACTTTTTTATTTGCCTAACCCTGCTCTTAATCAGCGTCGACAAGAAATTAGTCGCTCCGTTTAAATCTATCTCTCTCAATTTAGTTTTGTCCAAGTTGTTATTACTAAACATTCTTGATTCGCATAAGGAAATATAGGGATACGTATTTACTCAAACTATATTAAGATATTGAAATAAGAAAACGTATGAAATATTCATATTTAGAAACTACTTTAAGATAAAATGATTTAAAGGTGAGTTAAAAGATACGATAAACTACGATTAATAAAGAAGTGAATATATAAAGCATAACTCAAATTTGTACAAAAAATCCAAATTCCAGTTTGCCCGGAAAAGAAATATCATTTTTCTACAGTTACGAAAATTACAAAAAACAAGACAGGAAACAAACTTCGACACGCCGAAGTTTATATACCCTTGCAGATATTACAAATTGAACACATTTTGCCACCGTTTCTATGGCAGCTATATGATGTTGTTGTCCGATTTTAATTTAATTAAAACCGTCATTCCATAATATTTAAATATAAATAATTAGCTTTTATCAGCAAAACACAGACAAATCAAACATATTCGTTGAGAATTTAGTTGGAACATATGATTAAAAAAAACGATTTCTATGCAAATTAGAAAACACACACTTGCAAAATAAACAAATTAAAGGTAAGAAATATTAACATGGAATACAATAATTGGAAACATTCTAATTTTTAGAAAATCTAAATTAGCGTAAATTTATATAATAAACAGCAATTTAAAACTGATTGGAATTCGTTTTTATAAACGATGCGTAGTAAAGAATAAGCAATCTTGTGTTATATTTTTCAAAGAAATAAACGGTTTTTAATAAAATTGTACCAAAATAAAACCGCACCTTCTTTTTAAGTTGATGGGCAACCCAATACATAAAAATTATTCCACTAGTGAGAGCCATTTTTATTGTTGACAGAAAACAGAAATGCTTCTAATTTCTGAGTTTAAGTTCTTAGTATATTTCCTAGTTTTGGCAATATTAATTATTCCTTTGTCATTTTTGGATTTTGGAATCCTAAACATAGTATTTTTTCATTTATTAATACGTAGTTTTATTATTCCTTATATTGTTTTCCTTCTCTTACTTTCTGTATTAATTTTTTATTTTTACATAGTCCCAAGAAAAAAATTTGGGATTCATTCAAAAAGAAAAATTCAGCTATGTTTATGAAAAATCGACTCAATGTTAAATATTCGATTTCGCGTAAAAATTGTCAATCTTTGCACAAATCGGTTGCAAAAATTCTTACGACTTTGTTAAATAGGTGCGATAGGAAAGACCGAAAAATTAAAACATACCCTAATTCAACATAGTCAGGTCTGATGAAGTGAAAGACCCTTTCAATTGATTAACTTGAATTCGATCTGCACAAATATGAACAAAATATTTTTTTTGTCCCCAACGTCAATGTGAGAGCTGACATTGACAGGGATTTGGACAACCAGATAAGTCTTGTTCGACGTTTCGACAAAGATAAAAACGATTCTATCTTCAGTTAAACTATTGAAGCTCAAGCAAAGGGTTGCTTTGATTGATTGAATCTTCTTTCTGTCTCATGAATAGAATAATTTTGTCGAGTACTTTACAGGGAGTATGGGTCTCGTGCTCACTTTGGCGTTTGAGTATACCAAATGTCCGAGAAATTTGGCAGTGCGACGGGAAACCGGCTCTAAGTCGGCTTAACTGTACTTAACTTTTAAAAGTATTTAATAAGCTTCCAGGTGTTATAACAATAAAATATTTGCTTACTGCCAAAAAAGTTTTTCCCAATCTTATGCCAATACTTATTAGGTAAAAATACAAATTATAAATCTCACCGATAAATTATTTTTTTTTCTATCCTGTTTTTCTATTTTTCAGATAACTCAGTTTTTGATTTTCAATTACTAACATTTAGGATATAATTAATTTTTTTAAAAAAACAATACCATGTTATTCTAGACAAGAATTTACAAACCAACGAAAATGATCTATGATTTTGAATAAGTTCGAAAATCTACATTTTTTAATTCAGACAAATTTATATTTACTTCTATATCAATTCAGATTTTTATAAATCACGGACATTTTTCTTCGATTGTATAATTTATGATTCCACATCAAGAGCTTAAATTTGGTCCATTATCTAATAATATTCAACCATCATAATATATCTTATTTCAAGGAACACAATATCGACAATACCGAATACTTGAATTTGCGCCACAAAATCGCCGTGTTCCTAACCAAAAACTATCCATACGCAGCGCTCAGATTCACATACGGATCGACAAGCCACACAGTTTCTGGATCGAAAGAGCAAAAAATTTGCAGGAAGAGCATTTGCTTAATATTAAACGAAAATGGAGGGCAAATAAACCTCATCACAGAATTAAAATCTGGGTATTTCAATTATCAACAGCGATTAATATTACGGAAAAGGTATTATTACGATTATTTTGCTCTAATTCTTAAGATTTTAACACATTTTTTTATTAGGGACTAGACAAGGCTATCCTATTTCGTGCTTCTTTTGAAGTTAACACCAAACATCTAGGATGGCAAAAATTTGATCTGACCGAAACAATCCGTGAGTGGTATGGCCATAACAATAATGAGAAACTGCGACTACTGATTGATTGCACTGGATGCGGTGGTCGCTACTCACTGCACCTATTCCAAACTTCAAAACTTAGAGATAACTCATCGGACTACTTAAGCCCTAATCCCAATCGACCATTTCTCGTACTTCATACGGAATCAGCACGGACAAGACGTGTACGAAGACGAGCTGTAGATTGTGGCGGTGCTTTGAGTGGACAATGCTGCAAAGAGTCATTCTATGTATCATTTAAGGCACTTGGTTGGGATGACTGGATTATTGCACCCAGAGGATACTTTGCCAACTATTGTAGAGGCGATTGCACAGGGTCGTTTCGGACACCCGACACTTTCCAAACATTTCATGCTCATTTTATAGAGGAGTATCGAAAAATGGGCCTCTTGAATGGCATGCGACCCTGTTGCGCCCCAATAAAATTCTCTAGTATGTCATTAATATACTATGGAGATGATGGAATCATTAAAAGAGACTTGCCAAAAATGGTTGTTGATGAGTGTGGATGCCCTTAGCGTAAGTTATACTCGTATCTTAATTCAATAAATTATTTTTAAATACATTCTTTTCCACAGCTTGCTCGATATCTGCCTTTACATTTCCTATTTTCCGTCCGGTAAATATATACATAGATATCCTCGGTTATCTGCAAAGTCAAAACGGAAGTGTTTTAATATAAGAAATATGTTCTATTACATTTTATTGAATCGATATGAAAATTATGTGTTATTAACATAGATTAGACTTATTGTATTAAACTTTAAGATAGGCTGATGACAATATTTGTATATTTACGAACAAACCCAAAATTGTGAAAGTGCCTAAATTAAATGAAATGTAAAACTTTAAGAATCATGAAACTAACACTAAAATATATTTGAATAAGGTAAAATCCGCTTTTAATAAATTTATAAACACTCAAAAATAACTTTAATATATATATGCACTAAGAACTAACATAAAATAGTAGGTTTTCACAACTTACAATATAATAAAATGTTTAGTTTGATTATTTTGAAACCTAATGTCGAAGAGCATACAAATTTATTTCAAATTACAGTTAAATAAAGCGTTGGTCTATCCATAAAATGTAAGGATTCAAATGAAGTAATAACAAGAAAGGAAAGCTAACTTCGGGCGGAGCCGAATTTGATATACCCTTGCAGAATACTGTATATATTATATTCTCCAAAATTATTCATATGATGCATTCTTAATACTTATAAAATATCCCAACTTCCTAACTTTAAGAACACCAAAGTTATGGCATTTCCGATCGTTCAGTTATATGGCAGCTATAGGATATAGTCGGCCGATCCTTATGAAATTTGATAGGTCGGATTGATTGGCCAAAAATAAAAGCCATAGAAAATCCATACTTCCTAACTTTACAAACACCAAAATTATGGCATTTCCGATCAATCAGTTATATGGCAGCTATAGGATATAGTCGGCCGATCCCGGCCGTTCTGACATATATACTGCGTGCAAAGGAAAGAAGGGTGTGTGCAAAGTTTGAACTCGATAACTTTAAAACTGAGAGACTAGTTTGCGTAGAAACAGACAGACGGACAGACGGACAGACAGACGGACAGACGGACATGGCTATATCAACTCAGGAGGTGATCCTGATCAAGAATATATATACTTTATAGGGTCGGAGATGTCTCCTTCACTGCGTTGCACACTTTTGACCAAAATTATAATACCCTCTGCAAGGGTATAAAAACAAATATGTCGATATTTTCGGCATCTTTACCATCTCTACACATGTGTGCAACGTTATGGTAACCGTTGATTAAGAGAGATTGGTATTTAAGAAAGGAAAAAGACAACAAGCTTTGAGTTTTTAAATCTTTGAAGCTCGCGAGAACATAAATGTATTAAACAAAACGTGGAAAGAGTCATGACTACAAAGCACACAACTTTCCAATGACAACTTAGCTTTCGATATAGAAATGAGACAGCTGAGCCACATGGCGACCGATTATGAGAGTGTCAAGCAACTCGAATAAACTCGGGCGGAGTTGCACTGGTGAGGGGCTCCAACTTTGACCATCGCCGGACCCTTTTCGGAATTAAAAGGTAACCACTTAGACGTGGACGTATGCGGATATGCGCTCGTTGCGGAGAAAGCGGTACTTTCAGACGATACTACTCCAACCCACCCCTTGACTTCTGTTGGGATTTTGGCCTGTATGAGTGTTAATCATGTACTATGGGGTTTTTGACCACTTTATGTGGCATTTAGCCATTTTTTAAAAGTGCTCTAATTAAAAAAAAAATGCATTAATAGGAACGTATTAACAGAACATCAAACTGTTATGCCTCATACTCAAAATGTTAATACTTAACAGCATATGTTAGCAGAACAGCTGTAAAGTCAGCTGTTGCATCCGAAAGCACCTGCGCTAAGTTTGCAATTTTTTCGAAGCGTTCTGTGAAATGAATTTATTCGTGTAAAACATCATTTGAAAAGAAAAAAATAAATGGAAACTGATCTCACAGGTTTGTATTATATGTTAAATGTATTAATTGTTTTGTGCGTGTTTATACTAACATTTTGTCATTTTATAAATGCACCCTAAGCTGAATTTTGAGGAACAAATTTCAAATTTGGGAAGAGTTTTGAAATAGAAGTTTGCATTAGTTTTCAGTGCGTCCAAGTGTATGTTGTAGCGTTGTCAATTCTGAGCAAAAATCTGTTAGTCTTATTGTGCACTTTTCCGAAATATTGGTGCAATTTGAATTATTCTTAGATAACCTCACTTTCTCCAACGCCGACTTGGTTGCTGTTTGGAATAGCGAGAAGGGCCGGCTTAAGCAAGAAAAGGCTATACAATGTTTGATGAACAAATTATTTATAATATGAGGATCATTTTGATATGTTTGTCCTGTCAGTTTTGTCAATTTGGACAAATTCGAATCATTTTGCCTACAAACTGGCGAATTGATAGTCGATATGTATCCGTGGCTGCCGATAAGTTTTGAGTTTGATGAAATTTTTTCTTTTTGCTTTTGTTGCACTTATTATCATCCACTTTAATAGGCATGAAGCAACAAATTTCAGCTCATTAAATTTCAATAATTTTTTTTTAGTTTTAACCGATTGTTCATATGGGAGCTATAATATATTGTTTCCTGATCCGAACGATATGTGCCTAGGGACAAACAATGACGGTTGGTAAAGTTTCATGTCGATATCTCCAAAACTGACCGAGTTATTAATTAATTATTAATTAATGCCACAAAAACAGGTCAAAAACCCCATAGTGCCATGGAGTGCTGCCGACAAAATGCACCGAATGTACCTATGCTGGTAATGCCCCCCTTCTGGATCGGAGAATGGAACCGTTCGCCTTTGCTTACTTGGATGTCATCACCTTTATAGGTGCTACGGAAGAGCGTAATTTCGCAAATCTAAGAAATGGACGTTCTTTAAGCAGAAATTTGCTTATCTTGAACACGTGATTAGCGGCGACTAAGTTCAGACTAACCACGAAAAGGTGCAACTTGTGACTGTGTGGCTGAAAGAGGGACAGAAATGGACCTGGACACCCGAACAGCAGGCGGCTATGAAAGACATATACATGTTCAGATTTTGACCAAAGTTTGTGTTACAAACCGAAGCAACTGACGTCGGCTTGGGAGCGGTCCTGGCCGCGGAAAATGAAGGTCAGGAGAAGGTTATCGTGTCTCGGCATCATCTGGGTCATAGGAAAAATGCGGTGTTATCTTTCTCCATCTAGCTCTGAAGCGGTTGAATTCTATCGAGAGCCCTTCTGTCCGAACAGGCTTTAAAGCTACAAAATTTCCACTCGATATCGACGAGGGAAACTATCTATATCGAATGCCACCTAGGGCTTAGAGGGAGAGAAACGTCGATGTTCACGGACATAAATGTTTTCATTATTTTTGGTGAAATACATCGAAAGTCTAGTGCAACGGTCGGATACGATTTGGCCAGCTTTGCTAAATAGTCGTTCCGACCCACACGATGAAGCGGGAACAAGAAAATATTTGAGGCATCATCGGTAGAAATCTAAGATAACACAATTTGTTGCTAAATTGTTTATACATTCTTACCTCTTAATACGCAACTGGATCCCACTTTTCGGCCTGGTTTTCCTTCTCCACATATTGCATCAATAGGATTTTGGGTTCAAATTTTTTCTCATAAATAAAAATCGGGTTGGTTTCTCTGTTCGTTATCGTGGTATCTTCATGTAAAGCTTTAGCCGGTTAGTCAAAGTTGGATGGGCTGAGAAATACCACATTTTTATACCCTTGCAGAGGGTATTATAATTTTGGTCAAAAGTGTGCAACGCAGTGAAGGAGACATCTCCGACCCTATAAAGTATATATATTCTTGATCAGGATCACCTCCTGAGTTGATATAGCCATGTCCGTCTGTCCGTCTGTCCGTCTGTCTGTCCGTCTGTCCGTCTGTCTGTTTCTACGCAAACTAGTCTCTCAGTTTTAAAGCTATCGAGTTCAAACTTTGCACACACCCTTCTTTCCTTTGCACGCAGTATATATGTCGGAACGGCCGGGATCGGCCGACTATATCCTATAGCTGCCATATAACTGATTGATCGGAAATGCCATAACTTTGGTGTTTGTAAAGTTAGGAAGTTGGAATTTTCTATGGGTTTTACATTTGGCCAATAAATCCGACCTACCAAATTTCATAAGGATCGGCCGACTATATCCTATAGCTGCCATATAACTGATTGATCGGAAATGCCATAACTTTGGTGTTTGTTAAGTTAGGAAGTTGGGATTTTCTATGGGTTTTATATTTGGCCAATAAATCCGACCTACCAAATTTCATAAGGATCAGCCGACTATATCCTATAGCCGCCATATAACTGATTGATCGGAATAACTTTGATGTTTGTTAAGTTAGGAAGTTGGGATTTTTTATGAGTATTAAGAATGCATCATATGAATAATTTTGGAGAATATAATTTACAGAGTATTCTGCAAGGGTATATCAACTTCGGCTCCGCCCGAAGTTAGCTTTCCTTTCTTGTTAAAGCAAAGATCAAGGAGGGTAGCTATGCCTGGAATGGCTTGAAACTCAAAATCTTTTAGGTAATTCTAACCAATAGTATCTTTCGCAGTTTTCGGTCTATAATTCAAGTCCTTCATTTTATGATAAACCTAGTATATAAACGGAATTATAATAGAAACTGTCATGTAGGCATTGGTTGAAACTAATTGGCTTGCCAACCGGTCGGGTATTCCTTAAACTGGATTAAATAGAGACAAGACACAAGTTAAAATAAAAGGCACAATTAAGAGTAAAGCAAATGAGTTAAAATATTATTTTGTAATAACGGGATAGAAGTTGAAATGCAAATTATATGATAAAGATTGTTATAATTATTACATAGAACGCGAAAGGGCTCGTGCAGACAAAAATTTGATGTACATCGTGGCAAATTTTAGAGGAATATAATTTCGTGTTAGTCTAACAGGAACATTGAAAGTTAGGCGGTTTACAAGTTCTGCAGAATCAATATCACCTCTTATAAGATTTTTCATAAAAATAGTACCAAGCATTGTTCTACGATTTACAAGTGTAATAATCTACTCTGGTAGGAAGGTAGCCTTAAGTTTTGATCCCAGTTCAAACTACGAAAGGCAAATAGAAGAAATTTTTTTTGTACCGACTCAATACGGTCAATGTGCACTTGATATTGTGGACTCCAAACCGACGAACAATATTCCAAAATAGGACGGACAAGGGAGGTAAATAATAATTTGGTCGTATAAGGGTCATCAAATTCATTTGACCAACGCTTTATAAAGCCAAGAACACTCATGGCTTTGTTAACAGTGGACATTATGTGGCAGTCCAATTTAAGTTTAGGGTCCAGAAGAACACCTAAATCGTTAACGGAATATATACGGTCGAGTGGCGTATTTTCAAGAAAGTAACTAATAAACGTAGGAGTACCCTTATAAAAAGTCATAACGTTGCATTTAAGGTAGTTCAACTTTAAAAGGTTTTACTCACACCATTCATGAAAACAATCAATATCTGACTATAAGCTTAATCCCGACGCTATATCATTATATGATAAACAAAGCTTAACATCATCAGCATACATTAGTACACGAGAATGTGTTATGATAGAGGGAAGATCGTTGATGAACAAAGTGAACAGCAAAGGGCCCAGATGACTTCCCTGAGGCACTCCAGATGTCACGTAGATCAATTTTGAAACAGCATTATTGAATATAACCCTCTGAGTCCTACCATTCAAGTAATTTGAAATCCAAGTTAATAGATTACCAGGAAACACAAGCAGATCTAATTTGAATAAAAGAAGAGAGTGGTTGATGGAAAGGTCTTACTAAAATCTGTATATATCTGTATCAGTCTGCATTTTTTTTTTGAAACCCATTTATTACAATAGATGACAATTCAAGAAGGTCGGTGGTGGTCGATCTTCGCTTAACAAAACCATGCTGACACGGTGATATAAGCGAGGAACATAAGTGTTGCAAATGAGAAGTGATAATACGTTCAAATGCTTTAGGAATTGCCAATTGACAATTTGGAAATACCTCTATAATTAGATCCGATTGTATGTCTAAACTGAGGAAAATTTTGCTATATTGCAGACATAACGTCATCTGCGTACATGAGGACATGAGGAGATCGTTAATGTCCTTTGTGGGACACCTGAAGTAACTTTTTGTATCCTACCACTTAGATAACCATTAATGAGTATGTTGTGAGGAAGAACTGGACAAATAGATTGGTAATTGCCTAATTGGTTTTTGGCGTAGAATTTTCAAATGATGTCGATGCTGGGTAACAGGCTTTTTTACGCTTTGTGTTAACAAAATTATATAACTGTTTTGGTTATTGTGAAAACTGGACACTACAACGAGTCAGGCCTGCTTTCTAGATTTGAAATAAAAGACGAGTCCAGTAAACGTCCAATTCGCACTAGGTATATATTAATCACGTAATACTTCTAACTGATCTCTTTCTGACATTTTATTACAAATGGACTGCACAACGGAAAGGTGATTTGCATAAATTTGGATCTCAGATGATGGTGGAATGAAGAAGTAATATATAATATATAAAATTACCGCTAAACGATAATTTTATACCTAGGAACTTATTCTTCTTCTTATCAAAGCTTAAGATCATTTTACTTATTTTGTAGCTGGACATAAAGTGCTGATAAATCTTGTCAAATGCTCTCTTTGACCTAACAAATTGTTGACCGTTGTCGCTGTAGATATGAACACACTTACTTCGACTACAGATGAAGCGATGGAGTGCAGCGCGTGCTGATTTCTATCACTTCAAATAAATTACTAGGCAGACAAATAGACATATGTATTTGTTTTCCTTTCATAGATTTTGTCCTTTGCTCACCTGGAGTAGAAGCGGGAAGGGGTATATGATGACATTCCTGTTACACCAGGATGTAAAGCTGTTCTGGGCCTGTTTAAGACGATAAATTCGTGATTTTCGTTGATTTCCTCAAACTTTAAAAGAAGTTTTCTGCTTTGGAAAGGACTATGAGCAATAGTGCACCACACATTTTTAGACAACATATTAAATATTTCTTTGTTAGTCGATGCTATTCAGCATAGTCCCCTCCAGGCTAGATCGTAGATCTTTAAAGCTAATGACGATTGTATGATTAGTGATTAGTGGACCTAACCCTCGTGTAGTTTCAGCCTTGAGATATTCCGGAATCCTGGATTTTTGAGGATAGCCAAGAACGAAACACAGCTCAGAGCCGCTTTTTAATGGCGTTTCTTACATATAGTATACTAAATCTGTAAAAAATTTGCAGTGTTGGGAAGGGTACTGTTTTTTTTACCTAGGTAATACCTAGGTAAGGTAAAGGTACTTCATTTTCCCAGTACCTAGGTAAAGCTAAATGGTAAAAATATTGTTTTTTTTAATTTTTATGATGTTTTTGTTTTATTTATTTGTTTGTTTGTTTGTTTTATTACATTTTCTTTTCATTTTCTTATAACAATCATAATTTAAATGTTGTCTTTTTTAACATAATTAATGTTTCGAAAAACTTGTCTCCCAGCCTCTTTCGTTTTTGGATCACTTGAATTTGACCTCCACAACTAAATAATCTTTCAACTGGCGAAGAGCTGGGCAGAACTGTATTGTATTATAGGAATACATCCAAAATGCGTTTATATTTATTTAACGCTGATACATTTTTGTCATGCTCAACGTGAGATTTTGGTAGCATCTCGGCCACGATGTAGTCGCACACTTTCTGATTGATCTGCAAATATTTAAATAAACACACATTATTATATATTGAGTTATTAAATGTTGATGAATAATAACCTATCACTACATTAATGTATTTATGAAATCCTATATATGTTGTGTTTACATACACACGGCATTTTTGCGCGCCAAATACACTTGGGTTTCATAAATTCATCGATTTAGTGATACGTACATACATACATTAACAAAATTATATAAAATAAAACTGCGATTTTACCTTTTTTCTACATTTCTACATTTTCTTTCTCTAATTTGTACATAAGTAATGTATATGTACATATCTTACACATAAAAAAACGCATATGGCTTACCTTGATGTGTTTGTGAAGATTTCCTGTCGATTTATCATCGAATTTGATTGTCTTATTGAGACACAACACGCACTTGCTTATTTCAATGTCACAGTCAGATTAAACATAGCTATTTTGTATCAGAGCATTGTTCAATACCTATGCAAATACCTTAATAATTTTAAAGGTATATAAAAATGTGTAGCTAGGTAAGGTGTAAGGTATCCAATTATTTGTCTACCTAGGTAAGGTACGTTCTTAGGTAAAAGTATCTAGGTATGGTCCAACACTGGTAATTTGCTTCTCTTAAGTCGAGGTGACTTTATTGAGGAATAAGATTGCGAGAACTGGATCTTGAAACACAGCATAGAGCAGGGTGGGCCTTGAACTTTGTCTTTATATTTCAAGTCAAACCTTTGCTAAGCCTAGGTGATTTATTGAAGATTGACGGATAGTACCAAGGAACACAAGAATTTAAAAATTGCAGCGTAAAAACCATTGAGGGCATCAGCCACATAATTGCATGAGTACGAATATATCGTACGAATAATCCTGCAAAGTCTTAGCATGCCACTTTTCGCTGAACACATATCGCCTTACACTGGTCAAGCAGCATATTGTGGCTGCCTGTCCTTCCACTCGGCAAAAAGTTTGGAAGATTAGTCCATCGCAACTTATTAATGCTAGTTTGACCCCCATCCTTTCTTGAAAAAAAAAATTTGAATGAGTTTCAATGCGCAATTGTTTTGATTGATATTGTGTGCAGCACTATCCAGGACGTAGACAAAGCAAAGCAACTTTCCTATCATAAAGGTGCGCCGCTGATCGATGATCACAGATTCCATAATTACTATAATCAACTTGTAGCAGGCCAGTTAATATACGTATGCTCTGGTCACACTATTCCTTGAGTTAACTCTCTCGAGAGAGCATGTTACTCTCTCAAGAGAGCGCCTCTCTGCGAAAACGGGGGTTGAAAGCAAACTGCCTGCGAGGATTGAGATCACTTGGTTATGAGAGCGCAACGAAAGAAGATTTGTAAAAGACAAGCAGATATTAATAAACTAAATAAACTAAATACGCAATAAATAATATATAATAAAATCATCCTGATACAAACTGCAACTATTGTTTGCTTCGGTATGTCAGGCTTGTGATCAACCTTAACGATGATGGATGCTGTCGCTCGGCTTCATTCAAAATCTTCGTAACGAACGACTAGGAACTTAAACAAATCAGTTGCCTCTGCTGTCCTCTATCCATTTCCTTCTTGATTCGGGGTTGATTCTTTAAATTACTTATTTTTTATACTTATAGGACTTATTTATTGAATCTACTCCTTAATGAGACTAACAATAAGTAAATCAAATCTTAAAAATCTATCTTAACTAACAGTCATGAA
Source organism: Drosophila rhopaloa (assembly GCF_018152115.1). NCBI lineage: Eukaryota > Metazoa > Arthropoda > Insecta > Diptera > Drosophilidae > Drosophila > Drosophila rhopaloa. The sequence continues at coordinate 978,914 of NW_025335088.1, forward strand.
GACTGACTTTAGACTAAAGGGCCCTAATAATTATTGCTGGGCTGGAAGACCGTTTCGATGTAGGCGAGTTTGGTTCGAACCCCGTGTTAGGTTCTGTAATGACCTACAAAATGGATATGTCTTAGCACCCCATTTGCAACATCTTTGTAGATCGATTATATCTCCATGTCAACATGGATTTATAAGGCGAAGATCTACGACGACAAACCTCTTGGAGCTAACGTCTTTTGTAATAAATGGCTTTAGGAAGAACATGCAGACTGACGTAGTTTACACTGACTTTAGTAAAGCGTTTGATTCAGTAAATCACTCGCTACTTGTATTAAAGCTAGACTTATTAGGGTTTCCATGTGATCTTCTATCATGGATCTCAAGTTATCTGAGGGGTAGGACTCAACGAGTCCTCTTTAAAAACTCGATCTCTGATTTGATCCGAGTTACTTCGGGCGTCCCACAAGGAAGCCACCTTGGCCCACTTCTTTTTACTTTATTTATAAACGATCTCCCTCTAGTCTTGGCAAAGTCGCGTGTCCTTATGTACGCAGATGACGTTAAGTTATGCCTGCAATATAACGAAATTTCTAGCAGTTCAGACTTACAATCTGACCTAAACGCTTTCCAAACATGGTGTTGTGAAAATCTTTTGGATTTAAATAGCGCTAAGTGCAAAGTAATGACATTTTTTCGGGTGAACCCACAATATGCAACGTATACGCTGGGTGGTTGCGCGTTGTCTAGAATTACGCATGTTGATGACCTTGGCGTCCTCCTTGACCCTAAACTTAAGTTTTGTGACCATATTACTTCTATGGTGAATAAAGCCAGGGGAGTACTTGGATTTATTAAAAGGTGGTCAAAGGAATTCGATGATCCCTATGTTACAAAGACTCTCTTCATTTCACTAGTCCGTCCAATCCTGGAGTACTGTTCTGCAGTTTGGAGTCCTCAGTATGGTGTACATATAGACCGGATAGAGTCTGTGCAAAAGAACTTTTTATTATTTGCTCTACGGGGCCTTAACTGGAATGCAAGCCTTATTTTACCATCCTACTCTAGTAGACTTCTCCTAATTAATCTACCATCCTTTGTAAACCGTAGAACGATGCTTGGCACAACTTTTATCTATAAACTTATTCACGGGGATGTGGAGAGTCCCAGCTTTGCTAAATAGTCGTTCCGACCCACACGATGAAGCGGGAACAAGAAAATATTTGAGGCATCATCGGTAGAAATCTAAGATAACACAATTTGTTGCTAAATTGTTTATACATTCTTACCTCTTAATACGCAACTGGATCCCACTTTTCGGCCTGGTTTTCCTTCTCCACATATTGCATCAATAGGATTTTGGGTTCAAATTTTTTCTCATAAATAAAAATCGGGTTGGTTTCTCTGTTCGTTATCGTGGAATGGTTGGGAATGTAGAGCTAAGCTCTTCATGTAAAGCTTTAGCCGGTTAGTCAAAGTTGGATGGGCTGAGAAATACCACATTTTTAAAGCAAAGATCAAGGAGGGTAGCTATGCCTGGAATGGCTTGAGACTCAAAATCTTTTAGGTTATTCTAACCAATAGTATCTTTCGCAGTTTTCGGTCTATAATTCAAGTCCTTCATTTTATGATAAACCTAGTATATAAACGGAATTATAATAGAAACTGTCATGTAGGCATTGGTTGAAACTAATTGGCTTGCCAACCGGTCGGGTATTCCTTAAACTGGATTAAATAGAGACAAGACACAAGTTAAAATAAAAGGCACAATTAAGAGTAAAGCAAATGAGTTAAAATATTATTTTGTAATAACGGGATAGAAGTTGAAATGCAAATTATATGATAAAGATTGTTATAATTATTACATAGAACGCGAAAGGGCTCGTGCAGACAAAAATTTGATGTACATCGTGGCAAATTTTAGAGGAATATAATTTCGTGTTAGTCTAACAGGAACATTGAAAGTTAGGCGGTTTACAAGTTCTGCAGAATCAATATCACCTCTTATAAGATTTTTTATAAAAATAGTACCAAGCATTGTTCTACGATTTACAAGTGTAATAATCTACTCTGGTAGGAAGGTAGCCTTACGTTTTGATCCCAGTTCAAACTACGAAAGGCAAATAGAAGAAATTTTTTTTGTACCGACTCAATACGGTCAATGTGCACTTGATATTGTGGACTCCAAACCGACGAACAATATTCCAAAATAGGACGGACAAGGGAGGTAAATAATAATTTGGTCGTATAAGGGTCATCAAATTCATTTGACCAACGCTTTATAAAGCCAAGAACACTCATGGCTTTGTTAACAGTGGACATTATGTGGCAGTCCAATTTAAGTTTAGGGTCCAGAAAAACACCTAAATCGTTAACGGAATATATACGGTCGAGTGGCGTATTTTCAAGAAAGTAACTAATAAACGTAGGAGTACCCTTATAAAAAGTCATAACGTTGCATTTAAGGTAGTTCAACTTTAAAAGGTTTTACTCACACCATTCATGAAAACAATCAATATCTGACTATAAGCTTAATCCCGACGCTATATCATTATATGATAAACAAAGCTTAACATCATCAGCATACATTAGTACACGAGAATGTGTTATGATAGAGGGAAGATCGTTGATGAACAAAGTGAACAGCAAAGGGCCCAGATGACTTCCCTGAGGCACTCCAGATGTAACGTAGATCAATTTTGAAACAGCATTATTGAATATAACCCTCTGAGTCCTACCATTCAAGTAATTTGAAATCCAAGTTAATAGATTACCAGGAAACACAAGCAGATCTAATTTGAATAAAAGAAGAGAGTGGTTGATGGAAAGGTCTTACTAAAATCTGTATATATCTGTATCAGTCTGCATTTTTTTCTGAAACCCATTTATTACAATAGATGACAATTCAAAAAGGTCGGTGGTGGTCGATCTTCGCTTAACAAAACCATGCTGACACGGTGATATAAGCGAGGAACATAAGTGTTGCAAATGAGAAGTGATAATACGTTCAAATGCTTTAGGAATTGCCGACAATTTGGAAATACCTCTATAACTAGATCCGATTGTATGTCTAAACTGAGGAAAATTTTGCTATATTGCAGACATAACGTCATCTGCGTACATGAGGACATGAGGAGATCGTTAATGTCCTTTGTGGGACACCTGAAGTAGCTCAGATTAAATTAGAGATATTGCTTTAAAAGGTACTTTTTGTATCCTACCACTTAGATAACCAATAATGAGTATGTTGTGAGGAAGAACTGGACAAATAGATTGGTAATTGCCTAATTGGTTTTTGGCGTAGAATTTTCAAATGATGTCGATGCTGGGTAACAGGCTTTTTTACGCTTTGTGTTAACAAAATTATATAACTGTTTTGGTTATTGTGAAAACTGGACACTACAACGAGTCAGGCCTGCTTTCTAGATTTGAAATAAAAGACGAGTCCAGTAAACGTCCAATTCGCACTAGGTATATATTAATCGCGTAATACTTCTAACTGATCTCTTTCTGACATTTTATTACAAATGGACTGCACAACGGAAAGGTGATTTGCATAAATTTGGATCTCAGATGATGGTGGAATGAAGAAGTAATATATAATATATAAAATTACCGCTAAACGATAATTTTATACCTAGGAACTTATTCTTCTTAGCCAAAGCTTAAGATCATTTTACTTATTTTGTAGCTGGACATAAAGTGCTGATAAATCTTGTCAAATGCTCTCTTTGACCTAACAAATTGTTGACCGTTGTCGCTGTAGATATGAACACACTTACTTCGACTACAGATGAAGCGATGGAGTGCAGCGCGTGCTGATTTCTATCACTTCAAATAAATTACTAGGCAGACAAATAGACATATGTATTTGTTTTCCTTTCATAGATTTTGTCCTTTGCTCACCTGGAGTAGAAGCGGGAAGGGGTATATGATGACATTCCTGTTACACCAGGATGTAAAGCTGTTCTGGGCCTGTTTAAGACGATAAATTCGTGATTTTCGTTGATTTCCTCAAACTTTAAAAGAAGTTTTCTGCTTTGGAAAGGACTATGAGCAATAGTGCACCACACATTTTTAGACAACATATTAAATATTTCTTTGTTAGTCGATGCTATTCAGCATAGTCCCCTCCAGGCTAGATCGTAGATCTTTAAAGCTAATGACGATTGTATGATTAGTGATTAGTGGACCTAACCCTCGTGTAGTTTCAGCCTTGAGATATTCCGGAATCCTGGATTTTTGAGAATAGCCAAGAACGAAACACAGCTTAGAGCCGCTTTTTAATGGCGTTTCTTACATATAGTATACTAAATCTGTAAAAAATTTGCAGTGTTGGGAAGGGTACTGTTTTTTTTACCTAGGTAATACCTAGGTAAGGTAAAGGTACTTCATTTTCCCAGTACCTAGGTAAAGGTAAATGGTAAAAATATTGTTTTTTTAATTTTTATGATGTTTTTGTTTTATTTATTTATTTGTTTGTTTGTTTTATTACATTTTCTTTTCATTTTCTTATAACAATCATAATTTAAATGTTGTCTTTTTTAACATAATTAATGTTTCGAAAAACTTGTCTCCCAGCCTCTTTCGTTTTTGGATCACTTGAATTTGACCTCCACAACTAAATAATCTTTCAACTGGCGAAGAGCTGGGCAGAACTGTATTGTATTATAGGAATACATCCAAAATGCGTTTATATTTATTTAACGCTGATACATTTTTGTCATGCTCAACGTGAGATTTTGGTAGCATCTCGGCCACGATGTAGTCGCACACTTTCTGATTGATCTGCAAATATTTAAATAAACACACATTATTATATATTGAGTTATTAAATGTTGATGAATAATAACGTATCACTACATTAATATATATCCTATGTATGTTGTGTTTACATACACACGGCCTTTTTGCGCGCCAAATACACTTGGGTTTCATAAATACATCGATTTAGTGATACGTACATACATACATTAACAAAATTATATAAAATAAAACTGCGATTTTACCTTTTTTCTACATTTCTACATTTTCTTTCTCTAATTTGTACATAAGTAATGTATATGTACATATCTTACACATAAAAAAACGCATATGGCTTACCTTGAGGTGTTTGTGAAGATTTCCTGTCGATTTATCATCGATTTGATTGTCTTATTGAGACACAACACGCACTTGCTTATTTCAATGTCACAGTCAGATTAAACATAGCTATTTTGTATCAGAGCATTGTTCAATACCTATGCAAATACCTTAATAATTTTAAAGGTATATAAAAATGTGTAGCTAGGTAAGGTGTAAGGTATCCAATTATTTGTATACCTAGGTAAGGTACGTTCTTAGGTAAAAGTATCTAGGTATGGTCCAACACTGGTAATTTGCTTCTCTTAAGTCGAGGTGACTTTATTGAGGAATAAGATTGCGAGAACTGGATCTTGAAACACAGCATAGAGCAGGGTGGGCCTTGAACTTTGTCTTTATATTTCAAGTCAAACCTTTGCTAAGCCTAGGTGATTTATTGAAGATTGACGGATAGTACCAAGGAACACAAGAATTTAAAAATTGCAGCGTAAAAACCATTAAGGGCATCAGCCACATAATTGCATGAGTACGAATATATCGTACGAATAATCCTGCAAAGTCTTAGCATGCCACTTTTCGCTGAACACATATCGCCTTACACTGATCAAGCAGCATATTGTGGCTGCCTGTCCTTCCACTCGGCAAAAAGTTTGGAAGATTAGTCCATCGCAACTTATTAATGCTAGTTTGACCCCCATCCTTTCTTGAAAAAAAAAATTTGAATGAGTTTCAATGCGCAATTGTTTTGATTGATATTGTGTGCAGCACTATCCAGGACGTAGACAAAGCAAAGCAACTTTCCTATCATAAAGGTGCGCCGCTGATCGATGATCACAGATTCCATAATTACTATAATCAACTTGTAGCAGGCCAGTTAATATACGTATGCTCTGGTCACACTATTCCTTGAGTTACGCTCTCTCGAGAGAGCATGTTACTCTCTCAAGAGAGCGCCTCTCTGCGAAAACGGGGGTTGAAAGCAAACTGCCTGCGAGGATTGAGATCACTTGGTTATGAGAGCGCAACGAAAGAAGATTTGTAAAAGACAAGCAGATATTAATAAACTAAATAAACTAAATACACAATAAATAATATATAATAAAATCATCCTGATACAAACTGCAACTATTGTTTGCTTCGGTATGTCAGGCTTGTGATCAACCTTAACGATGATGGATGCTGTCGCTCGGCTTCATTCAAAATCTTCGTAACGAACGACTAGGAACTTAAACAAATCAGTTGCCTCTGCTGTCCTCTATCCATTTCCTTCTTGATTCGGGGTTGATTCTTTAAATTACTTATTTTTTATACTTATAGGACTTATTTATAAGCTAACGTCTTTTGTAATAAATGGCTTTAGGAAGAACATGCAGACTGATGTAGTTTACACTGACTTTAGTAAAGCGTTTGATTCAGTAAATCACTCGCTACTTGTATTAAAGCTAGACTTATTAGGGTTTCCATGTGATCTTCTATCATGGATCTCAAGTTATCTGAGTGGTAGGACTCAACGAGTCCTCTTTAAAAACTCGATCTCTGATTTGATCCGAGTTACTTCGGGCGTCCCACAAGGAAGCCACCTTGGCCCACTTCTTTTTACTTTATTTATAAACGATCTCCCTCTAGTCTTGACAAAGTCGCGTGTCCTTATGTACGCAGCTGACGTTAAGTTATGCCTGCAATATAACGAAATTTCTAGCAGTTCAGACTTACAATCTGACCTAAACGCTTTTCAAACATGGTGTTGTGAAAATCTTTTGAATTTAAATAGCGCTAAGTGCAAAGTAATGACATTATTTCGGGTGAACCCACAATATGCAACGTATACGCTGGGTGGTTGCGCGTTGTCTAGAATTACGCATGTTGATGACCTTGGCGTCCTCCTTGACCCTAAACTTAAGTTTTGTGACCATATTACTTCTATGGTGAATAAAGCCAGGGGAGTACTTGGATTTATTAAAAGGTGGTCAAAGGAATTCGATGATCCCTATGTTACAAACACTCTCCCTTTATTTCACTAGTCCGTCCAATCCTGGAGTACTGTTCTGCAGTTTGGAGTCCTCAGTATGGTGTACATATAGACCGGATAGAGTCTGTGCAAAAGAACTTTTTATTATTTGCTCTACGGGGCCTTAACTGGAATGCAAGCCTTATTTTACCATCCTACTCTAGTAGACTTCTCCTAATTAATCTACCATCCTTAGTAAACTGTAGAACGATGCTTGGCACAACTTTTATCTATAAACTTCTTCACGGGGATGTGGAGAGTCCCGAGTTACTGGGTCGCATAAGCTTTTCCGTGCCTAATAGAATTACCAGGAACTATGTTCCTCTTACATTAAATATTTTATATGCATGAACCGTTTAGAGTACTGTGTAACGACTATAATAGACTATACCACATTATTTCTACTACCGACTCTTTGCCAAGCCTAAAATCATTAATTTTATCTTACCTAGCACAAAATTAGTATTAGTATTAGTCTCGTACGTATTTGTAATCTTAGTCTGTCCGCTTCTACATTGTGCTTTTAACTTCTCGCGATCTCGTTTTTACGCCTATTAGGCTCCGCGCGTAACAAGCACTGCTTGGTGTCGTAAGGGCCACTTGTTTGCGCTGATCATAGTGCATCAACGTCCGAATAAAAAATAAAAACACGTTTATATTTCAAACTTAATTCACTCTTTATTCCGAGACCTCAAACTGTTGGTTTGCTAGCGGTATACAATAGACTGCCCGCATTCCTCATGCCTCGTTGTCAGCGTTGCCACCTTCGGATCCGCTGCTGTAGGGTTCGCTATTTGCAGCGGGTTGCCATTGGTTCCTTGCGAGATTATTTGGGTGCAGTTTAGGTTTGAGGTGTACTTTCTTGCATTCAATGTGCCTCCGCCAGGATAAGCGTCTGTCGATGTGAACGGCCGCTTGGAGGATATGCGTACTATACAAAGTTAGCGGGAGACATAATTGTCTGTTAATCTAAACGTTATATGTGTACACTTTTGTTGATTAATTTTTATTCGCCAGCTTTAATGTAATATTCTTTGCGTGTTGTTGCAAGTTACTTAGTGTTTTTTTTTTTGCAGTAATGTTAAGATTTTATGCATAAGGTTTTCAATCCACATTTGGTCGAATGCTTGAGAGACATCAAAGAATATCACACTACAGTATTGCAGATGTTTGATTTGCTCTACAGTTCCGTGGCTTTCTCGAAATCCGAATTGATGTGCTGGGATTACATTTTGAGCTCTTAGATATGGTGTTATGCACGAGAGCAGGCATTTTTCTAATAATTTGGAAAGGCACGCTAATAACTTATTGGCCTGTACGATGAGGGAATTGTGTGGTCTTTTCAGGCTTATATCTTATTATCTATATATATAAAACTGTTCATTGAAAACTAAGAATCAACGCACAGCCTAAACTAATTAAATGACCCTATTAAAATTGTTTACCATTCAATTCTTATAACACTAAACTGATTTGCTAAGATTTATTTTGGCCACAAACATGCCCCCATTTTCTTTCAGTGGCAAAAAACCCCCAATTTCTATAAAAAATTCTGGACGCTAAACGCGTTAATCAATCGATGCGATTTTTGGCCAAAATTTAGTCCTCTACATAATAAAGATTCTATTTAATTTAATATTCGATATTTTAATGTTTACTATTTTTTATCGATCTTTGAAAATCTAAGAATCTTCCTCATTTTTTCCAAACGGCAAAAAAACACTGATCTAAGTCAATTAGCAATATGAAAATTTATCGAGGGAATCCTGATACTTTAAGGATTCATATGGTGGTTTTACTGAAGCTCTAGGTCAATTCTAAAAAAAGTTACATTAGCCTAAAGTAGGAATAATAATTCCAACAAATTATACACAAGCATTGAACACCGAATGCATTCTCTCGCACTGTCTCACTCTCTCTCTCTCTCTGACTCTGTGTAGTACAATAATTGTGCGGCGGCTGCTCTTCATTTCTTTTTAAAACTTAAAATTAAAAACTTAAAACCGAATTAAACTTAACAATAAATTAACAATAAATTAAAATTAAATTATACCAGCAACACACACGAATAAACCCCGTCAAAGCGTTCAAGCCGCTGGGCTTTGGAAAAAGGGCAGGGGGGCAGTCATCTATATATATAAAACTGTTCATTGAAAACTAAGAATCAACGCACAGTCTAAACTAATTAAATGACCCTATTAAAATTTTTTACCATTCAATTCTTAAAACACTAAACTGATTTGCTAAGATTTATTTTGGCCACAAACATGCCCCCATTTTCTTCCAGTGGCAAAAAACCACCAATTTCTATAAAAAAAAATCTGGACGATAAACGCGTTAATCAATCGATGCGATTTTTGGCCAACATTTAGTGATCTACATAATGAAGATTCTATTTAATTTAATATTGGATATTTTAATGTTTACTATTTTTTATCGATTTTTGAAAATCTAAGAATCTTCCTCATTTTTTCCTAACGGCAAAAAAACACAGATCTAAGTCAATTAGCAATATGAAAATTGATCGAGGGAATCCTGATACTTTAAGGATTCATATGGTAGTTTTACTGAAGCTCTAGGTCAATTCTAAAAAAAGTTACATTAGCCTAAAGTAGGAATAGTTATTCCAACAAATTATACACAAGCATTGAACACCGAATGCATTCTCTCGCACTGTCTCTCTCTCTCTCTCTCTGACTCTGTTTACTACAATAATTGAGCGGCGTCTGATCTTGATTTCTTTTTAAAACTTAAAATTAAACAAATGAAGTAGCATTGGTATTAGTTAACCAACAATTTCAAAATCGAGACATTGTTATTGAGAGTCATAATAACAAACTTAAACGAATCTGTGAACTTCATCGATCTTATGACTGCCTACAATATCGATTACTTTTTTGCTACGGAGAGGACGGTTATTCAGTAAATATACCTCAACGTGACCCTATTAAAAATATTTATTTAAAAAGAGCGCTTATGAAAGGGAATATAAGCGAAACTAAACTCCAAACCAAAACCGAAGACGATTTCCGAGCAGTGTCGAAGTACTTAAACGATGCCAAAAAGAATTACTACACGTACCAGCTGAAAAGTTGCAAAGGTTTGCAAGTTGTGCTTAAGGGAATAGAACCCGATGTGACCCCCTGCGAAATTACAGAGGCCCTAAAAGAAAACGGTTTTTGCGCAAAAAATGTTATAAACATTATGAACAAAAACAAGAAGCCGCAACCACTCTTCAAGGTCGAGCTGGAGCCAGACAGCAGAACTTTGAAAAAAAACGCAGTGCACCCGATCTACAAGTTGCAGTACCTTCTGCACCGTAGGATCACAGTGGAAGAGCCGCACAAACGGACCGGACCAGTGCAATGCACAAACTGCCAGGAATACGGTCATACCAGGGCTTACTGCACCCTCAGGTCAGTATGTGTAGCTTGTGGAAACTGCCACGGCTCCGAACTCTGCCCTGCCAACAAGGAAGACTCTCTCACTAAAAAGTGTGTAAACTGCCAAGGAAACCACACAGCTAACTACAGAGGCTGTCCAGTCTACAAGGCGATGAAAAGTCGGATGCAACGAGCAACAACGGCACGCTCCCTGAACACACAAAACACTTACATGAGATCACAAACGACACCGGAAGTTTTCTTCGCAAAAGCAGCCAGATCATCATTTGGCCCTTCAATTACCACCAACGGAATTTCTTACGCCAGTGCTCTAAGATCAGGCACAGCTCACATAGAGCCGAAAGTTGATAACATCCAGCAGGCCATGGGACAGCCACAAAGTAACATGGAATCTATGATGATTACTTTGCAACAAAATATGATGGAATTTATGTCCTTCATGAAAACCACTATGCAAACCCTTATGCAAAACCAAAATATCTTACTACAAATGCTTGCAGCTCAGCAGTCCAAATAAACCATGCCTAGCCTTCGAATAACTCTGTGGAACGCCAACGGTGTTTCACGGCATAAACCTGAAATAACTCAATTTCTGAACGAAAACCACATCGACGTTATGTTGCTGGCAGAAACGCATCTCACCAGCAAATATAACTTTCAAATACGGGGATACACGTTCTATGGCACAGATCATCCAGATGGTAAAGCGCATGGCGGCACTGGAATCTTAATAAGAGACCGCGTCAAACACCACTTTCACCAACGGTTTGCTAAAAATTATCTGCAAGCTACATCGATAAAATTACAGTTGGGCAACTGCAACCTTGCCATTGCCGCTGTCTACTGCCCACCCCGCTTTACAGTCTCCGAAGACCAATTCATGGACTTCTACAATTCGCTTGGAGAGCGATTCATAGCAGCAGGAGATTACAACGCCAAGCACACGCACTGGGGATCCCGCCTTGTGACCCCCAAAGGAAGGCAACTATATAATGCACTCATTAAAACATGCAACAAACTGGACTACGTTTCACCAGGCAGCCCTACATACTGGCCTACAGATCCTAGAAAACTACCTGATTTAATTGATTTTGCTGTGACAAAAAACATCTCTCGCAATCTAATATCTGCAAAATCGCTTTTGGATCTATCATCGGACCACTCACCAGTGCTAATAACTCTTCTTCAAAGCCCGGAATTAATCGAGCACCCTCACAGGCTGACGTCGCATCGAACCAACTGGCTGAAGTTCAAAAAGTACGTAAGTTCCCACATTGAACTAACTCCACAGCTCAACATCAAGGAGGACATCGACTACTACGCCGATGCCCTGGAGTCTGTACTCGTCGCAGCAGCCAAAGTCTCAACACCGCAAGGGAGGGATGGGCTCACACACCAACACAAAACTAACCATGAAATCGAACAGCTTGTTTTGGAGAAAAGACGTTTGAGACGTACTTGGCAAACCAGCAGATCGCCATCCTCAAAAAAAAGTCTTAAAGAAGCTGGTCGCAGACTTACCAGGGTTCTAAGGCAAGAAGAAGAAAAAGCACAACGCCAGTACATTGAGAAACTTTCACCCACCAGCACTAAGCATCCCTTGTGGAGGGCCCACCCAAAACTAAGTGCGCCGGCCGAAACAGTAATCCCCATAAGAGACTCTTCAGGCAGCTGGGCCAGAAGCGACAAAGACAGAGCTTGTACATTTGCTTTACACCTTCGAAATGTTTTTCAGCCAAACCCTGCAACTAATTCATTCGCACTACCGTCGCCGTCAATTCGAATTGAATCTGAGACGGAGCCAATTCTGTTTCAACCAAATGAAATTGCAAAAGTAATCAGCGAGCAATTGAAACCAAAAAAAGGCCCCAGGCGGTGATCAAATAACTCCCAAAATGTTAATCGAACTTCCAAACTGTGCAGTTGAGGTTATTTGTAAACTCTTCAACGGGATTACACGACTTGGCTATTTCCCAAAAAAATGGAAAAAATCGGTAATCATAATGATCCCAAAGCCAGGGAAAGATCACACAATACCAGCTTCGTATAGACCGATAAGTTTACTCTCGTGTCTGTCAAAACTGCTCGAAAAATGCCTTCTGACGCGCATCATTCCATATCTGAAAGAGCACAACGTTATTCCAGCACATCAATTTGGCTTTCGAGAAAGTCATGGAACAATAGAGCAAGTCAACAGATTAACAACAGAAATAAGGACTGCATTCGAGCTTCGGGAATACTGCAGTGCGGTATTCCTTGACGTTGCACAGGCTTTCGACCGAGTCTGGCTTGATGGCCTTATCCATAAAATCAGAACGATCCTGCCAGGAAACACTCACAGGATACTGGAATCGTACCTTTACAACAGAGCCTTCGCCGTGAGATGCAACACCACAACATCCGATGACTACGCTATAGAGGCTGGAGTTCCCCAAGGTAGCGCCCTTGGTCCAACTCTATTTCTCCTCTACACCGCAGATATTCCCACGAACGAGCGGCTAACTACTTCTACATTCGCAGACGATACCGCGATCATAAGTCGGTCCAAATGCCCAACTCAGGCAACAGCACTACTAGCTGATCATCTCGTTGTAGTGGAGAGGTGGTTATCAGACTGGCGTATAAAAATAAATGCGCAAAAGTGTAAACACATAACGTTTACTCTTAACAGACAAACGTGTCCCCCGCTAACCCTGAATAACACGCCACTTCCACAAGCTGACGATGTAACGTACCTTGGCATCCACCTAGACAGGAGACTTACATGGCGGAGACATATCGAAGCTAAGAAAATTCACCTAAAACTAAAATCAAACAGTCTCCATTGGCTTTTAAACGCGCGCTCCCCCCTCTGCCTGGACTTCAAGGTCCTGCTTTACAATTCTACGCTTAAGCCAGTCTGGACCTACGGCTCCCAATTGTGGGGAAACGCGAGCAGCAGCAACATCGACATTATTCAGCGAGCACAATCAAAAATCCTGAGAACTATCACTGGGGCACCTTGGTATGTTCGGAACGACAACATCCACAGAGATCTTGGCATTCTACCCGTAAAAGATGAAATATCAAAACAAAAAGCGTCCTACCACACCAAGCTAACTTCTCATCCAAACCAGCTCGCCAGGGGCCTAGCCAGGGTTTCCATCCGGACCCGATTGCAACGCAATGACCTTCCAGCTCAGCAATAGTTATTAGAGCCCCTAAATTTTCGCGCCAGTCACCTTGACTGTCAGATAGCTTTTTAATTTAAGATTCTATATACTTATTGTTAGTCTCAATTCAGAGAAGATCCAATAAATAAAATGCAAATGTTAAAATAATAAAAAAGAGCAAATCAAAAAAAGTTGAGTGCAGAAAGTTATATTCATCTTCAAGACGCTAAAAGACGGCAAAAGCCTCAGGATCGACATGACATCATATCACGAGTTTTTTATTTGAAGGTTAAGGCTTTAATGGCTTTGTTGATTAACGGCCGGTTATTTGGGGAAGTGCAGTGCTTCATGTATTCTATTGAATGGCAAAAACGTGGTCTCCCCCACGTACACATACTTATATGGTTAAAGATTAAAATTATGCCTAATCAAATCGATTCTTACATTTGTGCAGAAATTCCTGATTTACAAAAGGATCCTTTGCTGCATGAGATTGTTAAGACTAACATGATACATGGGCCATGTGGTGTATTAAATATTAATTCGCCATGTATGAAAGAAGGTAAATGCACAAAAAAATTTCGGACCTTCGGAGCTCATATAAATGTGGAACATTGCAACTCAGTAAAGTCTATTAAATACATTTGTAAATATGTTAACAAGGGCAGTGACCAAGCAACAGTTGCAGTCGAGAGTCTTAAAGATGAGGTCCATGTGTACCAAAGTGGTCGATATATAAGTAGCTCAGAGGCAGTATGGAGGATTTTATCGTTTCCAATACATGAAAGATATCCCCCTATTTTTCATTTAAGTGTTCATTTGGAAAATGGTCAGCGGATATACTTTGACCCAAATAAACCCAATCAATTAGCTAATCAACTAACTAATCCGGCAAAAACTACGCTTACAGCTTTCTTCGATCTTTGCAAAATTGACCACTTTGCAAAAACACTTCTTTATGTTGAGGTGCCATCCTATTACATTTGGGCTAAAAAAAATTCCAAAGAAGAAAGAATGGGTTAGATGTACCAGAGTTTTCTGGTGTTAAAAAGGATAATACTTTGGGGTGTGTATACAATACATCCAAAAAATAGTGAATGTTATTATTTAAGACTTTTACTTCACGAAGTTCGGGGTCCAACATCATGCTCTTTTTTAAAAACAGTAAATGGTGTTTTGTATAAAACATTCCAATTAACTTGCAAAGCTTTATGCTTACTAGAAGATGATAAGCTCTGGGGCTGCACATTGGAAGAAGCAGCATTATGCCAGTCTCCAAATAAATTGCGTGACCTCTTTGCAATTAAGTTAACTCATTGTCAGTTATCTGATGCTATGCTTCTTTGGAATAAGTACAAGGAAAGTCTTCAGAAGATATATTGTATAGACTAAAATCTAAAATAGATGACGATATAGATCCAGAACTTATAGAAAAAGTTTTTAATAAATGTTTAATTTGTATTGAAGATCTCATATTGTCAATGGGCGGAGATGTCTTATCAAGTTATGGTTTACCCAAGGCAATTAGAGATAAAGAGTTTTTGGAAAACATTGATTACTTGCGAGAAATAAATTTTGAATGCAATGAAGCTCAAGTAAGAAACGAGGAAAATTTCCTTACTCTTGAACAAAAAAACTGTTATAAAACAATCTTAGACAGCATTGGCGCTGGAAACGGAGGAATGTATTTTTTGGATGCTCCTGGTGGCACTGGAAAAACGTTTCTTTTAAATTTGCTATTGGCAAAAATTAGACAAGATAAAAAAATTGCATTAGCTGTTGCATCTTCAGGAATTGCGGCCACGCTCTTAACCGGAGGACGGACAGCCCATTCAGCATTTAAGCTTCCTTTTGATTTAATAAATATAGAAACACCTTATTGTAACATTTCCAAACAGTCTAATATGGCATTCGTCCTTAAACATTGTAAACTCATTGTTTGGGATGAATGTACTATGGCTCATAAAGGTGGATTTGAAGCTCTTGATCGATCGATAAAAGACATAAAAGGCAATGACTTATTAATGGGAGGTATTACCGTTCTATTAGCTGGAGATTTTAGACAAACACTCCCAGTTGTACCCCGAGGAACAAGGGCTGATGAGATAAAATCTTGCATAAAATCTTCCTTTTTGTGGTGTAAAATACACAAAATGGCTCTTACAAAAAATATGCGCGTACATTTACTAGGTGATGAAACTGCCGGTGTTTGTGCCCAAACTCTACTTAAAATAGGAAATGGAGATTATCCGACGCTTGAGGGCAAAATAAAATTGTCATCAAGCTTGGGTACTGTAGTAAGCACATTGGAAAAGCTTACTTCTAAAATTTTTCCTGATATTTCAGAAATCTTACATAAGTCATTGGACTGGTTATCAGAACGAGCCATTTTAACTTCAAGAAATGACAGAGCTGCTTCAATTAATGATCAGCTAATAAAATCATTTAATGGAGAGGAAGTTACATACAAATCAATAGACTCTGTTACTGAGCCAGAAAATGCTGTACATTATCCTGTAGAATTTCTTAACCAGCAGAATCCAGCTGGACTCCCATTGCATATTCTTTCGCTTAAGGTCGGAACACCAATTATGTTATTAAGAAACATAAAACCCCCAAAATTATGCAATGGAACAAGATTGCAAGTGAAAACTCTTCACAAATTTGTTATTGAAGCCGTTATTTTTACTGGCTGCGCCAAGGGAGAGACAGTATTCATACCAAGAATTCCCTTAACGTCATCAAACTTACCTTTTGAATTTAAATGCCTACAGTTTCCTGTAAAGGTTTGTTTTGCGATAACAATAAATAAATCACAAGGACAGACTTTGAAAGTAGCTGGATTAGACCTTAGGGACGAGTGCTTCTCCCACGGCTAATTTTATGTGGCCTGTTCAAGAGTCAGCTCGGCAAAGAGCCTTATGATCCTTTCTCATGATGGTCAAATAAAGAATGTCGTTTACAGAGAGGTTTTAAAATAAGAATATATTAAAAATGTTTTAATTGTGGACTAGGCCTATTTGGGGAAACCACCTTAAATAAAAACGCGCCGTATCCCCTACCTCCGGGTGGTGTGGAAATGGGGATTCATTTTAGTTTCAGTTAAAAACTGAGAGTGTAAAGAAAGAAAACCTAAATTACATTAAATTATATAGTTAATACTCTATTACTTTTAAATAAGAACTCCAGCTTTAAAATAAATGCGAATAAGGAATATACAGATGTGGAGAGCTATCCGCAAAATATACAGACATATCTACATTCAAAATTATCCACCGCAAGCAAAGCTGCGGGCACCTTGCTAGTAGTAAATAATTGCCATATCTCAAAGGAATCTATCTATATATATAACAAGCTTTCCTTCTAACTTCGGTCGAAGCCGAAGTTGATATACCCTTGCAGTATATTCCGTAAATTATATTGGTTGGCCAAAAATGAAACCCATAAAAAATCCCAACTTCCTAACTTTAAAAACACCAAAGTTAAAGCAGTTCCAATCGTTCAGTTATATGGCAGCTGTAGGATATAGTCGGCCGATCCTTATAAAATTTGGTAGGTCGGATTGATTTGCCAAAAATAAAACCCATAGAAAATCCCAACTTCCTAACTTTACGAACACCAAAGTTATGGCATTTCCGATCAATCACATCTATGGCGGCTATAGGATATATTATAATACCCTCTGCAAGGGTATAAAAAGTAAGGTTGACGAGTTAACCAATAATATCTCTGTTAAGTGTTCCTCACGAATATGAGCCTGTTATACTCTTCTTTTAACAGCAAAATCAATGTGCTGCATTATTAGGTCAACGAATTTTACAAATTGCAACAACAACATCAACCGACTCCGTCACCAACAACGCGATATGAAATGCGTTGTCGACTTCTGCAGCGCCGCATAAAATTGTAAGTACGAGGGCCAATATCGGCAGTTTTAAACAACAACAAGCGGGACCGGCTATACGGACTGTCAGGGATCGCTAAATACAAATCAACGTAGCACGCAAAATAAAATGGTTGGAAATAAACCAATATTATCTTCTCTAATACAGGCAGCGAACAACCAGGGACTTCTAGTAACCACAGATTCGCCCTTTTGTCGGATGTTGAAAATAATCGATCCTAACCTGGACAAGTTGTCCAAAATAAGTCAAAGCCCCCAACAATTTACATAAGGGAACAGAACTCAATTGCCCTAGAAAAGAAAATTGTTGCGCTTGTCGGGAATGACAATTTTTATGTTAATCCTCTTGTCAAAGGGAATATTCACGAAACAAAGCTTCAAACTAAAACTGAAGATCAATTCCGAGCTGTAACCAAATACCTGAATGAGACTAGAAAACCCTACTACACGTATCAGCTCAACTGCATAGAGCCCAACGTATCCACCACTGAGATAATAGAGGCTTTAAAAAAAAAAGGATTTTTCGCAAAAAATATTATCAACATAATCAAAAGAAATAATAAGCCGCAACCACTCTTTAAGGTCGAACTGGAGCCAGAAAGCAGAGCCTTGAAGAAAGCCCAGTCTATAAAGAGCTGAAGACTCGGCTTCAACAAGCAAAATATGTACGCTCCCAGAATACACAAAATGCATACGTACAATCTCAAGCCACTCCTGATGTTTTTTTTGCGAAAGCAGCCAGATCTTCATTTGGCCCTCTAATTTCATACCCACAATCTCATACACCAGTGCCCTAAAAGCAGGACTTGACAATCCGTCGTCGATCCCACAAGCTCGATGCTCTGAGCAGAATATAATAACCCCTCAGCAATCAAAGGGGCAAATACCAAACAACATCGAAACCATGATGCTAACATTACAACAAAGTATGATGGACTTTATGTCCTTCATGAAAACAACAATGCAAAAAAAAATTAAAACATTCTATTAAATATACTCGCATCCCAACAATCCAAATAATCGATGTCTTGTCTTCGAATTTGCATGTGGAATGCCAATGGCGTTTCACGGCACCAACTTGAAATAACTCAATTCTTCAATGAAAACCACATAGACGTAATGCTGCTGGCAGAAAAGCATCTCACAAGCAAATACAACATCCAAATAAGAGGTTACACTTTGTATTGCACAGATCATCCGAATGTTAAGGCTCACGGCAGAACCCGAATCTTAATCAGGGAACGCTTTTTATACCCTTGCAGAGGGTATTATAATTTTGGTCAAAAGTGTGCAACGCAGTGAAGGAGACATCTCCGACCCTATAAAGTATATATATTCTTGATCAGGATCACCTCCTGAGTTGATATAAGCATGTCCGTCTGTCCGTCTGTCTGTCCGTCTGTCTGTCCGTCTGTCTGTCCGTCTGTCTGTTTCTACGTGAACTAGTCTCTCAGTTTTAAAGATATCGAATTGAAACTTTGCACACCGTGTTTTACAATAACTGAACTCTTCATGTTTCATTTAAAATCGGACAACAACATCATATAGGTGCCATAGAAACAATTGCAAAATGAAGTCCAAAATCGACACAGCTTCATCGTTTTTAGTAATATAGGCATAGAAATCGAAATGTAGTAGATTTAACGGCAAGGGTATATAAATTTCGGCTTGCCGTAGTTTGCTTCCTTTCTTGTTATACCCTTGCAGAGGGTATTATAATTTTGGTCAAAAGTGTACAACGCAGTGAAGGAGACATCTATATACCTATAAAGTATATATATTCTTGATCAGGATCACCTCCTGAGTAGATATAGCCATGTCCGTCTGTCCGTCTGTCTGTCCGTCTGTCTGTTTCTACGCAAACTAGTCTCTCAGTTTTAAAGCTATCGAATTGAAACTTTGCACACACCCTTCTTTCCTTTGCACGCAGTATATAAGTCGGAACGGCCGGAATCATATAACTGATTGATCGGAAATGCCATAACTTTGGTGTTTGTTAAGTTAGGAAGTTGGGATTTTCTATGGCTTTTATTTTTGGCCAATCAATCCGACCTATCAAATTTCATAAGGATCGGCCGACTATATCCTATAGCTGCCATATAACTGAACGATCGGAAATGCCATAACTTTTGTGTTCTTAAAGTTAGGAAGTTGGGATATTTTATAAGTATTAAGAATGCATCAAATGAATAATTTTGGAGAATATAATATACAGAGTATTCTGCAAGGGTATATCAACTTCGGCTCCGCCCGAAGTTAGCTTTCCTTTCTTGTTATACCCTTGCAGAGGGTATTATAATTTTGGTCAAAAGTGTGCAACGCAGTGAAGGAGACATCTCCAACCATATAAAGTATATATATTCTTGATCAGGATCACCTCCTGAGTTGATATAGCCATGTCCGTCTGTCCGTCTGTCCGTCTGTCTGTCCGTCTGTCCGTCTGTCTGTTTCTACGCAAACTAGTCTCTCAGTTTTAAAGCTATCGAATTGAAACTTTGCACACACCCTTCTTTCCTTTGCACGCAGTATATAAGTCGGAACGGCCGGGATCGGCCGACTATATCCTATAGCTGCCATATAACTGATTAATCGGAAATGCCATTACTTTGGTGTTTGTAAAGTTAGGAAGCTGGGATTTACTATGGGTTTTATATTTGGCCAATCAATCCGACCTACCAAATTTCATAAGGATCGCCCGACTATATCCTATAGCTGCCATATAACTGATTGATCGGAAATGCCATAACTTTTGTGTTTGTAAAGTTAGGAAGCTGGGATTTCCTATGGGTTTTATATTTGGCCAATCAATCCGACCTACCAAATTTCATAAGGATCCGCCGACTATATTCTATAGCTGCCATATAACTGATTGATCGGAAATGCCATAACTTTTGTGTTTTTAAAGTTAGAAAGTTGGGATTTTTATGAGTATTAAGAATGCATCATATGAATAATTTTGGAGAATATAATTTACAGAGTATTCTGCAAGGGTATATTAACTTCGGCTCCGCCCGAAGTTAGCTTTCCTTTCTTGTTTTTAGTTAAGTTCGGTTTGCACACACAAAAATAATGTTAGTAGTCATGTGGTAGTCACTCGCGAGGATATTACTTGTATCCCACCGGCTGCGCCAATTATGTTTTTCACTTCGGGATATATTAAAAAAAATCGATTTTTATTTTATTTGGTAAGTATCTTTACAGTTAGATTCCCAATGTCAAACTGATTTTGCATTATTCTTATAACTATGGCTTTTAGCGGGGACAGCGATGCGAACAGCGAAAGTGAACTTTGATTAGAGAGTTTGGATTGGTCAAAACTGTGGCCTGATAAAATGGTTTCTAGGCTGCATCTATTGTTTAATTAATTTGGATTGGTCAGAGCTTTTCTGCTGACAAATGCGTTCTGAGGCTGGACCTTTTTTTTAAAAGTTAGAATATTGTTTATATTTAAAATATAAAATTTATAGCCATTAAGATTAAAATAATTTTTATTTGTTACGTAAGGCTCTGATATGAGCATGGCGTATATTTCATGCAACTGCAAAACTCGTATTTGTGCTGATATTGACATTCCAGAACGAAAAAAAGAAATATAACATGCTAGCAGATTTTTGTTTTAGATTTTGTTTTAATCGCGAATATTTTGCTGTATCGCTACCAGCATTGATTTTACTCTATTAGGCAATTGGGACTTATTTTTGAGCCGCACCTGAAAGCCGTGAAAAAAAGTGAGGACAAAGGATGCAACAATTGCGATGGCTGGTCAACGAAAGGAGTACCATGTCGCTGAGGGCAAAGAGAGCTGTGTATGTCCACTAAATAGCCATACAAATATGGAGGATCGCAACCAAATCGAACTACAAACGCATCCAAGTGCTGCAAAACCTCGCAGTGAGGGTGATAACGAATTGCCCTTGTGCGTGAGTCCACCCTCCTCAAGGACCTAAATATCCACATGGAGCAACAAATTGCCCTACACACCAGCAGGTACAGGGAACGACTCCTTAGTCATCGGAACCTGGTCGCAAGAACGCACCTGCCGCTCAGACGGCTCAAGAGGCTTGGAATTGTTAAAACAAGACTTCCATAAATATGATCTCCACGAAAGTACTTTTGCTGATGGCATGAGGTTTGTTTCAAATTAATAAACAAAACTACATTATTAAGGTACTTATAGATTGTACGGGTTCCATGTTTACAAATAAAAAAATAAAAAAAATAAAAAATAAGGCAACTGGGATGTATTTTCAGAGGTATGTTGGGCACTAATTTCTGAACTAAGAATAGTTGGATGTCCCAACGCGTAGAGTGCAATTGGTTTTCATTTGTTCATATTCCTGTCAATTCGCGTAATGTACAGGTCTATTATGATTTTATGGGGCAGTATATATTGAAGATTGTAGATTGGGTCAACTTCAATATACAAGTTTATTTACTCGTAGAGTAAAAGGAAACTTTTCCGATCCTATAAAGTACATATATTGTTGAACAGGATCAATTGCATAGTCTATATTCGTCTGTCCATATAAACGTCGAAGTTTTGAAAACTTCAATAGCTAAATCTGGGAATCACATCGTAGAGGCCAGAATATGCCAGGACAAGCACTAATTAGTATTCAGTCAATATCTAGTAACACTCCAAAAATTTTGCAAATCACACCCTTCCTAACCATATTCCAGCTGCCCCAGCAATATGAACCAGGAAGCGGGAATATATATTGTACAAATGCATCACTACGGATGGACGGGTGTCTGTCTACCCCCATGTTCGGGTAGATCAACTCGTCTATTCATCCTGAGCGAGTGAGAGGTATTAATTGGTAATTGGGTTTTAAGCCACATTTTTATAAATATTGAAAATTGTTCTTATGTTTTTATTATTTTTTTCGATGACTTATATTTAAGGTAAATTTTCATCTAACAAATATGGGAATCAATGTCAAGCTTGAAACTATTTTAGGCAGCTTTTGGCTTTTTGGTCTCAACAAATGTCGATGATTTAATAACGCATTTATGTTGGCCGTGCAATCCATGACTCGGCTGACAGCGACAGTCACTAACAATTTCGGTCTTGAAAAGAGTATCAGCAATTGAAGATGTGATCTGGTTCAACATTTTCTTTTGGTCCGATTCTTTAAACTTTTCAAAGTTTTGTGTTGCAAACACCCAACCACCGTTATTGAGGACAAAATCAATACCCATGTCATTATCGAATTGCAGCTTGGTTCGCTTCTTGTTATCCTTTCCATCTACAGTAGCTACCAGACGAGAGTTGAAGCCTGTAAAAATAAAAAGGTTACACATTTGTACTGAATAAATACCAATTTAAATTCCTACCGATTAGTTTTTCGGCTGGCACTCCTTCTAAGACAAGCGCCTTTACTGGTGCAATAAGATGAAGAAGCGCACCATCAAACTTAGTAACGGATCCGGTCAATTGAGCTCTAACAAACTTCCACTTAAAGAACACAAAAATTATTTCAATCAAATATTATGAAGATTCATTTTAAAACCAAAAAGTCGTTGCTTACCCAATTTTTATATTCCAGAGAATCACTTCGCACACCGATAATGCTCTTTGCAGCACCAGCCCGGAATGGATAATCTAAAGCTAATTGGAACGCCTTTTCATCTGCTTGAGGTGCAATGCCTTTGAAAATTTCTTTCAGTGAATTGTAAATATCCAGGATTCTTTTGTCTCCTATGATTTGCTCAACGCAATTGTCACAGAAGTTCTTCACTCCATTTAGCTTAACATTTGCAAGGTTTCCCTTGTAGTTGATTTTACCATTATCACTTGTAAGAAGGGCGGGATATCTCTTAGATTCGTCAAATACAACAACTCCGACTTGCACATCTGAAAAGCCACGGCTTCTAAGTGATTCGCGAATTTCATTGACTACAGGTGCTATTAGATTGGACAGAACTGAGGGTGCAACATTGACATCAACGACGAATACAACGTCCGCTTTGGTGTTTGGTAATTTCACAGTAAACTCATCTCCAAAATCGCGCTGTCCAACAGGACCACCACATTTAATGCAACGCGGCGGTAAAAGCACCCATCTGTTTATCTGCTTAACAGCGGAACCATAAGCTAAGGCAAATGTACAAGCAGTTGCCTCCTTATCCTTTTCAGCCACTTTTGCAAGAGAGATGTCACACGCCTTGCGGTAAGGTCTAGAGTCCACGGTAATATAATGAATAGCAAGTGGTGACTCAATGCCAAATAGTTCACTACATATTTCATCTCGTTTTTGGCTATCGACTTGGTCATTGTTGAATAAAACTACTGCGCATTTTCCAACTCCGTAATCGTTACCTAATGCGGCTGAGTCTGCGGCTATTGTCCCATCAACTCGCAAGAAGTCATCGTATGGTTCAGCGTTGCCGTTGCCAAGTAGTCCTCGTGTCTTGCTTGTGTAAAATCCATTTACGTTGAAATGGCATACCTTTAAATCTGTAGTACACAATACACTCACTCCATACTCAGAATGTAAGTGGACGGTGTAATATTTACGCCATGCGTGAAGACCAGACAAGTGTTGTGGGTATTCAACTGGGCTTCCATTTATTTTTAGCGCGAGATTATCGGCTACTTCGGCATAGTTACCATCACGATCTACGAGCGTGATGCCCTTAAGTTTTCCATTTGATAGCTGACCAATTAAAGTAAAGTTGTTGTCCACACTGTCCTGGGCCAGTATATATTTGCAATTTCCAGGGTAAGCGTAATTTTGACCATCAAAAGTAAATACATGCTGACCATCAACGACATGGCCCCGAAGCTCAAAGTCATTGAAAAATATCCATGACTTCAGTAAATTCTTGAAGAATGCAGCATCCCAAGTCTCATTCAGCAGATAGTTTATGGTACTGGAACGGAATGATAGGATGGTCGGAAGAACAGACAAGGAATCTACAGAATGAGCAAGAGAACCAAACCATGTTTGTAAATCAATCGCATGTGCGGATGGACCTGGAGCAGCGCTTTTAATCGAGATCCAAATCGAGCGCACGGCATTTAGTAAGAGCTTTCCAAGTTCTTCAAGAGACTTTTCATCAATTGGTTTTCATTTGTTCATATTCCTGTCAATTCGCGTAATGTACAGGTCTATTATGATTTTATGGGGCAGTATATATTGAAGATTGTAGATTGGGTCAACTTCAATATACAAGTTTATTTACTCGTAGAGTAAAAGGAAACTTTTCCGATCCTATAAAGTACATATATTGTTGAACAGGATCAATTGCATAGTCTATATTCGTCTGTCCATATAAACGTCGAAGTTTTGAAAACTTCAATAGCTAAATCTGGGAATCACATCGTAGAGGCCAGAATATGCCAGGACAAGCACTAATTAGTATTCAGTCAATATCTAGTAACACTCCAAAAATTTTGCAAATCACACCCTTCCTAACCATATTCCAGCTGCCCCAGCAATATGAACCAGGAAGCGGGAATATATATTGTACAAATGCATCACTACGGATGGACGGGTGTCTGTCTACCCCCATGTTCGGGTAGATCAACTCGTCTATTCATCCTGAGCGAGTGAGAGGTATTAATTGGTAATTGGGTTTTAAGCCACATTTTTATAAATATTGAAAATTGTTCTTATGTTTTTATTATTTTTTTCGATGACTTATATTTAAGATAAATTTTCATCTAACAAATATGGGAATCAATGTCAAGCTTGAAACTATTTTAGGCAGCTTTTGGCTTTTTGGTCGCAACAAATGTCGATGATTTAATAACGCATTTATGTTGGCCGTGCAATCCATGACTCGGCTGACAGCGACAGTCACTAACAATTTCGGTCTTGAAAAGAGTATCAGCAATTGAAGATGTGATCTGGTTCAACATTTTCTTTTGGTCCGATTCTTTAAACTTTTCAAAGTTTTGTGTTGCAAACACCCAACCACCGTTATTGAGGACAAAATCAATACCCATGTCATTATCGAATTGCAGCTTGGTTCGCTTCTTGTTATCCTTTCCATCTACAGTAGCTACCAGACGAGAGTTGAAGCCTGTAAAAATAAAAAGGTTACACATTTGTACTGAATAAATACCAATTTAAATTCCTACCGATTAGTTTTTCGGCTGGCACTCCTTCTAAGACAAGCGCCTTTACTGGTGCAATAAGATGAAGAAGCGCACCATCAAACTTAGTAACGGATCCGGTCAATTGAGCTCTAACAAACTTCCACTTAAAGAACACAAAAATTATTTCAATCAAATATTATGAAGATTCATTTTAAAACCAAAAAGTCGTTGCTTACCCAATTTTTATATTCCAGAGAATCACTTCGCACACCGATAATGCTCTTTGCAGCACCAGCCCGGAATGGATAATCTAAAGCTAATTGGAACGCCTTTTCATCTGCTTGAGGTGCAATGCCTTTGAAAATTTCTTTCAGTGAATTGTAAATATCCAGGATTCTTTTGTCTCCTATGATTTGCTCAACGCAATTGTCACAGAAGTTCTTCACTCCATTTAGCTTAACATTTGCAAGGTTTCCCTTGTAGTTGATTTTACCATTATCACTTGTAAGAAGGGCGGGATATCTCTTAGATTCGTCAAATACAACAACTCCGACTTGCACATCTGAAAAGCCACGGCTTCTAAGTGATTCGCGAATTTCATTGACTACAGGTGCTATTAGATTGGACAGAACTGAGGGTGCAACATTGACATCAACGACGAATACAACGTCCGCTTTGGTGTTTGGTAATTTCACAGTAAACTCATCTCCAAAATCGCGCTGTCCAACAGGACCACCACATTTAATGCAACGCGGCGGTAAAAGCACCCATCTGTTTATCTGCTTAACAGCGGAACCATAAGCTAAGGCAAATGTACAAGCAGTTGCCTCCTTATCCTTTTCAGCCACTTTTGCAAGAGAGATGTCACACGCCTTGCGGTAAGGTCTAGAGTCCACGGTAATATAATGAATAGCAAGTGGTGACTCAATGCCAAATAGTTCACTACATATTTCATCTCGTTTTTGGCTATCGACTTGGTCATTGTTGAATAAAACTGCTGCGCATTTTCCAACTCCGTAATCGTTACCTAATGCGGCTGAGTCTGCGGCTATTGTCCCATCAACTCGCAAGAAGTCATCGTATGGTTCAGCGTTGCCGTTGCCAAGTAGTCCTCGTGTCTTGCTTGTGTAAAATCCATTTACGTTGAAATGGCATACCTTTAAATCTGTAGTACACAATACACTCACTCCATACTCAGAATGTAAGTGGACGGTGTAATATTTACGCCATGCGTGAAGACCAGACAAGTGTTGTGGGTATTCAACTGGGCTTCCATTTATTTTTAGCGCGAGATTATCGGCTACTTCGGCATAGTTACCATCACGATCTACGAGCGTGATGCCCTTAAGTTTTCCATTTGATAGCTGACCAATTAAAGTAAAGTTGTTGTCCACACTGTCCTGGGCCAGTATATATTTGCAATTTCCAGGGTAAGCGTAATTTTGACCATCAAAAGTAAATACATGCTGACCATCAACGACATGGCCCCGAAGCTCAAAGTCATTGAAAAATATCCATGACTTCAGTAAATTCTTGAAGAATGCAGCATCCCAAGTCTCATTCAGCAGATAGTTTATGGTACTGGAACGGAATGATAGGATGGTCGGAAGAACAGACAAGGAATCTACAGAATGAGCAAGAGAACCAAACCATGTTTGTAAATCAATCGCATGTGCGGATGGACCTGGAGCAGCGCTTTTAATCGAGATCCAAATCGAGCGCACGGCATTTAGTAAGAGCTTTCCAAGTTCTTCAAGAGACTTTTCATCATTGATTTTTTGTTTTTTTAGTTTTGCGTCTAAATAGCCGTGCAGTTTTTGTAGGAACTCAGTGGTCTCCTGAGTCTGTGGTAAAATATTTAACTGCTCAAAAAGACTATTCACAAAGTCAATAACCTTTTCAATAAGTTTTAAATTTTGAACTTTGCCATTAAACTCTCTACATATGCTTTCAAATGTCGGAAGCTTCGCCAAATACTGCTTGAATTCATCGACTAAACCTTCAGCCGAGTGAACCACGACTTTGATTACTTCTTCAACTGCATCGTTGATTGGCTTCAAAATTTCAGCAATGGCTTTTCCATAGTTTTTCAGAGCTGGTCCGTACTTCTCCAGCAGAGAAAGAATGTTTTTAAATGTCTGTGTGTAAATCCTGATAATCTCATTATGCAGCTGACCAATTACTTTGTTTGCAGTTAAAATAAAATCCTCCCACGCTTTAAGGAGGGAGTCCTTCCAAAGAGCTTGCAGCTTATCATAGGTTTCAACCAACGAGTTGTGTACTTTTTCGAATGTTTCTGATATTGCCTTGCTTAGCTCATCAATTATACCAGAAATTTTATCAAATAAGGTGCGTCTAGACAAATAAGGAAACATTTATATTTGGATAAACATGAACTCGCAAAATTTACTTACATGCCATTAATTATCGGTGCGATTGATGGATCGGCTTCAAGGTCTTGAATGAGTCCCTTTGTGTTGTCGACCAATCTACCTTTCAGTTTCGAGAAATCTGGGGAAGCATCTCTAGCCAATTTAACATTTTCGTCTGTGGCTAGTCGAAGTTTTTCGATTTTTTCCTTGATATTTTTAGCAAAATATTCAGTGTCTTTGTTTACCTCCGTTTTAACATTTTCCTGGTAAAAGAAAAATTTATATATATAGTTTAAGAAATGATTTCATTTAATTATTCTTACCAAGAAGGCATTGACGTTTTCTTCATTTATCACATAGTTGGTTTGCAACAAGTTGGCTGCATCTAAAGCCACGCGTCCATTGAATAATTGTTTGCCGCTGCCAGAAACATCGAATTTCAATTCTTTGCCCAATTTGATTTCTGCACTACCATCGATAAAATCTGGGCGCTTCAGAGAAATCCTAGCAGAATTGGGTTGAAACTCACTTGTAATTTCTATTGGATTTTTATCAAGAACTTGGAACTTAGTATTGAACTTGGCGTAGCGTTTTTGCTTATTAAAGTCTCCGACAATTCGAATTATCTGTTTGCTTGATTCACTTAAAGAGATTTCTAATTTTTCAGAATTTAAAAGGGATAGAGCCTTTACATTGACGTCGCCGCTATTGAAATCCAGACCAAGATTGTACTCCTGGGCTTTAATATCGATTGCCGCATTGGTGCTTAGTTGATACTGGAAGTCAAGTCCGGCAGACTTCACAGTTGTAGTAGAAGAGAAATTGAAACCATTTTTAGACGGGGGATTGCGTAATTCGCTGTTTCCAATAACCTTTTGTTCAGGCAATCGGAAAATATCAAATATTATTTCAGCATTTGCTATTGCTAATTGATCAATATTAGTATTTAGTCGCCCAGAAATACTTAATGGTCGAATAGTCGGATGTTCAAGTTTAAGCTCGCCATTGGCATTGAAAGCAATGTTCTCAATGATTTCCGATAAGTCTAAAATAGCAGAAACGCGAGCAACATCATCGGGTCTGTGCAGTTTATCAATAAAGAACGAAGCTGATTGCTCATAGTGCCCAAATATTTTTCCATCTGCTGGGATCTGCTGCGTGGTTTCAAACACAATTTGACGCTTTGGCAATGTTAGTTTTATAATGGATGACGTGGGCTGAACGTTTGCTGTGAGTTGGTACTTGAAATTCTTCCCGGTAATAATGAAGCTGTCTAGATGGTATTGGTACTTAAATCCTTGGCGTGTATTCTGAGACTTAAGCTCAAATTCATATGGATATCCAAGCTCACGTAGGTCAACAAGAATGAGGGTGGAATATTTCACATCATCCAGTTTTTGTTCATCTATGCTTACGAGAGATTGCACTTGAATGTTTGTGCACTGCTTCTTTTCTTCGCAAATAGAAAACTTTGTGTTAAATTCTTTGTTTGTAATTTTAATTGTGGATAGGCCGTTTTTGGTACCAAAATTACCATTAAATGTATACGAGAAGCCAATCTCTTTGTCTGTATTAATGTCAAAATTTTGCGTAATCAACTTAAAATTACCAGAATGTGATTTTCCTTGATACTGCACTTGTCCTTGACCATCGATGATAGACTTATTTTGTTCCTTTTTAAGGGCATAGGTGGCTGTGCCTAAGAAAACTACGCCATTCACATTCTTAAGGTTGATTTTAAGGTTCTTACCTTGTGCTCGTGCATCAAGTTCATAGCTATCGAGCTTTAATTTCTTTGAGCTCCAGCTGCCAACAATATAAAAATCGTCAATGCTGACGTAAGAAGCTTCACTGCTGAATTTAATATCCAGTTCGGCCAAGTTTTGTATATCTAAGATTACCTTTCCCTTTCGCTCTCCTAATATTTCGGCAATGCTCGTTATAATAATCGGCTTTTCTTTTAATAAATCCAAACGAATATCAACACCTTTTTTATGTGCCGAACGATATAATTTTGTGTCTAATCGGTATGACTTATCAGCTTGTTTGGCTTGAACGTTAAATACGTACGACGAATCATCCACTGACTTAAAAGAACGGATATCGACCTGGATGTCTTTGACTGATTCAAAGCTGGAATCCAGCACATACACTAGGTCCACTTTATCAGCATTATAAGTCAAGGATACATCCGTCTTCACAAATTCCTTTCCGTACTGGGCGTTAAAGATGTACTTTTGCTTAGCGTTGAGGTCACCATCTTTTAAGCTGCCACTTTGGTCCTGCTGATAGTTACCATTGAATTTTAATGGAGATTCCATATTATTAGTTTGAGCTTCAAAATTATAACTTCCGTCATTTGGTGTGCCGTTCCATACTGTGTTGATGCGGGCAAATTGTCCCTGACCGGTTTTTGAATCCACGAAAAATTCAATATTGTAAACACGGTTCTCATTGCCTGCTGATGGTTTCAGTAGTTTTCCATGACTTTTAATTTCCACAAACTTTAGGCTGGATTTTGGTATTTTGATATCAGCTTGAAGCTCGTAAGTAGCTGGTAAATTGCTTTGCTTGCTATTGTAATTTCCATTTGCACTAACTGAGAAAAGCTCACCATACTTACTTGTAATAGTAACCACAGCATGTTGTACACTGTACTCGCCTATTACAATGGCCACGTCAATGGGTTGGTTTAGTGGTTTGCCATTCGCTTTGAAGCTGAAATCCAAGTCTTTAGCTTCTCCGTTAGGTTGCTGCTTAATTTGGAAGCTTAGCTCTGACTTTTCACCATCAAAACTAGTGTATACAACGTTGCTGTTTGCAGAAAATTCTTTTGTTTTTAGATTCAGGCGATCGACCTTTCCTTTCAGTGTAATCGATCGTTTTTTATTACTGCCAGATGGCGTGTCACTTATCTGAGCATCCACATTGCCTTGGGCTATTCCAGTTTTTGCGTTTGTCGATAACTTACGATTGACACTACCATTTATGATTCGTCCATCAGGAGTCGTTAATGTAAAATCACCTTGAATTTCTCCATTTGCTCGCAATTCGCCTTTAACACTCGCATTAGCCTCAAAAACAATTCTTTTGCCATTGGACTCACCAACATTTTTAGTAGAAAACTTTAACTTATCTAAGGTGTTTTCAGTCTTAAAATGAATTTTTTCTCCATCGAGCGATATGTTTGTATCAATATCGTATTTGGGAGCCTGTATGTGGAATTTGGATTCAACTTCTAGTTTATGCTTCAGTTCAGTCTTCTGAGTCTCAAAAGTGGCTGTTAAGTCACCCTTGCCATTTTTCGCCACGCGAAAATCACCTTTAGCAGTTAATAGATTCTTGACAATCAGGTTCAGCTTAGCTGCGGAAATTTTGTCCTGTGGATGTAGGGACTCACTGGTAAATTTGACAAGCTCAGCTGCATCTCGGCTAATCCTGAACTCGCTGTTGGTTTTATCAGGTGTGCCGATAACTTTCAATATCCACTGAGAAGATTTGTCCTTTCCAGTAATTTGAATGTTACCTTGAAGATCAATACGGATGTCCTGAGCAGTGTAACGTTGGCCTAATTCACCCTTGGCAGTTAACAATGTTCCCCAACTAGTTGTGATAGTGTTGTCGACAGTAAAAACGTTTCCGTTAAAATCGCACTTTGATACAACATCGATAGAGTGTTTGTTAAGCTTTGCACTCGCCTCTAGAGAATAGTCTCGTACGTGACGCTGATTGCTTTTGTATTTCAAGTTTAGTGAACCAACCTTTTGCTCTCTCAAAATTTCCACATCGAGATCCAATTTATTTTCATCAAAAGTTGATTTAACGTTTACAGCTCCAACTTGCTTGTTTTTATGCTGAGCTTCCACACTTTGCACAAATGACACTGAACGTAAAGTATTGGAATTATCGTCTTTTTGGAAATCAAAACCGACATTAGTACCAATGGACCAAGCAGCTAATTTTCCATTTACTTTAAGACCATAAGACTGTTCAGCGACCGTCAACTGTACGGAGCTTCCATAGACAATTTCGGGAGTTCGTGCATCATTTATAAAGAATCCTGCCGCATACTGACCATTTTCCAACTTGTAATTGCCCTTTATCAAGAATACCTCCTGTTCCGAAGCGATTTGAAGCTCAGAGTTTAATGAACTTGGTCCAACATCCGTCCATCCATTAATAGTTATGCCAGCATTATTTGCATTTGACAATTTAAAATTTTCAAAACTATATCTTTCTAGGTTACCGTTGCTTTTTTTAACAACTATTTTTCCATCAGCTCGGTACCCATTGATGCTGTTTGAAATGCCATTACTGTCATGGATTTCAATTAAGGGCTTATATTCGTTTCCGTGCTTGCTAAGTCCAATTTTACTTTTCTTGATGTCTTTATCTTGTTCGTACTGACCATATACAACCAATTCGCTATTGTCGTCGTTTATTCCTGCTTCAACTCCAAAGTGGTATTGAGAATTATCGAAAGATAATCTACCAAAAGTCCTTGGCTTAGATCCGAGCTCGAAAGCAACACTAGTGTCGTGAGAAACTTTAGAACCAGGAGTGGAATAGTCCAATTTCCACTTCTGGCTGCCGGAAGGTTCATTTGTATGCACTCCTTTTAATGTAAATTTGCGTTCAGCCGTCAAGTAAACAGCAAAACTAATTGGCTTAGATAAATGAAATTGGTCCGAAACAGCAAGTCCCCTTTCTGCACCATTACCGTTACCAGCTTGGAATTCACTTAAGCTCGTTGAACTCTCAATGCATATGTTTAAGCCAACAACTTCCAATTGATTGAAGCATATTTCACTAGGCTGAGAAGTCTTAATTTTTTTGTTACCCTTAAGAGCAACTGTTTTTTGCTTATCTTGTTCTGCTACATACAGTTCAGTGTCAATTTTGACATCAATAAGCTCAAGTTTTTCGCGTGGTAGTTCAACGTCGACATTAAAGCCTTCACCATCTTTGATGACGGCGAAGGTTACATCGTTTCCAGTCGCGGAATGCGCCGTTGAAACAACGCGGAGGCCAGTGGACAGCACTTGAGCATTGAATCCCACCTGAATGTTGACATTAACATCAACACTTGGGACAACCTTTAATCTATATTTCTCTGTCTGCCAGTTCTGTTCGAAAATTGCATTGATATTTAGATTACCGGCAATATCAATTTTGGTAGCTACAAAGCCTTGTGCTACGAGTTCCAGAGGTACTCCAATGCTCGTTGGATAAGAGAGGTCTGTATCAAGGAATAAATGATGGGCGGAAAGTTGCTTTTCAAAGGAAGACAATTCTTGTTTGGCTTTTTCAAATGAAGTTGAAAAATAATTTATGATGTCATCTAGTGTACTTGGTATGTTGTCGCCTAGGCTTAAAAACGTCAATTCCGAACCAAACAGCTTTAACGATATGTCTAAATTGAGATCTTGCACATTTTTGCTTCCATAAGTTTTATACTTTTTCGAAGTCTTAGTAACATCGTCGACAATTGAGCGCCTGGCTCGACCACCAGCTCCAGCAGCTTCGTTGTTTCCAACTTCAATGCGATTAACAATATCGTCAAGGTCTTTGTTAAGCAATCCTTTGGGCCCTAGATAGTATTCCAAGACATTCTCAAAATTTTCTTGACGCACGCTTGCCTCAAATACGTTGAAGTTAGTGCCGAAAATTTCAGTTGTAACATTAACACGAGACGATCGGGGCAAGAACCCATGTTGCGAGTATATTAATTGGTAATCAGAGCTGGCTCCAAAGCCAAGGGATTCAAGTTTGTAGGAAATCTCATTATTGAAACTATAACGCCTAAAGTCGGCGGGAAACTTCTTGGTTACTCGAATGTTAGCTAAGTGATACCTTTGGAGCTCCCGGCTTTCGTCCGTTGAGTCCCGAATGGCCTTTAAATTTGATGAAATAAAGGATCCAACTTGGTTAACGGTTTCTGAATTGACTATTTCTGAAATTTGGTTAGCCACCTCTGCGTTGGGACATGAAATCGCCGACAAGTACGCTTCAATGCGCAACTCAGAATCTTCGTTGTGGTTCTTGAGCAATTCCAAGGACTTAGCTTGCAGCGTTCCATCGCATTTAATGGTGGAAAATGCTTGCAAAGCTGCGACTCGAATGCGATTAGATCGGCCTGTGGAGGCGCACTCACTAAGGGAAGCAGCCGTATTGCCACCTAAGCTCTTTGCATTTCCAATTCCTTTTAAAATATACACTATACGTTCCTCTTCCTTTTTAGTGTTTGGCTTGCAGTGTTTTAGGCCATCCGAAAACTTTTTAGATATGGCCTCAATTTCTGGTCCTCGACAATTCTTTCCAGAACAAAATTTAGCAACCAGACTACCGACAGATAAATATAATTCCTTTGGCGCGTTGGGTAACAGCTGAGCAGCCGCTTGATTAAGAGTTTCCTTATCCACAATCTTAACTAAGTTTAAGGACAATATTGCAAGTAATTTCTCCTTCTCATCGAATTTAGGGAGCTGTTTCAATATAACTCGAGCTGACTCTGCAGTCCCGGTGCGGAATAACCCATCCAAGTATACCTTGCGAGCCAAGACCTTGTTGGGATGAGGAAATGCTGCCAGTTCTAATAAAGTCTCACTATCAGATTGACGGAGCAATCTAATAAACTCAACGAACTTCTTTGCGCTCCCTTTTTTCACATAATCGCCAGTTGAATCCACAAGATCAGATAATACCGTTTTCAACGCGTTAAAATTTTTGGAAGTGTAGGTTTCGGGTCTTTGAAAAATCACGCTCCTGACAGTAGATCCAGTAGATGGTGCGTTGGCTTTGGTACCGGTAGGATTTTTAAGTTTAATTGTTGTGACTACCTTTGCACTGATATCAGAATTTCCCTTAGTGGTCCCAATGAACTTGTATGTCTCTGTCAGTTGGACATTTTCAATGAGACTGTTTACAATTTTCGACTCCTTAATATAGTTTGCCTGTAAAAGCAGGCTGGACGTGATGCCAGCTTTCTCGTTTACTTTCCCGGACACCAGACCACTGTTAATTTGCTCACGATGGGCACAGCTGTTTAAGTTACGAACTTTCGTTATTATGTTCGCATTACCTACTTTAGATAATGATGTATGTGTAGGGCACTGGCCAAATACGTCAACTTCATGTTCCGTTTTTATTCCCGATTGCAACAATGATATAAATGCACGCTTTATATTCAGAGAGTAGTCCAAATCACTAGAGTCCGAGCAAATTTGTGGTTCTAAAAGTCCACTTGCCAGTGTGAAATGCACTGGCTTCTGAATGCTATTCAAAATATTTTTCTCTACAGACTCCTTGGTATTGGTTACTTTAACAGCACTTAGCTGTAACGTATACCCACAATTTCCTTTCGAAAAAATTTTTGCGGACCCGGAGACTTTAAGGCTGGTATCATCTGATTCACTAAGGGCACCGCTGCTCAGTCCAATAGTTAAAATACTGTCGAAGGAATATTCATAAAAGCTTCCAGGTGAGTATTTCAATAGTCCGTCGTCCGCTAAGAAGGCATGAAACTTTGTTAGCATAATAATATATTTTAATCTGAGGTGACTTACATTTCGGACATCCTACATTGCAAGAGCTTTCTACAATTAAAAACGATTTTTATATTAGTTAAAAATTAACATAGTTTTTGTATAATTAAGCTAAGACACATATTTAGAGGTAGAAAGGATTTTTTGCTGGTGAGGATGCCATAAATAATGTCTTTTATTATTGACACACGAGGCACTAAACTAAGTATTATTTATAATCACAATATTCTGTGAATTATATTCTCCAAAATTATTCATATGATGCATTCTTAATACTCATAAAAAATCAATTCCTAACTTTATAAACGCCAAAGTTATGGCATTTCCGATCAATCAGTTATATGGCGGCTATAGGATATAGTCGGCCGATCCTTATGAAATTTGGTAGGTCAGATTGATTGGCCAAATATAAAACCCATAGAAAATCCCAGCTTCCTAACTTTAACTTTAACGAAATTTATTATACCCTCTGCAAGGGTACAAAAATCGAAAAATTCAAAAAAATAAAAATGAAAATAAATCTTTTGAGATATAGTAATTATCTACTATTTCAGAATTGCGCTTTTAGTTTTGTCAAACGATGGCAATCTAAACCGCAAAATCGACATAGCTTCATTGTTTTTGGTAAAATATAGGATATATATAGAAATCGAAATGTAGTCGTTTTTTATAACTGCACGGGTATATAAACTTTCCTTTCTTTTTATTCTTGTTTCCAGGGTCACATGACAATATCAATGAACAAATTTGTTTAACTCAACCCAATGATTAATCGTTTTAATTTAACGTTAGTTTAAGCAAAATATTATTTCAACAAGAAAGGAAAGCTAACTTCGGGCGGAGCCGAAGTTGATATACCCTTGCAGAATACTTTGTAAATTATATTCTCCAAAATTATTCATATGATGCATTCTTTATACTCATAAAAAATCCCAACTTCCTAACTTTAAAAACACCAAAGTTATGGCATTTCCAATCGTTCAGTTATATGACAGCTATAGAATATAGTCGGCCGATCCTTATGAAATTTGATATGTCGGATTGATTGGGCAAAAATAAAACCCATAGAAAGTCCCAACTTCCTAACTTAACAAACACCAAAGTTATGGCGTTTCCGATCAATCAGTTATATGGCAGCTATAGGATATAGTCAGCCGATCCTTATGAAATTTGGTAGGTCGGATTGAATGGCCAAAAATAAAACCCATAGAAAATCCCAACTTCCTAACTTAACAAACACCAAAGTTATGGCATTTCCGATTAATCAGTTATATGGCGGCTATAGGATATAGTCGGCCGATCCTTATGAAATTTGGTAGGTCAGATTGATTGACCAAATATAAGACCCATAGAAAATTCCAACTTCCTAACTTTACAAACACCAAAGTTATGGCATTTCCGATCAATCAGTTATATGGCAGCTATAGGATATAGTTGGCCGATCCCGGCCGTTCTGACTTATATACTGCGTGCAAAGGAAAGAAGGGTGTGTGCAAAGTTTCAATTCGATATCTTTAAAACTGAGAGACTAGTTCGCGTAGAAACAGACAGACGGACAGACAGACGGACAGACGGACAGACGGACAGACGGACAGACGGACAGACGGACAGACGGACATGGCTATATCAACTCAGGAGGTGATCCTGATCAAGAATATATATACTTTATAGGGTCGGAGATGTCTCCTTCACTGCGTTGCACACTTTTGACCAAAATTATAATACCCTCTGCAAGGGTATAACAAGAAAGGAAAGCTAACTTCGAGCGAAGCCGAAGTCGATATACCCTTGCAGAATACTCTGTAAATTATTTTCTCCAAAATTATTCATATGATGCATTTTTAATACTCATAAAAAATCACAACTTTCTTACTTTAAAAAAACCAAAGTTATGGCATTTCCAATCGTTCAGTTATATGGCCGCTATAGGATATAGTCGGCCGATCCTTATGAAATTTGATAGGCCGGATTGATTGGCCAAAAATAAAGCCCATGGAAAATCCCAACTTCCTAACTTAACAAACACCAAAGTTATGACATTTCCGATCAATCAGTTATATGGCAGCTAAAGGATATAGTCGGCCGATCCTTATGAAATTCGGTAGGTCGGATTGATTGGTCAAATATAAAACCCATAGGAAGTCCCAGCTTCCTAGCTTTGCAAACACCAAAGTTATGGCATTTCCAATCGTTCAGTTATATGGCAGCTATAGGATATAGTCGGCCGATCCTTATGAAATTTGGTAGGTCGGATTGATTGGCCAAATATAAAACCCATAGGAAGTCCCAGCTTCCTTACTTTACAAACACCAAAGTTATGGCATTTCCGATCAATCAGTTATATGGCAGCTATAGGATATAGTCGGCCGATCCCGTCCGTTCCGACTTATATACTGCGTGCAAAGGAAAGAAGGGTGTGTGCAAAGTTTCAGTTCGATAGCTTTAAAACTGAGAGACTAGTTTGCGTAGAAACAGACAGACGGACAGACAGACGGACAGACAGACGGACAGACGGACAGACGGACATGGCTATATCAACTCAGGAGGTGATCCTGATCAAGAATATATATACTTTATAGGGTCGGAGATGTCTCCTTCACTGCGTTGCACACTTCTGACCAAAATTATAATACCCTCTGCAAGGGTATAAAAAAGTTTAAACCATTTTTACACATCTCTAGAAAGCCCAATCAAAATTAAAGACCTGTTAAATATCAAATTCTGACGTTGAGGGAAAGTTGTCCATTATTTGTTCTATGTTATATATTACCATTTTAACGTATGTAACGTAATCTCTGCTTCGTATTATGGTATTCAAATTTCAGTCAAAAATTTGCAAACGCGGTGAAGGACACATTTCACCTTTATATGGCTCCCATAGCAACAGTCGGGAAAAAAGGAAATAAAATCATTACTTCGTTGTGTCTTAACATATATCGTTAACTCCGAGATAAGGTAAATTTAAACGATTTCAGAATTGTCATAGTAACAATTTTTAATTTGTTTTAAAATTATGACTGGAACATGAGTTTGTTTGGCGTTTGTCTGTTAAATTTGTTGTTTAAGGGTCATGATTATTGTTATACCCTTGCAGAGGGTATTATAATTTTGGTCAAAAGTGTGCAACGCAGTGAAGGAGACATCTCCGACCCTATAAAGTATATATATTCTTGATCAGGATCACCTCCTGAGTTGATATAGCCATGTCCGTCTGTCCGTCTGTCCGTCTGTCTGTTTCTACGCGAACTAGTCTCTCAGTTTTAAAGATATCGAACTGAAACTTTGCACACACCCTTCTTTCCTTTGCACGCAGTATA
Source organism: Drosophila rhopaloa (assembly GCF_018152115.1). Classification (NCBI taxonomy): domain Eukaryota; kingdom Metazoa; phylum Arthropoda; class Insecta; order Diptera; family Drosophilidae; genus Drosophila; species Drosophila rhopaloa. Next base: position 1,017,732 of record NW_025335088.1, read on the forward strand.
TAAGTCGGAACGGCCGGGATCGGACGACTATATCCTATAGCTGTCATATAACTGAACGATCGGAAATGCCATAACTTTGGTGTTTGTAAAGTTAGGAAGTTGGGATTTTTGATGAGTATTAAGAATGCATCATATGAATAATTTTGGAGAATATAATTTTCAGAGTATTCTGCAAGGGTATATCAACTTCGGCTCCGCCTGAAGTTAGCTTTCCTTTCTTGTTTTTTATTAAGCAGCTTGCGATTAAAAATTTTTGTTCTATCACTTTTAGGAAAAACAGCTAGTTTGACTGGTCATATCCGATCTGATATGAAAACAAGAAAGGAAAGCTAGCTTCGGGCGGAGCCGAAGTTAATATACCCTTGCAGAATACTCTGTAAATTATATTCTCCAAAATTATTCATATGATGCATTCTTAATACTCATAAAAATCCCAACTTTCTAACTTTAAAAACACAAAAGTTATGGCATTTCCGATCAATCAGTTATATGGCAGCTATAGAATATAGTCGGCCGATCCTTATGAAATTTGGTAGGTCGGATTGATTGGCCAAATATAAAACCCATAGGAAATCCCAGCTTCCTAACTTTACAAACACCAAAGTTATGGCATTTCCGATCAATCAGTTATATGGCAGCTATAGAATATAGTCGGCCGATCCTTATGAAATTTGGTAGGTCGGATTGATTGGCCAAATATAAAACCCATAGGAAATCCCAGCTTCCTAACTTTACAAACACAAAAGTTATGGCATTTCCGATCAATCAGTTATATGGCAGCTATAGGATATAGTCGGCCGATCCTTATGAAATTTGGTAGGTCGGATTGATTGGCCAAATATAAAACCCATAGTAAATCCCAGCTTCCTAACTTTACAAACACCAAAGTAATGGCATTTCCGATTAATCAGTTATATGGCAGCTATAGGATATAGTCGGCCGATCCCGGCCGTTCCGACTTATATACTGCGTGCAAAGGAAAGAAGGGTGTGTGCAAAGTTTCAATTCGATAGCTTTAAAACTGAGAGACTAGTTTGCGTAGAAACAGACAGACGGACAGACGGACAGACAGACGGACAGACGGACAGACGGACATGGCTATATCAACTCAGGAGGTGATCCTGATCAAGAATATATATACTTTATATGGTCGGAGATGTCTCCTTCACTGCGTTGCACACTTTTGACCAAAATTATAATACCCTCTGCAAGGGTATAACAAGAAAGGAAAGCTAACTTCGGGCGGAGCCGAAGTTAATATACCCTTGCAGAATATTCTGTAAATTATATTCTCCAAAATCGGATCGGTTATTCATATGATGCATTCTTAATACTCATAAAAAATCCCTACTTCCTAACTTTAAAAACACCAAAGTTATGTCATTTCCAATAGTTCAGTTATATGGCAGCTATAGGATATGGTCGGCCGATCCTTATGAAATTTTGCAGGTCGGATTGATTGTCCAAAAATAAAACCCATAGATAATCCCAACTTTCTAACTTTACAAACACCAAAGTTATGGCATTTCCGATCAATCAGTTATATGGCGGCTATATGATATAGTCGGCCGATCCTTATGAAATTTGGAAGGTCAGACTGATTGGCCAAAAATAAAATCCATAGATAATCCCAACTTCCTAACTTTAAAAACAGTAAAGTTATGGCATTTCCGATCGTTCAGTTATATGGCAGCTATATGATATAGTGGCCCGATCCGGCTCGTTCCGACTTATATACTACCTGCAATAGAAAGACAACTTTTGGGAAAGTTTCAAGCAGAAGCTTTAAAACTGAGGGACTAATTTGCGTAGAAACGGACGGACAGACGGACAGACGGACGGACAGACGGACATGGCTAGATCGACTCTCCTGGTGATGCTGATCAAGAATATATATACTTTATAGGGTCGGAAATGTCTCCTTCACTGCGTTGCAAACTTTTGACTGAAATTATAATACCCTCTGCAAGGATATAAAAATTGTTGTTCTAACTACAGGAGGAAAGATTTTAATGTTTACAAAATATATATTTATACCCTTGCAGAGGGTATTATAATTTTGGTCAGAAGTGTGCAACGCAGTGAAGGAGACATCTCCGACCCTATAAAGTATATATATTCTTGATCAGGATCACCTCCTGAGTTGATATAGCCATGTCCGTCTGTCCGTCTGTCCGTCTGTCTGTCCGTCTGTCTGTCCGTCTGTCTGTCCGTCTGTCCGTCTGTCTGTTTCTACGCAAACTAGTCTCTCAGTTTTAAAGCTATCGAACTAAAACTTTGCACACACCCTTCTTTCCTTTGCACGCAGTATATAAGTCGGAACGGACGGGATCGGCCGACTATATCCTATAGCTGCCATATAACTGATTGATCGGAAATGCCATAACTTTGGTGTTTGTAAAGTAAGGAAGCTGGGACTTCCTATGGGTTTTATATTTGGCCAATCAATCCGACCTACCAAATTTCACAAGGATCGGCCGACTATATCCTATAGCTGCCATATAACTGAACGATTGGAAATGCCATAACTTTGGTGTTTGCAAAGCTAGGAAGCTGGGACTTCCTATGGGTTTTATATTTGACCAATCAATCCGACCTACCGAATTTCATAAGGATCGGCCGACTATATCCTTTAGCTGCCATATAACTGATTGATCGGAAATGTCATAACTTTGGTGTTTGTTAAGTTAGGAAGTTGGGATTTTCTATGGGCTTTATTTTTGGCCAATCAATCCGGCCTATCAAATTTCATAAGGATCGGCCGACTATATCCTATAGCTGCCATATAACTGAACGATTGGAAATGCCATAACTTTGGTTTTTATACCCTTGCAGAGGGTATTATACTTTTAGTCAAAAGTTTGCAACGCAGTGAAGGAGACATTTCCGACCCTATAAAGTATATATATTCTTGATCAGCATCACCAGGAGAGTCGATCTAGCCATGTCCGTCTGTCCGTCCGTCTGTCCGTCTGTCAGTCTGTCCGTCTGTCCGTCCGTTTCTACGCAAACTAGTCCCTCAGTTTTAAAGCTATCTGCTCGAAACTTTCCCAAAAGTTGTCTTTCTATTGCAGGTAGTATATAAGTCGGAACGAGCCGGATCGGGCGACTATATCATATAGCTGCCATATAACTGAACGATCGGAAAAGCCATAACTTTGGTGTTTTTAAAGATAAGAAGTTGGGATTTTCTATGGGTTTTATTTTTGGCCAATCAATCCGACATACCAAATTTCATAAGGATCGGCCGACTATATCTTATAGCTGCCATATAACTGAACGATTGGAAATGCCATAACTTTGGTGTTTTTAAAGTTAGAAAGTTGGGATTTTTTATGAGTATTAAGAATGCATCATATGAAATTTTGGAGAATATAATTTACAGAGTATTCTGCAAGGGTATATCAACTTCGGCTCCGCCCGAAGTTAGCTTTCCTTTCTTGTTTTAAAGTAAGAAAGTTGTGATTTTTTATGAGTATTAAAAATGCATCATATGAATAATTTTGGAGAATATAATTTACAGAGTATTCTGCAAGGGTATATCAACTTCGGCTTCGCTCGAAGTTAGCTTTCCTTTCTTGTTTTTAACATTAACTTAATAATTTTAAAAAATTAAGAATAATAGAATTTTTAGCAGTTAGAGTAACGATTTTTATACCCTTGCAGAGGGTATTATAATTTTGGTCAAAAGTGTGCAACGCAGTGAAGGAGACATCTCCGACCCTATAAAGTATATATATTCTTGATCAGGATCACCTCCTGAGTTGATATAGCCATGTCCGTCTGTCCGTCTGTCCGTCTGTCTGTCCGTCTGTCTGTCCGTCTGTCTGTCCGTCTGTCTGTCCGTCTGTCTGTTTCTACGCGAACTAGTCTCTCAGTTTTAAAGATATCGAATTGAAACTTTGCACACACCCTTCTTTCCTTTGCACGCAGTATATAAGTCGGAACGGCCGGGATCGGCCGACTATATCCTATAGCTGCCATATAACTGAACGATCGGAAATGCCATAACTTTGGTGTTTGTAAAGTTAGGAAGTTGGGATTTTCTATGGGTTTTGTATTTGGCTAATCAATCCGACATGCCGAATTTCATAAGGATCGGCCGACTATATCTTATAGCTTCCATATAACTGATTGATCGGAAATGCCATAACTTTGGTGTTTGTAAAGTTAGAATGTTGGGATTTTCTATGGATTTTATATTTGGCCAATTTATCCGACCTACCAAATTTCATAAAGATCGGCCGACTATATCCTATAGCTGCCATATAACTGATCCCAACTTCATAACTTTACAAACACCAAAGTTATGGCATTTCCGATCAATCAGTTATATAGCAGATATAGGATATAGTCGGCCGATCCTTATGAAATTTGGTACGTCGGATTGATTGGCCAAATATAAAACCCATAGAAAGTCTTAACTTCCTAACTTAACAACAGCAGAGTTATGGCATTTCCGATCAATCAGTTATATGGCAGCTATAGGATATAGTCGGCCGATCTCGGCCGTTCCGACTTATATACTGCGTGCAAAGGAAAGAAGGGTGTGTGCAAAGTTTCAATTCGATAGCTGTAAAACTGAGAGACTAGTTTGCGTAGAAACAGACAGACGAACAGACAGACGGACAGACAGACAGACGGACAGACAGACAGACGGACAGACGGACATGGCTATATCAACTCAGGAGGTGATCCTGATCAAGAATATATATACTTTATAGGGTCGGAGATGTCTCCTTCACTGCGTTGCACACTTTTGACCAAAATTATAATACCCTCTGCAAGGGTATAAAAAGGTACCTGTTATCGTTGTTTTAGCTTATACAGGGTATTTTGGGTATTTAGGAGTATTTGAGAAAAATACAATATCGAAATCGAAAAATAAATGGAATCTATGGTATCTATTAATTTAAATCTAGCGATTCGATCTTTGTTTTTTTTTATCGTCAAAAACTTACCGGCATTTGAGGAAATTGTTAATAACACATTAAAGAAGATTCCAATTAAAACGCAATTGTATTTAATCCTAGCCATCGCGCTGGGCCCCTTGGGGATTGCCTGGGGAAAGTGAACATCACAATTCGTATTAAACATTTACTGTTGAAAGTCTAATATATTGTCTAAAGCAAAAATGTATATTTTTACCTTAAACAGCACAAATATTGTTTCACTTTGTTTGTATTTTGCAAATTGATAAATACATAAACCGACCGCAAAATGAACTCGATACGAATACGATGACCGTTGACTACGAATTAAGCCGCCTTACGTGAAGACACTCACTTTAAATACCTCGCATAAATCGAAAACTCACACATCTGGACATTAAGTATATAAAGCGGTAGATAGTACCAAAGTATATAAGTCTACATCATGTATACACACATACCAACAAAAGCATACCATGTATACACACATACCAATAAAAGCAAAGATGAGCACACTTAGTGAGCGATATGTGTGCCAGAACAATTCTTTATCACTAACGAAGGGTGCTCAGGCCGAAGCCGAGTACTTTATACTATCTCATAATAATCGGACTTCGACACATTCGACCCCAGCTCAGTACCTTTACTACTCTCAATAGTTTTGAGAAGACATACATACATACATACATACATATGTATATTGAAGTGCACAGATTTATTTACATTATCATGGTAGGATGTTATTATCATAATAAATAATGAATAATTCTATGATGCTAGTTCCGCTTTTGGGCATAAATATGTACATATTACACATATTGTTTTTTAGACAAATCAAACTGGACGTAGTAATCTCAGCGGATTAAAATGCATATCAACATTCCTAAAAATCGAAAGAATTTATATTCCCTTCAGAACAACATTCATACATATGTACATATGAATATAGGCATCTAGTCAGTATAAACAGTCAATCAGGAAGACCGCAAGGGATAGAGCGAGGGAGATAGAGAGAGAAGGAAATCGTCATTAATTTTTTTGAATATAATGTAGGAAACGTAAATCCTTACCTTAATTTTGCCACATAGAAAGATAATTCAAATACAATGTTAGTAACCCAAATATAAATATATGTCAAATATGAAAGGAATGTTTCTCATTACTTGTATATGAAATATAAATATATTTTATTTCTACTAAGGTTATGTTTTAAAAGTGATTTTTTCCTGCTTATGGCGGCAATAAAATCTAGAGTATTTGCCAATTTTTGTATTGATAAAAGGAGCCGCATGTACATAAGTATGTACGTAAATAAATTTACTTTTAATGTTGATAAATTTGAATTTTTCTTTGTTCAGGATGTCTACTTTAATTAAATGTGTAATAAAACTTAAAGAAATTAAAATACTTTTACCATAAACAAAATGTTTATCAGTTCTTTTCTCTCAGTTTTCTGTAATATTATTTCGCATTTTATATTGTGCTGTGTCAATACGATTGAATTAGCCACAACAATTTTTACTTTTACCTAGCAGCTTCTATTTGCATTCTAATCCCAACTGATACAAACGCGGCTTGCACCAAGGCCAACGAGTCAGTCATTGAACATTTAATACTATACTTTAAAGGATAATTTTCATTAGTTCTCACATACTTTCACAATAGCTGAAAGACATGAATTTAGTGATACGTTAAATGGTAGTAATAATTTTGCTATAATAGTCGTAATATATATATATATAATAGTCGTAAAGCTAATACCGCAGAAATTTACAAATGTTCATGTTCCTTAAAAAGTATTCTACTAGGCACGCAAATATAAGAAAGTATTTTGTAATCAAATTTACTCAAATGTTAATGTGTTTTCCGAACATTTATGAAATATGTTTATATGAATGTTCGTTCATGAATTGCAGTTAACGCCTGATAAGAAACTTTAATCTCTAATTAAAAGTTGCTTGAAAGCAAAACGCTGCTCGATAAGCACGCAAAATGACAGACTGGATTTACCGGACAGAAAAAATTACAGTTCGAAAGAATGTTACTTCTAAATGATGTTTTGTTCTGGGTTAGTAAATATCAGGAATGCCACAAAAGTATCGGTTGTTATACCCTTATTATAATTTCAGTCAAAAGTTTGCAACGCAGTGAAGGAGACATTTTCGACCCTATAAAGTATATATATTCTTGATCAGCATCACCAAGAGAGTCGATGTGTTTTTTTTTGGCCAATCAATCCGACTTATCAAATTTCATATGGATTGGCCGACTATATCCTATAGCTGCCATATAACTGAACGATTGGAAATGCCATAACTTTGGTGTTTTTAAAGTTAGGAAGGTTGGATTTTTTATGACTGTTAAGAATGCATCATATGAACAATTTTGGAGAATATAATTTACAGAATATTCTGCAAGGGTATTTCAACTTCGGCTCCGCCCGAAGTTGGCTTTCCTTTCTTGTTTTATATAAATAAAGTATTACCTTTTTCCATGAAATAATTACGATAATAATTACAAATTGTGGGATCAAGTTTTCACAAAGTAAATACCAATTGCAAAAAGTTGTTTCTTCAGAAAAGTTTGTTGCCGTAAATAAAAGCAAAATTGCTTATAATATTTAAAAAATTTAAGATTGATTCCTAAAATATGCTTAATAAAAAACTTGGGAAGGGTATTCAAAATTCAGTCATCCTTTAATCGAGTTTGCATCGAAGAAACCATCTTTTCTGTGGTCTCCTTTGGAATCTTGGTCCATTCTTCCTAGAGGACCTTTTTAAGATCATTTTCTAGACAAGGCAAGCCTTCACCTTGATCCCATCGATAAAAACGAGGTTGCCTCAGCAGAAGCTGCCATACAGGCCTAAGCCATAACATGATTTAAAGCTCCGTATTAGGGACAAGGAAAAAACATTATTTTTTTGATTTTGCTTTGTTATCTGCAGACGAGTCAAAATTTAACCTTTTTGGTTCAAAATGTTTGGCGGCGACCTTGAACAGAATTTCAATTTTTGGGAAAGTTCTAAGCGGATAGCTTTGAAACTGAGGGACTAGTTTGCGTAGAAACGGACGGACGGACAGACATGGCTAGATCGACTCTCCTGGTGATGCTGATCAAGAATATATATACTTTATAGGGTCGGAAATGTCTCCTTCACTGCGTTGCAAACTTTTGACTGAAATTATAATACTCTCTGCAAGGGTATAATAATGAAGTGCCTTAATAAATGCCAAAATACTACCAAATATAACTGCATTTAAATTATGTTCATAGTCTATATAGTTTGTCAGATATATGATTTTGAGTTTAAAGTTTACGTCTGCACGAAATAAGCTGTGAGCCACAGTATATGATATATAAAAGTGTAATTCTGATATAGTAAATAATTACCATATCTCAAAGGAATATTTTAATAAATAGAAATACAGCCAAATACATTGTTTTTCATTTTTATTTATTTTAATTTTTTGATTTTCCTATTTGAGCTATATGATAAAGATGTCCGATTTTAATTTAATTAAAACAGTAATTCCATTTTATTCTTACAACGGCTGTGTATCAAGGGCTAGCAAAGGGGTTTTGCTTGTTTTTCGAATCTGATGCATTTTTGAATTCCCAATCAACAAAAGAGTATATGGTGAGCTGGGAGCTGGCTGATTTGTATCCACTTTTTGGACATAGCCTTTGATTTGTAACCTTCTCCCAATTATAACGAACCTGGGACGAATACATTCATAAATACATGAATAAATAACTTTAAATTAATAAATATTACATAAGTATTTATATAAATTAATATGAAAAATTTGGATTTTAACTATTTTTAGCATTAAAAATCTAAAAGAATTACAATTTTTTTTTGGTTTTAAGGTTTTTTTGTTTGAGAACTGTTATTTTATATATGAAAAAAAATCGCTCTGTTATGAAAGTTCTTAAATTTTGCTTTGGGACAGAACCGGCTAGCTAGATGCTCAAGGCAGGGTACCCCCAATGTTCCAACACTTCCCAACACTAGATATCGATGGAAATCGACGTCTCGCATATTAAGTGCAACTTAACCATCTCTAACGGCATCAAATGTAAACAAACAACAACAAAGGTAAATATTGGACTAAATTGTGACATGTAGATGGACACACACCCATTTTATGGAGCCCCAGTGGATTCTTGGGGGCACCATTCATTGTCAATGGCCGGAGCTACTACGACCGGTTCATCTACCTCAAAGGTAAGTCCCTTAGGCAACCATTTTTCGCAGTTAACAACAGATATTAAATATCATATATTTAAAACATTATTTATTTTAAAATTTTATCTTTCTTTAACAATTCTCTTGCAGAGTCCCGAAACGGACTCATCGTAATTGCACCCGCCCCTAAGCTACTGGTAATGGCTGCTGCTGCTCTTGGGTGCTGCTACTCTTGGGTGCTGCTACTTGACGAAGATAATCCCAACGAACTGACAGGTTAGGGCGAAGTAAGTTTTTTTAACGACGGAATTGGAAAAAATTCCAAACCAATTTCGAATCACTTTATCAATAATCTCATAATCACTCTTACTTTTTTATTTTGTTATAACAAATCCAAGGCCTAGAAAACCCCATAGAGAACCGGGCCTAGCTTAAATAGGTAGATAGCCAAAAAAAGCCCAAAAAAACAAAATAACCGATCACCTACTTTCTTAACATCAACACAGGCCACTCGACGAAATCATTGGGAGCATTTGAATAGTAGCTTGCTGAAATCCTCTTGTGCAGTTCCAAATGTTCCACCACACGAAGCTCACACTTGCCGGGAAGTGTGCGTCCTTTCAGGTTACACCTTGTAGTGATACACTCCTATCCGACGACCTTGCAGATCCTCCATTCAAGCTTTGAGGAACTTCAAGGGGAAACTTAGTGTTGAAGACATTTTTGAAGTCGTTGAGCCTTCGGAAGGAACGTTCTATCTTCTTGGCGACTTCGCTCGTATTCTAGGTTCTTCTGTACCTTGGAATGGATCCCTTTTAAATTTATCGGTCGTTCCCATTCCTGAAATCTCATTATCGGACAAGGACTTCAGTTTTCTCGCCTACTTGAAGCTGGCGCCGCTTAAGAACAAGTGATGTCCGAAATTTGGCCGTATTGCTGGCGACTTCGCTCGTACGAGTTGTCGAGGTTCTTCTATACCTTGGCCTGGAAGCCTTTTAATTTGACTTCAATTTAAAGCAAAACTTCGATTTTCTGGAACATATAGCTAACCATGCTCCTTTTAGGCATTAGGCCGATAAGGTACCGTAAATGCCGTGTACTCTTAGCTCTTCGTGTCCAACTCTATCTGGCAGAATGCGAACTTCCCATCCGCGATGGCGATGTAGTGCGTCTGATTAATTCTGGACAGGACTTCGTCTATGCTGGGCAACGGGTAAGTATCTTTGATTGTCACGCCAATGAGCTAATGTCCATCTAAGCAGAATCTTCTTTTCTAGGCCTTATAGTCTTCTCGATGACTAAGAGCGTTAGCATCTTGTCGATTTTGTCCACGACCACCTTCTACTTTGTTGGAGGGATCGGCTACGGGTCGATCCTTAAAAACCTTGACTTCGTCCATTAATTCTGTGGTGTGCTTCTTCAGGCTAATGGTACCTAGCCCATCCCTCTCAAAGGTTAGGAACTCTTCCTTTATCTTCTCCAGCTCTCGATTCTCGGGCTCGGATAGCGTCCAGGATACGGGATACGCCTTCTCTTCGTCGTCGTCCTCGTGCTCGGCGTAGTGCTCCATCTGCCTAGCGTGGACGAAAAAGGTCCTTGTGGCAGCCTGTCACTGCGAGCGTTGCTGACAGCGGAGAACATGCTGACATTCATTGAGTCATTCTCTTACATACACTTGTACAGTGCGGACCGCACCGGAGAAAGAATAAATATTATTCGTGTAATCTAATAATTGCGTGCAGTTGGTTTATACTTATTTGGGAATTTGCAGGTCATTACATTGGCGACGAGAGAAAAAACCGAACAGAAAAAAAGGCCACGTTAATATAGCCTAAGAAATACTAAAAAAAAAAAAGTGTGGGTTACTTAAATGTAGCCTTATTGTGGCAGTTTTAATACAGCCTAAGAAAATAAGAATTGTGGCCACTTAAATGTAGCCTTATTGTGGCAGTTTTAATACAGCCTACGAAAATAAGAATAGTGGCCACTTAAATGTAGCCTAATTGTGGCAGTTTTAATAAAGCCTAAGGAAATAAGAAAATGAGATAAAAAAAAAAAAAAAAAAAAAAAGAGTGGCCACTTAAATGTAGCCTAATGGAGGCCGTTTCGATACAGCCAGGAAAATACAAAAAAAAAAAGTTATTACGCATTTGTAATAGTTGGTCACGCTAAAGTTGTTTTGTCAAATTTGTCAAAGTAGCGTGGTCGCAAAGTTACATTGTGAATCGCAAAGTTACATTGTAAATCGTAAAAAAAAAAAAAAAGAAAAGAAAGTAATGGCCGAACTTAAGGGGGTCTTCTAGTCTAGAGGCTCGAATATCGACCTTTTTTTAACAATTAATAAAAAAAAAGCAATAGATATTTTTAGTATCCGTTTTTTTATTATTTGTTTATTAAACTTAAAGGAGTACATAAAATAAATTTGCAAAAAAACAAAATTAGTTTTCATTGAGTTATTCCTTCTTAAAGAAGAGGGGAAAAAAAAGAGGCCGTGTCCGCGTCGCCATGATATCTATGCTTGTAGTTATCTGAAAAATAAAACAATGATAGATTCTTAATGAGTACGAATGTCGCTATGGCATGAACCACCAAAAAGAAAATATCTTTTTTTTTCATGAAATGGCGGCTAGTCAAAGAAAAAAGTCGATTTTTTCACTAATTTTTCCACTTTGTCGAATTTTTAAAAATATTATAAATTTAAAATTTTTATTTTTTGTTGGTTCATGCGATAGCGATATATTTAAAGAATATTCATGCCAAATTTCAAGTAAATCGACTGATTAGAACTTGAGTTAGAGTGGCGACCGCATCAAAAAAAGTAGTTCCGAGAAAAACGCGTTTAAAGGTCCAGTCGTTCCCTCAACTGGTCTAGTTGCCACGTCACTAAAACGGCTATAGCTTTCAAAATAATTTGAGTTTTGAAAAATCCTTTTAGGGAGATATTTTTGATCATCCAAACTATCGAATTATGAAAAAAAAAATTTTTCGATTTTCTCAAATTTCTAGACTAGAAGACCCCCTTAAGCCATTCCTATGCAATAGCATAGACAAATCACTCTGGCGCTCCGAATGGGAGGTCTGGTTGCGCGCATTCAACATATATGCGGACAGCGAAGAGATCAGCTTAACTCTTAAAAAGCGCAATAAACTTCTGCATTTGGGAGGGTCACAACTTCAGTCTATTGTTTACAACTTGCCAGGAGCGATGGTCCCTTATATTCCGGAGGAGCAGAACGATGTCTTCACACCTTTGGTAAAAAAATTAAACGAATATTTTTCGCCGATACGCAATTCGGTATTTGAGCGACGTTTGTACCGTGGCATGACACCGCGGGATGGAGAATGTTTCACCGAGTTCCTTATGCGATTGCGTCAGCAGGTGAGGAAGTGTAATTTTGGTACTTCCAAAACAAAAATAGAAGAGACCTGTCTCAAGGATAAATTAATTGATCCTTGGGCACCGGCTGAGCTGAAGAAAAAGTTGCTGTCAACTGAACAGTCCTTGGAGGGAGTCATATCTGCTTGTCTAATTGAGGAACAGGTGAGCAAGCAGACGCAATCAATGTCATCAAATGAATGCTCAGGCTCTATGGTCAATATGATTGCATCGCGCACGGCTAGATGGAAAAACACCAAAGTAGAGTGCGGCAGATGTGGCCGAAATGATCATGATTCAAATAGTTTGCTCTGTCCAGCGAAAAATGCGGAATGTAACAGATGTTCCAAAGTCGGGCACTTTGCTAAGAGATGTCGGACTACTGTGAAGAGATCCGGCGGAAATCATCGAGGAGGTACAAAGCGGCGCTATGTAGATGAAGCACCGGTCCGAGCAGTGAGTGGTGGTCAACAATTTCACAATCACTGTTTTCGAGTTGCGAATGATTGTGACATGGGCGAAGTCATTTCTTGCCGAGTTGGTGGCTTACCAATTAGCATGGTCATCGATTCCGGGTCCAAGTATAACTTATTAAGTCAAGATGATTCGAACTATCTACAAGAAAAAGGCGCTGCTATATTAAATCTGCGAACTGAGTCGACAAATCAATTTCGGGCATATGCTGCGGATCAGTTGTTACAGATTTCATGTGTGTTTGAAGCACCGATTGCAGTTGGAGGGAATGCTGAGTCTATTGCAACCTTTTATGTAATAAAAAAAGGTAGGCAATCGCTGCTTGGTCGCGAAACAGCCATAAAACTCAACGTGTTGCGACTGGGCATATCTATAAATAGAGTCGAAAAGCTAGAACCTTTTCCAAAGTGGAATAATGTATCTATTCGTCTGTCAATTGATCCACATGTGAGGCCCGTGAAACAACCAATGCGACGCATCCCAGTCGCCATTGAAGACAAGGTAAAAGGAGAGCTAGAATCGGCTTTAGCTCAGGATATAATAGAGCCAGTACACGGACCAAGTGAATGGATTTCTCCAATAGTTATTGCATTCAAAGGTGATGGGAATATAAGGCTATGCATTGATATGCGTCAAGCGAATAAAGCAATTCAACGGGAAAATTACCCATTACCAACATTCGAATCGTTTTTAACGAAACTTAAGGACGCTAAGTATTTTTCTCGACTGGATTTGAAGAGTGCGTATCAACAATTGGAATTGCATCCAAATAGCCGAGAAATTACTACATTTATAACACCACAAGGACTGTATAGATACAAGCGTCTACTCTGCGGTGTTAACTCAGCACCTGAGATATTTCAAAAACTGCTGGAGGAACGATTAGCGAAATGCCCGAATGCATTAAATTATATAGATGATGTAATTGTCTTTGGGAGTTCATTGGAGGAACACGACAAAATGTTAGAGATGGTAAAAGTTATTTTCAAGGAAAACAATATATTTCTAAACAAAGATAAATGCGTATGGAAAACACAGCGACTTAAGTTCCTTGGGCATATATTATCTGACACAGGCATTTCTGCTGATCCAGAGAAAATAGAAGTAATTACGGCATTCAGACCACCAAAGAACAAAGAGGAACTTCGTAGTTTCTTAGGCCTGGTCACGTACGTGGGAAAGTTCTTGCCAGATTTGGCAGATACAACAGAACCGTTGAGAAAGTTACTCAAAGCGGATGAGAAATTTCTGTGGAACCAAAAAGAACAGCAAGCATTCGACAAATTAAAAATTGGAGTTTCACGAGTTTCGGAGTTGGCATATTTTAACGTGAAATTAAAAACTCGTGTAATAGCTGATGCCAGTCCTGTAGCGCTGGGAGCGGTCTTAATACAGTTTGATGTCGAAAATAATCCATTTATCATATCGTTTGCAAGTAAGAGCCTTTCTGATGTTGAGAAACGATATTCGCAAACAGAAAAGGAAAGTTTGGCATTGGTATGGAGCGTGGAGAAATTTCATTACTATGTTGCTGGTCTGGAATTCGAGTTGGTAACTGACCATAAGCCATTGGAAGCGATTTTTAAACCAACTTCTAAGCCTCCAGCTAGAATTGAGAGGTGGTTATTACGTCTACAGGCATACCGTTTCCAGGTAATATATAAGTCTGGGAAGGAAAATATTGCTGACTCGATCTCACGCTTATGTGACATTTCAAGTACTAAATCATTTGATTGGGGTGGAGAGGAAAACATATTCCATATGATTTCAATTTCTACTCCGACATCTTTAAATATATCCGAGATTTCCGAAATGAGTACAAGAGACGAGGAAGTACTAGATGCCATAACATGCCTGGACAATGACTGCTGGAATTCTGCAACAACTAGCCCATATTATCCGTTTCGCCTGGAGCTGTCGAGTATTGGTAGTATTCTACTAAGAGGAAGCCGTCTGATCATCCCCCAACAACTACGACAGAGAGTTTTAACACTAGCTCATGAGGGACACCCTGGAGAAGCAGCAATGAAAAGGCGACTGAGATCAAAAGTATGGTGGCCAAAAATTGACAGGGATGCAGAAAAATTTGTCAAGGATTGTCGTGACTGTATATTGGTATCTTTACCAGATAATCCAGTCCCAATGAGACGTCATGCATTTCCGAGTAGCCCATGGGTATGGGTAGCCACTGATTTGTTGGGACCGTTGCCAAATAATGAGCACTTGCTAGTCCTTATTGATTACTATTCTAGGTACATAGAAGTAAAATTTGTAAAATCAGTTTAAAAAATATTGTGAGACGAATGGAATTGACCTCATTACAACCCCTCCATATTGGCCTCAAGCTAATGGCGAGGTAGAAAATATGAACAGGTCATTAGTAAAGCGGTTAAAAATAGCACATGTGAATGATAAAAGTTATAAACAGGAGATTCAAAAATTCATATTAATGTACAATGTCACTCCCCATGGTACTACGGGCTCGCCACCATCCGAGCTTATATTTAATCGCACAATTAGAGACAAGATTCCGGGAGTTCAGGATATAGTTGGGGAAGTGGGAGAAACTGAAGAGAGAGACAGGGACTTTATTGGCCTCGAACTCTTTTACAACCATATTATCCGGCCAAAAGTCGCCCGAGCATATGGCTTCAAAAAGCTCGTTAGGGACAGTTATCTTGAAAGATGAAATGTCTCTAGCATAAGAAAACTTAAACTTTTCCACCTTTACACTATTACAATCGGCTTTAGTTTTGTCTTGTATATAAGACAATACATCAGAAGATGTTTGATCAGGGGAAAGCCGAGAAACGAAAATTTGTTTCTTTAGTGGAACCACTAAAAGGGATTTTGGTGGAGCAGACATTGTTTCTGCAGAACCAACTTGAGCCGGTTGTCCGGACTCAGTAGTCCCTTGTGGTGGTGATACTACATTCTGAGAGATAGGTGGATCCACTAATTGTGAAACCACTACGGACAAATCGGAATTCTTAGAAGTCCCTGGTTGCATGCATTCTGTAACGGATTGTTCGGATACCGAATCTTTTTTAGCTGCTGATCTTAGCAACATTTGAGGGTTTGCTGAAATCAGCTGCTGATCCGCCGGAATGCTCTGTTGTTCTTTTGATTTCGGTTGCGGGGTGTTCCCCTTTTGCTCCTTACCACCAGCGGCCTTTTTGCGCTTAGGGGACTCTTCTAATAGCTTACGACTATTAAACTGCGAGTCCAGCGCAGATAGGAGATCATCAGCTCGGCGAAAACTATCTCTAGCCACTCCGAAACAGCTAATCAGTCCCATCAGGCCGCCTTTAGTTTGGCGCATGAACGATTTCATCTCGTTCGCAACCTCGACACAAGCGTCACAACAAAACTGCAAATTGGGCCCCTTTGAAAGGTCATTACTTGTCCGGCCAGTAAAACCGGCGCACTTGGTGTGCACCATATTTTCACACAGCCAGCAAGTCATATTAGACTGGTCAGCCCTGATTACGAGGCTGCATTTTTTGCAGAAGCAGACTACGTTTTTATTATTCATTTTATTTATTTACCACTGTACCAAGAAAGCGAAATTGAAATTTATAAGCGAGCAGTTATAAGTACCGCAAGAGCGCAGAAACTGCACGCTTAGAACTTTCAAAAGCAAAGAGAGCAAGAGAGCGGGAGCGTAAATAAGTTAAAGTGCATGCACAAAAGAGAAACAGCGTGGATATAAATAGGATAGAAAACACAGATAAGAATTACGAAAAACTAAAACAATTTATTAGTATCAATACAAAGAGCACTCGCGAAGCGAACGGAGTTTAAATTTATGTTTAAATAACCGAAAGAAAATTTAATGTTGTTTTTATAAAACCCACCGATGGGAATAAACGAAAACAAAATACAAAATTCGAAGCGCAGAAAAAAAACACGACCGTTCACTTTGAAAGTCAAAGACGTTTGGACATCGAATCTTCTCAACAGTTGGATGGCAGCGAACAAGGAAATGGTGCCTCACTTGTAACTCAGCCACCACCGCTACCGCCAGCAGAAGCGATTCCCGATATCTCCGTGGAGCAGCCTTCAGATGTGCAGCAGAACTTGAAGCTGAAGCTGAAAAAAATTGGAGGGATGTGGCAGCCTGTCACTGCGAGCGTTGCTGACAGCGGAGAACATGCTGACATTCATTGAGTCATTCTCTTACATACACTTGTACAGTGCGGACCGCACCGGAGAAAGAATAAATATTATTTGTGTAATCTAATAATTGCGTGCAGTTGGTTTGTACTTATTTGGGAATTTGCAGGTCATTACAGTCCTCTTCACGCTTTCGGGATCGGTATGACGTTTACCGTTGAAGCCAACCCGAACGCCTGTCGGAAGTCAACTCCAAAGTTCGCTGCCTGCAGCTAGTGCCGTTTCCACTACGTACTTCTGGACGGGCACACCTAAACCTTCGACCAGGTCTCTGCACGTGACTCATCTTGTTGGGTAAGTAATAATAAGCAGCGCGTTCTCGTCTGAAATGCCGCTGCATTCATCACATCTGGACGTTACAGCAGATCTGAATGATTTTCCCGTTTGAGCTGAAGCCGCTAAATAGATAATAAATAATCGTACAATGCGTGTAAGTCACGGAACACGACCACTCATTTAAGTTTAAAACCGATATGAAAAATAAAAAACCAACCAGAAACCAAATAAATCAAATTTAAAAGTTTGTACAGTGTGCACTCGGCTTAGACGTTTGACAGCTACCGATTTATATCCCTGGCCTACGCAAAGTCATTTGCCATTTTTCCCTGTACTATCCCAAAACTGGGTTATAAAAAAAATCCAAAGCCATCCTAACGAAACCCTAAGCACACTGAGCTAGGAGGGGGTCACCCTTTACCAAACTTTATCGAAATCCCAATAAAACCAAAATAAAACCAAATAACCAATTACCTACTATCTTATTTCCTTCCAGCCAACTTTAAACGCATAAACTTTCACATTGACTATTTTTTTTCCGGCACTTTATCCATTTTAAGATTTTTAAATCCTTTGATTTACCTTTAAAATGCCTTTCCAAAATTGTATGGCTTTCCAAAATGCCTTGCAATTGACCTCAAAATCAAATGCAATCTGCTTCAAAGGTAATTTTTCTACTTCGCACTCATGTCTAGGAAGGCAACGAGCTTTAACAATTCAAAAGTTCATGACAGCCTAAAACTTATCTAAAACCAAAGTTATATTGTGGCAAAACTGAAACAGTGAATTCTTTTGCACATTTTGCCTTCCCCCAGCCATTCTGGAAAACTCGCCCATAAAAAATAACACCCAATCAACAGCTGAAACAATGCATACGTATAAACCGGTTAGCAGAATAGTAAATAATATGAAAAATTACAGATTGAATAATAGAATTGAATAATAGAATTGCCAAAAAAAATTTTAAATTGACATTAAAGAAAATTCATATCTTTATAAATATTTTTTTATTTAGCTATAATATATAAAGTAAATATTCTTCATCACCAGGCGAGTCGATCTAGTCATGTCCGTCTGCAGGAATAAAAGTCGGAAATCAACAGATCGGGAAATAAAATTTCGTTGTTTTTTATCATATACCCGTAAATTTTATAAAAATCGGTCGACTATATTATATAGTTCACATAGGAACGACCGAAAATCGTCCTATCTTCATTGAAATCAAAATATACAATATTTAATTTTTGTAACAGCTGCAGAGGTATATAAACTGCGACTTGTCCTGGCTTCCTTTCTTGTTTTTTATACCCTTGCAGAGGGTATTATAATTTTGGTCAAAAGTGTGCAACGCAGTGAAGGAGACATCTCCGACCCTAAAAAGTATATATATTCTTGATCAGGATCACCTCCTGAGTTGATATAGCCCTGTCCGTCTGTCTGTTCCTACGCAAACTAGTCTCTCAGTTTTAAAGATATCGAATTGAAACTTTGTACACACCCTTCTTTCCTTTGCACGCAGTATATAAGTCGGAATGGCCGGGATCGGCCGACTATATCCTATAGCTGCCATATAAATGAATGATCGGAAATGCCATAACTTTGGTGTTTGTAAAGTTAGTAAGTTGGGATTGGTTTTATGGGTTTTATTTTTGGCCAATCAATCCGATCTACCAAATTTCATAACGATCGGCCGACTATATCCAATAACTGCCATATAACTGAACGATTGGAAATGCCATAACTTTGGTGTTTTTATGTTGTTTATTTAATAATATTGGTGCATAATTATAACAAATGTAAGTTTGTTACATTTTTAATTCATTTATTGATAGCCCGTTTGGGCAGTTTGAGCCCTGTTTAGAAACTAAAAGTAAACTACAATTCAATTCAAAATAAGACTGCGACTCGACACTAAATCGTTCGGCCAAGATGCTGATGCTGATTTGGGCAACCACTGCTGGCGGCCTGCAACTTTTTTGTTGACTCGGCGCCTTGTGAAATATATTGCAATATTATTAGAAATTTGGGTTGAGGAAAACTCAATGTGCAGTCTTTTAAATTATATTTTCCTCCGTAAATAAGAAAAAATATATGTTATTAATTACAACACGGTAATTTAAATTGTTAGAATCACAATAATAAATCTTCATTGTAATTATAATATATTCAGAGTATATTCGGCTCCGAATATGGAATACTTTTTAACTGAGCTGCAACAATATTTTTTCATTTGAGAGGAAATGTAAATTCGAAATCAACATGTTGCTACTCTAAATGCGACAGAAAATTATTTAGAGTTTTCATTGATTCCGCATTTTTCTGTCTAGTTACTTTTTAACCATTGATAAAAATGTAGTTAACAGATGTTTTTACAATTTTAATTAGTCCACAATTAACTTCAAAACTACTTATAGTTACCATTTTAAATTAAATATTTATTATTTGAAATATCCCTAAATGCTTGGTGTAAAATAAAAGTTGTTACTGTTTCGATAATTTTTTTTGACTTTACAAGGTGAAAAGAAAATCAAAAAATTAAAATTTAATGAGAAGACTCAAGGTAAACCTAATGTTAAGATTGGGG
The DNA here is from genome assembly GCF_018152115.1 of Drosophila rhopaloa. NCBI lineage: Eukaryota > Metazoa > Arthropoda > Insecta > Diptera > Drosophilidae > Drosophila > Drosophila rhopaloa. Next base: position 1,037,739 of record NW_025335088.1, read on the forward strand.
GAAGGAGGCCAATATTAAACTTTAAAAAGAAACCTAGAAGAATCCAGAAATGGGTAATTGACTAGTCCGGGAAACACACCTATCCCGATATACCAACGTTTTGTTTCGGACATGCGCCTGATTTTAAAAATAGTAAGTGTATAATTGAACCTACCCGCTTAACTAAAATACATCACACATCCTGTGGCTAGAGGGTTCAACGCCGTGAAGTAACGTAGTCGCGCCCTTTTGTATGTTCATTTTTGCATATTAATTATAACAACAATAATAATTTTAAAATAAGAATTAAGAAAATAATAAATTAATTTATGTGATCAAAAATAGTAGGGCTATTAAATGCAACGTACTTTTGGAAAAGCCATTCCAATTCCCACATGACTATCGTAACATTGAACAAAGAATCTAAAAATGTGGATATACGAGAACTTACAAATGCTTTTTCTGCATCATGTTTCCATTCAAATTTGGTTTTGGATTTTAGACAGTATTGACAATGCTGCCGGCACATCCAAACATTCCCTTTTACCTATATTAGTCCGGTAACCCCCTGAAGGTTTTCGAATGCCTTACGTTCTTTGGTGCTGGAATTCGCACAAGAACTTTAAAGCAAACATTGTATTTTTGTTGTCCGATTATGAGATTGGCGTTCCATAGGCTTTCGACTACCTTTGAAAGTATCTGTCGAGTTGCTAAACAGAGACGTTAAGTCTGTAAACCCAATTGGCATCCGTCGAAACTCATATAGCGGCCTCCCTGGAATAGTAAATGCCGGGAACCCCATGCTTCTCGAATACAGCAGAATTCGCCAAAAGGCATACCTCAAATCTACGCTGCTGATGTAGATGGTTTCATCTACACGGCTCAGAATGAGTAAGCAACCTTAGGAGTGACCTTATTGAGCTTCATGGCATCTAAAAATATCCTTTTTTTAAACAAGAGTGCCTTGGTTATCCCATGGACATTTACCAGGATGAGAGATTTTTCTTTGACCAACTCCAACTGTGCTTTCCTCACTTTCAACGGTATGTAAGGCTCTAGGGGTACGCTCGTAACGTGAAATTCATCTTCAACTACGCCATAAACTTTCGAAGCTAATACGAATTTTCTCTAAAAGTCTATATTTAGGTATAGATTTTTTAGCTGTTGACTTGACCTTTAGTACTCCCAGCTTCAGTTGCTCCACAAAACACATGCAACCGTCTACAAGAAAACTCATCGAAGCCTCCGCATCTAGTAGACTTGGCCCCTTTTGAATTTCTATACCAACTTGAGCGAACGCTATATTCTCTGTCATAGCTGCCGCTCTAAAGCTGAGCTGTGAAATTCTTTTCATTTTCTTGCCCTGGCTACCCTTGCAAAAATGTACGATTTGCCTTTTTCTAAATAATATCTCCCCTGCTTGCAGTTATTCGTTCTCTCGCTCCTTAACATAACTAGCCACGTGCGCCTTTAACCTATCTGATTTGTTTAAATGATTATTTTTTTAATGATTTCTTAAACATTTTTAATTATCTATTATTCTATTTCTTAGATTATCGGAGGAACTTAGGTGTTTCTTTTGGGTCAGGAGCGAGATTTTTCCGGTTGCGTCGTGCTCCACATTCGTTTTTATCCCCTGGGATTTTGGAGCAATCCGCATTTTTAGCACACTATGTTACGAAACACCAGGAATTTATCTGCACTCCCGGTCTCTTCCTCGGACGTCTCGTAGTGATCCTGGAATACACTCTCTTTGTGAACGTGGTATCTTGTGAGTTCTGGAATGCTTCTTAGTACCGGATGTGTGAGACCAACGACTGACTAGAACCCTTTCGGCCTCGTTGCTCTCCTGTCTGTTTGTAATCCACGAAGGACAAATTAATTACGAAATTACGTCTCTGATGTTACTTTTTATTGACCCAATTAGGTTATGATCCGAGATGTTGGCGTTCAATTGGCCTCACAAGCTTCTCATCGTCTTTAGCCCGCAGCTTTTGATCGTGCAGTTCCCGTTCATCTTGAAATTCGGACAGCCGTTTGATTTCGTGGTGCTAACAACGATCCAAAACCACTCTTTGCGCTAACCTTCCAATAAAAATAGCTCAGGATCTCGTCCCATTACACTTTGGGTGCCCTCTGCAAATCCTCACTTCTCTGATTTGCTTTCCAATGCCTTTTTCCAATTCCGTCATTTGAACTTCTAAGACAGTTTTCCGAAATTTTAAACTAGCTCGATCTTCCATGAGCCAGCAGGACTTCAGAACCAGTTCCACCTGCAAGGCCAATGTTGTTTGATTTGTCAAGCCTAATACTAAGATCGAAAATCGAGTTCGTCATCGACAAAACTTGTATTTTTCCAGTGTGTCAGCATTTTTGAGAGTCCATCAAAACAGTGCGTGTAAGACAGCTAGGGTAATACACTCATTCAGCTGGATTTGTTGACAAACAGTTTAAATTACAAAAAATTATCTGCAGAAAAGAGCACTTAAATAATATTCTCAAAAACCTTGGCGAGACGAGTCTGCCAATTTACAAATAAATTAAGAAACAATACAATTTAAATTTAAGAGTTTCTTTTTTTTAATTTACTGATAATTATTTGGTAATGCCAAGGTCATAGATAGGTTCTTGCAGGTGATTTTTGTATGTTTTTCCGACCCTTTTGTATTCCTTTTTTGACAACAGATACTTCAAAAGATTAAATTATTTACTCTTTTCCCTAGGGACTGACAAATGTCATACAAAGTTAATTTCAGCTGACTGGCAACGTACGCTATTTTATGGTATTTTTTTCGTCGATCTGAGATCCGGTGAAAAAACAGATTTCGTCGATCGGAGTACTAGGCCTAAAGAAAATAATATTTAACAAGAAAGGAAAGCTAACTTCGGGCAGAGCCGAAGTTGATATACCCTTGCAGAATATTCTGTAAATTATATTCTCCAAAATTATTCATATGATGCATTCTTAATACTCATAAAAAATTCCAACTTCCTAACTTTGCAAACACCAAAGTTATGGCTATAGGATATAGTCGGCCAATCCCGGCCGTTCCGACTTATATACTGAGTGCAAAGAAAAGGATGATGTGTGCAAAGTTTTAATTCGATATCTTTAAAACCGAGAGACTAGTTTGCGTAGAAACAGACAGACGGACAGACGGACATGCATATATCAACACAGGACGCGATAGGGTCGGAGATGTCTCCTTGCACTCTTTTGATCAAAATGATATGATATGATATAATGATATATAATGATATGTGCACATAAAATAACATATACCTACATATGTATATACAACAAATTTGGATAGCTTTTATTACTATTACTTATTTTTATACCCTTGCAGAGGGTATTATAATTTTGGTCAAAAGTGTGCAACGCAGTGAAGGAGAAATCTCCGACCCTTTTAAGTATATATATTCTTGATCAGGATCACCTGCTGAGTTGATATAGCCATGTCCGTCTGTCCGTCTGTCTGTTTCTACGCAAACTAGTCTCTCAGTTTTAAAGATATCGAACTGAAACTTTGCACACACCCTTCTTTCCTTTGCACGCAGTTTATAAGTCGGAACGGCCGGGATCGGTCGACTATATCCTATAGCTGTCATACAACTGATTGATCGGAAATGCCCTAACTTTGGTGTTTGTAAAGTTTAAAAGCTGGGATTTTCGATGGGTTTTATTTTTGGTCAATCAATTTGACCTACCAAATTTCATAAGGATCGGCCGACTATATCCTATAGCTGCTATATAACTGAACGATTGGAAATGCCATAACTTTGGTGTTTTTAAAGTTAGGAAGTTGGGATTTTTTATGAGTATTAAGAATGCATCATATGAATAATTTTGGAGAATATAATTTACAGAATATTCTGCAAGGGTATTTAAACTTCGGCTCCGCCCGAAGTTAGCTTTTCTTTCTTGTTTCATATTTCTGTCCATCTTCTCCACCGGCACCACTAGCTACAATAAATTTATAATTTAACACAAATAAGGACTGGGTCGTCGGTGAATGTTAACGCATAAAAAAGGAGCCGGTCCAGGGCCGTCAAAAAAATGAGTAGCAAAATCTAATCTAAAGAAAAAACAAAATATAAAATTTTCTAACTTATTTGCATTTTTATAAAATCAATTTTCGTTGCCATTTTACATTTTTGACGAAATGTCCTGATTAGTTTCTTTTCAAAAATCAATATTTTTATTCATTTTTATTTGTTACCAAATAAGAGCCTTAAAGCCCTTCGCTTTAATATTTTACCCATTATTTTAGATAATTTTACCGTCTATGCATGCATTAATTGAATATTTATATTTTAATATGTTTTAATTTGTATCAATGTCTATAATTATTATTATTTTTGTTCTCATGAAATACCAACATTTTTCCTTTTTTGTTAAATAAAATTTATAATGTATAATATAAAATTATAATAACCAGGTTTCTGTACATACAATAATATTATATGGAAAGTAAAAGCTATCCGAGTACAATTTAGTCAGCTTACTAAGTAAGCCTCTTGTATTCTGATGGGAAAGAAGAAAGGAGGAGGCTTGTTTTATGGGGCGGAATAGGATGTGGAGGGAGCTGAGGATGGTTCTTTAATGGTATTTTCCATTTCCCCTGAACTATTTTTTTTTTTTCTGCTTCGTACACTTGTACAAATATGTCCTATGCATAAGTAAATTTAAATTGTTTAACCTTCAAATCTGCAACTTAGATTTTGTAACAGATATAAGCCGTAAATCCATTGATGAGAGGTCTAGGGCGAGCCGTGAAACAAATATGTACATGTGTTAGCTGGAGAACCAGAACTCAAGTTACTGTTTTTGGTACCACGCATGCCACCTTTTTTGGTACTCCAGAATTTGTATTTGCACTACCAGTATCGGTCAGTAATCCGGACGATAAGTCCACTACTTTCTCGCTGTTGCAGAAACGCAGCCTGTGTGAATAGGCTTTTAGAAACGGAAAAACATCGATGATGCCCAGCCAAACATCGATGTTACCGATGTTTTGAAAACATCTATGTTACCGATGTTTTGAAAACATTTTTGTTTTGAAAAACATCGATGTTTTTGTTTTAAAAAACATCGATGTTTTCTTTTAATATATAAAATTATAAATATAATTTAAAATTCACAGTGGAATTTATATTAAAAATGGAAAACAAAACATTTATTCAGTCAACAGAAATTCCAAGTACAAAAACATAAATTCAAGAGATCAGCCTTACAAACTAGTAGTTATAAAAGCCTATCATTATTTTTGTTTATAAACATGAGCTGATTAACTACATTTGCCTTCAATTGTGTACGGCGATAAGAATTGATTTGTCCCGCTTTGCTAAAAGCTCGCTCTAAATATTTTTCTACCAAATTCTTGAAAGGCTTAATGTTCTTTGAACACTCATAATATTAGAATTATTTATTTTTAAATAATCATTACACGCAATTTAAAAATTGACATACCAAATATGTTAGGGCTTGCATGGTTTGGGTTCATTTGCGCTTTTTAAATGGTGTCTTAGCAATATAATTGCATCTGAACGCGTTTTTGCCTTAAACTTTAATTGCAGCATTTCAAAATAGCTTTCAATTGCCTACTCTGTAATTGCAAACAAATAATTAAAAGTTATAATTAACATTATAGGGAAAATTTAACAAATTATAAGCCTTCGGCGTGTTTTCCGTTCTGTTTCTTATTTGAATGGCACCAGAAACATCGATAGTCAAAATTTAACAGCGATGTTTTCGAAAATCAAAAAAACATCGATGCATCGATGTTTCGATCGATGTTGCTGGACCTCTATTGTCCACCTCTATTGTTCTATTAAATACATAAATTTGAAACAACTTGCAAAAAAGAAAATTCTGAAACAATTACAACTGAACTGCGTATTTCTGTAGTATTAGATTCAACAAGGCAACCAAAAGGTAAGTTTTGGCTTTTTATTTTGTTAAACGGTTAAACTTTTGTAACATATATGTTATATTTTAGAAGACCGCACACCAATTTACAATTTCTGCCCAAATTGCAATGGACTCCTTGGACCATAAACTTAAAGAGTTGTCCTTTTTAAAAGATGAGCCATTAAATAGAGCTGCGTCTGTTTGTGATGAACATGAGTTGGTCGACAAGTTACGGCAAAAGCGACCATCTGTTCCTCCAAAACCACCAAAGAAATACAATGAATTGCCACAGGTACCTTGTATATTTATGAGATTCTTATAAATCGAAGTGAAAATTTGGTTTTCTAAGTACAGTGAATGATTTACCATACACCCAGCAGTTCTATGAAATCCCAGCGATTTATAATCTTAAAATAATTATTTAAAACAAAACTAATTTGTTAACTTCACAAGGGATCGGATGAACTAATTTCGTGAATTGTGATTTTTATTCTTATTCTTTCGTTTGAAGCACTATTAAATTCATAATTTTTAAACCATTGCAGAGGGTATTATAATTTCAGTCAAAAGTTTGCAACGCAGTGAAGGATACATTTTCGAAGTATATATATTATTGATCAGCATCACCAGGAGAGTCGATCTAGCCATGTTCGTCTGTCTGTTTCTACGCAAACAAGACCCTCAGTTTTAAAGCTATCTGCTTGAAACATTCCCAAAAGTTGTCTTTCTATTGCAGGTAGTATATAAGTCGGAACGAGCCGGATCGGGCAACTAAATCATATAGCTCTCATAGGAACAATCGAAAAAACAATTCCAAAAAATTATAACTTTGTTGTTTTTATTTTTTTTTTGTTTTTTCTTTGGAATTTTTTTATATTTAAATATTATGGAAATACGGTTTTAAATTAAAATCGGACAACAATATCATATAGCTGCCATAGGAACGATGGCAAAGTGCAGCGCAAAATCGACATAGCTTCATTGTTTTTAGTAATATAGTTATAGAAATCGAAATGTAGTTGTTTTGTAATAACTGCAAGGGTATATAAACTTCGGCTTGCCGAAGTTTGCTTTCTCCCTTGTTATCATTTAAATGTGTTTACACATAAAAAGTTAGCTGTAATTATAAAAATTAGACAACTTACGAAAATAAAATAGCAGAAATTGGTATTAAAGCATAAATAGCTAAAAGGTCTAATTTAGATAATTATGGTCTAAAATTTAAGGAGCAAATATATTTTTTTATTAATTTGAAAAATATTTATTCTTGGATACACGTTAGATCAAAGTTAAAAAAATTCTTGTTTAAAAATGTTACACTAATAAAAAATAAATATAATATAAAATTATTGTTGTCAAGCTGAGAATAGTATTTTAGTTATTATTTAATTAAAGCACTATGCTCACCTTACGTTAAATTAAGGGGAAATCCTTTATAAAATCACGAAACAAAGCCATATTTAAAGGAGTTTATTCTTGTTAAATATTGAAATTGTTGTCCGATTTTGACAAAACTAAAAGCGTAATTCTGATATAGTAAATAGTTACTATATCTCAAAGGAGTATATTGAAAAATAAAAAAACAAAATACAATTTTTTTTCATCTTATTTCTTTTTATTTTTTGATTTTCCTATGTGTATATAGGATAGGTGGCAGATTTTAATTTAATTAAAACCGTAATTCCATAGTAATTTAACATTACCAAATCCCATAGACCAAAAAAAAACAAAGTTATACTTTTATTAATTTTTTTCCCGATTGTTCCTATGGGAGCTATATGAGATAATCACCCGATCCGGCTCGTTCCGACTTCTATACCTGCAATAGAAAGAGCACTTTTGGGAAGCAGATAGCTTTAAAGCTGAGGGACTATTTTGCGTAGCAACGGACGGACGGACATGGCTAGATCGACTCTCCTGGTGATGTTGATCAATAATATATATACTTTAAAGAGTCGAACATTTCTCTATCACTGTGTTGCAAACTTTTGACTGAAATTATAATACGCTCTGCAAGGGTATAAAAAAATGTGGTTATTGAATTGCCAGAAATGGTCGTCTGCTTTACACTAATTTGATCTGATTTACTGAATATTATTTCATTTGAATAGTCATTTCATTTATATTTTTTTCATAGACTCTTATATTTAACTTTGTAAAGCTTTTACATGACAGGCCATTGATAGCTGAGAGGCCACCGTTTCACTCACAAGGCGAACTGGAATACGGGCAGTTGGAATACAAATTAAAAGATAGAACCATCATCACGTTTATCATAAATTATTTTTAAAGTCGGTCGGGGTTGCTTTTATTACTCCTTTACATTTAGCAAACCTTTTGGCGACCCCGGGTGGACTCCGACACGAATTTTGAATTAATTAAAGAATTCATTTTTGCCGTTCGCCGCCGCCGACCGCATAAGTACATCTGCGGGAACTTTACTGGAAACATCCCCAAATTTCCACCATGCCACAGTGTTTTCGAGAAATGATCGCCAACTTGATCGTCGAGGACTTTGATTATCATTGACAAACACACATTCAATTGAAGTGTGCAAATTCACCCCTACACAGCTTCATCTTCGCGGATTAGGTGAAACCAAATTCATTCTTTGCTTTCGGGATTTTCGTTGCTCTCACTGCTTTTGATACAAGCCCCGGTTGTTGTCACAAATAATAGGCAATCTACCGTCTGATCGGCCATTCAGAGTCAGCGGAGTCGATCTTTTTGACCCCAATAAAGTATCGTTAGGAATCCGCGGCAAAACATCACTCAAAATGTTTGTGGCCATTTCTATCTGCTTCTCGACAAATCCATCCATCTGGAGCTTTTAAAGGATCTCACATCTAATTCATTCCTTCTTTGTCTTAGCAGATTCACCAGTCGCCGTGGGCCTCTCGAAAAACTGTACTACCACAATGTAAGTAATTTCGTGGGTTCGGCAAGAATGCTTCATGAGATCACTGCTAACCTCGAACCAAGCAACGTATCAAACAACGTTTCTGGCGAGAATGGTCTCGCGAATAACTTACAAGCTTGCACTAAAGAGCCAAGTGGACTAAGGAAACTGCCAACATAATAATTGGAGCCGTCGTCGTTATAAAGGATGACAACTTGGCTCCCCACATGTGGCTGCTCGAAATCATCACTGATCTTCCGAACAGATGAAAAGGTGTGAGTTGCAGTGGTGAATACTAAATCTTGAACCTACAAGAGAACAGTTCACTGTCTTGCCCCACTACCATTAGATTGAAAACCTAGAGTTCTTAAACGCGGGCGATGTATAACACATGGATCAATAAGTCCCGAGACTAACAATGAAAACAACATTTTTTTGCAACATTTTTTTTTTGTTCATCACCATAATCACCTTTTAGGGTGATACAATCGTTCCGAAGCTTTTTTTTTTTTTATTATTATTTTTATTCATTAGAATCTGTTCAGTGCCTTCTGAACTTAACCTAGCGTAATTAACGAGAAAGAAATTTTATGGATACATAGTAGCCTTAAATCGTTCCAAAGCTTTTCCAATTTTTCAATACCATGTTTATAAAAAAATATTTTTCGTTTTAAAATAAGTTTCAGTTTCAGCAATGACCTCCTCATTTGAGCCAAATCTTTTTCCCTGGAGCATTTTTTTGAGATCAGCAAAGAGCCAGTAGTCACTGGGGGCTAAATCTGGCGAGTATGGGGGGTGGAGAAGCAGATCAAAGCCCAATTCGTTCAATTTTGCCATTTTTTTCATCGACTTGTGGTGGGGTGCATTGTCTTGGGGAAAAAGCAATCGCGGCACCCACTTGGAAAAAACCTTTTTCATATGATACCTGTGTCATCTCTGCAATCTCACGGAGCTTCACTTTACGATCTTTCATAATTTTTGTCACTTCACTCACATTTTCCGGTGTAACGGCTTCTGGTCCGATCGACTTAAAATTTTAACACGTTTTAACTAAAAGATAGATTTTTAGAAAGACCTTGTTACTGGTTTACTACGAGTGCCATCTCGGAGTTAATCTGGGGACTTATTGATCCATGTGTTATTCATTTGATGTATTTTCCTTATCATAGACTCTTATAATTAACTTTCTAAAGCTGTTGCATACCAGGCCACTGATAGCTGAGAGGCAGTTCAAAGGCTGCTTAAATCGTTTATCAAACTCCCCCACGGCTCGGCACTAACGGCTCACTTTTGAATTAAAATCTTGTTAACCCACTCTGAAAACCCGTTCTGTTAAGCAACACTTATATAAACCCTGAAATTGAATAAGGCAGTTAAAATAAACGTTTGAAGATAGAACCATCTTCATAAATTTATCGACGCCTTTGCCAAGCTCTTTCTTTAACCGTTATTGGGTCCAATAGGAACAACAAGAATCCGGCGATAAAAACTAATGTGTTGTGTGATGTGATAAAAATTAATGCGTTGTTAACTTTGTAGATTTCGCCTTTATGATTATTGTTCCCATTCCTTAAAATTCCGCTAAGGTAAATCCGGGAATCCTTTACCCAATCTTAACATATAATTTGCCTTGATCCTGCTTTTTAAATATTACTTTTTGTAAAGTCAAACAACTTTTCCTTTAATTTAAGGGACTAAAACAAGTATAGACACAAGTAGAAAACAAGTATGAAGTTGAGCAGTAAAAATGTACAAATCGATAAATTTTTAACAAAATAGTTAAATAGTGACAATAACTTTGTTCAGGGAAGTTTGGTAATTTTTTTTATTTATTCTTAATAAATTATTTCTAAAAGATAAATTAATGAGTTAACATATTTAGTTTCACCTAAATATCAGAATATTAGATAAATAATTAATCAAGTTTGTCACTTTATTTGTTCCAGTGCAGTGGTGCAAAGTGTTTGTGCAATTGTAACCTGTCTGCAATTGCAAAACCACTGTTGGCTACGGCACATACACGTGCATGGAAAAAAAAAATTATAAAATTGATCCGTTTCAGGCAGTAATTGCGATAGAAGCGAACAGTTCGCGTTGCCCATAAGTGCAATTAGATTACAAACCAATAAATCGGCAACTGAATCGCATCCAATTGTTTATTGTCCATATAAGCATCATCGTGTCGATGATCGTCGGCTAGTTGCTATAAAACTCAAACAGGCAGAGATAGAATGGGTTTCAAACCTTAAGTGACATTCAAATGCCAAAAATTAAGAATCGGCTTAGAAACGGTAGGTAGACGAAACTGTCATTTTCTGCTAGATATAAATGAAAAAGTACTGATTAAGACAATGCATTTGGACAATAAGTGTGAATATAATACAACTAGCTGTACCCGGCGCAACTTCGTTCGCTTAAAATTAGTTTTGAGTACGGTTGTCAAGACTTTCCCATTTCCACACCACCCCTGAGGTAGAGAAATTGGCGCGTTTTTTTAATGTGGTATCTCCAATTAGACCTATTCCACTGAAACTTTCTAGGTTTAATAATGTTAATTAATATGATTACTTTAAAAACTCTGTGTAAACAACATTTTTAGAAGATCCTTCAGGAGCGAGAATAATAAGGCTACTGGCAGAGCTAACTCTAGAGCATGCGACATAAAATTGTCCATGAGAGAAGCAATCTTCTCTAAGATGTAGTCCAGCCAACTTCAAAGTCTACCCCTGCGATTTATTTATAGTTATTGCAAAGCAAACTTTTAGAGGGAATTGTAGCCTTTTATCTGCAATCGTGTCCCATTGCATAACTTTGGGGGACTTAAATTTCGCAATAACATTACGGGTGCTCCAATCCTAAGAGACAGATTATGCTGAGGAATTCCTGGAGGATTCAAAGAATTTAAAAATTCAGGGTAATGAACAGCATTATCAGCATCAGGAACAGAGTCGACCGATTTATAGGAGACTTCTAAACCATCAAATGAGTTTACCAATAAATTATTAATAGTGGTTGCTCTTTCATTTTTCGTCTCCAGCTAGCAGGCCTGCAATACCACCCATCAACATAGTATTCTCATTAATATCTTGCAGGGTTCTATTTATGGCTTCAAGCCCACCTTTATGTGACATTGTGCACTCATCCCAAACAATTAACTTACAATCTTTAAACACCGCAGCCATATTACATTGCTTTGAAGTAGAGCAATGAGGTGTTTCTAAATTAACTAAATCCAAAGGAAGTTTAAATGTAGAATGTGCAGTTCGACCTCCATTGAGCAGGGTAGCAGCTATACCGGATGATGCTACAGCTAGGGCTATTTTTTTTTAACTTCGAACTTTTGCCAACAATAAGTTTGTCAAGAAGGTTTTACCTGTCCCTCCAGGTGCATCCAAAAAAAATATTTCACCCATCTCAGCCCCAACGCTTTGTAAAATTGTATTGTATACGACTTTTTGCTCGTTCGCTTAATATTAGTTTGGAGTTAGGAAATTGGGTTGTCAGGACTTTCTTATTTCTTATTTGGGCGTTTTTTGAAAACCTTTGTGTAAACAACCTTTGTAGAAGATCCTTCAAGAGAGAGAATCAGAAGGATACTGGCAGAGCTATATAATAAATGAAAGTGATCCAAGTAAAAGTCGTGAGCTTGTATACTTTTTATCAGTTACAATGTTATCAATGCAATTTTAATTTGCGCACAAATATGTATACTTGTTTGTAAATTGGAATTTGTTGTTTTCAAATTTTTTGTTTTGAATGAAACGAAAACCTTTGTACACACAGTAAAAGATTGGCATCCAATACAAAAACAGCAAAGTAACGTATTATTTTCAGATTCCACATTTGATCGATAAACGGGTATAATAAATCATTTTATTTGTATTTAAGCACATTATCTACTTTCGAATAGAAACATACACACACATTGTATGTATGTACATGTATTGTACATATAAGCAAATCAAAACATATCCAAATATACATATGTACATACGTATTTGGTCAAAAGTTCGAATCTTAAGATTAATATTTAACTTGGAAACATTTTGGCTTTGCTTACAGAATTTGTAGTAATTTTCTATTTTCTTCCATGGTGGAAATTAATTAAGGCTCTTACTTCTGCTACAAAATGAAAAAAAAACCTAAGCATTTGATCCACAGGACTGACTATTGATCGAAAATCATATTGATCGGAGCAGCAGTTTAAGTTTTTAAAATCCAAAACAAATTTAACTTAAATTGCCTCTTTCCCTTCCCCTTTCCCTGCAGCACTACCCCTCCCCCTCATCAGTTTTATTGGCTGTTGCTCTCTCGGCCGTCGCTCTCTTGGCATCCGCTCTCTGGGTTTCGCTCTTTCGACAGGCTCCCGCAAAATGCAACGCAATAACTTAGAAAATCTAAATAAATTCGTTAAAAATACTTAAAAAAATGTTAAAAACTTTAAACTTAAGCATTTGGGCCATAGAATAACTATTGAGCGAAAAATCATCTTGATCGGAGCAGCGGTTTAGATTTTTTAAATCGAAAAGTTAATTTTAAATGTTGCCACCAAATTATGGGGGATATCGAAATTTCTTTTAGATTTCTAATTAGGCCTTTTCAAAACCTAAAATTTGGAAAAAACCAAATATCGAAATTCCAACCACTTTAGAAGTTAAGCTTAAATACATAAACTTTTTTTTGCTCAGAATAATGGATGTTGGAGCTGTTTGGGGCCACTGCGGGGACATATCGGATCTTAGTGAACGCCCACGCCCCCAATGGAATACTGTGAAAAAATTTGGCTGCTCTTGCTCTTACGGTTTGGGCTGTGGCCGTATCCCCTTAAAAATCGGTCTTTCATTTTATAATCTTTAGGGATGATAGTTAACACATTAAACTGCGAGTAGAATTTAAGATCAACCAAAATAAATGTACAGGGTGTCTGGTTCCCATACAATATCTCTGCAGTGTAATAAAATTGGCCAGAAATTTGCAACGCAGTGAAGAGACATTTCCGAGCCTATAAAGTATATATATTCTTGATCAGCATGACCGCACGAGTTTATATAGCCATGTCCGTCTGTTTCTATGTCGTTTGCCAGCTCAGTTTAAAAGTTATAGATTTGAAATTTTTGCAATAGTATTTTTGTATGTGTACGCAGAGAGTTCGGACTATATTCTATATACGTTGTTGTTATAGCATTGCATATTAAAATTTCAGTATACTTTTTTTTTTTTTAGCAATTTCAAAAATACGGATTTAGTTTTATAAAAATCGGACGACTGTTTGTTTTAAAGCATCGAAATCTAATATATATATGTTTTCAAGAGATGATATTGCCCAGTTGGCAAACGGGACTTCATTTTGAAGAGCACTCTTTAGTGCCTCGCGCGATCGTTACTTCCGTTACGTCAAGCAAGATGTTAGAGCTGTACTGCCTATTTTCGAAGGCATTTAAGATATGCTGGATAGCTCGATGAGCTTGTTCCGGGGTGGCATGGTGGTTCCTGAAACAAAACAGGTGATTTGGAATGACTGGGTGAACGCTCCTTACTACCATCATTCTACTAAAATATATTCTCTCAAATATTTTAGAGAATGGAAACTTATAGGTCGGTTAAACGCAACTAGGTTCTTCGGCTTACCTGAAATCACAGCACACTTCCATTGTACGGGGAAATAGTTGACCCGAAACATGGAGTTGAACTGCAGGACTAGAGCAGTATATCCTTTTTTGGGAGTTCCTGGGCAACCCTGCTATCGACGCTGTCGCTGGTGTGTAGCTTTCGTGTTTGAAAACAAACATATATTATATTATTATTTTCCGATCGAAATTAAAAAAAAATATATTAAAAATCATTAAGAGTTTATTCTTGATTTAAAATAGTATTACAATTTTAAGAAAATCACTTCCAATAATTTTTGTCTGTACTTCATATTATAATTTAAACCCCGAAGAGAGCTTACGTGCGTGGAGTTCTCAATGTAAAACCCCCCCACCATCAGAATCGACCCTTGGCACATCAGCAACATGCAGTGGTAAAACTTCTGCAATCGCACCAAAAGTAACAGCAAAAATTACAGCAACGGCAGCAAAACCAACAACTTCTACAGCAACGGTTCTTACCGCGGAATCGACGGCGATGTCGTCGACTGCAGCGCCAAATATAACGTCAAATAAAATTATGACAAAACAAAACCAAGTAAATGTTCAACAAGCGGGCCGGCCATACAGACCGGCATGGATCACTACATTCAAATTAAGCTTAAGCTTAGCCCGCAGAACACCGCGGTGGGTAATAAGCCAAAAATAAACCGAATCCAAAGAGACAACGAATTACCCGGGAGATCCAATAACAACAGATTTGCCCTCCAAGCTGACACTCAACCAGAATATTGCAGCGCAATATTCCTCGATGTATCTCAAGCTTTTGATCGAGTCTGGCTCAATGGCCTCATGCATAAGATCAAAACACACTTGCCTACATACACTCATAAACTATTTGAGTCGTATCTGTATAACAGAGTCTTTGCAGTAAGGTGCAAAACAACAACATCTGACGACTACATTATCTAAGTTGGAGTCCTGCCAGGAAGCGCACTTGGGCCTACTCTGTTATATATACAGCGTATATTCCTACAAACGAGCCGCAATCCTAAGTCGCTCGAGGAGCCCAAGCCGAGCAACAACACAACCAGCTAATCACCTCATCGCAGCTAAGAGGTGGCTATCTGATTGGCGTGTTAAAATAAATTAACAACAAGAAAGGAAAGCTAACTTCGGGCGGAGCCGAAATTAAATTATATTGGTTGGCCAAAAATAAAACCAATAAAAAATCCCAACTTCCTAACTTTAAAAACACCAAAGTTATGGCATTTCCAATCGTTAAGTTATATGGCAGCTATATGATATAGTCGCCCGATCCGGCTCGTTCCGACTTATATACTACCTGCAATAGAAAGACAACTTTTGGGAAAATTTTAAGCAGATAGCTTTAAAACTGAGTGACTAGTTTGCGTAGAAACGGACAGACGGACATGGCTTGATCGACTCTCCTGGTGATGCTGATCAAGAATATATATACTTTATAGGGTCGGAAATGTCTCCTTCACTGCGTTGCAAACTTTTGACTGAAATTATAATACCCTCTGCAGGGGTATATAAATGTATTATAATTTTGGTCAAAAGTGTGCAACGCAGTGAAGGAGACATCTCCGACCCTATAAAGTATATATATTCTTGATCAGGATCACCTCCTGAGTTGATATAGCCATGTCCGTCTGTCCGTCTGTCTGTTTCTACGCAAACTAGTCTCTCAGTTTTAAAGCTATCGTATTGAAACTTTGCTCACACCCTTCTTTCCTTTGCACGCAGTATATATGTCGGAACGGCCGGGATCGGCCGACTATATCCTATAGCTGCCATATAACTGATAGATCGGAAATGCCATAACTTTGGTGTTTGTAAAGTTAGGAAGTTGGGATTTTCTGTGGGTGTTATATTTGGCCAATCAATCCGACCTACCAAATTTCATAAGAATCGGCGGACTATATAATATTATTTTCCATTTAGAATCTGTCGTCGATTCATTTTTATACCCTAGCAGAGAGTATTATAATTTTGGTCAAAAGTGTGCAACGCAGTGAAGGAGACATCTCCGACCCTATAAAGTATATATATTCTTGATCAGGATCACCTCCTGAGTTGATATAGCCATGTCCGTCTGTCCGTCTGTCCGTCTGTCCGTCTGTCTGTCCGTCTGTCTGTTTCTACGCAAACTAGTCTCTCAGTTTTAAAGCTATCGAGTTCAAACTTTGCACACACCCTTCTTTCCTTTGCACGCAGTATATATGTCAGAACGGCCGGGATCGGCCGACTATATCCTATAGCTGCCATATAACTGATTGATCGGAAATGCCATAATTTTAGTGTTTGTAAAGTTAGGAAGCTAGGATTTTCTATGGCTTTTATATTTGGCCAATCAGTCAGACCTACCAAATATCATAAGGATCGGCCGACTATATCCTATAGCTGCCATATAACTGATTGATCGGATATGCCATAACTTTGGTGTTTGTAAAGTTAGGAAGCTGGAATTTCCTATGGGTTTTATATTTGGCCAATCAATCCGACCCACCAAATTTCATAAGGATCGGCCGACTATATCCTATAGCTGCCATATAACTGATTGATCGGAAATGCCATAACTTTGGTGTTTGTTAAGTTAGGAAGTTGGGATTTTATATGGCTTTTATTTTTGGCCAATTAATCCGACCTATCAAATTTCATAAGGATCGGCCGACTATATCCTATAGCTGCCATATAACTGAACGATCGGAAATGCCATAACTTTGGTTTTCTTAAAGTTATGAAGTTGGGATATTTTATAAGTATTAAGAATGCATCATATGAATAATTTTGGAGAATATAATATACAGAGTATTCTGCAAGGGTATATCAACTTCGGCTCCGCCCGAAGTTAGCTTTCCTTTCTTGTTTTTGTATTGTAGTTGTTGATTCTTATTAATTATATTATTTTATGCAAATACTTTTTAAAAATAAAATTATTATGATAGTTTTGAAAGGTATGGATTCCTTTTTTAAGTGAATTTAAGTTATGTGATTATTTTGCATAGTCGGACATGCTTTTATATACCCTGCTTTGACGCGAAGCGAAACATGTAAAGACAAATTAGGCAGAGGAAAGAACAATAGGATTAACAGCGCCCTTGTTTTCAACTGAAGTTGTTTTCGCGGTTTTTACGTGCACTTGCATTTGAGAGAACGGAGAAAACAGATCGAAGCAGAGATTTTTTGTGAAATTTTATAACTAAATTTATCAGAAATTTATGTAAGTGTTATTTTATTAATTATTTTGAACTGTACCTACATATACTGTTAATATATTTATTCATTATTTAAGGCGAAGCTTATAATAAATCTGTTGGGCCAGCATAAACTAAGCTGGACTTGGCCGGCGGCAAAACAAAAAACGCAGTAAGTTTTTATTTTTTTAATAATTTTTCTATTTCAGATATACTTGGTCAGGAAGAGCCAGTACATAAAGCACGAAGTCAAAAAAAGGGCACGGAAACCGAAACATCCTCAACACCTCCGGGACAACTGAAAACGTACATATGTAGATTGAATTAAGTTAAATTAATTAGTTATATGTAATGAAATAAATGAAATAATAATGAAATATTGTAATAAAATAAAAAATTAAATTTATATGAAAATTTACTGAATGAATTTTACTGATGAAAAAAAAGCGATGAAAAAGCGATGAAAATGAGATGAAAAAGCGATGAATTACTGATTAAAGAGTGATGAATTACTGATGAAAATGTGATGAATTCATCACTCTTTAATCAGTAATTCATCACTCGTTAATCACTATTTCATCGCATTTTAATCACTCGTTCATCGCATGTTCATCAGTAAACGCTGTTCAAAGAGTGATGAATTACTGATTAAAGAGTGATGAAAAACTGAAAAAAGAGTGATGAATTACTGATTAAAGAGTGATGAATTTTTCACTGATTAACTCCTAGGACATGCCAATGTTAAATTCATCACTAATTTGTATGAAGTTTCATCGCCGATTAATCAGCAGTGATGAATTTTTGGTGATGAAAAAGCGATTAAAAGGTGATGAACGGTACTGCAGGGTTGTTGGTCAGGCTTTCGGCGACCCAGACACCGACTTTGAGTCCAATTTAACATGTGGATGGGCTGGATAAACCCCCATATGCCCAGAGGCTGCTTTCGTAGTTCCTGGTGCCATTTCGGGTATAAGTCCAGTAATAAGGTTCATCATAGACATCATCATCTGGAACATCTTGTCAAATTGAGCTACAAGGGCCGACAGCTTTTCATTGGATCGCAGGAAAATCTGTTCTTGTTGCTTCCATTGATGGTCGCTTTGGAAATTTCACAGTTGTTGATGCTGGGATAGCTGATGTTGATGAAGTAGCTGCTGCTGTTGTTGAGGTTGTTGATGATTTTGTCGGCTGGGATGTGTTACCTCCTGATGGCTGCTGCTTCTTTCGGTGTGGTTCCATTTGCGTGCTTTGTTGTTTTGGATTTCCTACTTCCAAATGTTGCTGCTGGTGGAGTTGACTGACCTAATGGTTCATGAATTGGAGAGATCCGCCGACTATGTTCGAGTAAGAACGCACTGCTGTATTCGATCGTACCATAGCTGGATGTTGGGCTTGTCGAGCGGCTCAGGATCGTAGTATCGTTGGCAAACGTGGACGTTGGTAGTATCTCGTGCGTAGGGATCTCGGCAGTATATAGGACAAATAGGGTAGGCCCAATAAGTCTACTGTGATCCCCAGGGCGTATTTTTGGCATTATAGTTGTTGTTATAGAGTTGTAGAAATCCATGAATTGTCCTTCCAAGATTGTAAAGCGAGGCGGGCAATAGAGGGCAGCAATTAAAAGGTTTCCGTTACTTGATTCATAGATGTGGCCTGCAAGTAGTTTGTTGAATAGCTTTGGTGAAGGTGGTGTTTGATGCGTTCTCAAATTAAGACTCCAGTTTCGACATGCGCTTTTCAATCCGGATAATCTGTGCGGTAAAATGTTTAACCTCTTATTTTAAAGTTGTATTTGCTTTTGAGGTGCGTTTCTACCAGGAGCATAACGTTTATATGATTTTCGTGCAGGAATTATGTTAATTCAAGTTTATGCCTTGAGACACCAATATCGTCCCACATAGACATTTTTAGATTATGCATTAATTATTTAGTCTGTTAGGCTAAGACTTAACAGTATCACCATGTTCTGGTTTTGAACAAGTGCTTGCATAGTCGTTTTCATGAATGACATTAGTTCCATCATGCTTAGTTGCAGGGTTAACATCATAGTTTCCATTTTGCTATTAGGCTGTCCTGGGGCCTGCTGTTTCCTTCTGCTGTTCTTGTACTTTGTCCTTTATTCGTCGACATGTTTCTGGCAATGGCCAGATGGCCAGTAGCCAGCTGGCCCTTTCTATACGCGATCTCTAAGTCATATTGTCGCAGTTCCAGCAATCACGATTCACAAACAATAAAGAATTGACAAATCGATTTGACTATTTATTTTATTTAAGAATATATATACTTTGTTGAGATGGAAATGCAAAGGTATCATACGGTTTTTAAAACTTACCGACTTTTTGACACTCTAGTATTTCTTAAGGAATGAAGGATACAAGCCGAAAGACTCTACCATCTTAAAATATTATTGGCTTAAGACTTATTTATTTATTTCAGGTTCCATCTAGTAAGCAAGTTTTTTGTTCGCGGGAGCCGCTTTATTCTCAACCTCTTATTGGAATGGATAAAATATTAAGCGGCGGGCCCATGCCTTTTAGAAAACACTCCAGCTCTGACTTCGGACATGATGAAATTAAAATTAATTCAAAAACGACACTGGACAACCCGGCAATACTGGAACAGCAACTGGAAGCCCTGGCTTACCACAAACTCCAAATGGAAAAAAAAGGTCTTTTGGGAGTACAAATCCAGCGAACACAATGTGCCAAAGTCTTCAGAGAGCTTCCATCCAACACATTGAGCAAAAGTTTGATATATAGTAATATAAATTCTGCACCTAATACAGAAAACTCGGATCATTTAATGGATGCTGCAGGCATGTCAGCTAATACCTATTCAAATGTTCACGAAGTTGGTATGTGCATTTTTATTTATGTTAAAATAAAATGTTATATTAAATTTATAAAACAAATTATATAGGATCCAAAGCTATGGGGCCTTCCTCGGGTTCGTCTCATAAAATGCTCTCCGTTTGCACAAACTTATTATTAGACAACGATATAGAGGATGATGTGCCGCCTCCTCCAAGCCCTGAGAGCGCTGTGAGCTCTTCATATAGCGAGCTTCGGCGAGCCTCTACCGTCTTTAACAAGCCCATGGATTCTTTACAAAATGTCCAGAAATCAACTACTTCATTACAAATATATGCCAACCAATCTGCTCTGCAACATGGTGCCATAAATAAGGTATACCAAATCTTGAATATATCATCTTGCTTATCTCTTCAAAAACTTGTTATTTTTACATTATGTTAACATACATATAAGAAAACAATATTACGACATATCACGATAAGCTAAAATTGTGTTTTAAACTGCCTTAAAATTTGTTCAAAATTTAACATATAAACAATTTTGTTTACTTTTGAATTCCTTTCAGACTATTATAATTTTGTTCAAAAGTTGGTAAACTAGATTAAGTGTAAATATTATTGATTTAATGCCAAAGTCAATAGTTCAAGTGTTTGGCTTTTAATCAATCGCCTTTTAATATTTTAACGCAATCTTTTTAATGTTTTCATAAATAAATCTCGTCAAAATTATTACACTTTTATTGTTTTGTTGAAAATATTTTAGTTTTAATTAATATAAGTAGTTTTTTAGTATTGTGAGCATACAACAAATTAGTAAGCTGATCATGATAAAAATATTCTACACTTTTTAGTAATTTTTTTAAAAGTAATTTTCCCTTAAATTATCTTTTTTTTTATCATTTGGCAACAATTTCGTTAAATTATATTGAAACTAATTGACCATACTCTATGGTTTTATACCATATTCAGCCCATCCCTTGAGTTCTAGCTACCAAAAATATGGATTGCTTTCCATACGGTAATATTTAGTAAAAGGACTATATTTCGATTTTATACATATATGTTTATAGACAATTAAGTTAGGTCGATTTTTCAAAAACTTTTCGTTCTAGCCTTTGGCAGCTTTATAAAAGAGAATTTTTATGGAATTTGAAAAGTATTTTTTAAATCGTTAAAAACAAATACAACGAAGTAATTTTTATATTTTCGAATATTTGCATATTTTTGTATGCAACTTGATAGTAGTAGAAGTATTATTTATAGTAATTGTCTAGAATAGCAGTCAGTCACTGTCTAGCATAGCAGCCAGGCACCATACCCGCTAATAAAATATCCTGGACAGCTGGTGCTCAAGAATATATATTCTGATTAGAAAAAGATTAGATTCTGAAGTAGAAAATTTGAAGTATACCAAGATACTCAGATGAATCAGGGCGACCACTAAGTGCCGAGGCTAAAAGTCAATCTTTACAGATTATAGCGAAATATATAGAAAATCATCAAAATGTATATAAAGGCTTTCATGGAGAATACTTAAGCTAATGAAAAAAAAGAGAAAATCTAAATCACGTTGTTCACCAACTGACGGGCTGACATGCACTTATCCAGTGGACATTACATAATTTATATAAAATCTATATTTATTTAACAAGTAACGCAGGTTCAATGAGCGGAACAGAGTCAGAAGCTGGTTCAGCCGTTCCTCGATTGTCAGGAATATACATGACCGTACCAAAACATAACTTTTTAGCAGGACGTTTTTTATAAATGTAAATTCTTAAGTAATTAGCCCATCAGAGATCATTTTTTCACGAATATTGGGCGTTAGGACCGTAAACTTGAGTATTAAGCAAGCCATCCACTGCTGAATTTGTATTTAGAACAAGAATTACCTTTGACACAACCAACGACTCCAAACATTATTTTTAGAGAGTTCTCAGAAGCATCGTGTGAGCGGATGACTATTCATATTTTTTCCTATACATTTTGCCACCCACAGTGCTGGTTCATCCCAAACAAGCTCGTCGAATAAATGCGACGGTGGAGCCAAAACAGTTTTTGATAAACGCAAACACCAGGAAATTATTATTTTTTTTATACCTACAATTAAAACTTTTTAGCTTTTCGTTTATTTACTAAATATCTCAACCGTAAATCTTTTTTAATGTTCATTTCAGAACCTACAGACCAAATCTAATCCAAACTATTATTGCTACGGTGGGCTATCACAGGTACTAGATATATATATAATGACTCCTACGAAAAAAACATTTTGAAAACCGTAAAAAATAGTTCAATATTACTGTAAGCAACATTAAAATTTTTTTTTTATGAATTATTACAGAGCTCTTCTACTTATGATTCGATATATGAGCCTATAAACCCTCGTCCTGCCGGAGATATGTTGCCTCGGGAAAGTTGTAATCTGTATGGTTCATACATTAATGATAATAACATCCCAAGTAGTTCATGCGGACTAAATAATGCGAACTCGGTTGAAGGGGACCAGTCGTTATACGCGCATGGTAATGGTAGATCTAAATGTTACATAGAGAAAACTACGTATAAGAATAATGGGGAGGGTAATAATAGTAATAATGTTTCAATAGCTACTGATGCAATGCAAGAATTTGAAAACTATGGTAAGTTCGAGTATACCCAAACATCAAAACAATAAATATATTATTTTTTACTTATAGGAAGGTGTGTCAAATGCAATTCACGTGTACTAGGAGAGAGTAGTGGATGTACAGCAATGGATCAAATATACCATATATCTTGCTTTACATGTACAGACTGCCAAATTAACTTGCAGGGAAAGCCATTTTATGCATTAGACGGCAAACCATATTGTGAATATGATTATTTACAAACACTGGAAAAATGTTCTGTTTGCATGAAACCCATTTTGGAGAGAATTCTCAGAGCCACCGGAAAGCCATACCATCCGCAATGCTTTACTTGTGTTGTATGTGGTAAAAGCTTAGATGGATTATTATTTACAGTTGATGCCACTAATCAAAACTATTGTATTATAGATTTTCATAAGTAAGTCTTTTAATTTATTGTAATGACCTTATGACTAATTTATTGTAATTGAAAGAAAATTTGCTCCCCGATGTTGTGTCTGCAAACAACCTATTATGCCAGATCCAGGACAAGAAGAAACTGTCAGAGTAGTGGCCTTAGATCGTAGTTTTCACCTAGAATGCTATAAGTGCGAGGTAAACTAAACTTTTTTTTCAAACAAAAAGCGAATTAATTTCTAGATTCTAAAATTTTAATATAATAGGACTGTGGGCTCTTGCTGTCATCTGAAGCTGAAGGGCGCGGATGTTATCCCCTAGATGATCACGTTTTGTGTAAGAGCTGCAATGCCCAACGTGTTCAGGCTTTGACAAAACGCATGACATCGGATCATTAATTAGTGTGTGGCAACTTTACAGATTTGCATTTACAAATACAAATATGATTTTTTTTCTATACTTATACACTTACACATAAAGAAAATAGCTACTAGAGTGAAAAATGCGCTTACATTTGTTACTATAAACTATAACCGATCATTAATCACTTATAACACTGGTTTACAAAATTAAATCGATCATTGTCTCCTGAGATAAAAGCTTGATTTTTCGGTGCAGTTGGAAACACTAATTAAGTAAGTGTCACTAATTCATAAATTGTACTTTAAAAAAACGTTTAAAAACCGAAATAAATTGTATCGCTCATACTCAAAGTTGAAACTTAAACAAAGCTAACAAGCAGTCAAACTAAACAAGTTAACCGAAATATGCATACTGCATAGTGCCAGTGACGTCGGTCGAATGCTAAGTCTTTGTTTTTAACGTTCCACTAGTTGCTACCATTTTAGAAGGATAATACAATCTTGTGTTCAAAATTACGATTTACATTACCATTATAACTAAAGTAATTATAATGCAAATATATAGCTTGCAAAAATAACTAGGTACGAAACAATTTGACGAAATAAATTTGTGTTGTCGACAAAAAGTATTACTAATTATATCACAATAAAAACGGAATATATTGAATATTCTAATAACTAAATTGTCATAATAATTGGCATTGATTGAAAATTAATTGTTTATTACGTGTTTTACATAGATATCATTTGGGACATCCATATTCTTAAGAATTCTGCACATTTAACTTGATGTATTAAAAGTTTTATAGATTGACTTACAATTTTCGGTTGTACTGCTTTGTGTTATGCCGTTATCGAGTTATGTATGTCTTTTTATACTTTTGCAGAGGGTATTATAATTTTGGTCAAAAGTGTGCAACGCAGTGAAGGAGACATCTCCGACCCTATAAAGTATATATATTCTTGATCAGCATCGCCTTCTGAGTTGATAAAAGCATGTCCGTCTGTCTGTTTCTACGCAAACTAGTCTCTTAGTTTTAAAGATATCGAATTGAAACTCTGCACTCTTCCTTTGCACGCAGTATATATGTCGGAACGGCCGGGATCGGCCGACTATATCCTATAGCTACCATACAACTGATTGATCGGACATGCCATAACTTTGGTGTTTGTAATTTACAGAATATTCTTCAAGGGTATATCAACTTCGGCTCCGCCCGGTTTAGCGTAAGAAACTAGTGAAGATAAAAGTTGAGTTTTTGTAGATTTTGCTACATTTTTAGATAATGAAAATCTAGTTAGGCAATCGAAAACGTTTTTTTAGTCCTGTTATAACATATACCGCCTAATAGCTGGCTTCTCAAAAGAGTTTTTCGATTTGTAGGCGTTAAAGTGGGTATGGCAACAACAAAAAATTCTTTCGCTGCGTAAGAAAACCTAGTATCATCATGCTAAAACCCAAATCTTTAACTATTGTAGTTTCCAAGATCTTGCCGTTCATAGGGACAGGCAGACGGAAATGGCTTAATCGACTCGGCTATTGATCCTCATCAAGACTGTACGTACACTGTAGGCACCCGCTTTCCCCTTTTTCTGGATCTTTAGAATTCATTTGACAATATACGAAAACAAGGTCCATCCTTGTGTGGCATGTTCAACAAATAGCCTTTTACTCTACGAGTTATTAGTTTAAATAGTGTAGACCTAATTGGTCTATTGCGATTTGCGTCGATCAGGTATGTTGTAGTTGATGCATGTAGCTAGTATAGTCTAGTACTTAAATCGAAAAACGAGTTCGCCTGCGGAAAACTTTAATCTTTCTAGTGTGACAGCATTTTTGGGAAGTTCTTCAGAAATGATTGAGCTATGGTCAAGTGTCAATCAGCTGGGAAAGAGCCCTCAAGGGAGAAAAAACAATACAATTTTAATTTAAAAGTAGTTTTTTTTTTTAATTTACCGATTATTTTTGGTAATTTAAAGTTCATTGCTCCACTATATTTTTGAAGGCTATTTTTTTTGCCGTTCTTGTTTCTGTCCGACCTAAAATTCAATCGTCGGTAGGGTATGCAGGCACCATCCGCTCGCAGAACAACAACCAAAGTTGATTTGGTTTGAAGTTATCTCAACCACTTAAGAGCAGTCGGTGTTTTAAGTGACACCGACTGCGATATGCCCTGTTCCTATCTCAGTAGATTATTATCTATTAATTAGAATACATGCATTTATGCAAAACATTTTACTGGTACCACTGATTTGAATTTGTAAAGCAAAATTAAATGTATGCTGAATATTACAAAATATATTATAACATATAATATTCTTATTTTTATCATTAACATAATAGTGAATACGCCCATATTGTTAGGGTACACATTATGAAAAGTAGCTAAAGACAAAATATTCTTGTCGCATCGAATTGAAATAAACGCACACATGCACCCCTGTATTGGAATGCATGAACACGCATACATATAAACACCAATTCAAGCGCAGGCGCAACCTTCTTCAAAATGCGCGTCTCTGCGACTAAACGACCGAACTCGTGCAATGAGTGCACGAGCATCAAAATGAGAATAAGAATGAGAGCGCAAAAAACCCGAAGGCACACGAAGTGGTCGGGGCCTGCCGCTAATAGCCCGGGGGCCTCGAGGAGGACTTTTCGAGGACTTCAATACTATAGAAATTATTTACGTAAAGTTATCGATTCCTGGTAACTTTATATACATAACTTGCTCATATATTCCTCTGTCTTGTGAACTTAGAGATTATTTAAATCCCCTTTCCGTTATCAAGTCTGTTGCAAATAAGCTTTCCGAAAGGGATCAGTAGGTAGTACTAGGAGATTTGAATATACCTGGAGTTACGTGGTCCACAGAGGATGGATCGAATGTCTTACTACCTCCATCACGGGTACCGTGGCATTAATTGGTCCAATCTTTACTCATGCAACAATATTTCCGATGCTTTTAATGCTTTATAAACTTTAATTATTTTTTAAATTCCTGTGTTCTGTTCAGTCTCGATCATGCTTTCGTGGAGTGCATAAAAAATCCCAACATCCTAACATCACCAAAGTTATGGCACACTTTTGACCAAAATTATAATACCCTCTGCAAGGGTATAATGATAGAGGTACTAAAGCAAGCTAGACTTCCATATACTTCCCCCTCGCACAACAATACACCATCAACAGACAATGAACTAGCAGCCATAAATGACGACGATGAGGACTGGTGGACCCCAAGATCGGCTAACAACAAACCCCGCCTTGAATCTAGATCATCGAATTCAGCATCACCAATCACTAAAATTCTGAGAAATTCCAATTCCCCAAAAACGAATGTTTCGGCCAACCGATTCCCAGAACTATCGGACATGGACACAGACATTAAAAACGTCCAAGTTCCTCATACGGTATTCTAATCCAATCTCCTATGCTAACGCTTTCCATGGTCAAGTTAGCAGTTCCCAGCACCAACAAGTTCCTATGACTCTTCAACAAAGTCAACAGTTTCCCCCACTGAGCAGCAACAACAGGAAGCATAGTCAGCTACACCATCAAAAAACACCGCCTCGACGGCAGCAGCAGCCATCACAGCAACAAAAGGCGACTCAACAACAACAACAGCCAGATCACCAGCAGCAGTCTCTCCGTCAACAACACCGAAGTCGGTACTTGTTGCTCAGATCGACAAGTTATTCCAAATGATGGTGTCGATGATAGGACTTGTCACAAAACTGTTACCCCAAAATACTCCAGGAACAGCTCATTCATTAGCTGGATCTCTCCCAGTTAATGTAGCACAACCATGAGTCGAATCGGCCTTAACATTGGTGTGTGGAACGCCGACGTACTTGCCAACAAAGGCCTTAGGCTCTTTGTGTATAGTCATAATATTGATATAATGCTGGTTAGTGAAACACACTTTTGCTCAAGGTCATTCTACAAATTGCACGGGTACGATATTTATTAAGCAACTCATTCTGCCGATAGGAAACGCGGTGGCTCTGCAATTATAATAAAATCCTGTCTACAATGTTACCAGTTCTATAATCTACAAAGTCCAAATGTTCAACGTGTCTCAGTCAAAGTCAAAACCGACCTTGGCGAGATAGCTATGGCGTCTATCTATTGTCCACCAAACTTTCTATGTTCTGCTGACGACTTTGAAAAACTCTTTGACGATCTGGGATCAAATTTCATAATCGCAGGGGACTGGAATGCTCACCACCGTTTGTGGGGGTCTCGAAACTCAACCTCCCGCGGAAGAGCACTCGCAGACCTTGTTCAAAGATCCAATGTCCAGGTCCTTCCAACCGGAGAGCCTACGCATTATCCATACAACAGTTAACCGACTTGTTAACCTCAATATGGTGTTAAGCTCTCCTAAGGACATCAACGACGCTGTGGAGATGTTTGCCCGGAATATTCATATCGCTGCCGAGTCCTCAACCTGAGGACAAGTCTCAAACTCTTCCAACCCACCTCAGGCTGTTTCATAACCTGAGATAATCGAACTGGTTAGGTTGAAAAGATCCCTACGTCGCAGATATATGAGATCTCAAGATCCAGTCGACAAAAGTTCATATCGTCGTGCCGAAGATGATCTTAAAACTTATGTACCAAACCAAGCGCGAATATTTTGATAAAATGCTCCACCAAACCATACGGCTTCAACCTTTGGAAATGTACACGAAATAAGAAACGATACCCTCTTCGAAAGATCCCCATAAAAAAGCTGACGATACATAGTGCAGATCTGACTCAGAGATTTCTCTAGCTTTTGCGGATGACCTAAAGAAACTCTTTCAGCCATTATTATTATCATCAATTCGGCTGCGTGCACACGTGTTTTATTAACGCTCCGGAAAAACAATTAGCCAATCAGTCGAAAACGTTCGAAAAAAAAATAAGCGCGACGTTTTGCGTTTCGCGATGCAAATCGCATATCGTAAACTAAAGTTTTAATTAATTAAATAATTAATCTTTACGCACTAACTATAAACAAATGAGTAAGAACGTGGATCAGCGCACTCAACGACAAAAACGACAAGACGAAGCCCGTGAAAAAATTCAGAGAGAACAAGACAAACGTCGTCTCTCTTTGGCCCGTAACAACGCCTATTTTACGGTGACGAGTAATACTCTAGAACCGAAAGTGCTTGAAGGTGCAAGTTTACTGACCGCCGAAAACCAGAGAGCTAACTCTTGCTCTCCCGCCCTGCTCTTCACCGCTCGAACGCCATGGAGTGAGCAATGCAAGACTCCAACAGAGCTTCTGCCGCCTAGCGCAACAACAACAGAAACTACTACGACTACTACAACGGTCTCTGTCGCCAACAATGCAATAACGACTCCACCCTCTTCTTGTGCGCAAAAGTGTAAACACATAACGTTTACTCTTAACAGACAAACGTGTCCCCCGCTAACCCTGAATAACACGACACTTCCACAAGCTGACGATGTAACGTACCTTGGCATCCACCTAGACAGGAGACTTGCATGGCGGAGACATATCGAAGCTAAGAAAATTCACCTAAAACTAAAATCAAACAGTCTCCATTGGCTTTTAAACGCGCGCTCCCCCCTCTGCCTGGACTTCAAGGTCCTGCTCTACAATTCAACGCTTAAGCCAGTCTGGACCTACGGCTCCCAATTGTGGGGAAACGCGAGCAGCAGCAACATCGACATTATTCAGCGAGCACAATCAAAAATCCTGAGAACTATCACTGGGGCACCTTGGTATGTTCGGAACGACAACATCCACAGAGATCTTGGCATTCTACCCGTAAAAGATGAAATATCAAAACAAAAAGCGTCCTACCACACCAAGCTAACTTCTCATCCAAACCAGCTCGCCAGGGGCCTAGCCAGGGCTTCCATCCGGACCCGATTGCAACGCAATGACCTTCCAGCTCAGCAATAGTTATTAGAGCCCCTAAATTTTCGCGCCAGTCACCTTGACTGTCAGATAGCTTTTTAATTTAAGATTCTATATACTTATTGTTAGTCTCAATTCAGAGAAGATCCAATAAATAAAATGCAAATGTTAAAAAAAAAAAAAAAAAATTTGACCTCGCGAGTCCCGAGGATGTTGAAGAAACACTGGCCTTTCTTCCAACATGTAATCCCAGAAGAAGTTTGCCTTCATATTCGAAAGTTACATCCCAGCAAAGCGTTTGGATTCGATGGCATTGATCACCAGAATTGCCAAGGCTTTGCCTAAAAGGGGAATCCTGTTCCTTGTCCTCCTCTATAATTCAATGCTTCGTATCCACCACTCCCAATGGAAGTGAGCTGTGATAACGATGATACCAAAGCCAGAAAAACCGGAGAACCTTGTCGAGTCATACCGACCGATAAGCTTACTGCCCACTTTCTCTAAAATATTCGAGAGGATATTTCTTAGTAGAATTATGGGCGTAAGAAGCGTGGCGTCCTGCCATTCCCGACCACCAGTTTGGTTTTAGGCATCATCATGGGACGCCAGAACAAGCACATAGAGCCGTCCAACAAATTTTAAATGCCTTTAAAAATAACCGATACAGTTCTGCTATTTTCTTCAACGTCAAGGAAGCTTTTGACCGCGTTTGGCATGCTGGATTACTCTATAAGTTGAAGTCCCTGCTCCCGACCGGCCAATTCTTCTTATTAAAATCATACTTGCTTGATAGAAGTTTTAAGGTCGAGGTAAGAGGGGAAAGGTCAAGCATTAGAACTGCTCGAGCTGGAGTTCCACAGGGAAGCGTCCTGGGTCCCATTATGTACACTCTGTACACTTCAGATCTGCCACGTCCTACAAAACCGGGCACACTTCTGGCCACCTACGCTGGCGACACTGCCTTTCTTGTGAACTCCCCCTGTCGAGCCGAGGCATCAAGGATCACCCAGGAATTCCTGGATTTGTAAGGCAAGTGGGCAAACAGGCTGAATATTGCTATCAATGGAAGAAAGTAGCAACATTGCAATTTTACTCTAAAAGGGAAGGTGCTTCCTAGAGTTGAACTCCACCATATCACCATCCCGCAATCACCCCAGGAGCAGTACTTAAACATTAAGTCCTTAAACATTAACCATTTAAGCCTAGTATCCAGATCGACGAAAACCGTACGCCAGTCATGAGAGAGAGCGAGAGGCAAACAGCTGGCGTTCACTTTTCGTCGGGCCTTTTTTTCACGTCGGTCCCCTGATCGACGAAAAAAATAACAGAAAATTCCATAGCGTTGCCAGTTTGCGGAAATGAACTTTGGGTGAACCCTAGCGGAAAAGATTAAAAAATTTGTGCGCTTCTCACTGAACATTATAAGAAATGGAGGGAAAACTCAAAAAACTCACAAAAGTCGATTGCTGGTGTTTACATGTGAGGACAAAATAACATTAATACTATCTGGGGTGCCTCTTGTCAGAGCAAAATGTTTTTTAGGTCCAGAATGTACGAAAAAACACAATAAAAGTGCAGCTATGAACTTTAAATTAGCAAATAATTATCAGTAAATTAAAAAAAAGAACTGTTAAATTTAAATTGTATTGTTTTTTAATTTTTTTGTACAGCGGCAGACTTGTCTTGCCAAGGTATTTGATAATATCTTTTAAAGGCTCTTTCCCGCAAATACGATATTTGAATTTTAACTGCTTGTCAACAAATCCAGCTGATTGACAGTACGACCGTAGCACGCTTAAATCTAATGAACTCTCAAACTTTTGGTCACACTGGAAATATTAAAGTTTTTACGCTAGCGGTATCGTTTGTCGATCTGGATACTAGGCTTTACTGTTAATTTGTTATAAAATTTGTTAATCACTTCTGTTATGTTTTCACGTTATTTGTTCCTTATTATTACCAACGTATTATAACCATTTAGTTGGTTGATCGACGTTAATTAAATATATTTGTTAAACCAAAAAAAAAAAAGTCAACGCGATGTAATTTTCTGGTATTTTTTTCGTCGATCTGTTTGCCTCTCGCTCTTTCTCATAGCTGACGAATATATTTCGTCGAGTTCGGTAGCGGAAAAAAATGTATCTTTCCAGAGTGACCAAATTTTCGAGAGTTCATCCGAACCTAGCGTACTACGGTCTTACCGTCAATCAGCTGGGTTTGTTGACAAACAGAAAACCACACAACGTAAACAATTTAAAAAATCTTAATCAATTTAAATTAAAGGAAAAAAAAAACAAAGGCCGCAAATGTCAAATTGTTTGTCGACTTGGCGGCATGTATAGAAGAGGAAGTTCGAAACAACCTAAAAGAATATTTGAACGGCAATGCTGCATATCCTGCATATATCGAAGGATGCTACTAAGATCGGGGGCAAAAAGTGATTCGGTACCTGAAGTTGCTGGAACCGATATGGCGCCGCTAGGTTCTTCCGCTCTGTCCGATCAAAATAAAGTACTGGCCCCAACACCTTATGTAGACTTAACGTCCGGATTACCGGCCGATAGTGGTAGTACAGATACAAATTCTGTAGTACCAAAAAGGGTTGCATGTGTTGTACCAAAAACGGTTACTTGTGTTTGGGTGCCCCAGATAAAACATGTATTTGTTTCACGGCTCGTCTCAGACCTCTCATCACTGGATATTACGGCTTATATCCGTAACAAAATCCAAGTTGATGATTTGAAGGTCGAACAATTTAAATTTTCTTATGCTAAGAAAGTATCATCATTTAAGATTGGTATTCCTTGTGCTCTTTTTGCATCTGTGTGTTCCACCAGTTTCTGGCCCGAGGGCATATTTGTGTTGTACGAAGAAAAAAGAATAGTTCAGGGGAAATGGGCCGCTTGTAGATTGCTCTGGCAGTTTTAACTGTGACCCCCTGATCCTGGCCAGGATTAAGTTGTATGACTCGTCCCAACAGCCACTTGCTTGGCGTTTTGTTCGGCTCCTTTAACACAACCAGGGTGTCCATCATGTGATACTCTAAGTTCCAGCGTTTCCAGAACCCTTGAACCTTGGCCTGCAATTGTCTCCAGCGCTGCAGTCTCTTGATGTTTACATCCAGGAAAGATGGCTCTGGTACCGAAGTGAGAGGCTGTCCTGTTAGAAAATGAGAAGGGGTTAGATCGTCAAGGCTGTGATCTCTGGGTGCGCACAAAGATCGAGAATTCAGGGTCGTATATTCCTCGAATGTTAGTGCACTGCTGCCAATAACTCGTTTTAAGTGCAACTCTATAGATCGCACACCAGCCTCCCAAATACCTCCCAAATGGGGCGCTAAGGGCGGGATGAAATGCCAATTAATTTCGTGACTCGACAAGAAGCTCGAAATCTCTTCACTATGATTTTGGCAAATGCGATTCGTTGCATTTCAGCTAAGTCTCATTTGGCTCCAAGAAATGTTGTGCCGTTGTCCGAATATAAATCCGATATGGGCCCTCGTCGAGACCAAAAGCGTTTGAAAGCGGCTATAAAAGCGGATGTTGTTAAATCGCTGACGCAGTTCAATGTGTATCGCTTTTGTAAAGAGACAAACGAAGATGGCAAGCCAAGCTTTGCGAAATTGTGGTGTCCAACCTGTGGAGACTTTGATCGTCACAGGTCCAGCATAATCCAATCCATTGTGACGAAAACAGCGGGCGGGTTGAACTCGAAACTCGGGTAAATCAGCCATAAGTTGAGAACTCGAATGTCGTCGTTGCAAGAAGCAAGTTCTGAAATTAAATACGGTTTTGCGGACAAGGTTTCGAGCTCCTAAAATCCAATATCTTAGTGGTAGACAATGAAACGTGTATTTGACTCCAGCATGTTGCGATGTAGCATGCTTATATTGAACTAATAAAATAGCTACAGGATATTCCTTAGGCAGAATTATGGGATGTTTTGCGTCATAATTAGCCATAGAATTGTCGATGCGACCACCAACTCGTCTAAAAATGGGGTATAGCGGATCAACTTCGAGTTCTTTTTTAATGGCTGTCCGGTGTTTAACTGCTTGAACTCCACTTTGAAGAACTCCTTCTGAACGTGGGTAAATATCCTGTATCGGGCATATTGTAGCTCCCACGAATACGATCAACGAGACGAAAGCAGTAGCTGAGTATCCTCAACAACCGAGACCATGGAGAGGTTTTGGTGATCATACAGGTTAGTGAATTTCCGTCGTCGAAAATGTGTAGATTAACCTTTGGTTCTACCTTTACCTCCAGGCATGCCTCTACTTCTGTCGACAGAACAAACTTAGCCTTAACGGGTGGCCAAGTTGAGCGTGACTGAGATAGCCAAGCTGGTCCATTCCGCCAGATTGGATGGTCCATGAGATCCTTTGGAAGTAGTCATCGGGATGCACAGACTGCAGGGTTATCGCCATTTCGAATATGTTGCCAGCAGCTACGTGGGCACGCCTCTAAATTTTTGCAGTACGGTTGCAAACATATGTGTTCCAGGTCCGGGGAGGAGATGATAGTCAATAAAAGACTATTTCAGAGTCTGACCAACAATTGATTCTGGAAATAGGAATAGTTAGTGATTGCTTGATGAGGAAAATCAAATTAGAGAGTAAATCGGCTGCATTTAGCTCGAGTCGCGGAATGCGTGACAGTTTGAACTCCACTTTCGAAGGTTGAATTGAGTTTTGCTTAGAAGCGAACTTAATTCATATTTGGGTGCAATGAGATCATTAATTTCTCGGATACATAGTCGTTAGTGAGCTGCTTTAGAACTCTAGAACGGCGAAAAACGGTGATGAGGCTAAACCATATGTTACGGTCAGCAGTCGATAGTGATCCAGAGTAGCGTTCTCCTCCTTTCTCCAAGCTATACGTCTATTGTCTGACACCAAAATCTAAACATCTTCTCGATTTCGGCGCAAAATACGTAAAGATGCTGACGGAAGCGGAGACATACTCAAATCCAGTATATATGTTCCACACTTGATTAGCGCCTAAAATCCCGGTGCTCCAAACGTCGGGTCAGCTAACTGTAAGTTGCGAATCTTGTTCCAGAAAGGAGCGCTGGATTTGACCTGCAGAGACCTCCAATAATGTAGTCGTGGTTGTTGAAAGCAAAGTGAAGCTAGCGCGACCTTGGCTAACTCCAGCCGGGTTAGCACCTAAACCAACAACTGAGATCCGAGCATGCGTGGAGTTCCGATCCTTTGGATAAAGGACTCAGCTACCATGGTTATTGTTGATCCAGTATCAAGCAATAACCTACACATAGTCTTTTTGCCACATGTGTCAATTACATTGGCAAGAATAGTTGGCAGAATTGCTTGCTTGTTAGCCCTCTACACAGTATGATATGATATTCATATCAGCAGCATAATCAATCGAAGGAACTATATTTACCTCAGCCGCAGACATATGGGCGGAAGCCAACGGAATTGATCTTGACTCTTCCGGGTGGACTAGCGTGTGATACTTAGCGTTACAATCCCTGTCTTGATGCAATCGACTTAGGCAATTAAAACAAAGCTTAGTATCCCTGGCGAAAGTACGGCGTTCTAGTACATCTAGGGCTTTGAATTCATTTGCATATATATTGTGCTGTCCTTGACAATATATACAGTCGCGAGAAGACTGATTTAATCCACTTGCATGATAAGCGAGTTTATCGGCGTCTACTCTAGGCTGGTCTTGAGGGTTGTATTACGTGTATATCCTGACAAGACTCCAAAGTATCACAATGAGCGAAAAGAAAAGTGAATAGATCATTTATGGTGACATCTTCCTTGGACGACACACTACAGTTAGCAGAAGCTTGTTTGATTTCGGGGTCACAGTTTAGCGCATGTACGCCTCGAATACATTCGTCGGCAGAGCCAATTACCCTACGTAACTCAGCGATATTCAAATTGTTATCGGTTGGCAACGAAAGAAAATTCTAAAATTCCGGTCCATGATCTTGAACACTTATCTCGTGTTAAATAGAATGCGCGCTTTAGGACTTCTCCTCGTATTCAGGTATATCCAATCCATTGTCTTCATATCCCTCCTCCTTGTTAAATGCTACTAAATCATCGGAGAGCTCCATGAAATGGTTGAAAGTGGCTACTAGACGATCCAGCTTTATTTGCAATTTTCCACACTGTCACATCACTGCGAAAACTCCGAAGCACCGTTAAGGGTGCGAGTTAATTGCTCCTTGCAGGCACCACGTTGTTGAATCGTCCGATGCATTATCGCTTTAAGCCTAGTACTCAGATCGACGAAAACTGTACGCCAGTCATGAGAGAGAGCGAGAGGCAAACAGCTGGCGTTCAGTTTTCGTCAACGTTTTTTTTCGTCGATCCGAGGTCTGCGGAAATGAACTTTGGGTGAACCCTAGCGAAAGATTAAAAAATGTAATCTTCTGGCGTGCGCTGCTTACTGAACATTTTTAAAAATGAAGGGAAAAAAATCAAGCAAAAGTCGATTGCAGGAGTTTAACATTAATACTATCTGGGGTGCCTCTTGTCAGAGCAAAATGTTTTTTAGGTCCAGAATGTACGAAAAAACACAATAAAAGTGCAGCTATGAACTTTAAATTAGCAAATAATTATCAGTAAATTAAAAGCTGTTCAACTGTTCAATTTAAATTGTATTGTTTTATAATTTCTTTGTACATTGGCAGACTTGTCTTGCCAAGGTAGTTGATAATATATTTTAAAGACTCTCCCGCAAATACGATATTTGAATTTTAACTGCATGTCAACAAACCCAGCTGATTGACAGTACGACCGTAGCACGCTTAAATCTGATGAACTCTCGAAATTTTGGTCAAACTGGAGAGATTAAAGTTTTTACGCTAGCATACTCGAAAACGGCGGCTAATTTGTCTTTTATTATTCACAAAGAATCTCAAAATCATACGCGGGTATCCGGCTACTCGAACGGACCAAAGTTTGTTATGATTATGAATGAAGTACACTGTAACGCAGATCTACTGCATTTTCGGATATGCGTGTGAGCTTAAAGCTTTTATGTAGAAAACAAAACAATGATGAGCGTTTAACTAGGTGCTATTATATGCAGATATTAAATGACCGATCTATTTCTCAAGAAATACGTTTATTGTTTTTTCTGTTAACTGAATAAATCCACTAATATCTTCTTCTGCACTATGCTGGGTGCTTTGACTAATATGGTTCTCCTCGATTTTCATTCTGGACAATGCATCGGCTGGAAAATTATGTTTGCCCTTGATATATTCGATGTCAAAATTAAACTCAGCTAGTCTAACATTCCACCTCTACAGCTTAGGATTTGTCTCCTTTAAAGTAAAGCCTAGTATCCAGATCGACGAAAACCGTACGCCAGTCATGAGAGAGAGCGAGAGCCAAACATCTGGCGTTCACTTTTCGTCGGGCCTTTTTTTCACGTCGGTCCACAGATCGACGAAAAAAATACCAGAAAATTCCATAGCGTTGTCAGTCTGCGGAAATGAACTTTGGGTGAACCCTAGCGAAAAGATTAAAAAATTTAATCTTTTGGCGTGCGCTTCTCACTGAACATTATAAGAAATGGAGGAAAAAACTCAAAAAACTCACAAAAGTCGATTGCAGGTTTTTACATGTGAGGACAAAATAACATTAATACTATCTTGGGTGCCTCTTGTCAGAGCAAAATGTTTTTAGGTCCAGAATGTTCGAAAAAACACAATAAAAGTGCAGCTATGAACTTTAAATTAGCAAATAATTATCAGTAAATTAAAAAAAAGAACTGTTAAATTTAAATTGTATTGTTTTTTAATTTCTTTGTACAGCGGCAGACTTGTCTTGCCAAGGTATTTGATAATATCTTTTAAAGGCTCTTTCCCGCAAATACGATATTTGAATTTTAACTGCTTGTCAACAAACCCAGCTGATTGACAGTTCGACCGTAGCACGCTTATTTCTGATGAACTCTCGAAATTTTGCTAGGTGGAACAGCTTGAAAAGGGAACATCAGTTGACGGTGAAATATTTTAAGAATGCGGCAAAGTGTAAGTGAAAAATTATTTTTTGTAAAGGATACCGGGCATAAATTAATGGTCAATTTGTTGTTGTATGTGAGTACAATTTTACTGAAATTTATTATATCTGCGAAAAAGTAAATAAGAAAGAAATCAAATTTATTTTTAAAACTACTTAGAATAAATTAAATCACTGGTCGTCAGCACGGTTGACTCCTTGATTAACCTGAAATGTTAAAAAAATATATAAAAAAATTTTAATTGTTGAAGAAAATATTTTAAGACATAGCTTTCCAAAAAGATTTTGATGTCGATTAACAAATTTTTAGCAAAACACAATTATTGTTGAGTGCTGAGATATGTAGTTCAAAAGCTGATATATATTTATATTAGTGCGCAGACTCCTAGTCATGGTCTACATCGAACAAGCCTTCGTGGGCATAAGTTTTCAATTGAACGACAGTCAGAGGAAAAGTCGGAAAAAAGCTTTTCGTTTCGGCACTTCATCGAATCAAACGCGACCGCAAATTCTAGTTAGTCAGTATTGAATTCGATTTTCAAGGAAACAGACGTTCTCAAAATTTCTGTATCTGACGCGTCGTGTTCTCCCAGTTAGCTAAAAACTTATATACATACATACATATGTATATATTTTTATGTGCATTTTGGAAATATAACTTACCATATTGTCATTCCAAAAGATATTAACCGAAATTTAGACACATCCATTGGGCTGCTGAGACGTTGAAAACATTGGTTTTA
Source organism: Drosophila rhopaloa (assembly GCF_018152115.1). Classification (NCBI taxonomy): domain Eukaryota; kingdom Metazoa; phylum Arthropoda; class Insecta; order Diptera; family Drosophilidae; genus Drosophila; species Drosophila rhopaloa. The sequence continues at coordinate 1,076,176 of NW_025335088.1, forward strand.
GTGCTTACGTCTAACGTATACACATCAAGTATAGGTATCCATTTGATGAAATACACTTTTTTATATACATATGTGTATACTAATTTGAACATATATTTATAATGTACGTATCTATAATAGTGTATTATTCTCCTGGTACAATTCTGGGTCAACACATATTCAAAAATATACACAAATGAAAATATTTTCGATTCAAGTATGTTAATTTTCTGTGTATATACGTTGCATATACTTATATTAATAAATTTTTTTTGCACATTAAAAGTGCAGCATGTTAAATTTAAGTCAATAAGTGTATTAACACGGTTCGCAACTAGCTTTAAAGGACATTTATTTAACGTTTGTATGTATCCACTTTTGTACATATGTGTGTATTCACCAATTTACACAGTTTATGCATGTGTGTAAATTCATCTCTATTATATATTGCGGATTTCCTGACGTGTAGAGGATAACAATTCTGTTAATTTATGTGTTTATACCAAATATTATAATACTTAATTTACTTAAATTATTAGTTTTATTCCAATGTCTTAGACAGAAAAAAAAAATTTAAAAAAAAAGGTTTTCAAATTCATGCTGTTAGTTTTGTCATTTACGGTTAAAACCCGTTGATATTATTTTGCGCAGCTGAATTTTTTGCAACAAGTTCTACCTAGTACCCTGGCATATCCTTGTTAAACGGGGAAGGGCGTTTTACCATTAAGCTCAATCAAAAAAAGCTTCAGTATATGAAAAATGAAAAGGATACATACTTATGTACATGCCTTGTACTGCGCCCCAGATACATTCTCTTAGGCAGGATTTTCTCATTTAGTAAGAAACCAACATTAACAAAAAAAAACACCTGTCGCTATATGTGAATTTAAAGAAATTGAATTTTTAATGAAATTTAAAGTGTGGTTGACTCTGGTTTTATTGACTACATAAGTTCTATTTTTTTTACTGATAAATTCTTTATAATTGATTTGCTATTTCTTGTGAAACACATGGAAAAAACAGAAAATATTTTTATGTATTTAGTTATTAAGTTTAATTAAAGTCGAGTACATTTTCAAGGTCACTTAATGCCCTGGGACGTCCCCAGACCAAGGCATTCTCAAAACTAAATCCTTCTTTAAACCACTTTACGATATTTCTAATGGAATATGTGCGCATTTCCATTATTTCACCTATCTCGGCATATGCTTTTCCTTCATTGTGCATGTGAATGATGATTTTCTGTTGAGATATACTCTATCTTTTCCGCTTATTATCCATTTTTGGGAGTATTCAAACAAAAGATCAACAAAAACAAATGGAACTGCCATTTTCTAAAAATTTGCTTGCCTGCATACGATATTCGGAAAGTCCATTAAACATTTCCGTTAAATAGAGTGACCTAATCTGGCTTAACTTAAAAATAGATCATATATAAAATTATGTGTGCCAAGACTTTTGTTGCTTAAAATTAGTAATTTTTCTATTTAGGTTTTAAGCCTAGTACTCAGATCAAAGAACGACTTCGCCATGTAAGTCTGTCCGTCAGTCCGTTTCTACGCAAACTAGTCTCTTAGTTTTAAAGCTATCTGCTTGAAACTTTCCCAAAAGTTGCCATTCTATTGCATGTAGTATATAAGTCTTCCGACAATCGAAAAAAGAAGTTCAAAAAAATTATAACTTTTTTGTATTTAATATTTTTTGTTGTTCTTTGGGATTTGGTAATATTTAAATATTATGGTATTACGGTTTTAATTAAATTAAAATCGGACAACAATATCATATACATATATTTTATGTTAATTTTTTTTTGTTCTTTGGGATTTTGTAATATTTAACTATTATGAAATTACGGTTTTATTTCAATTAATATCGGACAAAAATATCATATAGCTGCCAAAGAAACGATGGCAAAATGCAGCGCAAAATCGACATAGCTTCATTGTTTTTAGTAACACAGGCATTCAAATCGAAATGTAGTCGATATGTAACAACTGCAAGGGTATATAAACTTCGGCTTGCCGATGTTTGATTACTTTCTTGTTATTGATTGGGGCCAAAACACACTTTATTAAAAGTAGTAAAAACAATGCATTATTATAAGCCTAAAATTAATGTACTGCTATCGAATGTTTAACTTGATTATCCTATCCTTATTGGGATATTCGGCCCGCCATTTTGGCCCAATATATCATATAGCTCATATAGAAAGAATCGGAAAAAAATTTAAAAAAAACTTCTAATCGATATAAGCAATCAATAGCTGAGTCGATTGTAAACTAGAGTCAGTGTATTGAGCTCAAAAATCTTGTTCCAAATCATTTTAATTTATCCTTTTTTTTAGATTTTTAGCCTGCGGCAAATTTATTTTGATGGTATAAATCTAACTCAAATGTAACATATTGCTGGTACCACACTGCGTCGAGTGCAAAACAGGGTTTACGTAGGTTTAAGAGTTATGTGGAGTTTTGGCCCATTTTACTTGATTTTTTAGAGAAAAATTTAATAGTTAGAACATTATTGACCTGTTGGTCGGCCACATTATACTACTTGAACCAAAGCACGGCTGTTTTGAACAATCATATATTGATTAACCCCAGAAAAATCAAAACAAACAATAGCTGTTCGTTAGGCCAATATGGGCAGTATAATCAAGATAAACAATTGATAGCTAAGTCGATACGAAACACGAGTGGTACACGAGTTGAAAGTAGAAAAGTTATTAAAGCAATTGTAAACATAACTAAACTTACCCTATATAATTGTTAATAGTAAAGATAACCGCGGTAAATTATAATTATATTATTTATTATTAAATAAATAAATATATTTAGCCGAAATGTGTATCTTTTAGTCCTATGAGTTTGTTTCAGTTTTCTCCAATCCTTAGTCCACTATGCCCCAAACTTTATAAACTCGAAAAACAACCTAAAGCCTAGTACTCAGATCAAACAAGAGAGAACGCTATAGTCGAGTGCCTCGACTATTAAATACCCGTTACTCAGCTAAACAACTTAATATAAATATGCCTTCTTGTATGTTTTTCGCCGCTCGAATTAGCACCTTGGCCAGCTGTTCCAAAGTCATCCGTTAGATGGCGCCATGAAAGGCGGAATTGTAGGCGCTAGCCAGGCTTAAGCGTTTAATGGGTTTTTGGGCGTTAGAGTGGGCGTGGCAAACTTTTATTAGGCCAATCGATAGGTATTGACGAAACAAATACATATCAATTAAAATTTTCATAATAGCATCAAAACTGTGGCCACAGCTTGTGGCTTGTGGGCGTCAGAGGGGGCGTGGCACCATTTTGAAACAAACTTGCGCTGCGTAGGAACTCCTAAAATCTACATGCAAAATGCCAATCTTTTAGCTTTTATAGTTTCCGAGATCTCAGCGTTCATACGGACGGACAGACAGACGGACAGACAGACGGACAGACGGACATGGCTATATCGACTCGGCTAGTGATCCTAAACAAGAATATATATACTTTATAGGGTCGGAAACGCTTCCTTCTACCTGTTACATACTTTTGCACGAATACAATATACCCTTTTACTCTACGATAACGGGTATAAAAATAAGCTTGCCAGCGGAAAAACTTTAATTTTTCCAGTGTGACAGCATTTTTGAGAGTTCATCAGAATTGAGTGTGTAATGGTTGTACTGTCAATCAGCTGGGTTTGTTGACAAATTATTCAAATTCAAAAATACTTATCTCCTGTAAAGGGCCCCTAACTGTTGTTCTGAAGGCAAGGCAAGGTCTGCCGTTGCACAGATAAATGAATAAACAGTACAACTTAAATTTGAAAGTTGTTTTTTTATTTACAGATAATTATTTGGTAATTTAAAGTTCATAGCTGTTTTTTTTCTCTGACAACACACCACAAAATATTCAATTTTTTTAATTTTGCTCATGCAGAGATATATTCAGCACACTGAGTACCGGGGTGAAAAAAGGGCCTGTCGAAAAGTGATTGTACTAGTACTCGGCTTAGGCCTAGTGGTCAGATCGACGAAATCTGTCTTCGTCAGCTATGATCGACGAAAGAGAAATACATGAACATTTCAAAGCGTTTCCAGTCTTCTGTAATTTTGTCAGGCTCTAGCGAAAAGATTAATTTTTGGAAGTGTCTGTTGTCAACGCAGTGTGTTTCTTAGATCAACAAAAAACAAAGAAAATCGGCAGCAAGAACTTAGTGTACTTACTTTATATAAGCAAAAAAATGATCAGTAAATTATAAAAAACACTTTTAAATTTAAATTGAATTGTTTTTAATACCTTTATAGACAGCACATTCGGCTTGCCTACGTACTTAGTAATATCCCTTAAGGAACCTTTTGAATTTTAACAGCACACTCAATTTTGATGGACTTTCGAAAATGTTGTCACATTGAAAAGATTAAAGTTTTTCCGCAGGCAAACTTGTTTTTCGATCTGAGTACTAGGCTTTTAGTGTAAACGGTCCGTAAATAGGAACATGTATTTGTTATGGCGTTAGCTCAGGTTAAAATTGCTCAAAACGCCGCAAAGAGCTAGAGATGGAAATTTGGGTAGACGGTGTGACCAAATCAGATAAAAATATTTAATAACAAAACAACAGTAAATTAATCAAATTCTGTTTTTTTTGCATTTAATCGATTGCGCTTCAATCTAAAATCTAAATCTAAAATCTAAAATGACTGACACCAAAGATGTCTAGGTATATTGCCCGAGTTTCGATTGTTTGCCGTGCTACCGGTTCTACTGTGATGTGTTTTAACGATGTTAACACCTAATCTGTGGTAATCACCGTAGAAGTTAAGAAAAACAAGGATGAGAGTTGCAAATCGCGCATCGATAACGAACGATATAACATTCTGGGATATTACCGAGACCTATAATTGGCATGTTTTTAATTACATAAAACGAGAGCGGGACCAGAGAATGATAGCTTACTTGGCTATTAACATACACAAGGTCCCCAAGTGGGGATATAAGTTTTGGTAGTAATATGTATGTAGAAGTCCACACTATTTTCTATCATGCTTTTAAAACCAAATACCTTTTGCACTTTCTATGTATTCCAGTTTATAAGTTTAATTATCTACTTTGTAGATGTCAATATATTTAAATAAATGAAATAACATTATGGTCGACATGATTGACACTGCACTGAACTGGATATTATAATTATCCACAAACAATGAAAAGTATTTCTAAAATATAAGATTTATTGGTATAATTGCATTCGTTTTAACCTACAAATGTGTATAAATATTCAACAAATTTGTTTGGTTTTTATCTCAAATTAAAGTTAACAATCTTTGTTTGCTTAAAATATTCAGAGACAAAAGTTTAAAGCTTCAGAAAAGGCACTTCTGCAGGATTGTTAAATTTATATAGTCGCAATAGATTTTCTTAAGTGTGCCATCGCGATGGCTGCACCAGCAGCCTGTACGCGTTTTTCGGACAATTACGACATCAAAGAAGAGCTGGGAAAGTAAGTCAATAACAAGCATTCAATTTATGTTGATTATAATTATCGTTTTCTTCAATTTTAGAGGGGCATTTTCAATAGTAAAAAGATGTGTCCAAAAATCAACTGGATTTGAATTCGCTGCAAAAATTATAAATACAAAAAAACTCACCGCAAGAGGTAAGGAGCGACACCCTCGTTATCAATATTATATGTCCACAAGTATTTTGTATAATATAATATGTATAATATATGTATGTATAATGCAGGTGAGGCATCCTGTTCAACATTATATATTGAATGGAGAGTTCTAGTAACAGAACTCGAAACCCGCTTTACATAATTATAGTTAACTTAGTTAATAAGGTTTCTGAGAAACTCGAGGTAAAAACGTTCCATAAAATACAATTAGAAATGTCATTTTCTTAATTAGGAAATCCGAATTTCGTCGATTTAATTTTTTAGATAGATCATTGACATAGGATAGTTTTTAACTTGGTTAGTTGAAATATTTGTACATATCAACAGTATATATTTTTATTTTGGGGCGTGGGACTGACGTGCACTAATATATTCAATTGTGGGTAAATAAGAGTGACGTGATTTAAATCCCTTCAGTGAAACAAGTTCCGATGTATCTGATTCCCACGTTTTGTGTTGTCTTTCTACACAAGAAGTCGAAGGAAAGATTTCAATTGACTATTTCTTAACAATTATAAATCCCGTTTTATTTTTTTGTTGCTCAATGAAAAAAAATAAATTATTAATAAAATCGTAAATGAAAAAAAAAAAATTAAAGTCACAAATTTGATTTAACCGCCGGGCAGGTGGCTAACTTATACAATCCATTTAAACGGATTCTTTTAGTTTAAAGTTTTCAAAAATACATTTTAAAATTTGTAAAAAAATTTACTAACTACATACATTTATCACAATTCTGACCGAGAAACGATCAACATTTTTTTTGGAAAAGCTACAAAATTTTTATAACCTTGCAGAGGGTCGGGCGAGCCGGATCGGGCGACTATATCACATTTAAGTTTTCAATGCTTCATGCTTCAAACACATAGAATAAACATTAAAAAACCCACAGAGAACTTTCTTTTTTCAATTTGGATCATTGAAACTTCCTATCATGGAATCATTGTAACAAAATGATCCGAATACTTTTGATTTATGCAGTGTTCTAAGATAATCCAAAGTCATTTAAAAAGCTTAGAAAGCAGTGTAAATATACAGATTTATTATTAATATTTTAAATTGCATTTAGCATTGCTATTTAAATATTTAGGGAATCACTGCCTAAAAGTAAAAACTATATTACATATTACCTCTTTTTACATTTAGATTTTCAAAAACTGGAACGTGAAGCGAGGATCTGCAGAAAATTACACCATCCTAACATAGGTATGTTATGTGCTTACTAATAATACTTCCTATAATTTTATTCGGAGATTGTAGGCCTTGCCGAAAAGTTATGTGTGATCTACACTGAAATATTTTTTTTTTTCCGATGGCGTTTTAACGTTTAAACTTAAAGACCCAAACCAATGTATTTAATTTTAATGCTACTAATTGGTATGATAATCAAGATTGTGCTAAGTAAAATTGGCATACTTATTAATCTCTTGAGAGTAGGCATTACAATTTTTTTTGCTGCTTGGCTAAATTATGCTGCTATATGACCGCAGATGTTCAATTAAAGATTTCCTTAGATTATTTTTTTTAAACACCACAAATACTCTTCAAATTTTTTAATCTAATTGTCTACGAAAATAATTAGATAATATTGTGCACTTCGCCGTTAACTTGCCGTCCCAAATGCATGTATTACTACCATTTAAATTTTAGAAGTTTAAAATTTTAAAAAGATACCTAAAGGTAAACGCAAAAGGCCTACAATCTATTATAACAAAACAAATTTTAAAAATAATTCACTGTTACATTTGTATTATTTCAGTGCGTTTGCATGACAGTATACAGGAGGAGAACTATCACTACCTTGTTTTTGATCTGTAAGCAATAAATTGCATTAAAATACTTTCCAAATATTCCGGTTGTCTATTCCCAAAAATTAGTAAACATGAATTTCTAACAAACATGTTGCAATGACTTGACTATTGTTTATTGAGATTCATACTTCATCCTTTTCCCTCCGATTGTTCATGCATATGAATGAATAAAAAACAAACTTTTTCAGCGAAATATGAACTCCATAGAATAATAAAAAAAAGTTCCTACCGCTTTTGTTACTTAAATATAACCTTAAATCTAAACTAAGACAACCAATCCACAAAATTTGACTATGCATACATACATTTGCAGTGTAACTGGTGGTGAACTTTTCGAAGATATTGTTGCGCGTGAATTTTATTCAGAGGCTGATGCATCACATTGTATTCAACAAATATTGGAATCGGTCAATCACTGCCACCAAAATGGTGTGGTGCATCGTGATCTGAAACCAGAGAATTTACTATTAGCTAGTAAGGCAAAGGGTGCAGCAGTGAAACTCGCTGACTTTGGTCTAGCCATTGAAGTTCAAGGCGATCATCAGGCTTGGTTTGGATTTGCTGGCACTCCAGGATATTTGTCGCCAGAGGTATTGAAAAAGGAGCCCTATGGCAAATCGGTAGATATATGGGCATGTGGTAAGAAATAACAATGTTTGTAAAAATGGTTTTTACATGCGTGGCAATATTTAGTGGTATTACCAGGTTAAGCAATTAATTTACCTTTTTTCATAGGAGTTATTCTATACATACTTCTCGTTGGTTATCCACCATTCTGGGACGAGGATCAGCACCGATTGTACTCGCAGATTAAAGCAGGAGCTTATGATGTACGAAGTGTAGAACAACTTTTATCGTTTAATTATCCTTTAATGTTATTTTATTTAAGTATCCGTCTCCAGAATGGGATACGGTCACCCCAGAAGCAAAGAATCTTATAAATCAAATGCTTACGGTAAATCCAAATAAGCGAATAACTGCCGCCGAGGCATTAAAGCACCCATGGATTTGTGTAAGTAGAGTCAAAAATATTTTAATTCTATATAAATATAATGCATATTCGAATTTACAGCAAAGAGAGCGTGTGGCTTCCGTTGTCCATCGCCAAGAAACCGTAGACTGTCTCAAGAAGTTTAATGCACGTCGCAAGCTAAAGGGAGCAATTCTTACGACAATGTTGGCTACCAGGAACTTTTCGAGTAAGCAAAAAATATGTTTATCAAAATATAGTATTATTTTTGACGAGTTGTAACGGACTTCTGTTATAACAAGAAAATTCGTTTATAGATGTGTATTAGACACTCTTAAAAAAAAGTGTTAATTAGATATGAGAGAGTGCAAGAGGTAAACAGCTGACAATACATTTTATTAAAAAAATTACTTTTTCAAGCTTTTTTCCAAATTTTAAATAAATGTTATTTCAAAAAATATAAGCTCCCATAGGAACAATCGGAAAAGAGAATTCAAAAAAATTATTTAATTTGGTAATAATTAAATATAATGGAATTACGGTTTTAATTAAATTAAAATCGGACAACAATATCATAGAAACGATGGCAAAATGAAACGCAAAAAAGACATATCTTCATTGTTTTTAGTAATATAGGCATAGAAATCGAAATGTAGTCGATTTGTAATAACTGCAAGGGTATATAAACTTCGGCTTGCCGAAGTTAGCTTTCTTTCTCGTTTTGTACATAGTTTCTTAACAACTAAGAACAATAGGTTTTGACAACCAAATTTTATATGGGAACCTATGGATTTTGGATTGTTGTTTCTTGAAAAAAAAATACATATTCTCTAGCAGCATTATCAGGCGATAAGAGCATTAGAAATCTTGATCTCGGAAACAATACATATTTTATCCATATATACATACGTGCGAAGCCTGCACATATCTTAAATTATAACCTCGACCCACGGAATAAGTTTCCAAGAAAGTTTTCTACCGAGATAATAAAATACCAACCATTAATTCAACGATTATTTCTTAAATATTTACAGGCAGAAGCATGATAACCAAAAAGGGTGACGGATCTCAAGTTAAAGAATCAACTGATTCTTCTAGCACTACGCTTGAAGACGATGACATAAAAGGTAAATATTATAAAAAATAAAAGAAATCACTCTCATTTATAGAAAACTTAACAGTGTCAAGATCTGGTCAAAATTAGTGTGTCAGGGTCACCATTAACCGCTAGAGCTTTGCACTAAGCCTCAGTAGTAGTTAAAATTAAATGATATTCGTACATTTATAGACATACAGTTTTTTACTACAAATTGAACTAAGTTTTAGTTTCCATTCTTTTAATGTAATGTTAAAACTGTGCTGTGTTTAAATTTTGCTTTTTGGGAACGAGGGATTCGGCCTTTATTATAACGCTTAAATGTATAAATGTACAAGACTTTAAATTCAAATAAATCTAATTTAATAGACTTTGTACCGTGGGCCAAATACGAAACTTTAGTGTTCTGTTATCGATAAAGAATTTTGCTTTAGTTCTGCAATCCTTAACCAAATTTTTTATTTTCAAAAACAAAGTCCTGTCTTAATGTCAAATCCATTTTTTTAATAGCATGTTTTTTTTAAGACTCGTTAAACTTTTAATACTTGCATCAATTTATTTTGCTAATATGTTTAAAAATGTTGTTAACTAAGCTATCAATCTACTGAGAATGAAGCTTTAATTACCCTTGCAGGCCGACACTTAAAAATAACTAATTTAATTTCCTTTGGGTTATGGAAAAGCCGGGCTTCAGTAGAAATTGCCAGTTCTTATAAATTAATCATACCCAAACATTTTGACTAGGCTCTGAATAAATTTAATGCTATTACTAGAAGCAAATTGATAAACCTTTGCACGTTATCAATCATTCCATATGATTTTGACAATTTCACAATAAATTAAAGTTAAAATAAATCAAACAAAAATGCACTTTAAATCGAATCGTAAAGCCAATGGCAGATAGACAATAAAACTTATTCCAAATTATACATTTTTTATTATTATACCCTTGCAGAGGGTATTATAATTTTGGTAAAAAGTGTGAAGGAGACATCTCCGACACTATAAAGTATATATATTCTTGATCAGAATCGCGTCCTGAGTTGATATAAGCATGTCCGTCTGTCTGTTTCTACGCGAACTTGTCTCTCAGTTTTTATACCCGTTACTCGTAGAGTAAAAGGGTATATTGTATTCGTGCAAAAGTATGTAACAGCTAGAAGGAAGCGTTTCCGACCCTATAAAGTATATATATTCTTGATCAGGGTCACTAGCCGAGTCGATATAGCCATGTCCGTCTGTCCGTCTGTCTGTCTGTCCGTATGAACGCTGAGATCTCGGAAACTATAAAAGCTAGAAGATTGGCATTTTGCATGCAGATTCTATGAGTTCCTACGCAGCGCAAGTTTGTTTCAAAAAGGTATCACACCCCCTTCAATCGCCCACGATTTTAAAAATTTAAATATTTCGGAAAAGTAAAAATGCAGTTTTATCGTGTTTATCAATACCTATCGAAATGTAGAAGAAATTTTTCAAATCGGACCATTCGTTAAAAAGTTATACGTGATCAAAGTTTCTATCTCCATCTCCCTCGCACTCCCTTTACCTGAGTAACGGGTATCTAATAGTCGGGGCACCCGACTATAGCGTTCTCTCTTGTTAAGATATCGAATTGAAAATTTGCATACACCTTTCTTTCTTTTGCACGCAGTATATAGGTCGGAACGGCCGGGATTGGCCGACTATATCCTATAGCTGTCATATAACTGAACGATCGGAAATGTCATAACTTTGGTGTTTTTAAAGTGAGGAAGTTGGGATTTTCTATGGGTTTTATTTTTGGTCAATCAATCTGATCTACCAAATTTCATAATGATCGGTCGACTGTATCATATAGCTGCCATATAACTGAACGATCGGAAATGCCATTACTTTGGTGTTTGTATTGTAAGGAAGTTGGGATTTTCTATGGGTTTTATTTTTGGCCAATCAATCAAGACTATCAAATTTCATAGGGATCGGCCGACTATATCATAAGCTGCCATATAACTGAACGATTGGAAATGCCATAACTTTGGTGTTTTTAAAGTTAGGAAGTTGGGATTTTTATTGGTTTTATTTTTGGCCAACCAATATAATTTACAGAATATTCTGCAAGGGTATATCAACTACGGCTCCGGCCGAAGTTAGCTTTCCTTTCTTGTTTTTTTATATTTTTGTAAAAAACATGTTATGCATAAATTAGTTTTTTGGATTTTTTATCCAGAGAAAATGATCCAAACACTGCATTTTCAGCCCAAAATTGTAAACTAATATTTTAGGAATTTAAAACATAAAAGAATGTTAAACACAATATTTATTTATAACTAACATAAGTAAATTTTAAATTCTACAAAAAAATGCAATACACTTTGATTATAGGTTTAATTAGCACTTCAGGTAAAAATAACACTTTACAAAATTAATGAAATTTATTTATTCGGAACTTACTTTTGAAGCTTAACACTCACTGAAATCAAACAAAATCAACAGAATAAACTAAACGGACGTCTCTATACAAAAATAACAGGAAGATTAATGTTTATCATTCAAATTTGTATATGTATTATTATGTTATTTATATTTCGATTTAAATAAGTTTCAAGCTTACAACTTTATGAAAATTATTAATATAAACTTTAAAAAAAAAATTGAATTTTTTGGGTACGTGCAATAAGTTTCAAAAGTGCTTCAATTATAACACAATAACAAAATAAAACGCTAAAAAATAGAGATTGGTTAAAAGTTTGTAAAAAAAAATACAAATTGTATAATTTGCGGTATTGGTTTTATTTAACTAAATTTGTGTATATATTTATTTTTACTTTTAATTTTTAAATAAAATATTCAAATTGCAATAAAACAAAAAAATTGTATTGATGTTTTTAAATAAAAATGACCTTTTTTTGTGAAAAAAAGAAATCGGACGTTATTACACAAGACATTATTGCAATTTTTGTATTAAAGTTCTTAATGAAATATAAAATAAATTGTGAATACTCAATTTATATCAATGTTCTTATACATTTAATTTGACCACTCATACTTCAAAAGTATTAAAAAGTAATAGATAAGTTAAATCATTCCAATCACAAGTCACAATCTCGCCAGAATGACTGTAACGGAAATATTGGATATTTAAAATATACAAATTTGACATTTAAAACATTTTATTTTGTTTTTCCTAGAAGATAAAAAAGGAATTGTTGATCGCAGTACCACAGTCATATCAAAAGAGCCAGAAGGTAAATGTTAACATGCATTGTTGGGTTTTTCGTAATACACAAACATTTTTATTGCCTATTTCTATAAGAATCATGAAATATCTATAATGAACATTCTCACCTTCATTTTTCGATTAGACAATTCATATATTTCAATCGCCGAATAGTTACTTAGTATAGGCTACATTGCATTTGTGTATTTATATGTAGTGTTATGTATTTTTGCCTCCGTGGCATTAAAATCAAAATTGAAAACGTTTATTATATGCGTGCGCCTTTGGTTGTTCACAAACAATTATTTACTTTCAAAAGTTTGTTGTCGATTCCCAATAGTCTTATTTTGATCTTTTTTTCAGCTTTGAATCTTCTGCATTTGGATTGAAACTTTAAAGCAACAAAATACAGTTATAATATTTATTTAAGTTTGTTTAAATTTGAAAATTGAATAATTTATTTTTGTATATTATATTAAAATAATTAAATTTGCAGATAGTCAAATCGACAAAATGTCAAGAAATATTATGTTGGTTAATTATCTTAAGAGAAAAGAGACATCTTAAAATATTTTAAATGTTTTCTTTATACCGACAAAGTTAAACAAAAAAAAAATTACCACTCTGTCGGAAAAATCCTAAAATATTACAATTAAATTTTTCAATGCAAAGAAATGCGTTTGTTTTCCTTATACCAACAATGTTTATTTAAAGTTAAAACAAAATTACCACTCTCACTTAAAAATAATAAAATTATTGTGACCAATGCAAAATAGATTTAAATGTATCTAACAAGTAAATATATAAGTTACTTTTAAAGAATATATTCTTGATCAAGACCAATACATGTTTCAATATAAACATGTCTGTCCGTCCGTATGAATGTTGAAATCTCAGGAACTCCTAAAATTTGATTATTGGGATTGAACATTGAGAATCATACAGTGCTTTATAGCACTGAATACTGGTGTCTATCAGTCGGAAAACTCGAATTTAAAAAAGATGAAAGAAAATTTTCCTTTTTTATTAAATTAAAATGGAGAATTATATCCGCTAATTTTATATTCTTTAGATTCAATATCTGTTCGGTTTGGAAAAACAAAATTTTCTCATTTAAGATTCGGATCCAATTTTTTATAGTAAGTAATCAGTATCAAAATAAAAAATTTGTACGGTTATAATTTTTTTAAGTTTAAAAATAAAACTAACAAATTCTTAGATACAACTTGAAATGATCTGATTAACTTCATATCGTTTGTACTTTTGCTCCATAACCGCAACTTTTTATACATTTTTTTTTAAGTCTAGGTATTTTTGCCATAATAAGTATGTAATGAGTGTAAGCGAGATTCACGACTTGTCGTGTCAAGTATTACTATCTCTAGCTGTAAAAAACTAGACAATCAAATTTTTGACTTAAGTAAACGTGCAAGGTCCGTATAAAAAATTGCGTACATATTAAAAAAAAAACCAATATAAAATGTATTTGCATTTAAGTACAAATGGTCCGAAGAAAATAATTTTTTTTAACCAAATACGAGAAAAGTCCTTCCGTTTAGAAACACATTATGTATTTTTATATGATACGTAAGCTAGGACAGTCTTCAGTTAATAATATCAGGGCTAAGAAACAGCCATATAATTGGTAAATGACGAGTTCACTGTCTATTAATTTAAGTGACATTACTCAGGTATCTTCCCATTTAAAGGTGAGTATGTTATTAGTAGTTCTAACTTTTTCTACCATATTTGGGATTTTTTGAAGACGTGTTTAATTGAAATCATAATCATAATCATAAGTCCAGCTATTCTGATAAGTATTTCCAAACTGTTTAATTAATATTTCATGGACGTTCTTTGATGTGTAATCTATGTATGTATCAAATTACATTAGTGGTTTTTACGCCTATGGTTTTTTTCTAAACAAGATTCTGATAACATTTAAAAGTTAGATCTGAAAACAGCTAAATCATTTACAAATTTTACTACGTACAATTCTGATTAAATTAATGTATAAAACACCACAACATTTTCATACGCATTGTAGAGTTAAAAAATGTATGCCATAACATAGGAATTATTTTCATTAGTCCCATTTCAAATAATTTATTCGCTTGCGATGATTTAAAAAAAAAAACACTTTCTATTTGTGTGAAACATTGATTTTTATGCAAATACAAAATATGCGTTTTAGATATAAGGATACTGTGTCCTGCAAAAACTTGCCAGCAAATTACAGGAAACTCGCAGTGCTCGTCAGGTATGTATGTATACCAAAAAAGCGACAAAATTCACATTTAAGGAAGATCTGAGTTTGTGTTTGTTTTTATATAGACAAGTTAAATATGTTATGTGCTGTTTAATAGGAGAAAAATTAAATTTTTAGACCTAAGTTTAATTCAGCAATCACTTGCAAGATCCACGAGTACACACATTAAATATGTATTTGTAAATTTTCAATTGGTAATCTTATGCTTGTATAAACGCATGCCGAACATGTTTTAGCCATATGCAACGACCTTTATTCTTAAGATGACTTTTGCACTATGATATTAGGTATCATTGCCAAAAACACAACAATTTCTTATAATTAAATCAAGTTGACTGTGAAATAACGTCTTTTTATTGCCACTTTATGATTTCTTCCCTTTGCCTTTTCCGTTTAAACTGATTAATTGTAAACAAAGCCATATTCCTATTAAATACTTTTAGAAAGTCAATAAATTTTGTGTACCAATAAAAATATAAACTTGGTGTGGTTCTCACGTCTTTCCTTTTTAGTCAATTTTAATTGAAAGCACATTGAAATATTGTTAATTAAAAAAACGGTGATAAGGTTATTACAATTTTTCGCAACGATAATATGGTATTCAGCTTTTGTATAGCAATTTATAAATATTATATTTATATAATATATTATTATAATATAATAATTAATAAATTCCTTTTTTAAATACAAATTGTTTCAATAGCAAAACCTTGAATACTATAAACCTAAAATGGAACCAAGAATTCCGGTTTCAAAATATGTTGCTTCCTTAAACGAGCGTGTTGTAAATGTTTTGTTACAAACTTGTTCTTTAACATTCTAGACCTTGTAGTCTTTTAAATCTCGTGAAATATATGGTGAGAAGAATTTGTATATTAGGTTGTTTGGTAATGACAACCGGTTTCTTTAGTAATTATTTTTTTGACGATTATTTTAGAATAGTTACCATTGTCACAAGCCTCCTTTAAACTCCATTTCTGCCCATCGAAAAATTTTGCATAGCCAAAAACAGGTGGTAATCGCTTAAGGGGATATCCGGACTATAAGCTCGCGTAGCTTGTGACTAGTCACCAAAGATGTGAGGGGCCTGGCGTTGTCCCGATGGAACACATCGCCCTTACGATTTACCATGGCTGGCCGCTTCTGTTCAAGTGCAATCCTCAATCGCTCCAGTTGTTGACAGAAGAGGTCAGAATTGATGGCCAAACCATAGAGCAGCACTTCATAATAGATATTTCTTCTGATAAATGACCATACACTCAGCCAAACCTTCCTAGCCGTCACTCTTGGGTTTGCACCGTTTGAGACGACTCACCGTCCTTCGACCAGGATCTTTTATGCTTGGTTTTGTCATATGTGATCCATTTTGCATCGCCAGTTGCCAAATACGATTCCATTTAACATCAAAGCGAAGCGCCACATTCGAATGCGAAAACCAGTATGTCATTACCAAACAACGTAATATATCGAGTCGACTGTTCATTAGGATTATGCAGTCATTAATTTAATTTAAGTTTGCAGTCTTTTTAGTAGATCTTTTTTCACTGATGTATGGTCCTATTTAATTCATTCGTCTAAATACTGAGAGTGGCTATCAAACTTGTTGGTACTTATAAACCAATTTCATTTCACCTCACAACGATTCCTTTAAACGAGATCCTGTTAAAAACAGGAAGTGAAGCAAACTTCGGCAAGTCGAAGTTTATATACCCTTGCAGTTAATACATATACCTTTCGATTTCTATGCCTATATTACTAAAAACAAGAGAGCTATTTTGTGCTGCAGTTTGCCATCGTTTCTATGGCATATTGTTGTCCAATTTTGACAAAACTAACAGCGCTTTTCTGATTTAGTAAATAATTACTATATATCAAAGGAATAATTTGATACATAAAAAATAAAAGCAGAATAACATTTTTTTTTCATTTTTATTTTTCGATTTGATGATGTAGATGTCCGATTTTAACTTAATAAAATTTATTTAAATATTACCAAATCCCAAAGAACAAAAAATTAATTAAAAACAACAAAGTTTTTTAATTTTTTTCCGATTGTTCCTATTTGATATAGTCGTTCCGACTTATAAACTACCTGCAATAGAAAGACAACTTTTGGGAAAGCAGATAGCTTTAAAAGTGAGGGACTAGTTTGCGTAAAAACCGACGGACGGACAGACGGACATGGCTAGATCGACTCTCCTGGTGATGCTGATCAAGAATATATATACTTTATAGGGTCGGAAATGTTTCCTTCATTGCGATGCAAACTTTTGACTGAAATTATAATACCCTCTGCAAGGGTATACAAATACTAATGAGTCACTGAAAGGTGCAATTAATTTACTAGCTTCTTCTCACTTCGCACAACAAAATTGCGAAAGTTTTATGTTATTTTATTATTTTGATTCTATCTTACTCTACTCCTTTTAGATACACGAAATATTTTTATCAGGCCAGTTAATATGGGGAAATCGACTATAACCTCTTTACTAGATTTGGTTAAAACCAAGAGTATAGTCTGCTTGTCTTCAGGGACCATAAACCCAAAATATTTATAAAAACATATAATCCTTAAGCTATACAAAATCAAAACAAATAAACGGGATCTCTATATTGTAAACTAAAAAAAGCTGTCTAGTTTAAAACCTTTCAAACTTGCCCCACTTTGTTCATCATTTAATAAATATAGGTCTGCAAGGGTATATCCAGCTTCAGTATCCCTGTTTGTTCCTAAATTTATAAACTTAATTAAAATTACTAGGCATGTTTCAAGGCTTTTAAGTTTTTAATAGAACACATTTAATTGGGGAAAGACTATTATTCTTGGAATGTTATGACATGGGGTTAATTACCCTATTGAGAATTAGCGTGTTATTGAGTTTATAGATTTATGAGGATGACTGACTTCATTTTACCATAGTACATTTAAAACATGAAATAAACTAATTAAAAAGTTTTTACATTTACAAAGCAGCTAGACGACAAGAAATAATAAAGATTACTGAACAGTTGATTGAAGCGATTAACAGTGGCGATTTTGATGGATACACGTAAGTTAAACATGTGCAATTTTGTTCAAATTAAAGGTTACCCACTTTTTTTATAAAAAATAAAACATAATCTCAACTTAATTAGCAAACTCATACTAGTTCTAAAAAAATGCGTTTAATATTTCCTAATTGTTTCTAGTTTTTTGAGACACCGACGGATTTTTTTAGGTCTAACCTTCCTAAATATTTTTTTTTATTCTTATAGTTTATAAAAACATTTTTAACACTTTAGGTTTTGACTAAAAGCATATCATGTAGGCCATTAATTATAAATATATTAATTCGATAAAAGAAAAATATTTAAATCTTTTAAAATAAAATGTTTTAAATTTTTTGAAATTCAAATCATTTTATTCTAAAGCAAAATATGTGATCCGCATTTAACTGCCTTTGAGCCAGAAGCATTGGGCAACCTTGTCGAAGGAATTGATTTCCACAAATTTTACTTTGAAAATGGTAAGCTGTTAAGTATTTGCGAAAGATTTAAAGTTAATTAAGTCTGATTTCAGTTCTTGGTAAAAATTGCAAAGCCATTAACACAACCATTTTAAATCCTCATGTGCACTTATTGGGTGAAGAAGCTGCTTGCATTGCCTACGTCAGACTTACGCAGTACATTGATAAGTAAGTATAGAGTATATTCTTAAAAGTAATGCATATCACATTTTACCGTTAAAATAATTTTTTAATATCCAGACAAGGTCATGCACACACCCATCAGTCGGAGGAGACGCGCGTCTGGCACAAACGCGATAACAAATGGCAGAATGTTCACTTTCATCGTAGTGCATCTGCCAAAATAAGCGGAGCTACTACATTCGATTTTGTATCCCAAAAGTAGTGGGCATTAGACAATGGAAACTGAACTGTCATCATGCACATGGCAATGAAAGTGCTATAGTCATATTTAAAGGGCGCGCTTAGTATTTTGCGAATAAAGTTGTTAGTGCGAATTTATATTTTTTTATTTGTTTTTAATTGATTTGTACCCCCTGTTATACTATGTTAAAATATATAATACAATTAAAAGCATATATAGCATTTCAGATATCCCACAGAAATTAAAAAGGAAAAAACACGAATAAAAAAAAACAAATAATATTGGTACATTAAATATTTGATGTAAATGTCATCGTACCAATTATAAGATTGTAAATTAATGTTTTCAAGGAAAGAAACAAGTTTATAATTTAGGTTTTAATGATATCAATCTTGAAATAAAAATTCAAAACGTTGTATCTTATGGAATAGCAAGAGTATAATTCCAACAACTTTACCTTATCTTCTAAATAATTGCAAACAATTTAAAAGGCATGTATCATGTACTAGGATACAAATAATCATTTGTTTGAGCAGTCAGCTTATTCTTGTTCTTATAATACATCCACACATACATAGCCTACTAAAATGTGTGAATACAGCCGAATTCAAATTACTCAAGTTAGCATTAATAAATGTGAAACTGTAAAGAATTAGGTAACGACAATGTAGCATTTAAAATTTTGAAAAATTAAGTACATTAAAACCAAATGAATAAATTAGCTAATTGAAATATAAAATAAAGCCGAATTAATTGAGATTATGCGATTACTCAATATGCGTTTATGCCGTCTATATACAACTACTTCGCCTTTCTGTCCGTATCTGCTACTCATAAGTATAAATAGGTGTCCCAAGAATACACACCCTTTACTTAAATTGGCATAATATAATAATTATTTTCTATCTTGCCATAATTATTCTTTTCAAAGTTATATTTGCTGGGACTATTGTACAGCATTTGGTAGACGTTATTGTTATTCTTATAATTGTGTTCATTTAAATGGAGGGTCGAAAATATTTTTTATACGAGAAATATTATAGTGTCTATATAACATTTATATTTATAAACGAAAACATAATTTTGTTTAACAAATTCATATTCAAAGGGGATAATAATATATGGTTTTGCGATAATTTTCAAATTCATTGAAGTGGTGGCAAAAATATTCTTGGGATCAATCTAATATATACGTACACATGAAGAGCCTGCAAGATACCGACATAAGTGCAAAACAAAACGCAACATTAAAGTTAAATGCAAATCGTATTGTTGTATTTCCTATATAATTTATATTAATTTTATGAGAATGTTTCAATATTAAAAAAAAATTTTCTTCATCCTTCGGTGAAAGTCCCAAATAATATTATATGACTATTCTTCTAATTTTTCTATTTCCAAAATTTTATATAAATAAAATGTGTAATAGATTAAGACCCTTTACTAAATGGATATTTTTGTGTATAAATATATTGTATGTATGAGACTGTATCATCGTAAAATAATTACACCTTTTTCTGATCATATTTGTATAAAGAATATGAATTTAAAACGATTTTTGAAATTTGGCACACATTTGTTTAAACTTAAAACCCAATAACTATTCTTTAATAAGCGATTGAGAAACTATTTTCCGATTCTATGAACTTGTACGTTAATTGGAACCCACTCCTCTAGCTTTAAATGATAATAGGATAATGCCTTTAGAACGGAATGGAATGTATTTATGTTTCCTTTTAATTGTCTAATACTATTAGTCAATTTAGGAAAGGGACTTATTCACATGGTCATCAAAATGTAAAATGTTGTTTCTAAATTTTCTTTTTTTAAGGACATAATGTCATACTTATAATACGAAATCAATACGAAATCAAACTATTTAAACCATTTGGACATACTAAATCGATCGAAGAGCTGTTGCTCCTAAGGAAAAACTCTTAAGATTAATATCTAATTCATTAACAGAATGTTTCTCAAAAAACATAAAACCAAATAATAAAAGAAATGCAATTTGCCTATACAAATTATTTTCGTTAGTATATGTCCTTTATATTTTAAGCATATTTAAAGCATAATGCAAAGTCCATAACACAATTTAATAATTCAAAATATTAAATAAATTATTCCATATATATGATTTATTAAATACAAATAAATACTTAATAAAATGATTTATGATTTATTAAATACAAATAAATACTTAATAAAAATGATATAAACGTATGCATTATCCGACTGCGCCTTTAAATTAATCAGGACCATTTTTCTATATATATATATATATATATTACACTTATTCCCGTTTTCGACAATTAAAGTTTCCATTCAATAAATCAGATTCAACATTTACTTCACAGGAGATACGAGTATTTTTATATAATATTATATTTTAGCAAGTATATAAAAAGGGTATTGTGACAAGCAGATAAGGGAAGATAAGTCGAACTTAGCTTTGTCATTAAACCCGTTACTCGTAGAGTAAAAGGGTATATTGTATTCGTGCAAAAGTATGTAACAGGTAGAAGGAAGCGTTTCCGACCCTATAAAGTATATATATTCTTGTTCAGGATCACTAGCCGAGTCGATCTAGCCATGTCCGTCTGTCTGTCTGTCCGTATGAACGCTGAGATCTCGGAAACTATAAAAGCTAAAAGATTGGCATTTTGCATGTAGATTTTAGGAGTTCCTACGCAGCGCAAGTTTGTTTCAAAATGGTGCCACGCCCCCTCTGACGCCCACAAGCCACAAGCTGTGGCCACAGTTTTGATGCTATTATGAAAATTTTAATTGATATGTATTTGTTTCGTCAATACCTATCGATTGGCCTAATAAAAGTTTGCCACGCCCACTCTAACGCCCAAAAACCCATTAAACGCTTAAGGGGTTACATCCACTTAGGATTTTGAAAAAATCGATTTTTTTTATTGCATTTTCGTAAAGTATATTTATTTAAGAGTACCCTGAAAAAATTTCAGGGTGATCCGATGAATATTTCCCAAGTTATATTAAAATTTACATGCATGTGTCGGAGCGACTGAAAGCGGACCGTCGAAATTGAATGCGTTTTTCTCAAAACTATGATTTTAAAGTCGGTGAGCAAGATTTCTCGAAAACGGCTGAACCGATCGGTCTCAGATTTTAACACAAGCTTCTTAATAATATTGTTTAGTGATTAATCGAAGGTTTTTTTTTACAATAAATATTTTTCATTTTATAAACAATTGATGTCGTGAATTTTTGTCAAAAATTGATACATTCGCTTTCTGAAGGCGCCATTTTGTTAAAAATTATTTTTTTGTCTATTCCTTCGATTAATCACAAGATAATGTATTATATTAACGAAAAAATCATTGATTTTTAATTTTAGATAATCCAGTTGAGAAATAACGTGCTCACCGCTAGCTGTCTCGATTCGAAGGAGCTCCAGAAAATATTTTATACAAGGTGTAAAAAAAATAATTTTTATAAATAAACTATGCAAAAATAAAGTTAAAAGTACTCTTTATATGTGCATTAATTTGTGAACTAAAATACTCCATAGTTTTACCAGAAAAAATTCCTAAAATATCGACTTTTTTCGGCTGTCTAACTGGATGTAACCCCTTAAGCCTGGCTAGCGCCTCCATTCCCGGCTTTCATGGCCCGTGGTACCAATGTCTTGGGGTAGATGGCGCAATACAATAGCGGCGAAAAACATAAGTTGTTTAGCTGAGTAACGGGTATCTAATAGTCGAGGCACTCGACTATAGCGTTCTCTCTTGTTTTCATTAAGGTTAAGCCTCATTGAAAAGAAAGCGCCTAAAAAGGATGTTTGACAAGACATATCTGCCGCTGTACAAAGAAACTAAAATTTAACAGTTGTTTTTTTTTTAATTACTGTTAATTATTTGGTAATTTAGAAATCATAGCTGCCCAAGTTCTTTCAGGAAATTTTTTAGGAATTTTATTGTTGTTTTTTCGTTCATTGTTGACCAAGGAAACACTTTGCTCTGACAAGAGAGACCCCAAAAGGCTACTTTTTTTAATATTTTCGTTTTTATACCCTTGCAGAGGGTATTATAATTTTGGTCGGACGTTTCCGACCCCATATTCTTGATCAGGATCAATAGGGGAGTCGATATAGCCATGTCCGTCTGTCTGTCCGTCTGTCCAACCGTCTATCCATCCGTCTGTCCGTCTGTTTCAATACCATTTGCGAGCTCAGTTTAAAAGCTAGCGATCTGAAACTTTCAGAGTCGTTCTAAAACATGTGTACGCAGATCAAGTTTGAAAACCGATCGGACGTCTACATCCTATAGCTCCCACACAAACAATCGGATAAACCTTGTAAGAATTTAAGATATTTCGCGCAGTGTAAAAGCTATTGACATGTATATTTCCAAATCTTATTTTTTTATGCATACCCTGATCAGGGGGAAAGAGCGTGCCGATTGGACGTCTATATGTTGTAGCTCCCATAGGAATATGAGGGTAAAATCTGTTAAAATTTGATGTTTTTCGGGATATTTCGCGCAGTATATAAGCTATTGACATGAATCTTTCCAAACCTTATTTTTTTATGCATACCTTGATCAGGAAGAAAGGGCGTACCGATCCGTCATCTATATCCTATAGCTCCCATAGGAATAATATGGTGAAATCGGTCCAAATTTTATGTTTTTCAGTATATTTCGCGCAGTGTATAAGCTATTGACATTTATTCTTAAAAGTCTTATTTATTTACTCATACCTTGATTAGGGAGTTCGCTTCCAACTGAACATTTTAAAAAATGGAGGGAAAAAATAAAAAACCCGCAAAATTCGATTGCAGGAGTTTACATGAGAGGACAAAATAACATTAATAAGATCTGTGGAGTCCCGCCCAGAATTGTGGGGTTTTCAAATAAAAAACATTTTAATGCAACCTTTATAAAAAGAGCGTAGGAGGAAATAGCCTGGGAAATGGATATAGACAGTGAATTATAATTTTACATTATTAAATATAACGTGGACGTATACAATATTTACGTTTAGATAAGATTAAAGTTTTTTAGCTAGCGAACACGTTTTTCGATCTGAGTAATAGGCTTTACTGATAGTTATTTGCTAATTTAAAGTTCGCAGCTGCACTTAGTTCTAACAGGCGATTTTTCTAATTTTTTTATTGTTTTTTTTCGTACAGTTTTGACCTAATATATAATAAAATAGTATACGCTTCCTAAAAATATAGCTTCCTATTTGTTTAGATGAATTTTTAATGTTTTGTTGCGGATAAATAAAAGCGTTTTCTTAAGGTTTAAATAGGTTTTATTGAGTTCTTCTCGTGTATTAAAATCAAACTTGATGTTACAAAGTTGATTACAATTCAATGCAAAATTAAATTGATTATTAGCGGATAATACGACTTTGAAGATTTTGCCGGTACCATTACTTAGGCAGCTTCCTTTGCTAGACGGTCAGCTTTCTCTACCACTTCTTCAATTGGGCCGACCATGTAGAAAGCAACTTCGGGAAGATGGTCATACTCTCCAGATAGAATTTGTGAGAAGCCCTTAATAGTTTGTTCGAGCGGAACGAGTTTACCAGCATGCCCAGTGAAGACTTCAGCAACTTGGAATGGCTGCGACAAGAAACGCTGAATCTTGCGAGCGCGTGCAACTGTAAGCTTATCTTCCTCGGACAACTCATCCATACCCAGAATGGCAATAATATCCTGAAGAGATTTGTAGTCCTGCAGAATTTTTTGCACGCCACGAGC
Source organism: Drosophila rhopaloa (assembly GCF_018152115.1). Taxonomy (NCBI): domain Eukaryota; kingdom Metazoa; phylum Arthropoda; class Insecta; order Diptera; family Drosophilidae; genus Drosophila; species Drosophila rhopaloa. The sequence continues at coordinate 1,100,761 of NW_025335088.1, forward strand.
AACGTTGTAATGCTCTTGTCCAATGATGTTAGGGTCCATAATTCGAGAAGTGGAATCCAGGGGATCCACAGCAGGGTAAATTCCCAATTCGGCAATCGCGCGCGACAGCACAGTGGTGGCGTCCAAGTGAGCGAAAGTTGTGGCTGGAGCGGGATCTGTCAAATCATCAGCGGGCACATAAATAGCCTGGACAGAAGTGATCGACCCCTTTTTGGTTGTGGTAATACGCTCCTGCATAGAGCCCATGTCAGTGGCCAAAGTTGGTTGGTAGCCGACGGCAGAGGGAATGCGACCCAACAAAGCGGACACCTCGGAGCCAGCTTGAGTAAACCGGAAAATGTTGTCAATGAAAAGCAAGACATCCTGTCCTTCTTGATCACGGAAGTACTCGGCAACAGTCAGTCCAGTCAGGGCAACGCGGGCACGGGCGCCAGGGGGCTCATTCATCTGGCCGTAAACCAGAGCCACCTTCGACGTTTTGTCCTTAAGGGAAATCACACCACCTTCAATCATCTCATTGTACAAATCGTTGCCTTCACGGGTGCGCTCGCCCACTCCAGCGAAAACAGAGTATCCACCATGAGCCTTAGCCACATTGTTAATAAGCTCCATGATCAACACAGTTTTACCGACGCCCGCACCGCCAAACAATCCAATTTTACCGCCTTTGGCATAGGGAGCCAGGAGATCAACGACTTTGATTCCTGTAACAAGAATCTCTTGCTCCACGGACATCTCAACGAATTCAGGAGCCTCAGCATGAATAGCAGCCGTCTTGTCGGTATCGATTGGTCCACGCTCATCGATGGGTTCGCCTATTAGAAGATGTTAAACTCATATTAATGTCACAAACTCAATCACGTACCAATAACATTAATAATGCGCCCCAATGTTTCGGCACCGACTGGAATACGGATTGGGTACCCAGTGTCGAGAACCTTCTGTCCGCGAACCAAGCCCTCAGTACCGTCCATAGCAATGGTACGCACGGTGTTTTCTCCCAAGTGCTGGGCCACTTCCAGCACAAGCCGAGGAGACCGGTTGTCGACTTCCAGAGCGTTCAGGATCGGGGGCAAGTTATCTTCGAACTGCACGTCAACGACAGCACCAATTACGGCCACAATTTTTCCGTTGGCAGCGGCCGCTGCCTTGGCAGCCTTGGCGGCATGGCCACGAGCTGAAACCGAATATTCCAATATTATTAATAAATTCAATAATTTAATCATATTTTCTAACAACCGGAGAAAAGAAATAGTTCTTCATAGGACCACAATCACTGCCAAAACGCCGAACACAAAATCTTATAGATACACAAATTGTACTTTGCGAACTATTACGTGACAAGTTATAAAATATATAAACATTTTCCAAACCACAATAATGTCTATAAAAAATAGAATTACAAATTTCTTTTATTTATTTAAGTGTCTTGTGCTTTTAAGGGCACAATGCTAAAAATTTTTCTAGGTTGTGAAAACTCATCTCATACGTAACAGAAAAAGTTACTTCTTTTTATTCTGAAAATCCCTTAAATTAATTACCATTTTGTTAAACTGTGAGTATCTAAAATAGTTATAGTTTTGGGGTAACCTTAAATCAATTATAATTGTAGTTATGTAATAATTTTTCTTCACTCGTAACATCTTTTCTTATATTTAGGTTATGTTCGACATCGGCTCAGTTAATTTAAGTCTATACGCGGATCGTCTTGAACTGTTCATTAAATCCAACTTTGCATTGTCTCGACCAAATTTTATTTATTTATTTATGCTACTTACACAATTGCCCCAAAAATGGCAGCAAATTCTTATCGGCTTTGGAGGCAGCACGTAAAGCGAACATTTTTCTCGGACTAACTTGGGTGAGAGAGTGTGTGTACTGAGTATAAGAATACCAGTGGGACCACGGCTGAACGGTTGAAATATACCATTCCAGTGTGGAAAATACTAAATATACTTTTCAGCTTTTAAGCATAGTACTCAGATCGACAAACGAGTATGCTAGCGTAAAAACTTTAATCTTTCCAGTGTGACCAAAACTTCGAGAGTTCATCGGATTTAAAGCCTAGTATCCTGATCGACAAACGAGTATGCTAGCGTAAAAACTTTAATCGTTCCAGTATGACCAAAATTTCGAGAGTTCATCGAATTTAAGCGTGCCACGGTCGTACTGTCAATCAGCTGGGTTTGTTGACAAACAGTTAAAATTCAAATATCGTATTTGGGGAAAGAGCCTTTAAATTATATTATCAAATACCTTGGCAAGACAAGTCTGCCGCTGTACAAAGAAATTTAAAAAACAATACAATTTAAATTTAACAGTTTTTTTTTTAATTTACTGATAATTATTTGCTAATTTAAAGTTCATAGCTGCACTTTTATTGTCTTTTTTCGTACATTCTGGACCAATCGACTGGAGCAATCGACTTTTGTGAGTTTTTTGAGTTTTTCCCTCCATTTCTTATAATGTTCAGTGAGAAGCGCACGCCAAAAGATTAAAGCCTAGTATCCAGATCGACGAAAACTGTACGCCAGTCATGAGAGAGAGCGAGAGGCAAACAGCTGGCGTTCACTTTTCGTCGGGCCTTTTTTTCACGTCGGTCTCCTGATCGACGAAAAAAATACCAGAAAATTCCATAGCGTTGCCAGTCTGCGGAAACGTGAACCCTAGCGAAAAGATTAAAAAATTTAATCTTTTGGCGTGCGCTTCTCACTGAACATTATAAGAAATGGAGGAAAAAACTCAAAAAACTCACAAAAGTCGATTGCAGGTGTTTACATGTGAGGACAAAATAACATTAATACTATCTGGGGTGCCTCTTGTCAGAGCAAAATGTTTTTTAGGTCCAGAATGTACGAAAAAAGACAATAAAAGTGCAGCTATGAACTTTAAATTAGCAAATAATTATCAGTAAATTAAAAAAAAGAACTGTTAAATTTAAATTGTATTGTTTTTTAACTTTTTTGTACAGCGGCAGACTTGTTTTGCCAAGGTAGTTGATAATATCTTTTAAAGGCTCTTTCCCGCAAATACGGTATTTGAATTATAACTGCTTGTCAACAAACCCAGCTGATTGACAGTACGACCGTAGCACGCTTAAATCTGATAAACTCTCAAACTTTTGGTCACACTGGAAAGATTAAAGTTTTTACGCTAGCGTAATCGTTTGTCGATCTGGATACTAGGCTTAAATTTTTTAATCTTTTCGCTAGGGTTCACCCAAAGTTTATTTCCGCAGACGTGGCAACGCTATGGAATTTTCCGGTATTTTTTTCGTCGATCAGGAGACCGACGTGAAAAAAAGGCCCGACGAAAAGTGAAAGCCAGCTGTTTGCCTCTCGCTCTCTCTCATGACTGGCGTACGGTTTTCGTCGATCAGGATACTAGGCTTAAGCGTGCTACGGTCGTACTGTCAACCAGCTGGGTTTGTTGACAAGCAATTCAAATTCAAATATCGTATTTGCGGGAAAGAGCTCTTAAAAGATATTATCAAATACCTTGGCAAGACAAGTCTGCCGCTGTACAAAAAAGTTAAAAAACAATACAATTTAAATTTAACAGGTCTTTTTTTAATTTTATGATAATTATTTGCTAATTTAAAGTTCATAGCTGCACTTTTATTGTCGTTTTTCGTACATTCTGGACCTAAAAAACATTTTTCTCTGACAAAAGGCACCCCAGATGGTATTAATGTTATTTTGTCTTCACATGTAAACACCTGCAATCGACTTTTGTGAGTTTTTTGAGTTTTTCTCTCCATTTCTTATAATGTTCAGTGAGAAGCGCACGCCAAAAGATTAAATTTTTTAATCTTTTCGCTAGGGTTCACCCAAAGCTCATTTCCGCAGACTGGCAACGCTATGGAATTTTCTGGTATTTCTTTCGTCGATCAGGGGACCGACGTGAAAAAAAGGCCCGACGAAAAGTGAACGCCAGCTGTTTGCCTCTCGCTCTCTCTCATGACTGGCGTACGGTTTTCGTCAATCTGGATACTAGGCTTTAAGCATAGTACTCAGATCGACAAACGAGTACGCAAGCGTAAAAACTTTAATCTTTCCAGTGTGACCAACATTTCGAGAGTTCATCAGACTTAAGCGTGCTACGGTCGTATTGTCAATGAGCTGGGTTTGTTGACAAGCAGTTAAAATTCAAATATCGTATTTGCGGGAAAGAGCTCTTAAAAGATATTATCAACTACTTTGGCAAGACAAGTCTGCCGCTGTACAAAGAAATTAAAAAACAATACAATTTAAATTTAAAATTTTGTTTTTTTTAATTTACTAATAATTTACAATTTAAATTTAACAGTTGTTTTTTGAATTTACTGATAATTATTTGCTAATTTAAAGTTCATAGCTGCACTTTTACACAATTTTTTCCTACATTTTTGACCTGAGAAACATTTTGTTTTAACAAGAGGAACCCCAGATAGTATTAATCTTATTTTGTCCTCACATGTAAACTCCTGCAATCGACTATTGCGGGTTTTTTATTTTTTCTCTCCTTTTTTTAAAATGCTCTGTGAGAAGTGCACGCCAAAAGACTGGCAACGCTATGCAATTTTCTGGTATTTTTTTCGTCGATCTGAGGACCGAGGTGAAAAAAAACGTTGACGAAAAGTGAACGTTAGCTGTTTGCCTTTCGCTCTCTCTCTGAGAACTAGGCTTTAAAACTTATTTAGGGTTTTCCCCAAGCGATGAAATTGCTAAATCGTTGAACTTCGGTCAGCTGTTTGCAAGCTGTTCCGTACTACCCTCTTCCCATAGAATTAATCTGTTCGAAACGGTTAAAAAATGTGAAACTCCGATGAGCACATAGCACATCCACCATCCACAATCCGATAACAGCTGATCTGAACAGCTGTGGCTAATCATTCTAGCCTGTTGCACTTTGCACAACATTTAAAATGAACACAACAGTGCTAAAAATTATACTTTGTAACAGACTGCAAGTGATATCCGCGAGTAACCAAATCGGCCTAATATGTCTGCCAGCCTGCAGAAAAAATGGGAACAGGTATTGCCCAATATTATCTAAGCGGTAGCAAATCAAGTTCATTAAATATAAATACGTTTGTTTTTGGTTTTATTATAATTTCATATTTCATTTTATTTTTAATGTCAAATTTGGATGGGGAACTAACTGAGAATTTTCGGAACGGCAAAACCTTATGGACCATCCGTTGAACGGATATTTACTAATTTAAATATTAAAACCATAGTTGCTAGTATAGAACACGAATCGTTAACTATTAAATCAAATATGGAGATACAATTTTAATTGTTAAAGGAATTATAGACTTATTTAACAAAGAAACCGTGTTTTTCGTTTCTGCTGGATTTTCTCTCAGGATACACTAATCGCAAAAGTAAATGTTGCCTATGCTTTTACCATGCGCACACTTAACGAAATTTTTTTTTTGTAACTATCGTTTTTGTTATTTTGTGGTATATTACATTGGTCAAGTTTAGGGTCAAGCCCCATTTTTTTTCAGGCGTAGCATAGGAAACTAGGGCATAAGTGCAGAAAAGCGAATTTAATACGTCTTTCAGCCGATTTTGCGGGAATTTTATTTGGGACATTTTTGCCTTTTCGGTCGCCACACTCTCATAAGGCAAACACCTTTTCTTCTGGCCCTTTTTCCATACTCATTTCGAAGATCTGCACCGGCAGAGCCGTCTTGCCAAGGTGTATATATCCTTAAAAAGCTCTTTCTTGCAAATATATTTTTTTTAATTTCTACTATTTGTCAACAAATCCAGCAGACTGATACTACAACTGTAGCACATTGAATTCTGATGAACTGTCAAATATGCGGTCACACAGGAAAGATTGAACTTTTTCTGCTGGCGAACACGTTTTCGATCTGAGTTTTAATATTATATGACAACTCCTAGGTGCAATGTTAACAATCAATACACAATACTAGCCAGATTTCGGTATCTAAAATTATCAGCAACGAAGGTGTCAGACGGAGCAAACGAAAATGTTCGCGGTCTGGAACGGTGAATCCAACAGAAAGAGATCTATGGATCACTAGAGAAACTTATCGACGACTTTCGACGCTGGTGAATTGAGCACAGCATGGACACCGGATGGATTCACCCGCTCTTGTAAATTCTTAAAGATTTTAGATCCTCGCTGCGATGGACTGGATTTGAGTAATGGGGAGCTTGCACCTGGTAAACAACCCAGTAGAGTCTCACAATCGATTATTGCGGTTGAAGGTAGTTTCACATACAAATGTAAACAATGAAAAAGAGATCATCACTTCCTTCACCATATACATACAAGGAAGAAAAATAGGTCGTGCGAAACATAGGCGCTAATCAGAACAAGGCGGTCGCAACAAGTCATTAGGCGCTACCACACAAGAAGAAGGAGCTAAGCGAATCGTAATACCTACCTTAATGGCTTATGTTTTTAACGCTTAGGGAAAGAATGTAACATGACGACTCTTATTGGACACAGGCTCTGAACTCTCGTTTGTATCCGAATGCCGCATCTAAACTTTAGGTGTGACACGATCCGCATATCACATCTTGGTTAAGGGAATATTTTTAGTAAGAGCACCTCCATATAAAATCCAGTATTTCGGATAATAATTTAGTTGTCATCGCTCACGTTTTAAGCCTAGTATCCAGATCGACAAACGATTACGCTAGCGTAAAAACTTTAATCTTTCCAGTGTGACCAAAAGTTTGAGAGTTCATCAGATTTAAGCGTGCTACGGTCGTACTGTCAATCAGCTGGGTTTGTTGACAAGCAGTTAAAATTCAAATATCGTATTTGCGGGAAAGAGCCTTTAAATGATATTATCAAATACCTTGGCAAGACAAGTTTGCCGCTGTAAAAAAATATTAAAAAACAATACAATTAAAATTTAACAGTTGTTTTTTTTAATTTACTGATAATTATTTGCTAATTTAAAGTTCATAGCTGCACTTTTATTGTGTTTTTTCGTACATTCTGGACCTAAAAAACATTTTGCTCTGACAAGAGGCACCACAGATAGTATTAATGTTATTTTGTCCTCACATGTAAACACCTGCAATCGACTTTTGTGAGTTTTTTGAGTTTTTCCCTCCATTTCTTATAATGTTCAGTGAGAAGCGCACGCCAAAAGATTAAATTTTTTAATCTTTTCGCTAGGGTTCACCCAAAACTCATTTCCGCAGACTGGCAACGCTATGGAATTTTCTGGTATTTTTTTCGTTCGTCAGGGGACCGACGTGAAAAAAAGGCCCGACGAAAAGTGAACGCCAGCTATTTGCCTCTCGCTCTCTCTCATGACTGGCGTACGGTTTTCGTCGATCAGGATACTAGGCTTTAGGCAGAATCAACTTATTCACTGGAAAGGAAAAACATTGACGCTTTTTTTTGAAATATTTAAGGATCTGCAATCGGGTGAATCACTTTTCATTGCAATTTCATCGGTTTTTGTCTGGGTTATAACGCCACATCGAAGCTACGCTATTGCACTAAGTACAACAATGTATAAAGATGTTTTGGGAGCGGTCAACTAATGGATACACATTACAAAAACACTGTGACGATTACAGCTTGCGTACACAGTGTTCGGCAATTATGGGTGAATGAAGGGCATCGAAACATCTAGAAAATCGTCTGGGGAAATGATCATAACGATCCAATCAAGCATTTCCAACTATGCACCGTAACTTACGTAACCTCGTACGCACCATTTCAGGTGGTTTCCGTGTTGGGACATCTGGTTGTGATCATCAAAAAGAATACACAATCGCTGAAAAAATCCTGCTGGAGAATTTTTTTGGGGTTGACGCCGTTGTTACTGCAATAAATAGTGAGGATGAGCTACTACGAAACCGGAATAATCTTGAGCTTGGTAATGGATATCAAATACGCAAAACTTAGCAATGGAAGATACCGAAAGCCTCTACAGAATCAACTCAATCATAGTCAGGTTCTTTGGCTATATTGGTATGCTGGTAAGGACACATTACCTTACAATGTGGGCCTAGCTGCAAATCCATTGTAATCCAAATCAAAATAATACTCCTAAGGCTATGGTTTCTTAATCTGGATTAGAATGAAAAACTCCCAAGCAAACTGGCAGAACATTGGACAATTTAGATAATCTCCAACAATTGCAATTACCTTGCTTTGTTGCCAACGACGCGGACAACATTGAACTTTAGAACTTAGAACATTGAACTGTAGAAGCGTGTTCGAGCTTAAATGAAAAAAATTTTTTTTGAAAATTACTCAGACTAGGTCAGATAAATATTTTTATTAAAACCCAATTATATAGGATATTGTTGTTAGCGGTTATATATTTAAGCCTATATACTAAATAGATTCAGTCAGAAATATATAAGTGTAGCCCATCATGATCATGTGGCACCATCGTACTGGCAACTTCAAAAATTACGATCAGCTGATCAGATGTCAGTGGATTGTCATTAGTGACAGCTTTGACAGACCTATATATCCGTTATGGCAAGGCAAGTACATTCTTTTCCACTTTCCACAGATCAGTTGTCTACGCCGAGTAAGCCTAAGTTGTGTTTGAACAGTGGCAGACTCAGTCTAACCAAGACCAAATAAGTCTGAGTAAGTATATTTTGAGGGAGAAACAAGCAAAAGCCAATCGATTATCTATTTATATAATTTAAATAGCAATAAAATATATTCTTCGAGAAAACAATCCGTGAGAAACTTCACATTTCCTGTGTCGGTAACAACGAGAAAAAAAATACAGGGTAAATATGGCTTTCATAGTTTTGAAAATCCGTAAGGGATTTTTTTTTGCTTTTTGTTCGGCAATTTTTTTTATATCGAATAGCTTGGCACCTGGTAAGAAGTCACATAAGCAAAAGCTCAAAATCTTGCATAGCTTCAGAACCAATTAAGCTGGTCGCCAATTAGAAGAGAGCAAAGAAAAATAAACAAAGTGCAAAAAAAAATCCCCGATGTCGACCTAAAGTGTAGCTTAGAAGTCCCAGCTTCAGAAGTTTCCGAATTAATATACCTCGTAAACTCATGTTGGGAATCAGTAATGGCTAAAATATAAGGAAGGAATTCGCCACAACAAAACATATCTCCATTGCAGGGGGAGTGTCGTAAGAGCTGACTCTCGGAAAGCTTTTACAAGAATATTGCTATGGAATACATTTAATTTAATAATCATATATTTTTTTTAATTGCTTTGCTATTTATTTATTCAATCTTCTCTTTTCGGATACTAACAATAAGTGTATCAAATCTTTTAGTAATCTAACTAAAAATCATTATCGTCTTTGACTTTCAAAGTGAACGGTCGTGTTTTTTTTTTCTGCGCTTCGAATTTTGTATTTTGTTTTCGTTTATTCCCATCGGTGGGTTTTATAAAAACAACATTAAATTTTCTTTCGGTTATTTAAACATAAATTTAAACTCCGTTCGCTTCGCGAGTGCACTTTGTATTGATACTAATAATTTGTTTTAGTTTTTCGTAATTCTTATCTGTGTTTTCTATCCTATTTATATCCACGCTGTTTCTCTTTTGTGCATGCACTTTAACTTATTTACGCTCCCGCTCTCTTGCTCTCTTTGCTTTTGAAAGTTCTAAGCGTGCAGTTTCTGCGCTCTTGCGGTACTTATAACTGCTCGCTTATAAATTTCAATTTCGCTTTCTTGGTACAGTGGTAAATAAATAAAATGAATAATAAAAATTTAGTCTGCTTCTGCAAAAAATGCAGCCTCGTAATCAGGGCTGACCAGTCTAATATGACTTGCTGGCTGTGTGAAAATATGGTGCACACCAAGTGCGCCGGTTTTACTGGCCGGACAAGTGATGACCTTTCAAAGGGGCCCAATTTGCAGTTTTGTTGTGACGCTTGTGTCGAGGTTGCGAACGAGATGAAATCGTTCATGCGCCAAACTAAAGGCGGCCTGATGGGACTGATTAGCTGTTTCGGAGTGGCTAGAGATAGTTTTCGCCGAGCTGATGATCTCCTATCTGCGCTGGACTCGCAGTTTAATAGTCGTAAGCTATTAGAAGAGTCCCCTAAGCGCAAAAAGGCCGCTGGTGGTAAGGAGCAAAAGGGGAACACCCCGCAACCGAAATCAAAAGAACAACAGAGCATTCCGGCGGATCAGCAGCTGATTTCAGCAAACCCTCAAATGTTGCTAAGATCAGCAGCTAAAAAAGATTCGGTATCCGAACAATCCGTTACAGAATGCATGCAACCAGGGACTTCTAAGAATTCCGATTTGTCCGTAGTGGTTTCACAATTAGTGGATCCACCTATCTCTCACAATGTAGTATCACCACCACAAAGGACTACTGAGTCCGGACAACCGGCTCAAGTTGGTTTTGCAGAAACAATGTCTGCTCCACCAAAATCCCTTTTAGTGGTTCCACTAAAGAAACAAATTTTCGTTTCTCGGCTTTCCCCTGATCAAACATCTTCTGATGTATTGTCTTATATACAAGACAAAACTAAAGCCGATTGTAATAGTGTAAAGGTGGAAAAGTTTAAGTTTTCTTATGCTAGAGACATTTCATCTTTCAAGATAACTGTCCCTAACGAGCTTTTTGAAGCCATATGCTCGGGCGACTTTTGGCCGGATAATATGGTTGTAAAAGAGTTCGAGGCTAAGATAAAGAAGAAGGGGCCCGTAGGAGTAAAACTTCCTAGTCGACTACCTACTTGATTTGTGTTTTGTATCGAGTCCTGAAGGTGTGTTTCTGTCCAGAGTAGCACCACTCACGCAACCTGAAGATCCATATCACCCAACAATCGAACTTTCATTTGATACGGTTAGAGTTATAGAAGAAAAATCAGAAAAATCCAAACGAATACATTGTTTTCGCAAGGCAGACTTTCTGAGGCTTAATAATTTTATTTCTGGCTTTAATTGGTCTGATCTTTACTTATGCAATAATATGTCCGATGCAGTTAATGTTTTTTATACTGCAATAAACTCATTTTTTAATTCCTGTGTTCCGTGGTACTATCCGTCAACTTCCAATAAATCACCTTGGTTTAGCAAAGAGTTGACACACTTAAGAAATGTAAAGTCCAGACTTTTTAGGAAATATAAAAATACCGGTTCTCAATCTGTTTTTACTAGATATCTAAGTGCTCGGTCAAGATTTACCGTGCTTAATGCTCAGTGTTATAATAGTTACTTAAACCGTTGTAAGGTCCAGTTCTCTCAGGACCCGAAACAGTTTTATAATTTTGTTAACACCAAGCGTAAATCTAATTCTTTTCCTTCCTCGCTGTCGTTCGAAAACATGACGGGAACCACAGATCAGGCAATAGCCGATATATTTGCCCAATTTTTTCAAACGACTTACTCTACTTTAGATTATTCATCTCAGCCTTATTCTTACACCATGCCCAAGTCAAACCTCATATTCTGTCCCACTTTAACAGAAAGCTCTCTTCTTTTGTATCTTCTTCGTATTAAGCCTGTTTATTCGCCAGGGCCCGATGATATTCCTGGGTGCGTGCTTAGGTATTGCGCTAAGGCCCTGTGCAAACCTCTTCACAAGTTGTTTACCTTATCTCTAGAAACGTCCCAATTCCCAAATATTTGGAAGGAATCATTTGTTATTCCTCTTTTCAAAAAAGGTAACAAGTTAGAAGCCAGTAACTACAGAGGTATTTCTAAGTTGTCAGCTATTCCTAAGCTTTTTGAAAAAATTATTACTCCTCATTTGCAGCAGATCAATTATTTCTCCGTGTCAACACGGATTTATTAAACGTAGATCCACAATTACAAACCTTCTAGAGCTCACTACATTTGTGATAAAAGGCTTCAATAGTAGTTTTCAAACAGATGTCATTTACACTGACTTTAGTAAAGCATTTGACTCTGTAAATCACTTACTTCTTATTCATAAACTTGACCTTTTAGGTTTTCCAGTTGATCTGCTTAAATGGATTTCAAGTTATCTAAATGGCAGGTCACAAAGAGTCCTTTTTAAAAATTCAATTTCTGAAATTCTCCGTGTTACCTCCGGTGTCCCACAAGGGAGCCATCTGGGTCCGTTACTTTTTACATTATTTATTAACGATCTTCCCTCAATTATAAGTCATTCTCGCGTACTTATGTACGCAGATGATGTTAAGTTGTGCCTGCAGTATAAGGACATTTCCTGCCATTTAGACTTGCAATCCGATCTAGATAATTATCAAAACTGGTGCCGAGATAATTTACTAAATTTAAACGGCTCCAAGTGCAAGCTGATGACTTTTTATCGGGCCAATCCGATATACGCGACTTACACGTTAAGTGGCAGCTCTTTGGATAGAATAACTCTTGTAAACGATCTTGGCGTTCTCTTGGACCCTAAACTAAAATTTTCTAATCACATTTCGTCCATGGTTAAAAGAATTCGATGATCCTTATTTGACTAAAACTTTATTTATTTCGCTAGTCCGTCCGATTCTGGAGTATGGGTCTCCCGTCTGGAATACATATTGGTCGTATTGAATCTGTACAAAAAAACTTCCTTCTTTTTGCTTTACGGCGCCTAAACTGGGATGCAAATCTTATCTTACCTTCTTATTCTAGTAGACTTCTTTTGATTAATTTACCATCCCTAGCCAACCGTAGAACGATGCTTGGTACTATCTTTATTTATAACCTTATACATGGTGATATTGACTGCCCCGACTTGTTAAGTCGGCTAAACTTTTCTGTGCCAAGTAGATTAACTAGAAATTATATTCCCCTAATTTTAAATCATTGTAGATCTAACTATGCCTTGCATGAGCCTTTCAGAGTATTATGTTCTGACTATAATAGACTTTTTCCTGTAATATCAAATCTTGACTCTCTGCCGCTCCTAAAACGATTAATACTTGCTTCATTGGCACAAGATTGATCTAACTATTACTTTTTCCCCGGACCTTTACCTTTATTTTCCTATCTCGCGTCTATCCTATCGCGAATCGTGCCGTACGATACACGGCTGCGCCCCTCGGTCGGTTGGGCGGGTAAGTGGGCCGTGGGACTCCGCGCGAAAAAAAAAAAAAAAAAAAAAACAGTCATATGACTGGTTCTGAGTAATGCGGCCCTGAGAATTATTGCTGGGTTGGAAGGTCGTTGCGTTGTATGCTGGTTCTGCTGTATCCCGAGACAAGCCTTTTGCGAGATGATTTGGGTGCACGGAGAGTTTTTCTTTGCTTGTCTATTTCATCTTTTACTGTAAGGTCTCTGTGGATGTTTTGCTTGCGAATATACCACGGTGCCCCAGTGATAGTCCTCAAGGTTTTCGATTGAGCGCGCTGTATGATGTCAATGTTTCTGCTGCTCACGTTCCCCCATAGCTGGGAGCCATATGTCCAGATAGGCTTGAGAAAAGAGTTGAAGAGCAGGAACTGGTAGTCCAGACGCAGAAGCGATCGAATGTTTAATATCCAGTGGAAGCTGCTGGCTTTTAGTTTTAGATGCAGTTTCTTGCATTCGATGTGTCTTTTCCAGGTTAGTCGTCTGTCGAGGACTTGGGGAATCGGCGTATTCTTCAATGATAGTGGAGGGCATGTTTGCCATTTTTGTTCATTTAAACGGTCTTTGTTTTGATCATTCCTATTTGAGCTTTTGAGCTGCATTTCTGGCCGTAGCTTAAAAATTTTTGAAATTTTGTAGATTGTGACTAAATACATAACTTTCGAAATTCGAAAGCTATGTCGATTTGGGGCTGCATTTTGCCATCGTTTCTAAGGGAGCTATAGAAATTTGTTGTCCGATTTTGATAAAACTTAAATGGTATTGATATAGTATGTAATTATTATATCTCAAAGGAATATTTTGATAAATAGAACAACAGCAAAATATTTTTTTTTTCATTTCTATATTTTTTAATTTTTTTATTTTCCTATGAGAGCTATATGATATGATATGATTTATTGTTTAAACAAATTTTTTTAATAGAGTTGAAAAATTGTAATACAACCATAAAGTTATTTTTATAATGTTGGCTCTAATTAAAATACAAGATAGTTAAGCAGTCATCAGCAAAAACGTCAGCAATCTTCCGACTCAGTGAAATAAGCTTGCACCAATATTTAGTTTATATAGGAATAACTGGTATTATCCGATGCATTTACCCATTAAGAAAATTTTAGAGGTTTCTGTAAACGCGATAATTTGAAATGCAAAGGATGCAAGACAAAGTCCTATTTCAATATTCATGACCAAAAATGTTCAGCATTGTGGATCATCAGGTTCGCATCATTTTTTGGACGGCTGTCGGCTACCAGCCTTGCCAGTAATTTAATGGATCTTATGTTCTGGCTCTATTTCCTTGCGGAAACTTGTTTAAGGCCGGAGGTCCTAAGCTCTAAAGTTATTCCAGATAAGTACACAATATATAGGTTTGACCGTCCCTCTACACGGGGAGGTGGAGTCTTAAGTGGACTCAAACCTCCGTCAGAGAAGTTAGTTGGTAAATTGTTTATTTTATTCTCGCAGAATCCACTTCAACAATCAACAATTCAACAATTTTCGCTAATGTTTTGATTAGCCATAGCCGTTCAGATCAGCTGTTATCGGATGGTAGATGGTGGATTTGCTCTGTGAGAAACGGAGTTTCTTTTGTCAAAAATCCCAAACGTTTCGAATGGATGGACTCCATTGATTTCCGCTGCGGGGTCCACATCTAACACCTTAAAAAAGTATTCCCTAGTACCTGTTGTAAACAACAAATATAAGTCTGGGGACTTACTCTCGTTCTCCAAGGTGTTCTGCTTCATTTTGTGAGTACGGTATGCGCCTAGGAAAGAGTGGAGCAACTCTTAATGCTGCCACACGAATGGAGCAGTAATTAATTAATTATTGCAGCAATTTTTGATTTGGAGCCTCCCGTTTTAAAGAGATACGCGCCATTATTTTTTAAATTTTCGTAGTGAATGTTTAAATTTTCACTGTCAAGAATCGCCTAACTATCGCATAAAAAAGTCCGTCAAATTTGGAAGGGGAACTAAATGGGAATTTTCGGAACGGCAAAACCTTATGGACCATTCGTTCAACGGATGGTGGATGGATCTCTGTGGGAAGACGGCATAACTTAAAAAATATTTTGAATTTGCTTCTGAAATTTTAGGAACACATTTTAGGATAGTTCGGGGTTGACATATATGCTAAAAAAAATCGATATTTAAAAAACTCTAAGACAGGCTCCCCCTAATGAACTTGATTTTTTACCATTTAGACAATATTGGGCAATTGCTGTTCGAGTTTTTTCAGAGGGCTGGCATAAATCAGCAGACATATTAGTCCGATTTGGTTGTTCGCTCAGATCACTTACAGTCTGTTACCATAAATCATTAATGGCGCTGTTGTGCTCATTTTAAATGTTTGCAAAATACAACAGGCTAGAATGATTAGCCACAGCTGTTCAGATCAGCTGTTATCGGATGGTGGATGTGGTCATTTGGTATTGGAAGATCACATTTGTCAAAAATCCCAAGCGTTTCGAACGGATGGACTCTATGAGAAGAGGGTATTAAGCGATGTTGATAGAACACCAGCGTTAGTGTAATTCGACTATAAGTTTACACGATTGTTTGCAAATACTCTTATAGATGTGAATCTCCTAATCTCACCAAGCCCCCATCCCCAGGCAAAATAAACTATTGTGCAAAATTAAGAATTCATAGAGTTTTCTGAAGGTGTTTTTTTATTCCATCAAACTTTCTTAAAATGCTCATTATTGCTTTTGTTTTATTAGATAATGGTTGAAAACATATGTAAACTTTAATATATTAGCTTGCAAGTATTCTGTATACAAAATGAGTGTGAAATCTAGTTCTAGATAAATATGGCATTTAATTTTAATTGTTTGGTAAAAATGGTTGCTCGGAAAAAACACCGACTAAATATTTCATAGAAACGTTCGGTTCAAGGCATCTTTAGACTTTTTCCGCTTGTAGAATAACTTACACCATAAAACAACCCTTTCAGCAATTTAATACAGACATGTTCTAAGATTTTTTTTAAAAGCTCGGGTATATATATTATAATCAGGTAGAAGTTTAATGAAAGCCCATTCTTCAAAATGTTCTACCGAACTTGTTGGCTGGTAATCTATTTTCGTTCCCTGTTTCTGAATGGTGGTCTGATGGATTTCGAATTGAAGCTTTCGAGAGTCCCAACCAATCCCTTGGGTATGCTCTGTGGGTGTACCGTATTACCGCTGTTGCAGTTGCGTCCCCTGTCTGAACAGGCTTTATGAATGTTCCTAGTCATCGCACAAGAATTTGTAGTACCGATAGATGGATTGTCTTAAAAACGTTGCTCATCTCTGGTTGTTGCTTATCGCATCTTAATATCGATAACGTTTTCATACAATAATGTGTAATATAATGAGTAGTGTAATACAAAAATAAAAAAAAATCATGTTTAGTGCTGTGCGATTTCATGAATTGGTACTTCTTGAATGTTTTATTAAAAAGAAAATTGTAAGCAGTGTTTCCAAAGGTTGAATTAAGAAGTGTTCTCCGCCCAATGGCTCAGATATACATACAAAATTAAAACTGACCCCGCTATAAAAATTTTAGAGACGGCTTCTATGTTGAATAATATAATAAATATGTAATTAAATTATTATAATCCTTAATTAAACAGAACTTTAACTTTCTTGTACATTTTTATAATTGCTGCATTAATTATCCTGAATTCAAACGAAATTTAACCCCCTGGTGTATAATGGGATATGTGCATATTACATATATGTAGTATGTATTGTATTATGATTCTTACGTACCTAGAATGTTTGTCTCTTAAATATGAGTTCAAAAAACGAACTATTTGAACTAATAATAATTAACCTTGTTTGTTTCTAAAGCATTTGGTACGAATAAAAAATATTATTGTAAGGGGCGTGGTATACACTAAAGAAATATGTATGGACTGTGGTTGCTGCAAAACAGGAATATGTACATATTTATGTGGGTGCACCAACATGTACTGGCACACGCAAATGCAAAATGAACATATAGATACTATATTTGAAAAGTACCCATCCATAACTTACAAAAAGCTTTAAATTGTCCCTTAGAGGATTCATCGCGAGTGCATTTAAAGTTTGATCTTTATTGCGGTCTATTCCTGTTAATAAACCAGCAACAGTCTTCCACAAAAGTGATGTTGGGCGCTGGCCGCCACCCTTCACGGCACTCTTATAGTACGAGAGTAGCAAATAATTGTGCAAATGTACATACATATGTATATAGAAGGGAAAATAAAGCGGCTCCGACAATGGAAAAACATCAAAACATACACATTTGGTTTAAATAACGGGAATAAATAGTTGCAAGAGCATAAAACATTTACGATAGGTTTAGTATACAGTATTTCACAATTTTTATGACGCAGAACCATATCAAGGTTTAACATTTGTTATAGCTATTTATGACATTTAAAATATAATAATTGTGCAAGTAGCAAAATCTTTTGTTTTGTATAAAAAAAATTTTTTTTTAAGATTTTTTGTTATTTTTTTTAATGTGTTGTGGTTTGTTAGCTGTAAAATTTACTAATAATATCCGCTTCAGATTTAGTTAGTTGAGCGAAATAAGTTTAAAACAAGAAAGGAAGCAAACTTCGGCAAGCCGAAGTTTATATACCCTTGCAGTAATTACAAAACAATGAGCTCAAAGAAGTTTGGTCGACTAAAATAGAATTTTTAAAATTTGAAAAGCTTAATCATTGACCCATCTTTGCGCACTTTTTTTTGCCCACCTTTAGTTTTAAAAATACGGAATCTTTGAAAATTTTCAAACTTTTTTGAAAACATAAAAGTTGACTTTTTCCAATTTTTTAGAACATGCCCACCTCTTAAAACAGGCATTTTTAACATAAACCGGGGGCAAACATATTTTTGTAAAAAATGAAATTTTAAAAGACTTTTGCTCAGCCAAGCGCGCAGAATCTGTAAAATTCGTGCCTTTGAAATATTTTTATTTTATTTTACTGGAATCACTTGTTAACAGGCCAATTTGATTGAAGTTTGACATAAAAATTAACCATATGGCAGAAACAATTTGGTTTGGCCAACATCTGATTTATGTCAAATTATAATTATGTTAAGAAATCTATACGCACATGGCGCGGTTGTTAAAAAAGCGAAAAAGATACTATAACAAACCATAACTGATAACAAGTGATTTAAGTTAAATAAAGCACTTTACAAATACCAAAGTTATGGAATTTCTGATCTATCAGTTATATGACGGCTATAGGATATAGTCGGCCGATTCCTATGAAATTTGGTAGGTCGGTTTGATTAGCCAAATATAAAACCCATAGTAAATCTCACTTCCTAACTATAAAAACACCAAAGTTATGGCATTTCCGATCGTTCAGTTGTATGGCAGCTATATGATACAGTCGCCCGATCCGGCTCGTTCCGACTTATATACTACCTGCAATAGAAAGACAACTTTTGGGATAGCAGATAGCTTTAAAACTGAGGGACTAGTTTGCGTAGAAACAGACGGACGGACGGACGGACGGACAGATAGTCATGGCTAGATCGACTCTCCTGGTGATGCTGATCAAGAATATATATACTTTATAGGGTCGAAAATGTCTCCTTCACTGCGTTTAAAAAAGTCTGCTGCGTATTATTTGAAACAATAAAGTAGATGGAAAAATTGCTGTTAATAACAGGGACCGCAGCGGTTACAATTTAAAAAACATTCAAGTTTTTACCTTTCTTGTATATTCTATTATAATTTAAGATTCTACAAAAAAAAAAGAAAAGAAAGCTAACTTCGGGCGTAGAAACAGACAGACGGAAGTGTGCACTGCGTTGCACACTTTTGACCAAAATTTTAATACTCTCTGCAAGGGTATAAATATATATTATGGATCAGCATCACCGCGAGTTTATATGTCTATGTCCGAATTTCGGCTGTCCATCCGTTTCTACGCAAACTAGACTATAAATTTTAAATCTATGTACATATATGCATGAAACTTTCTCAAGACTTGTTCTTCGAAAAATTTATAGTAAAAATCCCAAGAAAAGAGATATAATTTTATAGATTTTTACATTTTTAAAATAGCTGAAAGGGAGATAACTTTAACTTCCGGAGTTTGTTTCCTTTCTTGTAATTAATTTAAGGATATTATACAAAAAATTACTTTTGATAAATATATAGAAAAATACTTACAAAAGTGTTGTTTTATGATTTTAAGACTATCAAGATGGAGTGGGGAAAAACATTTGTAAGCGTCTTTTTCTGCTTTTGTGGGATACATTATTATTTTATATCAGATACTATCTTATAAACCAAGTAGTCAGCAAAGAAGATGAAATATTTTTTGTCATTTTTAGCGAATTTTAAAGGCCTACTGGAACAGCTATCTTTGATTGCAGAAATATTTTCAATATTATAATATTACAATATTACTAAGTAAATGAAACAATAAAAACCGAAAACAATTGGCATGTATTCAATTTTGCACCTTTTATAAAAAAATATTAAGAAATTCCGTATTAATATTTGGACCGAAGACCCTATTATCTATAACATTTTTATACCCTTGCAGAGGGTATTATAATGTTGGTCAAAAGTGTGCAACGCAGTAAAGCAGACATATCCGACCCTATAAAGTGAGTTTGCGTAGAAACGGACTGACGGACGGATAGACGGACGGACAGACGGACATGGCTAGATCGACTCTCTTGGTGATGCTGATCAAGAATATATATACTTTATATTGTCGGAAATGTTTCCTTTCGGATTTAGTAATATTTAAATACTACAGAATTACGGTTTTAATTAAATTGAACTTATACGCCTTAATAAAAAAATGTATTTAGCTGTTTTTCTATTTATTAAAATATTTCTTTGACATATAGTATTTATATACTATATCAGAACTACGCTTTTAGTTTTATCCGAATCGGACAATAATATCATATAGCTGCCATATCAACGATGGCAAAATGCAGCGCAAAATCGAAACAGCTTCATTGTTTTTGGTAATATAGTTATAGAAATCGAAACGTAGTCGGCTCGCCAAAGTTAGCTTCCTTTCTTGTTTTTTTTATATTTAGTCGACCCACATTCCCATTTCCCAGTTGTTTTCCGATCTTTAACATGACAGTATGTTTTAGAGAATAAAAGTATTTTTTAAACGAGGACGGAAGCTAACTTCGGCAAGCCGAAGTTTTAATACCCTTGCAGACTTTGCCGAAATTGCTAAAACTGAAAAAGTAGCCAAAGGAATAAGGTATACATAAATAAACTAGATTTTCATCGTTTAATGTCAATTGCTTTTATACTGCAAAAATGTCATATAAAAATAGAAAAAAAGGGATACTTTCGCAGCCTTTAACTATTTTTCCTACGGAAGCTATAAGAAATAGACGTCCGATCGGCAAGCGCTTTTACCCTAATCAAGATATGCGTAAATAAATAAGACTTGGAAAAATTTATGTCAGTAGCTTACACACTACGCGAAAAATTCAGAAAATCATCAAATTTGGACCGATTTCACCCTGTTGTTCCTATGGGAGCTGTAGGATATAGACGTCCGATCGTCACGTGCTTTTATCATAATCAAGGTATGCATAAAAAATACGATTTGGAAAGATTCATGTCAATTGCTTATATACTGTGCGAAATATCCTAAAAATCATTAAATTTTAACCGATTTCACCCTATTGTTCCTATGGGAGCTATAGGATATAGACGTCCGATCGCCAAGCGCTTTTACCCTGATCAAGGTATGCATAAAAAAATAAGATTTGGAAAGATTTATGTTAATAGCTTTTACACTGCACAAAATATCTTCCATTCTTGAAAGTTATATCCGATTGTTCCTATGGGAGCTATAGGATATAGACGTCCGATCAGCACGCGCTTTCACCTTGATGAAGGAATGTATAAAAAAATACGATTTGAAAAAATTTATAGCAATAGCTTTTACACAGCGCGAAATATTCTGAAAAACATAAAATTTGGACCGATTTTACCCTATTTTTCCTATGGGAGCTATAGGATATAGACGTCCGATTGCCACGCGCTTTTACCCTGATCAAGGTACGCATAAAAAAATACGATTTGGAAAAATTCATGTCAATAGCTTTTACACTGCGCGAAATATCATCAATTTTTGCTAGATATATCCGATTGTTCCTATGGGAGCTATAGGATATAGACGTCCGATCGGGGCGATTTTCAAACTTGATCTGCGTACACATGTTTTAGGACGAGTGTGAAAGTTTCAGATCGCTAGCTTTTAAACTGAGCTCGCAAACGGTATTGAAACAGACGGACAGACGGACAGACGGACATGGCTATATCGACTCCCCTATTGATCCTGATCAAGAATATATATACTTTATAGGGTCGGAAACGTCTCCTTCACTGCGTTACAAACTTCTGACCAAAATTATAATACCCTCTGCAAGGGTATAAAAAAGGGATACTTTCTCAGCCTTAAAATTAATTAATTAATTTTTCCTATCTCCATTAAGATATAGACTTCCGAGCGGCAAGCGCTTTTACCCTAATCAAGATATGCGTAAATAAATAAGAATTGAAAAAATTTATGATAGTAGCTTACACACTTCGCGAAATATTCTGATAATCATCAAATTTGGACCGATTTCACCCTATTGTTCCTATGGGGGCTACAGGATATAGACGTCCGATCGGCACGCGCCTTCACCTTGATCAATGTATGCATAAAAAAATACAATTTGGAAAGATTCATGTCAATAGCTTGTATACTGCGCGAAATATCCTAAAAATCATTAAATTTTAGCCGATTTTACCCTTTTGTTCCTATGGGAGCTATAGGATATAGACGTCCGATCGTCACGCGCTTTTACCCTGATCAAGGTACGCATAAAAAATACGATTTGGAAAGATTTATGTCAATAGCTTTTACACTGCGCGAAATATCTTCCATTCTTGCAAGTTATATCCGATTGTTCCTATGGGAGCTATAGGATATAGACATCCGATCGGGACGGTTTTCAAACTTGATCTGCGTACACTTGTTTTAGGACGAGTGTGAAAGTTTCAGATCGCTAGCTTTTAAACTGAGCTCGCAAACGGTATTGAAACAGACGGACAGACGGACGGACGGACAGACGGACAGACGGACATGGCTATATCGACTCCCCTATTGATCCTGATCAAGAATATATATACTTTATAGGGTCGGAAACGTCTCCTTCACTGCGTTACAAACTTCTGACCAAAATTATAATACCCTCTGCAAGGGTATAAAAACAACTTATAATTTAATTTCCAATTTTTGTTGTTCCTATGAAAGCTTTAAAATATAGTTGACCGAAATTGACTGATACGGCTAGATTGACTCTCCTGATGATGCTGATCAAGAATATAAAGACTTCATTGGCTCGGAGACGTCTCATTCTATGCATTGCAAACATTTGACTGAAATTATAATACCCTGAACGGTTATATAAAATTAAATGAAAAGTATTATGCCGTGAAAAAATATTATGAAAAACCATTTCTTTGCATTTGAAAAATATTTTAGAGATGGTGTTCGAGGTCATTTGAATTCCGCGATTAAGAATTGAAAACTCGACATTGAGTTTTATAGAACCGTAATTGTAAATTGCAAAATTTAGTATTTTCGCTGATTTCGTGGTTCTTTAATTTTTGTTATCCCGAGCTTGATTTTGGTCTTTTAACTAGAAAAAAAACAATTTTTTCAGCTTGAAAAATTGTTATAAAATCATATGGGAACGAACACCCATCTATATGTTTAACAACATATGAGGCCTTATAAGGATTTTCACATATTTTCTTGCTGTCTTGACGTATTGTTCTATTGGTCAAGCAATAAGCCGGACGTAAACTACTGGCAAAATAGTAAGTACACCCGTGTACGGTTTCTTTAACTTTTCGTTAAACTTCTTTAATGATTATAAAGAAAAACTCAAATTTACTTATAGCTTTTTGATATACAGTTGCGAAAAAAATAATAGCACCACTACATCGCGCTGCTTTCTTTGTAAAAAAAAGTTAGTTTGCTGTTGTTGTTTTTTTTCAAAATAATTTTTTTTTTAAGGTTTAGTATTGCTCTTGTCTAAAACAAAGTTTCCGTTTTTATTAATCCCGCCTACATTTTTTATTTTTAGTTTTGTACTAAAAAATTCATAAAAACAGCGAAAAAAAAATAGCACCACTTACAAGTTACTTAGAGAATATCTTATATTTCGCCCAACAGCCTTAATAAAAAGTACCTGCTGATAAGATTGAACTATTTTATAACTATTTTGTTAAAAAAAAAATTAAAAACAACATTAAAATGGGACGTGGAAAACACTGCACCGCGAAAAAGCGTAAACTTCTTAAAAAATTGATTTTGGAAGGAAATTCTTACATAAAAGTTGGTCGATTGGTAGGATGCTCCAATTAAATGATTAGGAACGACATAAATCATAAAAAACAAGAAAGGAAATCAAACTTCGGGCGGAGCCGAAGTTGATATACCCTTGCAGAATATTCTGTAAATTATATTCTCCAAAATTATTTATATGATGCATTCTTAATACTGATTAAAAATCCGAACTTCCTAACTTTAAAAACACCAAAGTTATGGCATTTCCAATCGTTCAGTTATATGGCAGCTATAAGATATAGTCGGCCGATCTATATGAAATTTGGTAGGTCGGATTGATTGGCCAAAAATTAAACCCATAGATAATCCCCACTTCCTAACTTTACAAACACCAAAGTTATGGCATTTCCGATCAATCAGTTATATGGCGGCTATAGGATATAGTCAACCGATCCCTATGAAATTTGGTAGGTCAGACTGATTGGCCAAAAATAAAACCCATAGAAAATCCCAACTTCCTAATCTTAAAAACACCAAAGTTATGGAATTTCCGATCGTTCAGTTATATGGCAACTATATGATATAGTGGCCCGATCCGGCTCGTTCCGACTTATATACTACCTGCAATAGAAAGACAACTTTTGGGAAAGTTTCAAACAGATAGCTTTAAAACTGAGGGACTAGTTTGCGTAGAAACGGACGGACGGACGGACAGACGGACGGACAGACGGACATGGCTAGATCGACTCTCCTGGTGATGCTGATCAAGAATATATATACTTTATAGGGTCGGAAATGTCTCCTTCACTGCGTTGCAAACTTTTGACTGAAATTATAATACCCTCTGCAAGGGTATAAAAATCCAAAACACGTGGAAGAAATCGATCTGTAACACTTTGACATGCCAAAAGATTGATTCATGAGAGTAAGAAGGATCTTTTTAAGTCTGCTACTGAGCTTGAAATGGAGCCTAATTAACAGATGAAACAGTTCGCAAGTGTCTCAGACAACATAACTTAAAAGCCTGCAGTCCCAGAAAGGTTACCACTTTTAAATGCCAGGCATATTGCTAAGCGCATGAAGTTTGCAAAGAACATGTTAATTGGCTACTTCAAAAATGGAGGAATATCTTATGGTCAGAAGAGAGTAAGTTCGTTTTAATGGTGGAAAAGGATCTCGATCGTACGTCAGGCGTCCCAAAAACTCTGATTTTATACCGCAGTACACCACAAAGACCATAAAACATGGCGGGAGTAGTCTGATGGTATGGGCCTGTTTCTCCTATTATGGAGTAGGTCCAATACATTGGATTAAAACCATACTGGATCAGGACGTGTACGTAAATATTTTGGATACGATTATGCAACCCTTTGCAGAGTACGAACTGACACTCGTATGGGTCTTCCAACAAGATAATGACCCCAAACATACCCGCAGATAGGCAAAGGATTGGTTCGGAAGAAACTCTGTCAATGTGTTGGAGTGGCCTGCGCAGTCGCCTGACCTTAATCCAATAGAAAAACTGTGGTCCGATGTCAAGAAGGCAGTTGCTGGATCCAAGCCAACCACCGTAAGATCACTTTGGAAAGGAGTGGAGGTGTCTTGGACCCATATTCCCACTAAACGGTACCAGGACTTGGTTGAATCCATGCCAAGACGTTGTGAGGCTGTTCTTGCCAATAATGGATGCACAACCAAATATTAAATGAAGAATCTACACTTTATTTGGATGTATAAATATAGAAAACTCAAGAATTTTTTACTTACTAGTCGTTGTTATAGTTTTAAATCCATTTTTGAAAAGTGGTGCTATTATTTTTTTCGTCAAATTTCTTTAGTTTCAATAAGATATCAAACATATCTTAAGAAATTAAATAAATTTGCTAATTTTTTTCTCATTTCCAGTTGGTTTATTGTCTTTCGATTTCAAAATGGTATTCAACGTTTTCATAGTTTAAAAAGTATAGGTACAGTGACCGTTTAAACATAGCTTGAGTAGGTGGTGCTATTATTTTTTTCACAGCTGTATATTAGATTATAAAAATAGTTAGCATAGGCATTTTTCAATTCATTTATAAAGTTTGTGGTTGATTATATCTACAAAAAAAAAAGGGTTTGTCAAAATAATAAGTACACCAATTCTACAAACTCAAAATTTAACAACAATTTTTCAACATTTCCTTGATTTCCTTAATCTATAACTAGTATCCAGTATAGCCACCCTTATTTTGTACAACTTTGGCGATTCGTTTTGGCATACTAGCAATAAGCTTGCGGCAAGTATCCACTGGAATGTCATACCATGTGTTTTTGACAAATGTCCACAATTCTTCGGCATTTCGAAAAGTATTTGTGCCGATACGACGAGCTTTGAGGTGTGTTTTGGGTCGTTGTCTTGTTGAAAGACCCATCTCAAAGGCATGTTTTCCTCAGAATATAGTAGCATAACGTCAGCGAGTATACTTTTATACCCAAATCGGGTCATTATATCAGTTATGCGATAGATCGGACCAACGCCATGCCAAGAAATTAGCCCCAAACCATTATGCATCCGCCTCCGTGCTCAACGGTCTTCTTTGTGTACCGGGGGACGAATTCTTTACCTTTTGGGCGTCGTACCTAACGTCTAGAGTCGTCACTAAAAAGGTTTATTTTTGATTCGTCGCTCCATAACACATTGTTCCATTTTTTAAAACGTTCTGGTTCAGACAATGCCAAATGATTTTGTGCAAACTGGCGCCTCGTCTGAAAATTTTTTTTCCGAAGTAAAGGAACTTTTCTGGCTATAGGTCCTGTTAGGCCGGCACTTTTAAGTATGCGACGAACCGTTCGAGATGATATTTCATTGCCGATTTCAGCGGCAATGGACTTGGAAGACATAAAGGGATCCTTTTTTGCCAGACTGACGATGCGGGTGTACGTCGTTTGGGAAGATTTCTTCTTCCTTCCTCGTTTTTCGGTAGGTTCTTTCGATTTTAAGCCATTTTTAACTAAATACACGGAGCGTCCAAGGCTTGTCGCAATTTCTTGTAGACGTTTTCCTTCTTGTTGAAGATTAAAGGCAATCTTCTTTTCTTCCAGGGTACAATGCTTTTTTCGGTCCATTTTAAAATGCAAGAAATCATTAAAAATCAACATACCGTAGTCCAATTCTAAACTTAATCCTTTCAAATTTGTGAATAATGGAAGTGTACTTATTATTTTGACCAGACCAAAAACGACCATCCAGAACAAATTTAGGCTTAGCACTGGATAAATGGGGTTCCCCATTTTCATTTTTGATTTAAATGTTTTACAACACTATAACCTTTCAAAATATAATCAACTAGCAGCCATGCATTCGATAGCTTTCGAGCTATGTCTCAAGAAATGATACCTATACCTATGTACTTATTATTTGGGACAGTAGTGTAATAATAAGTACCTCACTTACTGATTTCTCTTGTCACCATTTCTTATTTTATTTAAGAATTTTATATTGATTGCATATTCTTGCTTGGGTATAAAAAAATCGTCTTACCCAAGTTTCTTTCTTTTTTTTGATTTTAAATAAATTGGCTTTGCAATAGTTCGAGAACACGGATCTTAAAATCTTAAAAAGTTTTTTTTTTTTTTTTTTTTTTTAAATATATCTATATGAGACTAACAATAAGTATATCAAATCTTAAGAATATAACTTAACTTACAGTCATGTAGACTGAATTTAGACTAACGGGCCTAATATTTATTGCTGGGCTGGTAGATCGTTACGATGCAGACGAGTTCTGTTCGAAACCCGTCTTAGGTTCCTTGCGAGATTATTTGGGTGCAGTGTAAGCTTGTTATGGTAGGCCGCTTTCTGCTTTGCTATTTCATCTTTGACCGGTGGTATGCCCAGATCCCTGTGGATGTTTTCGTTCCGAACATACCATGGTGCCCCAGTGATTGTTCGCAGGATTTTTGATTGTGAGCGCTGTATGATGTCAACGTTGCTGTTGCTCGCGTTCCCCCAGAGCTGGGAGCCGTAGGTCCAAATGGGCTTGAGGGTGGAGTTGTAGAGAAGAACTTTAAAGTCCAGACACAGGGGTGATCGAGAATTTATAATCCAGTGTAGGCTGCTAGCTTTAAGTCTGAGATGTACTTTCTTGCATTCAATGTGCCTCCGCCAGGTTAGGCGTCTGTCGAGGTGGACGCCGAGATATGTTACATCGCTGGCTTGGGGAATCTGCGTACCATTCAAAGTTAGCGGCGGGCACGATTGTCTGTTAAGGGTAAACGTTATATGTTTACACTTTTGTTCATTAATTTTGATTCGCCAGTCTGATAGCCACTTTTCAACTACCACCAAATGATCAGCCAGTTGAGCTGTTGCTCTAGTTGGGCATCTCGAGCGGCTCAGGATTGCGGTCTAGTCAGCCTCTCGTTCGTAGGGATGTCTGCTGTGTATAGGATAAACAGGGTAGGGCCCAGGGCGCTACCTTGTGGGACTCCGGCTTCAATGTTATACTCGTTGGATGTCGTTGTATTGCATCTAACCTCAAAGACTCTGTGGTAGAGGTACGACTTAAGTAACTTATGAGTGTTTTCTGGCAGTAATGTTATGATTTTATGCATAAGGCCTTCAAGCCACACTCGGTCGAATGCCTGAGAGACGTCGAGGAATATCGCACTACAATATTCCCGATGTTCGAAGGCTGTACGAATTTCTGAAGTTATCCGGTTGACTTGCTCGATGGTTCCGTGGCTTTCACGAAACCCGAATTGATGTGCCGGGATTAAGTTTTGTTCTCTTAAATATGCGCGTGAGCAGGCATTTTTCCAGTAATTTGGACAGGCACGATAGTAAGCTTATTGGCCTGTACGATGAGGGAATTGTGTGGTCTTTGCCAGGCTTCGGTATCATTATAACCACGGACTTTTTCCTTTTTTTGGGGTAGTAGCCAAGTTTTGCGATCCCGTTAAATAGCTTGCATATAACATCCACTGCGCAGTTTGGAAGTTCAATTATCATTTTTGGGGTTATTAGGTCGGCCCCTGGAGCCTTTTTCGGTTTTATTTGCTTCCTAATGACGTTAGCAATTTCAGGTGTTTGAAACAAAATCGGGTTAATTGCAATTTCAGAGCTAAACGGCGGTAGTTGAAGAGAGTTTGTGGCGGCGTTCGGCTGAAATACATTTCGTAGGTGTAAAGCAAATGTTTCGGCTCTGTCTTCGTCACTGCGGGCCCAAGTACCCGAGGAGTTTTAATCGGAGTGACTGATTCTATCGGAGAGCTTAAATTTGGGTGAGCTCTCCACAAAGGATGCTTTGTACTGGTCGGCGACAGTTTCTCGATGTACCAACGCTGCGCAAGCTCCTCTTCTTGCTTGAGGGTTTTGGTGAGTCTGCGGGTGGCATCATTATAGAGTTGCTTCGAATGGGGCGATCTGCAGGATTGCCAAACGCGTCGTAGACGTCGTTTTTCCCGAACCAGTTACGTACTTTTTGTACTTTAGCCAGTTGGTTCTAGTCGAGGTCAGCCTGAAGGGGTGCTCGATTACTTTCGGGCTTTGAAGGAAAGTTATTAAAACAGGCGAGTGGTCCGATGATAAGTCCGATAGCGATTTGGCGCTCACTACATTTCTTGGGATGTTCTTGGTCACAGCGAAGTCAATTAAGTCCGGGAGTTTTCTGGGGTCAGCTGGCCAATATGTGGGGCTGCCTGGGGAGACATAGTCGAGTTTTTTGCTCAAATTTATGATTGCTTTATACAGTTGTCTTCCTTTGGGCGTCACTAGTCTTGATCCCCAGTGCGTGTGCTTGGCGTTCTAGTCTCCTCCTGCTATAAAGCGATCTCCGAGTGAATTGTAGAAGTCCAAGAATTGCTCTTCAGTTATTGTAAAACGCGGTGGGCAATAGACAGCGGCTATAGTGATACTGCCGTTGCCTGCTTGTAGTTTTATAGATGTAGCCTGCAAATAATTTGTTGCAAACCTCTGGTGAAAGTGGTGCTTAATGCGTTCCCTGATTAGGATTCCAGTTCCTCCGTGAGCCTTACCGTCCGGATGATCTGTGCAGTATGAAGTATAACCTCTTATTTGGAAGTTGTATTTACTTGTGAGATGCGTTTCTGCCAGCAGCATTACATCTATTTGGTTTTCATTGAGGAATTGAGTTATTTCAAGTTTGTGCCGTGAAACGCCATTGGCATTCCACATGGATATTCGAAGACAAGACATCGATTATTTAGATTGTTGGGATGTGAGCAAATTTATTAAAATGTTTTGATTTTGCATAAGGTTTGTCATTGTTGTTTTCATGAAGGACATAAATTCCATCATACCCTGTTGTAAAGTCAGCATCATGGTTTCCATGCTGTTTGGTATTTGTCCTATTGCTTGCTGAGGTGTTATTATATTTTGCTCAGAGCATTGAGCTTGTGGGAACCCCGTCTGATTGGCAAGTCCTGATTTTAGGGCACTGGCGTATGAAACTCCCCCATTTGTGTTGAGGGGCCCAAATGAAGATCTGGCTGCTTTCGCAAAGAAAACATTAGGTGTGGTTTGGGATTGCATGTACGCATTTCGTGCATTCTGGGAGCGTGCTTGTTTTGCTTGTTGAAACTGACTCTTCAGCTCTTTATAGACCGGGCAGCCTCTGTAGTTTGCGGTATGGTTATCTCCACAGTTAGCGCATTTCTTTGTCTTTGGGTCTTCTTTGCTTGCAGGGCAAGGTTCGGATTTGTGGAAGCCACCACAAGCTACGCAGACTGAACGAAGCCCGCAGTTCTTTCTGGTGTGTCCATACTCTTGGCAGTTTGTGCATTGCAGCGGGCCATTCCGCTTATGCGGTTCTTCAACAGTAATCCTTCTGTGCAACAGGTATTGCAGTTTATAGATCGGGTGCACTTCATTTTTCTTCAAGGCTCTGCTTTCAGGCTCCAGTTCGACCTTAAAGAGTGGTTGCGGCTTTTTATTTTTGTTGATAATATTAATAATATTTTTGGAGAAGAATCCTTTTTCTTTCAGTGCCTCTTTTACCTCATTGGTGGATACGTCGGGCTCTATGCCCTTTAGCACTACTTGCAAGCCCTTGCTACTCTTGAGCTGGTACGTGTAGTAGGGTTTCCTAGCCTCGTCTAGGTAATTTGTTACAGCTCTGAATTGATCTTCAGTTTTAGCTTGAAGCTTTGTTTCATGAATATTCCCTTTAACAAGGGGAGTAACATAAAAGTTGTCATTCCCGACCAGCGCAACAATTTTCTTTACTAGGGTATTTGAATTCTGTTCCCTTATGTAAATTGGTGGGGGCTTTGGTTTCTTTTGAACAGCCTGTCCAGATTCGGATTGATTATTATCAATTTCCGACCATAGGGCGAATCTGTTGTTACTAGATGCCCCTGGTTGTTCGCTGCCTTTATTAGGGCAATTTTGTTTTGGTTTATTTCCAACCATTTTATTTTGCGGGCTTAGCTTCCGTTTGATTTGGATGTAACGGTCCATGCCAGTCTGTATAGCCGGACCCACTTGTTGTTGTTTGATATTGCCGATATTGGCACTCGTACTTACACTTGGCTTTGTAGTTTTATTCGGCGCTGCAGAAGTTGCAAACGCATTCGAAATCGCGTTGTTGTTAACGGCGACCGTTGATGTTGTTGTTGCAGTGGCTGCGGTTGCAGAAATTAACGAGGTCGCAGTGCTCGTGGCTGGTGAGCTGTGAGTCGAAGCTGGGGGTGGGGTTCTACACTGCAAGCTCCATGAAGTGGGAGTTGGTGTGAGTAGGGCGGGAGAACAAGACCGTGCTCTCGCACTGTCAATGGTCAGTAGGGCTGAGTTGCTCTTTGAAGAAGTTCTTTCTACTTCTGTATCACGGGTTGAGAAATAAGAAATATAACTGTTTCTCTGGTCTACGGAGCTTCTACGCTCATTTTTTGAATCGCCGCTCATTGAGCTATCACTCGTGGCACTTCTTAGTTTTTATAATAACTTTGCACTAGTTTTTTACATAGCACTAATTATTATTTACTGTTTTTAGCAATAAGATTGCCTTTATTACACCACTCTAGTATTTATACCCGTTACTCGTAGAGTAAAAGGGTATATTGTATTCGTGCAAAAGTATGTAACAGCTAGAAGGAAGCGTTTCCGACCCTATAAAGTATATATATTCTTGATCAGGATCACTAGCCGAATCGATCTAGCCATGTCCGTCTGTCCGTCTGTCTGTCCGTCTGTCCGTCTCTCCGTCTGTCCGTCTGTCTGTCCGTATGAACGCTGAGATCTCGGAAACTATAAAAGCTAGAAGATTGACATTTTGCATGTAGATTTTAGAAGTTCCTACGCAGCGCAAGTTTGTTTCAAAATGGTGCCACGCCCCCTTTAACGCCCACAATCGCTTATATACGATTTTAAAAATTTAAATATTTCGGAAAAGTAAAAATGCAGTTTTATTGTGTTTATCAATACCTATCGAAATGTAGAAGAAATTTTTCAAATCGGACCATTCGTTAAAAAGTTATGCATGATCAAAGTTTCTATATCCATCTCCCTCGCACTCCCTTTACCTGAGTAACGGGTATCTGATAGTCGGGGCACCCTACTATAACGTTCTCTCTTGTTTTAGTTATTGTTTTTCACTTTTGAGCGGTTTTTTTTCCGGAGCTCGCGCAAAACACGTCTGCACTCTCCGGCTGTTGTTTGTATATCCAAAAAAAAAAAAAGTTCGAATAATGGTTTTGATAGGAGAACAAAAGCTTGGGAAAAACCTACTAAAATCTATTAATGTAATAAATTATAATTAATTTGCTTTTGAATTGTCTTTAATTTTCAGATTCAATGACGTTGGAGATCAAATCAGTAAATAAATTATCACAACTCTGTAAATATAGTGCCGTACTGGAAAATGTATAAAGGCCACATAAAAGTAGTCGGATATTAAAAATTGCATGAATGCTATCAATTTAAACCAAATATTGAGTTATTGGATTCATAGAAAAGGGACTTACAATAAACTGCGAATAAACTGTAAATTCATTAAGTGGATCCGATCGCCCTTTTGAAGGAGCGATAGTGGAGATGATTTTAATTCTTAGTTTGCTGCTAATAGCAACTCTGGGAGATAAACATGACTACTGGTTGCACTCGAGAACAGGCTCTCAGACACTGGCAGCCAATATTTGGTCAGACAAGCCGGCTAATCAAAATGAACCGATTAATTTGACTGACGCAAATGTGACAATAAAGGATGCAAAAAACCTTAGTACTACTATCACAAATGTAGCTAAGTTTGACACGAAATTAAATCACCTTTTAGTAGATACTATTACTGGACGAGTCTTTGTTGGTGGTGTTAACAGGTTGTATCAATTGTCGCCCGACTTGGAGCTCACCGAAACGGTGAAAACAGGACCTCAAAATGATTCGGTAGAGTGCAGCATACTCGACTGTCCCTTAAATGCTGTTCGCAGCCCGACAGATAATTATAACAAGGTCTTGCTCATAGATCGTGCGACTTCTCGATTAATTGCGTGTGGATCACTATTCCAGGGAACATGCACAGTACGTAATCTTCAGAATGTCAGCATAATTGAGCATGAAGTGCCTGATGCGGTTGTTGCAAACGATGCCAATTCTTCAACCGTGGCATTTATAGCGCCAGGGCCTCCACAGCATCCGGTGACAAATGTTATGTACGTTGGAGTTACTTATACGAATAATTCACCATACCGTAGTGAAATACCAGCAGTTGCATCACGCTCTCTTGAAAAGACAAAGATGTTTCAGATTGCTTCTTCGGCGGTTACGACTGGAACGAGAACCTTTATTAATTCTTACGCGCGGGAAACATACTTTGTGAACTATGTTTACGGATTCAGTTCCGAGAGATTTTCATACTTTCTTACAACACAGTTGAAGCACAGTCACCATTCTTCACCAAAGGAGTATATAACTAAACTTGTCCGAATATGCCAGGAAGATTCAAACTATTATTCATACACTGAAATTCCAGTCGAATGTATTAGCGATGCTCAGGGCGGCACTAAATTCAATTTAGTTCAGGCCGGTTACTTGGGTAAACCCAGCTCAGATCTGGCTCAAAGCTTGGGTATATCAATTCAGGATGATGTCCTCTTTGCAGTGTTTTCAAAAGGCGACGGTAACTCACCAACCAATAATTCTGCACTCTGCATTTACTCTTTAAAATCCATTCGTCGAAAATTTATGCAAAACATAAAATCCTGTTTCAACGGCAATGGGATGAGGGGACTGGACTTTATATCACCCAGTATGCCATGTGTTTTAACGGTAAGTAAACAAAATATCCCTATATATCCCTATATCGTACAAAGCACTTTAATTAATGGGTCCGCCTTTATTTTCGATTTCGACAGGTCAATTGAGACAAATTATTATACCCGTTACTCGTAGAGTAAAAGGGTATATTGTATTCGTGCAAAAGTATGTAACAGCTAGAAGGAAGCGTTTCCGACCCTATAAAGTATATATATTCTTGATCAGGGTCACTAGCCGAGTCGATATAGCCATGTCCGTCTGTCCGTCCGTATGAACGCTGAGATCTCGGAAACTATAAAAGCTAGAAGATTGGCATTTTGCATGCAGATTCTAGGAGTTCCTACGCAAGTTTGTTTCAAAAAGGTGCCACGCCCCCTTTAACGCCCACAATCGCTAATATACGATTTTAAAAATTTAAATATTTCGGAAAAGTAAAAATGCAGTTTTATTGTGTTTATCAATACCTATCGAAATGTAGAAGAAATTTTTCAAATCGGACCATTCGTTTAAAAGTTATGCGTGATCAAAGTTTCTATCTCCATCTCCCTCGCACTCCCTTTACCTGAGTAACGGGTATCTGATAGTCGGGGCACCCGACTATAGCGTTCTCTCTTGTGTTTGATATATTATTGTTAATAGTTTTGTATAATTTATTTGTTTATTTTATCCTGGCGCGAAACGTTTAAACTTATATTTTAAGCGCTGGTCACAAAATCTCGACTTATTAATTTTAGAAACTGCAAACTATTGGAGAAGATTTCTGTGGACTAGATGTAAATTCGCCTTTAGGAGGAGAAAATCCCATTACTTCAGTGCCAGTGGCCATGTTTAACAAAAAGTTAACATCAGTTGCTGCTACGAGCACAAGCGGATATACCGTTGTCTTTGTGGGCACGACAGATGGACACCTTAAGAAAGTTGTCGTCGAATCTTCATCCGTTGCCAATGAATATGCCAGTTTTTCTGTGGACTTGGGTTCGGCAATAAATCAGGACATGCAGTTTGACAACCAAAATCTTTATATGTATGTCATGTCCGAAACTAAAGTGTCCAAAGTTAAGGTTTTTGATTGCACCGATTACAAGACATGTGGGGAGTGCTTGGGAGCTAGAGATCCATATTGTGGCTGGTGCTCATTGGAGAACAAATGTAGCCCACGTTCAAACTGCCAGGATGACGCCAACGACCCTCTTTACTGGGTCAGCTATAAAACTGGAAAATGCACTACAATAACAAGTGTTGTGCCACACCAGTTGCAACGCACAACCGCTCGAACCTTGGAACTTATCATAGATCACTTGCCACAACTAAAGGAGAATTTAATATGTGCTTTTACCACAGAGGATAAGGCGCTGTTCACTAATGCTACGAAAAAGAGAAATGGCGTGAACTGTACAACACCGCGAACAGATATGCTACCCCAAATTGAACAAGGAAAACATCATTTCACAGCAAAACTATCTGTGCGCACCAGAAATGGACCCGACCTAGTGTCCACGGATTTTACGTTCTTTGATTGCAGTACCCACTCATCTTGTACACGTTGTGTGTCCTCGGAGTTTCCATGTGATTGGTGTGTTGAGGCTCACCGTTGCACTCACGACACTGCTGAGAATTGCCGCAATGATATTTTGGTCACAGGCGTTAGCCGGATAGGTCCAAGTTATAGATCGGGTCCTGGATTTTGTCCAACTATTAACGCTACAGGGGATGGAAGTGAAGTACTTGTGGCTGGTGGCACAAGCAAATCTATAAAAGTTAAAGTTCATATAATAGGGCAGTTTATAGTTCAAACTCGATTCGTTTGCCAATTTAATATTGAGGGACGTGTAACGAGTTTAAACGCCCAGTTGTTGGGAGACACAATTTACTGCGATAGCATGGAATTTCAGTATACTTCAAGATCACCCAACTTGACGGCCACTTTCGCTGTTATATGGGGCGGATCCAAGCCTCTAGATAATCCTCATAACATACATGGTAAGTTTGATTATAAAGCACGCACCTTATAAATTTATATTTTTATTTTTATGTATTATAGTTGTTATTTATCGATGTCGAGAAATGGCCGACAGTTGTGGTATTTGCTTGGCCCTAGCCGAAAAGTACAATTGCGGATGGTGTTCTTCTACCAATACCTGCGAAGTTGAGGAACAATGTAACAAGAACAAAGAGGGAAAAACCGATTGGCTAAATCGAAGTGAAATTTGTCCCAACCCTGAGATTCATACTTTTGAACCCAAAACGGGTCCCTGGGAAGGAGGAACAAACATTACAATACGTGGTATAAACTTAGGCAAAAATTATAATGACATTTATTCGGGCGTTCGAATAGCTGGCATAAATTGTATGCCATTTCCGCAATTTTATATCGACACAAAGCAAATCGTATGTACAGTGGATAGCCCTGGGGAACAAATGTATAGAAATGGAAAAATAGTCGTACAAATAGGGGACTATCGCGGTGAGTCTAAGGAAGACTATGAATTTGTTGATCCTAAAATTCTGGATTTTAATCCAAAGTTCGGTCCAACTTCGGGTGGAACTGAAATACATATAACTGGAAAGCATTTAAATGCCGGTTCTCGCATACAAGCGTCCATAAATGACCATTTACCTTGCAAAATTCTAAGCACCGGTTCCACACAAGCTATATGCCGTACGTCCCCTTCACCTGGTATCATTGAAGGAAGGCTAAAAATGTCATTTGATAATGGTCCCCGAGAATTCAATGATTACAATTTTAAATATGTTCTGGATCCTACAGTTGAACACGTCAGTTCAGGACCAAGTGGACAAATAAAAGTGCCGAAAGGAATACCAGCTGGCGGCATTCGAATTTCCGTTATTGGTACCCAATTTACCAGTATACAAACTCCAAACATTTACGTAGTATATAATGGTGAGATATTTGCCAGTCAATGTCGAGTCCAGTCAGATACAGAAATGGAATGTGCATCTCCAGTTATTGGAGTAGACAGCGAAATTATTGAAGCGGAGAGGCCAATGCTCCTGGAGTACGGCTTCCTAATGGATAATGTTTTGCGTGTACAAAATTTATCAAAAATTCATAACAACCATTTTGAACTTTATCCAAATCCTGAGTATTTCATATTTGAAGAAAGAGTTAAGTATTTCAAAAGCGAGTATTTAACAATAAATGGTCGGAACTTAGATCGCGCTTGCAAGGAGACTGACGTGGAAGTAAAAATTGGAAATGGATTTTGCAATATTACTTCTCTTTCAAGACAGCAACTTACATGTAGACCTCCTCCAGAAGCAACGGCAACTAAAAGCATAAATGGACCCGAGGTTATTGTTCGTATTGGTACTTCGCTGGAGTACCGTATTGGTATACTCAGCTACGAATCATCAAACATAATTTTGGATTGGGGAGAAAATGTAATTTTTGCTGTAATAGCCACAATTGTCATCTTACTCCTCATTTTTGTTGCTTTGCTTGTAGCATATAAAAAGAAAAGCTCTGAATCAAACAGGGTACTTCGAAATATGCAGGAACAGATGGACATTTTAGAGCTGCGTGTCGCAGCTGAATGTAAAGAAGCATTTGCCGAACTTCAAACGGAGATGACTGACCTCACAGGAGATCTTACGTCTGGAGGCATTCCGTTTTTGGATTACCGATCATATGCAATGAAAATTCTTTTTCCCAACAACGAAGATCACATTGTGCTGCAATGGGAACGACCTGAGCTTCTCCGAAAAGAAAAAGGGTTGCGTATTTTTGGTCAACTTATTATGAATAAAACTTTCCTGCTACTTTTTATTCGAACCTTAGAATCGAATCGATACTTTTCTATGCGAGAACGAGTTAACGTTGCATCATTAATTATGGTCACACTACAATCAAAGTTAGAATATTGTACAGATATACTAAAAACATTATTGGGAGACTTGATTGAAAAATGCATAGAAGGAAAAAGTCATCCGAAACTTTTGTTACGAAGAACAGAAAGTGTGGCAGAAAAAATGTTAAGTGCTTGGTTTACATTCCTTCTTTACAAGTTTTTAAAAGAGTGTGCTGGAGAGCCCTTATATATGCTTTTCCGCGCTGTGAAAGGACAAGTAGACAAGGGTCCTGTTGACGCTTGCACTCATGAGGCGAGATACTCACTTAGTGAAGAAAAACTTATACGCCAGTCCATTGATTTCCGACCAATGAATGTCTATGCAAGCATTATACAGCAGCCAATATTTTGCAACAACTTAGATATGTTGCCTTCTCACACCGAAAACGTACCTGTAAAAGTTTTGGACTGCGATACAATTGGACAAGTAAAAGAGAAGTGTTTAGAAACAATTTATAAAAACATTCCATCAAGCCAAAGACCTCGGAAAGATGACTTGGATTTAGGTAAGTTAATATAAAATCATAAAAATCTTTTATATCCGTCACTCGCAGATTAAAAGTTGTTGGAAAGGTTGTAGTAGGTAGAAAGAAGCGTTTTCGACCCTATAAAGTAAATATATTCTTGATGAAGATTAATAGCCGAGTCGATTAACCTTTGTCCGTCAGTCTGTTCGCCCGTATAAAAGTTAAATCTCGAAAAGTACAAGAGCTAGAGATTTGAATATGGGATTTAGCTGAAGACTCTACGTTTCTTTACGCAGCGCGAGTTTATTTCAAAATATTGCCACTCACACTCTAACGCTCACTAATCTACTACATTTCGATTTCTGTGCCTTTATTACTAGAAACAAAGAGCTACGTCGATTTTGCGCTGCATTTTGCCATCGTTTCAATGCAGCTATATGATATTATTGTTCGATTTTAATTTAATTAAAACCGTAATTCCATAATATTTAAATATTAGTAAATCCCAAAGAACAAAAAAAATAATCAAAAACAACAAATCTATAATTTTTTTTGAATTCTTTTTTCCGATTGTTCCTATGGGAGCTATATGATATAGTCGTCTGATCCGGCTCGTTCTGACTTATATACTATACAAACTAGTTTTAATAAAATTAAAATCGGACATCTATATCATTCATATAGATCCCATAGGAAAATTGACAATTAAAAAATTAGTATTTTGATGTTTTTCTATTTATCAAATTTTCTTTGAGATATAGTAATTGTTTACTGTATCAGAATTACGCTTTGTCATCGGACAACAATATAGCTAACATAGAGCTGCCATAAAAACGATGGCAAAATGCTGCTTCATTGTTTTAAGTAATTTAAGCATAGAAATCAAGATGTAGTCGTTTTGTAACAACTGCAAGGGTATATAAACTTTGGCAAAGTTTGCTTCTTTTCTTGTTCTTTATGTGTTAAAAATCATGTACGAAAGGTATTTTAAAAATATATGTTCATTGATGAGTCTAAAACGTCAGTGTTCCGTAAAATATTTCCATGAATACAATATTCAATGAAAATTGTAGTTGTTTGATTAACAGCGATTTCTATTTCGATAATATGTAATACAACATTTTTAATTTAGAGTGGCGTACAGGTGCTACAGGTAGAGTAATTCTGTACGACGAGGATGTTACGTCTAAAACGGAGAGCGAATGGAAGAAACTAAACACTCTGCAGCACTATAATGTTCCAGACGGCGCTGGTCTAAGCTTAGTACCAAAGCAAAGTTCGATTTATAACTTCAGTATATTGTCGGATAAAAATGAAAAATCACACAAGTAAGATATTTTCGATAGGAAACAATACATTTTATAACGTAACATTTTAATATTTTATTGTCAATCTTAGGTATGAAACTCTTAATATATCGAAATACACCTCCTCCTCTCCGACATTTAGCCGCGCCGGCAGCCCTCTTAATAATGATATGCATGATAACGGTCTAAGATACTGGCATCTAGTGAAACACCATGATAGTGATATGCAGAAAGAAGGGGAACGGGTTAACAAATTAGTATCTGAGATATACTTAACCAGACTATTGTCTACTAAAGGCACACTTCAGAAATTCGTAGATGATCTCTTTGAAACGATATTTAGCACCGCTCATCGTGGATCGGCACTGCCATTAGCTATAAAATACATGTTTGACTTTCTAGACGATCAAGCTCAGTTGCATGGGATAACTGATCCAGAGGTTGTGCATACTTGGAAAAGTAATAGCTTACCATTGCGGTTAGTATGTTTAGTTTTTAGCTAAACAATAATAATAATAAGGGTTTTATTTAATTTTTAGATTTTGGGTAAACTTAATAAAAAATCCCAATTTTGTCTTTGACATACATAAGTCGAACATAGTGGATTCCTGCTTGTCAGTTGTAGCTCAAACATTTATGGACTCTTGTTCAACTTCTGATCACCGTTTGGGTAAGTAGGGTAATGCTCAATTAAAATTTTTTGACTGTAAAATTATTATTTCAGGTAAGGACTCACCAAGCTCGAAACTGCTATATGCAAAAGATATACCAGAGTATCGCAAATGGGTAGATCGCTATTATAGAGACATTCGCGATATGTCCC
Organism: Drosophila rhopaloa; assembly: GCF_018152115.1. Taxonomy (NCBI): domain Eukaryota; kingdom Metazoa; phylum Arthropoda; class Insecta; order Diptera; family Drosophilidae; genus Drosophila; species Drosophila rhopaloa. The sequence continues at coordinate 1,140,795 of NW_025335088.1, forward strand.
CAATATCAGATCAGGACATGAATGCCATGCTTGCAGAAGAATCAAGGGTTAGTCCCAAATATGACTTGAATATATTTTATGAAATATATGATTTCTTATTCTTTAATTTCAGCTTCACACAACTGAATTTAATACAAATTGTGCTCTCCATGAGCTATACACATATGCTGTAAAGTACAATGAGCAGCTTACAGTTACACTTGAAGAGGATGAATTTTCGCAAAAGCAGCGATTGGCTTTTAAATTGGAGCAAGTTCACAACATAATGTCGGCAGAATAAGAAGTGTCTCTAACCTATCAAGCTGACAAATAAAATACAAAAAGTGAGCTACATATAAGCATCTAGTTGATAAAACCATGGTTCATTAAACAGGAATGTCTTCATATACCAGCCACTGAAATGTATTTATTTCGAATGTAAACATTCTTGCTTAAAGCTGTACGTAAATTTTATCATGTTTAAATTTAATTTAATTATAATATTTATGAAAAACTCAAAATTCATTTTAAACATATTTATTGACGACCCAAACATTTACTTGAATTTACTACGTGAAACTGCATTTTTTAAAGCTTATGGACGATCAAACTTGTTTTTATACCCTTGCAGAGGGTATTATAATTTCAGTCAAAAGTTTGCAACGCAGTGAAGGAGACATTTCCGACCCTATAAAGTATATATATTCTTGATCAGCATCACCAGGAGAGTCGATCTAGTCATGTCCGTCTGTCCGTCCGTTTGTCCGTCTGTCCGTCCGTCCGTTTCTACGCAAACTAGTCTTTCCGTTTTAAAGCTATCTACTTAAAACTTTCCCAAAAGTTGTCTTTCTATTCCGTATTACTACGGAACCAGCCGGATCGGGCGACTATATCATATAGCTCCCATAGGCACAATAACTTTTTTTTTTTTTTTTTTTTTTTCTTTGGGATTTGGTATAATTTAAATATTATGGAATTACGGTTTTAATTAAATTAAAATCGAACAACAATATATAGCCGCCATAGAAGTGATGGCAAAATGCAGCGTAAAATCGACATAGCTCCATTGTTTTGGGTAATATAGGCATAGAAATCGAAATGTACGTTTTGTAATAACTGCAAGGGTATATAAACTTCGGCTTGCCCAAGTTTGCTTCCTTTCTTGTTCGATATATATTTTGATCGTTCATATGGCAGTTATCTGTTACAGTCAACCGATTTTAAACTAAAATTCTAAAATTGCTTAAAATGACTATATCTCGGAGTATATCTATAAAACAAAAAACTTATTATTTGCTTAAATTTCTTTTTCAATGGTTCCAATATACCCGGTTCGACCCTATAAAATTTATATACTTTTTATCATTATTGGCTCGACCCTATAAAATGTATATACCTTTAATCAATATCGCTATGCGTGCTAAAATAGTCATGCCGCTGACCCCATAGCTGCCATGGGAAATTTGAAATATGTTAAATTTGATGTATTTAAAGAACAAGGGTATTTTTTTTTGCTGTTTTTATACCCTTATAGAGGGTATTATAATTTCAGTCAAAAGTTTGCAACGCAGTGAAGGAGACATTTCCGACCCTATAAAGTATATATATTCTTGATCAGGATCACCAGGAGAGTCGATCTAGCCATGTCCGTCCGTCCGTCCGTCCGTTTCTACGCAAACTAGTCCCTCAGTTTTAAAGCTATTTGCTTGAAACTTTACCAAAAGTTGTCTTTCTATTGCAGGTAGTATATAAGTCGGAACGAGCCGGATCGGGCGACTATATCATATAGCTGCCATATAACTGAACGATCGGAAATGCCATCGCTTTGGTGTTTTTAAAGTTAGGAAGTTGGGATTTTTATTGGTTTTATTTTTGGCCAACCAATATAATTTACAGAATATTCTGCAAGGGTATATCAACTTCGGCTCCGCCCGAAGTTAGCTTTCCTTTTTTGTTTTTATTAACTTTCTGAAAGTTTATATGGCCCTATGGTATTAATATAGATGTCAGATATAAGGCCCACTATTGGTACTATCGTTGATGACTAGTTTGTAGTCTGAAAACATTTTCCAAATTACTCTAGGCTTACAACACGGTATTAAAAATAAAATACCAGACAGATGGTTTGTTTAAATTACCGAACACTTAAAACTATTACTAAATATTACTTTAAAAAAATATTCTCTTAAGAAAGTCATCGAATAATAATTCAAAAAAATTCTTTTTTTTCAGATTATAAAAATCATTTGTAAATGTCGTATTTGCTCATGTAATGCTTAATATAATGGTATTGTATGTATGTATGTATGTATTTGATATAAGTATACTAATGTAAGATTAAACATTCAAGATAAAGTAATCTAAATAAAAAATCGACTGACTTTAATTTTAACTTAATATAAAGTGAATGACTTATATTTATACAGTTGCAAACCTATGTTGAAAATTAAGGATATTCATGTATTGCTTTTTTTATCTGCAGTTTATGGTACTAAGTCACATTCCTAATAGCACGACATTCGTTCAATTTCTGTGATTTAATCTTCACAAAAAATTAATGTCGAAGTTAAGAAGAAGGTTCAAAATTATATGTGCATTAACGAAAACGCAATGTCGGTCATCTCTTATATAAGTTCAAAAGATATTGTAAACCAACACGTAATACACACACAAACGTCTCGAACACCATTTTACTTGGTCCTCGGGCTTGTAAAATGTTTGCAAGTTTTTTATGCTTTGTGATATTTTTACAGAAATAATAGACAATACTGATTGATATGTGTTTTGTTTTTATTGATTTCTTTAAAACGCGATCAAAAGATATAAATTAAACAAATGTAATACTGAGAGTGACTTATAAAAAAAAAGGAGAACAAACGCAATAAGTTCAGTGCTCAATTATAAGGTACCCGGGCTCTCTGTCCCCTGTTACGAAAATATTTCAATTCTGAAAAAGACTTTAGTTGTTCCCTTCATCTATGGTAGCTTTTTTTTAAATTATCCGAATTGTGCTGTGAGCAATACAAACTGATTCCGACAAAATAATTACAGTTCACGTGATTTTTAATCGCAAGAAAAAGCTGTTAAAACCCTACAGAACTTAAAGAACAGTATCGTGATCTATTAAAGCAAATTTCAACACTCTTAATTATTTAATCGATGATATTCCAGCTCCAATATAAGAAATCTTTGATCACGTGATTTAAAACGTTTCTAATAGTAATAACAAACTGGCTACCGAGCCTATCTATATAAAACGGAATGATACTAAAATGGCATTAAACCGGAGTGCAGTTCAAATGTTTTGCAGCTTATTTTATTGACTTTTTTAAACGTAATTATTTTATTTGTATTTGTAATATTACAATTTTTGTTTCATATGCATTATTTTTTTATGCTATATCTAAGAATTATTTATAAATAAAAGCCTTATTTCAATTTCTGTAAAAATGTTTATTCATTGTACTAATGTATATTACTATCAATAAAAATCAAATTGTTCTCTAACATTTTTTTAATATTAAAATGATTTCTTTATTTTTTAACATTAAAAAAGTCGATAGAGAAATGATAAATAGTTGATATTTCATCTGGTCAATTTATCGCTATTATGGAAGTTACTTATGATATTAAGATAATACAATTGTAGTACGTAAATGTTTTAGAATATATATTTCGTGTATTTGTGTATGTATGTATAAATGAAGATTTGATATTAATGAATGCATAATAATCATAGTTTAATAGTGTATGTACATATTTACTAAATCGCGCAAAAGCTATGGCGGTTTAAGATCACACCATAACCAGAATCAGAATTTGAACCAACTTAGGTTGGCAATTCCAAATTAAAATATTTAAATATGCACAAAAAAAAAATTCCCACCAAATCGATATCCCAATAAAATTATGTGTAATCAATTGAAATATAAATTCGGAAAGCCGAGGATTACATACCCTTGCAAATATTTATTCATTTAAAAAGTATTATTAAATGGTTTTTTATATGCGGATACTATGTAAATGAATACAACCTCTAACTACCCATTGCAAAGTTAAAGGTCAAACATTAATCAAATATTATATTACAAAAAAGCTGACCTGGTAAAATTAAAATTTTGAAAATGGAAATAACGTTAAAAATTTTATTAAATATTATTTATTTGCCACCCATCGCGGAAATGTCATTTTTTCGATCCAAATATTTATTAAATTAAATTAAGGCATCGCGATGCTTCTTGACCATAATATTGTTGCCCGGATTTGTGCAAATCAATATATGCAAATTCAATTAATTATTTTGAACAAAGTACTCATTTCCATCGCCAGTGATATTTAACATTGAATTTAACCAAAATAACGAATTCTAAGCCAATAAAATTAATATGGGGGAATTTTAAAGATTTTATTTGACTTCGATAATGTTATTATACCCTTGCAGAGGGTATTATAATTTTGGTCAAAAGTGTGCAACGCAGTGAAGGAGACATCTCCGACCATATAAAGTATATATATTCTTGATCAGGATCATTTCCTGAGTTGATATAGCCATGTCCGTCTGTCCGTCTGTCCGTCTGTCCGTCCGTCCGTCTGTCCGTCTGTCTGTTTCTACGCAAACTAGTCTCTCAGTTTTAAAGCTATCGAGTTCAAACTTTGCACACACCCTTCTTTCCTTTGCACGCAGTATATATGTCGGAACGGCCGGGATCGGCCGACTATATCCTATAGCTGCCATATAACTGATTGATCGGAAATAACATAACTTTGGTGTTTGTAAAGTTAGGAAGCTGGGATTTCCTATGGGTTTTATATTTGGTCAATCAATCCGACCTATCAAATTTCATAAGGATCGGCCGACTATATCCTATAGCTGCCATATAACTGAACGATTGGAAATGCCATAACTTTGGTGTTTTTAAAGTTAGGAAGTTGGGATTTTTGATGAGTATTAAGAATGCATCATATGAATAATTTTGGAGAATATAATTTACAGAGTATTCTGCAAGGGTATATCAACTTCGGCTCCGCCCGAAGTTAGCTTTCATTTCATAAGGATCGGCCGACTATATCCTTTAGCTGCCATATAACTGATTAATCGGAAATGTCATAACTTTGGTGTTTGTTAAGTTAGGAAGTTGGGATTTTCTATGGGCTTTATTTTTGGCCAATCAATCCGACCTATCAAATTTCATAAGGATCGGCCGACTATATCCTATAGCTGCCATATAACTGAACGATTGGAAATGCCATAACTTTGGTGTTTTTAAAGTTAGGAAGTTGGGATTTTTGATGAGTATTAAGAATGCATCATATGAATAATTTTGGAGAATATAATTTACAGAGTATTCTGCAAGGGTATATCAACTTCGGCTCCGCCCGAAGTTAGCTTTCATTTCTTGTTTTTTTATATAATTAACGGCACTATAAAAAAGTTTTCATTTTTCCCATTAAATTCATATATATTACTAAACACTATAAAGTAAGTTTACTATTATTGGTCAAAATCACAATTTAATCGACTTTCAATACATGAAAAAAACAAATATGTTAATCAATATGTTAAAAGAAGAAGTTCCACTATAATTTTTTGAATGTCGTTAAACATTTTATATCACAGTTCATGCCAGTTTATACATCACTTAATGCTAGGTGATAGTTTATATAAAAAAACAGCTCAGTTTCTGATTTCTTATTTTAAAAATAGATTATCAGCCACACAAAAAAACAACAATATGTGTTACTTAGCACGAAATCGATGTTAGTTTAAAATTCAATTACACAATCTACAGAAATATTTTTTACCAAAAAAGGCACATATGCTCATTTAAATATGGGCATTTCAAAAAAAAAAGGTCAACCAGGAAAAAATCTCAAAAGTGAGTTAGACGAATTTTCCTCTCAAACTTTTTCAAAAATTATAAACTAAAGTCAGCGATAAATATATATTTTTATAAATATATTTCTTGCAATTTTTTTTATGAGAATAGTTTTTTATATACTTCACCATAAGAATGATATTATGGAATGCATTTTAATATGTTTGTTTTACATATTGCACTTCCAAATTAGAATAAAAAAATCATTTAAAGGCAAGGGAAAAACCGTACGCTCGTGACATGAGTCATAGCCAACCAAAAAAACGAATTACGGATTTTGTAAGAAAATCTCTTTCAACCGAAATAAAACAAGAGAGAACGCTATAGTCGGGATCCCCGACTATCAGATACCCGTTACTCAGGTAAAGGAAGTGCGAGGGAGATGGAGATAGAAACTTTGATCACGCATAACTTTTTAACGAATGGTCCGATTTGAAAAATTTCTTCTACATTTCGATAGGTATTGATAAACACAATAAAACTGCATTTTTACTTTTCCGAAATATTTAAATTTTTAAAATCGTATATAAGCGATTGTGGGCGTTAAAGGGGGCGTGGCATCTTTTTGAAACAAACTTGCGCTGCGTAGGAACTCCTAGAATCTGCATGCAAAATGCCAATCTTCTACCTTTTATAGTTTCCGAGATCTCAGCGTTCATACGGACGGACAGACAGACGGACAGACGGACAGACGGACAGACGGACATGGCTATATCGACTCGGCTAGTGACCCTGAGCAAGAATATATATACTTTATAGGGTCGGAAACTCTTCCTTCTAGCTGTTACATACTTTTGCACGAATACAATATACCCTTTTACTCTACGAGTAACGGGTATAAATATAGATAGTTGGTTGTGTAAATAGTCAAAATTCCTTTCTTTGATAAAAGCAGCTGAAATCTGGCTTTTAAAATGAGATGTCTTCTTATCAAGCTGAAAAAGACTTAGCAGAGAGTTAGGCTTGATTTTAGTGGTTACTCTAACATGGAAGCTCGAGAAAATTAAATTTTTTTTAGAGACTATCTCTTTGAGAAATACTAGCCCTTTTATAACCAGATAAAGTCGATATACATCATTTGGCGTAAACTCCCGACCACATGCTTGTTGTTATGCTCAATGAAATCCTTCATTTCAAAAAAACAAGGAGGAAATGAAATTTTTCAATTTTTTGTTTTAAACTAAACAGAACGAACGAACGAACGTTTGAGGCCCATATGTATGTCTATATTTTTTCAACATTTTGCTTTGGCTTTTTATTTTTATCTTATAATATCAGAGACCATACGTAATGGATGCAGGATATAGACGAGGATTTTATACAATTAAAAACTGCTTTGTGAATTCATATAATATCTGTACAAAAGAGTCGGCAACCCCCCGAAAAAGATATGACATTATCTTCTACAGGTGCGTAAGATAAACTCAGCGACTAGGTTGCATCGACGTAAATCCACATCAATCATTAAACGGAAATGGTAAGGCAATATGTAATTCCTGACCAAATCTTTTTTTACGCTTGATCTAAGGCTAACAATTTACGTTTTTACTAAAAAGTTAATTTTTGTGTTCGGCCAGATTCCGGATGAAAGTAAAAATAAAATAAAAATGTATAAAGAAGACTTCAAATGTGACTGGTATTCGGAAGACTGAATCTGAGATTTTTGGATAACCTAGCCTGTTTTACAAAACATTGTTTTACAAAAAGACCTATATAGGCCCCCATGTAAAGATTATTCTTTAACACTTTTTTTATTCAAAACATGGCACATGCCACAACTACCAAAGAAAAAATAGAAAATTGTTCTGCTATTTCCAAGCTAATAAATTTCAATTCTCAATCTTTTAAAAAAAATTTGAAATACACAAATTGAAAATGACAATACGGATTCATCTTAAAACATCTTAAATATTTTGTAATTCCAGGCTGTAAATTTGCAGTAAATAGTCGGAACCATCCATAATAGAATTAGAAATTGGCATATCTTTGTGTTATATTCCTCTCTGATTTTAACCAACTTCATCGGAGATAACTTTTTCGTTTTATTATAAAATAAAAGTAGGCCTCAAAGCATTTACTCAAATAAATGTATTGAGTTTTTTATAAATGTTCTAAATGTTTTTAAACATGTTGCATAAACTTAAAACACTGGGGATTTAAAAGCAGAACTGTTTGTATGAAATTGTGGTAATATAAACCATGACCTGTTCCACGATTAGTTATCGGTATTATGATCACGTTAATGGGGTAAATTATTACCAGTGTATCTGAGTTCAATCGATAAATGTACAAAATAAAATTTTTGTATGGACTTCAAATTTTTTTTTAATTTTGAAAATAAGTTAAAAGTAAATAAAATCTGGAAATTAAAAATTAAATTTCTGTAATTTTTGTACACTAAAAAGGGAATGGATTATTTATTTTATTTTCAGAACAGGAATCCGGAGATGCTGTTTTTGAGCAGCCCATTAAGGCTTAACCATTCACATATCGCGCAAAATGCTCTAATAAAAACAACTAACTTCAAAACGAATTCGAAGTTAATAAATATATACTATATATAAGAATTGATAATTTTTATTGTTCATATACAGAAAAGCAGAAAGTTCGGCCAGTCGAATTTTACAAAAAAAAATTATAATTATAATGGAATGTCTCATGGTAGGATACATATATTGCGTTGAAAGCAACCGGAAATGTATTTACATAATAAACAGAGTGGAACAATAAAGTAAAATAAATACTTTTAATGCGTATTCATTTACTAAGAATAAAAACATAAAACAAATAACTTTTTATTATTTTTGTTATGGCTCTAAATATTTTGCAAGGGTATACAAACGTATCTGTATTAAGTAATCCGAGGCCATTATTGTGTATATGTATGTACCTACATATAAACATAAGAATGTCTGACTAACTCTGGTAACGAAACGTTGCACCAGTCTTACTACTTGTATTCTCTAAGTCACATTTATAATGATAATTATGGTATTTTAATCTATGTGTGTATACGTGCGTGTAATATATTTGAACAAATATACATCTGTAAACTGTGTAAAACTCTCTTTACTGTAAAGGATATTAAAACCTCGGGAACACGGCAAATCTCTACTTTGTTGCTTTTATGGCATCAATGTGGCGTAGAAAAACAAATTCCGTTGTTAGACATGGGCGGGGTTCATAATAGAGCCGAGTTTACTTTATCAAACAAATTGGTTAAATAGAGTCAAAGTAAGCATGTTAGTGAAAGTAAAAAATGGTCAAAAAGATGGCCCAACAAATAACGTACATAGATCCTCTGTTCCTTGTAACACCAAATTAAAAAATCCGAAAATATTACTTTTTTGGTTAGTTTTTATTGATTGGTTTTGCACTTCCAGACCTTTATACACCCTTGAAAATAAATGAGCATAATTTTTGTATTGTAGTCGTTGATTCTTATTAATTATATTATTTTATGGAAATACTTTTTAAAAATAAAATTATTATGATAGTTTTGAAAGGTATTGATTCCTTTTTTAAGTGAATTAAAGTTATGTGATTATTTTGCATAGTCGGACATGGTTTTATATACCCTGCTTTGACGCGAAGCGAAACTTGTAAAGACAAATTAGGCAGAGGAAAGAACAATAGGATTAACGGCGCCCTTTTTATACCCTTGCAGAGGGTATTATAATTTTGGTCAAAAGTGTGCAACGCAGTGAAGGAGACATCTCCGACCCTATAAAGTATATATATTCTTGATCAGGATCACCTCCTGAGTTGATATAGCCATGTCCGTCTGTCCGTCTGTCTGTTTCTACGCAAACTAGTCTCTCAGTTTTAAAGCTATCGAGTTGAAACTTTGCACACAGCCTTCTTTTCTTTGCACGCAGTATATAAGTCGGAACGGCCGGGATCGGCCGACTATATCCTATAGCTGCCATATAACTGATTGATCGGAAATGCCATAAGTTTGGTGTTTGTAAAGTTAGGAAGTTGGAATTTTCTATGGGCTTTATATTTGGCCAATCAATCCGACCTACCAAATTTCATAAGGATCGGCCTACTATATCTTATAGCTGCCATATAACTGATTGATCGGAAATGGCATAACTTTGATGTTTGTAAAGTTAGGAAGTTGGGATTTTCTATGGGTTTTATTTTTGGCCAATCAATCCGACCTACCAAAGTTCATAAGGATCGGCCGACTATATCTTATAGCTGCCATATAACTGATTGATCGGAAATGCCATAACTTTGATGTTTGTAAAGTTAGGAAGTTGGGATTTTCTATGGGTTTTATTTTTGGCCAATCAATCCGACCTACCAAAGTTCATAAGGATCGGCCGACTATATCTTATAGCTGCCATATAACTAAACGATTGGAAATGCTATAACTTTGGTGTTTTTAAGGTTGGGATGTTGGGATTTTTTATGAGTATTAAGAATGCATCATATGAATAATTTTGGAGAATATAATTTACAGAGTATTCTGCAAGGGTATATCAACTTCGGCTCCGCCCGAAGTTAGCTTGCCTTTCTTGTTTTCAACTGAAGTTGTTTTCGCGGTTTTTACGTGCACTTGCATTTGAGAGAACGGAGAGAACAGATCGAAGCTGAGATTTTTTGTGAAATTTTATAACTAAATTTATCAGAAATTTATGTAAGTGTTATTTTATTAATTATTTTGAACTGTACCTACATATACTGTTAATATATTTATTCATTATTTAAGGCGAAGCTTATAATAAAACTGTTGGGCCAACATAAACTAAGCTGGACTTGGCCGGCGGCAAAACAAAAAACGCAGTAAGTTTTTATTTTTTTAATAATTTTTCTATTTCAGATATACTTGGTCAGGAAGAGCCAGTACATAAAGCACGAAGTCAAAAAAAGGGCACGGAAACCGAAACATCCTCAACACCTCCGGGACAACTGAAAACGTACATATGTAGATTGAATTAAGTTAAATTAATTAGTTATATGTAATGAAATAATAATGAAATATTGTAATAAAATAAAAAATGAAATTTATATGAAAATTTTAGTGAATGAATTTTACTGATGAAAAAAAAGCGATGAAAATGAAATGAAAAAGCGATGAATTACTTATTAAAGAGTGATGAATTACTGATGAAAATGTGATGAATTCATCACTCTTTAATCAGTAATTCATCACTCGTTAATCACTATTTCATCGCATTTTAATCACTCGTTCATCGCATGTTCATCAGTAAACGCTGTTCAAAGAGTGATGAATTACTGATTAAAGAGTGATAAAAAACTGAAAAAAGAGTGATGAATTACTGATTAAAGAGTGATGAATTTTTCACTGATTAACTCCTAGGACATGCCAATGTTAAATTCATCACTAATTTGTATGAAGTTTCATCGCCGATTAATCAGCAGTGATGAATTTTTGGTGATGAAAAAGCGATTAAAAGGTGATGAGCGGTACTGCAGGGGATGTTCTCAGCGTTGTGGTGCAATTAAAGAGCATGCCATTTGTTCTCCGGGATTTGATAATATTTAAATAATATGGAATAACGGTTTTAATTAAATTAAAATCGGACATCTATATCATAAAGCTCCTATAGGAAAATTTAAAAATAAACATAAAAAAATATTTTTAATTTGCTGTTTTTCTGTTTATCAAAATATATTGCATCCCAATTTTGAACCAAATTGCATCGGCCAGCATAATTTAATTTTAAAATGCGATGTTTCAGCATAAGCTTTTATTCTAAACAAAAATTAATGTTCTAGAAACTGAAAAAGAGGGTTCTGGCCTAGGTTCGTTGGATACGATTTTTTTATTAAGGAAATTAAACTTTGACGGATTCAAAGCGCGATCGATCTTTAAATAAGTAAAAAGTAAAATTATCTTGAGTTTAAAGTGGGATAAGTCATAAATGTTTATCTCCAATAAAATAAAATACAAAATTTATTTTTGTTAAATCAAAAACAAATTATAAAATTAATTTGCACGGCGTACCTCAACATCGACCTGGATGATTAAGGGTCCATGCAAAAACTTAAAGGTTAATAAATATGCCACTAGGAAATTGTTATCAAGCGGTATAAAACAAAAGAAAATTTGTTTTCCTATAAACTTACCTAATCTAAATTTAGACTTCAATAAGCAAATTGAAATTTCCATTCACACAATTAACGAGTCAAATTATATAATAAAACTAAAAGCTCAATTATCCGAAGATGTGGATGAAATTTTTGCTCACATAATACTTTGAAAACTCAATAAAGATACTAAAGATTATTGCAGGTCATACAAAAGAGGCGAAAAATGCAGGCACATTTTAATGTCGTGGAGTTTTTAAAGCAGAGGCTCATTTCCATCTTCTCTTTTGTACAAAAAAATAATCCTCTGAAATGGTATGAAATAACTAAATTAACAAAGAAAACTGTCTATGTTGTAATTTACCAAACCTTAACAAACCAGAGATATAAAATTAAAGGAATGAGCACAGGAGAATGAATTGACTGACCATGAAAATGCAAATTTGCCGCCATATAACTGATTGATCGGAAATGCCATAACTTTGGTGTTTGTAAAGTTAGGAAGTTGGGATTTTTTATGAGTATTAAGAATGCATCATATGAATAATTTGGGAGAATATAATTTACAGAACATTCTTCGGCTCCGCCTGAAGTTAGCCTTCCTTTCTTGTTTTTAAAGGCAAATCGAATTTGTTAGAGGAGAATCTAGTAATGTACAAACTATAAATTACTTTCATAAACTGAAAATAAAAATAATATACAAGCTCTAAGAAAACCGTTATATATTTTCCAAATGAAGCAGATTTGTTTTCAAAACTATTATTTAGAAATAATTATTCCATATAACTTGACAAAAACAACGAAATCAAATACAATCGTGACCGACGAGATTCCGCACTTATGTGCGCAGCTTTGCACCTCTGGTTAAAATCAGAAAATGTCCTAATCACAAAACATCAGGCAGAACACCCGCTGACATCTTCATTTATGCTGGAACACCAGAATATAATACTCAAGACAGTAAACAGAAAGGAATTAAAAATCTAAATGAGAATCGCCAAATATTCGAAATAGACGCTCGGTACAAACAAGTCTAAAACTACTAATCCATTAAAAAAAAAACAGGTTAAGGTACCCAAATAGACGACAAACACTATTCCGAAAAGAACCGCGGAAGAGAAATCCCCACTATGAATCCAAATATAAAAAGAAAAAAATAATTAATAATTAATAAAAGCAAATATAATAATTTCAGGTCAAGTGAAGAAAACATCGCTTAAGGGGACCCCCATTCTCGATTTCAAATGTTGACGATTTTCAATGGGCTGGAAAATGTACATATATTATTTTTTAGGCTTGCAACTTTGCATCATTTATTTGAAGACTTGAATAAAAAAAAAAAAATTAAACATAATTTTTATTTTGTTTTTTGTTGTTGTTTTTTGTCATTGAACAAAGGCCCTTCTTTTCGTCGGCGTATGGGATTTAAGCTCACTGGAACATCTGAAACCAAAAATTACAACGGGGTTAGGAAGAGTATATGTATGGCTTTTTTTAAATTCGGACAAAAATTAACAAAATGGCGGACCTTTTTTTTCAGCCACAAATCAAGGTAAAAAGTAAAGAAGATTCTCACCGATTTGATTTATCCTAGTTCATGCTTCATTTCATTTCATTTTCACTTGAAATTTTAAAGGAACATTCTTGAATAGTTATAGGTACGAATTAAATACAAAAAAAAATAATCGAGGGGGGTTCCCTTAAGAGGTTATATACCTTTTCCATTTCCAAAAACTCGAAAATTTGTAATTGCTTTATCTTGAAGAACAGCCCCCGCCCCAAACTAAACTTGAAACTTTAAACGCGAATATCTCGAAATGGTGTTTGCGGTGATATGGATAGGCGAAAGACTATTGAATCGATTTTCTTCAAATTTTTATACCCTTGCAGAGGGTATTATAATTTTGGTCAAAAGTGTGCAACGCAGTGAAGGAGACATCTCCGACCCTATAAAGTATATATATTCTTGATCAGGATCACCTCCTGAGTTGATATAGCCATGTCCGTCTGTCCGTCTGTCCGTCTGTCCGTCTGTCCGTCTGTCTGTTTCTACGCAAACTAGTCTCTCAGTTTTAAAGCTATCGGATTGAAACTTTGCACACACCCTTCTTTCCTTTGCACGCAGTATATAAGTCGGAACGGCCGGGATCGGCCGACTATATCCTATAGCTGCCATATAACTGATTGATCGGAAATGCCATAACTTTCGTGTTTGTAAAGTTAGGAAGTTGGGATTTTCTATGGGTTTTATATTTGGCCAATCAATCCGACCTACCAAATTTCATAAGGATCGGCCGGCTATATCCTATAGCTGCCATATAACTGATTGATCGGAAATGCCATAACTTTGGTGTTTGTAAAGTTAGAAAGTTGGGATTTTCTATGGGTTTTATATTTGGCCAATCAATCCGACCTACCAAATTTCATAAGGATCGGCCGACTATATCCTATAGCTGCCATATAACTGATTGATCGGAAATGCCATAACTTTGGTGTTTGTTAAGTTAGGAAGTTGGGATTTTCTATGGATTTTATTTTTGGCCAATCAATCCGACCTACCAAATTTCATAAGGATCGGCCGACTATATCCTATAGCTGCCATATAACTGATTGATCGGAAATGCCATAACTTTGGTGTTTGTAAAGTTAGGAAGTTGGGATTTTCTATGGATTTTATTTTTGGCCAATCAATCCGACCTATCAAATTTCATAAGGATCGGCCGACTATATCCTATAGCTGCCATATAACTGAACGATTGGAAATGCCATAACTTTGTTGTTGTTAAAGTTAGGAAGTTCGGATTTTTTATGAGTATTAAGAATGCATCATATGAATAATTTTGGAGAATATAATTTACAGAGTATTCTGCAAGGGTATATCAACTTCGGCTCCGCACGAAGTTAGCTTTCATTTCTTGTTATAATTTTTTTTTGTATATACGGGAACGTTTTATGCAAAAAATGAATTTTTTGGTCGGTAGAGGTTTTACAAAAAAAAATCCATTTCGGCGAAATAAAAATTTGTGCATGAAAAATCGATCGTTCAAGTACAAACAAAATTCATTACGAACATTTAAAAAACAAGAAAGGAAAGCTAACTTCGGGCGGAGCCGAAGTTGATATACCCTTGCAGAATACTCTGTAAATTATATTCTCCAAAATTATTCATATGATGCATTCTTAATACTCATAAAAAATCCCAACTTCCTAACTTTAAAAACACTAAAGTTATGGCATTTCCGATCAATCAGTTATATGGCAGCTATAGGATATAGTCGGCCGATCCTTATGAAATTTGGTAGGTCGGATTGATTGGCCAAATATAAAACCCATAGAAAATTCCAATTTCCTAACTTTACAAACACCAAAGTTATGGCATTTCCGATCAATCAGTTGTATGGCGGCTATAGGATATAGTCGGCCGATCCCGTTCCGACTTATATACTGAGTGCAAATAAACGAAGGGTGTGTGCAAAGTTTCAATTCGATATCTTCAAAACTGAGAGACTAGTTCACGTAGAAACAGACAGACGGACAGACAGACGGACAGACGGACATGGCTATATCAACTCAGGAGGTGATCCTGATCAAGAATATATATACTTTATAGGGTCGGAGATCTCTCCTTCACTGTGTTGCACACTTTTGACCAAAATTATAATACCTTCTGCAAGGGTATAAAAATTGCTCCTGTGTGTCAAAGAGTAAGCCATGGTGGTGGAAGCGTTATGTTCTGGGGATCAGTTTCCTATAATGGTGTGGGAGACTTGGTTCCTATCGACGGATCCATGAACCAGAACCGATATTTAGATACCTTAAACAATTATGCATTTCCCTCCGGCGACAGATTAATAGGAAAGGAATTTATTTTCCAACAGGACAACGCTCCTTGCCATAAGGCCAAAATGATTACTAGGTTTTTAAGAGATGTTGGGGTGAAAACCCTCGATTGGCCACCACAAAGTCCTGACTTAAACATTATTGAAAATGTGTGGTCGCTAATAAAGCGAAATAAAAGCACTGATCTGACCAGGAGAAAAGCAGAAACCATTACTGAGGTCACAATGATCTGGAAAGATATTCCTTTAAAATACCTTCAAACCTTGGTCGATTCCGTTACAAATCGCCTCCAAAAGGTGATAGACACCAAAGGAGGTTATATTTTTTATTAATTTCCAGTTTATAATAAATTTCTAATACATTATAGTTAAATAAAACGAAAAAAAAATGTCAAAATACTTACGCCACCCATGAAATGACGTTGTTTTTAGTTTTAATGAAATAAAAATGAAAAATTGTTATATATATAATTTAATACATTGTAACTAAATGAATTATGTACAATCCATAAATATTTTTGTCTTTAAAATAAATACAAATTGAACAAGAAAGGAAAGCTAACTTCGGGCGGAGCCGAAGTTGATATACCCTTGCAGAATACTCTGTAAATTATATTCTCCAAAATTATTCATATGATGCATTCTTAATACTCAGAAAAAATCCTAACTTCCTAACTTTAAAAACACCAAAGTAATGACATTTCCAATCGTTTAGTTATATGGCAGCTATAGGATATAGTCGGCCGATCCTTATGAAATTCGGCATGTCGGATTGATTAGCCAAATATAAAACCCATAGAAAATCCCAACATTCTAACTTTACAAACACCAAAGTTATGGCATTTCCGATCAATCAGTTATATGGCAGCTATAGGATATAGTCGGCCGATCCTTATGAAATTCGGCATGTCGGATTGATTAGCCAAATATAAAACCCTTAGAAAATCCCAACATTCTAACTTTACAAACACCAAAGATATGGCATTTCCGATCAATCAGTTATATGGCAGCTATAGGATATAGTCGGCCGATCCCGGCCGTTCCGACATATATACTGCGTGCAAAGGAAAGAAGGGTATGTGCAAAGTTTCAATTCGATAGCTTTAAAACTGAGAGACTAGTTTGCGTAGAAACAGACAGACGGACAGACAGACGGACAGACGGACATGGCTATATCAACTCAGGAGGTGATCCTGATCAAGAATATATATACTTTATAGGGTCGGAGATGTCTCCTTCACTGCGTTGCACACTTTTGACCAAAATTATAATACCCTCTGCAAGGGTATAAAAATAAACTGAGGCATCGCCATGACAAAATATATATGCCGACCAGTGTAGTCGGCCGATCCCGGCCGTTCCGACTTATATACTGCGTGCAAAGGAAAGAAGGGTGTGTGCAAAGTTTCAATTCGATATCTTCAAAACTGAGAGACTAGTTCGCGTATAAGCAGACAGACGGACGGACAGACGGACATGACTAGGTCGACTCTTGTGGTGATGCTGATCAAGAAAATTTATAATTTATAGAGTCATTTCACTGCGTTGTAAACTTTTGACTGAAATTTTAATACCCTCTGCAAGGGTATAAAAAGAAAACAAGAGAGAACGCTATAGTCGGGTGCCCCGACTATCAGATACCCGTTACTCAGGTAAAGGGAGTGCGAGGGAGATGGAGATAGAAACTTTGATCACGCATAACTTTTTAACGAATGGTCCGATTTGACAAATTTCTTCTACATTTCGATAGGTATTGATAAACACAATAAAACTGCATTTTTACTTTTCCGAAATATTTAAATTTTTAAAATCGTATATAAGCGATTGTGGGCGTTAAAGGGGGCGTGGCACCTTTTTGAAACAAACTTGCGCTGCGTAGGAACTCCTAGAATCCTCCTAGCTTTTATAGTTTCCGAGATCTCAGCGTTCATACGGACAGACAGACAGACGGACAGACAGACGGACAGACAGACGGACAGACGGACATGGCTATATCGACTCGGCTAGTGACCCTGATCAAGAATATATATACTTTATAGGGTCGGAAACGCTTCTTTCTAGCTGTTACATACTTTTGCACGAATACAATATACCCTTTTACTCTACGAGTAACGGGTATAAAAATAGTTTCAGACAATATATAGATTGTTAGATAGTAAGACAATTAGTTTTTGCATATTTTTATACCAGCTAAAGCCAAATTCCGCACTTTTGGGAGACCGGAAAAAGACGCTGGAACTCGCAACAGCGAAAAGTGTGCTGTTGCCTACAATCTTTTTGTTTTACTTGGCTCTATTGGAATTTTTAGGCGTTCGCCAGCTGAATAGATATAGTCTTTCTAGTGTCAACACTTTGTACAGTTCATCCCAACTAAGTTTGGTAGGGTTTTACTGTCCATTAGCAGAAACAAATCAATTTGAGCGATTTAACAAAAACAAAATGTCGACAGCAGAAATTAAATTTGTTGTTGGCTTGGCGGAATGTATTGTATCAAAGGCATTTTATTGGCAAGTTTCACTGGATGAAACTTCAGTTATTCTCTTTATTATTCTCTTTCCGTAAAAGTAAAAAGGTAATAATTATATAAATTGAAGCTGTTAAGTCCGGTTTATTGTACTCTATAAAAACTATATTGAACAAATTGAGTGAAAAAACTTTTATTAAGGGGCGATCCTTACTTTTTCACATCATAAAGAGGTATGTTTCTTTTATACAGCCGCGGTACAAATTTTCTGCTAAAAATTATAACGTGCTCTGCAAGGATATAGTTACAGGCATTGTCTATTCCAAAGTATATAAACAGACCTTATTATTATCTTCTCATTAAATATGTCGTTCTTTATTATTAACTGCTAATAGCCCAAAAACATAAAGATAACTTTTGAAAATGTTTCTTTTCATTTTTAGATATTATGAAACAGGATCGATTAAACCTCGAGCGATAGGTGGTTCAAAACCACGAGTAGCTACAACCCCGGTCGTACAAAAAATTGCTGATGATAAACGGGAATGTCACAGCATATTTGCGTGGGAAATACGGGATCGACTGTTGTCCGAACAAGTTTGCAATAGTGATAACATTCCAAGTGTAAGTTTTTAGTTTTCAAATATCATGCATGTTAAAAACTATATTGAAATTATTAACTATATTAAATTCCAATAATTATACCCTTGCAGAGGGTATTATAATTTTGGTCAAAAGTGTGCAACGCAGTGAAGGAGACATCTCCGACCTTATAAAGTATATATATTCTTGATCAGGATCACCTCCTGAGTTGATATAGCCATGTCCGTCTGTCCGTCTGTCCGTCTGTCCGTCTGTCTGTCCGTCTGTCTGTCCGTCTGTCTGTCCGTCTGTCTGTTTCTACGCGAACTAGTCTCTCAGTTTTAAAGATATCGAATTGAAACTTTGCACACACCCTTCTTTCCTTTGCACGCAGTATATAAGTCGGAACGGCCGGGATCGGCCGACTATATCCTATAGCTGCCATATAACTGAACGATCGGAAATGCCATAACTTTGGTGTTTGTAAAGTTAGGAAGTTGGGATTTTCTATGGGTTTTGTATTTGCCTAATCAATCCGACATGCCGAATTTCATAAGGATCGGCCGACTATATCCTATAGCTTCCATATAACTGATTGATCGGAAATGCCATAACTTTGGTGTTTGTAAAGTTAGAATGTTGGGATTTTCTATGGGTGTTATATTTGGCCAGCCAATCCGACCTACCAAATTTTATAAGGATCGGCCGATTATATCCTATAGCTGACATATAACTGAACGATTGGAAATGTCATAACTTTGGTGTTTTTAAAGTTAGGAAGTTGGGATTTTTTATGAGTATTAAGAATGCATCATATGAATAATTTTGGAGAATATAATTTACAGAGTATTCTGCAAGGGTATATCAACTTCGGCTCCGCCCGAAGTTAGCTTTCCTTTCTTGTTTTTTTTTTTTTTTATATTTCTTCGATTTCTCTGTGGGAGCTATATAATATAGATTTCCTATTTGAATTTGATTAAAGCCATAATTCCTTAGTATTTATTACCACATCCCAAAAAACAAAAAAAAAACACTAACAAGAAAGGAAAGCTAACTTCGGGCGAAGCCGATGTTGATATACCCTTGCAGAATATTATGTACATTATATTCTCCAAAATTATTCATATGATGCATTCTTAATACTCAAAAAAAATCCCAACTTCCTAACTTTAACAAGAGAGAACGCTATAGTCGGGTGCCCCGACTATCAGATACCCGTTACTCAGGTAAAGGGAGTGCGAGGGAGATGGAGATAGAAACTTTGATCACGCATAACTTTTTAACGAATGGTCCGATTTGAAAAATTTCTTCTACATTTCGATAGGTATTGATAAACACAATAAAACTGCATTTTTACTTTTCCGAAATATTTAAATTTTTAAAATCGTATATAAGCGATTGTGGGCGTTAAAGGGGGCGTGGCACCTTTTTGAAACAAACTTGCGCTGCGTAGGAACTCCTAGAATCCTCCTAGCTTTTATAGTTTCCGAGATCTCAGCGTTCATACGGACAGACAGACAGACGGACAGACAGACGGACAGACAGACGGACAGACAGACGGACAGACAGACGGACAGACAGTCGGACAGACGGACATGGCTATATCGACTCGGCTAGTGACCCTGATCAAGAATATATATACTTTATAGGGTCGGAAACGCTTCTTTCTAGCTTTTGCACGAATACAATATACCCTTTTACTCTACGAGTAACGGGTATAAAAATAGTTTCAGACAATATATAGATTGTTAGATAGTAAGACAATTAGTTTTTGCATATTTTTATACCAGCTAAAGCCAAATTCCGCACTTTTGGGAGACCGGAAAAAGACGCTGGAACTCGCAACAGCGAAAAGTGTGCTGTTGCCTACAATCTTTTTGTTTTACTTGGCTCTATTGGAATTTTTAGGCGTTCGCCAGCTGAATAGATATAGTCTTTCTAGTGTCAACACTTTGTACAGTTCATCCCAACTAAGTTTGGTAGGGTTTTACTGTCCATTAGCAGAAACAAATCAATTTGAGCGATTTAACAAAAACAAAATGTCGACAGCAGAAATTAAATTTGTTGTTGGCTTGGCGGAATGTATTGTATCAAAGGCATTTTATTGGCAAGTTTCACTGGATGAAACTTCAGTTATTCTCTTTATTATTCTCTTTCCGTAAAAGTAAAAAGGTAATAATTATATAAATTGGAGCTGGTAAGTCCGGTTTATTGTACTCTATAAAAACTATATTGAACAAATTGAGTGAAAAAACTTTTATTAAGGGTCGATCCTTACTTTTTCACATCATAAAGAGGTATGTTTCTTTTATACAGCCGCGGTACAAATTTTCTGCTAAAAATTATAACGTGCTCTGCAAGGATATAGTTACAGGCATTGTCTATTCCAAAGTATATAAACAGACCTTATTATTATCTTCTCATTAAATATGTCGTTCTTTATTATTAACTGCTAATAGCCCAAAAACATAAAGATAACTTTTGAAAATGTTTCTTTTCATTTTTAGATATTATGAAACAGGATCGATTAAACCTCGAGCGATAGGTGGTTCAAAACCACGAGTAGCTACAACCCCGGTCGTACAAAAAATTGCTGATTATAAACGGGAATGTCCCAGCATATTTGCGTGGGAAATACGGGATCGACTGCTGTCCGAACAAGTTAACAATAGTGATAACATTCCAAGTGTAAGTTTTTAGTTTTCAAATATCATGCATGTTAAAAACTATATTGAAATTATTAACTATATTAAATTCCAACAAGAAAGAAAAGCTAACTTCGGGCGGAGCCGAAGTTGATATACCCTTGCAGAATATTCTGTAAATTATATTCTCCAAAATTATTCATATGATGCAATCTTAATACTCATAAAAAATCCCAACTTCCTAACTTTAAAAACACCAAAGTTATGGCATTTCCAATCGTTCAGTTATATGGCAGCTATAGGATATAGTCGGCCGATCCTTATGAAATTTGATAGGTTGGATTGATTGGTTAAAAATAGAACCCATAGAAAATCCCAACTTCCTAACTTAACAAAAACCAAAGTTGTGGCATTTCCGATCAATCAGTTATATGGTGGCTATAGGATATAGTCGGCCGATCCTTATGAAATTTGGTAGTTCGGATTGATAGGCCAAATATAACACCCATAGAAAATCCCAACTTCCTAACTTCACAAACACCAAAGTTATGGCATTTCCGATCAATCAGTTATATGGCAGCTATAGGATATAGTCGGCCGATCTTTATGAAATTTGGTAGGTCGGATTGATTGGCCAAATATAAAACCCATATAAAATTCCAACTTCCTAACTTAACAAACAGCAGAGTTATGGCATTTCCGATCAATCAGTTATATGGCAGCTATAGGATATAGTCGGCCGATCCCGGCCGTTCCGACTTATATACTGCGTGCAAAGGAAAGAAGGGTGTGTGCAAAGTTTCAATTCGATATCTTTAAAACTGAGAGACTAGTTCGCGTAGAAACAGACAGACGGACAGACAGACGGACAGACAGACGGACAGACAGACGGACAGACAGACGGACAGACGGACAGACGGACATGGCTATATCAACTCAGGAGGTGATCCTGATCAAGAATATATATACTTTATAGGGTCGGAGATGTCTCCTTCACTGCGTTGCACACTTTTGACCAAAATTATAATACCCTCTGCAAGGGTATAATAATTTTTTTTTTTTTTATATATTTCTTCGATTTTTCTGTGGGATATAGATTTCCTATTTGAATTTGATTAAAGCCATAATTCCTTAGTATTTATTACCACATCCCAAAAAAAAAAAAAAACACTAACAAGAAAGGAAAGCTAACTTCGGGCGAAGCCGATGTTGATATACCCTTGCAGAATATTATGTACATTATATTCTCCAAAATTATTCATATGATGCATTCTTAATACTCAAAAAAATCCCAACTTCCTAACTTTAACAAGAGAGAACGCTATAGTCGGGTGCCCCGACTATCAGATACCCGTTACTCAGGTAAAGGGAGTGCGAGGGAGATGGAGATAGAAACTTTGATCACGCATAACTTTTTAACGAATGGTCCGATTTGAAAAATTTCTTCTACATTTCGATAGGTATTGATAAACACAATAAAACTGCATTTTTACTTTTCCGAAATATTTAAATTTTTAAAATCGTATATAAGCGATTGTGGGCGTTAAAGGGGGCGTGGCACCTTTTTGAAACAAACTTGCGCTGCGTAGGAACTCCTAGAATCCTCCTAGCTTTTATAGTTTCCGAGATCTCAGCGTTCATACGGACAGACAGACAGACGGACAGACAGACGGACAGACAGACGGACAGACAGACGGACAGACAGACGGACAGACAGTCGGACAGACGGACATGGCTATATCGACTCGGCTAGTGACCCTGATCAAGAATATATATACTTTATAGGGTCGGAAACGCTTCTTTCTAGCTTTTGCACGAATACAATATACCCTTTTACTCTACGAGTAACGGGTATAAAAATAGTTTCAGACAATATATAGATTGTTAGATAGTAAGACAATTAGTTTTTGCATATTTTTATACCAGCTAAAGCCAAATTCCGCACTTTTGGGAGACCGGAAAAAGACGCTGGAACTCGCAACAGCGAAAAGTGTGCTGTTGCCTACAATCTTTTTGTTTTACTTGGCTCTATTGGAATTTTTAGGCGTTCGCCAGCTGAATAGATATAGTCTTTCTAGTGTCAACACTTTGTACAGTTCATCCCAACTAAGTTTGGTAGGGTTTTACTGTCCATTAGCAGAAACAAATCAATTTGAGCGATTTAACAAAAACAAAATGTCGACAGCAGAAATTAAATTTGTTGTTGGCTTGGCGGAATGTATTGTATCAAAGGCATTTTATTGGCAAGTTTCACTGGATGAAACTTCAGTTATTCTCTTTATTATTCTCTTTCCGTAAAAGTAAAAAGGTAATAATTATATAAATTGAAGCTGTTAAGTCCGGTTTATTGTACTCTATAAAAACTATATTGAACAAATTGAGTGAAAAAACTTTTATTAAGGGGCGATCCTTACTTTTTCACATCATAAAGAGGTATGTTTCTTTTATACAGCCGCGGTACAAATTTTCTGCTAAAAATTATAACGTGCTCTGCAAGGATATAGTTACAGGCATTGTCTATTCCAAAGTATATAAACAGACCTTATTATTATCTTCTCATTAAATATGTCGTTCTTTATTATTAACTGCTAATAGCCCAAAAACATAAAGATAACTTTTGAAAATGTTTCTTTTCATTTTTAGATATTATGAAACAGGATCGATTAAACCTCGAGCGATAGGTGGTTCAAAACCACGAGTAGCTACAACCCCGGTCGTACAAAAAATTGCTGATTATAAACGGGAATGTCCCAGCATATTTGCGTGGGAAATACGGGATCGACTGCTGTCCGAACAAGTTAACAATAGTGATAACATTCCAAGTGTAAGTTTTTAGTTTTCAAATATCATGCATGTTAAAAACTATATTGAAATTATTAACTATATTAAATTCCAACAAGAAAGAAAAGCTAACTTCGGGCGGAGCCGAAGTTGATATACCCTTGCAGAATATTCTGTAAATTATATTCTCCAAAATTATTCATATGATGCAATCTTAATACTCATAAAAAATCCCAACTTCCTAACTTTAAAAACACCAAAGTTATGGCATTTCCAATCGTTCAGTTATATGGCAGCTATAGGATATAGTCGGCCGATCCTTATGAAATTTGATAGGTTGGATTGATTGGTTAAAAATAGAACCCATAGAAAATCCCAACTTCCTAACTTAACAAAAACCAAAGTTGTGGCATTTCCGATCAATCAGTTATATGGTGGCTATAGGATATAGTCGGCCGATCCTTATGAAATTTGGTAGTTCGGATTGATAGGCCAAATATAACACCCATAGAAAATCCCAACTTCCTAACTTCACAAACACCAAAGTTATGGCATTTCCGATCAATCAGTTATATGGCAGCTATAGGATATAGTCGGCCGATCTTTATGAAATTTGGTAGGTCGGATTGATTGGCCAAATATAAAACCCATATAAAATTCCAACTTCCTAACTTAACAAACAGCAGAGTTATGGCATTTCCGATCAATCAGTTATATGGCAGCTATAGGATATAGTCGGCCGATCCCGGCCGTTCCGACTTATATACTGCGTGCAAAGGAAAGAAGGGTGTGTGCAAAGTTTCAATTCGATATCTTTAAAACTGAGAGACTAGTTCGCGTAGAAACAGACAGACGGACAGACAGACGGACAGACAGACGGACAGACAGACGGACAGACAGACGGACAGACGGACAGACGGACATGGCTATATCAACTCAGGAGGTGATCCTGATCAAGAATATATATACTTTATAGGGTCGGAGATGTCTCCTTCACTGCGTTGCACACTTTTGACCAAAATTATAATACCCTCTGCAAGGGTATAATAATTTTTTTTTTTTTTATATATTTCTTCGATTTTTCTGTGGGATATAGATTTCCTATTTGAATTTGATTAAAGCCATAATTCCTTAGTATTTATTACCACATCCCAAAAAACAAAAAAAAAACACTAACAAGAAAGGAAAGCTAACTTCGGGCGAAGCCGATGTTGATATACCCTTGCAGAATATTATGTACATTATATTCTCCAAAATTATTCATATGATGCATTCTTAATACTCAAAAAAAATCCCAACTTCCTAACTTTAACAAGAGAGAACGCTATAGTCGGGTGCCCCGACTATCAGATACCCGTTACTCAGGTAAAGGGAGTGCGAGGGAGATGGAGATAGAAACTTTGATCACGCATAACTTTTTAACGAATGGTCCGATTTGAAAAATTTCTTCTACATTTCGATAGGTATTGATAAACACAATAAAACTGCATTTTTACTTTTCCGAAATATTTAAATTTTTAAAATCGTATATAAGCGATTGTGGGCGTTAAAGGGGGCGTGGCACCTTTTTGAAACAAACTTGCGCTGCGTAGGAACTCCTAGAATCTGCATGCAAAATGCCAATCTTCTAGCTTTTAAAGTTTCCGAGATCTCAGCGTTCATACGGACGGACAGACGGACAGACGGACATGGCTATATCGACTCGGCTAGTGACCCTGATCAAGAAACGCTTCCTTCTAGATGTTACATACTTTTGCACGAATACAATATACCCTTTTACTCTACGAGTAACGGGTATAAAAACACCAAAGTTATGGCATTTCCGATAGTTCAGTTATATGACAGCTATAGGATATAGTCGGCCGATCCTTATTAAATTTGGTAAGTCGTATTGATTGGCCAAAAATAAAACCCATAGAAAATCCCAACTTTCTAACTTTACAAACACCAAGGTTATGGCATTTCCGATCAATCAGTTATATGGCAGCTATAGGATATAGTCGGCCGATCCTTATGAAATTTGATAGGTCGGGTTGATTGTCCAAAAATAAAACCTATAGAAAATCCCAGCTTCCTAACTTTACAAACATCAAAGTTATGGCATTTCCGATCAATCAGTTATATGGCAGCTATAGGATATAGTCGGCCGATCCCGGCCGTTCCGACATATACTGCGTGCAAAGGAAAGAAGGGTGTGTGCAAAGTTTCAGTTCGATATCTTTAAAACTGAGAGACTAGTTTGCGTAGAAACAGACAGACGGACAGACAGACGGACAGACAGACGGACAGACGGACAGACGGACATGGCTATATCAACTCAGGAGGTGATCCTGATCAAGAATATATATACTTTATAGGGTCGGAGATGTCTCCTTCACTGCGTTGCACACTTTTGACCAAAATTATAATACCCTCTGCAAGGGTATAAAAACGATCGTTCAGATAAGAGGAATTACTCTAAACTAATGAAATTCTTTATTTTTATACCCTTGCAGAGGGTATTATAATTTTGGTCAAAAGTGTGCAACGCAGTGAAGGAGACATCTCCGACCCTATAAAGTATATATATTCTTGATCAGGATCACCTCCTGAGTTGATATAGCCATGTCCGTCTGTCCGTCTGTCCGTCTGTCCGTCTGTCTGTCCGTCTGTCTGTCCGTCTGTCTGTCCGTCTGTCTGTTTCTACGCGAACTAGTCTCTCAGTTTTAAAGATTTCGAATTGAAACTTTGCACACACCCTTCTTTCCTTTGCACGCAGTATATAAGTCGGAACGGCCGGGATCGGCCGACTATATCCTATAGCTGCCATATAACTGAACGATCGGAAATGCCATAACTTTGGTGTTTGTAAAGTTAGGAAGTTGGGATTTTCTATGGGTTTTGTATTTGGCTAATCAATCCGACATGCCGAATTTCATAAGGATCGGCCGACTATATCCTATAGCTGCCATATAACTGATTGATCGGAAATGCCATAACTTTGGTGTTTGTAAAGTTAGGAAGTTGGCATTTTCTATGGGTGTTATATTTGGCCAGCCAATCCGACCTACCAAATTTCATAAGGATCGGCCGACTATATCCTATAGCTGCCATATAACTGAACGATTGGAAATGCCATAACTTTGGTGTTTTTAAAGTTAGAAAGTTGGGATTTTTTATGAGTATTAAGAATGCATCATATGAATAATTTTGGAGAATATAATTTACAGAGTATTCTGCAAGGGTATATCAACTTCGGCTCCGCCCGAAGTTAGCTTTCCTTTCTTGTTACGTTTTCAGTTGACTTGTTCGACAAGGGGAATTATCAGTGCAAGGCTCTTCCAAACAGAGGAGTTCAAGGAAAACAGCCACCCCTTAAAAACTATTCAACATTTTTTCACAAACATTGTCAGCAAACTGAACTTTCAGAAAATAGAATCATTCATGTAATAAAAAAATATTTATTAAATACCTAAAAAAAATTGAAACTTTCATTTTTTTTGTTGAAAAAAACGGTATATAACCCCTCAACGAGAAATGAAGTAAACTTCGGCAAGCCGAAATTAGCCAAAATTATTCATATGATGCATTCTTAATATTCATAAGAAATTCCAACCTCCTAACTTTAAAACAAGAGAGAACGCTATAGTCGGGTGCCCCGACTATCAGATACCCGTTACTCAGGTAAAGGGAGTGCGAGGGAGATGGAGATAGAAACTTTGATCACGCATAACTTTTAAACGAATGGTCCGATTTGAAAAATTTCTTCTACATTTCGATAGGTATTGATAAACACAATAAAACTGCATTTTTACTTTTCCGAAATATTTAAATGTATCGTATATAAGCGATTGTGGGCGTTAAAGGGGGCGTGGCACCTTTTTGAAACAAACTTGCGCTGCGTAGGAACTCCTAGAATCTGCATGCAAAATGCCAATCTTCTAGCTTTTATAGTTTCCGAGATCTCAGCGTTCATACGGACAGACAGACGGACAGACAGACGGACAGACGGACAGACGGACAGACGGACAGACGGACAGACGGACATGGCTATATCGACTCGGCTAGTGACCCTGATCAAGAATATATATACTTTATAGGGTCGGAAACGCTTCCTTCTAGCTGTTACATACTTTTGCACGAATACAATATACCCTTTTACTCTACGAGTAACGGGTATAAATATCAAAGTTATGGCATTTCCAATCGTTGAGTTATATGGCAGCTATAGGATACAGTTGGCTGATCCTTATGAAATTTGGTAGATTGGCTAATCTATCCGGCCAAATATAAAACCCATAGAAAATAGCAACATCCTAACTTTACAAACACCAAAGTTATGGCATTTCCAAACAATCAGTTATACATGTGAAATGTGAAAAGTGAAAAGATAATTAACTCTTTTTAATTTCCCTGAAGAAAACACATCTGTCCATGCTTTTTCTGCGGGTACAAACTCGTTGTAAACCTTGGTTTAGTTATTAATTTATTTTCAGTCTTCTGGCAAAATTCGGAGAATAAGGAATAAATGGAGAACAGAAGTACATTGATTTACGATTTTATTAAACCTTTCTTAAGAACATCCGACTTAATGTTTATTCTGAAATGTTACATTTATTTGTTTTTAAATATAAATTTGAACCATACATTATATATTTACGACTTTTATTATATAAACCTGAAGGCTCTTTTTGGGGAGGTGTGTTTATCTGTATGAGATGTAGGTGTATTTCCTTAACTGGAATCAAGTTCGTTGCAATACTCTTCGATCTTACGTTGTTATAAGTAATAGTGCAGTAACTAAAGTTTTCTTATACAAATGGTATTTTACTATATATAGGAATAAATAATATTCTAAAATTACTCGAAGCAAACATTTTTCTGAAATCTATAATTATGTAAATTTGTTGATAGACGCGTTTGTAGAAAATTAAATATAATTCCAAAATATTAAAATATCCAGGAGGCTTGAAGTTTTTTGAGTTTTTAGAGTAATAAGAAATTAATATTACTTTGGTGAAGTTTGTTAAAATTGGAAATAATGTTTAATACCCATGTGTTTTTACTTATTTACAATATAGATAAATATTTTCATCTGCATTTATGCTAATGTATTACGATCTCTCAATATAGGCTATTTTTATACACTTGCAGTTTTATAATTTATGTCCTATTTTTTTAAGGCAGCAAAGAATATGAGTTCCTTTTAAAGTATACATATTTTAAATTATTTTCACTTGGCTAGTCTATTTTGACATCTTCATCAAAAGAAGCATTGGATTTAATTTTGTTTAATTTTTTAACTGCGTTGTTTTTAGTCCGTCGTTGAGTTTAAAATTTTGAAGGAATATATTTGATGGCTGCCTTATTGCCTGGTTCATTTTGCTATAGCTGCAAGAGTATAAAACATCAGCTCAACAAAGAAGATTTTTTTTTGATGAAACAACATCGTAAAGATTAATAAAATATATCATAATTAAATATATGTGTATCAGATTTATAATTTTTTTTAAATAAAATTGTTTAAAGGGTGAGCCAAAATAATAATATATTTAAGCATTGAACTGTCCGTATCCGCTTGGACGTTTATTTGTGCTATTTTTACCGATAACTCAGTTTGGATAGTAATAACACTATTGCACAGTAAACTAAGTTGCGATGAATATATTAAATATGTTTAATATACCCTTAACATAGTTTTAGAAATTAAGAGCTGTCCCTGACTTATTTTTTGATCTTTTAAAATTATTCTGTTTTTTTACTCTGTTCGTATAAAAGAATGTAGCTGCATATAAAATAATTGTATTCTTGATTATCTTTTTTATTACCATGTCGAAATCTCACATCCAATTTATAACGATTAAAAAATGTTCTGTAAAAGGCTTAGATTTGCTCTTTGTCTTAAGTTAATGTGGTCCAATTATTATCAAACTGAGTACATAGTCCTATAGATGTAATTGTTTACTTAACAAAAACAAGGAAAAATGTTTTAAGTTTAGCTTCCTGACGTAAGATACGCGTGACTTGTGGTATCTTTATTTCAAACGGTTTGATTGTCTAAATTTTTGAAATGAGAAATAGCAAAACAACTAGAAAAGATACCAGTTTGCATCGAAACATACAGCCAGGCAGCTGGTATATATACGTCCATTGCATGTCACATTCTTTTAATAAAGGGAAAAAATAGCGATACAAAATTTTAGCAGATACGGAGAAAAAAAATTTGGTTTTGGCTTAGTTAAAGATGTAAAAGAGGTACAAAGACAACTTGAATTTTTATTTGCTCAGTAACAACAGTATCATTAAAAAATTAATATAATTTAAACGATTTTGCACTCCATGTAGTCTATAAAAACGCATTTTTTTAAAAATGTTCAGCTGAATAGCGCCTTTCGTAATTGTAATCAAAGCCGGTATGGTTCGACTTGTGAACTCTTTAAATAATATGAAAATCCCGATGGTAGCTAGCCTTTGGGCTACCAAAAAATTCAAATTTAGTTGAATTACGTGGTGATATGGGAACTATAGAACCGTGGACAACATCTACATCCTTCCCCTCTCCCACGTTCATTTTTAAATATCTTGATGTGTTCATCAAACTAGGTGGGTTTTTGTTGCTATTTGTAGTTTGCATGCTATCAACTGAATGCCCTTTTTGGTGTTGATGCTTTTCCTCAGCTGCATGTGCGGCAGCAATTGCAGCGGCAGTCGCCTTCGACAGAATATCTGATGGCAAATTAAAAATTGACGATCACTGGAGACGTGGCCAGTAATTACTTCCCGTCAGGTCAGATACATTTTGCGTGGAAATCTGCACAGGCACCGAAACGCCTGCGGAAATGACACCTGCAAAAGGTTTACTATTATAATACTCGATTCAATAACGATTCACAACCATACCTGTATTTGATGATGGCATTGGAGAACTGTTCGCATAAACACCATGCTGAGGTGGCTGTTGGTGCGCAGCTGCTGGATTGCAGGCTGTGTTTCGGTGGTGGGGTGGTACATACGGAGATCCTAGTGATAAGGGATCGTGAAACATGTAGGGATAGGCGTCTCGCTGTTGTAAGCACGACGGCGTCATCGATCCTAATGATGAGCTGTTGCATAGCCAAGCACATTAGAAATATATTAGATAAACATACATGTCTTAATATTATTTTATGATTATTAAAACTAAGCACCAAGGTCGGGAACAAATGAGTACTAAACATTCCTATAACACGAAGTTTGCTTCCTTTCTTGTTTTCTTTCGATTGCTCCTATGGAAGCTATATGATATATTCCGATATAGTCCGATCCAGCTCGTTCCGACTTATTAACTAACTGCAATAGGAAGAGAACTTTTAGGAAAGTTTAAAACTGGGGGTCTAGTTTGCGTAGAAACGGACGGACAGACGGACGGTCGGACTGACGGACGGGGTAGAAAAACAACGAAGAGGCACAAACAATAAATCATTTTCGGAAACCTACTTGTAATTTTCAGCCATAGTTGCTATAGGTTGCGGGATGGATGAGTACATGGTGTTGAATCCAGTGTTTAGGGGTAACCGCGGTGCGACTGCCTGGAGCGGTGGACTTTCAGAGCTCGTGTGCGCAGCATTTGCGTCTCCGCCTAGAACCTGTTAAACATAATTTTTGCAAATGAAAAATCATTTTAATCAACAATTAAATTTCTTACAGTTGATCCATTCGGTGTCTCGGGTAAACTATTGCTAATTATAGCCGATGAAGCTCTTTCCGACACGTTGATTGCTGAGCTGGCGATGCCGGGAGTCGAGTTATTCGACGTGGCAACGGAAGAAGATGCAGCTGCTCCTGAAGGATTGTTAGCTGTGCTGGCTCGACCACTTCCGCCTACGTTATCCGCCGACCGTCTTTGAGTGCGCATTTTTTCTTCCCGGCGCCATTTGGCCCGTCGGTTTGAGAACCAAACCTAATTAAAATAATCCATAAACAAATTAATAAAAGCCTTTAACTGAGCTTTAATTTTGGGATGCAACAGAAAAACTTATTAAACTAAAAAAGGTGGTCACAAAAATAGAAATAAATAAGAAAAATATTGTTAAATACTAGGATCTGTAGACCATGATGTCTCGATTAGTAAATTCCTAAATGTAATCATTTCTGCAATTAGTGACACTTTGTATTCAAAAGATAAATGTGTTGGTTTGTTGTTTTTAAGCTTGGAATTTATTTCATTTCTTTTCATTTTATTTTCTGCAATAAGAAAAGGAAACACTCTTGATTTTAATTTTTTATGACAATATAACTGCCATGTAACTGAACGATCGAAAATGCCATAACATTAATGTTTTTATACCCTTTCAGACGGTATTATAATTTTGGTCAAAAGTGTGCAACGCAGTGAAGGAGACATCTCCGACCCTATAGAGTATATATATTCTTGATTAGAATCGCGTCCTGAGTTGATATAAGCATGTCCTTCTGTCTGTTTCTACGCAAACTAGTCTCTCAGTTTTAAAGATATCGAATTGAAACTTTGCACACACCCTTCGTTCATTTGCACGCATATATCCCATACCCGCCATATAACTGAACGATTGGAAATGCCATAACTTTGGTGTTTTTAAAGTTAGGAAGTTGAGATTTTGTATCGGTTTTATTTTTGGCCAACCAATATACTTTTCAGAACATTCTGCTTTTATGTTAATTTTTTTTGTTCTTTGGGATTTGTAATATTTAAATATAATGGAATTACGGTTTTAAAGCTTCATTGTTTTTAGTAATATAGGCGTAGAAATCGAAATGTAGTTGATTTGTAATAACTGCAAGGGTATATAAATTTCGGATTGCCGAAGTTTGCTTCCTTTCTTGTTATTAATCAAAAATTAATGTCCAATAAATAATAATGGTTTTAATTTTTAATCCTGAAATAATTGTAATCGCTAAAAGAATAGAAAATATAAAAAAGCATGTAGCTTTTATGTTAAAATTATACTGTAAAACTCTAAATGGTTTCCAATAAACAAATATGTGTATGTGTTTTGTATGTTCTATGGGAGCCATATGATATAGTATACCGATCCGGGCCGCTTGGACTTATATACCAGCTGCAGCAGAAAGAAGTTTCATCCAAAAAGCTTTAAACTAAGAGACTAGTTTGCGTAGAAATGGATAGTCGGAAATGTGTTGACTGAAATTATAATACCCTCTGCAAGAGTATAAAACTATTAAAACTATCCGGATTGTTCCTATGCTAAAAAAAATCCCAAATGTAATCTTAAAAAAAAACCAAATCAGTAAAGCAATTTACATTTTAATTATTTTTACCATATTTTATTTTTGATCCGCTCGTGTATACTGGGCATGGTTGATTTTATCAATCAAGTGATTCGGGAAAGGTAAAGTGTATATTAAAAGCAAAATTTGTTATTAACAATAAAACACTCACAGTCTAATGAACCTATTACTTTGGTCACGCAATCGAGTTTGAAACGACAGACACCCTTTGTATGCGGTTTTTTGCAACATCACAGAGATGGAATAAAGCAAACAGAAACTTCACCGTGAAGACAAAGGGGTGAAAACGGATTACAATACTTTTATACTTTAATATTTTTTCACAATGACATTTATTGCTCAGCGTTATTGTTACGGCTCCCACTCCAGCTGACAAGTTTCCCCGTTGAGTCCTTGAGACTTCGTATATTTGAACTCGCCCCCGTCATAACTACTCAATGAGAAAAATAGCAAGGAGTTTCAAGTATTTTTACAGTCAAATTGTTTTTATTCACTTAAACAAATAATCAAGAGCGTAACGATGAATATTTCAGCTCACTCTGACGACAAAACATTTGTTATATTCGGCACAGTAGCAATAGGGGTGAATAGAAAGTTCGAGGGATGAGTTCTAAATCGTCCGTTCCACGGCTTACATTTGACTCCTGGAGTTAAAATGCTTCGCAATTACATTACAAAATGCAGTTACGAAAATCACGCACCGAAAAAAATCATTACACTAGGCAAAAATAGTCGTGAAACAAGAAAGGAAAGCTAACTTCGGGTGGAGCCGAAGTTGATATCAACTTATCAAATTTAAACATTCGTTTTTTTTGGGCCTGGCTTAAAAAGACGGCAATAAGATGTTGTACTCATGACAGTTTTGACCAAATGTGTAAACAATCCAAGTGAGGAAATAGTTCCAATATAAAAGAATATATGTATCTAACATTTAAACAAGAAAGAAAAGCTAACTTCGGGCGGAGCCGAAGTTGATATACCCTTGCAGAATATTCTGTAAATTATATTCTCCAAAATTATTTATATGATGCATTCTTAATACTCATAAAAAATCCCAACTTCCTAACTTTAAAAACACCAAAGTTATGTCATTTCCAATCGTTCAGTTATATGGCAGCTATAGGATATAGTCGGCCGATCCTTATGAAATTTGGCAGGTCGGATTGATTGGCCAAAAATAAAACCCATAGATAATCCCAACTTCCTAACTTTACAAACACCAAGTTATGGCATTTCCGATCAATCAGTTATATGGCAGCTATAGGATATAGTCGTCCGATCCTTATGAAATTTGGTAAGTCAGACTGATTAGCCAAAAATAAAACCCATAGAACTTCCTAACTTGCTAACTTGAAAAACACCAAAGTTATGGCATTTCCGATCGTTCAGTTATATGGCAGCTATATGATATAGTGGCCCGATCCGGCTCGTTCCGACTTATATACTACCTGCAATAGAAAGACAACTTTTGGGAAAGTTTCAAGCAGATAGCTTTAAAACTGAGTTACTAGTTTGCGTAGAAACAGACGGACGGACAGACGGACGGACAGACGGACGGACAGACGGACATGGCTTGATCGACTCTGCTGGTGATGCTGATCAAGAATATATATACTTTATAGGGTCGGAAATGTCTCCTTCACTGCGTTGCAAACTTTTGACTGAAATTATAATACCCTCTGCAAGGGTATAAAAAGGAATACAAATAAAGTAAAAATGTTTACTGCAGTTCTCAGAAAAAAGTATAAGTTGAATATAAAACAAGAGAGAACGCTATAGTCGGGTGCCCCGACTATCAGATACCCGTTACTCAGGTAAAGGGAGTGCGAGGGAGATGGAGATAGAAACTTTGATCACGCATAACTTTTTAACGAATGGTCCGATTTGAAAATTTTCTTCTACATTTCGATAGGTATTGATAAACACAATAAAACTGCATTTTTACTTTTCCGAAATATTTAAATTTTTAAAATCGTATATAAGCGATTGTGGGCGTTAAAGGGGGCGTGGCACCTTTTTGAAACAAACTTGCGCTGCGTAGGAACTCCTAGAATCTGCATACAAAATGGCAATCTTCTAGCTTTTATAGTTTCCGAGATCTCAGCGTTCATACGGACGGACAGACAGACGGACAGACGGACATGGCTATATCGACTCGGCTAGTGACCCTGATCAAGAATATATATACTTTATAGGGTCGGAAACGCTTCCTTCTAGCTGTTACATACTTTTGCACGAATACAATATACCCTTTACTCTACGAGTAACGGGTATAACAAGAGAGAACGCTATAGTCGGGTGCCCCGACTATCAGATACCCGTTACTCAGGTAAAGGGAGTGCGAGGGAGATGGAGATAGAAACTTTGATCACGCATAACTTTTTAACGAATGGTCCGATTTGAAAAATTTCTTCTACATTTCGATAGGTATTGATAAACTCAATAAAACTGCATTTTTACTTTTCCGAAATATTTAAATTTTTAAAATCGTATATAAGCGATTGTGGGCGTTAAAGGGGGCGTGGCACCTTTTTGAAACAAACTTGCGCTGCGTAGGAACTCCTAGAATCTGCATGCAAAATGCCAATCTTCTAGCTTTTATAGTTTCCGAGATCTCAGCGTTCATACGGACAGACAGACAGACAGACGGACAGACAGACGGACAGACGGACATGGCTATATCGACTCGGCTAGTGACCCTGATCAAGAATATATATACTTTATAGGGTCGGAAACGCTTCCTTCTAGCTGTTACATACTTTTGCACGAATACAATATACCCTTTTACTCTACGAGTAACGGGTATAATTACAAGTTCGTTGATTACTTTCCATTATAAAATCCATTTTATCAAATATAATTTGATTTCAATTCTTTTTGTTTTTAATCCTTTTCTAATCCCCTTTTTTTACAGTACAAAAATTGATGTGGAACATTTGGAATTTTCCAAATTGCTCAACCTAATTTTAAGTGTTAGAAATGACTTTTGGACATTGTTTATGGTTCTTTAAGTTAAGTCACGTGATTTTTGCACCTCAGTATTTTTATTTAATTTTTTTTAATTCTTATCGAACTCGAGGAAAGTGTCGAACACGCTTTTTTAATTTCTAAGATTTAGTTTAAAATTTAAAACAGGTTAAAACTTATTAAACATTTTAAAAAATTACCAAAAAATTATGAAAATAAAGTTCACAAAAAAGGGCTACAAACAGAATATAATTAAACAAAACTGAAAGACAAACCTGAATACGTGCCTCTGGCAAACCAATTTTATCTGCAAGTCTTTCTCGCGCAAAAACATCCGGATAATGTGTTCTTTCAAATTCTGTAATGTAGGCCAAATAAAGATACAGATACAAGTTTTATTTAAATCAAGTATATTTAATACCAAAATGGGCTGTTAAGGTGTTGACACATTTCGTTCCCTTGTCTAATATGCTTAAGTTAAATGTTATTGATTAGTTTTATATATTACTGTTGGTTTTATGTTTAAAACATATATGATAAATCGAGATTTTAATATTTTTTTCCGCTTCAAATTGTATTAATAAATCGAATATGGAAGATGTTGGATACCACGATTATGAAAAACCTTGTTTTCAATTTATGAGTTGGAAAAATAATTTTTTTAGATATAATTAGGCTTTGTTCGCTTGTCTACTGTCTATAGAAAATAATATGAACAGCAAAAGACACGGGTTTCACCCATTAATAACAAGAAAGAATATTTTGCAAGTTCTTCAACAAGTTTTCTTTCTTTTACAGGTAAGGTATAAAAGTCGGAACGGGGCTAGATCGGCGTACTATATCATTTAAGTCCCATAGAAACAATCAAGTAAAAAGGAAAATAAAATTACAACTTAATTGATTCCCTATACTCCGAGATATGGTAATTTTTAACGATTTCAGAATTACGGGTTTTCTTTAATGAAATTCGAACGACAATATCCTATAGCTTGCATGGAAGCGATCGGAAAATCGAAATAATTTTTGTAAAAGCTACAGGGTATTTAAACTTCGGCTTGCCGAAGATTCCTTTCCTTCTTGTTATTAATATTTTTTATCTGCACCTTTTTTTGAATTCTGGTTCTGTTTAAGAACCTAGTGATATATCAATTTGATATTCACTAAGCTGGTTGGCTACAAATATTGTAAATGATTTTGAATTAATAAAAATAGCACATGTATTTTTTGTATCAAAACAAATATGGGCGACAGGAAATAAGAAATCATTTTGAGACCATGAAGGAAACTAATATTCGTTTCAAAAAGAAGCACTCTAATTTTCCAGATTCCCTAATTAAAAAAAAATAAGGTGTAACACCCAAATTTAATCTTAAGGTATCTCAAAGTCGTGGCACTTGATATAAAAATATAGTTTAGTTACTAGTATCGACAACCAGAGCCAAGCTAAATGCACTTTGGTATTAAAACCTGATTTAAATATAAATTACCTTTTTCGAGACTTTCAATCTGCTCATTAGAAAATGAAGTACGATTGCGCTGCAATTTCCTTTTCAGCCGCAAACGCATTTGTGAGTCTTCGTCTCCAGATGAATTATGTTCCGAGTTGCCATCCGATGTACTATCGTGAGAG
The DNA here is from genome assembly GCF_018152115.1 of Drosophila rhopaloa. NCBI lineage: Eukaryota > Metazoa > Arthropoda > Insecta > Diptera > Drosophilidae > Drosophila > Drosophila rhopaloa. The sequence goes on from NW_025335088.1 coordinate 1,178,867, forward strand.
TTTGGATGCGAAACGTCGGCTGAGTATTGTAAGTCTAAAACGAATATAAAAAATAACCACATGAAAATATATTATAGAATGTGAATCACGATCTGGAAAAAAAACATACACTAAAGAGATTCAATCAATCAATGAGAACTTAATATCTTATTATTCTTGATCAGCCCGAAGTTAGCTTTCCTTTCTTGTTATACCCTTGCAGAGGGTATTATAATTTTGGTCAGAAGTTTGTAACGCAGTGAAGGAGACGTTTCCGACCCTATAAAGTATATATATTCTTGATCAGGATCAATAGGGGAGTCGATATAGCCATGTCCGTCTGTCCGTCCGTCCGTCTGTCCGTCTGTCCGTCTGTCTGTCTGTTTCAATACCGTTTGCGAGCTCAGTTTAAAAGCTAGCGATCTGAAACTTTCACACTCGTCCTAAAACAAGTGTACGCAGATCAAGTTTGAAAACCGTCCCGATCGGATGTCTATATCCTATAGCTCCCATAGGAACAATCGGATATAACTTGCAAGAATGGAAGATATTTCGCGCAGTGTAAAAGCTATTGACATAAATCTTTCCAAATCGTATTTTTTTATGCGTACCTTGATCAGGGTAAAAGCGCGTGACGATCGGACGTCTATATCCTATAGCTCCCATAGGAACAAAAGGGTAAAATCGGCTAAAATTTAATGATTTTTAGGATATTTCGCGCAGTATACAAGCTATTGACATGAATCTTTCCAAATTGTATTTTTTTATGCATACATTGATCAAGGTGAAGGCGCGTGCCGATCGGACGTCTATATCCTGTAGCCCCCATAGGAACAATAGGGTGAAATCGGTCCAAATTTGATGATTATCAGAATATTTCGCGAAGTGTGTAGCTACTATCATAAATTTTTTCAATTCTTATTTATTTACGCATATCTTGATTAGGGTAAAAGCGCTTGCCGCTCGGAAGTCTATATCTTAATGGAGATAGGAAAAATTAATTAATTAATTTTAAGGCTGAGAAAGTATCCCTTTTTTATACCCTTGCAGAGGGTATTATAATTTTGGTCAGAAGTTTGTAACGCAGTGAAGGAGACGTTTCCGACCCCATAAAGTATATATATTCTTGATCAGGATCAATAGGGGAGTCGATATAGCCATGTCCGTCTGTCCGTCTGTCCGTCTGTTTCAATACCGTTTGCGAGCTCAGTTTAAAAGCTAGCGATCTGAAACTTTCACAATCGTCCTAAAACATGTGTACGCAGATCAAGTTTGAAAATCGCCCCGATCGGACGTCTATATCCTATAGCTCCCATAGGAACAATTGGATATATCTTGCAAGAATTTATGATATTTCGCGCAGTGTAAAAGCTATTGACATTAATCTTTACAAATCGTATTTTTTATGCATACCTTGATCAGGGTAAAAGCGCGTGGCGATCGGACGTCTATATCCTATAGCTCCCATAGGAACAACAGGGTAAAATCGGTTAAAATTTAATGATTTTTAGGATATTTCGCGCAGTGTAAAAGCTATTGACATAAATCTTTCCAAATCTTATTTTTTTATGCGTACCTTGATCAGGGTAAAAGCGCGTGACGATCGGACGTCTATATCTTATAGCTCCCATAGGAACAATAGGGTAAAATCGGTCCAAATTTGATGTTTTTCAGAATATTTCGCGATGTGTAAAAGCTATTGCTGTACATTTTTTCAAATCGTATTTTTTTATGCATTCCTTCATCAAGGTAAAAGCGCGTGCTGATCGGACGTCTATATCCTATAGCTCCCATAGGAACAATACGGTGAAATCGGTCAAAATTTCATATTTTTTAGAATATTTCGCGCAGTGTATAAGCTATTGACATACATTTTTCAAAGTCTTATTTATTTACGCATATCTGGATTAGGGTAAAAGCGCTTGCCGATCGGACGTCTATTTCTTATAGCTTCCGTAGGAAAAATAGTTAAAGGCTGCGAAAGTATCCCTTTTTTTCTATTTTTATATGACATTTTTGCAGTATAAAAGCAATTGACATTACACGATGCAAATCTAGTTTATTTATGTATACCTTATTCCTTTCGCTACTTTTTCAGTTTTAGCAATTTCGGCAAAGTCTGCAAGGGTATTAAAACTTCGGCTTGCCGAAGTTAGCTTCCGTCCTCGTTTGTTATAATTTTAAGTCAAATCTGAAACAGCAAAGGACATATTTAAAACCATTTATTTTTATTTTTACTGATATAGGCATAGAAATCGATTTTAGGCATAGAAATCGAAATTTAATCGAATTTAATAACTGCAAGGGTATATAAACTTTGGCTTTCCGAAGTCCTCCTCCTTTTTTGTTTTACTTTAATGTTAATTTGCAATCGATTTAGCCCTAAACAGGAGAACTAGATGCTGATAAGCTATATTTGGGATCAATATTTTCTACTATATATTACTTGAAGAAGACTTTTGAGTTAAGCCAAAATTTTTACAAAATCTTATGCTATCCAGAGGTTGTAGTGGAAACTTTCGTTTGCTTTATGTTTCTTTAAATATTTGTTTTTTGAATGATTAGTTTAAGTTGTAATCATGACAAAGGGACGACATAAGATTAAATTGAATGCATAAAGGGGACGGTGGATGTTTACTGGCAATGGAGACATATGTTAGCTCAATTTATTGATTGAAGAGAAAACAAAAACAATCCAAAGTATCTGAAGATGGAATAAAATAGCTGCTTCAATAAGACTTAATGGCAAATAACAAATGACCAACAAATTAACTATTTGTTTGTCCTGAGTTTGATCATCTGTGACAAAATACTTGCAATTGTGTGATTGCTAGGACTAAAGAGGGTTGAATTTTATTTAGCCGAGGCCCCTTTCTTTCAATGTAAACACATTCATACGAAACAAACACTGAAGAGGGCAATTTCAGCTTTGACAATATTACCCCTCCGCTTTGCAGTCAACTGAACTCGCAACTAGTTTTCTGTTAATCGCACTATGACCAGATCTGTGTCAATTGCTCTAGCAGTCTGTATAAGTTTTATCGGGTATAAGTTTTTCAAAAAATTACAATTTTTTTTAAAACCAAGCTTATTTATAAACAAGAAAGATATAGATGTCCGATTTTAATTTAATTAAAACCGTAATTCCATAGTATTTAAACATTACCAAATCCCAAAGAACAAAAATAGACGGCCGGACGGGCTGATCAAGAATATATGTACTTTATAGGGTCGGAAATGTCTCCTTCAGTATAAAGTATATATATTCTACTGCCATATAACTGAACGATCGGAAATAACTTAAGTGTTTTTGAAGTTAGGAAGTTGGGATTTGGTATGGGCTTTATTATTGACCAATCGATCCAACCTACCGAATTTCATAAGGATCGGCCGACTATATCCTATAGCTGCCATATAACTGAACGATCGGAAATTCCATAACTCTTGTGTTTTTATAGCCGTTACTCGTAGAGAAAAAAAAAATTTAATTTATATGTATTTGTTTCGTCAATACCTATCGATTGGCCTAATAAAAGTTTGCCACGCCCACTCTAACGCCCAAAAACCCATTAAACGCTTAAGCCTGGCTAGCGCCTACATTTCTACATGGGGTAGATGGCGCAATACAATAGCGCCATCTAACGGATGACTTTGGAACAGCTGGCCAAGGTGCTCAACAGAGTCAACGTTAATTCTCGATAAGGATTTCTATTAAAGGAAATTGCGATGGTTTTCATTTGTCAATACCGAACTATATCCCAAGAACTATGTAAATCAAATCAAGTTAGCCAAATTGGAGGTCTGAGTCAAACATTGGCGTATGTGTGTATGTATGTAAGCATACACATATGTATGTGTTTACATTGTACACAGTTGCAATTGCCCGGCAATTATAATATTAAGTTGTTTAGCTGAGTAACGGGTATCTAATAGTCGAGGCACTCGACTATAGCGTTCTCTCTTGTTAAAGTTAGGAAGTTGGGATTTTTTATGAGTATTAAGAAAGCATCATATGAATAATTTTGGAGAATATAATTTACAGAATATTCTGCAAGGGTATATCAACTTCGGCTCCGCCCGAAGTTAGCTTTCCTTTCTTGTTATTTATTTATTTCTCCAATTTTTCCTATGTGAGTTTAATGATATGTTCGTCCGTTCCGCCTTTTCCAAATTATAATAATAATACTAACTACAATAGAAAGAAGAATTTTGGGAAAGTCATATCCAAATAACTGAGATTCTAGTTTACATACAAATCTACTGGCTCTACTGGAGATGCACGAATTTATATACTTTATAGGGCCGGAAATGTCTCCTTCACTGCGTTGCAAACATTGAATTGAAATTAAATACCTCTGCTATCGTATAAAAATCATCCGATTTGTATATTGCATTTCAATATAATCTTGGAGCATGATGCCATATGGTCGTTATAGTGGGCGTATACAAATTTTAAAATTAAACTCTGGCTTTTATACTTTCCAAGATCTTCAGGTTCATACACCCAAAAAACGGGAAATTGTGCTTATTGGTAAACAAATATATAAATTTTTGCATTACTAAATATTCATTAAAATCAAAAAGGGCCAAAAGATTTAAATAAGTATATGCAGTGGGCAATAAAAGTGATGGCACATATATTAACATATTGACATATTTTAACTTTAAATTGCACTTAGAAGCTTATTTATCTTTTTAACGATGTAAAGTTTATTGATATGTGTAAATAAAACATTTTTAAACCAATAACTAAATAATTATACCCTTGCAGAGGGTATTATAATTTTGTTCAAAAGTGTGCAACGCAGTGAAGGAGACATCTCCGACCCTATAAAGTATATATATTCTTGATCAGGATCACCTCCTGAGTTGATATAGCCATCTCCGTCTGTCCGTCTGTCCGTCTGTCTGTCTGTCTGTCTGTCCGTCTGTCTGTCCGTCTGCTGTCCGTCTGTCTGTTTCTACGCAAACTAGTCTCTCAGTTTTAAAGCTATCGAGTTGAAACTTTGCACACAGCCTTCTTTCCTTTGCACGCAGTATATATGTCGGAACGGCCGGGATCGGCCGACTATATCTTATAGCTGCCATATAACTGATTGATCGGAAATGCCATAACTTTGGTGTTTGTAAAGTTAGGAAATTGGGATTTTCTATCGGTTTTATATTTGGCCAATCAATCCGACCTACCAAATTTCATAAGGATCGGCCGACTATATCTTATAGCTGCCATATAACTGATTGATCGGAAATGCCATAACTTTGGTGTTTGTAAAGTTAGGAAATTGGGATTTTCTATCGGTTTTATATTTGGCCAATCAATCCGACCTACCAAATTTCATAAGGATCGGCCGACTATATCCTATAGCCGCCATATAACTGATTGATCGGAAATGCCATAACTTTGGTGTTTGTAAAGTTAGGAAGTTGGAATTTGCTATGGGTTTTATATTTGGCCAATCAATCCGACCTACCAAATTTCATAAGGATCGGCCGACTATATCTTATAGCTGCCATATAACTGATTGATCGGAAATGCCATAACTTTGGTGTTTGTAAAGTTAGGAAATTGGGATTTTCTATCGGTTTTATATTTGGCCAATCAATCCGACCTACCAAATTTCATAAGGATCGGCCGACTATATCTTATAGCTGCCATATAACTGATTGATCGGAAATGCCATAACGTTGGTGTTTGTAAAGTTAGGAAATTGGGATTTTCTATCGGTTTTATATTTGGCCAATCAATCCGACCTACCAAATTTCATAAGGATCGGCCGACTATATCCTATAGCCGCCATATAACTGATTGATCGGAAATGCCATAACTTTGGTGTTTGTAAAGTTAGGAAATTGGGATTTTCTATCGGTTTTATATTTGGCCAATCAATCCGACCTACCAAATTTCATAAGGATCGGCCGACTATATCCTATAGCCGCCATATAACTGATTGATCTGAAATGCCATAACTTTGGTGTTTGTTAAGTTAGGAAGTTGGGATTTTCTATGGGTTTTATTTTTGGCCAAACAATCCGACCTACCAAAGTTCATAAGGATCGGCCGACTATATCTTATAGCTGCCATATAACTGAACGATTGGAAATGCTATAACTTTGGTGTTTTTAAAGTTAGGAAGTTGGGATTTTTTATGAGTATTAAGAATGCATCATATGAATAATTTTGGAGAATATAATTTACAGAGTATTCTGCAAGGGTATATCAACTTCGGCTCCGCCCGAAGTTAGCTTTCCTTTCTTGTTTTTTTTTGAATTTATTATGTTGTTAAAATTGTTCAAACTTAAAAAGAAAAAGTCCTCATTTTGCGCAATATTTACATGCATGTATCAATACCATTAAAACTCAACAAAATTTGATCGCTGAGTTACATTATTAATGCACTCCATATATATTTATTTATTTATTTTACTAACGAATGCCATTTATTAAATGTTAAAAATTAAAATTTAATTATTACAAGAAATTATCAATTTAAAAAATATTTAATTTTATTTGTATTTATAATATATACTTGATATATACGAATAATGGGTAAGAAAATCCATATTTTTTTGGAGAAATTTGTATACTATAAAAAATCAAATATTTATAATAAAACTCTGGGAAAATAGAACGTGTTTTAACGAAATAGTATGAAATAAATACTAACATGTCAGAAACATCATTTAATATATATACTTCATGCCGCTAGCATAGTATTTGTTAAACTAATTAGTAAAATTTGTAAACATAAATCGTATACTCGGAAGCAAAAAATTTCTAACTTTTAACGTTTTATTTTTATACTATCGAAGTTATTTATTTAAATCTCATCCTATTGAAAAATGTTTAATACTGAATAGTTTAGAATTCAGGCAACAATAGTCTTGTTTATTTGACTATTTTACATACATGACTAGATCGTTTCCAATAAAAGTAAAAGTTGGGACACCAAATTTTATAATAACAATTTGTCCATACTAGACGCTTTTTCACAATGTAATGGATTTTTCAAATTTTTCATTTAGGAAAATTACCTGATTACCATTATTATTAAAATATGTCAAAGTAAAATTATACCGCTAGTAATAAGCTTGCTTTATGAATCTGAAACTCAGATTATAAAATTCTCTGACACTCGCATTTTAAATTGTAAGAAAGATGTTTAGCCCTAACAAGTTTGTATGAAAATTAAATTTACATATCGGACTATTAAGAGCTTGCAACGCAGTCATGGAGACATTTCGGACCCTATAAAGTATGTTAATCAGCACCAATAGAGTTGATTAAGGGGTTATCCGGGTCTTGGAGCACGAAAAAAAGCCTATTTTCGTGAATTTTTTTAAAAGATCTTACGACAATTTCACAAATTTCGTTTATTGTACATTAATGTTTATGGTTTAACCAACATTGTGTAAAAATTTGAACCAAAAATTTTTAAAATTGAGCCGTTGAGGCAGGCTTGAACTTGACCTCTTAAAAAATTGTGTCCTTGCGGTAGGCAAAATATCTCCATCAATTTTTATCTGAAATCAAAAAACTAAAATTTTTCTGATAGTGTATGTGTCTCGCTTGTCCTCTGCGAGCCATTTTTTTTTAAAATTAAAAATTGAATTTTTTGTAGCGCTTTTCATAAAAAGTGTCTTTTTTTACGTAAATTTTGGCCATATTTTGGCTTATAAAATGAGTTGTAATTAAAAACTTAAAAAATCCCTCCGTTAAGGACAAGAGAATTATGTCTAAAAGAAGTGTGCAAAAGCAGAAGTTGATCGGTGCAATAGTTTTTGAGAAATCGTGACTACCGACTTCAAAAAAGTAGTTTTGAGAAAAACGCGTTTAAAGTGCCGCATCTGCCCGACGCCAGAGCCCGAATTGCCCGTTGTAAAGTTCGACGCGCTGGGCTTTAAATTTCTCCCATTCCTAAATTTTTGCTTCGATCAACTTGAAATTTTCAGACAACATTTCTGAAACTTTGTACTATTATATAAAAAAGTTTGAAAAAAATGAATTTTTTGAAGTGTCAAGACCCGGATAACCCCTTAAGCCATGTCCGTCTGTGCGTTTTTACGGTAAACTTTGAAGCATATTGAAAAAAATAAATATGATAAATTGAAATAAAGGATAATTAAAGGATAACTTAACACCTGCAAGGGTATGTAAGCCTCGGCTGGCCGAAGTTTGCTTCCTTTCTTGTTTTAATTTTTTTAACGGGTCAACTCGAATTCCATGATCGAGGCATATTGTTTATATCTGTTTAAATTAAATATTTTCATTTTACATTTTTACTTGCCTCGTTTTTGCACATCGTCTCGATTAATTTGTCCTGTTAAATTTGTTGGAGTTGACACAACTGAAGCCGCTGGCGGTAGAGCCAAATGTGCCGTCGTTGTATTGCTTGGATACCATGCCCATCCGCCCGTTTGGCCATTGAACATGCGAAGCTTTTCATACACAGATTCGTTTTGTTGCTGCGCTTGCTGCTCCTTTTGTGAGGCCAAGTTACGTAGGACTCGGTTAATGGATGAAACCTGCAATTAATCCCAGTTCACTGCGTACAATAAAATACATAACATACCTATATTTTGTATATACATACATATGTATGAACTTAAAACTAATGTTTCCTTCTGTTCGCAAACATACTATTACACCGAAACACACGTACGAGTTGTACTACAAAAGCTGTACTTGCAAGCGTACAGATTTTCAAGTCATAAGATAAAATGTGTATGAACCCCAGTGTCGAACGCACGATGCTTTTAGAGGGGTTCAAATGACTGAGCTACCAAAAACATTAGCTACTTCATTCAGTCTTTCTCAACAAATACACCATGTTCCAACCAACCCCCTTGCATCACATCTGCCATCCGATTGGCTAACGGCTTTTTCAGCCAATCCGCTTCTCAGAGCGAGAAAGGTATATGAACAAACTTTTAAAGCCAAAATGGACTAGACTACTCTAGTCTTCTCATTAAGTTATCGATTCTAGGAAGCTCAATCCGCTTTATATCAATCTTATTACACAATTATTTTAATATATGTACATATACTTGGCATTTTAGAAAAGAATTCATATGTACAAGTTTAATTTCAGGTGAAGAAACAATACAATTAAGAAAGATAATAAAACAAAGTATTAAAAAATATTATGGAGCTTAATCAATTCTACTGCTGCTAAAGATATTGTCCTAGAACATGGTACTACACTACTGTGGTGGATTTGGGGATTCGTGATGAAACCTTATTTAATACTTTAAATTGCCAATCCAAAGCTGAACCCCCTTGCAATGACAAACATTTATCAGTCTATTTGTGAATTATATTTAAATGGTCGATACAAAAGCCAACATAAATTGTTTACCTATAATCTATAAAAAGACTAATCGAAAAGACAAAGAAAAATGACATATTATACAATTTTCTCTTTTCCGCCGCAGTAATATATTTTTGCTTCTTAGCCATAAATATGTTTTTTCCTACAGCTTGTCCGAATGAACAAATTTCTAAACTGCAATATTTGAAAGCTTCGTATTTTTCCATTTTTCCTTGCTAAACATGCGGTTTTCGCAAAAACATATCTTATAAATTGAATTACTTCTAAACCAATTGTCGTATCTTCGATACGTATTTTTTGTAAAGACTATAAAACGATTGTGCCTAAACTAAGAGAGGACAAATTGGAGCCATTCTAAAAACATTTTAAAACAAGAAAGGAAAGCTAACTTCGGGCGGAGCCGAAGTTGATATACCCTTGCAGAATACTCTGTAAATTATATTCTCCAAAATTATTCATATAATGCATTCTTAATACTCATAAAAAATCCCAACTTCCTAACTTTACAAACACGAAAGTTATGGCATTTCCGATCAATCAGTTATATGGCAGCTATAGGATATAGTCGGCCGATCCTTATGAAATTTGGTAGGTCGGATTGATTGGCCAAATATAAAACCCATAGAAAATCCCAACTTCCTAACTTTACAAACACGAAAGTTATGGCATTTCCGATCAATCAGTTATATGGCAGCTATAGGATATAGTCGGCCGATCCTTATGAAATTTGGTAGGTCGGATTTATTGGCCAAATATAAAACCCATAGAAAATCTCAACTTCCTAACTTTACAAACACGAAAGTTATGGCATTTCCGATCAATCAGTTATATGGCAGCTATAGGATATAGTCGGCCGATCCCGGCCGTTCCGACTTATATACTGCGTGCAAAGGAAAGAAGGGTGTGTGCAAAGTTTCAATTCGATAGCTTTAAAACTGAGAGACTAGTTTGCGTAGAAACAGACAGACGGACAGACGGACAGACGGACAGACGGACAGACGGACATGGCTATATCAACTCAGGAGGTGATCCTGATCAAGAATATATATACTTTATAGGGTCGGAGACGTCTCCTTCACTGCGTTGCACACTTTTGACCAAAATTATAATACCCTCTGCAAGGGTATAAAAATATAAAATATTAAAATAAACAAGAAAGGAAAGCTAAATTCGGGCGGAGCCGAAGTTTATATACCCTTGCAGAATACTCTGTAAATTATATTCTCCAGAATTATTCATATGATGCATTCTTAATACTCATAAAAAATCCCAACTTCCTAACTTTAAAAACACCAAAGTTATGGCATTTCCAATCGTTCAGTTATATGGCAGCTATAGGATATATTCGGCCGATCCTTATGAAGTTTAGTAGGTCGGATTGATTGGCCAAACATAAAACCCATAGAAAATCCCAACTTCCTAACTTTACAAACACCAAAGTTATGGCATTTCCGATCATTCAGTTATATGGCAGCTATAGGATATAGTCGGCCGATCCTTATGAAATTTGGTAGGTCGGATTGATTGGACAAAGATAAAACCCAAAGAAAATCCCAACTTCCTAACTTTACAAACACCAAAGTTATGGCATTTCCGATCAATCAGTTATATGTCAGCTATAGGATATAGTCGGCCGATCCTTATGAAATTTGGTAGGTCGGATTGATTGGCCAAATATAAAACCCATAGGCAATCCCAGCTTCTTAACTTTACAAACACCAAAGTTATGGCATTTCCGATCAATCAGTTATATGGCAGCTATAGGATATAGTCGGCCGATCCTAATGAAATTTGAAAGGTCGGATTAATTGGCCAAAAATAAAACCCAAAGAAAATCACAACTTCCTTATTTTAACAAGGAAGGAAAGCTAACTTCGGGCGGAGCCCAAGTTGATATACCCTTGAAGAATACTCTGTAAATTATATTCTCCAAAATTATTCATATGACTCATTCTAAAGGGGGTAAATACCTTTTTCATTTTCAAAAAATCGAAAATTTTTTTTGCCTTTTCTTAAAGAACAATTTTTTGAGAACATTTCCCCAAATTTTCATAGAGATTTGAGCAGTAGAAAAAAAATTAGAGCGCTCCTAGCCGCGTGCCTCGTCCCCGCCCAAACCCAAACTTGAAACTTTAAACGCAAATATCTAGAAATGGTGTTTTTTGAAAAATGACTTTGCGGTGATATGGATTGGCGAAAAACTACTGAACAGATTTTCTTCAAATTTTTTTTAAATGTTCGTAATGAATTTTATTAGTACTTGAACGATTGTTTTTCATGTAAAAATTTGTATTTCGCCGAAATAGATAGTTTTGTAAGAATTTTAGCGTCCAAAACAGTAATTTTTTGCATAAAATGTTCCCGTATGCACAAAAAAAAAATTTTAAACTTATGAAATATTTTTATTTTTTCGGTATCAGTTGACCCGTTTGTCCTGTGGAATTATCACCGCAAGGTTCTTTAAAAAAAGGCGTTTAAGGGAAACAGCCACGCCTTAAAAACTATTAAATATTTTTTCAAAATTTTTTGCATAAACATTGTCAACAATCTAAACTTTCAGAAAATATAATCATTTATTTAATAAAATTAATAGTTACATGCATACAAAAATGCAAACTTTCCTATTTTTTTCGACAAAAAAAGGTATATACCCCCTTAATACTCATAAAAAATCCCAACTTCCTAACTTTAAAAACACCAAAGTTATCGCATTTCCGATCAATCAGTTATATGGCAGCTATAGGATATAGTCGTTCCGACATATATACTGCGTGCAAAGGAAAGAACCAAAGTTATGGCATTTCCGATCGTTCAGTTATATGGCAGCTATAGGATTTAGTCCTCATAAGGATCGGACGACTATGTCCTATAGCCGCCATATAACTGAACGATTGACCCGATCGGCCAGATTTATTAATTTCATGTAAAGATGATACTAACTGTAAACCTTTTATATAGTTTTTATGAAAATCGAGCAGGTCAGTGATCACGGTTTTAATTAAATTAAAATCGGACATCTATAGCTTCCATTGGAAAATCAAAAAATGAAAAAAAAAAAATATTTTGCTGTTTTTTTATTCATCAAAATATTACTTTCACATATAGTAATTATCTCTATATATAAAGCTATCAGTAAGTAAACTGGGAACCCACGCAGAGCCAAAACCACTGGTTACCAATATTAATATGCATTTTTATTACATTCTAATTACTTTAAACTGATTCGCTAAGATTTATTGGGGCTCCCCAAGTGGCCCCAATCGCTTCCAATTGATGGTTTGATGGTTTCACCAAAGCTCTAGCTATCTTCTAAACAAAGAAACTAAGCAAAAAGTCGATCTATTATCGAATTTAAGTGTCTCCATAAGTATCATACGTTTTCTGCCTGCATATTGCTATCTCTCTCTGCATTTTCATACAAATTGTCAACAAATGATTCCGTCTCCCTCCCTCTCTCTCTGCCTTGCATTTCCGTACGCTTCCTTAAAAATATAAAATGAGCTTTAATACGGTTTTAATATCTGTAGACTTTAGTTTATAGTTATTGGTGACCCAAAAGATTGCAAAGACTTGAAAATGGTCATTAACGCTGATAAAAAGCCAGTAAATGCTCATAGAGGTCGTTATAATGCACCTCAAACAAATGAAGTGGGTTTGGTATTAGTTGATCAACAATTTCCAAGTCGGGACATTGTTATTGAGAGTTATAATAGCAAATACAATATCCATTAATTTTTTGCCACAGATATGATGGATATTCCATAAATATTCCCAACGGGATCCGTTAAAAAAAAATGATCTAAAGAAGACTGTATCTGCATTAAGCTTTTACAGTTATCGAATAATTTTTAGGGAGACTGAAGTCAATCACTTGCATTATTATAGAGCTCTGTTTAATCAATTTTTGGTTGATATGAGTGCAAAAATGGAAACCGAACAGATTAATTATATTCGAGCAAATCAAAAAAAGTTGAGAGCAGAAAGTTACATATGTACATCTTTAAGACGCTATAGGTAGGGGAGATGCAGATATGACTCAACTTGGTCAGATGGTGATTTTACCTTCCACTTTTACAGGCTCTTATCGATATATGCAGGAAAAGACCCAGGATGCTATGACTTATTTTCGACATTATGGCCGACCTGATCTTTTTATAACCTGTAACCCTAAATGTGAGGAAATAACGAATGAGTTGTTTCCAGGCCAAAAACCTCAGGATCGTCATGACCTGATATCTCGAGTCTTTCATTTAAAAGTTAAAACATTAATGGCGCTGTTGGTTAAAGGCCAATTGTTTGGTGAAGTACAGTGATTTATGTATTATATTCTATTATGTATTCTATTACATAAGAAAAGTAGGATATTGGGGTTATCCATCGCAAGCGAAGCTGCGGGCACCCTTCTAGTTTACTATATTAGAGTTACGCTTTTAGTTTTGTCAAAATCGGAAAACAATATCATAGCCATAGAAACGATGGCAAAATGCAGCGCAAAATCGACTTAGCCTCATTGTTTTTAGTAATATAGGCATATAAATCGAAATGTAGTCGATTTGTAATAACTGCAAAGGTATATAAACTTCCTTTGCTTCCCTTCTTGTATATTATTAATATTCATTAAGTTGGGAAACATTTACAATTTTTGTCCTGTTTTTACCATTAAGTAACAACATAAATTTTCTGCAACATCACAAGATATTATTTAATTAAAAAGTGAAATTTTTATTAACGCTTTTTTTCGTTAATTAAGAAATTAATAGACAAGTTTTCTGAGTTTTGAATAACCGTTACTCAGCATGCTACCCGCAAAAAAGGGTTTTGTTAAGGTAAGCGTAAAATAAATAATTAAGCAGACACCACATTAACTTTCTAAACAATGATTTTGGAAACAGGTTGATGATTCTGATTAAGATATTCTTGATAAAATGCATTTCTAAGGTACGAGGGCTTCTATATTTGAATAAAAACAAGAGAGAACGCTATAGTCGGGTGCCCCGACCATCAGATACCCGTTACTCAGGTAAAGGGAGTGCGAGGGAGATGGAGATAGAAACTTTGATCACGCATAACTTTTTAACGAATGGTCCGATTTGAAAAATTTCTTCTACATTTCGATAGGTTTTGATAAACACAATAAAACTTCATTTTTACTTTTCCGAAATATTTAAATTTTTAAAATCGTATATAAGCGATTGTGGGCGTTAAAGGGGGCGTGGCACCTTTTTGAAACAAACTTGCGCTGCGTAGGAACTCCTAGAATCTGCATGCAAAATGCCAATCTTCTAGCTTTTATAGTTTCCGAGATCTCAGACAGACAGACGGACATGGCTATATCGACTCGGCTAGTGACCCTGATCAAGAATATATATACTTTATAGGGTCGGAAACGCTTCCTTCTAGCTGTTACATACTTTTGCACGAATACAATATACCCTTTTACTCTACGAGTAACGGGTATAATAATAAATTGAAAAAAATAAAATAATAAATATATATATATATTTATTAAATATATAAATACTAAATATAATTATTCTTCAAGTAAAGTCAAAATTCTATTTACTTATTGAAAAAAGACTTTTTTGTGAACAGCGTCATTAGGAAACATGGAAAATGCCACTTTCACAGTTGACTTAAGTGCCGGCACGTGCGTGGCCATGCATTTGTTCTTCATTTAACACAAGCACATTGACGTTGCGATAAAATATGACCATAATGAATTACTCGCCCATTATATTTGTGAGCAACAACATCAAAGAACATCAAATAAACTGAAACCCAGAGAAGAAGGAGCATACCTACGATTGTAATGTGCACAATTGAGTCCGCAAATTTAAAGTAAATTTTTTTGAAATGCAAACAAATAAGAACTTTCAAAAGTCAGTGAGTTACACAAATTCTTTGTAAAAAACTGGTTTCGAGTCGAAAGCAGAAATTTCCGTATTTTTAACTAATTTTAATTCGATGACTGATAAAAAAAACAATAGAGGAAGCAAATTTCGGCAAGCCGAAGTTTATATGCCCTTGCAGTTATTACAAAACGGCTAAATTTCGATTTCTATGCATATATTATTAAAAACAATGAAGCTATATGATATTGTTGTCCGATTTTAATTTATTTAACCGTAACTCCATAATATTTAAATATAACAAAATCCCAAATTCTTTGACGGAAGAACAGACGGAAATGCAAAATTGCAAACTTTTGACTGAAATTATAATACCCTCTGCAAGGTTATAAAAATAAGAAGAATGTAACATAAATGGGATATAATTAAGTTGAAGTTTGCATTCTTATGATTATGTTTATTTTTGTTGGTTTTCTCTTTCAATGTTTTTAAGTATCCACAAAAAATTAAACCACCAACCTAATCCCCTAGGTAAAGTCTGTTCGATATCCCGCTCAACATTTGGTGAAAAAGATACAAAAATTCCTTTTGTTACCTGAATAATGAAAATGTTTTCATTCAGCTAAGACTATGAAAAAAACGATAGAATGCAGGATCTGGGTCTAAAGAGTGTCGAAAATATCTTTTCTATAATCCATTTTAAATAGGATGGCTTGGTATTGTTTCTAAATTATTTAATCCTTTGTGCGCCCTTACTTATCGAGTTTGGATCTTTTTAGCCATCTTAAGCACTGCCCCTGATGCGGTTCAGTCCTTTGATGCTGCTTTGTTAGTGTTTCTATACCCTTGCAGAGGGTATTTACATTTCAGTCAAAAGTGTGCAACGCAGTGAAGGAGACATATACGACCCTATAAAGTATTCTTGATCAACATCACCAGGAGAGTCGATCTAGCCATGTCCATGTCAGGTAGTATATAGGTCGGAACGAGCTGGATCGGACGTCTGTATCATATAGCTGCCATATAACTGAACGATCGGAAATGCCATAACTTTGGTGTTTTTAAAGATAGTAACTTTTATGGGTTTTATTTTTGGCAAGCCAATATAATTTACAGAATATTCTGCAAGAGTTATCAACTTCGGCTACGCCCGAAGTTAGCTTTCCTTTCTTGTTTTTCTTGTTTTTATACCCTTGCAGAGGGTATTATAATTTTGGTCAAAAGTGTGCAACGCAGAGAAGGAGACATCTCCGACCCTATAAAGTATATATATTCTTGATCAGGATCACCTCCTGAGTTGATATAGCCATGTCCGTCTGTCCGTCTGTCTGTCCGTCTGTCCGTCTGTCTGTTTCTACGCAAACTAGTCTCTCAGTTTTAAAGATATCGAACTGAAACTTTGCACACACCCTTCTTTCCTTTGCACGCAGTATATATGTCGGAACGGCCGGGATCGGCCGACTATATCCTATAGCTGCCATATAACTGATTGATCGGAAATGCCATAACTTTGATGTTTGTAAAGTTAGGAAGCTGGGATTTTCTATAGGTTTTATTTTTGGACAATCAACCCGACCTATCAAATTTCATAAGGATCGGCCGACTATATCCTATAGCTGCCATATAACTGATTGATCGGAAATGCCATAACTTTGGTGTTTGTAAAGTTAGAAAGTTGGGATTTTCTATGGGTTTTATTTTTGGCCAATCAATACGACTTACCAAATTTAATAAGGATCGGCCGACTATATCCTATAGCTGTCATATAACTGAACTATCGGAAATGCCATAACTTTGGTGTTTTTAAAGTTAGGAAGTTGGGATTTTTTTTGAGTATTAAGAATGCATCATATGAATAATTTTGGAGAATATAATGTACATAATATTCTGCAAGGGTATATCAACATCGGCTTCGCCCGAAGTTAGCTTTCCTTTCTTGTTAGTGTTTTTTTTTGTTTTTTGGGATGTGGTAATAAATACTAAGGAATTATGGTTTTAATCAAATTCAAATAGGAAATCTATATCATATAGCTCCCACAGAGAAATCGAAGAAATATAAAAAAAAAAAAAATTATTGGAATTTAATATAGTTAATAATTTCAATATAGTTTTTAACATGCATGATGTTTGAAAACTAAAAACTTACACTTGGAATGTTATCACTATTGCAAACTTGTTCGGACAGCAGTCGATCCCGTATTTCCCACGCAAATATGCTGGGACATTCCCGTTTATAATCAGCAATTTTTTGTACGACCGGGGTTGTAGCTACTCGTGGTTTTGAACCACCTATCGCTCGAGGTTTAATCGATCCTGTTTCATAATATCTAAAAATGAAAAGAAACATTTTCAAAAGTTATCTTTATGTTTTTGGGCTATTAGCAGTTAATAATAAAGAACGACATATTTAATGAGAAGATAATAATAAGGTCTGTTTATATACTTTGGAATAGACAATGCCTGTAACTATATCCTTGCAGAGCACGTTATAATTTTTAGCAGAAAATTTGTACCGCGGCTGTATAAAAGAAACATACCTCTTTATGATGTGAAAAAGTAAGGATCGCCCCTTAATAAAAGTTTTTTCACTCAATTTGTTCAATATAGTTTTTATAGAGTACAATAAACCGGACTTACCAGCTCCAATTTATATAATTATTACCTTTTTACTTTTACGGAAAGAGAATAATAAAGAGAATAACTGAAGTTTCATCCAGTGAAACTTGCCAATAAAATGCCTTTGATACAATACATTCCGCCAAGCCAACAACAAATTTAATTTCTGCTGTCGGCATTTTGTTTTTGTTAAATCGCTCAAATTGATTTGTTTCTGCTAATGGACAGTAAAACCCTACCAAACTTAGTTGGGATGAACTGCACAAAGTGTTGACACTAGAAAGACTATATCTATTCAGCTGGCGAACGCCTAAAAATTCCAATAGAGCCAAGTAAAACAAAAAGATTGTAGGCAACAGCACACTTTTCGCTGTTGCGAGTTCCAGCGTCTTTTTCCGGTCTCCCAAAAGTGCGGAATTTGGCTTTAGCTGGTATAAAAATATGCAAAAACTAATTGTCTTACTATCTAACAATCTATATATTGTCTGAAACTATTTTTATACCCGTTACTCGTAGAGTAAAAGGGTATATTGTATTCGTGCAAAAGTATGTAACAGCTAGAAAGAAGCGTTTCCGACCCTATAAAGTATATATATTCTTGATCAGGGTCACTAGCCGAGTCGATATAGCCATGCCCGTCTGTCTGTCCGTCTGTCTGTCTGTCCGTATGAACGCTGAGATCTCGGAAACTATAAAAGCTAGGAGGATTCTAGGAGTTCCTACGCAGCGCAAGTTTGTTTCAAAAAGGTGCCACGCCCCCTTTAACGCCCACAATCGCTTATATACGATTTTAAAAATTTAAATATTTCGGAAAAGTAAAAATGCAGTTTTATTGTGTTTATCAATACCTATCGAAATGTAGAAGAAATTTTTCAAATCGGACCATTCGTTAAAAAGTTATGCGTGATCAAAGTTTCTATCTCCATCTCCCTCGCACTCCCTTTACCTGAGTAACGGGTATCTGATAGTCGGGGCACCCGACTATAGCGTTTTCTCTTGTTTTCTTTTTATACCCTTGCAGAGGGTATTAAAATTTCAGTCAAAAGTTTACAACGCAGTGAAATGACTCTATAAATTATAAATTTTCTTGATCAGCATCACCACAAGAGTCGACCTAGTCATGTCCGTCTGTCCGTCCGTCTGTCTGCTTATACGCGAACTAGTCTCTCAGTTTTGAAGATATCGAATTGAAACTTTGCACACACCCTTCTTTCCTTTGCACGCAGTATATAAGTCGGAACGGCCGGGATCGGCCGACTACACTGGTCGGCATATATATTTTGTCATGGCGATGCCTCAGTTTATTTTTCAATTTGTATTTATTTTAAAGACAAAAATATTTATGGATTGTACATAATTCATTTAGTTACAATGTATTAAATTATATATATAACAATTTTTCATTTTTATTTCATTAAAACTAAAAACAACGTCATTTCATGGGTGGCGTAAGTATTTTGACATTTTTTTTTCGTTTTATTTAACTATAATGTATTAGAAATTTATTATAAACTGGAAATTAATAAAAAATATAACCTCCTTTGGTGTCTATCACCTTTTGGAGGCGATTTGGAACGGAATCGACCAAGGTTTGAAGGTATTTTAAAGGAATATCTTTCCAGATCATTGTGACCTCAGTTATGGTTTCTGCTTTTCTCCTGGTCAGATCAGTGCTTTTATTTCGCTTTATTAGCGACCACACATTTTCAATAATGTTTAAGTCAGGACTTTGTGGTGGCCAATCGAGGGTTTTCACCCCAACATCTCTTAAAAACCTAGTAATCATTTTGGCCTTATGGCAAGGAGCGTTGTCCTGTTGGAAAATAAATTCCTTTCCTATTAATCTGTCGCCGGAGGGAAATGCATAATTGTTTAAGGTATATAAATATCGGTTCTGGTTCATGGATCCGTCGATAGGAACCAAGTCTCCCACACCATTATAGGAAACTGATCCCCAGAACATAACGCTTCCACCACCATGGCTTACTCTTTGACACACAGGAGCAATTTTTATACCCTTGCAGAAGGTATTATAATTTTGGTCAAAAGTGTGCAACACAGTGAAGGAGAGATCTCCGACCCTATAAAGTATATATATTCTTGATCAGGATCACCTCCTGAGTTGATATAAGCATGTCCGTCTGTCCGTCTGTCTGTTTCTACGCGAACTAGTCTCTCAGTTTTAAAGATATCGAATTGAAACTTTGCACACACCCTTCTTTCCTTTGCACGCAGTATATAAGTCGGAACGGCCGGGATCGGCCGACTATATCCTATAGCTGCCATATAACTGATTGATCGGAAATGACATAACTTTGGTGTTTTTAAAGTTAGGGAGTTGGGATTTTTTATGAGTATTAAGAATGCATCATATGAATAATTTTGGAGAATATAATTTACAGAGTATTCTGCAAGGGTATATCAACTTCGGCTCCGGTCACAAAATCATCCGAAATGAAGAAATCCAATTGTATTAGTTAAAGAACAAGATTCCTCAGGTAACGCTGTCGAGCTTTTATTTTTTTTTATTTTTTTTTTTCGATTTTTTAAGGCACTTGAAAGTCAAAAACACCGATTTTCGCCTAAAACGTCAAGATATTTGTTGCTCTAAGAATAAGAAATTACAAAAAAAAAAAGCTCGACAGCGTTACCTGAGGAATTTAGTTGAAAGCAACTGTGCAAAATTTCAAAACGATACGTCCGATAGATTTTGCAGGATCGTGTACACCGACTTTGAAAAGGGTAACTTTTCAGTAGAGCGTTTTAAAGTTTTGGACACCAAAAAATTTAAATACTATTTTTCCGATCAATCAGTTATATGGCAGCTATAGGATATAGTCGGCCGATCCCGGCCGTTCCGACTTATATACTGCGTGCAAAGGAAAGAAGGGTGTGTGCAAAGTTTCAATTCGATATCTTTAAAACTGAGAGACTAGTTCGCGTAGAAACAGACAGACGGACAGACGGACATGCTTATATCAACTCAGG
This sequence comes from Drosophila rhopaloa, assembly GCF_018152115.1. Lineage (NCBI taxonomy): Eukaryota > Metazoa > Arthropoda > Insecta > Diptera > Drosophilidae > Drosophila > Drosophila rhopaloa. The sequence continues at coordinate 1,199,628 of NW_025335088.1, forward strand.
AGGTGATCCTGATCAAGAATATATATACTTTATAGGGTCGGAGATGTCTCCTTCACTGCGTTGCACACTTTTGACCAAAATTATAATACCCTCTGCAAGGGTATAAAAAAGGGATACTCTCGCAGCCCTTAACAATTTTTATACCCTTGCAGAGGGTATTATAATTTCAGTCAAAAGTTTGCAACGCAGTGAAGGAGACATTTCCGACCCTATAAAGTATATATATTCTTGATCAGCATCACCAGGAGAGTCGATCTAGCCATGTCCGTCTGTCCGTCCGTCTGTCCGTCTGTCCGTCCGTTTCTACGCAAACTAGTCCCTCAGTTTTAAAGCTATCTGCTTGAAACTTTCCCAAAAGTTGTATTTCTATTGTATTATAAGTCGGAACGAGCCGGATCGGGCCACTATATCATATAGCTGCCATATAACTGAACGATCGGAAAAGCCATAACTTTGGTGTTTTTAAAGTTAGGAAGTTGGGATTTTCTATGGGTTTTATTTTTGGCTAATCAATCCGACCTACCAAATTTCATAAGGATCGGACGACTATATCCTATAGCCGCCATATAACTGATTGATCGGAAAAGCCATAACTTTGGTGTTTTTAAAGTTAGGAAGTTGGGATTTTCTATGGGTTTTATTTTTGGCTAATCAATCCGACCTACCAAATTTCATAAGGATCGGCCGACTATATCTTATAGCTGCCATATAACTGAACGATTGGAAATGACATAACTTTGGTGTTTTTAAAGTTAGGAAGTTGGGACATTTTATGAGTATTAAGAATACATCATATGAATAATTTTGGACAATATAATTTATAAAATATTCTGCAAGGGTATATCAACTTCGGCTCCGCCCGAAGTTAGCTTTCCTTTCTTGTTCCTACTGAAACTATAAGATATAGACGTCCGATCGGCAAGCGCTTTTACCCTAATCAAGGTATGCATAAAAAAATAAGACTTGGAAAAATTTATGTCAGTAGCTTACACACTACGCAAAAAATTCAGAAAATCATCAAATTTGGACCGATTTCACCCTATTGTTCCTATGGGAGCTATAGGATATAGACGTCCGATCGTCACGCGCTTTTATCCTAATCAAGGTATGCATAAAAAATACGATTTGGAAAGATTCATGACAATACATTTTACGCTGCGCGAAATATCTTCCATTCTTGAAAGTTATATCCGATTGTTCCTATGGGAGCTATAGGATATAGACATCCGATCGGGTCGGTTTTCAAACTTGATCTGCGTACACATGTTTTAGAACAACTGTGAAAGTTTCAGAAGTCTAGCTTTTAAACTGCGCTCGCAAACGGTATTGAAACAGACGGACAGACGGACATGGCTATATCGAATCCTCTATTGATCCTGACCAAAATTATAATACCCTCTGCAAGGGTATAAAAAGCCGCATAGGAACGATTTAAAAATGTATTGGAACTCGACATAGCTTAGATAAAAGTTCCTTCTTTATAGCTTGCGAAAATATAATCGTGTATTAAATACTGCACAACAAGGTTTTGCATTGCCTCACCTGCCAAGAATTTTGCTCACGCAGCCGTTGGAAACTTGCAGTATTCTTGAAATATCACAAGGACGTGCGCCCGAGTGAGCCAATTCGACTATTTTTTGACGCGTTGAGTCGGGCAGTGGTCGGCCATTGACATACACGCCGCCCAGCTGATTTATGCCACTGTGACCCGCCGTAGAGCACCCGAATAGGGAACTCTGCCCAACCGACGCGTGGGGATGCCCATGCATTATGTGTTCAGTTGTTAGCATCATGATTGATTTATTATACGCTGACGTTGATGGGAAACTTCGCTGGTGATATTGGTGCACGCCTAAGAATGATGTTAGAATTGGCGTAGCGTAAGAACGATTATTGCCTTTTTCATTGCTGTTAAAAGAGGGATTTCGTTGTCAACTTTGTACTTCTGCACGAAGTTATTATCTTCACATAGTAATTAAACTATCAACTATCACTTTAATTTGTTAATCTATTGGTTCTGTCTTTGCTTGTCAACTTCGGCGGGCTGTTTACCATTTCCTTTTTTTTTACTGGCTTTCCAGCTTACTAACTTGCACTTTAGACGTTTGTTTAACTAGTGTACATTTAACAATATTTAACATGATGGTCCCGATATTATCCGCCGTAGGTTCCGCAGCCCGGCGGCAGCGCCACGGATGGCGACCTAGTTTATTAATGTTCGAATAATTTGCATTCGAAATGATCAAATCGTGACGTAGCTATCGGTTTTAGTTTGAACAAAAATTTCTTTTACTAACTGGTTTCAGTGACGAGGCGCGCACTTAGCCAAGCGAAACGTTAATGAGCTCTCATGCGAAAAAACACTGGCAAGAGCAACAGCGAAAGCATCGGCCAGCCATTTTGACAGAGTCGCTCTGGCTGTCCCTTTCTTTTTGCAGTTAGCAGGAGCCGCAGTTTTACTTGGCTCGAAGTGAGATAGCTGTAGAGACATAAGGGAATGAGGAAATAGAAATACACGCACGCGGATATGGCGAATGAGAGTTGAGCAAGAAAGAGATAGCTGTTGATAAAAGAAAAGTCCACCCTATCCTATCGAAAATTGTTGATGTGTTGGTTGGTTGGTTAATAAAAAAGTAGGAAACTTTAACTTTATGAATTTAGTGATAATAACGGTGGCAAATACAACTGAATTCATACAATCGTAGATGTGTATGTACATATATGTATGTATGTACTTATCCGTCTGCGTATGCAGTTTCTTGCTTATGATGATGTTTTATCAACTTTACTGCATTTATTGTCTTAAACATTTGGTGGCACAAAAGCAAATATTTAAAATCTTGAAAATCCTGTTTAAAACATTTAAAGTGTATGCATGCAAATTGTTCAATATAGAACTTAAAAGATTTATGTACCGAAAGCAAATATAAAAAACACTGTACATTTGTATACAGTAATAAAAATTTACAAGTTTCTTATGGAATATTACAAAATGTAATGAAAAAGGGGAATTAAGAGAAACTAAGTAAATTCATATTTTGTAAATAATCGTGTTTATAGAAAAAAGGGAATAAAAAAATTACCTTCAAAAATGTGTATCAACAGGACAAAACATAAAATATTTAGGCGTTACAAAATTCTTAATTAAACATATGTACATATATTCGAAATCGGACTTCGGTTTGGTGTGCTAAAACGCTTTACTAAGCACTACACAAATTTTAAGAAGCAAAATACAATTTTTTTCTTGAATTTTGATAAGCTAATAATAAAAACGTCATGAGTTTAACTTAACATCTTTGAATCAGCTTCAAAGCACTGTCTAGTTAACTTATTTGAAAGCAAATCTTATAGGATATGCCCCTTAGATTTTTGTACCCAAGCTGAGGGTATTATAATTTTAGACAAAAGTATGCAACGCATTGAAGGAGACATTTCCGACCATATAAAGTATATATGTACATATATTCTTGATCAGCATCACCAGGAGAGTCGATCTAGCCTTGTCCGTCTGTCCGTCCGTTTCTACGCAAACTTTATATTGCAGGTAGTATGTAAGTCGGAACGAGCCGGATAGGGAGACTATATCAAATAGCTCCCTTAGGAACACCTTACGAAAATTGCGAATAAATAAATAAAACAAGACTAGCTTTTCAACTTTGAAAATGAGCACTGATCTACTAGGGAAGATTTATGATCAACTATAGCTACATAAGCTTTCATGATTGATCTCCTGCGCTTACTTTTATGAGCTGACCAAAACCATTTGAAATGAATCAAGCTGTAGATCATTGCACCTGAAGACACATTAAGCTACTGCGCTTTGATTTGAAATAGATAAATGGATCGATTAGCTCATAAAAACAAAAATAACTAGGACTTGTTGTGGTCCTTTTTTCGAGTGTATAAGACTATTTTATTTATATTAGTATTTAGATTAAAGATGAACAAAAAATATTCATTAAGGGCCAACGCGTTAACCATATAAGCCGTTTAGACTTCTTCTTGCATTTACATTTTCGATATCTATTATTTACAGAAATTAAACAACCAAGTAACAGCATCCAAGAACCTCAACCAACCCCCAAAAAGCCACCACTGAGCTTACGTGCACTCAACATCCTGTCCGACACGTTTTTAGGATTTTTGAAGTCACACGCACCAACGAATCCATTCCGCCTCCCCCCCATTTTTTCATTATTTTAGTGCCGGCATCCAGTGTGCTGGGGTTCTTCAAAGGGGAACATTCTCGGAACGACTTTTTGTCATTCCTATTGCGTGTGCCTAAAATTTCATGGCGCATTGTAAAGGTGACGAATCTGATTTTCCTGGAATGTGTGAAAAACGTTAATTTATTTTATTCTGTGTGGTGTTCAAAAAGTAAGAAAATGTATGAGTATAAATGTATAAGCACAGTCGATTGCTTTTTTAATTATGATTTAAAATTTCTTTCAAAGTTTTTATTGTTTTTAGTTACTTATATTTAATGCCTTAAAAACTGAGGCTCATAAAACTAGGTATACGTTTTAAACATTACATACACGAAAAAAAAATTGTATGTAAAAAATATTTGTTTTTGTATGTTACGTTAAGTAGATTTGCCTTTCATCAATCTTGGGATTTGCATGGATTATAACAGGGGTATTCCAGAAGTCTTACCCAACCAATAGTCTGAAGAAACTCCCGAAACACTGAACTTTGACAATTTTGGAACACAAAAACGATTTAGGATTTAAGATTCAATGGTCAGACATTTATAAAAAAGAGATTAATCAATGGAGATTTTAGAGTATTAGTTCAGTCCTTGTAGGTAAAACAGAAATTGATCAGGGAGCAAACTTAATTGCAAATTCGTTTCAATCAGCTTCGGTTTAGTATAACTCTTTGGCAGTCTTTTCCGTCATTTTTAGATTTCCGCAAACACATTAAATCGCACTAATCGATTCTACGAGGCTACAATATATATAATTCTTGTTTATTTTTACCAGTTATCAAAAAATTCGAGTACTGAAGATCTCAGAGGCTTAAATATATGTATCGCATACAAACGGAGAAGCAAGTGCTTAAACTCCCATGCTACATTTTGCAAGCATGAAATATGTTAATACAATATAACAATAGGATTTCAGACAGGGTTGAAAACGCAGGACTGAATAAAATAAATTCCTAGCGCATATATTGAGGTATCTTAATACCGCGATAATAACTGAACTTTAACATAGCGCTGCCAAAAGAAATATTAGAATTTGGCACATTTGCCGACACTTTGCCTGGGTCATCGGGATTTATCTGAAAAATTCTTATCACATGTCGCAAAATTAGTTCCAGTCGACGATTCGAACAAGCATGTCGAGCACAAAATCAAAAAGAAAAGGGGATCAGCTGTTATTTTTCACAATGCGGTTTCAGCGACTCCAAAATTAATGACTCAAAATGAAATGCGGAAAGTTATGCTGTCAACAACACTTGTTGTACTGAATTGAAGAAGGGGCTGGGTGCTCTTTTTATTTTCTCAGCGGCCCTCCAATGGCCATCTGACTAGTTTCACAAAGCTTTTGTTAAAAATGAATAAAATATAATTATTTGGCTTAACTAGTATCACAGCAGCTGGAAATGATATGAAAAGCTTGGTACTATCTTCCTTTGAGCTTCTCTATTTCAGCTATAGTTTTCCTGTTTTTGAATCTTACAAAACATTCCAAAAAACGAGACAAGGCAAACTCATAAACCTTTAGACATATTCAAGTTGTGTTAGATTTTTTTATTGTAAACTTAATTAAATTGTCAGTGCTTATTTATTTGGTTTAATGTTAGCAAATTATCTGTAAACTTAACTCTAAGTCTTTCCGAATCAGGATATCTTTGTTATAGACATAAAGTTCACTTTTATGTAGTGTTTTGGAGTTTTGAACTAAGAAACACTCAGATCTCACATTAGACACTTCGAAAAATTAAATTTTTTAATCTCAGGTCTGGCATTTTTTCGTTGATCTAAAAAAAGACCAACAGATTTCGTCGATCTGAGTACTTGGCTTGAGCTGTTTGTCAATAAAACCAGCTAATTGGCAGTAAGACCGTAGCACAATAAGTGCTGATGAACTCTCAAAAATACGGTCACACGGGAAAGAATAAGGTTTTTCCGCTTACGAACTTCCTTTTCGATCTGAGTACTATGCTTAAGAAATGTTGACCGAGGATATATCATACCGATAAGAAGTCATAAAAAGTTTTTAAGTTTTTAGTTCAGGTTATTTTAGGCCACCTGCAATAATGAGTAGAGATCAGAAAGCGTTAATAGCAAGCAGAAAATAATGCTCTCTGAGTGCAGCTTGTAAAGTAAGATGACTTCCACAATAGTAACAATTTTTTAAGGAGTAAAAGGTTGATCAACAGAATTAAATGATTTGCTAAAGTCCTTAAAAACAACATCCGTTTAAATGTAGTTTATAATGGAATTTCTAATTACTGAGATGAACTTCAGGAGACTTGTTGATGTTGTGCAGAGGAAAATTTTAAGCAGCATCATAGGTCCAATGCAGTTCTCTAAATCTAAAAGCTTTGGAATCGCGCTAAGTTTTTCCATTACTATACCTCAAAGGAATATTTTAATAAATAGAAAAAAACAGCGAAATACATTATTTTTATTTTTTTTAAATTTTTTTTGGGAGTTATATGATATAGATGTTTGATTTTAATTTAATTAAATCCGTAATTCCATTGTATTTAAATACTACCAAATCCCAAAGAACAAAACAAAATTAACAAGAAAGGCTTCCTTTCTTGTAAACTCCGGCAAGTCGTAGTTTATATACCCTTGCAGTTAATACAAAACGACATTTCGATTTTTATGCCTATATTACCCAAAACAATCAGGCTAAGTCGATTTTGCGCTGCATTTTGCCATCGTTTCTATGACAGCTTTATGATATTGTTGTCCGATTTTGACAAAAGTAAATAATTACTATATCTCAAAGAAACATTTTCATAAATAGAAAAACAGCATAATAATTTTTATACCCTTGCAGAGGGTATTATAATTTTGGTCAGAAGTTTGTAACGCAGTGAAGGAGACGTTTCCGACCCTATAAAGTATATATATTCTTGATCAGGATCAATAGGGGAGTCGATATAGCCATGTCCGTCTGTCCGTCCGTCCGTCTGTCCGTCTGTCCGTCTGTCTGTCTGTTTCAATACCGTTTGCGAGCTCAGTTTAAAAGCTAGCGATCTGAAACTTTCACACTCGTCCTAAAACAAGTGTACGCAGATCAAGTTTGAAAACCGTCCCGATCGGATGTCTATATCCTATAGCTCCCATAGGAACAATCGGATATAACTTGCAAGAATGGAAGATATTTCGCGCAGTGTAAAAGCTATTGACATAAATCTTTCCAAATCGTATTTTTTTATGCGTACCTTGATCAGGGTAAAAGCGCGTGACGATCGGACGTCTATATCCTATAGCTCCCATAGGAACAAAAGGGTAAAATCGGCTAAAATTTAATGATTTTTAGGATATTTCGCGCAGTATACAAGCTATTGACATGAATCTTTCCAAATTGTATTTTTTTATGCATACATTGATCAAGGTGAAGGCGCGTGCCGATCGGACGTCTATATCCTGTAGCCCCCATAGGAACAATAGGGTGAAATCGGTCCAAATTTGATGATTATCAGAATATTTCGCGAAGTGTGTAAGCTACTATCATAAATTTTTTCAATTCTTATTTATTTACGCATATCTTGATTAGGGTAAAAGCGCTTGCCGCTCGGAAGTCTATATCTTAATGGAGATAGGAAAAATTAATTAATTAATTTTAAGGCTGAGAAAGTATCCCTTTTTTATACCCTTGCAGAGGGTATTATAATTTTGGTCAGAAGTTTGTAACGCAGTGAAGGAGACGTTTCCGACCCCATAAAGTATATATATTCTTGATCAGGATCAATAGGGGAGTCGATATAGCCATGTCCGTCTGTCCGTCTGTCCGTCTGTTTCAATACCGTTTGTGAGCTCAGTTTAAAAGCTAGCGATCTGAAACTTTCACACGCGTCCTAAAACATGTGTACGCAGATCAAGTTTGAAAATCGCCCCGATCGGACGTCTATATCCTATAGCTCCCATAGGAACAATCGGATATATCTAGCAAAAATTGATGATATTTCGGGCAGTGTAAAAGCTATTGACATGAATTTTTCCAAATCGTATTTTTTTATGCATACCTTGATCAGGGTAAAAGCGCGTGGCAATCGGACGTCTATATCCTATAGCTCCCATAGGAAAAATAGGGTAAAATCGGTCCAAATTTTATGTTTTTCAGAATATTTCGCGCTGTGTAAAAGCTATTGCTATAAATTTTTTCAAATCGTATTTTTTTATACATTCCTTCATCAAGGTGAAAGCGCGTGCTGATCGGACGTCTATATCCTATAGCTCCCATAGGAACAATCGGATATAACTTTCAAGAATGGAAGATATTTTGTGCAGTGTAAAAGCTATTAACATAAATCTTTCCAAATCTTATTTTTTTATGCATACCTTGATCAGGGTAAAAGCGCTTGGCGATCGGACGTCTATATCCTATAGCTCCCATAGGAACAATAGGGTGAAATCGGTTAAAATTTAATGATTTTTAGGATATTTCGCACAGTATATAAGCAATTGACATGAATCTTTCCAAATCGTATTTTTTTATGCATACCTTGATTATGATAAAAGCACGTGACGATCGGACGTCTATATCCTACAGCTCCCATAGGAACAACAGGGTGAAATCGGTCCAAATTTGATGATTTTCTGAATTTTTCGCGTAGTGTGTAAGCTACTGACATAAATTTTTCCAAGTCTTATTTATTTACGCATATCTTGATTAGGGTAAAAGCGCTTGCCGATCGGACGTCTATTTCTTATAGCTTCCGTAGGAAAAATAGTTAAAGGCTGCGAAAGTATCCCTTTTTTTCTATTTTTATATGACATTTTTGCAGTATAAAAGCAATTGACATTAAACGATGAAAATCTAGTTTATTTATGTATACCTTATTCCTTTCGCTACTTTTTCAGTTTTAGCAATTTCGGCAAAGTCTGCAAGGGTATTAAAACTTCGGCTTGCCGAAGTTAGCTTCCGTCCTCGTTTTTTTTAATTTTTTTTTTTTTTACAGTTTTTGGGAAAGTTTCAAGCAGATAGCTTTAAAACTGCAGTTTTAGAACTCGTTAAGTCGCAACTGTGAAAGTCGAAATATTTAAAATAAATTTTCTAAGATGATATTTCATATGACAAAAAATATTTTAATTACTTTTTCATAAAGGGTAAAACCTTTAGTCGTTCTAAGCATTACTTCTCATCTGTGTTTATAGCACAAATAAAAAAAAAGAAAAAAAGAAAGATGTCGGCAGCTGAAATTGAACTTGCGGTGCTTAGATTTCTGGTCAGACGTTCTAACCCCTAGGCTACTCGGACAGGGTAAGAACAATTTTATGGTCATTTTAGAAAATGTTTCCTATGTTATAGAAAATATTTCTATATTTTGGGATTAATTTTAATTTTTAAGAAAATATTTCTATATTTAAGAAAATTTTTCTATATTTAAGAAAGCGTTTCTATTTTTTAGGGTAATCGACTTTTTAAGGTTAATTTGAGAAAATTGTTCTATTTTTTTGGGTAAATAATTTTTTAGGGCAGAATTTCTAATTTGAAGAAAAAAATTTCTAAAAACAAGTACCATTTTTACTAAAATATAAAAATTCTTCCTTGGATTTAGGGAGAGTTTAGTTTATGGCGACAATATCTACATTTGAGAAACACTTTCTTGATTCAAGAAAAGTTTTCTTGTTTTGAGAAAAAAATTGCTCGGAAATAGAAATCTTTTCTTGGATTTAGAAAAAAAAAAGTTTTATTTTTTAATTTTGTTAATTTTGCTATGAGTGTGAGGGACTAGATTACGTAGATACGGACGGATGGACCGACGGACAGACTCTCCTGGTGATGCAGATCAAAAATAGAGTTTATAGAGTCCGAAATGTCTACTTCTCTGCGTTGAATACTTTTGACTAAAGTTATAATACGCTTTGCAAGGGTATGATTTTAAAATTTTAAATAAAATATGAATTTAGTGCCGAAATACCATTTTTTCGTCCAGCAGCTGTGAACAGCAGTCCTCAGACAATCACTGCACCGAAGAAAAGTATCAATTTGCCGGCGGCGTTAGTGAGTTACAGTAAAGACGCTGGCCATATATTTCGATAATACTAAATCCAATTGCTAAAGCTAGGGTTCAGAGCTCACAAATTTAGTTTGATCAATTTTGCTTGATGCTGCTGTTCCTGAAGCTCCCCTTTTTCTTTTCCGGTCGAATGCCTAATTGCCCAGTGAAGTGGCAGCTCCGGCTACAACCAAGCGATTTGTGCTTCAGTCTGGGCCCTGATGAGGTCGACCATCCACCGCAGCCACGGCTAAATCCTCATTGTAATTGTCATCGTCTTCATCCATGGGACAAGCTGGGGCGCGTCACATTGTTGCTTAAATTATTTCTGTGTTTATTATTGCATTCGTTGTTGAAAAAGTAAAACAATGCATTTGTTCATTTCAAGCTGGCCGAAACACAGCGTGTGCAATTACAAAACTAGGAATTACTAGCCAGAATAAACTGATATATATAACAAAGTGGTTAGCTTTTCAAAATCTGTCAAATTTTCAACAGAATAAAGTTTAACTTAAACGTACCTTCTACTCCTCACCATAGCTTTTCGTTAGGCCAAGAAAATACTATTTGCACAATCATAGCTACCAAAAGGAACCTCAACAGTTGTATCGCAACTGCCAAGAACAGAAATCAGAAAATTCAGATAAAACAAGAGCTGGATCAACTGAGTGCGCTAATTTAACTTCATCAGGAGAGATACGCCTACTTTTCATATTGATGCTGAAGTGACGCAAATGTGTGTGGCTCACCAACAATCACGCACGCGTCCATAGACGACACCCCAAACCCAAACCCAAGTCAAACATACAAAAAGGGTCAGGTCCAGAGGCAGGCCGAAATATGTACATTTGTAGGGCTAGGGATGTATTTCTAGTGGAAGGAAAGAAGCAGGATAAGCGACTGGATGCAGCGGGGTTGCGAAATGGGTATGGGTATCCCTTTGATTGTTTTTTGGGATTTTCATTATTTCATCTCAATGGTTTTGAATTCATGAAAATTGCGGAAACATTTGTTATACAATAATTTAATTTGCTGCCTTTGCGAGTAATTGATAATACAAAATTATCATACCGGCTGTTGTTTCTTGGCTGAGGTTTAAGTAGTCAATGTATTAATATGTAAATTACTTGGTGGGTTACTAGTTAGTATAAAAATAAACGGTTATATACTAATTTTGTTTCAAAAAAGTCTCTTAAATCTAAGCGAATTGCGTATTGTTGTTGCTGTATTAAGCTTGTCCCTATGTTTTTGTCCCATTTCAGTAAATGATATATATAGTTAACCGCTCTGTGTAAACCAAAGCAAATATGAAACTAGCTCTTTGTTTTATAGCTTTAAATACTATCTGCCGAGAACAACATTAATTTATAGAAACTTTATATCATCTATATATTATAGTTGTCATATTAAAAAGAAACTTCTAAGGTATTGTTAAAATCGTTTTTGCCAATTTTCTAAGGTGTGAAGAAAATCACTTCAACAAAGTATTAACCAAAGTCCCATAACAAAACAATATCTTCAGTCATGGATCGGTTCACAAGCCGAAGTTTATATACCCTTGCAGTTATTACAAAACGACATTTCCGTTTCTATACCTATCAATCGTTTCTATGGCTGTTATATGATATTGTTGTCCGAATTTGACAAAACTAAAAGTAAATAATTATTATATCTCAAAGGAATATTTTGATAAACAGAAAAACAGCAAAATACAATTTATTTTTCAATTTGGGGCTATAGGATTTATCCGGCCGATCCCTACGAAATTTGGTAGCTCGGATTAATTGGCCAAAAATAAAACCCATAGAAAATCCCAACATCCTAACTTTAAAAACACCAAAGTTATGGCATTTCCGATCAATCAGTTATATGGCGGCTATAGGATATAGTCGTCCGATCCCGTTCCGACTTTTATACTGAGTGCAAAGGAACGAAGGGTGTGTGCAAAGAGACTAGTTCGCGTAGAAACGGACAGACGGACATGCATATATCAACTCAGGACGCGATCCTGATCAAGAATATATATACTTATAGGGTTGGAGATGTTTCCTTCTCTCCTTCATGAAATAATTAAATCAAATTTGAATATATTTGTTTAAGTGGAAACCCAAAAATTGTTTTCCTTAACATTACAATTTTCCTGAAAGAGCCCAAATGCAAATTTCTTCCTTATATTTTTATATATATACAAAAAAATTGATATTGATAAAAATATTAATATTAATGAAAAGCAATAAAGCTATGTCGATTTTCCGATCAATTTGATCAGTTCTATGGGAGCTATATTATATAGTCGTCAGATTTTATAAGCTATATGTTAAGTGTTTCCGTATATGTTAAAAAAGAACGTATCTATAATTATACCCGTTACTCGTAGAGTAAAAGGGTATATTGTATTCGTGCAAAAGTATGTAACAGGTAGAAGGAATCGTTTCCGACCCTATAAAGTATATATATTCTTGTTCAGGATCACTATCCGAGTCGATCTATCCATGTCCGTCTGTCTGTCCGTATTAACGCTGAGATCTCGGAAACTATAAAAGCTAGAAGATTGGCATTTGGCATGTAGAATTTATGAGTTCCTACGCAGCGCAAGTTTGTTTCAAAATGGTGCCACGCCCCCTCTAACGCCCACAAGCCACAAGCTGTGGCCACAGTTTTGATGCTATTATGAAAATGTTGTATTTGTTTTCGTCAATACCTATCGATTGGCCGAATAAAAGTTTGCCACGCCCACTGTAACGCCCAAAAACCCATTAAACGCTTAAGCTTGGCTAGCGCCTACATTTCTGCCTTTCATGGCGCCATCTAACGGATGACTTTGGAACAGCTGGCCAACAGAGTCAACGTTAATTCTCGATAAGGATTTCTATTAAAGGAAATTGCGATGGTTTTTATTTGTCAATACCGAACTATATCCCAAGAACTATGCAAATCAAATCAAGTTAGCCAAGTTGGAGGTCTGAGTCAACAATGGCGTATGTGTGTATGTATGTATACATATGTATATATGTATGTGTTTACATTGTACACAGTTGCAATTGTTTAGCTGAGTAACGGGTATCTAATAGTCGAGGCACTCGACTATAGCATTCTTTCTTGTTTTTTCATTTAATTTTCCGACTGCTCCAATGGAATACGCATATGTGCTGTACCTGCCCGAATAACGAAAAATTCTTACATTTTTCACTTGTTTTATTACTTAAGCTGCAGGTGAAGTCAAATATAGAAGCACCAGTTTTTTCCAAAAAATGATCGATTTGTCGCCATGATAAGATCATTGTGTTTGGAACTGACATGTGGTTAGAGAACGAATCCATCAAACAAGATTGTTAGAGTGATAAAAACTACAGCCCCTTTCAAAGTTTTTACAATACAAAATTTTGTATCCATATTGAAGGAATTTTTATTTGAAATTTTAAAAATTATGCAACAGATATTTTTAAGACCAATAAATTAAAAATGGACTGATCCGAAAATAAAAACTACATTTTTGTTTAGCTTATCTGTAAATAAATTGAAAGAAAGTCAAAACAAACATAGAAATTGAAATGTACTTTTGTAATAACTGCAAGGGTATTTAAAGCTGAATTAAAAATTGTAATCTGGGTATGAAAAATATAAATATATATGAAAACAAGAAAGGAAAGCTAACTTCGGGCAGAGCCGAAGTTGATATACCCTTGCAGAATACTCTGTAAAATATATTCTCCAAAATTATTCATATGATGCATTCTTAATACTCATAAAAAATTCCAATTTCCTAACTTTAAAAATACCAAAGTTTTGGCATTTCCAATCGTTCAGTTATATGACAGCTATAGAATATATTCGGCCGATCCTTTGGAACTTTGGTAGGTCGGATTGATTGGCCAAAAATAAAAACCCATAGAAAATCCCAACTTCCTAACTTTACAAACACCAAAGTTATGGCATTTCCGATCAATCCGTTATATGGCGGCTATCGGAAAAGATAAGATATAGTCGGCCGATCCCGGCCGTTCCGGCTTATATACTGCGTGCAGAGGAACGAAGGTTGTGTGGAAAGTTTCAATTCTATATCTTTACAACTGAGAGACTAGTTTGGGTAGAAACAGACAGACGGACATGCTTATATCAACTCAGGACGCGATCCTGATCAAGAATTGTTATAGTCGTATAATTCGTTTCCCACTTTTTCCCGATTGTTCCAATGTAAGCTATATCATAAAAAGGCTGATCCGGCCCTTTTCGATTTATATACTATGCAACAGAAAGATTAATTTTTATCCAAATAACTTTAAAGATATAACTATATCTATAAAATGTTTTATTTTTGTAAACGCTTGATAATTGCTTTCTTATATAAACGCTTGGCGAATTTGACTTATAATGATAAATAATACGATTTATTACATCCAAGATTTATTAGCTCAAATTTTTCTTAAACCCAACTTACATTTTTATAATTTGTATGCTTTTTAAATTATAATAAATTTAAAGGTATTGAAAAAATCGAAGTTTTTTCGATGACTCATCCATTGAGTGAACAGAAAGATTCGTAGAATGCTTGAAATGTAAGCCTGGTAATAAGAGTGGTCATTGCATAATTTAACGAAATTTCTTGTGTAATTACATATGTATTTGTACAGCTACAACTGCAGCTACCTTGGATGACAACGCATTCATCATTCCAACATATGTACATATCTCCTGACAACGAATTATGTACATACATATGTATGTATGTATGTATGTATGTATGTATTGAAGTTTACTTGCAAGTAAATGGTGCGGGGATAGTCAACTGCCGTTAAAGTCATGGCCAATATTTAGTCGTCCAAATAATTAATTGCTTATTTTTAAATACAAATGTATGTATTTATGTACATATGTACACTACGACTTGACCTGTGCGTGGCAAATCACAATACAGATTCTGAATTCCATTGGCACAATTGGAATTTGTCTGCTCCAGCACTTGGTAATTGGCAGCCTGGCGACCGCCGATCGATAACAATAAAATTGTTAAAAGCGCAAAATGCCGCAAAGTGTGTAATTTGTCGAGCGCAAAAAGGGAGAACGGCTGACGACGGCGGCTAGAGACCAACCAGACTATATTTGAATCATCAATGGCGTGTTTAAGCAGTTTGTCAGCGCCACGTGGCAAACGGCTGTTTCGAGCGGCCCTTCGATTTTGCTGGCAACAGCAGGCGGTGGAAGGTTGTGGGCGGAGGGTAGTGGGTAGCTGGTGGCATTGGCTAAAGTACACTGGGGAAAATTTGTTATTGTTGTAATCCTATATTTCATTGTTAAAGAATGTATTTTTTGTATTCAAAATGTAGATATATTTTGTTTTATATTTTTTTTTTTTCAAAAGTCTTATTAGTTGTTATTCGATATTTTTGTATAAATATATAATAAGGTCTTTATTCGGAATTAAATTTGTATTAATAATTCCTGTCTTTTTAGCTTGGAAGCAATAAAACTAAAATCACCCAACATTATTTCTCGTTAATCATGGTTTTTTATTTTCTCACTTCTCGTAAAAAGATTTATTTCTTTTTTTCGATTCGAAGTGATACTCGTTTTTCTCCAAGTATTGCTGAGCTTGTGCCAGAGCATCGACAAACGAGGATGAGGATGGACGAGGGCCGTGTGTCGATGATGATGATGATGTAAAGCGTCAGCCCTATTCAAAAACAGCAACTCAAGCAACCTCCACACCCGTAATTCGCTGCTGGATACGAGGTGCAGTAAATAGAGATTTAAACGCTCGCACTGCAATCGGGTGGCCACTTTTCTGCTATAGGTTGTCAACGCAACGCAATGAATTGGCAAGGCTCTATTGCCGTACCCGTTAAAAAATAATGCTCGCCTTTGTGTTCTATGTTAAAAAGCATGCGCACATTAAAACGAAGGAAAAATACTTTTTTCATCGTACACATTTAGCGCATACAGCTAGTTCAAAATCTGCAGGATGTCTTAATTTTAATGTTTTTATTCTCAGTTCTCTTAATTTGTAAAGCATAGTTAAATTGTATATCCAAATTCGAAAATTAACGAAAATTTACGTATCGGTTTTCAAATTTCAAAATCTTTTGTTGTTTCATCGTTCTTTCTCTTAATTTAAAATTAGCTTATGTCTTCCAAAGACTTAATCTACAAATTCCAAACTGCCAAATAAAATTTTTAACAAATTACGTATTCCAGCAAAATTAACATTCAATGCATTGTTTAAGGTACCATAATTTTCTTTTGTCATTAAGAATTGATTTTTAATACTTTCATATTCGGTGAGACACTAGTTATGGGTGTTTTCATAGTTTGGTTCCCCTATATTCGGGCTTCTAAAACACAAAGAACAATATGTTCATTAAAATATTTTGAAAGCATGTAATTTAATTATAGAGTCAATATGGTCATGACTGTCTTTCCTTCCTTCCGTCCGTTTTAACGCTTACTAGTTTTTTAGTTTTAGAGTTAACCAGTTGTCATAAGAACGACCAAAAAATGTATTTTACAAAAAAAAAATAATTTTGATAAACTCTATTACAGGAAAAACGTGGCCAAAGTGGTAATTTCTTGATGTGAAATAAGTTGAATTCGTAAGCCATTGCCAACACTTGATTTCCAAATACACAGTCGATCGTTTTGTTACCAGAAGACATAAATTTCAATACATAGAAACCGATTCCAAGTTGGTCCGAATGACTTAATGGCTAATATCAAATGACTATATGCCAAAGTACCGTAATCGATAGAAACATCATTTCAAGACATATTTAATCCCAGCAATAATTTTATAAGCGAGAATAAGCAAATATTACGAATCAGATTCTGCACGCTCCTTTGTTAATTTCCCGTGCACACGCACACTTTACCCTTCACATTGCCACTTAATAAGCGCAAGAGCAGTTAGGAACGATGGTGTACACACACTTTCAGTCCCTTGACGAACCCATGGCTGCTTTTCCCCGACGTTTTCTTCGTGATGGTGCGCTGTTATTTAAAATAATATTTCCGTATCCGGCAAATAATACGGAACGCGTGCTTCTTCTAAAGAGAGTCATAGGGGTCCGCCCACGGAAGTCTGACCATCGTGGGATGCTGCGACCTTTCTTCTAATAGAAACGAAATTTCCAACTTTTTATTTTTTATGGGTTCCAAATAAAGTGTGATACTTTTTAGTGATAACATATTTTAGAATATATTTTAAGTAAAATTGTACCTTTACCTCTGTACCTCTGTGAGGCCCACGATTAGAGTAATCCTTACTAAAACAACCACTAATGTGATTTTTACACGGGGTTAGATTTTTTTTGTTCTTATAGTTACCTACAAGAAAATATTTTATATATTTAGTTTTTGTTTCAGGTTAGCATTACTAGCTAATAGCTCTCTTGTTCTTTTGCTCTCTTAAATGAATAAACTTTTTTTTTTTTCAAATATGATTTGAACAAATTTTAGGGAGTCGATAGATATTGACTATTGACATAAAAAACTAGTCCTTACAGAACTTTAGATACAAACTTACGTTGCCTACGTATGTCTGCTTGATTAATCTCAAATCTCTAGATATCGAAGTTTATACGGACAGACCGACGGACAAGGCTATACCGACTTGGATATTTATCGTGATCAAGAGTATATATAATTTATAGAGTCGGAAACGCACATTTTTCAAGGAAAACCTTGTACCAATTTACTCTACTAGTAACAGATATAATTATCACTTGTCATGAAGTCAAATTTCTTAAATTAAACATTTGCTTCGAATGCCCATGGTTGTTACATTCCCAAAAAGTGTGTTCACCAAAATACACAAATCTTAATAAAAACAAGAAAGGAAAGCTAACTTCGGGCGGAGCCGAAGTTGATATACCCTTGCAGAATACTCTGTAAATTATATTCTCCAAAATTATTCATATGATGCATTCTTAATACTCATAAATAATCCCAACTTAGGTCGGATTGATTGGCCAAATATAAAACCCATAGAAAATTCCAACTTCCTAACTTTACAAACACCAAAGTTATGGCATTTCCGATCAATCAGTTATATGGCAGCTATAGGATATAGTCGGCCGATCCCGGCATATATATACTGCGTGCAAAGGAAAGAAGGCTGTGTGCAAAGTTTCAACTCGATAGCTTTAAAACTGAGAGACTAGTTTGCGTAGAAACAGACAGACGGACAGACGGACAGACGGACATGGCTATATCAACTCAGGAGGTGATCCTGATCAAGAATATATATACTTTATAGGGTCGGAGATGTCTCCTTCACTGCGTTGCACACTTTTGACCAAAATTATAATACCCTCTGCAAGGGTATAAAAATGGGTTCAATACCTGCTTTCTTTCTATTTTATTTTTTAATTCGATTTAAAAATCATTATTTGGTATCCTTTTCGCTGGATTAAGAAATTGAGCTTCGTTTCCCCGATGTTAGCATCATGAATGGAAAAATGATCATTCGGAAGCTTTACTTCTGGCAGAAATATTTAATTATTTGGCTCTAAGAATAAACAGTGTTCCTTTTATTTATACGTTATGTAAAATTTAGCAAAAAGCATTAATTTTCGGCAAAAATCGATGTATTTTTGTTTCGAAGAAAATATAATAAGTTAGTTTTTAGGCGAAATAGTATGATTGTTTAATTATTATATTTAGTTGTCTGTATTTTTAACACGCTTTCAAGAAGCTGTCGATGTTCAAATTTAACTTTCCAGTTTAAATCAGTGTCAGACACCATTTAAGAGTTTGTTTTTATGCAATTTAGCCAATTTTCAATCGCCTTTTCTACTGCGTTAATCGCAGTATATATTGCCTCTGAAGGCGTCATATTGGATCCCCTTGTTTCTAATCTGTCCGATCTGTCATGATTGGTATATACGATATTTGAAAAAATTTATCAATCCATATTTATCAGTCTGCTTTAAAAATTATTTTTTCTTGCGCGGAGTCCTACGGCCCACGATTTGCGAAAAGATAGACGCGAGATAAGAAAATATAGGTAAAAGTCCGGGGAAAAAAGTAATAGTAAGATCAATTTTGTGCCAATGAAGACAGTATTAATTGTTTTAGGAGCGGCAGAGAGTCAATATCTGAGATTATAGGAAAAAGTCTATTATAGTCATAACATAATACTCTGAAAGGCTCATGCAAGGCATATAGTCGTTCGATCTACAATGATCTTATATTAGGGGAATATTTCTATATATATATATATTTCTAGTTAATCTACTTGGCACAGAAAAGTTTAGCCGACTTATCAAATCGGGGCTGTCAATCTCACCATGTATAAGGTTATAACTGAAGACAGTACCAAGCATCGTTATACGGATGGCTAGGGAGGGTAAATTAATCAACAGAAGTCTACTAGAATAAGAAGGTAAGTTAAGATTTGCATCACATTTTAGGGGCCGTAAAGCAAAGAGAAGAAAGTTTTTTTGACCCATACTCCAGAAACGAAATAAATAAAGCTTTAGTGACTTAAGGATGATCGAATACTTTTGACCACCTTTTAATATATCTAAGCACTCCTCTGACTTTTTAACCATGGATGAAATGTGATTAGAAAACTTTAGTTTAGTGTCCAAAAGTACAAGAGTTTACAAGAGTTATTCCATCCAAAGAGCTGCCACTTAACGTGTAAATTATCTCGGCACCAGTTTTAAAAGTTATTTAGATCGAATTGTAAGTCTAAATGGCAGGAAATGTCCTAATACGAGAAAGACTTATAATTGATGGAAGATCGTTAATAAATAATGTAAAAAGTAACGAACACGGAGTTAATAGATCTGCAGTTTTCAACAGTAAGTGAAATTTAGCTTTGATTTGATTTGTGTTAATTGGAGGTTTATGCGTTTTATATACATTTCTAAGCTTTTAAAATTAAATTAAATGTAAAAACAAGTGTGTTTGGAACGACTATATCTACTTTTTATTAAAAATTAATTTAAATATCGTTGGTAAAATGAAAAAATAATTAAATTAAATGACTTAATGAATTCTAACAAATAAATTACATGCTGTTCGCCAACTCAGCTCCACACAGTTCTTGAATTTGCCGTGCGTTTTTACGCCAATTCGATTTCGTCGAAATCACTCGCGGGAGAGCTGGGTTCGAACCCCACTGACGGACAAATAAAAATTTAAGTTTTCTCAAGATACCTATTAGAATTTACTTCTAAGAACTAAAAAATAAATCATGATTATCAACATTTTCTCTTCCACAGTTTCCATTTGAAATCGAAATTGGCATATATATATTACTTTTACTTATCTTCTTACATATAAAACAAGAAAGGAAAGCTAACTTCGGGCGGAGCCGAAGTTGATATACCCTTGCAGAATATTCTGTAAATTAAAGTCTCCAAAATTATTTATATGATGCATTCTTAATACTCATAAAAAAATCCCTACTTTCTAACTTTACAAACACCAAAGTTATGGCATTTCCGATCGTTCAGTTATACGGCAGCTATAGGATATAGTCGGCTGATCCTTATGAAATTTCGTAGGTCTGATAGTAGGATATAGTCGGCCGATCCCGTCCGTTCCGACTTATATACTGCGTGGAAATTAACGAAGGGTGTGAGCAAAGTTTCAAGTCAATATCTTTTAAACTGAGAGACTAGTTCGCGTAGAAACAGACAGACGGACAGACAAGAATATACACTTGCCAGAAAAAGTATGGGTACAAACATGTCCAGCCACTTTGAAGTAAAAAAAAGTGTAAAAAGTAACTGTCTTCAAAACGCTTCTCTTCTCACGCTCATTGAGCTTTGGTGGTCGACCAGAGCGGGGTTTTGACTCACAGGAACCCGATAAATTAAAATTTTCAAGGACTCTTTGCACAGAGGTGTGTGATCTGCCAACTATCCCACCGATTTCCCGAAAAGTTTTTATACCCTTGCAGAGGGTATTATAATTTTGGTCAAAAGTGTGCAACGCAGTGAAGGAGACATCTCCGACCCTATAAAGTATATATATTCTTGATCAGGATCACCTCCTGAGTTGATATAGCCATGTCCGTCTGTCCGTCTGTCTGTCCGTCTGTCTGTCCGTCTGTCTGTCCGTCTGTCTGTTTCTACGCGAACTAGTCTCTCAGTTTTAAAGATATCGAATTGAAACCTTGCACACACCCTTCTTTCCTTTGCACGCAGTATATAAGTCGGAACGGCCGGGATCGGCCGACTATATCCTATAGCTGCCATATAACTGATTGATCGGAAATGCCATAACTCTGCTGTTTGTTAAGTTAGGAAGTTGGGACTCTCTATGGGTATTATATTTGGCCAATCAATCCGACGTACCAAATTTCATAAGGATCGGCCGACTATATCCTATAGCTGCTATATAACTGATTGATCGGAAATGCCATAACTTTGGTGTTTGTAAAGTTAGGAAGTTGGGATTTTCTATGGGTTTTATATTTGGCCAATTAATCCGACCTACCAAATTTCATAAGGATCGGCCGACTATATCTTATAGCTGCCATATAACTGATTGATCGGAAATGCCATAACTTTAGTGTTTGTTAAGTTAGGAAGTTGGGATTTTCTATGGGTTTTATTTTTGCCCAATCAATCCGACATATCAAATTTCATAAGGATCGGCCGACTATATTCTATAGCTGCCATATACATAACTGAACGATTGGAAATGCCATAACTTTGGTGTTTTTAAAGTTGGGAAGTTGGGATTTTTGATGAGTATTAAGAATACATCATATGAATAATTTTGGAGAATATAATTTGAAGAATATTCTGCAAGGGTATTTCAACTTCGGCTCCTCCCGAAGTTAGCTTTCCTTTCTTGTTCCTTAATCAAGTAGTTTTACTATGAGTTTCCTTAAATCATAGTCAATTTCTTTTGTCTTTTTCCCCATCATACAAATAACGTTTGGTTACAAAATGAATATGCCAGAAATGATTAGAAACATGTAAACAAATTTTGTTTTACAGTTATCAATGCCTCATCCGCAATTTAAAAGCTTTAAATATAGTTCTTTTTGCATTCCTTTCTTTTGTACGCATACTTTTTCTGATGCGAAATCAGCCCATTTTGTAAATTTTTGTTAATATTAGGAAAAATATAAGTGTTATAAATTCAAGAGTTACATCTAACGAAAGGTAAATAAATATACTATCTGTTAAAATAAAAATGCAATTTTTAAGAATTTGTTTAACAATTTTTTTTTTTACTTCAAAGTGGCTGGACATGTTTGTACGCATACTTTTTCTGGCAAGTGTATATACCTTATAGGGTCGGAGATGTCCCCTTCACTGCGTTGCACATTGACCAAAATAATAATACCCCCTGCAAGGGAATAAAAACTAGCTAAATGTGTGTGTGATAGCCTACCAATTGCCACAAACATCCGATTTTTTTTTTTATTTTGGTTAATATACCAGACAGAGAAGGTTTATTAGTATGATACATTTTTGAAAGAAGGCGCAACCGCCATTCCAATAAATTCCTTTTTATACCCTTGCAGAGGGTATTATAATTTCAGTCAAAAGTTTGCAACGCAGTGAAGGAGACATTTCCGACCCTATAAAGTATATATATTCCTAATTAGCATCCTTCTGTCCGTCCGTCCGTCTGTCAGTTTATTGGTCGAATATGGCTTTACGGTCAATTGAGGACGACGAGCAACGCCAGGAATCAAATTAACAAGATCAATTTGCAGGGCGCTGCATTTGTATATAACTCTGCACTTGATTACAGCTCGGTGCCAAAAATTAGCATAGGTAGAATGTGCTCAATTTGCCAGCATTGCCACGCATTAAAGTTCAAATATGAAACGCCAGGAATGTGCTGCTCAAATGGCAAGATTTGATTTTTCAACACCAGAGTCAAAATACTTCTTAACAAAGATCATATAAATCATATAATTCATTCTTTCAAATGACGTCTTTTGACGCTACGAATATCATAAGGGACAACTTGATGCTTACGTTTAAGGTAATTTTGTCATTTCATTAATACATTAAAATGTAACAAATGTTTATTCTACATTTTCTACATAATTCAGGTCAGAGCAGGCTCATTGTTACCCATTCCAGATGTAGATAGCCAATTTCTGCAAATTTATTTGGATGGTCGTTGTGCAATCATTAACAGTATGAAAAGGTATATAATTCACGAGATAAAATAATTATTTCACCAGCACAATGACTTGAATCGTTTATTTAAAACTGCGATTGATCGAATGCCAACAGATAATTATAGGATTATGATTAGAGCTGACAAAACACCAGTTGGCCAACATGAGCGAAGATTTTATGCTCCGACAATCAACGAAGTAGCAATAGTAATTGTTGGTAATGAATTCCATACACGTGACATTGTTTTTCATCGCAGGAATGAAGCATTCATCGAATATCAGAAACTCATCGCAGTATCCAACATTGTTTTGGCAAGGGGAAACGGATATCAGTTTAACATACAAAATGATTAATCCAGCAAACGGAAAGATTTCATTTAGGCGAAACCAATAGCCGAGTATTATTGGATGTTGAAAATTAGTTCAATTCAATTTTTTAAAATTTTTGGTAACGAAACGAATAAGAAACGAATTAATGATATAAACAGAATCACATTTTGAAATGCCGAAGACTCTTCAGTCAGTGAGCAGTAGATATGTACGCCAGAATTAAATCTGAACGTTATAACTATATTCGATATTATCAAGCTGAATTACCTTTGCAGAGGGTATTATAATTTGGGTCAGAAGTTGGTAACGCAGTGAAGGAGACTGAAATTATAATACCCTCTACAAGGGTATAAAAATATTGTGATTTTTAAATAAAAAGAATTAGCAAAAGAATACATGTTTTTTACATTTTTTTGACCAGCGAAATGGTCACAGGTCGCTGGTGTATATATACATATGTATGTATGTATATATTTTAAGCATTTCGCTTTTCATACACATACATATGTACATATGTGTACATAAACTAAGTAAACATTTTAATTGAACTTTTAAGTTATAGCATCAGGCTTGAAGACTTGCATCAATCAGTACATTTGATACTGCTTGAACTTTAATAAATGGTTGTTTTGGTGGAGCATTTTAAGGGCCTAATAAAAAATACAATTGTGTGTTATAAGTTTTGGTTTAAACTTTTTAATTATTGCAAATCATTGTACTATATTTTAAGAATTAAGTACATTTATAGAACATATGTAAGCCCAGAAATGTGTAAATGCATCCCGCCCTTTTACCAACAGCACACAAAGGCAAAGATCATGCAGTTTTATTCATGCGCAAATCCACACACAATGCATCTTTTTAATTGTTTACTTCAAGGGTAGAGTACGGGCTCGCACACTAAGTAGGGTTGTTGGCCAAAAACTATTCATTTCTTCAGTCTACATACATACATATGTAGGGCGGGTGTGCCTGTGCTCGGGTGTTTAGTGTAACAATTTTGACCTCTTTTGTTTGCAACAAAACCTTGTCGGCAATGGCTGTGGTTTGTAGTAGAACCCCCGATTCTTTGTTATCTAAGCTATATTACGGTCCCGTCTTTCTTCTCCCAACTTCAATTGTTATCTCCTTCTTGTTTTTTGTTTGACCTCAATCAGGATGGAATCTGTGGCTGACGACTTTCTTTGAGCCAGCTTAAGCATCAGACATTTCTTAACCTATAACAACTACGCACTGCTGATATCGAGTAGTTCAGGGGTCGGGGCGAGCGTCAAGGGCCGTGAGGTCTGCTTTTGTGTAGGTAAGTTGCACCTATTATGCGATGTCAACACTCGCCGAATGAAAAAAAAATGAAAAGTCTTAGTACCGTCGCGAATGTGCATGTTAGTCTGTACACTTTCAATACGAACTAATCACAAAAGAGTGGAAAGTTAACTGAAATAATCCATTTTTCCAACAGTAGATGCCAATGGGGCAGTGATAGTTAGTGAAGCTAGGTGGTAATTGGCCAATTTCAAGGGTATACAGGAAATTACAATTTTTTTACATTGATAAATGTTCCGATGTAAAACATTTTTATAGCCTTAATTCTCGATTGCTTAGTATTTTTAACAAAGTCTTGTTTAACTGAAATAATTAAATAATTAATTAAAATAAGTAAATAGGTACATTGTATTTTTTGAAAGTATCCAACTAGTATCCCTATAGTTTCAATTAAAACGTTTTAATTTCAGAACATTTTTAACTCCTTAAGGTGGGAGCCCGCTTTAGAGGCTTCAAAAAATCCAATTTTCGTTTCATAAATATCTACCCAAACTATGCAAGAAATATTTTTAAAGTTACAGGAGAAATAGTGAGCAAGCGATACGATTTTTTATATACGAAAACTTAGACACGCTATTATTTATGTTGGATTTGTCATATAAAAAACATTTTAATGCAACAATTATAAAAAGAGCGTGGGTGGAAAGGTACGAGGGAGGTATAGTATTTACATTTTTTTTTTAAATTTTTTTTTTTTTTCTTAGTGCACAACATTTTGAAAATATTGTGTTAAAGTTTTCGAACTTATGGGCAGTTGAACGTAGTTAAGTTTTGTATGGGTGTCCAAAACTTTAAACCGCTCTCCTGAAAAGTTATCGGTGTACACGATCCTGCTAAATCTATCGGACGGATCGTTTTGAAATTTTGCACAGTTGTTCTCAACTAAATTCCTCAGGTAACGCTGTCGAGTTTTTTTATTTTTTTTTTGAAAATTTATTATTTTTAGAGCAACAAATATCTCGACGTTTTAGGCGAAAATCGGTGTTTTTGACATTCAAGTGCCTTTAAAAATCGAAAAAAAAATAATAAAACAAACTGCGTTACCTGAGCAATCTTGTTCTTTAACTAATGCAATTGGATTTTTTCATTTCAGATGATTCTGTGACCGGTTATCGTGTACACCGCAAAACATTTTTTCTTCGAGGCGCCGCCGGAGATTGCCTGTATCTCAGTCAATTTTTAATATTTTTGGAAGAAAAAAATCACACATATTGTTTAAATATTGCCCATCACATGCAAAAAACAAAATTGAGCTAAGACTATCCGTATCGCCAAAAAATTTTAAAAATTACCGATTTTTCACCGAATTAATTAAGTTCATCAGATTTAAGAGTGCTACGGTCGTACTGTCAGTCAGCTGGGTTTGTTGACAAGTAGTTAAAATTCAAATATCGTATTTGCGGGAAAGAGCCTTTAAAAGATATTATCAAATACCTTGGCAAGACAAGTCTGCCGCTGAACAAAGAAATTAAAAAACAATACAATTTAAATTTAACAGTTGTTTTTTTTAATTTACTGATAATTATTTGCTAATTTAAAGTTCATAGCTGCACTTTTATTTTGCTTTTTCATACATTCTTGACCCAAAAAACATTTGCACCCCAGATAGTATTAATGTTATTTTGTCCTCACATGTAAACTCCTGCAATCGACTTTTGCGAGTTTTTTGTGTTTTTCCCTGCATTTCTTATAATGTTCAGTGAGAAGCGCACGTCAAAAGATTACATTTTTTAATCATTTTTGCAGACTGGCAACGCTATGCAATATTCTGGTATTTTTTTCGTCGATCTGAGGACCGAGGTGAAAAAAACCCTTTACGAAAAGTGAACGCCAGCTGTTTGCCTCTCGCTCTCTCTCATGACTGGCGGACAGTTTTGGTCGATCTGAGTACTAGGCTTAAAGACACTCAGATCGTAAAACGAGTTCGCCAGCGGACAGCATTTTTCATCAGTATTGAGCGTGCTACGGTCGTACTGTCAATTTTCTGGGCTTGTTAACAAGCAGTTAAAATTCAAAAATCTTATTTGCGTGAAAGAGCATTTAAAGGATATTCTCAACTACTTCTGCCGCTATACAAAGAAATTAGAAAAAAAAAAATTTAATTTAATAGTTTTTTTTCTTAATTACTGATAATTATTTAATAATTTGGAGATCATTGCTGCCCTAAGTTCTTGCAGGCGATTTTTCCGGATTTTTTTGGGGGAGTTTTCCGTGCATTTTTGAACTTCGGAACACTTTGCTCTGACGACAGTCAACCTAAAAGATTACATTTTTTAATCTTTTCGCTAGGACCTGAAAGTTCACCCAAAGTTAATTTCAGCAGACTGGCAACGCTATACCATTTACTGGTATTTTTCGTCGATCTGAGTACCGAGGTGAAAAATACCCTGACGAAAAGCGTTCGCCAATTTAATTTTCTGGTATTTTATTCGTCGATCTGAGTACCTTGGTGAAAAAAGAGCCTGACGAAATTCCACAACAACTCCGTTTTCGCCTATAAGACGGGGGAAAAGTCGCTACACGTTCCTCTTCGAATTAGTGTGCCCTGAAATGTCCTTAAATTCTTTTGACTGATTGATTTTTACAATACTTTCCACTTTAAATTGAAATTAATGAATAAATAGGTCGTATTCACCCGTCGGCAAAAAGCTGGAGGATGTACTAGAGCCTGAAAATTCACTTATTATTTGGGAAAACAAGCATAAATGAATCTATTTGGAAGTGGTGGCCACCATATAATCCATCAAGTGAAAGATGGAGTCCTTGGGTATAACATAAGCCAACTGATGGCAGTTCTAGTAAAAACAGTCTTTTGTCATTAATGTCAATCTCAATATTTCTGTGCCCATTTTCAATTCCCCCGCTCTGAGTAGAACTATTTACCAATTGACCAACAGCAATGGATAAATCATTAAATGCTCCACTTGCAAATGCTAATGCATATTGGCGAGAAAATTTAATTTGCACGTTCTCATCTTATTTTTCTGTTTGTTGTTTTCTTGTAGACCGATCAGCTGCTTTTGTAACAGCGGGTGCATGTGTGAATAGGTCGTAAAAACTTTGTTGCTTTTATCGGATATGTGAGGACCGTATTAGACATAAGAAATTACCCTATGGATTTGTAAAATATCGATAAGAGTTCTGTGATACCAACTTGGCCCAATTACTTGAGCGCTTATTTTAAAACTACTTTATACAGTAAAAAAAACTTTTCTGCATTTCTCCCGTAAAATATTAACTTTAAATACATTTTTTGAAAAGAATTTAGAAAACAATGCAAAAAAACGTAATTTTGCTGTTTTTTGGCCTTATGTAAGACAGTATTTTATGAAGTGTTCAAAAAATTAAGAATGTCAAATTTTCTAAAAAGATATTTTCGGATACTTTTGTGAGATACATGAATATACATATAATCATCACGTTCATTTAAAGTTATTTCATTGCATTAAATTAAGCATTATACATACAGGCAATACAATAGAATATACTACATTACATTACAATTGAATATATTATATTACACAAAAATATATTACTTTACATTACAATAGAATACATTACCTTGCATCTTTACATTACGGAAAAATATTTGAAAATAAATGTAAGGTAGTCGGGAAACGCTCGTGTTATTTTCTACCCCAGCTTGCCAGGACGTGTTCCTCAAGATGTATTTTGGACCAATTTTTTGTGTATTTGTAAAAAAGTTAAATATATTTCAGTATATTACTGTAAAAAGTCGATTTGAGACCTTACTCAACGGGGAAAGCAAAGCGCTATTTAAAAGAGGCCTGCTACCAGTGTTGTTTTATACATAATTAGTAAATTGTATGTAAATGACATATTTATTAAATTATAGTTCTTAGTTTAACTTAAATACTCCAACAACCATATTTAACATATTTATCTGTTTAATTTTTCTACAAAAAATCATTACATCAGCGTTCGTTCTGGAATTGCTTTAAAAGCACGTTCTCTTTATATTTAGTTTTTTAAATGCCACAATGGTTTCTTTATGCTGATTTATTTTGTAACGAAACCCATTCTTGATTTGACATTTTACAAACGGAAAATATGTAAAAGTTTTATGGTTTTCATAAAATTTCAATAAATTTAAAAATTTAAAGCTTATTTAAAGCTTAATTTTTTTGTTTTAGAAATCGTAACCATATGATATTTGATAGCACTGAACAGTGAACTTAACCATTTTCTGTTTTTATGTTCACTGTTACGAGTGTTTAAAGAAGTACCACCAGAGTGGCCAGACCGATAAGGATAAGATCCGTTAGTTTTATCAGACGCCAAAACACAGCTGTTTAATGTGCATAAACTTTAAATTTGCTAAGGAAACACTATTGCTTAATTATGTTTCGAGTCCATTGCAACAAGTGCTTTTCTCACCGCAGTAAAGATCAGACGATGGTCTTCAACATGACGAGATGCCAGCACGTAATTTGCAAGACTTGTGTGACAGAATCCTCGTCAGAAAAAAAATGTCCAATTTGCAAGCAGGAGCTTCATTCAATCCCGATCAACGGGAATTTGCCCCGTGGCGTGGCCTGCTACTTCGAGGATCCTCTTCAATTCCTGGGGCTCTATCGCAAGATCAGCAAGTTTCAGACCGACCAGCGAGCATCGGACAACCTGGGATTCTACCGACAGATGCAGGAGCACGAGAAGAACAAACTCCGGCTGGATGGCTTCGGCAAAATGGAGGCACAGATTAACCAGCAGATCGAAATTGAGAAGAAGCGGATCGACGAGCACCGCGCTTACATCTCCTACCACGAGGAAGCGGTTCAGAAAACTAAGCGGAGCAGCATGGATGATCAATCCCAAACCAGGGACTTCCAAAAGCCCCGAATCAACCAGAGGCGTCGTGGCGTACGGCCACGGACACCCTCTATTAGCACATCGAACAACAGCCAGTCGGATGTCGTATCCTTTTTGGACTCGGATACAGATTTTCCAACGATATGCACTCCGCGCAAGAGTAGCTTCGACGAGGATATTGAGAAGTTCCATATTTAATCATTTAAAATCCTTACCACAAAACATATTAATCTTTTTAATGTTTCTCCCGTAGGATTCCCGTCAATGAGAAAATTGCGAAGAATAGTTTTAGAATAAATTCAGTTTTCTTTAATTTCGGTAAGTGTTAAGGATTTTCATATTTAATGACATTTCTATATTTTATTATAGATGGGGGATCGCACAAAAAACAGTTGACAGAAAAATAAAACAGTTTCATAATTAATCATTATTTATTTATATATTTTCTTTGTACTAGGGATTTGAAATTAAATCTAAAATTTAATTTGTACTGAACAATATTCGATATTTTCTCATTGGCTTGGGTCTAATCTCGTCGTTTAAGAAAGTGTTTTAAAAAATTTTTTTTTAAACTTAAATTAAACAAGAAAGGAAAGCTAACTTCGGGCGGAGCCGAAGTTGATATACCCTTGCAGAATATTATGTATATTATATTCTCCAAAATTATTCATATGATGCATTCTTAATACTCATAAAAAATCCCAACTTCCTAACTTTACAAACACCAAAGTTATGGCATTTCCGATCAATCAGTTATATGGCAGCTATAGGATATAGTCGGCCGATCCCGGCCGTTCCGACTTATATACTGCGTGCAAAGGAAAGAAGGGTGTGTGCAAAGTTTCAATTTGATAGCAGACAGACGGATAGACAGACGGACAGACAGACGGACAGACAGACGGACAGACAGACGGACAGACGGACATGGCTATATCAACTCAGGGGGTGATCCTGATCAAGAATATATATACTTTATAGGGTCGGAGATGTCTCATTCACTGCGTTGCACACTTTTGACCAAAATTATAATACCCTCTGCAAGGGTATAAAAATGCTGGTAGATATTAATCTACAATGAAATAAAACTTTAATATGTTTAAACTTTAACGTGAAATGGCTGGTTTGATTAACTTTGAGAATATTGAGTAGAACAACCTAGATCAACTAATCTGTATTGCTAAGCTATAGAGAATCGTCAACTCTAACTAAATGCTATTTTTACAAACTTAGGAATAACAAGAAAGGAAAGCTAACTTCGGGCGGAGCCGAAGTTGATATACCCTTGCAGAATACTCTGTAAATTATATTCTCCAGAATTATTCATATAATGCTTTCTTAATACTCATAAAAAATCCCAACTTCCTAACTTTAAAAACACCAAAGTAATGGCATTTCCAATCGTTCAGTTATATGGCAGCTATAGGATATATTCGGCCGATCCTTATGAAGTTTGGTAGGTCGGATTGATTGGCCAAAAATAAAACCCATAGAAAATCCCAACTTCCTAACATTACAAACACCAAAGTTATGACATTTCCGATTAATCAGTTATATGGCAGCTAAAGGATATATTCGGCCGATCCTTATGAAGTTTAGTAGGTCGGATTGATTGGCCAAAAATAAAACCCATAGAAAATCCCAACTTCCTAACTTTACAAACACCAAAGTTATGGCATTTCCGATCATTCAATTATATGGCAGCTATAGGATATAGTCGCCCGATCCTTATGAATTTTAGTAGGTCGGATTGATTGGCCAAAAATAAAACCCATGGAAAATCCCAACTTCCTAACTTTACAAACACCAAAGTTATGGCATTTCCGATCATTTAATTATATGACAGCTATAGGATATAGTCGGCCGATCCTTATGAAATTTGGTAGGTCGGATTGATTGGCCAAATATAAAACACAAAGAAAATCCCAACTTCCTAACTTTACAAACACCAAAGTTATGGCATTTCCGATCATTTAATTATATGACAGCTATAGGATATAGTCGGCCGATCCTTATGAAATTTGGTAGGTCGGATTGATTGGCCAAATATAAAACACAAAGAAAATCCCAACTTCCTAACTTTACAAACACCAAAGTTATGGCATTTCCGATCAATCAGTTATATGGCAGCTATAGGACGTTCCGACATACAGTCAACACAATATTTATTCGGACACCCGTGATTTTGATTTTGATTCATTAATAACTCAACAAAAACGTAACGAAAACAAACAATTTATATTTCATCGTGAAGGTTAACATTCTTAGAATATATTTTAACAAAAAAATAAGGAACTTTCAACAGTAAAATTAGATATTTTCTTAAATGAACTTGAAAAGTCATAATTTTACGCACAGAAATTATTCGGACACTTCATATAATATTAAAAAAAAAACATATTTCTTGATGTTTTAATATTTTTAATATTTGGTGGGTCCTCCACTAACATCAATGACAGCTTGTAAGCGTCGACCCATGCTTTTTACCAAGTTGCTTGTCTCATTAGCGCTAATTTGACCCCATTCAGCCATCAATGCAGTTTTTAAGGACTCCCTGGACGAAATGACGTGCTTCCGAATCCTTTTCTCAAGAATATCTCAAACATGTTCTATGGGACTTAAATTAGGTGACTGGGGAGGTGTTTTCAGCTGCTTGCAGTGATATAAAAGCCACTCTTGCACCAAAGACGAAGAATGTTGTCTTGTTGAAACAACAATGTCTTCGGATCTAGACCAAGTTTTATATCACTTGGAATCAAATTTTCGCTTAAAATGTTTTTGTAGATATTCTTATTAATTTTGTCGTCATTAAAGACCATTTGACCGACTTCTTCTACCGATACACACCCCCACATCATTACATTCCCGCCACCATGCTAAACAGTTGGAATTAAGTTCTTCTCATTCATGGCTTCATTTGGTTTCCTCCACACTTTCGAGGGCCCATAGTGTCCAAATATGTAAAATTTGGATTTGTCGCTTAAAACTACGTTCTCCCAAAACGAATCCGGGTGGTTATATGCAGTTTTCCAAACTCCAAACGCTTTTTTTTGTTGATGGCAGAAAATAATTGCTTTCGACGAGCAACTCTGCCATGTAAACCAGCCTTGTACAGGTAGTTTCGGATGGTTTTGGCCCAAACTTTTTTATTTTCGCTTGCTCTACATTCTTTTGAATTGTTGTAGATGTTGTTTTCGGATTTTTCAGGACTGTAGACATAAATTTCCGTCCCTCACGTGAGTACAGAATCTTAGACCTTCTAACTTTCTTGTGATTTGAAGCTCATTATTCCGTTTTTAAGTATTTTTGGATTATACTATGTATTGTGGAAGGTGATTTTCCATTAATACGACCGATTTCGCGATAACTACGATTTTCCAAAAATGAATTTAAGATAGGTTTTCGAAAATCTAGTGACAAATCTTGAACTCCTTTTATTTTGACCAATCGTATCAAAAAAACACATAAAAACTAACAAAAAACAAAAAAAAAAAGCACGCCGAAAATTACTCCGAAGTAATTTCAACTAAACTACTTTAAAAAGAATCGCCTATTACCGTTGTGCTCAGAAATAAACACAATAAATGAGAAATGTACGAATAATTTTTGTGCAACATTTTAGCAACTTTTTTGCTTTTCTTTTAATATTTTTAAGGCTAATTTAAAAAATTACATTTTTGTTTGTGTAATGTCTTCTGAAAATCACTGTTTCTATGATAAGTAAAAAAAAACCTGCTAAAATTACGAAAATTCCGGCAAATAAGCTGTTAAACTTGATAATAGACAGTGTCCGAATAAATTTTGTGCTGACTGTATATACTGCGTGCAAAGGAAAGAAGGGTGTGTGCAAAGTTTCAATTCGATATCTTTAAAACTGAGAGACTAGTTCGCGCAGAAACAGACAGACGGACAGACAGACGGACAGACAGACGGACAGACGGACATGGCTATATCAACTCAGGAGGTGATCCTGATCAAGAATATATATACTTTATAGGGTCGGAGATGTCTCCTTCACTGCGTTGCACACTTTTGACCAAAATTATAATACCCTCTGCAAGGGTATAACAAGAAGAGGTGTGAGCTGCTTTATCAGCATTTCTTAATGAATCGCCTCAAATCTTAAAATAAAGTTAGTTAAGCATCATCAGATATCCTACTACCAAAAATTAAGAAGGGAGATTTTAATAGAGATCATCTTATTATTTAATCAATTTTAAGTCAATACAAGCAATCTGTATACTAATCTTAGAGTGGATTGAGCAATCATGGCGAGCAGTGGAAAAGTTTCGCTGTTTCAGGCAATACTTTGTAAGCAGTGTATGATGATGTGATTAACATGTCTATAGCTATTTCTAAGTTATATTAATTAAGTACCAACATCCACATTTATGTACCAATCCCGCTGTTCCGATTTGATATAGAATTAAGTAAAACTAATATTGAAAAAGGCTAAGGATAACGTGAATATCAGAGAACGGTCACTTTACGATAAAAGAGAGAAACAGAGAGACATTGTAAAAAGCACGCTAACATAAAATTAAAATAAAGTGAAATAAAAAGAATTAAAACTACGATAACAACTTCAGAAGTGGGATAGACACCATTTAAACATCCGCCTACATAAACATTGTTGGCTATCCGAAGACACACAAGTTTTTTTCCTATAATTGCGTTTTGGCGAGTGACGCCAAATTGGAATGGACAAGGCGAACATTGTAGAGTGGCTTCAAGCCAATGAAATCAGGTTTCCAGGAAGTGCGACTTTAAGACAACTGCGCAAGCTTGCACTGGATGCCGGTTGCCAGGATGCGGCTAATATCCCAGAAAGCCTATTGGAGGAAGAAGATGCCAAAATTGAGGTTGTAAGCCAGCGGAGCGCTAGCGAAGACATCGACGAATTAGAAGAAGAAGAAGCACTACTTGACGCCGCCATAAGGGTAGCTAAGAAGAAGAAGATACTGGCCGAATTAATGCGAAACGACAGCAAGACTACAGATGACATTCGTATGGTGAAACAGCTCATGATTCCGTTTTCTGCCACTGAAAATGAGGAAGCCTTTAAGTGGATTTTGGATTTTGAGAGAATCTGCAGAGATGTTAACGAGTGTAAAAATTTCCAATTACGCTGCGTACGAATGCTGATGAAACCGGGAACAGATGCCGACTTGTTCTTGCGTGTTGACCAATCGAATACTTATGACGCATTTAAAGAGAACTTTATAAAAACATTTGGTCGTGGTAGTTCAACTGCTGACATCGTATTGCTGTTAAAGGAGACCATTTTCAACCCGCTGAAAAACACTGTTATGGGATACATACTTCTTATGGAGGAAATTGCTATGCGTGCTAGCATCGAAGAAAAATTGACAGTTCAGCTTATAATTGATGGTTTTCGCGATCGTTCAGCCAATATCGCCCTATTGTACACAGCAACAACAATCGAAAAATTGAAGGAGTTGGCACGGAAGTATGAAAATCTAACAAAGAAGTCCCAACATTTTTCCCTCCGCTCAGAAAACACTAGAAAAGATCGGAACACAATCCGTTGCTACAATTGTTCCGCTTATGGGCATTACGCTTCGTCGTGCACTGCGCCGAAGCGCGATAAGAATTCCTGCTTCCGCTGTGGATCGCTCCAGCACATGCTAAAGGATTGCCAACAGAAGCCAGCAAGTAACCCAAAAATGGTGGGAGCAGCCAACAACCAGCCGATACGGGATGACGAAGAGGAGCCAAATATGTTTATTCCGATTATTAACCAGGTAGGAGTATATTTTTACACTGATTGTCAAATGAAGCCTAATGTAACCTTCCTTTCTGCCATGTTCGATACGGGTAGCGCCATTAATTTAATTCAACACGCTGCCATTCCTTATAAAAACATTAGCGATGTATTGTTTCCGACTGACTATTGTGGAGTTAATGGATTTAAGATTAAAACTTTCGGAAAAATATTTGTTAAGCTCGTTTTTCAAAACATAGAAGAAGAAATCTCATTTTTTGTTGTACCCAACAACTATGTTGCAACTAATGTTCTTTTAGGGCGTAAGTTTTTGGAAAAATTTGGAATAAAATTGATTTCTAAGTATAAAGTAAAAGAAATTATTGAATTGAATAGATTAGTGAATAGTGAACCATTGAATATTTTAGAGAATAGTGAACCATTGAATATTTTAGAGAATAGTGAACCATTGAATATTTTAGAGAATAGTGAACCATTGAATAGATTAGTGAACAGTGAAACATATCGAGACAGTGATCAATTGATAGACAGTAGAAGTTTTGAAGACTTATGTGAAGAAAGTGAAATTGATAGTGATAACAGCATACCAGAGATATATAGTATAGATGTATTTAAGGATGATGAAAGTTTTGACATTGACCCAAAGTTGAGTGATAGAGATCGGAGTGAGCTCAGTGAAATAATAAGATTGAATTATTTATGTTTATCTAACATCCCAGCGATTCAACATAGTTACGAAATGAGGTTAAGACTAAAGTCAGAAGAACCTGTACGTTCTGTTCCAAGAAGACTTTCATATCAGGAAAAGAAAGAAGTAGATTTTAAAGTTGACGAATTATTGAAAAAAGGATTTATAAGAGAAAGCAATTCGCCCTATAGTTCTGCTATTGTACTTGTAAAGAAGAAATCTGGGGAAAAGCGCATGTGCGTAGATTATAGGCAACTTAATAAGATAACCATTCGTGATGGATACCCGCTTCCCCTTATAGATGACTGTTTAGAGCGTTTAGAAGGAAATCAATACTTCACACTTTTAGATTTGAAAAGTGGATACCACCAAGTGAAAGTAGCAGAAAGTTCAGTGCAATATACAGCTTTTGTAACACCTTCCGGACAGTATGAATACACAAGAATGCCTTTCGGACTCATGAATGCACCCGCGGTATTCATGAGATTTATTAATTTTATTCTGCAACCTTTGATCCGCGAAGGAAATGTAGTAGTTTACATAGACGATATTGCTATAGGTTCGAAGACATTGAATGAACATTTTAAGACGGTAGGAAGAGTATTAAGAATTTTAGCAGCATATCGATTGGAAATTAAAATAAATAAATGCCAGTTCGCTTACAAAAGTATTGAATTTTTAGGATACACACTCAGTGAAAAAGGGATAAGTCCGAATAACGAGCATACATCAACTATTAAACATCTTCCGATACCAAAAGATCGCCATGGAATGCAGAAATGTTTAGGACTATTTTCTTACTTTAGAAGATTTATTCCGGCGTACTCAAAAATAGCAAAGCCATTGCAGGAGCTCACAAAAGCAGGTGTTAAGTATGAACTCAATGAGGATTGTATCAATATTTTTGAATATCTTCGTGAGAAATTAATTTCATTCCCTATATTATCCTTGTATAATCCAAATCGAGAAACGGAATTGCATTGCGACGCAAGTAGCGAGGGATTTGGTGGAATCTTATTACAAAAACAGGATGATAACAAGTTCCATCCAATAGCTTATTTTTCACAGAGAACAACAAAACTAGAGGCAAGATATGAAAGCTTTAAATTGGAAACACTAGCTGTGGTTTACTCATTACGAAAATTTAGAATATACCTAGAAGGAATTCCATTTAACATAGTAACAGATTGTAATGCAGTAGTTTTATGTCTAGGGAAAGGACGCCTTAATTCAAGTATTGCCAGATGGGCTTTAGAATTGGCGAATTATAATTATACACTTAAGCATCGTAGTGGAAAATATATGAATCATGTTGATACATTGAGTAGATACCCTTCAGCCTTAAATGAAAATTTTGAATATGAACCTGTATTGAATATCCAAGAAAGTGACAACAAAGACCAAATAGTTTCAGTAATTGACAATGACGACATCAATCTTCAGCTTCAGATAACGCAAAATAGGGATAATCTTATAGTAAAACTGAAAGAACAATTAGAACATGGAAATGTGAAAAATTTTATATTGAACGATGGAATAGTTTACAGATTAGGTGAGAAAGATATTGAATTGTTATATGTACCAGTTGAAATGGAATCACATAAAATTAGGAGAGTCCATGAAAATTTATGTCATTTAGGTACTGAAAAATGTTTGAAGGAAATATTGAGACATTATTGGTTTCCGAACATGAAATCTAAAATAGAGGCATTTATTGGCAATTGTTTGAATTGTATCATGTTTACAGTACCTACACATGCGAATAATCGAACCCTACATAATATACCCAAGCGACCAATTCCTTTTGATACATTACATGTAGACCATTTTGGACCATTGCCCTCAGTTATATCGAAAAAGAAACATTTGTTAGTGATTATTGACGGATTTACCAAATTTGTTAAATTGTTTCCTGTAAATTCAACGAGTACGAAAGAAGTCAATACGTGTTTTTCGAAATATTTTCAATATTACAGTCGACTACGTAGAATTATAAGTGATAGGGGTACGTGTTTTACTTCATTAGAGTTTGCCAACTTTTTATTAGAAAATAATATTGAACACGTTAAAGTAGCAACTGCGTCACCTCAAGCGAACGGTCAGGTGGAAAGAGTAAATAGAACAGTGAAAGCAATGTTAGCTAAGATAACTGAACCAATAAAGCACGAGGATTGGAGCAAACTACTGGTTAAGGCCGAATATGCCATTAATAATTCAGTGCATTCAACGACGAAGGAATTACCATCAGTATTATTATTTGGAGTTCAGCAGAGAGGGTGTAATATTGACGCATTGACAGAATATTTAGATGATAGAAATGATAGACCACAGTGCGATTTAGGAAATGTCCGTAAGAATTCTTCAGATAAAATAGAACAGTCTCAGAAAAGAAGCAAGGAATATTATCAGAAAAATCACAAAAGTCATGTAGAATTCGAAGAAGGCGATTTTGTTGTAATGAGAAACATTGACACCACAATTGGTACAAATAAAAAATTTGTACCGAAGTACAAAGGACCATACGTCGTTAAAAGAATTTTGCCAAACGATAGATACGTTATAGCAGATATTGAAAATTGTCAAATTAGTCAAATTCCCTATGATGGAATTGTAGAAGCATGTCGGTTACGAAAATGGGCAGATTGGCGTAATCAGTGTGAAATTAACTCCTAATAAATGTTAAGCTAACCTATATATATTTAAACAATTAATATCTAAATTATTAACCAAAATTTTACAACTTAACTTATTCTTTACAAATTATTTATATTTATATCTATTTTTCTAAACGTAAGAACATTTTAATAATACTTATATAAACTAGAAACCCACGATCGAGGACGATCTAATTGTCAGGATGGCCGAGCTGTAAGCAGTGTATGATGATGTGATTAACATGTCTATAGCTATTTCTAAGTTATATTAATTAAGTACCAACATCCACATTTATGTACCAATCCCGCTGTTCCGATTTGATATAGAATTAAGTAAAACTAATATTGAAAAAGGCTAAGGATAACGTGAATATCAGAGAACGGTCACTTTACGATAAAAGAGAGAAACAGAGAGACATTGTAAAAAGCACGCTAACATAAAATTAAAATAAAGTGAAATAAAAAGAATTAAAACTACGATAACAACTTTTTATGATTTTCGATTATTACAACTTTGAGAAAAACTTATTTACCCCAAAATTATAGCAACAAAATTTTATAAAT
This sequence comes from Drosophila rhopaloa, assembly GCF_018152115.1. Classification (NCBI taxonomy): domain Eukaryota; kingdom Metazoa; phylum Arthropoda; class Insecta; order Diptera; family Drosophilidae; genus Drosophila; species Drosophila rhopaloa. Next base: position 1,239,053 of record NW_025335088.1, read on the forward strand.
GTTAAATCAAATAAAATCAAATTTGTACATCGGCACTGTGCGTCACTTTGGCGTCGGTGATTTTAAAGTTAGAAAGTTGGGATTTTTATGAGTATTAAAAATGCATCATTTGAATAATTTTGGAGAATATAATTTAAAGAATATTCTGCAAGGGTATATCAACTTCGGCTCCGCCCGAAGTTAGCTTTCCTTTCTTGTTCTTTGATTATTTCGCTAATAAGGCACGTAATCAAAAACTTTTAAGTGCAAAAATATTTTAAAAAATCTATCTATATATGGAATTTGAACATATTGGAGATGCAAGTTATTCAAAAATTCATTTGAAAAGTCGTCTCCCCACACTTTGGAGAATATCTCAATCCACAGAGCATGTGCTAGGTTGCACGCTAGATCAGCTTAAAGGGCTTTTATTCAAGGATATATAATCAACATTTTATAGAAATCGTATTCACAGTTTCTAAGAAAATAGCTTAACAGTGGCAAGCGTCTGAGACTCTTCAGCCGTTCCAGACAGCAACCATCACCAATATATTACGTCCTTGACAACAACCATCACAAAAATACCAATCCTATGCAAACTTTGCTGAGGAAATATTGTGTGTGTCAAATTAGCGTCTATGAGTTAGCGGCGATGTCGGAACGAAGGAATATGGAACATGAGGGCTGCTTTTATTTTTTGATTTTCAGGACTGAAAGTATTTCAAAAATGCATTTGAAAATCGACTCCCCACACATTGGAGAATATCTCAACCCACAGAGCGTGTGCCAAGTCGCTACATCAGCTCAAAATACGTTTCTTCAAGGATATAAACTCAAAATTTTATAAAAATCGTTTCACAGTTTTTTAAAAACTCGCTAAACAGTGGGCAAACGTCTGAATCAGCTCATACAAAATAAAGGAAGAAATTGAATTTGAAAAAAAGTCCTTCACAGAGGGATGCGTAAGTGATGTTTCTGAAAAATTTGATAAATGTTGTATCCACAATTTTTGAGAAAATAGCATTACAGTTGGTGTAGTTTAAAGGGATATAAAAGTGCCGCCCACTCTATTACTTGAACCAATTCGTTAGCCATGTCATGAACCAACTTATTTTCTGTCGTTTAAAATACCAATCGACGCTTGAAAAATTCCTGCGCCCCTCATAGAACGTGTGCCAAGTCATGAGATATTTTAAAAAACTGCTAAGACATCGTACTAACTTTAAGGAAAGTTTCAATCAATTCCTATCCACAGTTTTCTTAAAATCAATACTTTCTCATGATCTCGTCACACTTGAGCCGTTCCAGACAGCAACCATCACAAAATTATCCCGTCCATGACAGCAACCATCAAAAAATAACAAATGGCGCAATGTTCCCAGCCCTCGTTGTTTAAATATCGTATAACTATCGATGATACACAACGGTTAAGCCAAAGACCAATATAATCTCATACATTGGATTTGCAATATGCAGCTTGGTGGTTTTTTTGGTGGCGACGAAAATTCCGGTCTCTCTCCACTCGCACAAAGTTGAGAGCGTAAAAATCTAAAAATAGAATTGCACGAATAAGCAAGTGCGTATGTGTGCGTATTTTTTCGAGAGGACGATTTTCGGACAGAAATCATTTCTGGACTAAAAAACTAATTGTGTGTCAAAAGAACTTCTATGATTGAACAGGATGTTTATTTAAATTGCATTTACAGTGACAAACTTAATTATTGGCACAGCAACCATGTTTATTTTTAAGGCTATTTTTCTTCTTCTAATATGCTGATACTAAAATATAAAAAAATTTTTTTAGGTAGAATCATTAATTTGTTGTTAAATACAAGTGACATCATTAACTTATCTTTTATAAATAAATTATTAAAATAATAAACCAAAGAAAAGAACGAATTTCCCTGAACAAAATTATTGGCACACTTGAGTTTTAATTTACTACTTTGTTAAAACTTTATCGATTTGGCCACTTTTTTTAAATTATCACATTTGCCTCTATAATCTTAATGGTAAAATTATTAATTATACCCGTTACTCGTAGAAGGAAGCGTTTCCGACCCTATAAAGTATATATATTCTTGTTCAGGATCACTAGCCGAGTCGATCTAGCCATGTCCGTCTGTCCGTCTGTCCGTCCGTATGAACGCTGAGATCTCGGAAACTATAAGAGCTAGAAGATTGGCATTTTGCATGTAGGTTTTAGGAGTTCATGCGCAGCGCAAGTTTGTTTCAAAATAGTGCCAGGCCCCCTCTGACGCCCACAAGCCACAAGCTGTGGCCACAGTTTTGATGCTATTATGAAAATTTTAATTGATATGTATTTGTTTCGTCAATACCTATCGATTGGCCTAATAAAAGTTTGCCACGCCCACTCTAACGCCCAAAAACCCATTAAACGCTTAAGCCTGGCTAGCGCCTACATTTCCGCCTTTCATGGCCCGTAGCGCCATCTAACGGATGACTTTGGATCAGCTGGCCAAGGTGCTAATTCGAGCGGGGAAAAACATACAAGAAGGCATATTTGTATTAAGTTGTTTAGCTGAGTAACGGGTATCTAATAGTCGAGGCACTCTAGGTGTTTAAAGGTGTTTAACTTTGCAAGATTAAAATCAACCGCATGTGTCCAAAAATTAAAATTTAATAAGCAGGATCAAGGCAAATCGAATGTCAACATTGGGGAAAGGATGCCCAGAAGCCATTTTTACCATTCTGAGTCCTTTGCGACATTTTAAAGGACCCACTCAGTTGCAAAATGCAGGGCACACTGGCCAATCCATGGCTTTGAGTGGCCAGGAAAGCGTAGGGATCGTATAAAAGGACAATGTCCACCCCCAGATCTCCTCAACACGTTTCAAAGTTAATGATAAGAAGGACTTTGGTAAGGATATTCACCCAACAGCCTTTTTTCAGGCCCTGCATGATGGTTTCAACAAACGAATTGCTCCTAGAAAAAATCCATCGGATTGAAAAGGGTGCTAACATAAAAATCCTAAAAATCGTTCACACGTCGCACGCTGAATACCCTAATGACCATTGTTCCAATGTGAAGTCATGTATGAAATACATTATGTATCTTTATATACGTAGATATATTTGGTCATTACTAAAAAAATATACTACATTCGAATAATTATCACATAAAGGAAATACAAAATAAGTATTTTTAATTATGTTAGAATTTAAAATAAAGAGTATATTTCGACAGCGCGCTGCAGCGAAGAAATGTTTGTGAATACATACAGTATCCGGCTGTCGCAATATGCGTGCAAGAGAGCGGGTGGCTCTAGAGCGCTCTCTCGCTGGCTTTTGGGCAAGAGAGCGAAAAACCAGTTGAAAAGCCAGCACACAAAATTCGTATGCAAAAAATCGTGTGGCGTAACGCATCCTACAGATTATATTGGTATTTGCCGTTCCAAAAATTCCCAGTTAGTTCCCCAACCAAATTTGGCGGAATTTTGTATGCGATAGTTAGGCGATGTTTTTTTGGTGTAATTCTGAGTTCTTCTTCTTGACAGTTTACGAAAACGTAAACAATAATGACGGGGAACCTTTAAATATGGAAGGCGCCAAATCAATAAATGCTCTTTATACTTGTAATAATTAATTAATTACTGTTGCATCCGTGTGGCAGCATTACTCTTTCCTAGGCCCTTACCGTACTCACAACATGGAGCAGAACACCTTGGAGAACGAGAGTATGTATATTTGTGCTTTACAATTAACTAATAAAATATATTTATTTCGGGTATTAGGGAATACTTTGTGAAGGTCTTAGATGTTAACCCCGCTGACCTGGAAGCCTCTGCAGCGGAAATCAACGCTTAAGCCTAGTACTCAGATCGACGAAACTTGTACGCCAGTCATGAGAGAGAGCGAGATGCAAACAGCTGGCGTTCACTTTTCGTCATCGTTTTTTTTTCACCTCGGTCCTCAGATCGACGAAAAACCAAAAAACCGACCAAAATTTCGAGAGTTCATCAGATTAAAGCGTGCTACGAGTTCGTTAACGTAAAAACTTTAATCTTTCCAGTGTGACTGCACGGTCGTACTGTCAATCAGCGGGTTGGTTGACAAGCAGTTAAAATTCAAAAATCGTATTTGCGGGAAAGAGCCTCTTTATGCCGCTGCCGCTGTATAAAGAAATTAAAAAACAATAATTTAAATTTAAGATTTGATTTTTATTATTTACTGATAACTATTTGCTAATTTAAAGTATCTGAGTACTAGGCTTTTATTCTTTTCGCTAGTGTTCACCGAAAGTTCATTTCAGCAGACTGGCACCGCTATGAAATTTTCTGTTATTTTTTCGTCGATCTGAGTACCGAGGTAAAAAAAAAAGCCTGACGAAAAGTGAATGCCAGCTGTTTGCCTCTCGCTCCTTTCTATGACTGGCGGACAGTTTTCGTCGATCTGAGTACTAGGCTTTAGGCAGCTCTGCGGCCCCTGCAAAGCGCGCAAAGGTGAACCACAAGGCCGAGCTTGTGCAGATAGCGCTCGAGAAATGCTGAAGGAGCAGCAAGCGCAGACCGAGATCATGTCATTGAATTGAGCTTGGCTGTCTGCCATCTTTGACATTAATAATAAAATGAAATATGAAATTAAAATTGTAATAACTCACAAAGTGGATATTTCTTAGCAATAAAAATACGTTTATATCCCAAACTGAATTCACTCTTTTTATTCCGAGACCACACACTGTTGGTTTTGCTAGCGGTCTATAATAGACTGCCCGCATTCCTTATGCCTCGTTGTCAGAGTTCCCACCTTCGTATCCGCTGCTGTAGGGTTCGCTATTTGCAGCGGGTTGCCACAATAATAAAAAAAATATGGGATGCTGGATAGTGGATGTGCTCTGTGGGAATCCCAAGCGTTTCGAACGGATGGACTCTATGGGAAGAGGGTATAACCGAAAGCTTTCATGCAATATTTAGCCGATGGTTTTTCTGTTCAACCCTAAAACTTGGCGCGAAACAATTTGAATATACATATTAACCGTCTTAATTTTAAGTACCACAAGCTTATAACTACTTGGATCGAATAACAAGTTCACCAGCGGAATAAGTTTAATCTTCCTGTGTGGCCGCTGTTTTTGGGTTCATCAGAATTAAATGTTCCACGGTCCTACTATCAGTCACCTGGAATTGTTGACAAACAGGGATAGTCGAAACTACCTTTAAATCTTTAAATAGTTCACTGATAATTATTTGATCATAGGTCACTAAGTTCGTTCGGGCGATTTGTCTGGACTTGTCTGGACGAAAAAATTACTAGAAAATTGCATAGCGTTGCCAGTCTGCTGAAATGAACTTTGGGTGAACGTAGCGAAAAGATTAAAAAATTTAATCTTTTGGGTGTCTGTTGTCAGAGCAAAGTGCTTCTTAGGTCAAAAACAACAGCATTTTTGAGAGTCAGTATTGACCGTGCTACGGTCGTACTGTCAATCAGCTGGGCTTTTTAACAAGCAGTTAAAATTAAAATATCTTATTTGCGGGACAGAGCTTTTAAAAGATATTTTCAAATACTTTGGCAAGACATGTCCGCCATCATACAAAGAAATTAGAAAACAATTTAAGTTAAATTGAATAGTTGTTATACCCTTGCAGAGGGTATTATAATTATGGTCAAAAGTGTGCAACGCAGTGAAGGAGAAATCTCCAACCCTATAAGGTATATATATTCTTGATCAGGATCGCGTCCTGAGTTGTCCGTCTGTCTGTCCGTCTGTTTGTTTCAACGCGGACTAGTCTCTCAGTTTTAAAGATATCGAATTCAAACTTTGCACATCCTTCTTTCCTTTGCACGCAGTATATAAGACGGATCGGCCGACTATATCCTATAGCCGCCAAATAACTGATTAATCGGAAATGCTATAACTTTGGTGTTTGTAAAGTTAGGAAGTTCGGATTTTCTATGGGTTTTATTTTTTGCCAATATATATCCTACATCCTATAGCCGCCATATAACTGATTGATCGGAAATGCCATAACTTTGGTGTTTGTAAAGTTAGGAAGTTGGGATTTTCTATGAGTATTAAGAATGCATCATATGATTAATTTTGGAGAATATAATTTACAGAATATTCTGCAACAGTATATCAACTTCTGCTCCGCCCAAAGTTTTTTTTTTTTTTTTTTTTGTATTTTTTTATTTAATGGATCTTCCCTATTACTTAAGAGTCTAACAATAAGTTTTCAAATCTTAATCTATGTTACGTTCATTTATGTTATTGAAAAGGGATGGGAAATCATTCCGCTGTAGACGGGAATGATAGCTTAGCCGGTTGAGTTGTCTGGCTACCGGGTTTGGGTGATTTGATAGTCTGGCTTCATATTTAATTTTTCTGGAAACAATTTCTTCTTTTACGGGATTTATATCCAGGTCTTTCTGAATGTTTGCGTTGCGGATGTACCAGGGGGCTCCAGTTATTGTTCGTAGGGTCTTTGATTGTACTCTTTGAATAATTTCTATATTGCTGCTGCTGCTTCCCCAGAGCTCGGAACCGTAGGTCCAGATCGGCTTTAAGCACGAGTTATACAGCTTCTATATGCTTTCTCTAGGTAAGCCTCCTGTCTAAGTGAATGCCGAGATAGGTGACTTCGTCTGCTTGTGGAACCGGGTTGTTGTTTAGCGCCAGTGGTGGGCGTTTCGACAAGTTTAGTGTAAATGTATAATGTGCTTACACTTTTGCTCGTTGACTTTGATACGCCAGTCTGCGAGCCATTTTTCTACAGCTACCAGGTGTTCTTTTAAATGGGCTGTTGTTGTTTTTGGGCATTTCGTGCGGCTGATAATGGCAGTGTCGTCAGCGAAGGTTGACATGAGGGTAAATAACATGTAAAGGATGTACAAGATTGGTCCAAGCACACTTCCTTGGGGTAGTCCAGCTTCGATGTTACGGATGGTTGTCACCTCACGGTCAAAACTCTGTTTCTGAGTTATGACTCAAGCAACTTGTGGGCATTTTCCGGTAGGAGGGTTTTGATTTTGTATACCAGACCGTCGATCCAGACGCGATCAAATGCTTGTGATACATCCAGAAATAAGGCACTGCAATATTGCTTGTGTCGACCGTCGATCCAGACGCGATCAAATGCTTGTGATACATCCAGAAATAAGGCACTGCAATATTGCTTGTGTTCGAAAGCCGTACGAATTTCAGATGTTAAAGGGTTTACCTGTTCGATAGTTCCATGCTTTTCCCTAAATCCGAATTGGTGCAGAGGGATCGTTCTGTTGTTTTGAAGATGTGTTACTAGATGAACAAGAAGCAGTTTTTCAAATAGCTTTGATAGACATGGAAGCAGACTGATGGGCCGGTACGAGGAAGGCTGGGATTTGTCTTTTCCTGGCTTCGGGATCATTGTAATGACAGACTTTTTCCATTGGTCAGAAAAGTAACCCCATTTCAATATTGAGTTAATTATAAGTGCGATGCATCTGACTGCGCATGCAGGTAATTCAATTATCATTTTTGGAGAAATAAAATCGTGACCAGGAGCTTTTTTTGGGTTTATGTGTTGTTTAATGGCCTAAAGTATTGTGCTGGTTTCAAGGGTAACTGGGGAGAACGGCGACGCTGGCGAGACATTCGGTAGAGTGAATTGGTTGGATGGCGGGTGAGGCTTGAAGACGTTTTCCAAGTGATGGGCAAAGGTATTAGCTCTTTCTTCGTCACTGCGCGCCCAGGCACCTGTTTGTGATCGAATTGGCAATCGGGATCTATTGGTGGTTGCATGTTTGGGTGAGCTCTCCATAGTGGGAATTTATTACCCGTCGGGGATAGTTTCGCAATGTAAGCCCCTTGGGCCTGGTTCTTTTCGGTAGAGAGGGCCTTCGACAATTTTCAAGATGCTTTCTTAAGTCTTTTCTTAGTAGCTGGGGACCGATGAGTCTGCCAGTCTCTGTGAAGTCTACGTTTTTCAAGTAGGAGAGACTCGATCTGGATACTTAAGCGTCCAATTCTTAGCGGGTTCTGGCGTAGAATGTTTGAACACCGTGAGTTGTTTAAGCGACTTATCAATGTCAGATTCATAAGAAATTTCAGGATCAAGTTCGATGTGTGCACTTACATATTTTTTGTACTTCAGCCAGTTTGTTTTGTTTGATGTTAGATGTTGGGGGCGTTCCAGAAGCTGCGGCTGTTCAGATAGACAGAGGAGAACTGGCGAATGGTCCGATGTAAGCTCTTCTAAGGTTTTTACGTTTATCAGCCTGTGCGAAACTCTTCTAATAACAGCGAAATCGATAATGTCAGGTTGTTTATTTGGATTTGTGGGCCAGTATGTAGGCCTAGCTGGTGAGACAAAGTCAAGCTTGTATAATTGGCGGCCTTTGGGGTTGATAAGACGAGATCCCCAGTGGGGATGCTTTGCGTTATAATCACCGGCAGCTATAAAGCAGCGTCCTAGTGAGTTGTAGAAATTCATAAACTCATTTTCTGCAATACTGAAGCGTGGGGGGCAATATATGGCGGATACGGTAACTGGTAACCAATTATACGTAGGGATGTGGCCTGCAGGTAGTTAGTAGCGAATGTCTCCAAGGGACGATGTTTTATGCGTTGTTTTATGAGTATACCGGTACCTCCTCATGCTTTACCGTCCAGGTGGTTGGACGCGTGGAATATATAGCCGGTGATATGAAAGTAGTTTTTATTAGCTAGATGGGTTTCAGAAAATAGCATGATATCGATATTGTGGCTGTTTAGGAACTGTAGGAGTTCGATTTTGTGACGGGAAACGCCGTTTGCGTTCCAGAAGCATATTCTTAAGGAGTCCATTTATACAGACTTTTGTTTGATCAGCAAGTTCATTAGAAGGCTCTGGTTTCGCAGTAGTTCTTAAAGGGAACTTTGAATCGTCATGTTTGCAAGAGTAGCTAGTGTAGATTAAGTGTTTGTGGGGGAAGAAATTGGTTTTGCTGCGTAGAAAGTTGAGTTGTTGTTTGGCCATTTTGGCTTAAGAGCGGAAATAGGTGGCTGTGGACGCAATGCTGCAGGCTGGGCGGTAGATGTTTGTGAGATTCCAGGGTAGCGGAGAGCGTTGCCAAAGGAGACACCAGGAGTGGTTGTTGATGGAGTGAAGATGTTTGGTTGGGCAGAGTGTTGAGCGGCGAATGGATTACTGCGTCTCTGATTTAGGCGGCTCTTGAGTTCTTTGTAGACGGGACAGCCCCGGTAGTTGGCAGTATGATTTCCTCCACAGTTACTGCATTTCCTCAGAGTCGGGTTTTCTTTGTTTCCCAGGCATGCTTCAATGCAATGCAAATCTCCACAGGCGACACAGACTGGTCGCAGGGTGCAGTAAGTTCTTATATGCCCGAACTCCTGGCAGTTTGTACACTGTACGGGGCCGTTCCGCTTATGGGGTTCCTCATTCTTCGGTGAAGGAGATATTGAAGATTGTAAATAGGATGTACTGCATTTTTCTTTAGAGGTTTCGTCTCTGGGGCCAGCTCAATCTTAAACAGTGGTTGAGGAATTTTATCCCTGTTTACTATGTTCACGAAGCCTTTTTCCGTGAGGCCTTCAGCTATTTCTGCTACCGCAACAGTCGATTCTATACCTTTAAGAACAACTTTTAGGCCTTTCTTACTTTGTAGTTGGTAAGTGTAGTAATTTATAAGCTCATTGTCGAGATATCTTGTTATAGAACGGAAGTTGTCTTCATTGTTAACCTGGAGTTTTGCTTTCCTCTTTCCTCTTTTTAGGGTGTTGAAATAGAAGTGGTTAGGCCCGATTACTTGTTTAAGCCTATTGATCAGATCGACACTGTTGTGTTTCCTAATATATATTGGCGGTGGCCTTACAGCTTTCATGACTTGAGGCGCCTGACCCTTGTCTTCTTCGGTCTCGCCAAGTATGGCAAATCTGTTTTCGGATGTTCGTGTTTTGTGAACTAAGCTTTCTTTTTATTTGTACATACCGATCGATCCCTGTCTGTACGAGCGTATTATTCGTAAGAGGGTCAGTAGAGCTAAGTTTTACTTGTGGTGTTGAGATAGGCCACTGGGTAGCCGCAGACGTAAAAGTTGTTGTTGTCGTTGACGTTGCTGTAGTAAGAGAGGGTACATTGCTGGTCAGCGCACAAGCCGAAGTAGTCGGTGCATCGATAAGAGAGAGAGGTGACGGGCATTGTGAACTCCACGACTGAGTAACGGCAACGCTGCTTGAGCATAAAATCGATGGTGACAGTGAACGGGCTCTTTCGGAAGCGGTCAGTGACGTTGATTTTGTTGTTGCCTTCGATGAGTTAATTGAAATGTAAGCATTGTTCCGTGCAGAAGACAGCCGTCGTTCGTCTACTTGTATTTGTTGCCGATCGCGACTTGGCTTCGTGGCTTTACCGGTTGCACTTGTTAATATTTTATTTGCGTTCGACATTTTAATTGTTTTTGATTAGCTAGTTCGGTTTTAAATTTAGTTTTAATCACAAGGAGATATTGACCTTGGGATATGGCATTGCTGCCAGCGTCTTTTCTATATTTTCTTATTTTTGGTGGTCACTTTGTAGATTTTTGGAAGTCTTTCGGCAGAGCTATCAAAAACACTTCTACGCGGGTCGACGGTTCCGTTTCCTAGCTTTCTTTTCTTGTTGGCCAATCAATCCGACCTACCAAATTTCATAAGGATCGGCCGACTATATCCTATAGCTGCCATATAACTGAACGATTGAAAATGCCATAATTTTGATGTTTTTTTAAGATAGGAAGTTGGGATTTTTTATGAGTATTAAGAGTGCATCATATGAATAATTTTGGAGAATATAATTTTCAGAATATTCTGAAAGGGTTTTTTTATTACTGATAATTATTTGGTAATTTGGAGATCATAGAGCTCTTAGGTCTTAGGTCAAAAAACACAACGGAAAACACAACACCAACCGAAAAATCGCCTGCAAGAATTTAGAGCTCTATGATCTATGATCTCCAAATTCTTGCAGGCTTGAGTTGTTGTTGAGTTTTTCCGTCCATTTTTTACCTAAGACACTGCTCTGCCAACAGACACCCCAACATTTTTTAATCTTTTCGCTAGGTCCTGAAAATCTTTCACCCCAAGTTCATATCAGCAGATTGGCAACGCTATGCAATTTTTTTGTATTTTTTTCGTTGCCTTAGTACCGGGGTGAAAAAATAGCCTGACGAAAAGCGTTCGCCAGCTGTTTACCTTTCTCTCTCTTTCATAGCTGATGAACAGATTTCGTCGTTCTGAGTACTAGACTTTGGCGAAAAAATGTAATTTTTTGAAGTGTTTTTCTCAGAGCAGAGTGTTTCTTATATCAAAAATTGACGGTAATGAAAAACAAAACAAAAAAAACACAGCAAAATCGCCATCAAAAGTTTAGTGCATCTATGAACTTTGAAAATAACAAATATTTATCAGAAAATTAAATAAAAGCAACTGTAAAATTGATAAAAATAAACTGTTAAATTTAAATTTGATTGCTTTTTAATTTTTTTGTACACCGGCAAGAATTTTGCCAAGAGTCTTTTAAATGTTCTTTATGGGGGTATAGTATGTAATTATCTTTTCGCATTTTTTTTTTTTTTTTGAATGCACAACATTCTAGAATTTTGTGTAAAAATTTTAGATTGATCCGAGTTAAGCTTCCGAAGTTATGGGCAGTGGATTCGATTTTATATTCGATTTTAAGGTGCCCAAAACATGTAAAAGCTCTCCTGAAATGTTAAAATTTTCAAAGTCGGTGTAGACGTTCGTACAAAATCTACTGGACGAAGCTTTTGGGAAAATGTATAATTTTAACAATAACAAATAACAAGGACTTTTTGCCGAAAATCGAGGTTTTTGATTTTCAAGATTTTAAAAATCGGGAAAAAAATTACAAAAATAAAAACTTTTCAGCCTTACCTGGACATGTCCTTTTAAATTTTTGAAATTGAATTTTTTTCAATTCAGATGATTCTGTGACCAGTTACGATGTACACCGCAAAAAACCTTTTTTTTTCAATTCAAATGATTCTGTGACCAATTACGATGTACATCGCAAACCAGTTTTTTTTTCGAGGTGCCGCAGGAGATTGCCTATATCTCTCTAACTTTTAATATTCTTGGATGCAAATTTTCATACATATAGATTCCTGCACATAAGTTTTTGAATTATTAACTGTTTGTCAACAAACCTTGCCTTTACACTGGTAATCATAGTACACAGATTGAAAAACGAGTTCGCCAGCGGAAAAACTTGAATCTTTCCAGTGGGACAGCATTTTTGAGAGTTCATCAGTATTGTGCGTGCTGCGGTCGAACTGTCAATCAGCTGGGCTTGTTAACGAGCACTTAAAATTCAAAAACCCTATTTGCGCGAAAAAGCCTTTAAAGGATGTTCTCAACTTCTTTGGCAAGACATGTCTGCCGCTATACAAAGAAATTTGAATTTGTATTACCGATAATTATTTGGTAATTTAGAGATCATAGCTGCCCTAAGTTCTTGCATGCGATTTTTCTTGGTTTTTTGTTGGGCTTTTTTGATCTTCAGAACACTTTGCTCTGACAACAGACACCCCAAAAAGTTAATTTCAGCAGATTGGCAATGCTATGCCATTTTCTGGTATTTATTTCGTAGATCTGAGTACCAGGGTGAAAAAAGAGCCTGACGTAAAACTTTCGCCAGCTGGTTGCCTCTCGCTCTCTCTCATAGCTGACGAACAGATTTCTTCGATCTAATACTAGGCTGAAAGATTAAACCTTTTTCCTTGGCAAACCTGTTTTTCTACATATATGAGTACTAGGCTTAAGTCTTTTCCGCGCATTTTAACTGTTCTTTAATATTTTTGTAAATACCTCAGGATAAGCCGCTTAATAAAGTTTCAGATTTGAGAGATTAATTCGGTTGATGTCGTGACTTAGAATAAAATTAAATTACATTATTTAGCACGAATTTAAATAAGGTACAAACTTAATCATGTAAAAGAACATATTATGACTTATTCCGCTCTTATGCAAAATAGTAAAAGTAACCAGAAAAGCTAATTGTTAAAACGCCCATTTCTGCAACAGTTTTGAGGTAAAAAAATGTTGGTTTACCTTGCTTAAAAACATTATAACTTAAGCAAACACTCGTGTTTGGGCATGCCAAAGTAAATTAAATTATCATACCTCAAATTCGTTGGCAAAGTTAATTAAATTAAAAGCAATGTTCAACAGTTCAAATATTTCAAATAGTGCTACATACTCGTTTAAACACAGGGTGAATTTGACAAACTTGTAATGCACAACGAGCGCAAGCGCGTTCCATGGGAAACGCCCCTTGGCGACGGATGGTCCCATTTTATTGGTTTGTTTTTACATCAATATACATATACATTCTCTTTCTTGTGGGGTTTTCTTTGGCTTCGGGCTCTTATTGGCCAAAATACTGCCAAGAGTATTTTGATTTCAGGATCTCATATCGGTTGGTTTCGGTTTCTCGTTTCCACGTCCTCTCTGTCGAAATCAACGAAAATTGTGTTTTATATTCAGTTTCCGTACTTATGTCGTGAAGCAATATTCTATTGCTTAGAGAAAAATGGACGCATGTATTAAAGTTATTAATGCAAATTAAGTATATTTTCCTAATTCTATAACAATTCCATGTAATTTTAATAATACGAAGGATTAGGGGTTTGTCAATAAAGGTAAACATTTAAGTGTTGTGATAAAAATTGAAGGAAATATTATATCCTAATTACCTTAATTTAAATCACGTTATTAGTGTGAGTGAATGGCATATTGAGCTAACAAACAAATCTAGCGATATAACATTCATATCAAATAAATAAGTGAAACACAAAAATAAAATAACTGCAACATATGCTTAAATTTTGCGTGAATGGAGTATGCAGAGCTTTTTTAACTATTATATAATTTTTTTAAAAAATATGTTCATTTCAATTTAGTGAGTATCTCGAACAAAGAGTGGTATAAAAACTGTAAAAGCTGTGAAAAAAGGACCCCAATTGAATGATTATGTTATCGGTAAGTGAGCCCAAAGCGACATAAGATAGGTAGCTGGTAATATCTACAATATGTTGTCGAATCTTAGAGATAAGTCTCGTCGCAGCACAGCTTTGAGCTCCCCAACATGCAATCTTGTATTGGGCAAGGTTGATATATCGTTGACCTCTCAGTTTGTAATAAATAACACAAATATTATTTAATTATGTACATATATATTTTTATTAAGTTTTGTTTTGTTGAAATTTAATTTAATTTCCCTACTCTTTGATATATTTATTTGACCATTTCCAGTTCCTCTATAAGACATACAAATTGTTCACTCCCTGCATTACCGTTCATCACGTTTTAATCGATGAATCTTCACCAAAAATTCATCACTGCTGATGATTAATCAATGAATTTTCATACAAATTAGTGATGAACTTAAGATTGACATTTCCTAGGAGTTAATCAGTGAAACATTAATCACTCTTTAATCAGTAATTCATCACTCTTTAATCAGTAATTCATCACTCTTTAATCAGTAATTCATCACTCTTTAATCAGCATTTACTGATGAAAATGGGATGAATTACTTATTAAAGAGTGATGAACTACTGATTAAAGAGTGATGAATTACTGATTAAAAAGTGATGAATTCACCGCATTTTCATCAGTAATTCATCACATTTACATCAGTATTTCATCGCATTTTCATCGCTTTTTAATTTTTTTTCATCAGTAATTCATAGCTTTTTCTCCCCATTTCCATCAGTATTTTCATCAGTAAATAAACACATAATTTTTTCAATATTTCCATTTATTTAATTAAATATTATTCTTACATTTAATGGTTATTATCAATTATTATAATTCTAATATCAAGTCGATATCTTTAAAAGTGAGAGACTAGTTAGCGTAGAAACAGACAGACGGACATGCTTATATCAAATCAGGATGTGATCCTGATCAATTTATAGGGTCGGAGGTCTCCTTCACTGCGTTGCACACTTTTGACCAAAATTATAATACACTCAGCCCTCTCTCTCGCGACCTCCGATCATTTTCAAATTTTCTTAAGCCGTAAATTTTTGGGTCATGATTAAATATAATTTGGTCGAAGTTTGACATAAGAAGGATTTATTTCAAAAAACAGCTCATTTTGTTGTGTTTATTATTATCTTCTAAAATATTAAAAATCTAGTTATCTCCTAAAATATTACAAATCTAGTCAATAATATATTTTCAGTTTTTTTTTTTGTGTAGACGTTATATTTACAAGAAAAATGCAGAAATATGTTGACTTCTAACAATAGTTTTCAAATGAGTTTTAAGTAAAAGACTCACTGCAAAAGCGACAAAGTTCCGCAACAGCTCTTTATTTTCTCTAAGAAGTGCATGTCCAAAAGTACTCAGATCGAAAAACGCTAATATTTTCAGCATTTTTGAGAGTTTATCAGAACTGCTCTTACGGGGTATTCTCAAGTACCACTCTGCCGGTGGACAACTAAATTTAAAAAAAAGAATTTAAATTTAAACGTGTTTTTTTTTTCATTTTTGTTTAATTTAATTTAATTAATCGATGAAAAATAAACCAGAACATTTTTTTTTATACACCGGCAAACTGGTTTTGCTAGGGCACTTGAAGATATCCTTTAATTCCTGCAAGTATTTTTATTTAAATTTCGACTGCTTGTCAACAAATCCAGCTGATTGACTGTACGACCGTAGCACACTCAATTGATGAACTCTCAAAAATGCTGTCACACTGTTTAAGACTAATCTTGCACCGTTGGTGAACATGTTTTTCGCTCAGATGAACTGCTTGTGAAGGAACCCAAGTAATTGACAATATTAGTATACTTAGTCCTGATGAACACTCAAAAATGCTGTCTCACGGTAAGGATTAAAGTTTTTCCGCTGACGAAATTATTTTTTGATCTGTTTACTAGGCTTAAAAAGGGAATCTTGGAGGGCACAGGATGAAAATAGTCAAATGCCTGTTGGGGAAACACCTACGCCCCTATGAGATGTGTGCAAATATATCATTGGGGAAATGCTGAAGAAAATTATGTATCAGGGAGTGGTGGTCACAACATCATTTATCAAAAGGAAGGTGGATTGCCTGGGTCCCGACTGATGTAATTAGTGAAAGTTTTATTAGGTTTTCGTTTCAATTCATTGTTTTTTATTTAAGTACGCCTGTCTAAATAAAACTATTCTTCTTCACCGATTCGCCAACAGCAGTTGATAATCTATTTGCTGCTGAAAATTCTATTCTTCTTTTTCGGTTTAGGTGGTTATCTGAAATGAAGTCTGGATGAACGTTCGTCAGGCCCTAGCGAAAAGTTTAAACAATTTTATCTTTTGGAGTATCTGTCGTCAGAGCAGTGTTTCTTAAGCCTAGTATCCAGATCGACGAAAACCGTACGCCAGTCATGAGAGAGAGCGAGAGGCAAACAGCTGGCGTTCACTTTTCGTCGGGCCTTTTTTTCACGTCGATCCCCTGATCGATGAAAAAATACCAGAAAATTCCATAGCGTTGCCAGTCTGCGGAAATGAACTTTGGGTGAACCCTAGCGAAAAGATTAAAAAATTTAATCTTTTGGCGTGCGCTTCTCACTGAACATTATAAGAAATGGAGGGAAAAACTCAAAAAATTCACAAAAGTCGATTGCGTGTTTACATGTGAGGACAAAATAACATTAATACTATCTGGGGTGCCTCTTGTCAGAGCCAAATGTTTTTTAGGTCCAGAATGTACGAAAAAACTCAATGAAAGTGCAGCTATGAACTTTAAATTAGCAAATAATTATCAGTAAATTAAAAAAAAACAACTGTTAAATTTAAATTGTATTGTTTTTTAATTTCTTTGTACAGCGGGACACTTGTCTTGCCAAGGTATTTGATAATATCTTTTAAAGGCTCTTTCCCGCAAATACGATATTTGAATTTTAACTGCTTGTCAACAAACCCAGCTGATTGACAGTACGACCGTAGCACGCTTAAATCTGATGAACTCTCGAAACTTTGGTCACACTGGAAAGATTAAAGTTTTTACGCTAGCGTAATCGTTTGTCGATCTGGATACTAGGCTTTAGGTCAAAAATTGACGGAAAAGTGCAGCTATGATCTCTGAACTACCAAAAAATTATCGCGTTTTTCGATTTGATTACTAGGCTTAAAAGAGGAGTTTAGGGCAGTCGATAGACTGCAAAATATTAGCCTTTTTATACCCGTTACTCGTAGAGTAAAAGGGTATATTGTATTCGTGCAAAAGTATGTAACAGCTAGAAGGAAGCGTTTCCGACCCTATAAAGTATATATATTCTTGATCAGGATCACTAGCCGAGTCGAACTAGCCATGTCCGTCTGTCCGTCTGTCTGTCCGTATGAACGCTGAGATCTCGGAAACTATAAAAGCTAGAAGATTGGCATTTTGCATGTAGATTTTAGAAGTTCCTACGCAGCGCAAGTTTGTTTTAAAATGGTGCCACGCCCCCTTTAACGCCCACAATCGCTTATATACGATTTTAAAAATTTAAATATTTCGGAAAAATAAAAATGCAGTTTTATTGTGTTTATCAATACCTATCGAAATGTAGAAGAAATTTTTCAAATCGGACCATTCGTTAAAAAGTTATGCGTGATCAAAGTTTCTATCTCCATCTCCCTCGCACTCCCTTTACCTGAGTAACGGGTATCTGATAGTCGGGGCACCCGACTATAGCGTTCTCTCTTGTTTTATATTAGCGAGCTTACAGATTGAGTGTGATCATTTGACTTTGCTTCTTCACAATCGTTTTATACATATGTGGGATTGGTTTTCCTATTTAAATAAGAAGTCCCACTATTTGTTGTTTTATTATAATAAGTTGATAGTTTTATTTAAATGAAATTAGTGATAAGTAGTTCTGATAATAATTTTAGGTATTTTAATGAATTTAAATCGTGTTAAACTGCGTTTTTTGGATTATTCGATCGCGTCGTTATTTAACTTCGTTTTTTCGCACGTCTTGCTCATTCGCTTCTCTCGATCTTAATGCTCGTTCAATACTTCTTTTTTCTTCCTGAATACTTTTTTGATATCTCCTCATTAGAGATGGGTTGGGCTGAACGGAGCTGCCAGACCCATTCCCACAACTCGGCCATCCTTCCTAAACATTCGTCCCGAATGTATCGTCGTCGTCCTCGGAGGATATTTTAATCCATGGCTTCATATATTCGGCGCAAGAGGTAGTGCATCTTGGCCCGTCAGAAGATAGAGATTCTTTCACAACATCGTAAGTGTCTTTAGGCTTGACTTTTGTAACTCGATAAGGACCCAAATACTTCGGTTTTAACTTAAGCCCTCCACCAAGTTGAGTGCGTTTGATAGCGACAATATCACCGACTTTGTAAGTTGCTGCTGGTCTACGTCTGAGATTATACGTGTGTTTGTTCTCGTTTTGCATGACAAGGATATGTGGCTTGGCAGCTTTACGGATCTCGTCTCGATTGTCCTGGAACATTTGGATTAGTTCTTGCTCAATCATTGCCTTCAGCTTGATGTCAGCTTTAGTGCGCATCTTGATACCTACAAGAAGCTCGAATGGAGTTGTATGTGTACTCCTGCTGTACGTCGAATTGATTGTCTGCTGAAAGTGGCTTCCAAACTTGTACCACTTGCTGGGGTCATCTATGGACAGTTTGGACAACACGGAAACAATTGTGGCGTTAAGGCGTTCAACCTGCCCATTTGCTCTTGGAACTCCTGTAGTAACTGCATGTAGTGCAATACCCTCGTTCTCACAATAGTTTCTGAAGTCGTCTGAAGTAAAAGCTGTGCCTCGATCGGATATTATTTGAACAGGATTGCCAAATATTGCGCTCTGAGCCTCCAGTCTGGTGATGACGTCCTTGGAAGATGTTGTTTTTGTGGGATACAGCCAACAAAATTTGGTGAATCCGTCAATGACAGCAAGAATGTGTTTGTATGCCTTGTGAGTCGATTCGAGAGGCCCCAAAAAATCGATGTGAAATGTTTGAAGCGGCTCCGCTTCCTTCGGCAATGGGTGTAACTCTCCTTCTTTTTTCCCAAGTTTGCGGTTTGAAACAATACATGGAATGCAGCATTTGATTTGTCGTTGAATCTTGTCTTCGAGATTTGGGATGTAATATTCCTTTCCGATGATCTCCTTGGTCTTCTTCACAGAAAAATGTCCTTTTTCATGTGCCTGTCGAATGATTTCGCGTTGAAGGATTGGTGGTAGAACCATCAGTTCATCGTCGTTTACCAATTTGTACAACAGACCCGATCTCATGAAGAAATTGTTGTGGCTAGATTT
The DNA here is from genome assembly GCF_018152115.1 of Drosophila rhopaloa. Taxonomy (NCBI): domain Eukaryota; kingdom Metazoa; phylum Arthropoda; class Insecta; order Diptera; family Drosophilidae; genus Drosophila; species Drosophila rhopaloa. The sequence goes on from NW_025335088.1 coordinate 1,258,295, forward strand.
TTCAGCAAGGATGTCAATTATTGCTTTTAGTTGCTCGTCCTGCGATTGAACACACTTTAGTTTGCTGTGCAAGCTTTCGTCAGAGATCATCATTACGGGATAACGGCTTAAAGCATCTGCATGACGTATGCGTGTACCTGATCTGTGTTCAACTTCAAAGTCAAACTCCTGAAGTGCGAGGATCCAACGTGCGACTCGAGTACAGACTTCCCTTTTTTCCATCGTCTTCGTAAAAGCATTGCAATCGCTGACCAACTTAAAATGCATTCCTAAAAGGTAAACTCGGAATTTACGAAATGCTTCTACCACTGCCAGGATTTCTAATTCGTAGCTCATGTAGTACACCGGATGTATCTGGTTATCGTTGGGCAACTTTTGGAGTAGAACTGCTCCAAAACCATCAATCGATGCATCTGTGTGTAGCTCTGTTTGGTGCTGCGGATGAAAAATCTTTAAAATTTGTTTCTGGGTAAATAAAGTCTTCAGCATGTTAAAAGCATCTATCTCTCTGTCAGCAAAATAAAACTTGGCGTCGTGCTTCATCAGGTCGGTCAAAGGCTTGGCTATGATGGAGAAGTTCAGGATAAATTTCCGAAAATATCCAACCAGACCCAGAAAGCTTTGTAGTTGCTTCTGGTTTGTCGGTATAGGAAACTTCGTCACAGCCTTTGTTTTTTCATCTGAGATACATATCTTTTGGTTTTCAATGCTATGGCCTAGAAACTCGATTTTCTTTTTGAGGAAACAGCATTTCTTTAGATTGATCACCAAACCGTAATCCTCACAACGCTTGATGACTGTCTTGAGATTGGCTACTGCTTCATCTTCGTTTGTAGCTGGGATTATTAATTATATCGTCGACATAAGGAATCGCTATACCAGATCGGGTCAAGTCTCGGAAAATTGCGTTAACGTGCCTTTGAAATACGCCTGGAGAATTCGTAAGGCCAAAAGGGACTTTCAAGAACTGGTACTGGCCATTGTGAGTAACAAAGGACGTGAACTTGCGGCTTTCTGCATCGACGTTAACGTGGAAAAATCCGTTTTTAAGGTCCAGCGTGCTGAATACGTGAGCATCTTGCAGACGGTCCAGTTGGTCTTCGATCAAGGGAAGTGGAAACAAATCTCGTACTATTACCTTATTAATCCTTCTGAAGTCAATGCAGAGTCGAGTTGCATTGTCGCGTTTCTTAACCAGGACGACCGGACTGCTGTACTCGGACTCGGAATGCTCGATGATTCCGTCCTTCAGCCACTGTTCGATTTGATCGTCGATAATACACCGCTCGGAGAATGCGAATCTACGCGGAGGCGAGTGTACCGGAGTATCGTCCTTTAAAACAATACGCATCGCGACGTTTGTTGTTTTAGTACTCGTCGGTTTATAGTTTTTGATCAGGTCGTATACTTCGCGTTTCGCTTGAGTGGTTGCACTCTCGTCAATGTTTATGTTTACACTTTCAGTACTTTCGACGTTGATTTTCATAAGCGAACTTAATTCATTTTCGGAGTTATGTATGTCTCGGCTTTGTATTTTTATTCCGTCACGATTTATAAGTATTTCGGCGTTGCTACAAAATTCTGCGCCTAACACAACTTGTACATCCAAAAAGTCAGATGAAACGACTAGAAAATTTTCTTCAAACACATGATCGTCAATTTCGAATTCTTCTTTAAAAGAACCGTGTGGTTTCACCCTGTTGTTATTATTTCCAAAACCGACAAGAAAAATGTTAACTGTACTCAATTCAGGCTTATTCAAGCTTACGTACGTTTTTTAACTCATAATATTGTATTTGCTGCCTGTGTCAATAAGAGCTGTGTACTTGTTGTTTTTCATAGAAATTTCTTTACACATCGACAATTTATCATCCGATACTTTGCGCGTATTTTTCGGAGTTTCAACCGTTTCAATTTTGTCTGTGGGGCAGTCTTTAGATATGTGTCCGAAATTGTTGCACTTAAAGCATTTCCGACCGCTGCTTTGATTAGGGCACTGATTTGATGTATGGCCAATTACACCACAGTTGTAGCAATGTACCTTTCTTTGGATATGTCTTTATGGGCTGCACTGTCTTTGCCAATTGCATATTTCAACTTGTCGTCTTGATTTTTTGGCTTTCCGGATTTTTCACTTTAACTTTTCCTTGAACTCCTTCAAGTCTTTAGCGTTGTACAATATCGATTTATTGACGCTCAAATCATTGATGCCATCAATCACATATTGCATTAGAGCACTGTTATCTACACTGCCACGAGAAGCCATTTCTTTCATTTTGAGAAGATATTCTTGAACACGTTCATTGTTTTTGATTTTTCTTTCAGATAACAACTTGTGTAATTGCGCACCATTCACTTCGGCCTTGAACTCTTTGATCAATGCGTTTTTCAACATTTGCCAACTTCTTATACCGCGCTCACTCATAATGTACATTTTAGCGAGACCTTTTAGAGAACGTTTCGCGAAAATGAAGTTTTGCAGGTCATCCCAGTACATAATGGAAGCCATGTCTTCGAAATCGGCAACCCACACTTCAACTGCAAGGGTATCACATCCACTGAATGGCCGAATAGAATCTTCAACATCTCGGAAATTTACTGAAAATCGCGGCGAATTCACAGCGAAACTTTGTACCGAAGCGGAATCGCTATTCCTCGACGCTACTGTACCAGCCTGTGCGTTTTTGTTGTTCGCTATGGCCTGCTTTTCTGCGTTGCTGCGTAAAGAACGAAACTCGTCGTCTTCATCGTTCGAATTTTTCTCGTCGTTGTCCTTGTCATTCTCTTCTTGTTCGTCTATTTCATCATCTTCCGAGTCCTCTTCATCAGCGTCTTCTAGTAATTTTCTAACACGCAAATTTCGGAAAATGTGAAGCATCAGATCATTTTTGTCGTGTTGCAAGCCCAAAATGTTGCAAATTATGGCAAGGTCGTTGTTTGACAAATTTTGCGCAACGTAAGACACTTTTTGGTTGAAGAGTTCATCACTTTCCACAAAATCAAAACCTTCAAAACTACGTAGCCGTTTTCGATTATGTCGATCACCGTCATATTCGTAGACAAACTTGTGCAAAAGGTCTACATTCTTCTTTTTTTCAGTTTTCAACGCCTGTAAAACCGATTCAAAGTCAGCAAGGGTCGACATAGTTGCAAGTACAATTTTATTTTTATTTTTTTTAAAGTTTTTTGCTCGTACTCGTTGTTCTTCCTTCTACTCGTATTTGTCGTTCACACTCACAGTCTCTACTCGTCGCTTAAATACACATACGCGTCGTTAAAAGTATATATACCCTGCAGTTCCGAAATTCATCACTACAAAAATTCATCACTGTTTAATCAGCAGCGGACTGCGACGCCGGCAGAGCCAAAGGCAAAGTCGGCAGAGCCGAGTGCGACACAGGCAGAGCCGAAACTCTCAGTCCCCGATCGTAGGAAACGCAGAAAAATTTCCATCTCCCTCTGTTACTCTGTCTCTCCCCATAAAATGAGCTGACAAAATGGAGTGGAGTGATGAATTACTGATTAAAGAGTTATGAAAAACTGAAAAAAGAGTGATGAATTACTGATTAAAGAGTGATGAATTTTTCACTGATTAACTCCTAGGACATGCCAATGTTAAATTCATCACTAATTTGTATGAAGATTCATCAATGATTAATCAGCAGTGATGAATTTTTGGTGATGAAAAAGCGATTAAAAGGTGATGAACGGTACTGCAGGGTGGATACCCATGTACATATGTATGTATGCTCTCATAACAACTGCTCATAACTCGAAATGGTAAAATTCGGTATTTATTGCATATTATCTTTGTGCAATCATTCTTAGCACATTCTGGTATATTCTGTGTTTTGGAATAGAACCGTTATTAAGTTTTTTTGCAATTCATGTGAGCATTCGCATAAAATCAATGGAATTTTGGCGCCACTTGAATAAAGCATGCATTTTATTTGTTCGGTTTCGTTGGCGTGTGCACACAAATTTTGGTTTACCTAAGCATTTTTCTTTATTTGTATAAAATTAAAAAAAAATGAAAATGGGGCGTGGCACTTCAAACAAAAAAACCGACAGGAGCCGTCACGTCATAGCAAATTGCAAATGGAACGTTAAAGCAAGTTTGGCAACCATGCGTCGTTTTCTTGATTAATTCACAACTGAAGAGACTAAAAATCAAGAGACTAAGAAGTCACCATTAGACCTGGACTTCGGAGTGGCGTCGTGTTGCCTTATTGGACGAAAAGAAGCTTAGGTTGGAGGACCCCGAAGGCTACAGCTACTACTTTCATGATCTTCGCAATGGACCCTTCTTGATTAGTTGCACAGCTGTGCTGGAGGTATTGTGATGGGTCATGGATCAGGTCTATGGATCAGGTCAGCAATATTCGAGCGTTCCCGAACTAAATGCAGATATCAAATTCGCATGGAGCTCGATTTCGTTGAGTTATTTGGGAAAATTGTATGCATCCCTTAAAGACCGAATGTGTGAAGTTTTAAAGGAAAAAGGTGGCTCAACACACTATTAAAAAACTTTTTTTGCTTAAAAACATGTTTATTATTTCTAATTTAAGAATATTATTATTTGAAAAGGATAGAAATATTCTGAAATTGTTTTTAGTTAAAGAATCCTATTCGAGTGGTGCAAAATGAAGAATCCACAATTTGTTACTTATTGGTTAGAAATGTTTTTTGTACACTTACAACCTTTGCAATTTTCAAAATTTCAATTTTCAAATTACTACATTTAAATAAACTTTATAAGAACACACAAATTATTTTCCTAGATGTTTGGTTCAGCAGCAATTAACTATAGAAAATCGACTTTAGAGGTGTTATATTCAAGTGGCGAGCAGTGTATCTGGAAAACAAGAAAGGAAAGCTAACTTCGGGCGGAGCTGAAGTTGATATACCCTTGCAGAATATTCTGTAAATTATATTCTCCAAATTTATTCATATGATGCATTCTTAATACTCATAGAAAATCCCAACTTCCTAACTTTAAAAACACCAAAGTTATGGCATTTTCGATCAATCAGTTATATGGCAGCTAAAGGATATAGTCGGCTGATCCCGGCCGTTCCGACCGCTTTACTGCGTGCAAAGGAATGAAGGGTGTGTGCAAAGTTTTGGCCGATTTTGCAGGACTTTTTGGAAATAATCGATAAGTTGGGACATTTTTTGCTATTTTTGGATATTCTCAACTACGTTGGCAAAACATGTCTGCAGCTATACAAAGAAATTAAAAAACAATATAATTTAAATTTTTAATGTTAATGTTTTTTTATTTATTTACTGAAAAATTTATGCTAATTTAAAGTTTCTATGCCCCTGCAGAGGGTACTATAATTTCATTAAAAAGTTTGAAACGCAGTGAAGGAGACATTTCCGACCCCATATAAGATATATATTCTGGAACAGCATCACCAGGAGAGTCGATCAACCCTTGTATGTCTGTCCGTCTGCCCGTAAGTCCGTCCGTTCGTTTCTTCCCAAACTAGTCCCTCAGTTTTAAAGCTATCTGCTTGAAACTGTCCCAAAAGTTGTCTTTCTAGTGCAGGTTGTAAATAAGTCGGAACGAGCCTGATCGTACGACTAAATCATATACATAGCTCCCAAAGAATAATCGGAAAAAAAATTAAAAAGGATAACTTTGTTGTTTTTTTTAATTTTTTTTGTTCTTTGGGATTTGGCAATATTTTAATTAAAATAAAATAGGATATCTATTTAAATAGCTCCCATAGAAAAATCGAAATTAAAAAAAAATGGTATCTTTTGGTTTTGTCAAAATCGGACAACAAAATGCAGCTCAAAATCGACATATGTAGCTCCTTTTTAGTAATATAGGCATCGAAATCGAAATGCAGTCGTTTTGTGATACAAGCCAAAGTTCGGTTCCTTTCTTGTTTGTTTGTGGATTTCCGTCCATTTTTGACCTAAGAAACACAATGCTCTTGCAACAGTGTTGGGTAAAAACTGCTCATTTGGGTGAACATGTTCACTTGTTCTTTTTTTTTTAATGAGTGAACTCACTCAGTTTGCTCACTTGTTCACTTGCTTACTTTTTCACTTGCTCACTTGTTCACTGGCTCACTTGTTCACTTGCTCACTTGTTCACTTGCTCACTTGCTCACATGTTCTGTCCTTAACTTTCTCACTGCTCATTGCTTAATTAATGCTAAGATAACAATTGAGCGCTGCATTTCAGAGTATTGAGTATTGAAACAAAATAAACGGAAGAATGATCAGGTTTGAGCGCTCTGAGATTGACTGTATAAAGCAAGTGAATACAAAGGAGCAAGTGAGCAAAACTGAACAAGTGAACAAAAAAGAACAAATTCGAAGGAACATGTTCACTCACTCAGTTCTGTGAGCAACTCTTTTTTGTTCACTCACTCATGAGCAACCCAACCCACTTCAACAGAAACCCCAAAAGATAAAATTTTGTAAAGGTTTTCCGCTGGCGAACTTGTTTGTCGGTCTGAATGATAGGCTTCAACAAATTAAATTGACATCAATTACACACATTAATCTTTTTAGTAATGGTTTTTAAATGCAAGATTTTTGTGGACTCCAGAGGCACTACAGATCCTGCTGGATCTATTTGAGAAGAACATCGATGGATTTCGTGGTAGCAGCAAAGCACATGCATTTCAAACTCCTAGTGAACACGAATTGTGGACACCATTTTTTGGGAATCTTGTTAGATTTAACAAGAGTAAATCATATTCCTCCATAGTTTCGTTGTTTTCTAAATTCTGGATGATTCCCAAAATTTTATACAGCAAAATCAAAACGAACAAGAAAGGAAGCAAACTTTGGCAAGCCGAAGTTTATATACCCTGCAGTTATTACAAATGATGCTGAATATATAGTATATACCTTATAGGGTGAAAAATGTCTCCTTCACTGCGTTGCAAACATTTGACTGACCTTATAATACCCTTTGCAAGGGTATAAAACATCGGTACGTAACTCGAGTTATGGAGTTAACCCCGTTTTGTAAACAGAAAAATTGAGTTAGGCAATCAATAGCTGACTCAATATGAAACCAGATGAAGTGTAAGGAGCACATAAGCCTCTGCATTAACCCAATAGCACCATAATAACTTGACACAGTGTGGACCCAGCCATATGGATTCTCATACACCCGCTTAAAATAGATCTTTCCTTTAAAGTAGTGATCACCTCACTAATCATTTTGCCACATAGGTCAGTTTGATTTTTTCATCCTGGTCGCTTCTACTTCTCCGAAAAATCACAAAAGTGGCAAATAAAAGTCTCATACTTATATACTTTAAAAATACTTAGTACCAACAGAATATCACAGCATGCGCAAAAGCGAGATTTAGCTTTTTTTCCGGTCTCCAACTAGCACATGTACACATTAAAACAAGAGAGAACGCTATAGTCGAGTGCCTCGACTATTAGATACCCGTTACTCAGCTAAACAACTTAATATAAATATGCCTTCTTGTATGTTTTTCGCCGCTCGAATTAGCACCTTGGCCAGCTGTTCCAAAGTCATCCGTTAGATGGCGCCATGAAAGGCGGAAATGTAGGCGCTAGCCAGGCTTAAGCGTTTAATGGGTTTTTGGGCGTTAGAGTGGGCGTGGCAAACTTTTATTAGGCCAATCGATAGGTATTGACGAAACAAATACACATCAATTAAAATTTTCATAATAGCATAAAAACTGTGGCCACAGCTTGTGGCTTGTGGGCGTCAGAGGGGGCGTGGCACCATTTTGAAACAAACTTGTGCTGCGTAGGAACTCCTAAAATCTACATGCAAAATGCCAATCTTCTAGCTTTTATAGTTTCCGAGATCTCAGCGTTCATACGGACAGACAGACGGACAGACAGACGGACAGACAGACGGACAGACAGACGGACAGACAGACGGACAGACAGACGGACAGACAGGCGGACAGACAGACGGACAGACAGACGGACAGACAGACGGACAGACGGACATGGCTAGATCGACTCGGCTAGTGATCCTGAACAAGAATATATATACTTTATAGGGTCGGAAACGCTTCCTTCTACCTGTTACATACTTTTGCACGAATACAATATACCCTTTTACTCTACGAGTAACGGGTATAAAAAGTTTGTTTTGAAACATTTTTGGTCGCTGTTGCAGGAACCCTCCCTGTGTAAATGGGCTTTAAATAATCAGGATAAGTATTATATTTTGACGGGAACTTGCCATGTTTCCCAGATTTCGTGGGTCGTTCTAGTCTTTCCATAGCTAGAGATTATTTTATAGCCAGTCTGCTCGTTAGTTCCGTTCGATTAATCGATAACTTCGTATTTCCGGTTAGCATTTCAACTATATCACATTGCTCGCAGCCCGAATAGAACGGAGTGCAGAGCAACCCTGTAGTTCACTGGGTCTGAGCTTTAATAGCAGCTGTTAAGGATCGGTGTACTTGTTATACCCTTGCAGAGGGTATTATAATTTTGGTCAAAAGTGTGCAACGCAGTGAAGGAGACATCTCCGACCCTATAAAGTATATATATTCTTGATCAGGATCACCTCCTGAGTTGATATAGCCATGTCCGTCTGTCCGTCTGTCCGTCTGTCCGTCTGTCTATCCGTCTGTCTGTCCGTCTGTCTGTTTCTACGCGAACTAGTCTCTCAGTTTTAAAGATATCGAATTGAAACTTTGCACACACCCTTCTTTCCTTTGCACGCAGTATATAAGTCGGAATGGCCGGGATCGGCCGACTATATCCTATAGCTGCCATATAACTGAACGATCGGAAATGCCATAACTTTGGTGTTTGTAAAGTTAGGAAGTTGGGATTTTCTATGGGATTTATATTTGGCCAATCAATCCGACTTACCAAATTTCATAAGGATTGGCCGACTATATCCTATAGCTGCCATATAACTGATTGATCGGAAATGCCATAACTTTGGTATTTGTAAGGTTAGGAAGTTGGATTTTTTTATGGATTTTATATTTGGCCAATTTATCCGACCTACCAAATTTCATAAGTATCGGGCGACTATATCCTATAGCCGCTATATAACTGATTGATCGGAAATGCCATAACTTTGGTGTTTGTAAAGTTAGGAAGTTGGGATTTTCTATGGGTTTTATATTTGGCCAATCAATCCGACCTACCAAATTTCATAAGGATCGGCCGACTATATCCTATAGCTGCCATATAACTGATTGATCGGAAATGCCATAACTTTGGTGTTTGTAAAGTTAGAAAGTTGGGATTTCCTATGGGTTTTATTTTTGGCCAATTAATCCGACCTACCAAATTTCATATGGATCGGCCGACTATATTCTATAGCTGCCATATAACTAAACGATTGGAAATGCCATAGCTTTGGTGTTTTTAAAGTTAGGAAGTTGGGATTTTTATGAGTGTTAAGAATGCATCATATGAATAATTTTGGAGAATATAATTTACAGAATATTCTGCAAGGGTATTTCAACTTCGGCTCCGCCCGAAGTTAGCTTTCCTTTCTTGTTTTTATACCCGTTACTCGTAGAGTAAAAGGGTATATTGTATTCGTGCAAAAGTATGTAACAGCTAGAAGGAAGCGTTTCCGACCCTATAAAGTATATATATTCTTGATCAGGGTCACTAGCCGAGTCGATATAGCCATGTCCGTCTGTCCGTCTGTCTGTCCGTCCGTATGAACGCTGAGATCTCGGAAACTATAAAAGCTAGAAGATTGGCATTTTGCATGCAGATTCTAGGAGTTCCTACGCAGCGCAAGTTTGTTTCAAAAAGGTGCCACGCCCCCTTTAACGCCCACAATCGCTTATATACGATTTTAAAAATTTTAATATTTCGGAAAAGTAAAAATGCAGTTTTATTGTGTTTATCAATACCTATCGAAATGTAGAAGAAATTTTTCAAATCGGACCATTCGTTAAAAAGTTATGCGTGATCAAAGTTTCTATCTCCATCTCCCTCGCACTCCCTTTACCTAAGTAACGGGTATCTGATAGTCGGGGCACCCGACTATAGCGTTCTCTCTTGTTTAATACCATTTTATTGCGGATGCGAGTTCATTAAATATTTACTGGGACTCCGTAATGAGGTACAGCTAGCCGTTGATGAGTGAGCTGACTACCGACTTTGCTGTTATCTCCTCGACAGGAATATATAAAACGGTATTCGTTTAGGATCGATTCTAAAACAAAATCGACCACGTTGTTTTCGCCGCCATTACAAAATCCTGATTTCGAGCTGCCGTGGAGATGCTTTATCACAGCTTTGCCAAACAAAAGCGCTTTTGATTCGTGTAAATCGAGAAACTTCCGCCCCCAAATCATATATGCATACGAATTAAATTTATCAGTTGATCATTTTTTATAAAAAAATAAATTTTTATTATGTTATGATGTTCACCTTTTATTTTTTTCAAATTCACTTTCACAAGTCACTTATGTATTAACTTAAATTTTCGCGACCAATCGAGTCGTCTCCAAACAAGAATTGCCTTTGGTTTGATAAAATATTAATCACGAAACCTCGGCTTAAGAGAATCTTGCTCAGAAGAGATTAAAAGAGCAAAGTTAAGAGAGTATGACAATTAGCTGATGAAATAATTGAGAAGTAATTGAAACTTAATTAATAGATTATTTGACAAAAATTTGGTTAGCAACTGGCTCGGACTAGATCGGACCCTAAGTGGAAAATTTGGAAGCTTTGTATATGACTGGAGTCATTTGTTTACAGTAGGCCGGATGTGGTTCTCACACTGCTCGGTTTGAGTGAGGGGAGATTCTGTTAACGAAGCTAGAATTTCCAGCGGTTGCTAAAGCCTAGTATCCAGATCGACGAAAACCGTACGCCAGTCATGAGAGAGAGCGAGAGGCAAACAGCTGGCGTTCACTTTTCGTGCCTTTTCTTCACGTCGGTCCACAGATCGACGAAAAAATACCGGAAAATTCCATAGCGTTGCCAGTCTGCGGAAATGAACTTTGGGTGAACCCTAGCGAAAAGATCTCACTAAACATTATAAGAAATGGAGGGAAAAACTCAAAAAACTCACAAAAGTCGATTGCAGAGTTTACATGTGAGGACAAAATAACATTAATACTGTCTGGGGTGCCTCTTGTCAGAGCAAAATGTTTTTTAGGTCCAGAATGTACGAAAAAACACAATAAAAGTTCAGCTATGAACTTTAAATTAGCAAATAATTATCAGTAAATTAAAAAAAAACAAGAAAGGAAAGCTAACTTCGGGCGGAGCCGAAGTTGATATACCCTTGCAGAATATTCTGTAAATTATATTCTCCAAAATTATTCATATGATGCATTCTTAATACTCATAAACAGTCCCAACTTCCTAACTTTAAAAACACCAAAGTTATGACATTTCCAATCGTTCAGTTATATGGCAGCTATAAGATATAGTCGGCCGATCCTTATGAAATTTGGTAGGTCGGATTGATTGGCCAAAAATAAAACCCATAGAAAATCCCAACCAAAGTTATGGCATTTCCGATCAATCAGTTATATGGCGGCTATAGGATATAGTCGGCCGATCCTTATGAAATTTGGTAGGTCAGATTGATTGGTCAAATATAAAACGCATAGAAAATTCAAACAGCTATAGGATATAGTAGGCCGATCCCGGCCGTTCCGACTTATATACTGCGTGCAAAGGAAAGAAGGCTGTGTGCAAAGTTTCAACTCGATATCTTTAAAACTGAGAGACTAGTTCGCGTAGAAACAGACAGACGGACAGACAGACGGACAGACGGTCAGACGGACAGACGGACGGGCGGACATGCTTATATCAACTCAGGAGGTGATCCTGATCAAGAATATATATACTTTATAGGGTCGGAGATTTCTCCTTCACTGCGTTGCACACTTTTGACCAAAATTATAATACCCTCTGCAAGGGTATAACAACTGTTAAATTTAAATTGTATTGTTATACCCTTGCAGAGGGTATTATAATTTTGGTCAAAAGTGTGCAACTAATATTTTTTAAAGGCTCTTTCCCGCAAATACTATATTTGAATTTTAACTGCTTGTCAGTAAACCCAGCTGATTGACTCTCGAAACTTTGGTTACACTGGAAAGATTAAAGTTTTTACGCTAGCGTAATCGTTTGTCGATCTGGATACTAGGCTTAAGATTGGAAAGGGTCATTTGTTTACAATAGCCCGAATGTGGCCGGTTTGAGTGAGGGGAGATTTTGCTAGCACGAGCTTGGATTTTTGAGCGGTTGCTGCGATTGAAAAGTGTTTATAAAACTCATAAGCTGAGAATATTCATGGGTTGGATAACATACACGCGATCACAACTGCTATAATTCGACTACCCCGACGTAAACTTCCTTGACAAAATCCGGAGCACCAGTAAATATTGTTTGGATTGTACTTGGGCAGCCTAGGCGAAAATAAACGGCGATATTCAAAAGACTTGAATTGTCTCAACAAGACATGTTGTCTGTAACTTTTTAATGACAGTTTATTGACGTGAGCAACAGAGTTATTTAATTTGTTCTTAACGTTATTAATCTGCTTTCAGATAGACAATTGTTTTTATTTTATTGCAGAGTCAATCAAAAGTGGCGTCAATGCTGCGCCTCCTTCCCAGATAAACTTCTAGCCAATCGGCACAACGGATGATAAGTTGTCCTAAATCGAGCCAAATATTGTAAATTTTCGCCAGTATGCGAATTATTTTTAATATACATAGAATGATAACTTTTAACAACATTTGCATTTTACGTAAGCAAATGTAAGCTCATTAGATCTGATCCACGAAACATAACTATTTTCAGGTTAAGTTCGACAAAAATCTAGTATGTATAAATAAACTAAATACGACATAGCACTAGCCCTTTAAAATTGTATTGTAGTAAATATGGAATGGCCTTAGAATTCATCTAACAAAGCTTAAAAAAATGTTGGCCAAGAAAACGAATATTCCATACATGTTCTAGATAATGTTAAGATAAAGCTTTGGTAAAAATGAAAAAAAAAACAAGAAAGGAAAGCTAACTTCGGGCGGAGCCGAAGTTGAAATACCCTTGCAGAATATTCTGCAAATTATATTCTCCAAAATTATTCATATGATGCGTTCCTAATACTCATAAAAAATCCCAACTTCCTAACTTTAAAAACACCAAAGTTATGGCATTTCCAATCGTTCAGTTATGTATATGGCAGCTATAGAATATAGTCGGATTAATTGGCCAAATATAAAACCCATAGAAAATCCCAACTTCCTAACTTTACAAACACCAAAGTTATGGCATTTCCGATCAATCAGTTATATGACAGCTATAGGATATAGTCGGCCGATCCTTATGAAATTTGGTACGTCGGATTGATTGGTCAAATATAATACCCATAGAGAGTCCCAACTTCCTAACTTAACAAACAGCAGAGTTATGGCATTTCCGATCAATCAGTTATATGGCAGCTATAGGATATAGTCGGCCGATCCCGGCCGTTCCGACTTATATACTGCGTGCAAAGGAAATAAGGGTGTGTGCAAAGTTTCAATTCGATATCTTTAAAACTGAGAGACTAGTTCGCGTAGAAACAGACAGACGGACAGACAGACGGACAGACGGACAGACGGACGGACGGACAGACGGACAGACGGACAGACGGACAGACGGACATGGCTATATCAACTCAGGAGGTGATCCTGATCAAGAATATATATACTTTATAGGGTCGGAGATGTCTCCTTCACTGCGTTGCACACTTTTGACCAAAATTATAATACCCTCTGCAAGGGTATAACAAGAAAGGAAAGCTAACTTCGGGCGGAGCCGAAGTTGATATACCCTTGCAGAATACTATATAAATTATATTCTCCAAAATTATTCATATGATGCATTCTTAATACTCATAAAAAATCCGAACTTCCTAACTTTAACAACAACAAAGTTATGGCATTTCCAATCGTTCAGTTATATGGCAGCTATAGGATATAGTCGGCCGATCCTTATGGAATTTGGTAGGTCGGATTGATTGGCCATATATAAAACCCATAGAAAATCCCAACTTTCTAACTTTACAAACACCAAAGTTATGGCATTTCCGATCAATCAGTTATATGGCAGCTATAGGATATAGTCGGCCGATCCTTATGAAATTTGGTAGGTCGGATTGATTGGCTAAATATAAAACCCATAGAAAATCCCAACTTCCTAACTTTACAAACACGAAAGTTATGGCATTTCCGATCAATCAGTTATATGGCAGCTATAGGATATAGTCGGCCGATCCCGGCCGTTCCGACTTATATACTGCGTGCAAAGGAAAGAAGGGTGTGTGCAAAGTTTCAATCCGATAGCTTTAAAACTGAGAGACTAGTTTGCGTAGAAACAGACAGACGGACAGACAGACGGACAGACGGACATGGCTATATCAACTCAGGAGGTGATCCTGATCAAGAATATATATACTTTATAGGGTCGGAGATGTCTCCTTCACTGCGTTGCACACTTTTGACCAAAATTATAATACCCTCTGCAAGGGTATAAAAAGACAGAAAAGTTTATTAGGTTTATTATTATACCCTTGCAGAGGGTATTATAATTTTGGTCAAAGGTGTGCAACGCAGTGAAGGAGACATCTCCGACCCTATAAAGTATATATATTCTTGATCAGGATCACCTCCTGAGTTGATATAGCCATGTCCGTCTGTCCGTCTGTCCGTCTGTCTGTTTCTACGCAAACTAGTCTCTCAGTTTTAAAGCTATCGGATTGAAACTTTGCACACACCCTTCTTTCCTTTGCACGCAGTATATAAGTCGGAACGGCCGGGATCGGCCGACTATATCCTATAGCTGCCATATAACTGATTGATCGGAAATGCCATAACTTTCGTGTTTGTAAAGTTAGGAAGTTGGGATTTTCTATGGGTTTTATATTTGGCCAATCAATCCGACCTACCAAATTTCATAAGGATCGGCCGACTATATCCTATAGCTGCCATATAACTGATTGATCGGAAATGCCATAACTTTGGTGTTTGTAAAGTTAGAAAGTTGGGATTTTCTATGGGTTTTATATTTGGCCAATCAATCCGACCTACCAAATTTCATAAGGATCGGCCGACTATATCCTATAGCTGCCATATAACTGATTGATCGGAAATGCCATAACTTTGGTGTTTGTAAAGTTAGAAAGTTGGGATTTTCTATGGGTTTTATATTTGGCCAATCAATCCGACCCACCAAATTTCATAAGGATCGGCCGACTATATCCTATAGCTGCCATATAACTGATTGATCGGAAATGCCATAACTTTGGTGTTTGTTAAGTTAGGAAGTTGGGATTTTCTATGGATTTTATTTTTGGCCAATCAATCCGACCTACCAAATTTCATAAGGATCGGCCGACTATATCCTATAGCTGCCATATAACTGATTGATCGGAAATGCCATAACTTTGGTGTTTGTAAAGTTAGGAAGTTGGGATTTTCTATGGATTTTATTTTTGGCCAATCAATCCGACCTATCAAATTTCATAAGGATCGGCCGACTATATCCTATAGCTGCCATATAACTGAACGATTGGAAATGCCATAACTTTGTTGTTGTTAAAGTTAGGAAGTTGGGATTATCTATGGGTTTTATTTTTGGCCAATCAATCCGACCTGCCAAATTTCATAAGGATCGGCCGACTATATCCTATAGCTGCAATATAACTGAACGATTGGAAATGACATAACTTTGGTGTTTTTATACCCTTGCAGAGGGTATTATAATTTTGGTCCAAAGTGTGCAACGCAGTGAAGGAGACATCTCCGACCCTATAAAGTATATATATTCTTGATCAGGATCACCTCCTGAGTTGATATAGCCATGTCCGTCTGTCCGTCTGTCCGTCTGTCCGTCTGTCTGTTTCTACGCAAACTAGTCTCTCAGTTTTAAAGCTATCGGATTGAAACTTTGCACACACCCTTCTTTCCTTTGCACGCAGTATATAAGTCGGAACGGCCGGGATCGGCCGACTATATCCTATAGCTGCCATATAACTGATTGATCGAAAATGCCATAACTTTCGTGTTTGTAAAGTTAGGAAGTTGGGATTTTCTATGGGTTTTATATTTGGCCAATCAATCCGACCTACCAAATTTCATAAGGATCGGCCGACTATATCCTATAGCTGCCATATAACTGATTGATCGGAAATGCCATAACTTTGGTGTTTGTAAAGTTAGAAAGTTGGGATTTTCTATGGGTTTTATATTTGGCCAATCAATCCGACCTACCAAATTTCATAAGGATCGGCCGACTATATCCTATAGCTGCCATATAACTGATTGATCGGAAATGCCATAACTTTGGTGTTTGTAAAGTTAGAAAGTTGGGATTTTCTATGGGTTTTATATTTGGCCAATCAATCCGACCCACCAAATTTCATAAGGATCGGCCGACTATATCCTATAGCTGCCATATAACTGATTGATCGGAAATGCCATAACTTTGGTGTTTGTTAGGTTAGGAAGTTGGGATTTTCTATGGATTTTATTTTTGGCCAATCAATCCGACCTACCAAATTTCATAAGGATCGGCCGACTATATCCTATAGCTGCCATATAACTGATTGATCGGAAATGCCATAACTTTGGTGTTTGTAAAGTTAGGAAGTTGGGATTTTCTATGGATTTTATTTTTGGCCAATCAATCCGACCTATCAAATTTCATAAGGATCGGCCGACTATATCCTATAGCTGCCATATAACTGAACGATTGGAAATGCCATAACTGTGTTGTTGTTAAAGCTAGGAAGTTGGGATTATCTATGGGTTTTATTTTTGGCCAATCAATCCGACCTGCCAAATTTCATAAGGATCGGCCGACTATATCCTATAGCTGCAATATAACTGAACGATTGGAAATGACATAACTTTGGTGTTTTTATACCCTTGCAGAGGGTATTATTAAAGTTGAAGTTGGAATTTTTTATGAGTATTAAGAATGCATCATATAAATAATTTTGGAGAATATAATTTACAGAATATTCTGCAAGGGTATATCAACTTCGGCTCCGCCCGAAGTTAGCTTTCCTTTCTTGTTATATTATAATTTCAGTCAAAAGTTTCTATATATATTCTTGATCAGCATCACCAGGAGAGTCGATCTAGCCATGTCCGTCAACAATACCATATAGCTGCCATGGAAACATATGTAGCTTCATTGCAATTTTAATACAGGCATAGAAACCGAAATGTAGTCGTTTTAAGTCGTAATAATTGCAAGGGTATATAAACATCGGCTTGCCGAAGCTTGCTTCCTTTCTTGTCTTTAATTTTATATAAGTATAAAGTATAAATTAAATTACAGCTGTGAAAAATTTAATAGCGCCACCAACTTTAAACGGGCATTGTACCTATATTTTTGACAGTATGAAAGCGTTAAATACTAATTTTGAATCGGAATATAATAAACCAACAGGAAATGAGAAAAAATTAACATATTTATTTAATTTCTAAAGATATCTTAGATATTTCATAATATGTAAGCAATTTTAACAAAAAACAAGAAAGGAAAGCTAACTTCGGGCGGAGCCGAAGTTGATATACCCTTGCAGAATACTCTGAAAATTATATTCTCCAAAATTATTCATATGCATTCTTAATACTCATCAAAATCCCAACTTCCTAACTTTAAAAACACCAAAGTTATGGCATTTCCAATCGTTCAGTTATATGGCAGCTATAGGATATAGTCGGCCGATCCTTATGAAACTTAATAGGTAGGATTGATTGGCTAAAAATAAAACCCATAGAAAATCCCAACTTCCTAACTTAACAAACACCAAAGTTATGGCATTTCCGATCGTTCAGTTATATGGCAGCTATAAGATATAGTCGGCCGATTCTCATGAAATTCGGTAGGTCAGATTGATTGGCCGAAAATAAAACCTATAGAAAATCTCAACTTCCTAACTTAACAAACACCAAAGTTATGGCATTTCCGATCGTTCAGTTATATGGCAGCTATAAGATATAGTCGGCCGATTCTCATGAAATTCGGTAGGTCAGATTGATTGGCCAAAAATAAAACCTATAGAAAATCTCAACTTCCTAACTTTACAAACACCAAAGTTATGGCATTTCCGATCGTTCAGTTATATGACAGCTATAAGATATAGTCGGCCGATTCTCATGAAATTCGGTAGGTCAGATTGATTGGCCAAAAATAAAACCTATAGAAAATCTCAACTTCCTAACTTTACAAACACCAAAGTTATGGCATTTCCGATCGTTCAGTTATATGACAGCTATAGGATATAGTCGTCCGATCCCGGCCGTTCCGACTTATATACTGCGTGCAAAGGAAAGAAGGGTGTGTGCAAAGTTTCAATCCGATAGCTTTAAAACTGAGAGACTAGTTTGCGTAGAAACAGACAGACGGACAGACAGACGGACAGACGGACATGGCTATATCAACTCAGGAGGTGATCCTGATCAAGAATATATATACTTTATAGGGTCGGAGATGTCTCCTTCACTGCGTTGCACACTTTTGACCAAAATTATAATACCCTCTGCAAGGGTATAAAAAGACAGAAAAGTTTATTAGGTTTATTATTATATTATAATTTCAGTCAAAAGTTTTTATATATATTCTTGATCAGCATCACCAGGAGAGTCGATCTAGCCATGTCCGTCAACAATACCATATAGCTGCCATGGAAACATATGTAGCTTCATTGCAATTTTAATACAGGCATAGAAACCGAAATGTAGTCGTTTTAAGTCGTAATAATTGCAAGGGTATATAAACATCGGCTTGCCGAAGCTTGCTTCCTTTCTTGTCTTTAATTTTATATAAGTATAAAGTATAAATTAAATTACAGCTGTGAAAAATTTAATAGCGCCACCAACTTTAAACGGGCATTGTACCTATATTTTTGACAGTATGAAAGCGTTAAATACTAATTTTGAATCGGAATATAATAAACCAACAGGAAATGAGAAAAAATTAACATATTTATTTAATTTCTAAAGATATCTTAGATATTTCATAATATGTAAGCAATTTTAACAAAAAACAAGAAAGGAAAGCTAACTTCGGGCGGAGCCGAAGTTGATATACCCTTGCAGAATACTCTGAAAATTATATTCTCCAAAATTATTCATATGCATTCTTAATACTCATCAAAAATCCCAACTTCCTAACTTTAAAAACACCAAAGTTATGGCATTTCCAATCGTTCAGTTATATGGCAGCTATAGGATATAGTCGGCCGATCCTTATGAAACTTAATAGGTAGGATTGATTGGCTAAAAATAAAACCCATAGAAAATCCCAACTTCCTAACTTAACAAACACCAAAGTTATGGCATTTCCGATCGTTCAGTTATATGGCAGCTATAAGATATAGTCGGCCGATTCTCATGAAATTCGGTAGGTCAGATTGATTGGCCGAAAATAAAACCTATAGAAAATCTCAACTTCCTAACTTAACAAACACCAAAGTTATGGCATTTCCGATCGTTCAGTTATATGGCAGCTATAAGATATAGTCGGCCGATTCTCATGAAATTCGGTAGGTCAGATTGATTGGCCAAAAATAAAACCTATAGAAAATCTCAACTTCCTAACTTTACAAACACCAAAGTTATGGCATTTCCGATCGTTCAGTTATATGACAGCTATAAGATATAGTCGGCCGATTCTCATGAAATTCGGTAGGTCAGATTGATTGGCCAAAAATAAAACCTATAGAAAATCTCAACTTCCTAACTTTACAAACACCAAAGTTATGGCATTTCCGATCGTTCAGTTATATGACAGCTATAGGATATAGTCGTCCGATCCCGGCCGTTCCGACTTATATACTGCGTGCAAAGGAAAGAAGGGTGTGTGCAAAGTTTCAATCCGATAGCTTTAAAACTGAGAGACTAGTTTGCGTAGAAACAGACAGACGGACAGACAGACGGACAGACGGACATGGCTATATCAACTCAGGAGGTGATCCTGATCAAGAATATATATACTTTATAGGGTCGGAGATGTCTCCTTCACTGCGTTGCACACTTTTGACCAAAATTATAATACCCTCTGCAAGGGTATAAAAAGACAGAAAAGTTTATTAGGTTTATTATTATATTATAATTTCAGTCAAAAGTTTTTATATATATTCTTGATCAGCATCACCAGGAGAGTCGATCTAGCCATGTCCGTCAACAATACCATATAGCTGCCATGGAAACATATGTAGCTTCATTGCAATTTTAATACAGGCATAGAAACCGAAATGTAGTCGTTTTAAGTCGTAATAATTGCAAGGGTATATAAACATCGGCTTGCCGAAGCTTGCTTCCTTTCTTGTCTTTAATTTTATATAAGTATAAAGTATAAATTAAATTACAGCTGTGAAAAATTTAATAGCGCCACCAACTTTAAACGGGCATTGTACCTATATTTTTGACAGTATGAAAGCGTTAAATACTAATTTTGAATCGGAATATAATAAACCAACAGGAAATGAGAAAAAATTAACATATTTATTTAATTTCTAAAGATATGTTAGATATTTCATAATATGTAAGCAATTTTAACAAAAAACAAGAAAGGAAAGCTAACTTCGGGCGGAGCCGAAGTTGATATACCCTTGCAGAATACTCTGAAAATTATATTCTCCAAAATTATTCATATGCATTCTTAATACTCATCAAAAATCCCAACTTCCTAACTTTAAAAACACCAAAGTTATGGCATTTCCAATCGTTCAGTTATATGGCAGCTATAGGATATAGTCGGCCGATCCTTATGAAATTTAATAGGTAGGATTGATTGGCTAAAAATAAAACCCATAGAAAATCCCAACTTCCTAACTTAACAAACACCAAAGTTATGGCATTTCCGATCGTTCAGTTATATGGCAGCTATAAGATATAGTCGGCCGATTCTCATGAAATTCGGTAGGTCAGATTGATTGGCCGAAAATAAAACCTATAGAAAATCTCAACTTCCTAACTTAACAAACACCAAAGTTATGGCATTTCCGATCGTTCAGTTATATGGCAGCTATAAGATATAGTCGGCCGATTCTCATGAAATTCGGTAGGTCAGATTGATTGGCCAAAAATAAAACCTATAGAAAATCTCAACTTCCTAACTTTACAAACACCAAAGTTATGGCATTTCCGATCGTTCAGTTATATGGCAGCTATAAGATATAGTCGGCCGATTCTCATGAAATTCGGTAGGTCAGATTGATTGGCCAAAAATAAAACCTATAGAAAATCTCAACTTCCTAACTTTACAAACACCAAAGTTATGGCATTTCCGATCGTTCAGTTATATGACAGCTATAAGATATAGTCGGCCGATTCTCATGAAATTCGGTAGGTCAGATTGATTGGCCAAAAATAAAACCTATAGAAAATCTCAACTTCCTAACTTTACAAACACCAAAGTTATGGCATTTCCGATCGTTCAGTTATATGACAGCTATAGGATATAGTCGTCCGATCCCGGCCGTTCAGACTTATATACTGCGTAGAAACAGACAGACGGACAGACAGACGGACAGACGGACAGACGGACATGGCTATATCAACTCAGGAGGTGATCCTGATCAAGAATATATATACTTAATAGGGTCGGAGATGTCTCCTTCACTGCGTTGCACACTTTTGACCAAAATTATAATACCCTCTGCAAGGGTATAACAAGAAATAATGCAAGTGTATACCCTTGCAGTTGTTACAAATCTAAAAAATTTCGATTTCTATGCCTATATTACTAAAAATAATAAAGCTTTGTCGATTTTGGGCTGCATTTTGCCATCGTTTTTATGGCAGCTATATCCGATTTTAATTTAATTAAAACCGTAACTCCATAATATTCAAATATTACCAAATCCCAAAGAACAAAAAAATAATTAACAAGAAAGGAAAGCTAACTTCGGGCGGAGCCGAAGTTGAAATACCCTTGCAGAATATTCTGCAAATTATATTCTCCAAAATTATTCATATGATGAATTCTTAATACTCATAAAAAATCCCAACTTCCTAACTTAAAAAACACCAAAGTTATGGCATTTCCAATCGTTCAGTTATGTATATGGCAGCTATAGAATATAGTCGGCCGATCCTTATGAAATTTGATATGTCGGATTGATTGGGCAAAAATAAAACCCATAGAAAATCCCAACTTCCTAACTTAACAAACACTAAAGTTATGGCATTTCCGATCAATCAGTTATATGGCAGCTATAAGATATAGTCGGCCGATCCTTTTGAAATTTGGTAGGTCGGATTAATTGGCCAAATATAAAACCCATAGAAAATCCCAACTTCCTAACTTAACAAACAGCAGAGTTCTGGCATTTCCGATCAATCAGTTATGTGGCAGCTATAGGATATAGTCGGCCGATTCTTATGAAATTTAGTACGTCGGATTGATTGGGCAAAAATAAAACCCATAGAAAATCCCAACTTCCTAACTTAACAAACACTAAAGTTATGGCATTTCCGATCAATCAGTTATATGGCAGCTATAAGATATAGTCGGCCGATCCTTATGAAATTTGGTAGGTCGGATTAATTGGCCAAATATAATACCCATAGAGAGTCCCAACTTCCTAACTTAACAAACAGCAGAGTTATGGCTATTCCGATCAATCAGTTATATGGCAGCTATAGGATATAGTCGGCCGATTCTTATGAAATTTAGTACGTCGGATTGATTGGGCAAAAATAAAACCCATAGAAAATCCCAACTTCCTAACTTAACAAACACTAAAGTTATGGCATTTCCGATCAATCAGTTATATGGCAGCTATAATATATAGTCGGCCGATCCTTATGAAATTTGGTAGGTCGGATTAATTGGCCAAATATAATACCCATAGAGAGTCCCAACTTCCTAACTTAACAAACAGCAGAGTTATGGCATTTCCGATCAATCAGTTATATGGCAGCTATAGGATATAGTCGGCCGATCCCGGCCGTTCCGACTTATATACTGCGTGCAAAGGAAAGAAGGGTGTGTGCAAAGTTTCAATTCGATATCTTTAAAACTGACAGACTAGTTCGCGTAGAAACAGACAGACGGACAGACAGACGGACAGACAGACGGACAGACGGACAGACAGACGGACAGACGGACATGGCTATATCAACTCAGGAGGTGATCCTGATCACGAATATATATACTTTATAGGGTCGGAGATGTCTCCTTCACTGCGTTGCACACTTTTGACCAAAATTATAATACCCTCTGCAAGGGTATAAAAACAAGAAAGGAAAGCTAACTTCGGGCGGAGCCGAAGTTGATATACCCTTGCAGAATATTCTGTAAATTATATTCTCCAAAATTATTCATATGATGCATTCTTAATACTCATTAAAAATCCCAACTTCCTAACTTTAGGCTTGCTTGGCATTGCGCTATTCTAAGTAAACCATGTTAAAAACTCTTTAGTACGTTTACTGGACTTGTGTTTTGTTCCAAATCAAGAAGTCGTTTGTCTATTAAGGGGTTATGTGCCTTTTTTTGTCGAAAGAAGTTTTTTATGTATGTAGCAATTTTTTTTATTACATGAATGATTATATTTTGTGAAAGTTCAGTTTGTTTACAATGTTTGTGCAAAAATTAAGGAGTGGTTGTTTCCCTTAAACGCCTTTTTTTGGAAGAACAAACCGTACAAAAAAAAAATTGCATTAGTTTAGAGTAATTCCATGAATCTGAACGATCGTTTTTATAATGTTTTATACGGGCACGCTGTATGCAAAAAATTAAGTGTTCGGTCGCTAGAGTTTTTACAAAAAAATCCATTTCCGCGAAATAAAAATTTGTGCGTGAAAAATCGATCGTCCAAGTACACACAAAATTCATCACGAACATTTTAAAAAAAATTGAAGAAAATCGGTTAAGTAGTTTTTTTCCATCCATTTACCGAAAAGTCATTTTTCAAAGAGATATTCGCGTTTAAAGTTTAAAGTTTGCGTTTGGGGCGGGGACGAGACGCGCGGCTTGGAGCGCTGTAACTTTTCGGCAAATATTCTCAAGAAGTTGTTCTTCGAGATAAACCAATAACAAAATTTTCGATTTTTTTTTAAATAAAAAAGGTATATAACCCCTCAACCGGTAGATACCTATCACCCAACTCTAGAGCTGACTGTAGATGCAGGAACAGAGCCGAAAAGTCTGTTAAAAGATTTCGCTGCTTTCGTAAGCAAACTTTCATCGTTTAAGTACTTTTATATCTGGCTATGACTGGTTCGATCTTTATTCAATTTAAAATGTGCGGATTTCAATCTGCCTTTCCCCTTAGCAAAGGGCTCGGTCAAATTTTACCGTGCTTAACGCCCGGTACTATAAAAGCTATCTGACTTGATATAGGGTCCAGTTTTCACAAGATTGAAAACAGTTTTATAATTTTGTTAACACTACGCGTAAATCAACCTGTTAACATGGATCGCTATTATTATAAAATTCTTTTTCCCTGTTTTCTGTTTCATCCCGTCCAAATTCGTCTTATGTCTTATGTCATATCCAATTCAAACTTAATTTTGTCCAAGTTTAAGTGAAAGCTCCATTCTCTTGGATCTCCATTAAGTTAAACCAGTCTATTCACCGGGTCCCGACGGTGTTTACCTTATTTTTGGAATCTTCTCACTTTACACCTATTTGGAAGGAGTAATTTGTTATTCCCCTTCATAAGAAAGGAAATAAATCGAATACAAGTCATTTAAGAGGGATATCAAAGTTGTCCGCCATCCCAGAGCTTTTCGAAAACGTTGTTACACCCTTCTTGTATCATCTTTGTAAATCAATTATATCTCCATATCAACAAATACTTATAAAGCGAAGAGGTCAAACCTTTTGGAGCTAACGCCTTTTGTAATAAATGGCTTCAGACTGGCGTAGCTTACAATGATTTTAGTAAAGCATTTGATTCCGTAAAACTCTCGCTTTTTGTATTAAAGCTTGACTTATTAGGACTTTCATGCCATCTTCTAACATGGATCTTAAGTTATGTAAGTGGTAGAACTCAAGGAGTCCTCTTTAAAAGCTCTATCGCCAATTTGATTCGAGCTACTTCAGGCGTCCCACAAGGAAGCCACCTTGGACCACTTCATTATTTATTAACGATCTCCCTCTAAGTGTCCTCATGACGTTAAGTTATGCCTGCAACATACAAATTTCCTGCAGTTCAGACTTACAATCGGAGCTTTCTTTTCTTGTTTAGTTTTAAATAGCGCTAAAAAAAAGCAATTACATTTTTTCGGGTGAACCCACAATATGCCACGTACATGCGGGGTGGTTGTGCATAGTCTAGAATCACTCATGTTGATGACCTTGGCGTTCTTCTGAACCCAAAACATAAGGTTTGTCACCATATTACTTCCATGGGGGAGTGCTCGGAATTATAAATAGGTGGTCAAAGGAATTCGATGAACACTAGTCCCAATTGGAGTGCCCAATATGGTGTACATATAGAGTTGGATAGAATACAAGGCTAATTTAGCCATCTTACTTTAGTAGACTTCTCCTAGTTAATCTACCATCCTCGTAAACTTATTTACGGGGATGTGGAGAGTCCCGAGTTACTGGGTCTTCTAAACCTATCTGAGCCTAATAGAATTACCAGTAACTACAAGTATACTTACTTGAAATCATTGTAACTATAATAACATGAACTATAACTATAATATGCATGAACCTTTAAAAGTACTATATTATTTCTATTTCAATCTCAAAATTGCATAAAAAAAAAAAAAAAAAAAAAACAGGAAATATAGACCTGTACCATCAGAATACTCCCTCCATGTTATATGGTCTTTATATGATATTGTTGTCCGATTATTATTTAATAATAGTGTTTTAGGAACAACAAGGACAATTTTGAAGATACGTTTGAATAATTACAAAAATTTACTGATAGCTTGTGACTTGGTGATTCAGTGCCGTCTTAGCCTCACAAACAAAAATAATTAGAGATGGTAAACTCAATTATCCGCACATTTCATTTCCAAATGTTAATCGCTTAGCAATTTAACCCAATTAAATATGCATGATGTTATACGTGTAAACAAAAGGCCATCACAGGGACTTGCACCAGCAGCGACAAGCTGTGTTTGCCCGCCCTCAAATAGAACACCTATTATTTGCCTGTTGACAGTAACCACTCAAGCGAATTATTGCCAACTCATCAGTGGGTATTTTAGTCCATTTTTTATCTACCCCAGTATCTGCATTTGTGTCCGCGTTCGTCAAAAGGCATATGCTCCTGAATTCAACCCCCGGGACTTGTGAAACGCAATCGTTTTCGATTTTAATAGGCCGTCGTATATGTACAATTGGATTGTATGGACTGTATGACGAGTGTACCTTCCCATTTGAAATATGAAACCTGGACAAGCAACAGAAGCGAAAGGATGAGGCACTCCTTGTGTAAACAAAGCACTCAAATTAATTAGGGATAATTGAATTCCTGTTGCAAATGGGCTTTACTACTTTAATTGAGCATGTTTTCAGATTAAAATAACCTTCTTCCATATTTACCAATAAATCTGTGCTTTCTTTTTCAATTGATTTATTTTTAAGCTATGGTCCATGAGACCATAAATAAATCTGATGTATAAAACAAATGGGGACACAATGTATAACAATCTTAGTTGGTTATCAAAATATTTAAAATAGTAAATGTAAGTTAAGAGAAATAAAAACTCAAATGCAGTAAAAAAATTAATCCTTTTATTTGCAAAAGGGATTACCTATATATATTAATACAAGTATACAAGTAAAAGCTATCGTTTAGCGTTATGCGAATAAGGCAGGCAGTTAAAATTAACTGCGAGTATTATAGGTTTCTATTGAAATCTTAAAATTAAAACTTTAAATTAAATATTATTATCGCAATTATTTTATTTAAAACTGAAACAATTCCACCATTTGGCTAGAAACATTTTTATTCAATTTATGTACGCAGTACATTTATATAAAATTTCCAAATTGTGCCGAATATTGTTTCCATATCATATAATATTAAATTATTAAAGTCATTGGGCCTTTATTCAAAAAAAGATATAGGATTGCTTATGCATAAATAAATGATGACACCATATCCCACCTACTAAACTCATGTCCATCACTCCTATCCACCAAACTATCCATTTTCAAAAACACAAGCCCAAAAAATCTCCTCAACGACCTCAACCCAGATAATTTAGAAAAAATCTTAGCTTTCTTAAAAATCTCAAACCTGTATCACAAAATATAAAACGTAACCAAAAATGTACAGATATTACAAAAATTACTAATTAAAAATTACTAAAAATTACTATTAAATACACTAATAAATAGATATCATATCATTATCCTAAAAGCCGAAGGCCTTGTTGCTAGCGCTTTACCAACTAAGTTAGTCT
This sequence comes from Drosophila rhopaloa, assembly GCF_018152115.1. Classification (NCBI taxonomy): domain Eukaryota; kingdom Metazoa; phylum Arthropoda; class Insecta; order Diptera; family Drosophilidae; genus Drosophila; species Drosophila rhopaloa. The sequence goes on from NW_025335088.1 coordinate 1,285,651, forward strand.
AGTTTTGTAAACTTTTCTATCTTTAATAATAAATAAATAAAAAACAAGAATGGAAAGCTAACTTCGGGCGGAGCCGAAGTTGATATACCCTTGCAGAATACTCTGTAAATTATATTCTCCAAAATTATTCATATGATGCATTCTTAATACTCATCAAAAATCCCAACTTCCTAACTTTAAAAACACCAAAGTTATGGCATTTCCAATCGTTCAGTTATATGGCAGCTATAGGATATAGTCGGCCGATCCTTATGAAATTTGATAGGTCGGATTGATTGGCTAAAAATAAAACCCATAGAAAATCCCAACTTCCTAACTTAACAAACACCAAAGTTATGGCATTTCCGATCGTTCAGTTATATGGCAGCTATAAGATATAGTCGGCCGATTCTCATAAAATTCGGTAGGTCAGATTGATTGGCCAAAAATAAAACCTATAGAAAATCTCAACTTCCTAACTTTACAAACACCAAAGTTATGGCATTTCCGATCGTTCAGTTATATGACAGCTATAGGATATAGTCGTCCGATCCCGGCCGTTCCGACTTATATACTGCGTGCAAAGGAAAGAAGGGTGTGTGCAAAGTTTCAATTCGATATCTTTAAAACTGAGAGACTAGTTCGCGTAGAAACAGACAGACGGACAGACAGACGGACAGACAGACGGACAGACAGACGGACAGACGGACATGCTTATATCAACTCAGGAGGTGATCCTGATCAAGAATATATATACTTTATAGGGTCGGAGATGTCTCCTTTACTGCGTTGCACACTTTTGACCAAAATTATAATACCCTCTGCAAGGGTATAATAAATGAATGATGTCTAATATTAAAATAAATAAATGTATACAAAGTTTGTGACTTACGTGTTACAAGTTTGATCTCGCATTTGCAAACAACCCTGCCTTCAATGCGTTAACCAAAGGCACTCGTCCCAGCTTACAACTTTTCGAGCGATTGTCTATGTACATCTGCCAGATTGTTAACAATCTGGCGTTTTTCTAAATACTAACATAATTTTGTCATTATTTACCTCACTGGTTTGTAATTCGTTCAACCCTCGACTCCCCTCACAAGTTAAGGAGTCTCGTAATCATTTGTTTCGCTTCCCGTTTGCAATTTAAGCGTGGGCATGCAGTAACAAAGGCATTAAGCCTAACAATCTGTACTTTATAACTTTTTTGCTAACCTTATTATCTCTAACGAAATGGTCTCTAGGGGCAGGCTCCTTTTCAATTATGCTATTCACACGCATTCTATAATTGAATGAGGGAGTTTTCACGTTGGGAGTGAGCAAATGTCTGATTCCAATTTTCATGGAATAAATTTGTAGTAAAAGTTAATATAAGTATATATTTTTTGAGCAATAACGGCAAAACTTATTGATTTCAAAATATTGTGGTGGGAAGTTGGAATTGGCAACGATTTGGTCGGAACAACTTTAGGTATAAATCCAACAGGAAAGTTGCATAATTTCGGTGTTTTTGAAGATAATTGGCTTTTTACGCTTTTGGTTTCGTCAAAATTATAGAAAATGTCAAATGCATTTTATTATACCCTTGCAGAGGGTATTCAAATTTCAGTCAAAAGTTTGCAACGCAGTGAAGGAGACATTTCCGACCGTATAAAGTATATATTATATATTCTTGATCAGCATCACCAGGAGAGGTATTTTTATGGGACTAAATACTACGGAAGTACGGTTTTAAATAAATTAAATAAAAACGATTAAACGCAGCGTAAAATCGACAAAACTTCATTGTTTTTATACCCCTGCAGAGGGTATTATAATTTTTAGTAAAAATCGAAATGTAGTCGGTTTGCAATAACTGCAAGGGTATATAAAGTTTGCTTTCTTTTTTGTTAGTAATGATATATGTCGGGAATGTCTCAATAAAAGCATTGCAAGAGCTTATAAAATTAATTACTGTAATATAAATCTAGCTTAAAACTTGACAAAAATATTTTAATGGTTTTAAGTAAGCCTTTATGCTAACCTAATTAATAACAAAAATCAAAACAATGTTTATGAAAAATATTTTCAGCAGTCTATTTAAATGGCTTTAGCTGAAAGTGTTAAAATGACTCCTGTGTCTGTGGCTCCCTTCAACGGAATGGAAAACAGTCAAACTTCCCAAAGGTCAAATCACGTACGTATTTTATAAATTTGAATATACGATTCTGACCAGTTTTTATGCCCTTGCAGAGGGTATTATAATTTCAGTCACAAGTTTGCAGCGGGGTGAAGTCCGTCTGTCCGTCGTCCCTTTCTACGCAAGCTAGTCCCAAAGAACAATCGGAAAACAAAATTTAAACAAGAAAGGAAAGCTAACTTCGGGCGGAGCCGAAGTTAATATACCCTTGCAGAATACTCTGTAAATTATATTCTCCAAAATTATTCATATGATGCATTCTTAATACTCATAAAAAATCCGAACTTCCTAACTTTAACAACAACAAAGTTATGGCATTTCCAATCGTTCAGTTATATGGCAGCTATAGGATATAGTCGGCCGATCCTTATGAAATTTGATAGGTCGGATTGATTGGCCAAAAATAAAATCCATAGAAAATCCCAACTTCCTAACTTTACAAACACCAAAGTTATGGCATTTCCGATCAATCAGTTATATGGCAGCTATAGGATATAGTCGGCCGATCCTTATGAAATTTGGTAGGTCGGATTGATTGGCCAAAAATAAAATCCATAGAAAATCCCAACTTCCTAACTTAACAAACACCAAAGTTATGGCATTTCCGATCAATCAGTTATATGGCAGCTATAGGATATAGTCGGCCGATCCTTATGAAATTTGGTAGGTCGGATTGATTGGCCAAATATAAAACCCATAGAAAATCCCAACTTCCTAACTTTACAAACACGAAAGTTATGGCATTTCCGATCAATCAGTTATATGGCAGCTATGGGATATAGTCGGCCGATCCCGGCCGTTCCGACTTATATACTGCGTGCAAAGGAAAGAAGGGTGTGTGCAAAGTTTCAATCCGATAGCTTTAAAACTGAGAGACTAGTTTGCGTAGAAACAGACAGACGGACAGACGGACAGACGGACAGACGGACAGACGGACATGGCTATATCAACTCAGGAGGTCATCCTGATCAAGAATATATATACTTTATAGGGTCGGAGATGTCTCCTTCACTGCGTTGCACACTTTTGACCAAAATTATAATACCCTCTGCAAGGGTATAAAAATTATAACTTTGATGTTTTTTCGGTTGATCGGATGTTGTTTTTATACCCTTGCAGAGGGTATTATAATTTTGGTCAAAAGTGTGCAACGCAGTGAAGGAGACATCTCCGACCCTATAAAGTATATATATTCTTGATCAGGATGACCTCCTGAGTTGATATAGCCATGTCCGTCTGTCCGTCTGTCCGTCTGTCTGTTTCTACGCAAACTAGTCTCTCAGTTTTAAAGCTATCGGATTGAAACTTTGCACACACCCTTCTTTCCTTTGCACGCAGTATATAAGTCGGAACGACCGGGATCGGCCGACTATATCCTATAGCTGCCATATAACTGATTGATCGGAAATGCCATAACTTTCGTGTTTGTAAAGTTAGGAAGTTGGGATTTTCTATGGGTTTTATATTTGGCCAATCAATCCGACCTACCAAATTTCATAAGGATCGGCCGACTATATCCTATAGCTGCCATATAACTGAACGATTGGAAATGTCATAACTTTGGTGTTTTTAAAGTTAGGAAGTTGGGACTTTTTATGAGTATTAAGAATGCATACTATGAATAATTTTGGAGAATATAATTTACAGAATATTCTGCAAGGGTATATCAACTTCGGCTCCGCCCGAAGTTAGCTTTCCTTTCTTGTTTTTATTTTTTTTTTCTTCTTTGTATTTGGTAGTATTTAAGTACTATAGAATTGCGGTTTTAATTAAATTAAAAACGGACATCTATATCATATAGCTCCCATAGAAAAATCAAAAGATTAAAAAAAAAATTTTGGCTGTTTTTCTAATTATTTAAATATTCCTTTTACATATAGTAATTTTTTTACTATTTAAAAATTACCCTTTTAGTTCTGTCAAAATCGAACAACAATATCACAAAGCAACTAAAAATCGACATAGCTTCATTATTTTTGGTAATAAGGCATAGAAATCGAAATGTAGTCGTTTTGTAATAACTGCAAGGGTACACTCATAGCAAAATTAACCCTAAATTTTAGAAATTCGCCCTAAAACTTTATTTTTTCTAAATCCAAGAAAAGATTTCTATTTTCAAGAAATTTTTTTCTCAAAACAAGAAAACTTTTCTTAAATCAAGAAAGTGTTTCTCAAATGTAGAAATTGTCGCCATAAACTGAACTCACCCTAAATCCAAGAAAGAATTTCTATATTTTAGTAAAAATGGTACTTATTTTTATAAATTTTTTTCTTCAAATTAGAAATTCTGCCCTAAAAAATTATTTACCCTAAAAAATAGAAAAATTTTCTCAAATTAACCTTAAAAATACGATAACCCTAAAAAATAGAAACGCTTTCTTAAATATAGAAATATTTTCTTAAATATAGAAATATTTTCTTGAATATAGAAATATTTTCTTAAATATAGAAATATTTTCTAAAAAATAGAAATTAATCCCAAAATATAGAAATATTTTCTATAACATAGGAAACATTTTCTAAAATGACCATAAAATTGTTCTAACCCTGTCTGAGTAGCCTAGGGGGTTAGAACGTCTGACCAGAAATCTAAGCACCGCAAGTTCAATTTCAGCTGCCGACATCTTTCTTTTTCCTTTTTTTTACTTGTGTTATAAACACAGATGAGAAGTAATGCTTAGAACGACTAAAGGTTTTACCCTTTATGGAAAAGAAATTAAAATATTTTTTGTCATATGAAATATCATCTTAGAAAATTTATTTTAAATATTTGGACTTTCACAGTTGCGACTTAACGAGTTCTAAAAACTTTTTTAACCTAATATTCTTCGCAAACGCCCCATCATATAGTCTTTGGTTTGCCATGCGCTCTTCGCGCGCGACCGTGGCTATATTCAATGTCTTTGAACTCACGCGCGGGAGACCTGGGTTCGAATCCCACCGACGGACCAATAAAATTAAAAGTTTTTTCGGATAAGATACATATCGGATTTTACTTGTAAGAACTGAAATAAGTCATAATTGTACTAATTTCTCTCTCTCTTTCCCACAGAATTACAGTTGAAATCGATATTGGCAATTCATTAGAGCAATACTAATACAAACTTTTCTGAATGAAAAGCAAAGTGCTTAAATCATATATGTACATATATATATACATATACATAAGTCCATAAATCCTGAATGAATAATTACATCATGAGGCACATTTTTTCTAATTTTTAGAAAAAATATCCTACTTTTAAGAAATATTTTTCTATTTTTTAGAAAAGTTTTTCTTGTTTTTAGGGCTCTTTGCCTTAAATTTTAGAAAGGAACGCCCTTAATTTTAGAAAAATTTACCCTACAATTTATGGTGCGATGCCTTTGAAGTCAAAAATAAGGCGAATTTCTTGTTTTTAGGGTTAATTTTGGTATGAGTGTATATAGACTTCGGCTTGCCGAAGTTTACTTCCTTTCTTGTTATTTGTACGCTTTTTTCAAAAGGTACTTTTGTTTTTTCTAAAAACCTTCTGTACAACACCCCTTTGCATTTTAATTTAATATTTGAACCTAAAATTTTAAAAATCACTGGAATCGAATTCTTTTCCATGATATTTGCTTTACATACACACAAAAGTTCCGCAGAGATGCTAAGAATACAAAAATCCGATGTTTGGTGAATTCAATATATCTAGCCCATATAATTTATATTACCAAATTTTAACGAGTACATTATTTATACCTAAATATCGATAATGCTTTTTTTCTTTAATTTGTAATACTTTGACAGATCAAATTATATAAAATAATAATAATAATAAGAATAAGAATAAGAATAATAATGTTTAATAAAAAAAATTTTAAAGATAAAAATTTTGGAAGAAAATAAAATATTACATAAAAAACTAGACTCGAAAGCAATGTTATATAAAATAAAAAATATTTTTTTTATCAAAACGAAATAGATTTGTCTGTGGGCATATCATATTGATTATAAAAATTGAGCCAAATTGACATCAAAAATAGAAACAGGGTTTATAAAACATTAAACCAATAATAAACAGATACAAATTAAAGGTTACAAATTTGCATTTTAGACACTAAATATTATTCTTCACAATTCATATCCATATAGACATTCCGGTCTGTCTGTTTCTTAAACCGAATATATTTTATTTATTTTTATAGTAAGAAAAAAATTTCTTAAGTACAAACGGCGTTTTAAATTCAAAATTAATTTTTTCGATTATAATTTCAAATTATTAGAAATGTACCTTCTTTTCGGACAGGAAAGTAAACAAATCTTTTAGGATTTCAGCAATCTCCTAAACTTAGAATAATAATTCTGGATGAAACCTTCCCAAATGTCTTCTTTAAATTGCAGATAGTTTATAAATCGAAAAGTTAAGGCTGTATAGGCCATATAGCTGCCATATCAACAATCGACAAAAAAAAAAGTTGTATTAACATTTTTAAAAATTTGCTGATTATACTTAACTGCATTGACAGCATTTGAGAGTTCATTAGAATCAGCTGGGTTTGTTGGGAAACAGGTAAAATTCCAAAAACTTATTTGCTGTAAAGGGTCCTAAAATAATTTTCTTAAGTACATGGCAATACTAGTTTGCTCTTATTGCTATACATAAATGACATTACTCAGACATTTTTATACCCTTGCAGAGGGTATATATATATATATAAATATATCATATAGCTCCAAAAAAAATCAAAAATCGATCTAGCCATGTCCGTCTGTCCGTTTCTTCTAACTAGTCCTTCAGTTTTTAATTAAATTAATATCGGTCAACAATATCAAATAGCTACCATAGCGTTTTTTTGTGAACATAAAACACTAATTATTAATGGGAAAGTAAAAAACATTTTATTCAAAGTATTGGCCACTGTTTGCTACACATTTTGACCACCTTTCTGGCAATTTGTGGATACCACGCCAATAAAATTATTCGCCTTTTAAAGCACACCAACCAGACACCCAACTTACGACCTCCTCGTAGGAATCAAAAGAATCGATGAAAACAAATGGTAGTCGAAAGGAGCCAAGTCTGGTGAATACGGCGGATGGGGTAGCAGCTCCCAGCCAAGTGTTTATATCCTGAACCAGTTTTGCTTTGTGTGCAGGTGCATTTTTATGCCCATTCTGGTCGGTAGCTATCAGTATTAACCAGGTTTCAATTTCACCAGGTTTTAGGAGCTCGTAGTACACCACACCTTTCTGGTCCCACCAAACACACAGCATTGTCTTCTTGCCGAATCGATCTGGTTTTGCAGTCGATTTTGATGGTTGTCTTGGATAAATCCATTTTTTATCGCCTGTAACAATCCGATGCAAAACCGATTTTCTTCCGTGTCTTTGAAGCCAAATTTCACAAGTGTTTTTTCGGTTTTTATACCCTTGCAGAGGGTATTATAATTTCAGTCAAAAGTTTGCAACGCAGTGAAGGAGACATTTCCGACCCTATAAAGTATATATATTCTTGATCAGCATCACCAGGAGAGTCGATCTAGCCATGTCCGTCTGTCCGTCCGTCTGTCCGTCCGTCCGTTTCTACGCAAACTAGTCCCTCAGTTTTGAAGCTATCTGCTTGAAACTTTCCCAAAAGTTGTCTTTCTATTGCAGGTAGTATATAAGTCGGAACGAGCCGTATCGGGCCACTATATCCTATAGCCGCCATATAACTGATTGATCGGAAATGCCATAACTTTGGTGTTTGTAAAGTTAGTAAGTTGGGATTATCTATGGGTTTAATTTTTCGCCAATCAATCCGACCTACCAAATTTCATAAAGATCGGCCGACTGTATCTTATAGCTGCCATATAACTGAACGATTGGAAATGCCATAACTTTGGTGTTTTTAAAGTTGGGAAGTTGGGTTTTTTTATGAATATTAAGAATGCATCATATAAATAATTTTGGAGAATATAATTTACAGAATATTCTGCAAGGATATATTAACTTCGGCTCCGCCCGAAGTTTGCTTTCCTTTCTTGTTCCATCTGTCTTTCATTCAATTCATGTGGCACCCATTTTCCACACTTTTCGATCTTTCCAATAGCTTTTAAACGGTCAGAAATTGTTTGTTGTGCAGCAATTAAGATTTCTGTCATTTGCTTTTGACTCAAAAGTGTCATCTCCATACAATACCATTTGCAATTTTGGTGGTCTTCCACGATCTTCATTTCTCACATCAAAATCATTATTTCAGAACCGTTGAATCATCATCTTTTGCATGTTGCTACTGATAGAGCATGATCACCATAAATGAAAACAAAAAATTAATGCTTTCTGCAAATCATCACTTTCTGGTACAAAATTCTAAATTTTTAACACGATGAAAAAATATGATGTTGTCTGTTCAATGACTAATCTGGTATATATATGGTATATATATATTCTTGATCAGCATCACCAAAAGAGTCGATTTAGCCTTGACAAACTAGTTCCTCAGCTTTAAAGCTAGCTTTAAACTTTCCCAAAAGTTGTCTTTCTATTAAAGGTATAGTATATAAGTCGGAACGACCTTTTTTATACCCTTGCAGAGGGTATTATAATTTCAGTCAAAAGTTTGCAACGCAGTGAAGGAGACATTTCCGACCCTATAAAGTATATATATTCTTGATCAGCATCACCAGGAGAGTCGGTCAAGCCAAGTCCGTCTGTCCGTCCGTCTGTCCGTCCGTCCGTTTCTACGCAAACTAGTCCCTCAGTTTTAAAGCTATCTGCTTGAAACTTTCCCAAAAGCTGTCTTTCTATTGCAGGTAGTATATAAGTCGGAACGAGCCGTTAGCAAGTTAGGAAGTTCTATGGGTTTTATTTTTGGCTAATCAGTCTGACTTACCAAATTTCATAAGGATCGGACGACTATATCCTATAGCTGCCATATAACTGATTGATCGGAAATGCTATAACTTTGGTGTTTGTAAAGTTAGGAAGTTGGGATTATCTATGGGTTTTATTTTTGGCCAATCAATCCGACCTGCCAAATTTCATAAGGATCGGCCGACTATATCCTATAGCTGCCATATAACTGTACGATTGGAAATGACATAACTTTGGTGTTTTTAAAGTTAGGAAGTTGGAATTTTTTATGAGTATTAAGAATGCATCATATAAATAATTTTGGAGAATATAATTTACAGAATATTCTGCAAGGGTATATCAACTTCGGCTCCGCCCGAAGTTAGCTTTCCTTTCTTGTTTATTTATCGAAATAATTTTTTGAGATATAGTAATTATTTACTAACAGGGTATACAAATCTCGACTTGTAGAAGTTTTCGTTCTCTCTTGCTTTTTCTTGTTTTTAAGCCGATTTAAGTTTATGGCGACCAATTGTTTTTAGAAATAAATTTCTTTAATCCAAAATATTTATTTTTGGATTTAAAAAAAATGTATTTCTATTGCGACCTTAAAAAATTTTTAATTCGTTTTATTTTGAGTGTATTGACAGATAGCATATGTAAGCATATGTATTAAAGATCGTTATGTAAAAATGTAATAAAATTACTAACAAATTTGCGTGGATTTACTGAAATTTATTTTTCAATAAAGTACGCTTGATTTCAATAAGATGGGTATTTGTTTTACAAGAATGTGGGAAAGGCAAGTTTGAAAAATTACAAGGGTGACAAAAAAATTGAAGTAGAACAAATGTTTCCCTTGAGAAATCATTTGCTACGTGCCTGGATTATTTCGTTGTACGTTTGAGAAGAGCTTGATAACATTTTAAAAAGCCTTCACGGCAGTTTTAATTGCACATTATTACTTGTATATCCGTTTGTTTATTGTTTGTTTATTTGCCTAGATAGGTGAAATAATTTTATGTACAATCTTGTTCCTTGTTTTCGCTATTTAATTGTTTATGACATGGTACGTAACGGATATAGTTATACCTTTTTAATTTTATACCAGAGGGTACAAAAACTTTGGTCGGAAGCTGGTTACGCAGTGAAGGAGGCGTTGCCGACCCTATAAATAAACTTATATATTTTAGCAACATTTTCTTGATTTAATAAATATTTCTTTTTTTTAGAAAAAACAAGAAAGGAAAGCTAACTTCGGGCGGAGCCGAAGTTGATATACCCTTGCAGAATACTCTGTAAATTATATTCTCCAAAATTATTCATATGATGCATTCTTAATACTCATAAAAAATACCAACTTCCTAACTTTAAAAACACCAAAGTTATGGCATTTCCAATCGTTCAGTTATATGGCAGCTATAGGATATAGTCGGCCGATCCTTATGAAATTTAATAGGTCGGACTGATTGGCTAAAAATAAAACCCATAGAAAATCCCAACTTCCTAACTTAACAAACACCAAAGTTATGGCATTTCCGATCAATCAGTTATATGGCGGCTATAGGATATAGTCGGCCGATCCTTATGAAATTTGGTAGGTCGGATTTATTGGTCAAATATATAACCCATACAAAATCCCAACTTCCTAACTTTTCCAACACCAAAGTTATGCCATTTCCGATCAATCAGTTATATGGCAGCTATAGGATATAGTCGGCCGATCCCGGCCGTTCCGACACATATACTGCGTGCAAAGGAAAGAAGGGTGTGTGAAAGTTTCAATTCGATATCTTTAAAACTGAGAGACTAGTTCGCGTAGAAACAGACAGACGGACAGACAGACGGACAGACGGACATGGCTATATCAACTCAGGAGGTGATCCTGATCAAGAATATATATACTTTATAGGGTCGGAGATGTCTCCTTCACTGCGTTGCACACTTTTGACCAAAATTATAATACCCTCTGCAAGGGTATAAAAATTGCGCGAACTCTCCTTACCCATAGAATAGAGTATGAATCTGAATAGAGGCATAGAGTATGAATCTATACAGATTCTTAACTTATGACTGTATAGAGATATGAGGTATAGGTAAAACTCCGGGGAAAAAAAAGAAAGTAAGATACATTTTATGCTAATGAAGTAAGTAGCGGCACAGAGTCAAGATTTGAGATTATAGGAGAAAGTCAATTATAGTCAGAACATAGTACTCTGAAAGGCTCATGCAAGTCATAGTAAGATTTAAAATGATTTAATATTAGGGGAATATAATTTCTAGTTTATCTACTTGGCACAGAGTTAAGCGGACCTTGAATAAGTTTATTAAAGAAGACAGTACCAAGCATTGTTCTAAGCAGTAAAGCAAAAGTATAAAGTTTTTTTGTGCTGATGCGACCAATATGTATTTCGTATTGGGGTCACCAGACGGGAGACCCATTCTCCAGAATCGGACGGGCTAGCGAAATAAATAAAGTCTTAGATACATACGGATCATCGAATTCTTTTAACCACCTTTTAATAAATACAAGCACTTCTTCGGTTTGGCCCGATAAAAAGTTATCAGCTTGCACTTAGAGCCGTTTAAATTTAGTAAAATATCGCAGTACCTGATTTGAAAGTTATCTAAATCGGATTGTATGTCTAAATGGGAGCAAAAATATTCGTATACTGCATGCATAATTTAACATAACCTGCTTGTAAAAATACCGCAGGTAACACGCAGAATTTCAGAAAGAGAATTTCCAAAAAGGACCATTTGTATCCTGGCACTAAGATAACTTAAGATCCATATAAGGAGATCAATTTGGAAACCCTAACAGGTCAAGTGTCCGAACAAAAAGTAAGTGATTTACAGAGTTAGTGTAAATGACTTATGTTTGAGAACTACATTTGAAGCCCTTTAACACAAATGAAGTGCGCTCCAAAAGGTTATTGGTTGTGGATCTATGTTTAATAAATCCGTATTGACACGAAGATATAGAGTAATATGAGATTAAAAATTTGTTCAGAAAGCTTAAGGTTAGTCGACAAATTAGTTATACCTCCATAGTTACTGGCCTCTAACTTGTTACACGTTCAGGATTTGATAAAAAACACAAGTCAAGTAAGTAGGCGACCAAGTGAATTTCGAACATGGTTTACTTAAGATAACGAAATATTAGGCCATCAATAAAATCATGTTGTTCTATAGGTAGTAATGCATTCGATCTATGCTCCGTGAACCACCTAACTTCAGGTACATACATATATTAAAATATCCTCGGACTACCTAATTGATCTCTTTAGGAAAGCTTATTTGCAACAGACTTCATAAGGGAAAATTAATTTAAATAATCAGAAAGTTCAGACAACGGCGGAATATATGAGCAAGTATGTATATTGAGTTACCAGGAAGCGATAACTTTAGGCAAATTAATTCAATAGAATTGAATTCCTAAAATAATAACTCCTTTGACGTGAGGTTTGAATCACTCAAATTAAGACTCCACCTCCTCGTCTAGAGAGACGGTATATTGTGTGCTTACCTGGAAAAACTTCGAAGGATAGGATCTCCTTATTTAACCTGGTTTCTGGGAACACGATAATATGAGATGCAAAGGAAAGACTATCAGAATACAATTTAGTTTGCTTGGCAGGCCTCTTCCATTCTGATAGGACAGCAGGAGGTTAGAAGTTAGTTTTTGAAGATGACGACGACTTTTTATACCCGTTACTCGTAGAGTAAAAGGGTATATTGTATTCGTGCAAAAGTATGTAACAGCTAGAAAGAAGCGTTTCTGACCCTATAAAGTATATATATTCTTGATCAGGGTCACTAGCCGAGTCGATATAGCCATGTCCGTCTGTCCGTCTGTCTGTCCGTCTGTCTGTCCGTCCGTATGAACGCTGAGATCTCGGAAACTATAAAAGCTAGAAGATTGGCATTTTGCATGCAGATTCTAGGAGCTCCTACGCAGCGCAAGTTTGTTTCAAAAAGGTGCCACGCCCCCTTTAATCGCTTATATACGATTTTAAAAATTTAAATATTTCGGAAAAGTAAAAATGCAGTTTTATTGTGTTTATCAATACCTTTCGAAATGTAGAAGAAATTTTTCAAATCGGACCATTCGTTAAACAGTTATGCGTGATCAAAGTTTCTATCTCCATCTCTCTCGCACTCCCTTTACCTGAGTAACGGGTATCTGATAGTCGGGGCACCCGACTATAGCGTTCTCTCTTGTTTTATCTTAACTTCGAACTCTTTTACATTCATATTATCCGGCCAAAAGTCGCCAGAGCATATGGCTTCAAAAAGCTCGTGTGGGACAGTTATCTTAAGGGGACCCCCCATTCTCGGTTTCAAAAAATCGATATTTTTTTTATTTAATTCGAACCTATAACTATTCAAGAATGTTCCTCTAAAATTTCAAGTGGAAATTACAAAAACTGTTAAGATATAGCCGATTTATTTTGGAAGTCTCAGGCGACGGCGATAGCTTCTCAAATCTTTAAGCGCGTTTTTCTCGAAACAGTATTTTTACGACTGGCGTAGGAGATTACTCAAAAACTATTAATCTAACTATTAATAACTATTATCTATGCATATATAGCTATAGCATGAACTAGGATAAATCAAATCGGTAAAGATCTTCTTTACTTTTTACCTTGATTTGTGGCTGAAAAGAAGGCGAGGTTCAAAAAAAATGAAAATGCATTTTCGAGAGTTCATCAGAATTAAGAGTGCTACGGTCGTACTGTCAATCAGCTGGGTTTGTTGACAAGCGTTAAAATTCAAAAAATCTTATTTGAGGAAAAAATTCTTTTAAAGATAGTCTGTCGCACAAAGAAATTAAAAAACAATACAACTTAAATTAAACAGTTGATTTTTTTATTTACTGATATTTATTTGCTAAAAGTTCATAGCTTCAATTAGTTCTAACAGACGATTTTCTTAATTTTTATTGTGTTTTTTCGTACAATTTTGACCTAAGAAACACTTTTTCTGTCAAGAGGCACCCCAAAGGATTAACACCCTCACAAGAAAATTTTGTATTCTTTTCGCTAGGGTTCACCCAAAGTTCATTTCAGCACTCTGGCAATGCTATGAAATTTTCTGGTATTTTTTCGTCGATCTGAGTACCGAGGTGAAAAAAAGGCCTGACGAAAAGTGAACGCCAGCTGTTTCTAGCTCTCTCTCATGACTGGTGGACAGTTTCCGTCTGCGATTTAACAATGTCCGTCCGTCAAACTAGTCCCTCCCTAAAAGTTGTGTTTCTATTGCAGGTAGTATATAAGTCGGAACGAGCCGAGTTATTAATCACAATCTACCTAATGCTTTTCTTACCTAATTTAATCGCATATTGAAGATTGTGCCATTTGCCACACGGGTCAGTAATCTCGCAGCGTTTCTGCAGTTAATTCGGGGAGCAGCACCTAAGAAATCCTACATTAAAGGTTTGACTGGCCAGGCACGCCTTTGTAATAGGGTGCTACCCAACGGTGAGGCACTTGAGCGAATGGCAAAAGAGTTCGCTAAATTAGAGTGCACTATTACGAGCGACCGCAAGGATCCTAAGCGAAGGGTACTGCACGCCAGCACCACCCAGAGGGATCAGGATCGGCTTAAGGATCAGTCCAGAAGTTGCCCAATATGCGAGGAGCAACACACAATCAAGGATTGCAACGACTTCAACCAAGCTACCGCAATTGTACGGATTGAATTTGCAAGAAAGCATCAAATTGTTTCTCGTGCCTGGAGAGCGGACGTTGCACTTCGAGTTTCTTTTGCAGAATCCGGACATGTAGATTCTGCAAAAGAAACGCGAAGTGCAAAGTCTACGAACGTGACTCTGTACTGGAAAAATACGCGCGTTAGATGAAGGTACCTCCATAACCCTGATCGAAGAGGAGCTCAATCGAAGCCTAAAATTGAAGGGCGAGAGTCGGGAGCTCAACATTCAATGGTTCGGTGGTAAGTCAGCAAAGGAGAATGCAAAGATGGTCAGCCTCCAGATTAGTGGAGTGGGCAGACCAAATATGATCTAAAATGGTCAGCTAATATTTCCAAATAGAGAATGTCGGAGTAAAGCCGGCGCCACCAGTCGCAGTTAGTGGCGATGAGCGGGGTCTGGGAATCTTCGACGAGACGACCAAGCTGTATTGCTATGGAAGAATGCTAAGATGAGCCAAACAGACAGCTACAACACGGCACTCAAGAGCCTTGTCATCATCGAAAAGAAGATGAAGCGGGAAGACCCGTCCAGTCTTCGATGCCGCAGATAAGGCTGGCAATACATCTCTGAATTCTGCTCCACTCAAAGACCCACAACAGTTCAAGGCTCTGCCAGAAGTGCTCTTCCATCTAACTGACCCAGATGGAGAATACGGAGAATTTAAGTGTGACCTGCCATTCAAATAACTTGAGATCCATCTAAGAAGATCAACTGGAAAACCCAACAGGTCAAGTTTTTTAACAAGAAGTATGTGATTTACAGAGTCAAATGCTTTACTAAAGTCAGTGTAAGTGACGTGTGTTTGAAAACTACTATTGAAGTCCTTTAACACAAATGTAGTGAGCTCGAGAAGGTTTGTGATTGTGGATCTACGTTTAATAAATCCGTGTTGACACGGAGAAATGATTGATCTATAAAGGTGCTGCAGATGATGATTTTTTCAAAAAGCTTAGGAATAGCTGACAACTTAGAAATACCTTAGACTTGGATATGGTGTAAGAATAAGACTGTGATAAATAATCTAAAGTAGAGTATGTCGTTTAAAAAAATTGGGCAAATAAGTCGGAGATTGCCTGATCTGTGGTTGCCGACATGTTTTCGAACGACAGCGAGGAAGGATATGAATTAGATTTACGCTTGGTGTTAACGTAGTTAAAAAACCGTTTCGGGTCCTGAGAGAACTGGACCTCACAACGGTTTAAGTAACTATTATAACACTGAGCATTCAGCACGGTAAATCTTGACCGATCAGTTAAATATCTAGTTAAAAAAGATTGAGAACCGGTATTTTTATATTTCCTAAAAAGTCTGGACTTTACATTTCCTAAGTGTGTCAACTCTTTGCCAAACAAAGTTAATTTATTGGAAATTGACGGATAGTACCACGGAACACAGGAATTGCAAAATGAGTTTATAGTGTAAAAAATATTAACTGCATCGGCCATATTATTGCCTAAGTAAAGATCAGACCAATTAAAGCCAGAAATACAATTATTTAGCCTCAGAAAGTCTGCCTTGCGAAAACAATGTATTCGTTTGGTTGATTTTTCTGATTTTTCTTCTATAACTCTACTCGTGTCAAATGTAAGTTCAATTGTAGGGTGATATGGATCTTCCGGTTGCGTGAGTGGTCAAATAGTAATACAGTGATTAAAATTTAAATGCACAAAAAACTATGTTAATTGTATGATGCAAAATTCTTATTAGAACATTTTAAAGACTAGTACTCAGAAAGACGAAATCCGTTCGTCAGATATTTTTGGACCTAACTTTCCAAAGTGTCTTCGTTTTATTGCAGGTAGATTATAAGTTGAAACCATCGGACAATTAATTGAAGAAAAAATTATAGCATATTTTTCGAGAACTGTTTTTTTTACTATTTCAATAAAAAAGTTGTAATTTTTTATTATGCCTGTAACAGGGGAAATTTAATAACGTCGATTTCTAAGGGTGTTCCAAATAGTCCATGTCCGTGTTAATTTGTATACGAGTTTACAGCGTAGTATTCGCGCTTACTCAAAAACGACGCCGAAAGTATTTGTCGGGACGGCTGCAAGATCCTCATTTGGTCAACAAAATACCCTGAAGGGCTTCTCATACGCCGATGCCTTTCGAACAGGAACGGAAAGCCCACTACAGTCTAATCTGGGAAACGTTCAGCAAGTTTTAGGACCGTCACAAAGCACACTGGATACTAAAAAAAAAAAAAAAAAAACGAGCTAAGCAGTCCATATAATTAATGGCAAATCTAGGAATAACCAGTGTGGAACGTCAATGGCGTTTCCAGGTACAAACTTGAAATAACCAAGTTCCTGAATGAAAATCATATCGAAAAAAAAAATACAGCTTCCAAATAAGAGGGTACACTTTCTACCGCATAGATCATCCAGACGTTAAGGCTCGCGGTGGCTAATTATTTACAGGCCACGTCTATCAAAGCCACGTCTTTTCCAAATCCGCTGTCTACTGCCCGCCTCGCTTTACATTTCCTGAAGGAAAATTCATGGAGTTTTACAACTTACTTGGAGATCGCTTCATAGCTGCAGGAGACTATAATGCCAAGCATACGCACTGGGGATCACGACTTGTGACTCCCAAAGGAAGGTAATTATATAATACAAAAAGAAAACTGAGCAACAAATTGAACTATATTTCCCCTGGTAGCCCCACATACTGGTCAGTAGACCCCAGAAAAGTCACAGACTTAATAGATTTTGCGGTGACAGAAAACATTCCACGCAACATAATATGAACCAAAGCGCTTTCGGACCTCTCATCAGACCATTCGCCAGTGCTAATAACTCTTCTTCAAGTCCCAGAAACTACAGATCACCCCCAAAGGCTGACGTCGAACGAAACTAACTGGTTAAAATATAAAGAGTAGATTCACCCATTAAACTAACCCCACAGCTCAACATCGAAGCGGACATCGAGTGCTCTACCGATTCTCTTAAAGATGTACTCGTGCCAGCAGCCACTATTTCAACACCACAAAACTAATCTGCAAATTGAACAGCTTGTACTGGAAAAGAGGCGTTGGCTTACCAACAGCCATCTTCAAAACAACGTCTTAAGGAAGCAGCTCGCACACTAAACCGAACCCTGAAGAAATACGCTGAAAATGCACATTTACAGGACATTGAAAAACTTTCGCCAACCAGTACAAAACATCCTCAGTGGAGGGCTCAAATCTGAGCTATTAAAATAAATGAACAAAAATGTAAGCACATAACGTTTACTGTCAACAGGCAAACATGCCCTCCACTATCATTGAATAGTACGCCGATTCCCTAAGTCAACGAAGTAACGTAACTCGGCGTACACCTCGACAGACGACATCAAATGCAGGAAACTACATATACAACTAAAAGCTAGCAACTTTCACAGGATCTAAAAAATGCAATAGGCAAACAAAAATCATCTCGCAAGAGACTTGGATTGGATTCCAGCAGAATCCGCCTACAACGCAACTTCCAACCCAGCAATATTATTCTGCGCCCCATAACTCAGTACTAGTCATATGACTATTAGTTAGGTTACTACTATAAGATTTGATACACCTATTCTTAGTATCCGAAAGGAGAAAATTAAAAAAAAAACAAGAAAGGAAAGCTAACTTCGGACGGAGCCGAAGTTGATATACCCTTGCAGAATATTCTGTAAATTATATTCTTCAAAATTATTCATATGATGTATTCTTAATACTCATAAAATGTCCCAACTTCCTAACTTTAAAAACACCAAAGTTATGTCATTTCCAATCGTTCAGTAATATGGCAGCTATAGGATATAGTCGGCCGATCCTTATGAAATTTGGTAGGTCGGATTGATTGGCCAAATATAAAACCTGTAGAAAGTCTTAACTTTCTAACTTTACAAACACCAAAGTTATGGCATTTCCAATCGTTCAGTTATATGGCAGCTATAGGATATAGTCGGCCGATCCTTATGAAATTTGGTAGGTCGGATTAATTGGCCAAACATAAAACTTATAGAAAATCCCAACTTCCTAACTTTAAAAACACCAACGTTATGGCTTTTCCGATCGTTCAGTTATATGGCAGCTATATGATATAGTCGCCCGATCCGGCTCGTTCCGACTTATATACTACCTGTAATAGAAAGACAACTTTTGGGAAAGTTTCAAGCAGATAGCTTTAAAACTGAGGGACTAGTTTGCGTAGAAACGGACGGACGGACGGACAGACGGACGGACAGACGGACAGACGGACATGGCTATATCAACTCAGGAGGTGATCCTGATCAAGAATATATATACTTTATAGGGTCGGAAATGTCTCCTTCACTGCGTTGCAAACTTTTGACTGAAATTATAATACCCTCTGCAAGGGTATAAAAATAGTAAAGCAAAATTGTCTTCTCCAAGTTCCATTACAAACTTTTTCTAATTTTGTTGGGCTTTAGCATTTATTACACATGTGCTCACATAATTAATTCAGTCGAGAGCTACTACACACTTTTACCAAAGTCAGGATAACATTATATTTTATTTATACGGATTCTCACTTTTTTATTAATATAACATATTAACAATACAATAAAGCTGAATTCAAATCAAAAACATTTTTAATTTATTGAAAATTTTATCAAGTGTCAATATAAGTGTAATATAATAACGAAATAACTCAATAAGCCATTACTGAGATCCAATGCGTTTCACCTTTACCATCAATCCCAATTAGGTTAAGCTTGGAATCATTGCTCGAAATATTTATATTCCAAAACCTACGTAATTCGAAACCACTGTAAAGCAGCTTGGGGGGAGGTCACTACGTCTTCGTTCGGGAGCTATAATTTCCGGGTTAAACGCTCTGAATCTAATCGTAACCTCCATAACAGGTAGAATTACCTATCCTGGTTTTAAAGAAATCACGGTCATGAGAAACCAGAAGGGCCTACTGAACGCCTACCGTCAGCAGGCAACATACAATTGTAAATTCGTAGTCTTATAAACCGCAATGTCCATATGAAACTTGCGAACCACATTGCATTAAATATGTCATCTTCTCAGAGAAATCATCACTCCCCAGGAGTGAATACTGTAATGAAATTATAATATATAAAAACATTCCTCACGATAAAGAAAAAAATACTCACTACGGTTGAGGAAAATATCAGTCGAGGGTGATAGAATGATCAATGAAAAAATGTTACGTGATTAATTGCTTTATCAAAAAGTTTTAAGAATCCTGTTACATACGAGTAAAACATCCGCCTACTTCTTTTGAAGACGTTAGAACGGCCTCTCGGATTGTACCAATATCCCTGGTCGCAATTACTCAGTAAAATGTTCACCCTTGTTATAACTTTTACTTATTTAGTTATTTAGGCCATTAAATAAACTATATTTCTCGAAATCCAATCTCGTGTTTATTTACTCTCTTCGATAGCTTTTTGGTTATGTGTTTATGTTTTCATATCGATACAATCGATATGATATTTAAAGCGCCCTCTGACTTGGCGGGTAATTTTGAATTTGAAACATTTATCTTCAACACTTTCCCTTGTGAGAATTCAAAAATAACAAACTTGAAAATTTTATGACTCTATATAAAGCAAAAATAAATGGTGTTTTTCTCCTTCAGAAGAGTCCAATCTTGTTGCAAAGAATCCGGAGACGAGTATTGAGGATCGGCTTCGTCATCATATCTGCGAGTTGTTCCTCAGTCGGGATTTGTTCGATCCCAAATTCTCCCTCAGCAATTCTTTCCCTGATGAAGAAATGCTTGTTGGCTATGTGCTTGGTCCTGCGATGGAATTCGGGGTTTTGGACCAGCCTCATGGCAGCAGTATTATCGACCTGGAGAATCGGGGCTCGGTCCAATCTGTCGATTTCCAGAAACAATCTTTTAAGCCAAATTATTTCTTTTGCAGCTTTATTGGCTGCTACGATCTCAGCCTCTGTAGTAGAAATGGCCACCATGGCCTGCCTTTGACTTTTCCATGAAATGGCTCCTGAGGCAAACATGATGATGATCCCTGATGTAGATCTCCCAGTCTTCGTGCAGCCACCAAAGTCAGCATCGCTGTAGCATTCGAGGATTCCCTTCTTCTGTTTCCGATAGACTATCCCAACGTTGATTGTTCCGGAAATGTAACGGAAAACCCTCTTTACTTGTGCAATGTTTTCTTTTGTAGGATTTTCAAGCGTTCTTGAAAGAAATCCGATGCTGAAAGCCAAGTCTGGCCTAGTTCCAAGCATGAGGTACATGAGAGCTCCGATGGCTTGGCGATAAGGGAACGCAGTCGTCTCTGATTCTTTCCCTGCTGTCGTAATTTCTAAATTCTTGAGAAGTGGGGTTGAAACAGCTTTGCAATCCGAGAATCTGAATCGCTCCAAAATCCTTGTGGCATATCCTTGTTGACTAATTTTTAGTCCATTTTCTTGTTTCTTGATTTCGAGTCCCAAGAAGCACTCAGCCTTGTTTGAGACAATTTTGAACTCTGAATTTAACTCGTCCAAAAATTCTTCCAAATCTTGCGTATCTGTTGCTGCGGCGAGTCCGTCATCTACGTAAACAACGAGTAGAATCTTTTTGCCATTTCTTTCCCTGATGTAGAGACATGGATCTGCCTCGCTGAGCTTGAAATTGTGTTTCCGCAGGAAACCTCCGAAGCGTTCTTGCCAACATCTCGGCCCTTGCTTAAGCCCGTAGAGACTCTTCTTCAATCTGCAAACAAGCCCCTGTCCTTGCTCGTATCCCTCAGGTTGTTGCATGTAAATTTCCTTGTCGTCCAATTCACCGTATAGAAAAGCTGTCGAGACGTCAAACTGGAACAAAAACATATCATTTTTGGCTGCAACGCTCAACACTGAGCGGATTGTTTCCATTCTTGCGACAGAGCTAAAAGTTTGGTCGTAATTAATCCCTCGTCTCTGGGCGAATCCTTTGATGACCAAGCGAGCTTTGTATTTATCGATACTTCCGTCGGGGTGGGTTTTGATTCGATAGACCCACTTGCACGGAAGTGCTTTCGATCCTCTGGGGAGTCTTGTCAAGTTCCAAGTTTCATTCTGATGTAAGGAATCAATTTCCCTGTCCATTGCCTTTTTCCACTCGACGTTGCTGTTGATGGCTTCATGGAAGGAATCTGGATTCTCCAGCACAAAATTCTCGGCTGCTGCTACGTAGTCATCCAGATGCTCCGGTCTCTTCAACTTCGAACGATCCCTCAACAGCATTGATTGCATTTTTCTCTTGTTGTTTTCTTCGTCAAAGCTTGTTTCTACTCCAGTTTCGTAATTGTCTTCGCTTCCTGTTTCGGCTGTGTCTTCGTTCTCCCTCTTGTGCAAATTCGCGTCTTCTTCTTCCTTGTCTTCTACGACGTCCTTGGATCCAAAATCTTGGAAAGGTAGGTTGACGCCTGGTTCACAGTTGCTGAATTTCTCTTGAAATTTTACATCCCTCGACACGACTACTTTGTGCTTCTCTGGTAAGTAAATACGATACCTCTCATCGCCGTCGTAACCCACCAGGTACCCCTTTTCAGCTTTTTCGGCCATCTTCTTCCTTTTTTGGCATGGAATGTGTACATAGCACGTCGATCCTACGATTCGAAAATGTTTGATTCTTGGTTTCTTGCCCAGCCAAAGTTGGTAAGGGCTCAGACCCTTCAACGAAGATTTGCCCGTCCTATTGAGAACGTAGACTGCTGTGCTAACCAACTCGGCCCAAATTGCTTCTGGAAATTTTATTTCTGGATTAGAATACTTGAAAGTTCTCGCCATTTCGACTATTGTTCGATTCTCTCTCTCGACACCACCGTTTTGTTCTGGAGTATACGGAGCGGTGAGTCGAAAAGTTATACCAGCTTCCTGAAGAGTTTCTCTCACTCCTGCACAGTCGAATTCTCCTCCATTGTCGCTCAGGAATTCTCGAATTGTGTGCCCTTGTTGCTTGGCGTGAGAAACCATGTGTCGCAGCACGTCCTTGACCTCTGATTTCTGCTTGACGATGTACCCATATCGAAACCTAGTGAAATGATCCTTAAAAACTACCAGATACCTCTTCTTCTTGAAAGAATCCTCAAATGGGCCGCAAACATCGCCTGACATCAGTTCCCCTGGCTTCATCGCTGGTTTCCTCGTTCCAAATGGCAATCGATGCGTCTTTCCAAGGATGCAAGGCTCGCAAAAGCTACTCTCGAGCTTGACTTGAATGCCCATTTCTCTTTTGAGCAAGTCCTTGATGTGGTTCTTGTCCTGATGTCCCCACCTCTCGTGGTAGAGTTGGAGAATTGAAGTTCCTGAAGTTGCGACGTTGACATCGACGTTTCGTTCTGGAAGTATGGGCTCGATCGCTGCTCTGTAGAGTGTTCCTCCAACTTCTCTGGCTCCAACGAGGACAATCTTGTCGTTTATTTTGAGGGTGCACTCGGTTGCTGACGACTCGAAACGACTACTTGGATTATTGTCTTGGGCAGCCAAAACTGAAAACAGGTTCTTCGTTATATTGGGAACAAACCATACATTTTTCAAAGAAAGAAAAAGAATTTTTTCATTGACAATCGTTTTGACTTTGATTGTGCCCTGGCCCAAAGCTGACAAGGTTTCATTTCCAGCTGCTCTGATCCAACTCGGATTCTCAAACTTCTCAAAATGCTCGAAATACTTCGCAGTCTTCACAACGTGTTTTGTTGCACCGTTGTCTATCCACCAGTCAACCTCTGAGTTTGCCTCTGCTGCAAACACGCCATTGTGGACTGAGACGAGAGTTAACGTTGGTTCTGCACAATTTCCTTGTTCAGCATTCTGGTAGTTCGGCTTCGGACGTCCATCCTTTTTCCATTTTATGCAGTTCTTGATCCAGTGCCCCTTTTTCTTGCAGTAGCGGCAGGTATCGAATCTCCGACCAGATGCTCCTGAATCCTGGCGATGCTCCTTTTTTGCTGTGGTAGAAAAAGCCTCCTGGCTTTCCTTTTCGTCATTTTCTTTTGTTCTAAAATTTCTCTCAAACATGACAATTTGATTAGTTAATTCGTCAAAAGTCTTTTCTTCTTCTTTTGTCAAGAGCATCCAACTTTGACGGAACGTTTCAAAGGCTTTCGGCAAAATATGTAGCGTTTTACAAACAAGTATCAAATCTGGCAGCTCAGTTTCATTTTTAGCCTTCAAAGCTTGATTTAAATCGTTCCATAGACTACGCAATTTTGCTATGTGGGTTGATACATCGTTACCTGGATTCCAAGAGAAAGCGAAAAACTCGTTGCATATCCTGAATACCTGGTCCTTCGCTGTTGCTTCAAACTGATTTTTCAGGGCTTCCCACGTATCGTGTGCTGTCTCCTTGTCCATGATCTTCTGGTACACCGAGTCCGTGACCGCAGTGGTAATCATGGATTTTGCATAGCTGTTGGCCTTACGAAAAAAGTCGCTCTTCTCCTTGTGCTTCTTTTCATCTGCTGTTGAGGCACCTTCTGGCAATGGATCCGGTTTGACGATCTTTCCGTCCAACGCGTCGAGAGCACCGTCGTGATAATCTATCAGGCCCCTAATTTTTCTTTTCCAAATCGGCCAATCGGTCACGCCTGAGAGCTTTGTGACGTGCTTCGCCAAATCCATCGTAATCGAGCAAAATTTACTTTTTTCTTTTACTTTAAACTGAACAAAACGTTCCTGGGCCCATAACCTGTTATAACTTTTACTTATTTAGTTATTTAGGCCATTAAATAAACTATATTTCTCGAAATCCAATCTCGTGTTTATTTACTCTCTTCGATAGCTTTTTGGTTATGTGTTTATGTTTTCATATCGATACAATCGATATGATATTTAAAGCGCCCTCTGACTTGGCGGGTAATTTTGAATTTGAAACATTTATCTTCAACAACCCTAGCTCCCTTCTTGGATATCGAAGGTGCTTTTAAAAAAACAGTCTTTAAAACCTATATTACTAAAAACAATGAAACTATGTCGCTTTTGCGCTGCATTTTGCCGTCGTTTCTATGGCAGCTATATGATATTGTTGTCCGATTTTGAAAAATTGTTTCGATTTTTCTCTGGGAATAATAATATGAATAATTTTGGAGAATATAATTTACAGAATATTCTGCAAGGGTATATCAACTTCGGCTCATTTCTTGTTTATTCTTATTATTAAATGGCCTAATATTTTCTAGAAACGTAGTATACAAATATATCAACAAAACAAGACTAAGATATATAGCGTTCATTAATTAGATACAGAAGATACAGGCCTTTGAAGTTAGAGTATTGAACTAGTGTTACGGTTTTGCTCGTCAGTGTATATGCTATAGATGTACGATTCTAATTAAATTGAAACCGTATTTCCATAGCATTTAAATATTACCAAATCCCAAATAACAAAAAAAAAATTAAAAACAACAAAGTTATACTCTTTAAATTTTTTTCCGAATATTCCTATGGGAGCTATATGATATAGACGACCGATCCGGCTCGTTCTGACTTATATAATACCTGCTATAAAAGGGCAACTTTTGAGATCGACTCTTCTGATGATGCTCGCCAAATAAATTTCTGTTGCACCTTCTGTCAATTTTATTAAGTTAGAATTGTGACAAACCCATACAAAACTTTAACTAAAAATGTATTAAAAATAAAATCAACGAATCAAAGAGTTAATAACACTTAGAACCAATTTATTTAAGTCGTATTAATTTCTGACATTGAATTAAATTGCTGATATGCAAAAATGTACTATATAACTTTCTCTCACATATTTAAGGTGCGTGGGATTCCTTCAGCCTTTGTCAAGATCTCAGAATGGGCAAATTAAAATTTAGTTTTTGTTCGGCAGGTAAAAAAAAGAGCTTGCCTAAGTTTCAAACACTCATTTCATCGAGTGCATTGGTTATTAAAGGGTACCTCACACGGATGTGCGCTTATCCATCTAATCTTACCTAACTTAGGATTGGCTACTTGGAATCAAACCTATAAGTTTCAACTGAAAAATGTTAAGGAAAAATATACTATAAAATACTATAAATTAACAATTTTGTTTTTTAAAACCGTTAAAAACATAAAAGACTTTTGAAATTAGAGAATCAACTACGACTACTAAAATAGGCTTACACTCTTTTTGTTTGAAAGGACACATGCAAATGAAATTTTGTCACTGGAAATGTTCAAGCTTAAACAAATAGCTAAATGATGCTTTGGATTTTATTTATTTCGGTTATATATTTTTTAATATTAGTAATTGATGGTATTTTAGTTCTAGAAATAATTAAATTTTAAATTTTTAGGTTAGCTCAGTTCTGCTATACGGAGTGCCGATTGTCTCTTTGTTCATCGAAGGCCAGGAGCGACTCTGCTTGGCGCAAATCTCAAATACTTTGCTGAAGCAATTCAGTTATAACGAAATACATAACAGGAGGGTTGCGCTCGGCATCACTTGTGTGCAATGTACTCCTGTACAATTGGAGATATTAAGAAGAGCTGGTGCTATGCCCGTGAGTTCGCGAAGATGTGGAATGATAACTCGAAGAGAAGCGGAGCGACTGTGTAAGAGTTTCCTGGGCGATAACACACCTCCGCGATTACCTGACGATTTTGCATTTAATGTCCAGCACAAATGTGCCTGGGGCTGCCGCGGATCGTTCTTGCCTTCCCGCTACAACTCATCCAGAGCTAAATGCATTAAGTGTTCATATTGCGGAATGTTTTTCTCGCCAAATAAATTCATATTTCATTCACATCGTATAACGACTAATGACAGGTATGTGCAGCCCGATGCGGCGAACTTCAATTCATGGCGTCGGCACATGACGCTTGGTGGAAATGGTTATGATGAGAAAATTATTCACGCCTGGGAAGATGTTAAAGCAATGTTCAATGGTGGCACCAGAAAACGACTTGTTAGCAGCAGCATCAGTAGTCGAAACCAAGGCTCTCCAACGTCATCGGCGACCTTGAGCACTGGAGTTGGCGGTAGTTCCTGCAGTTCCCCGACGAATTTCGAAAGAGAACCCAAAGAAGGCGACGGGGAATCCTCTCCGCTCCCACAACGACAACTTGATGGCCAGTACAACTACAGTACCGTTGCAGCAGCGGCCGCTGTGGTTGGAGTAACGGCAGTTGCAGCCGCAACTGTTGGTGTACCGTTCAACTTGCATGGCTCCACCGTCCTGTCACCTTTGCATTCGCTTCGCAGCGAACGGGACCTTTCCATAATGCCGATTTCCAGAAATTTTGTAGTGGACTACATGTGGCAGCAAAAGGATCAACATTATCAGCAACAGTTTTCGAAAAAACTCAGTAGCGGTGATCCAAGTCTTGACTGTGAGTCCTGCCCAAGGTCATGGGTTATACCCGACACAAGTGGTCCGTTGGCGACTGGAAATTCAATTCGTATTTCGGACAATACATCGTTCAATATTAAAAACGAGCCCCATGCATCTATTTGTGGCATTATTAAAAACCGCAAGCTCTCAGGCGTTGCGAACAGCGGGATAAGCCTCTCTGATTACAACATTCCTTCGATCCTTAACTGCTCTGCTTTTAAACCTGTCGTCGCTTCGACGGCAATTGTGTCAACGTCCCTATACACGCGATCCAGTGATTCAAAAAGAACCGAATATATCCACCCACAATCTACAAGAACCACAACGGTTTTAACCCAAAATACTATTTCAGCCTCTTCGCAACAGATAGTAGGTCATGGAGCCTTTTCGCCAATTTTCGAAAAAGTACAATCCAATAATGAAAGTAAGTTGCATAATTACGTTAGCTCAATTTGAATTACAAAAACCTTTTTCAGAAAAGTCAATTACATCTGTTTTATCAAACAGTGTATCCAGAAATTTGGATGATAACGACGACGACGACGAAGTGGTGGATATCGAGACAACAGAGGATGAGGGTAAATTCATAATTCAACACATTAACGCACCTCGAACACCAGCCGATATCGTGTCCGAAGGCGAAAGTACCAGCCTTTCTCAGTCTACAAGTACAAATATTGATGTAGAAGCAGATGTCGAAGTAGATGTTATTACAACAGACGCAGAAGATCAACTAGAGTTAAATTCCAGTCGATCCTCAATTGAAAACACAAGTCATTCCCTATCAATTTTTCAAACAGAAAAATTTAAAATGTCAACTTCACCTCCAAATTCAAAACCGATGTTATGCGATAATGAAAAAAAAAATTCAGAGGTAAGAAAACTACATTTCCAAGAAAAGAAAAATTTAATTGTGGAAAATGGATACTTCTTTGATAGTTTTTTTTTTTTTTTTTTATCCAACGCACCTTTTATATATATAGTTTAGCGGCTAGAAATAACAGACTAATTGGATTTTGTACCACCAGCGTTGTAATGCAGAGCTTGTAGGTTAAACCACCTATCGGTGTCTAAAAATGTTTTTCATAAATAATTTTATTTGTGCTTGAATTATAGAAATTTAAAGTAATTTTCAGTTTCCTTACATTTTTAATTTTTAAAACCAACTTTATAAAGAATCATTAACGAAATGATATAGCTTGCCTAGTCTTTCACTTCGAAGCTATCTGCACGAACGGACCAGATCAGAGGACTATGTCATACACATAGGTACAATAGAAACAATTGGACAAATAACATGAACAAACATATTGCATACATTTTAATTTTATTATAATTTCGCTTTCAATTTTAAAAAAATTACTTTGACAAGCCGATGTTTATATACCCTTGCAGTTATTACAAATCGACTACATTTTGATTTCTATGCCTATATTACAAAAAATAATGGAGCTATAACGATTTTCCGCTGCATTTTGCAATCGTTTCTTGCAGAGGGTATTATAATTTTGGTCAAAGGCGACGCAGTGAAGGAGACATCTCCGATCCTATAAAGTACATATATATTTGATCACATATATTCTTGATCAGCATTTTTGAGAGTCCATCAGTTTTGAACGTGCTACGGTCGTACAGTCAATCAGCTGGGCTTGTTAACAGCAGTTAAAATAGAAAAATCTTATATGCGGGAAAGAGACTTTAAAAGATATTCTCAACTGCTTTAGCAAGAGATGTCTTCCGCTATACAAAGAAATTAGAAAACAATATAATTTAAATTTAAAAGTAGCTTTTTATTTAAATTACTGATTATTATTTTGTAATTTAGAGATGATAGGTTCTTTCAGAAAATTTTGTTGTGTTTTTCCGGTTATTTTAAACCTAAGAAACAATCTTCTCTGACAACCGAAACGCAAAAGATTAAATTTTGTAATCTTTTCACTAGGGCCTGACGAACGTTCACCCAAAGTTCATTTCAGCAGACTAGCAACGCTATGCAATTTTCTGGTATTTTTCGTCGATCTGAGTACCAGGGTGAAAAAAGAGCCTGACGAAAAGCGTTCGCCATCTGTTTGCCTCTCGCTCTCTCCCATAGCTGACGAACAGATTTTGTCGATCTTGAGTATTAGGCTTTAGTCTTTCCGAAGTTTGATCTCTTTTATGTTTTGTAATTTATCCTTCTTTAATAAAGCCAAAACAAAGTTTCGTCAAAAACATTGGTCCGATAAATAAAACTTCTTGTTATTGTGGGACCCTGATGCATTTTTAGTTGGATTTTAAGCAAGCCCTTCAGAGAACCGTTACAAATATCTGTCAAATTTCACAAAGGTTAGCTTATTATATATGTATATGTATATACCGACTCATCGATCATGGTATATATAATATATATACAAAGCATAAAAAGTGTGACGAATATCCCGCATAAATTGAACTGTAATTAAAGGGACAAGTTTAAATAATAAAAAAATTTAGTTTTTTAACAATATGCTCTTTGTTCACAGATAAAGTTTAAGATATTTTATAACTAACTATTTTTATTTTTAAAATATGTTTCGTTTCAGGACGTAAAAGGATTTAATGGAAATTTAAAAATCATATCTCGTCGAAAAAACGAAAAAATTCAGGAACGAACTTGTTTAAAAAAAACCGTTTCAAAATTTGCTAACGAGAAAGCACTTTCCAAGTCATTAGCTGCTAAAGAAGTATCACCCAGCTTGCAAGTACAGCAGCGTGTTGCCTTTCCAGTATTTTTTAAATCACACCTGCACTCTTTTCGACCGCAACAATCTCGACAGGCTACTTTCAGCCCTAATACTCTGGCGGAGTCCAATAAATGGAGTTACCCAGTTGGTAACATTGGACCATTATGCTGTTACGAAACATCCGCAAATGAAAATTGTCTAGACCTTAAGTAATTTTTAATAATATAGAAAATCATAAATAAGTATAACAATCTTAGCTACTTTTTGAATGAATTATTCATTCATTTATCAGTCCGTCTTATTCCAAACAAAACATTTTTCATTTCCCAAAAAAAGTTTAAATATTCACGTGCATGACTCCTATATTTTGTAAACCCTTGCAGAGGGTATTATAATTTCAGTCAAAAGTTTATATAAAATATATATTCTTGATCAGCATCACCAGGAGAGCCGATCTAGCTATGTCCGTCTGTCCGTCCGTCTGTCCGTCCGTCTCTCCGTCCGTCCGTTTCTACGTTTTAGAGCTATCTCCTTAAAACTTACCCAAATGTTGTCTTTCTATTGCAGATAGTACATAAGTCGGAACGACTATAGTCGGGCGACTATATCATATAGCTGCAATAGGAACAATCAGAAAAAAATTTTTAAAAAGTATAACTTTGTTGTTTTAAATTTTGTTTTTGTTCTTTGGGATTTGTAATATTTAAATACGATGGAATTACGGTTTAAATTTAATTTAAAATCGGACATCAATATATAATATAAAGCTCCCATAGAAAATTCAAAAAATGAAAAATAATAAAAATGAAAATAATGTTATTGAGCTATTTTTCTATTTATCAAAATATTCCTTTGAGGTATAGTAGTTATTAACTATATAAATTAAGTTTTGTCAAAATCGGACAACAATAACATATAGCTGCCATAGAAACAATGGCAAAATGCAGCGTGAAATCGTGAAATAACTCCAAGGGTATATAAACTTCGGCTTGCCGAAGTTTTCTTCCTTTCTTGTTTATATCGAATTCTGGTCAGTCGCTTAATTTTGTTTTAAATTTGTTTTTATGCGTATGTTTTTCAAGGTTTAAATTTGTATGGTCCTTCTTGAATTTGAGTGGCACTACCCAAATCGTGGAGTCCAACTGTCCAAAAAAGTTTTGATTCTGGAATAAATTGTCGTCTTAAGTTGTAAGCTAGTGCTACTATTAGAATTAATCATATTTGTCCGAAATTTAAGGTGTCGATACATTTTTATTTGCAAATAAGCCAGACGTGTAAGCGCAGTAGAAACATTCACACTAATGCTCATTATGAAGAACGGATCATAAAAAATGTATTTATATTACTTCAGAAGATTATAACTTCTTTGTTATTTTTTTAGGTGCCTGAAAAAATAATTTCAAATAATTTTTAAAGCTCAAAAATAACAATAACAATAACAATAAAAAAATGGCTTTTGAAAATGTGTAATTTTGGTTTAATTTAATAACATTAAGGGTAAGCAATAAAAAAAATATATATTTCTTTATTGTTATATTATATATTTTTATTCCGCCAATATTCTATGGTCCCAACTTTTTTATTCCCTTGTAGATTTCAGTCCGTCCGTCCGTCTGTCCGTCCGTCCGTTTCTACGTAAAATAGTCCCTCAGTTTTAAAGCTATCTGCCCATGAGTTGTCTTTCTATTGAATGAAATATATAAGTTGGAATTATATCATATAGCTCCCATAGGAATAATCGGAAATAAAAATGTTAAAATGTATAACTTTGTTGAAAATTATTATAATTTCAGTTTGACCCTATAAAGTATGTATATTCAGTATTATATCAACATCACCAGGAGAGTCGATCTAGCCATGTCCGTCCGTCCGTTTCTACGTAAAATAGTCCCTCAGTTTTAAAGCTATATGCTTCAAACTTTTCCAAAAGTTGTCTTTCCAAAAAAAAACAATTTTTAATTTTTATTTGGCTATTGATCTATTTATCAAAATATTCCTTATTCCTGAAATATAGTAATTTTGTACTATATCAGAATAACTTTTTAAGTTTTGTCAAAATCGGACAGCTTCGACTTGCCGAAGCTAGTTTCCTTTCTTATTTTTTTATATATTAAGTTTGGCATTTTTCTTTGTAAGATTTTTAATATTATTTAACTCCTGTTTATTTTGTTGTTTCGTGTTCTTTCTAGTAGATTTTCAATAGCGATCACTCTTTTACAGGAGGGCATTATATAACTTTTGTTCACTGCACTTTCTGTGTATTGTTGTAAAGGTTATGTACATATGTATGTTCTGTAGCGATCACTCAGCGAAAGAGGGCTACGAATTGAACATTTATTTTCACGGTTACTGATTATTACTCGCGTTTTTAATTCCATTTGGTGCGATGGCGTTTCCAAAATATTTTACACGATTATTAGAGATTCGCAATTAAATCCTTTAACGATCACTAATTTTCAGCACATCCTATCGACCTCGCCAATTGTATGTTTGGTTCTAGGATTAGGCAATTACCGTTAGACTCTTTTTGCGTCAATTTTTTGTATTCTTCCTTCTATTTATATTGCACAGTTGAAATTAAAATGGGAAACGTGGGAAACTTAAAATTTATCGAGTCAATTATGGTTCAAGGTTACTTTATCAATACTTTGAAAAACAATTTCAAGCAATGCGCTGAAAAATTGATTGTGGGTTCTAGCAAAACAACGCCCTGAAGCATACAGCACAGAATAAAAAGGGTTGAGTCCTGTAGAGCATTTGTGGGATATACACGAGTGACAGATCCAAAAGCACACTATAACATAAAAAAAAACTCAAGGATGTAATTGTGCAGCAATTGGTCAATTGGGCAGTTCGAGTTGACCCTTCCGAGTGAATAGACGAAAAAGTATTGAGTGTTGAGTAAAATCATTGCGACTCGCTGCGCTGTGTACTAAAAAACCCTTATTAATAAAGGCCGGGGAACCTGACCCTATATTTCCTAAACAGAAGTGGGATCACCACCCCTGCAAGGCAGAAACTCAAAATAGAGTAATTGAAATTGGCGCCTGGCACGCGTGCAGTTTCTGGAGTGCTACCAACGTTTGATCCCGAAAGCCTAGTACTCAGATCGACGAAAACTGTACGCCAGTCATGAGAGAGAGCGAGAGGCAAACAGCTGGCGTTCACTTTTCGTCAGGCCTTTTTTTCAACTCGGTACTCAGATCGACGAAAAAAATACCAGAAAATTTCATAGCGTTGCCAGTCTGCTGAAATGAACTTTGGGTGAACCCTAGCGAAAAGAATATTAAATAAAATTTAATCTTTTGGCATGCGCTTCTCACTGAACATTTTATAAAATGGAGGGAAAAAATAAAAAAAACAGCAAAGGTCGATTGCAGGAGTTTACATGTTAGGACAAAATAACACTATACCTCTTGTCAGAGCCAAATGTTTCTTAGGTCAAAAATGTGCGAAAAAACACAATAAAAGTGCAGCTATGAACTTTAAATTAGCAAATAATTATCAGTAAATTAAAAAAAAACAATTGTTAAATTTAAATTGTATTGTTGTTTTAATTTCTTTGTACAGCGGCAGACTTGTCTTGCCAAGGTATTTGATAATATCTTTTAAAGGCTCTTTCCCGCAAATACGATATTTGAATTTTAACTGCTTGTCAACAAACCCAGCTGATTGACACGCTTAATTCTGATGAAGTCTCGAAATGTTGGTCACACTGGAAAGATTAAAGTTTTTACGCTAGCGAACTCGTTTGTCGATCTGAATACTAGGCTGAAACTGCTAACGCCGACGCAGCAGCATGATGCAAAACTACTAACATGATTCTGTGTGAACATCTGCAAGAAGGTGCATCCTTGGTGATGACGCCCAGCAAATCGCTTCTCGGAAGCGCATCGCAGTGGCTATCTCAAATTTGTTTTCCTGGAATGAGATGGGTGCAATTCAAGGAATTATTCATGGAGCGCTACGAAGGCAACGAGACGCTGGCTGCAGTGTTGCTAAACATGCTAAAGGGACGCCCAAATTCCCATGAATGTCTTTCTGTGTACTCCGGTTGGTTACATCTCTATTGACCAAGTGGAAAGCAATGACACACGAAGCTTGCCCAAGCTTGGCGCAGTCAACGATTCTCAGCGATAATGAGCGACTGACTCACACGAGAAGTGCCAAATTTTACAAGGGTCACGAAGTTACAAAAAGCTTATCAGTTTAAGAGTTCGCCGCTCAGCTATATGGAAAGCTGGAGCGCACTCTAAGCTAAGCTTGTATTACATCTTGATTGCTTACATTTTTTTTATCTATAACTTAATGTTTACATTCAACTTATATTTCCACCAGGTGTGAGCTTGGCGTTGCCGACCCCTCGCAGCAACCGATGCTTGGCGGCCTTGACGGCTGCCTCCCACAGTCCTCCGAAGTGTGGTGACCTCGGAGGTATGATCCGCGTACCCTCCGACAGACGAACCTTTTGAAAACAGATAAAAACTGTCAGTAGATAGATCGACAACGAGTTCAAGGTGAACAGCCTTTGACGAAAAACAAACAAAGACGGTCGCTTAAGTCTTGATATGGGTTTTTCCACGAATCTTAAGCGAAACATTAAACGGACCGCAGAAGTCTACTCCACAAACCAAAAAAGGGCGAACTTTCCTGACCCGATCTGCGGGCAAGTTACCCATTATCTGACCCAGTAGCACAGGCTTGTAACGAAAACAGTGGACGCAACCACGGACGACCTTTGTACAAGCCTCTCGCGCATAGATCAGCCAAATCTGCTGCCTCAAAAGTAACACCATTACCTTGACACCTGCATGATAATGGGTCCTATGTAAGTTTCGAAGAAACAATGTTACAAATTGGGATTTTTGAGATAGCAGTAACGGAAATTTGGCATCACACGGGATTGGCGCATTCAACAATATGCCTCCAACCCGAATCAAACGAAACGTCACACCATCTACTTCGCTGGTGTGTATGAAACGGTTTAGACGTTGAAGATTTGGGGCCAAGCTTTCCGATTTCTCTAATTTGTTGTACTCTAATCCGAACTCAAATCTTTTAGTTATTTGGACCAGCCTAATAAACGATACTCGTAGTTCTTTTGCCGAAATAACCTCCTCGCGATGACGTTTCTTTCCTTGAATAAACCGATTTACGTATGCCATGATCCGCAGTACCTTATTAAAAGATGAACATCTTTCAACAAGATCAGCAAATACATTCGTTTGGCCTTTTGTTACGGAACATGCTGCCACGCTTTTCTTGTTCTCGGACAGCTGTAAATCAGGCGAGACCTCTATCTGATGAAGACGAGGCCACTCATCTTGGCTTCGAAGCAAGAACTCTATGTCTGTTCCACGGGACACCAAATCAGCCGGATTCTCTTCTGTAGGCACATGCCTCCAAACAATGTTTTCTGAGAGCTCTTGGATCTCTGAAACTCTATTTGGAATAAACGTTGCCAGCGTGGATGGATCCCTTTTTATCCAATACAAAGTAACTTGCAAATCCGACCAGAAATTAATACTTTCCAATTCGAAGCTGTTTAACAAGGGAGCTACTTGACCCCATAACTTGGCGAGAAGATGTGCCACACACAACTCAAGCCTTGAAATTGATTTTGTTTTAAGAGGGGACACTCGCGATTTAGCAGTTAGCAATCTCGACGAATGACTTCTTCCAACAGTGGTACGGACGTAGATGCAATAGCCGTATGCTGCATTAGACGCATCAGCGATCATAACCCGCAAGACAGATATATCGAGGTATAGATATCTTGTCTAACTTTCGCAAATTCTGCTTAAACCTATTCCAGATGGTACACACATTCATTGGAACCGACTCGTCCCAACTCAATTTTTGTCGCCACAGGTCCTGTAACAATAACTTTGCTCTTGTGATTAACGGGCACAATAAGCCGAACGGATCAAGCAACCGAGATGTGATAGAAAGATATTGCGTTTAGTTGGTGGTAAAGAGTCGAATGAATCCTCCAAGGGATGATGAAATACGTCATTTTGAGGATTCCATCTCAAGCCAAGTGTTTTCACTGAAGCGGATAAATCAAATGTATAAGCCTTCTCTAGCCCTTTATTAGCCAGAAAACTTGGATGATTTGTGGCCCGTTCGGCTAAATCGAAGCCCCCTAATTTCAAAACTTTAGTACCCTCTCTGCGTCTGACTTCCAGCTCTTTCAAACTGTTAGCTCCTGTGAGCATATCATCGACATAGAAGTCATTGGATATCACCTTCGCTGCAACAGGATATGACTCAGCGTAGATCTTTGATAGCTCAAAGAGGCAACGAATGGCAAAGAACGGAGCTGAAGCTGTCAGGTGGAGGGAGTTTGGAGAGTACGAGGGAAGAGAGTTTGGAGAGAAGGAGCGGAGAGAGACGAGAGAGCGCCGCAAACCGTGAGCGAAGGCATAACGGTAGAAGATCAGTGAATTATCAAAGTCAAAGAACCAAGTCAGCCAGTAGCAACACCAACAAGTCGACAACAACAGATCGTTGGAAGCAGCGCCGTGGGAAGCCTACAAGGAGCAAGATCACTACGTTGAGACGTTCGGGATTGGGACATCAGAAATCTCCGAATTGAGACACAGGCAGCTGAGATCCGGAAGGCATTACACGGCTAAGTCAAGGCGGTTTGTTTCCAACTTTGTCACGACTACACCCTGGCGTATAGCCCGGCGGGTCTGTCAGAGTCGAACAATAGAGTCCTGCGACGAGGAACCGTGAGCTCGGGGGGAAGTTGTCTAAAACCCAGAGCTTCTTGCTCGACTAATTAATGAAGCTTGCAATGTAAAACTCCACCACCGGTGAAAGCGCTGAATAAAATTACAGCTCCAATTGTACTGGCTCTTACCAATATCGGCAAAAATAAAAATCAACAGCGGTCCAGGCCATACAGACTGTTTTGGATTGTTATATACAACAGTTCTAAAACTATCTGCTTAAAACTTTCCCTTAAAGTTGTCTTTCTGTTGTCTTTCTATTGCAGATAGTATATATGTCAAAACAAGCCAGAATGGACGGCTTTATTATAAAGCTCCCTTGGGAACAATCTGAAAAAAAATTTTCTAAGTTATAATTTTTTTTTTGTTCTTCGGGACTTGGTAATATTTGAATACTATTTTATTACGGTTTTAATTTAAATCCCATATAAAAATCATAACAAAATAAAAATAAAAACAAATTTTTATTTGCTGTTATTCTTTTTATCAAAATATTCTTTTGAGATATTTTTTTTTTGTATTAACTTTGCTTTTTTTTATTGAATCGTGAAGATTTCAGAATTTTGAGTCGAACAATGAGTTTACGAGTCTTAAAAAAAAATTTAACTAATAAGACTGCATTCTGGTTGCGCGTCCCTCAAGTCGGTCGCTGGGTGGGTAAGTCATTGCGACGAAGGCATGATTGGTTGCTCAACCTTGTAAGACCTCTCGCCAGGTGCTTAGGATGCAACGATAACTTGGTAAAGTACTGGTAGAATGTTTAAGTCGCGATGTTTGTTTTCGTTGCGAACGTACTACGGTTCTGGCATTCCCCCATAACTGGGAGCCATATAGGTTTTTATACAGCAGGACTTTATATTCAAGGCTGTCGTGTGCAGGGACTGAAGAGAACCGGTACCGGTACCGGTACCGAAACCGGAACCGGAATCGTTTCCTTTTTACGGAACCGGAACCGGAATCGGAACGAAACCGAAATTTTAATTTTCGATGGGACCGGAACTGGAACCGGAACCGATTATTTGGCATACTGTGGAACCGAAACCGGAACCGAAACCCATATTCTTTTTTTGAGAATGAGACTCGAATTTTAAATCATAAAATATGTCATCATAGTACAGTTCTAACAGTGCTCGCAAAAACTAAAACAAGAACGACGAAAATTGGTACTGAGTTTTCAAAATCACTCGTCGAAAATATGCTCAAGCGGGAAGAAAAACTACTTGAGCACGAAGTGGTGTTAGCAGCTATTTTCTTAGATCCGCGTTACAAAGTTGTTCTGAACGATTCACAAGTTCAGCAGGCAATAGCTTATTTGATCCGTGTTCATAATAAAAAAGTAGATCTAGAAGTGTGACATAAAATTTCGGCTGAACATGTTGCTGGAGCAGATCTCATTCAAGACACTGATTTAAATCCAGGGTCAAACGCGACCGACTCATACGAGGATGATTTCGAAATTTTTCTCCAAATGAAGGAACGAGAACGAAATTCATCAACGAAAAGTTGTAGCACGCCTCAAAATTCCAAACTCTTTTCGATTCTTTGCAATTATGATATGAATCAAACCCGAATGCCTCGAGACAGTAATGTTCTTCAAATTTGGGCAGAAAAGAGAACTTTCGAACCGGAATTGAGCGAATTAGCTGAAATTATTCTCGCAGTGCCTGCGACGCAAATCAGTGTAGAGCGACTATTTTCTGGACTTCGATTCATTCTTTCATCCTTGAGATATAACGTAAAAGACAAACTTTTGGAAGATCAGTTATTGGTTATAATGAATAAAATTTTCATCGAAAAAAAAAGAGCTCAAACAAGCGTCCCTCAACTATGCAATTCAAACAAGAATCAAAGAGAAGAAAAATTGATGATTGATTTTTCGAGATGCAAAACATGTGTTGCGTTGTGGCGTTGTGGCTCTGTGACTTTTTGATATGTAATTGAAACATGAATAAATGCGAGTGATGATTTTTTTTTTTTTTCGCGCGGAGTCCCACGGCCCACTTACCCGCCCAACCGACCGAGGGGCGCAGCCGTGTATCGTACGGCACGATTCGCGATAGGATAGACGCGAGATAGGAAAATAAAGATAAAGGTCCGGGGAAAAAAGTAATAGTTAGATCAATCTTGTGCCAATGAAGCAAGTATTAATCGTTTTAGGAGCGGCAGAGAGTCAAGATTTGATATTACAGGAAAAAGTCTATTATAGTCAGAACATAATACTCTGAAAGGCTCATGCAAGGCATAGTTAGATCTACAATGATTTAAAATTAGGGGAATATAATTTCTAGTTAATCTACTTGGCACAGAAAAGTTTAGCCGACTTAACAAGTCGGGGCAGTCAATATCACCATGTATAAGGTTATAAATAAAGATAGTACCAAGCATCGTTCTACGGTTGGCTAGGGATGGTAAATTAATCAAAAGAAGTCTACTAGAATAAGAAGGTAAGATAAGATTTGCATCCCAGTTTAGGCGCCGTAAAGCAAAAAGAAGGAAGTTTTTTTGTACAGATTCAATACGACCAATATGTATTCGGTATTGTGGACTCCAGACGGGAGACCCATACTCCAGAATCGGACAGACTAGCGAAATAAATAAAGTTTTAGTCAAATAAGGATCATCGAATTCTTTTGACCACCTTTTAATAAATCCAAGCACTCCTCTGGCTTTATTAACCATGGACGAAATGTGATTAGAAAATTTTAGTTTAGGGTACAAGAGAACGCCAAGATCGTTTACAAGAGTTATTCTATCCAAAGAGCTGCCACTTAACGTGTAAGTCGCGTATATCGGATTGGCCCGATAAAAAGTCATCAGCTTGCACTTGGAACCGTTTAAATTT
This sequence comes from Drosophila rhopaloa, assembly GCF_018152115.1. Lineage (NCBI taxonomy): Eukaryota > Metazoa > Arthropoda > Insecta > Diptera > Drosophilidae > Drosophila > Drosophila rhopaloa. The sequence continues at coordinate 1,324,890 of NW_025335088.1, forward strand.
AGTAAATTATCTCGGCACCAGTTTTGAAAATTATCTAGATCGGATTGCAAGTTTAAATGGCAGGAAATGTCCTTATACTGCAGGCACAACTTAACATCATCTGCGTACATAAGTACGCGAGAATGACTTATAATTGAGGGAAGATCGTTAATAAATAATGTAAAAAGTAACGGACCCAGATGGCTCCCTTGTGGGACACCGGAGGTAACACGGAGAATTTCAGAAGTTGAATTTTTAAAAAGGACCCTTTGTGACCTGCCATTTAGATAACTTGAAATCCATTTAAGCAGATCAACTGGAAAACCTAAAAGGTCAAGTTTATGAATAAGAAGTAAGTGATTTACAGAGTCAAATGCTTTACTAAAGTCAGTGTAAATGACATCTGTTTGAAAACTACTATTGAAGCCTTTTATCACAAATGTAGTGAGCTCTAGAAGGTTTGTAATTGTGGATCTACGTTTAATAAATCCGTGTTGACACGGAGAAATAATTGATCTGCAAAAGTGCTGCAAATGAGGAGTAATAATTTTTTCAAAAAGCTTAGGAATAGCTGACAACTTAGAAATACCTCTGTAGTTACTGGCATCTAACTTGTTACCTTTTTTGAAAAGAGGAATAACAAATGATTCCTTCCAAATATTTGGGAATTGGGACGTTTCTAGAGATAAGGTAAACAACTTGTGAAGAGGTTTGCACAGGGCCTTAGCGCAATACCTAAGCACGCACCCAGGAATACCATCGGGCCCTGGCGAATAAACAGGCTTAATACGAAGAAGATCCAAAAGAAGAGAGCTTTCTGTTAAAGTGGGACAGAATATGAGGTTTGACTTGGGCATGGTGTAAGAATAAGGCTGAGATGAATAATCTAAAGTAGAGTAAGTCGTTTGAAAAAATTGGGCAAATATATCGGCTATTGCCTGATCTGTGGTTCCCGTCATGTTTTCGAACGACAGCGAGGAAGGAAAAGAATTAGATTTACGATTGGTGTTAACAAAATTATAAAACTGTTTCGGGTCCTGAGAGAACTGGACCTTACAACGGTTTAAGTAACTATTATAACACTGAGCATTAAGCACGGTAAATCTTGACCGAGAACTTAGATATCTAGTAAAAACAGATTGAGAACCGGTATTTTTATATTTCCTAAAAAGTCTAGACTTTACATTTCTTAAGTGTGTCAACTCTTTGCTAAACCAAGGTGATTTATTGGAAGTTGACGGATAGTACCACGGAACACAGGAATTAAAAAATGAGTTTATTGCAGTATAAAAAACATTAACTGCATCGGACATATTATTGCATAAGTAAAGATTTATTGGAAGTTGACGGATAGTACCACGGAACACAGGAATTAAAAAATGAGTTTATTGCAGTATAAAAAACATTAACTGCATCGGACATATTATTGCATAAGTAAAGATCAGACCAATTAAAGCCAGAAATAAAATTATTAAGCCTCAGAAAGTCTGCCTTGCGAAAACAATGTATTCGTTTGGATTTTTCTGATTTTTCTTCTATAACTCTACCCGTATCAAATGAAAGTTCGATTGTTGGGTGATATGGATCTTCAGGTTGCGTGAGTGGTGCTACTCTGGACAGAAACACACCTTCAGGATTCAATACAAAACACAAATCAAGTAGGCGACCTAATGAATTTCGAACATGGTTTACTTGAGATAGAGATATGTCAAGCAGGCCATCAATAAAATCATGTTGTGCTATAGGTAGTAAGACATTCGATCCATCCTCAGTGGACCAAGTAACTCCAGGTATATTAAAATCACCTAGAACTATCAACTGATCCCTATCGGAAAGCTTATTTGCAACGGACTTAATAACGGATAGGTGATTTAAATAATCAGGAAGTTCAGACAACGGCGGAATATAAGAGCAAGTTATGTATATAAAGTTACCAGGAAGCGATAACTTTACACAAATAAATTCAATGGTATTGAATTCATCAAAAAATAACTCCTCAGACGGGAAGTTTGAATCAACTCCAATTAAGACTCCACCTCCCCGTCTAGAGGGATGGTCATACCTATATATTGTGTACTTACCTGGAAAAACTTTGGAGCTAAAGATTTCCGGCTTTAACCAGGTTTCTGTGAACACAATAATATGAGATGCAAAGGAAAGGCTATCAGAATACAATTTAGTGAGTTTGCTTCGCAAACCTCTTGCATTCTGATAGGAAAGAAGGAGGTTAGAAGTTAGTTTTTTGAAATTGGTACACTGGTTTGGCCTCGACTAGGAAGTTTTACTCCTACGGGCCCCTTCTTCTTTATCTTAGCCTCGAACTCTTTTACAACCATATTATCCGGCCAAAAGTCGCCCGAGCATATGGCTTCAAAAAGCTCGTTAGGGACAGTTATCTTGAAAGATGAAATGTCTCTAGCATAAGAAAACTTAAACTTTTCCACCTTTACACTATTACAATCGGCTTTAGTTTTGTCTTGTATATAAGACAATACATCAGAAGATGTTTGATCAGGGGAAAGCCGAAAAACGAAAATTTGTTTCTTTAGTGGAACCACTAAAAGGGATTTTGGTGGAGCAGACATTGTTTCTGCAAAACCAACTTGAGCCGGTTGTCCGGACTCAGTAGTCCCTTGTGGTGGTGATACTACATTCTGAGAGATAGGTGGATCCACTAATTGTGAAACCACTACGGACAAATCGGAATTCTTAGAAGTCCCTGGTTGCATGCATTCTGTAACGGATTTTGATTTCGGTTGCGGGGTGTTCCCCTTTTGCTCCTTACCACCAGCGGCCTTTTTGCGCTTAGGGGACTCTTCTAATAGCTTACGACTATTAAACTGCGAGTCCAGCGCAGATAGGAGATCATCAGCTCGGCGAAAACTATCTCTAGCCACTCCGAAACAGCTAATCAGTCCCATCAGGCCGCCTTTAGTTTGGCGCATGAACGATTTCATCTCGTTCGCAACCTCGACACAAGCGTCACAACAAAACTGCAAATTGGGACCCTTTGAAAGGTCATCACTTGTCCGGCCAGTAAAACCGGCGCACTTGGTGTGCACCATATTTTCACACAGCCAGCAAGTCATATTAGACTGGTCAGCCCTGATTACGAGGCTGCATTTTTTGCAGAAGCAGACTAAATTTTAATTATTCATTTTATTTATTTACCACTGTACCAAGAAAGCGAAATTGAAATTTATAAGCGAGCAGTTATAAGTACCGCAAGAGCGCAGAAACTGCACGCTTAGAACTTTCAAAAGCAAAGAGAGCAAGAGAGCGGGAGCGTAAATAAGTTAAAGTGCATGCACAAAAGAGAAACAGCGTGGATATAAATAGGATAGAAAACACAGATAAGAATTACGAAAAACTAAAACAATTTATTAGTATCAATACAAAGTGCACTCGCGAAGCGAACGGAGTTTAAATTTATGTTTAAATAGCCGAAAGAAAATTTAATGTTGTTTTTATAAAACCCACCGATGGGAATAAACGAAAACAAAATACAAAATTCGAGGCGCAGAAAAAAAACACGACCGTTCACTTTGAAATTCAAAGACGATATGATATATACATATTTTGTCGCAATTACTTTTCTACACGATTATACATTAAAAAAATGGAACCGATACTGGGACCGGAACCGATTTGTAATATTTTTTAGGAACCGGAACCGAAACCGGAATCGTTTTGCTATTTTTCTTAGGAACCGAAATTGGAACCGGAACCACTAACAGATTTTTATAGGAACCGAAACCGGAATCGGAACCGGTATTCCAATCGGTTTCAGTCCCTGGTCGTGTGCTTGTCGAGATGTCTGTGTAGAGGATATATAATGTTGGCCCAAGCACGGTACCTTAAGGAACTCCAGCTCCAATAGTAAAATCGTCAGAGATAGCAGTGTTGCATCTCACAGCAAATTTTCTGTCGTATAGGTAAGCTCTAAAAGCTTGTGGGTGTTGTGGGGGAGCATTGTCTTGATCTTGTACATTAGACCTACTAGCCAAACTTTATCAAATGCTTGAGAGACATCTAAATATATGTCAGTACAGTACTCTCGTTTTTCCAACGCGTTTCGAGTTTCTGATGTTATATGGTTGACCTGCTTAATTGTTCTGTGCTTTTCACGAGATCCAAATTGATGTGACGAAATTCCTTCCTGGATTCTTAGTTATGTGTTTATCCGAGTCAATACGCATTTTCAAAGAGTAGGTCTATACGCCGTGGGGATTTTGTGGTCTTTTCCCGGCTTTGCTATCATTAGTATAATCGACTTTATCCATCTCACTGGAAAGTGGCCAAGTTTTGCGACGGCATAAAAAGCTGGGTGATAGTGCAAACGGCGCAATATGGGAGCTCAATGCTCATTTTGGGAGTTATGAGGTCGCGTCCTGGGGATTTTTTCAGATTCAGCTGATTTTTGATGATGTTAACGATTTCGTTTGGGCGAAACTCAATTGGCTCATGTTGAAGCTAAGGCTCATATGGTAAAGTCGGCAAAATGAACGTACTAGTGGCAGGATTTGGTTGGAAGACATTTTCAAGTTGCAACATTGCAATTTTACTCTAAGAGGAAAGGTGCTTCCTAGAGTTGAGCTCCACCACATCACCATCACGCAATCACCCCAGGCGCAGTACTTGGGTTTGATCCTGGACAAGCAGCTCACCTGGAAAGGGCACATCCAGAAAATTGCAGCCACATGTCGCACTACGCTCAGGAAACTGAATTGGATGCTTAAGCCTACGAGCAAGCTCAGCCATGGCAACAAAGTGTTGCTTTATAAATCAATTGTGGTGCCCTCAATGACCTATTGCAATCAATTATGGGGCATGGTTTCAGACTCTAATGTGATGAAAGTTCAAAGAGAGTTGCCTGGTACATCAGGAACGACGTCCTAGGAAATAACCTCCACATTCTTTCTGTCAGGGAACAGATAAACAGCCACTCGAGTCTGTACAACGATCGCCTCGCTGTCCACACCAAGCAGCTTCCCTGGCCAACCCGACGTGTAGACGAAGACTGCAGCGCAGGCCCCCGCCGATCTCTGGACAAGAGGATGACATGTTTCTCAAGTCCTTAAGCCTAGTACTCGACAAACGAGTACGCTAGCGTAAAAACTTTAATCTTTCCAGTGTGACCAAAATTTCGAGAGTTCATCGCAATTAAGCGTGCTACGGTCGTACTGTCAGTCAGCTGGGTTTGTTGACAAGCAGTTTAAATATCGTATTTGCGGGGAAAGAGCCTTTAAAAGATATTATCAACTACCTTGGCAAGACAAGTCTGCCGCTGTACAAAGAAATTGAAAAACACTACAATTTAAACTTAACAGTTGTTATTTTTTTAATTTACTGATAATTATTTGCTAATTTAAAGTTCAAAGCTGAACTTTTATTGTGTTTTTCGTACATTTTTGACCTAATAAACATTTTGCTCTGACAAGAGGCACACCAGATAGTATTAATGTTATTTTACCACACATATAAACTCCTGCAATCGACTATTGCGGGGTTTTTGATTTTTTCCCTCCATTTTTTAAATTGTTCAGTGAGAAGCGCACGCCAAAAGATTAAATTTTTTAATCTTTTCGCTATGCAATTTTCTGGAGTTTTTTTCTTTGATCTGAGTACCGAGGTGAAAAAAAAAGCCTGACGAAAAGTAAACGCCAGCTGGTTGCCTCTCGCTCTCTCTCATGACTGGCGGACAGTTTTCGACGATCTGAGTACAAGGCTTAAATTATGCCGTCTTCCCACAGAGATCGGACTTTTTTATTCGATAGTAGGCGATGTTTTTTCGGTGCAACTCTGAGTTCTTCTTCTAACATTGAAAATATAAACATTCACTACGAAAATTTAAAAAAATAATGGCGGGTAACTTTTGAAAAGGGAAGGCGCCAATTCGAAAAATGCTGTTTATACTTGTAATATTAAATTAATTACTGCTCCATCCGATTGACAGTATTAGGTGTTGCTCCACTTTTTCCTAGGCGCATACCGTACTCACAACATGGAGCGAAACATTTAAAATGAAATAAAATATGAAATTATAATAAAACAAAAAACGAACATTTATATATAATGAACTTGATTTGTTACCAGTTAGACAATATTGGGCAAAAGCGGTTAATATCTTTTTGCAGGCTGGAAAAAACCTGCAGACATAGTAGTTTAATTTGGTTGTTCCCATAGATCATTTACAGTCTGTTCCCAAGTATCATTTATAACGCTGTTGTGCCCATTTTAAATGTTGTGCAAAATGCAACGGGCTAAAATTATGGGCCACAGCTGTTCAGATCAGCTGTTATCGGATGGTGGATGGTGGATGTGCTCTGTGGGAATCGGAGTTTCACATTTGTCAAAAATCCCAACCGTTTCAAACGGATTGACTGTATGGGAAGACTCAAGAAGCAACCCACCCGTTTCCATGGTCCGCTTTGGGACTGAAATGTGTGGGGAGATATTTTATTAATAATTTCTATAAATTTAAAACCAATTCACCTGTTCCAGTGCCCGGCACTTTAATTATAACTTGCCATTTATTAGTGATATATGATATATATGTATGTATGTAATCGGAGAAACAGTTTGAGATAGGAACTGCAGAAATTGTTGGTGGAATATCTTAAGAAAATTTGAGTCGGAAAGCTTATTCCACTGTCATTGCCGGTAGATGGTAGACGACTGGCTATTATTGACGATAGTTGCAATCGATAGTGAAGCGATGGGCTGAATGTCGAATTAATGTCAAAACAACATAGGCTTGGCCCACAATGCGACTTATGGTGTTATTGAGTTAAGGGGAAAACTCCGTTTTATTTTACAAAGCGTTAGGATAGAAAGCTTGTTATGGGCAGAAGTGGAGTTAAGTTTAACTGTTTTAAGCAAAATTAAAAATAGCGGGCAAAATATGTCTGATAGGCTAGAACACTTTACCTCCGTTTAAAATCACAATATAGAACTCGAGTAATGGAGTTATCCCAATGTGGACAGGATAATCGAGATAAGCAATCGATAGGAATCTTAAGGCAGTGTGAAAAGTAATGTATGATGAAAAGACTGACATTCTAAAATACTCAACTAATAGCATATTATTTTAATAGCCATAACATAAAACATATGTGAACAATGCTTAAATATTCCCAAGCTCAATAACACAGTCACAGTGTATGATAGTAGTTCCACTTTTATAGTTTCAAGACCGATGTTAAATCCACTACCCTTAGAGGTTTCGATGGGAAACGATTATTTTTACTGTCATTAATATCCCACACCTAAATTGACGTGATTTTCAGAAAACATATAATTAACAAGATTTTGCGACAAAATATTTTGCAATAAGATTTCCAGAAAAATAAAAATATTTGTATTTAAAAAATATATATATATACGTATGTATATACATGTTCGTATGTGTGTGTGTTTGCGTAAGTGGTGCATAAAAATTGTATATTCATCCCAAAAGCCCACATGAACCAGAAGAAGCTATTTTTTTTGTAATTGTTTTACCAATTTATCATTTGGTTGGTTGATTACTGTCGAGTATAATCTTAAAAGTTAGGTTGGTCTAAACGATCAAGTTAGCAGATTTCTTCAGTAATGGATACATCGAAACTTAATACAAGGTATGTATTTAAGTTAAATTATATTTTGTTTTTTTACATATACTTATATATACCTACATATATGAACATACATTTAAAGCATCTGAGTTTTTGTTTGAAGTAGTAACTTCCTAACAATTTCCGAGTTGCATATGTGAAATAAAGGTTTTATAAAAACAAGCTAACTTATATTCTTATACTTTAGGTACTCGAGAGCAGACCTGTTAGCTCTACGATATGAAGGCAAAAGTAGACAGCGCCCTCAATGTACAAATAAAACTGAGCTACAGACGTTGAGTTTTTGGAAAGTGAATTTCAACGCTGTCTCTTTAAATGTGGCTAGCAGCTATTCGAATCAAAATAAAAACCGTCTATCTCCAGAGGCAGATAACGCGAGTCTGAGCTGTTCCAATAGCGGCTCAATAAGCTCGCGTCGCGCCTTGCGAAATCGAGAGCGAGCGAATAATTATTACCAGCGTTTTGTACCTACCGATTCCCTCCAGTTATGTGGAGAAGATAAAGATAAGGACGCACAGGTGACGCAAGGCGCGGGAGGACAGTCATTTAAGTCTCCCATCATCGACCATCGCAGCATTTCATCGTCGCACCTAATGCCGGCTTTTGCGAAGAGACGCTTTGCCACAGTGAGCGGTGGCACTAGCGCTGACAACAACGACACAACAGCTAGCACATGTGATGATGCTGCAAGTGCATCCCAGAGAAGAGATGGCAAGGGTAAGGCACCTATATCCCCTAGTCGAAAAGGCATCGAGCTAGACGGTTCTGAAACACGTTTAAATTATGTCCAGCCGGATCATGACCAGTGCTTGTCATCTTCGCCAACATTCGCTTCCCGCCAAGAAAGGCGTATCGGGAGTGGTCGCCTGTTACCCAGAAGTGATAATTGGGAATTTAAAGACCAGAAAACAAAGGAGGCCAGCATTGAGACTGAGAAGGATACGTCTCTAAATGGCAGTGTTGGTGGAAGTGGTGTTAGTCAGCATAATCAAACCCAACATCGCTATCGCACATTCAGCGGAAGATTGGTTGATCGTGTTCCCGAACATACTGATCGTCGTTTTCAATATGATACCAAAAGGTCAGTTGATCGACAGGTCGTAAGTAATCGACGCATATCTAATAAGGAGTCCTGTAGCAATCAAAATCGTGGCAAACGCGCAAACTCTTATCACATACACGAAGAACCGGAATGGTTTAGTGCAGGACCAACATCACAGCTTGAAACAATTGACCTACACGGCTTTGATGACGTGGAAAACACTGAGGAGCGTTCCGATATGGAAGATAATAGTGATCAATTTTCACAAAATAATAAAAATTTGGCTGGGCAACCAACCATCATTGGAGCTTCGAGGAGAAGCAGCAATGTCAGTTTAAATTTAAACGACGCAAATCAAAGTGAAGATATAAAAGATACTGGCGAAAACATTTTGACTTTTATACAAAACTCATCGGAACTAAGCAAACAGCATAAAAACTTACCAAGACAGTTACCGTGCAGTCAAAGTTCTGAAAGTGAATTTAATTTTGATGCTTTTCTTAACATGCATCCTTTGGATCATTCAATTATGGTAAATATGATGTATTATTTTACTGACCTTCGACAAGTCTGATATTTTATACATTACTCATACGGGGTTAAAATGGTTTTCGTAAATTAAATATGTATGTAACAAGCAAAATAAATTTTTCAATAATATTAAGTGTACACTTATGTATATTATTGATAAATGGCCGAGTCAATAAAGGCATGGCCTTTATTTATATACATGTGGGCTAGCACCCGTTTTGATACCTATAAGAGAATAAGAATACTGCATACTAAGATATTTCTTTATTTAATTCCTAATTTATTGTTTATTATTACATATTTTGGTATATATTATTTATCACTCATATAGAGTAATGATGGCGCTGAAAAAGAAGAAGCAAAAGGGACGTCACGTTTTAGCCGATGGTTTCGACTTAAAGAACCTGCCAATAATAATGAGCATTCGGGTCTGAGTGAATCGGAAAAACTTGGTAAGTCATTATATGTAAAACCGTTTTCTTAAAATTTGATTCTTTGATTAAACACGATTATTATTTACTTACTAAAACTTAATTTTATACTTAAGGTATTCCGAGTGTTAAGGATTTGGAAGCACAAATGACTAAAGTGGACATGCGGACTGATTTTGTTAATCCGATATCAGGACCATTCCCTCAGAATGTGGAAGTGGATAAACCTGTTGCTAGAGACACTGAGGCATTCAAAAAGCTATTGCAACAGCTGGGCTCTCAAACCAGGATGCCCAATCCTGGCAATGACGTTTATCAAATAATTAATCATTCAAATGTAGGAAATCCTGACCAGCTTGAGTCTAATCCACAGAATAAGATTAATGACTGCCATCCACAGCAACCAGAGTTAAATGTCCACGTGCCAAACATACCGAATAGTAACCATTTATTTACGCAAAAACGTATGGAAATCCAACATCTAATTCAAAGTAAGATCTCAATTTTTTTTATATTTAATAATATATATTTGTTTGTTTCGCCAATTGACCAAATATATAGGAATATCTATTTATACAATGGGGAGCAAAAGTGAGTACATGTTTGCAAAAGCGCTTTTGGATGCGAATAAAACAAAAAGTAAGAAAGCAAAAACAATAATTTTTTTAAATTTTTTCTACATTTAAATACATACTACAAAATAACGGAAAACAATTAACAGTTAAAATAATATTGAAATCGTGCATTGCTTTCGTACTATTTCTTTGACTTAATATGTAGTCCATAACAAACAGGCTTTGTCTGAAATAAACAGCATCGGCATTGGACCATAGAATACTGGGAACAAGTAATTTGGTTAGACGAATCCTAATTCAATAGATTCAGATGGTAAGCAATATTGCTGGCGACGACCCGGAGAATTTTTGCAGCGACACCAAGCAAACTGTTAAACACGGTGGAGGTCGTATAATGGTTTGAAGATTATTCACCTGGTGGAAGACTGGGCCAATACACAGGATAAGTGGAATAATGGATACGCACCAGTATGTGGACATTTTAAAAGCCCATATTCCCAATTTTATTAAGCAATGTGCTTACGACGAAGCTGAAATGGTATGGCTGGTCAAAATTTTCATTTAATGAAGTGGCCAGCTCAAAGTCCGGATATCAATTGAGAATTTATGGTCAATTGTGAAGAGACAACAAACATGGAAGATTTGGCAAAAAAGGTGCCAAATGAATGAAACTCCATACCCAATCAAAATTTTAAAAAAATTTTTGAAAGGAAGCCAAAACGAGCCGAAAACGACATAAAAAATAAGGGCTTGTGGACTACATATTTATGTTATTGTACATTTAAAATAATATTTTTGTTGATAAAAAAATTGAAGTGCCAAACGTGCATAATTGAGTACATGCGAGTTGTTTTTTTTTTTCATGCTATTCTAACTGTTTATTGTTTTCAGTTATTTTGTAGTATATTAAATGTAGAATAAGTGAACAAAAAATTATTGTGTTTGCTTTATTACTTTCTGTTTTATTTGCATCCAAATGCGCTTTATGCAAACATGTACTCAAACATGTATACACTGAGAAAATTTCCACGTCTATAGTCAGCTAATTAGCTGAAATACGAAGGCGGATCTACAGATGCGGTCAAAACAACAGGAGTGCCCGCAGAGGTTTTCTAGGAACCATAAAAAATAACTTTTGAAACGTTTTTACAAAATGCTTTTAATTTTCATTGAAATTCAACTAATATAAAAATTCAAATAATAATACATAACAACTTATGATAATTCATAAGATTTTTTAGAAAAAAATAAATATTACGAAAATTTGTTCGTTCAAAATAATAGTAGTGAAACTTTTAAAAGTTCAGCCAAAAAAAACGTTTAATGATTGAATGATTAACTGCATGTAATATACCTATATTTAAGGATTATTTAAGTATTTATTTGCATATCCTTTGTATCCTTAACGGACGCACAGCGTTTATGCATGGACTCAATTAGATTTGGGCATCTCTTCACAGGAATGGAGCCCCAAGTCCTTTGTACAGCTTCCCAAAGTTGAATGTTATTGTTTGGTCTTATTTCCGAGACTGTTGTTTCACGTCAAATTTCAATCACTCTATCACACTAACCAGATTGGCCGCGAATTACTCTTTGGCGAGTTTACTCGTATGTTAGGGATCGTTGCCCTGTTGAAACGTCCAAACAAGTGGCAAGTAGTCCTCGGCGGCATATGGAAGCATAACGTCGTTTAAAATTTTAACGCCACGGCCTCCAAAAAAAACTATTTTCGACTCATCCGACCACAAAATATTCATCCACTTTAAACGTTGCCTCATATTTTATAGCTTTTCTAACCATTGTAGAAGAGCAGCAATAATATTTTGCACTTCTTCCCAGCAGAAATCAAATTTTTAATCAGATCTTGCATCTCGGCAGTAAAGTGTTTGTAGTCAGAACTAAATTTTAAGGAAAAATTTAAAAATGTTCGGGACTGTTAAAAAATAATATTTTAAACCACCACAAACTTCTTTTAAAATGAAGTACACTAAATTATTCTTGCTAATTTCTCTGGCACTCCTATTATTTTGACTGAGTCAAACACGTGCATCTTTACAAATAAAGGCGAAAAGAATAAAAATAAGGACGAGAACCGAACATAACTGAAAATTATTATATAGCAGTTAATTACAGTTACTAATGTGAAAAAATGAATTGGATTTGTGAAAAAATGGAGAAAATATTGAGAAAACACTTTTTGCTTGACTTGCACTACTATTATTTTGACCGCAACTGCATATGAATCCAGTTCAAAGACAATATTTAATCTATTAGACAAATTTCGGATAACTAACATCGGAAGCTAACTTCGGCAAGCCGAAGTTTTAATACCATTGCAGACTTTGCCGAAATTGCTAAAATTGAAAAAGTAGCGAAAAAAATAAGGTATACATAAATTAATTAGATTTTATTTATTTATTTATTTATTTATAAAAAGCTAGCTTAAGTTTTAAAACTATGAACTAACTATAATAAGAGCATTAGCAGCTGAGGCCTTCCGCTCGTCTGGGATGACAGTAATAATTTAATTTAAAGAAATGAGAACAATTTTAGATTTTGTGAATAAGTTTGGCTTTTTGAAGAAATGAAATGATTTTAGTTATGTTTTCATTGGAAGGGTTTGCTATGATGTTGGCTGGGTTGTCAGAAAAGAAGGATGTAGCTCTAGGTTGGGAGAGGGAAGGGCAGGAGCATAAAATGTGGTCAATGTTTAAATGAGGGTTGTTGCAGTATGGGCAAGTGTTTGGAAGGGATCTGTGCATGTAGTGTGAGTTTGTAAGTGAGGTGTGTCCTAGTCGAATTCGGTTTATAATTATTTGGGTTTTCCTATTATGATTGGTGTGCGAGTAGGTAAAGCTGGAAGGAGTATTTTTAACGATATTGTTATACCAGGAAGAGGTATAGTTATGCAGGTCGGATTGTTTTAATTTAAAGTACTTTTTGAGGTAGTGTGTAATGTCGTTAGTGTTGTTGTTTGTGTGTATATAAGCGGATATTTTTGTGTTTCTTTTGCTGTTTTGTCAGCATTCTCATTGCCTTTTATGCCGATGTGACTGGGGATCCAGATTAGTTTGATTTTTGGGAAATGATTGGTAATTAGGTTTCTTATAATTGTAGGGTAGAAGGAGTGGTTGTTAAAATTAGTAAGGGAGTTAAGGGACGATAGGGAGTCTGAGCAGATTGCGTGTTTTCCTGGATTTTGTAAAGCTGTTTTTATAGCTTCGTGGATGGCTATTAGTTCGCTTGTAAGGACTGAGGAATAGAGGGGAAGAAGACCACATTTGATGGTGTTGTTTTCGTCGGTTACGCTGAAGCTTGATATGCCATTTGCCATCGAGCCGTCGGTGTAAAGGAATTGGTGGTTAAGGAGGGTGTTTTTTAGGGATTGGAAAAGTTGTTTATAGGTAGTTGGAGGGGTGTTGGCTTTACTGTACTTGGACAGATCAGTATTTGTAGCTTTTATTATTAGTTCCATGTTGTATTTTTTGTTGGGGTAGCTTTTGATTGGTAGGTAGGGGAGGTTTAGTTTTTTGCAGATTTCTATGGTTCGGTCTATTGTGCTTGGGTATTTAAATTTTTTTTGGTGGTCTTGGTTAGATGACTAAGGGGGGTGTCGTAAGAGTGAATTAATTTATTTGATAGTTTGCCCGTTAAAAGTTCTCTTCTGTGTTCTATTGTATAAATGTTGGATTCAATGAGAAGGTTATTGGTTGGTGTAGTACGGAATGCTCCTAGTGCTGCTCTAATTGCTGAATTTTGAATGGTTTTTAAGTGGTTAATTAAGTGTGTAGGTGCGCTACCATTGATAGGTAGGCAGTAGTCGATTTTAGTGATTAGGATGGATTTGATAATTTGGATAAGGGATTAGGTGTTGGTGTTGTATTTTGGGGAGGATAGGTGTTTGATGATGTTTAAGGGTTTGCGGAGGCTATCTTTTAGTCTGCTTATGTGGGTGGACCAGTTGTATTTATTATTAATGCCTAGGATTTTTGTAGAGCTAGTTTCAGTGATGGTTAGGGAACCAGTATATATTTTTGCTCTGCAATTGTGTTTCCGACATATGTGGAGGTGTTGACTTTTTTCAATCGAGAGGGAGGAACCTGAGTAAGTACACCATTCTTTAATTTTTTGGAAGACAGCTGTTAGATTTGTAGAGGGGTTTTTTTTTCTTTTGTGTTCTATGATTAAATGGAAATCATCAGCGTAGGCCGTAAATTTAAATTGTCTAGGAATGGAAATGATGTTACAAAGGGAATTGTAGGCTATTAGGAATAGGATAACAGAGATGGGAGAGCCTTGTGGGATGCCGTTGTCAAGTGGGAAAGAGTTGGAAAGTGAGGTTCCGTTTTTGATTATGATTTTCCTGTTGTTCATAAAGTTGGCCACGTATTTTAGTATTCGGGGGCCTACTTTCCATTTTTGGAGTTGGTGGATGAGATAATGTATTCCTATTTTATCGAAGGCTTTAGTGAAATCTAGGGATATTATAGAAATGTGTCGTTTTAAGGAAAGGAATTTGTTGGTTAAAATAAACCACCACAATCTTTTAGCAATAACTTTGTCCAGAACTTTTGCTAAACATGGGTTAAGGGCAATAGGTCTGTATGATTTGGGTTCGATTTGGGGTTTTAGGGGTTTTAAAATAGGGAGGACTAGGACGAGTTTGTATGATTGAGGGATATGAGAGTTGAGAATATTATTAAAGTGTTGTAAAATTTTGAGTTTAAAAGGGGTAGGTGTGTTTTTAATCATGCAGTAGGAGATGCGATCCGGTCCTGGAGTGGCACCTTTGAGAGAGCTGAGGGCTGATAGAAGTTCTATTAGGGTTATGTCTTTTTCTATTTCTAGCGCTGAGTGGCATGGTAAGTAGTTTGTGGTGTAGTTGACAAGGCTCTTATTTGATCTAAATGTAGTAGAACAATTTGAGTTCTCAGCTTCTTTTGACCAGACGTTACCGAAGGTGTTTGCTATTTCTGATGGATTGGTGGTGTTAGTATGGGTGAAAGGGTTATAGATAGTGTGGATATGTTTAGTGGGATAGAGTCCGCATAGACGTTTAACGTTTGCCCACACTCTAGTTGGGTCAGAGTTGGGTTGGATTTCGGAGGTGAAGTAGTTGAGGCCGGTTTTTTTGGCTTCTCTAATTGCTCTTTTGTATTTTGCGTTGGCTTTTTTGAATTCAATTATATTTTCTGAACTGATGTTAGCTTTAAGCAACTTCCATTTTGTGTTTTTCGTGTATTTAAGGCAAGCTAAGTCGTTGTTCCACCAGGGAACAGTACGTTTGAGGGTAAAGATAGAGTTTTGGGGTATAGAGAGGTGGGCACTTTGAATTATAACTTTTTTAATTATGGCAGCTTCTTTGTTTATATTATTGGTAGGTTGAGTACCTGAGCTGTAATTTAAGATATTGCCACTATAAAGTTTCCAGTTTGCTTTTTTGAGGTTAAAGGGGGGTTTAGCGGTAAAGGATGGGGATGTATGCTGGAACAAAGAAATAAGTAATGGGAAGTGGTCGCTGCCATTGAGGTCGTCGATCACTTTCCATGTTATTTCGGGGGCAATGTTGGCGGTGGCGAGAGAGAGGTCGATATGTGTAAATGTGTTGTGTGTTGAGTAGTGAGTCGGCGATTTGTCATTTAATAGAATGTAGTCAGAGCGGTCTATAAATTTTGCAACGGTGTTTCCTCTGGAGTTGCCTCTGAGGGAACCCCAGTAAGGGTGCCAGCTGTTGAAGTCACCAAGGACTAGTGTGGGTAGGTTTGTTGGGGATAGGACGTTTTCTAGGTTTTTTAGATTAAAGTGCTCATTGGGAGAAATGTAGGTAGAGATAAGGGTGATTTTTTTTTTTGGAGTCTAAGGTAAGAGCTACAGCTTCAAGATCTGGATTTAGTGGATGTTGTGAGTGGGAAATGGATTTATGCACTAGGAGGGCTGTGCCACCGAATGCATTTGTACTGTGGCTGCAGTAAATTAAAAAGTTTATGGGAATTGGGAGTGATGCAGTGCTCGATATGTGTGTTTCTTGTAGGGCTATTATATGTGGATTAAATTGTTTAATAATTAATTGAAGTTCGGGATAGTTATTTCGGTAACCTTTAACCATATTTATAGTTTATTGGGGTGTGGATAGATTAGTTAGTTTCCATGTCACAAGAGTCGCTCGAAGCTTCTCCAGTTTTTGATGAATTAGACTTGATTTTTTTGTTTGCATTTTTGTTTGCGGCTTTGAGAGATGCTAGCATTCGCTTTGATGTAGAGAGAGGTAGGATTTGAACTGGGTTAGTGGTTGGTTTGGGGGTTGGGTGAGTTGAATTGGAAGAGTCTAATTTGTTGTCTATAGATAGATCTGCGTATGAAGTTAGTTGTTTCCTGGGGGTAGATTGTCCTTGCTGTGTGAGGTTAGGTCCTTTGAGTTGTTGAGGTCCTGAATTTTGTGAAGGTGTAGTGTTGTGATGTGTGTGAGGTGTTGTTTTGGCGATGGATGAGTAGGAAATGGGTGAGTTGTTCGAATTTCTTGATCTTAGTATTGTTAGGGCAGTTTTGTTGTCGCATTTTTTGGTTGTTTTTATAGCAATAAGCTCTTGCTGGGTTTTGAAGATTGGGCATCTCCTGTTGGTTGAGTTGTGGGGGTCGATTTTTTGGTCGTCATTACAATTTATACATCTTTGTGGCCTAGTGCATTTCTCCTGTGTGTCTGTGTGGTGTTCTTCTCCGCAGTTATAGCAAATTTTTTTATTTTTGCAGAACTTGTGTAGGTGGCCGAATTTGAAACAGTTATTACATCTTAATGGGAGTGGAATGTATTCCCTAACTGCGGTCCTTTGATAGCAGATTTTAATATTCTCTGGAAGGTCATGGCGGTTAAACGTAATTATTATTAGACCAGTCTCTTTAAGTGTGCCATTTTCCCTTTTCAGAATCTTTTTAACTTCACATACGTCCTGGCTAGCAAGTTCTTTTTGTATAATAGTTTCTTCTATTCCTCTTAGGTCATTCGAGTAGATTACACCTTTGGTTGAGTTTAGTCCGTTGTGGATACACACTTCGACTTTTATGTCAGGAGCAAAAGCTTTCAATGCGAGTAATCTATTGGCTTGGGTGTTGGTTTTTGTTTTTATGAGTAGTGTTCCGTTTCTCAGTTTATTACAGTCTTCTACCTCACCGCCACATGTGAAGTTATTAGAAATGGGTTGATGTTGCTAAGATCTAGATGTAGATCACACCTTCTAATAATAAGGTATTTTGGGCCAGGAGATCTTAACAGTGCCATATTTTTTCGTGGGCAGTTATTGGACCTCGATCGGGGGGATCCCCCATCACGCCGTCACTGTGTTTTCACCCGTTGGTTGGTCTTGCACTTTTTTTGGTTTGCGCACTTGTGCACTTGTGGTTACTGTTAGAATTTTGGAGAATGTTGTTGGTAGTTGTTTGGAAGCGAAGGCACGTCTGGTCTCTATGAGAGTGAGTTTGTGACTGAATTAGATTTTATACTTCAAAAAATGTCATATAAAAATAGAAAAAAAGGGATATTTTCGCAGCCATTAATTATTTTTTTTTTCTGCAAGGGTATAAAAATTGAGTGATATACTTTAGAAAAGGTATATAAAAAATCAAATCAAATTAAAGTACGTGGAGATATATCAATATTAAATGTGGTCTTTGAAGAAAATAAATAACTAAAAATAAAAAAAATTTTAATTGCGTACTTTTGTTTTAAATTTATATTATATACCAAACATTAATTTCAAAGGCTTTTTAAATAAATGCTTCTGGATTTTTAATGCCTTATAACTGAATAGTGCCTTTTAAGTACCAAAGGTCATTAGCTGGAAATTGCAAAATTTTCTACGCATTTTTCGCATTTTCTACCGGTTATTTTATAAATGTGCGCCAAAATATTTTTTTTTTTTTCAAAAAATGTTTATTATAGGGAAACTAAATTTCTTGATTCGATTATCGGTTCAACTCATTAGATTACCACATTGAAAAAGTCTGTATTTTACATTTTGTCTATACTATTTATCTTTCCATATTCTTAAAATATCCATATACATATATGCAAAATATTTTTAAGGAAATAATTTTGAATTTGTGGTTCTCTTTGTTTTATATACTAACTTTTTAATATCAAATAGGACTGATTTGTGGAGACGTTTCCCCGGACTTTCTGGAAAAAGAGTTAGGTAACCCTAGCACTCCAGCTTCTACAAAGGAGGTTATTGCAACAGTACTTCGTGAATATTCCCATACTAAAAGAAATACTGTGGGCACAAGCGATCCCCATATTTTCACTCATTCATTTCTCCAAGCTCAACCGGTCCATCAGCATTTCTCTGAAGGTTTGTATTTTAAGACCAACATGATCTAAAATGGATCGATAGAGTTAAATTTACACCAGTGATCATATTGTGGCCTTTCATTTGAGAGAGTGATTTGCACGACCAGTCGGAAGTTCAGAAACTATTCCAAAAAATAAACCCTTTATGCTAAAAAGAATAATATAAATTGCACATCATAATGAATTAGAATTGGGAGCCGCTTGAAGAGACTTGATTTACTTAGACCAGCTTTTTTTTTAATTTAACAATTTTTTTGTTTTAAAATAATTATTTTATTTAAGATTTTTTTCTTGTCTTTTATCTAAAAGCTTACACAAGTTATTCGGTATTCAATATCACGTTTACAAATCTTTCTTACAAAAACCGAACGTTATCTTTCATAAGATGAAACAGAGTAGCCTCGTGGGTGGTGCAATTTTTAGATTCTCATCTTTACTTTAAAATAATGCTCCTTTTTGCCTTTTTTTACAATACGGATTTTTCATTTGGCTTTGTGTAAGAAACAGCAGACTGATTTTGATAGCAGAGGGCCGCCAAAATCCTATGCTCACTAGATAGACACATGGTGACCACTGGACTTTTTCTGGGCTTGCGAATTAAGCCTATTTTTTTAAAAGTATCGAATATATTTTGGGATAGAAATACTTCTGTATTAAAACAAAGATTAACCTACGTTATAGAAGGCTGGATCTTTGTAATAAAAGTTAATACATTTTTTTTTATCTTTTTTAAGAATTGCTTTCTCAAAATTCTGCCAGCCATGCGATAAATCAGCTAATTGCCCACGGTAATTCGCCCACTCCTTTGGCCTTCACTCCTACATCAGTTTTAAGGAAAATGACAGCCGATAAAGATACAAGTCAAACACCTAGCGCATCTCATAGCCAGCAGCAACAATATCAAATGCACCCACACCATGCCAAGCAACTAAGTACGCACTCAAACGTACATGAGCCGCAGCCGACAGCAACTATGGCCGTACAGCCTCGAATGATTTTAGGAGGTGGAAACTTTTCCATTGTCCAAAATGCCCAACACATGTCTCCCAACCTGCCGCAGTGTCGTAATCAACAAATGTTAAAATGGACTCCTGGCAATATGCAAATGGTGCAAGGAAAATCATTTGGTGAGTAGAAAGGAAAATTTTTTTTGGTTGCTTTGGCTCCAATGATTTAAATTTTTGATTTATAGCTATAATATTCCTCAACTTTTGATATAAAACACTCTATACTTACTTAAGGAGAAGTGTTAACGATACAACAATTATTTCATAAAAATTTAACTTTCAGTACATTTTATCGGAAACAACAATTTTACAGACAAACATAAAAAAAGTCACTAGAACTGTGCTTTAGCTATCAGTTTTTAGTTAGAAACAGTCGATCATAATTTTAAAAAACAAAACTACTATCTAACTTGATAAAACCGACCGAGAGGCGCAGCCATATACAGTCCCGCACTAAAGTGTTGGCACACTTGCAATTTTTGACTTTAAATGTTATTTTTAGGCTTGTGTAGCATTTTAATGATTCCCTTTTTTTTAATTAGTTAAATAAAAGATTTTTTATTTGAAAGGCATCATTAATTTTTAATTTTCTAAAACGTTATTAAAGCTATTTTAATTTTTAATGAAAAGGAACTTTTTTCGTTACACAAAAGTCTTGGCACAGTTAAAATATTTTTCGGTATTATCTCTATATTAGCCCGGATCCCGTTAAATAACATATGATCAAAGTTTCAAAGAATTTTTGCTGTATTGGGCTTTTTTATGCATTTTGTTTTGAACTTTGTAAAAAATGGAGAATAAGCGCAAGGAATCCAACGTAGCTCAAAGAAAAATAATCCTACATCTCCACGACGAAGGAAAATCCTATGGCGAAATAGCCAACATAATGGAAATGAGCCGATTTTCCATCCGAAGCATCGTGCAACGTTTTAAGGGAGCTTCCAGTTTGTCAAATGCACCTAGATCTGGACGGCCGAGGATTTTGACTGACCGGGAACGCAGCCAACTGATTCGAAAAGTGAAGGTGGATCCAAAAATAACCTCTTCCCAGATTGCCGCAGAGGTTAAGAATGAGTTTGGGAAGGAAGTTCACCCCATGACTGTGCGAAGAGCCCTGCACGAAGCCAACTACCACAGTCGTACAGCTAGAAGGAAGCCATTGATCTCCGATGTCAATAAAAAAAAGCGCTTAGCCTATGCCAAGGACTTTTTGGGCAAGCCAATTGAATATTGGGATCAGGTCTTGTTTTCCGATGAAAGCAAATTTAATATTTTTCGATCCGATGGCCGTCAGCAGGTGTGGAGAAAGGCAAACACTGCTTTGGATAGAAAAAATTTGGCGCCAACAGTGAAACACGGCGGCGGAGGAGTCATGGTGTGGGGATGCATGTCATCTGCGGGTGTTGGGGAGTTGAAAATATAGGTAAAAGTCCGGGGGAAAAGTAATAGTAATATCAATTTTGTGCCAATGAAGTCAGTATTAATTGTTTTAGGAGCGGCAGAGTCAAGATTTGAGATTATAGGAAAAGGTCTATTATAGTCATAATATAATACTCTGAAAGCTCATGCAAGGCATAGTTAGATCTACAATGATTTAATATTAGGGGAATATAATTTCTAGTTAATCTACTTGGCATAGAAAAGTTTAGCCGACATACCAAGTCAGGGCTGGGGGTGAGTAAAGTAATCAACAGTAGTCTACGGCACAGGAGGTAACACAGAGAATTTTAGAAATATAATTTTTAAAAAGGACCCTTTGTGACCTGCCATTCAGGTAACTTGAGATCCATTTAAGGAGATCAACTGGAAAACCTAACAGGTTAAGTTTCCGAACAAGAAGTAAGTGATTTACAGAGTCAAATGCTTGACTAAAGTCGGTGTAAATGACGTCTGTTTAAAAATGACTATTGAAGCCCTTTTCACAAATTTAGTAAGCTCCAGGAGGTTAGTAATTGTGGATCTACGTTTTAAGCTTAGGAGTAGCTGAGAACTTAGGGTGGATTTTGGTGGAGTAGACATTGTTTCTGCAAAACCAACTTGAGCCGGTTTTCCGGACTTAGTAGTCCCTTGTGGCGGTATAACTATATTATGAGGGATAGGTGGATCCATTAATTGTGAAACAACGACGGAAAAATCGGAATGCATGCATTCTACTAGGTATTTTTCCGATACCGAATCTTTTTAAGCTGCTGATCCTAGCAACATTTGGGGGTTGGCTGCAAAGCTGCTGATCCGCCAGAAAGCTGTATTTAATAATAATTCATATTTAAATGGAATTACGGTTTTAATAAAATTAAAATCGGACAACAATATCATATAGCTTTCAGATCCAGATTGTATCTTTATTCACAATGTTGCTTACACTTTCACTCGCTTATTGTAGGTCGCCCCATACTGAAAGGAGGCCTTAATTCAATGCCGCACCAAAATCCGACAGTTCCTTTTTCCAACCACAAAATCGAAATGAAAACCGTTCATCAGCATCATCAACAGCTACAGCAACAACAACAACCACTTAGATATAAATCTACTCAATCTGTTGAATCGATTTTGAATACTGAAAGTGTGCATCAAAACATTCCATCTCCTGTTGGATGGCACCAACTTTTCCTGCAACATCAGCAGCATCAGACCCGTCAACAACCCAGACCCAGGGTGATTTATGGGGACATGCACCGTCAATCGAATCTTCAAATGTCATCACCAGTGCCAGGTAAGAAATCGTCATGTAAATTGGTTTTGATCACAAAATATCTTATTTGAATTTCAGGTTTTTGTGACAACTCCGATTCTGAATATGTGATCAAAAATAACAGCATCGCATCTCCCGGCTTCCTTAGGGAAGATCAAATGCCATCACCAACCAATAATCAATTGGCCCAATGGTTTTCCCCGGAGCTCCTTGCAAAAGCTTCAGCTGGAAAACTGCCTCTTTTAAATATGAACCAAGCCCTTAGTTTAGAAGAATTTGAACGTAGCATTCAACATTCCTCAGCCGTTGTGCACAATTAACTCTTAAGAACTTTCAGTTGAAAACAGAAAAATTATATCTATGTTTGAAATTATTTTTTTGTTTAAGCTTACAAATTATTTTGTGTATATTGGCACGAACTCTATTTAAAATGGCTTGGAATATTAAATTTGAAGCACAACAAAGTAGTTTTTTAGAATTAATATAACTCAAACTATTTAAAGTATTTGCAGATTGTAGTTGATCATATTGTAACAAATATTTTACTGTAAATAATAAACAACCAATTAAATAGCTTAAAAAAACTGTAATCTGAGTGAATCATGAAAGGGTAGAAAAATAAGAAGTTCCTAGCTGTGCTCAACCATACCAGCATTCAACAGCTTGCAATTTCGGTTTCCCCATGTAAAGAAACTAATTTTCAAAGCTAAAGAAAGGGTGGGTCGGCGTGAGCACCCAAGAACTTTGGAACTCTTATTTTATACAAAATTTAATGTATTTACTTTAAAAGAACCTTTATTTTTTACTTTAAAAATATATTACATATTTTGGCCTCCTGCATTTTTTATATGTAAGCTTAAAAATCATCCGTTTCGTTTCCAATATTTTCCGTAAGGTGTTGGAGAAAGTGCTTCCAGCACCATAACATTTTCAACCGCAACTTTTTTACTTCGTTAACTACTGTTAAATTACCCTAATACCATGACAAGGATCGTCCGAATATGAATTTGGTATTGAAAGACTGTTGTTTTTCTACTTAGACTATAATCGCAGTTAAAGCGCTTTACAATTCATACATGCTTATGTAAGAAATGATTTATTTTGCTGCAAGGCAGGACATTCCAAAAGCTGTGGCAGACAATCTCCACTATCCTGTTAATATTAATATTTTTATAATTTCTGATACCTAATAAATCTAATATTTATAAGGCACTAAAAGCAGAGTTCGCTATCAAGCATTATTAGGGTTTTCCATACCGCAAATACTATGTGAAATAGCTTTATGAGTTCCAGTTTGAACCTACGAACACCCACTAGACAAACTTGATCTTAGTCTATTAGATAGATTTCAGGAAACCAAAAAACCCTCAAATAAAGAGTTCGAGCTTGTGTCCACCCTTAAAGTTACACGATAACAGCACATCCAATGACTCGAGTGATCAGCAGTTGCCTATTCCTCTTCGATTATTTTTATAATGGCTTTTTAGCTGGTTCATAGTATTGTACAATGTCTTAGTTAAACCTCTTTTCCATAATTGGTCTTAAATTATTTTCAAATCAACCGGGTGCATTACTTTGCAGTTGGTCCTTGTACCCAAAATGGGAGCAATGTAGTTCACTCACTGACATTGATCTGAGTCAGCCATGTGAATAGGAATAGTAGAATTCACCTCTCACCATTCCTATATAAAGGGAATTTTGCTATACAACCCACTCTGAACCTGATGTAACCTTGCAGATGAAACAGAATATTCGGAAGTGGAAAAATTCAGGATACCCTTAAGAGGACTCTCAAAAAGCACAGGTCGTGCAGCGCTGTCCAGCCAAAGTTAAATTACTGAAAGTATAACCTGATCCTGAGGTCCTAAAGTCCTCATAAGCAACGATTATTCGCACAGCTTGGAAGCTCCTGGCCATAAATTTACCGAGTGTTATAGTTACGAGCAAAACCAAGTAATTGTTTGCAATATGTAAAATTTCGTGGAAAATTTTAAATTTTTTCTTTTTTAATATTGTAAATTAAGGCATAACTACTAAAATAGATTTAAAAAAATTGGATATTTCAACATAAAACGTGTCGAAAACAATTAAAAACAAATAAACATCAAATATTCGACTGTCAATTAATTCTTTGCAAAATGCAAGCACTTGGCACAAAAAAACGCATAAAAAATCAAAGGTTAAGTAAATTCGCGGAAAAAAACTGTATTGTGTTTGGATTGCTGCTCCCTTTTATTTTCATTTAGATTTTTGTTTCAAGAAGTGCGTAATTAATAGATATCAGCGTTATTAACAATGCCTGGGAAACTAACTGATTTTTATGAGTTCAGTTAATACAATTGGTTTGCCAGAAGCCTTTGGTATTAAATTAAGGACACCATACCAAATAATAAATCTTGCAGAAAAAGAAAATCGTCTGCAGCATTCCGGCTCTGGAGGACTACCTGAAATTATTACCGGACGGGATCATTCAAAAATTATCACTTGAATCCGCAAACGCCACTAAGACAGTTGGCATTGGACTTAAAAAACGATTACCATAAAACAGTGAGCCATGAGATTGTACGAAAAGTTTTGAAAACGCACAAGTATTTGCATATTTCAACATAATAACATGTAGCCAGAAAGAAGCCCCTGCTTTCTGCTATCAATATCCCAAGACGTCTTAACTTTTCTATTGCCCATGCTAGCAAGCCGGTTGAGTACTGGGACAACATAACTTTTGTGACGAAACTAAACAATGTTATACTATCACGATGGACCCAGCAAAGTTTGGAGGAAGCCAAATTCTTCCTTTCAGCAGAAGAATATAATACCAACAGTAAAGTTTGGCAAGCTTTCTGTAATGGTTCCATACCATTGTATTTCATCCAAAGGCGTTGGAGATGACAAAAGAATTTTATTTGGACATTTTAAAAAACGAGTTAAAAACAAGCGTATCTAATTTTGGATTAAAGCCTAGTATCCAGATCGACAAACGATTACGCTAGCGTAAAAACTTTAATCTTTCCAGTGTGACCAAAAGTTTGAGAGTTCATCAGATTTAAGCGTGCTACGGTCGTACTGCCAATCAGCTGGGTTTGTTGACAAGCAGTTATTATTCAAATATCGTATTTGCGGGAAAGAGCCTTTAGAGATATTATCAAATACCTTGGCAAGACAAGTCTGCAGCTGTACAAAGAAATTA
This sequence comes from Drosophila rhopaloa, assembly GCF_018152115.1. Classification (NCBI taxonomy): domain Eukaryota; kingdom Metazoa; phylum Arthropoda; class Insecta; order Diptera; family Drosophilidae; genus Drosophila; species Drosophila rhopaloa. The sequence goes on from NW_025335088.1 coordinate 1,350,291, forward strand.
AAAAACAATACAATTTAAATTTAACAGTTGTTTTTTTTAATTTACTGATAATTATTTGCTAATTTAAAGTTCATAGCTGCACTTTTATTGTGTTTTTTCGTACATTCTGGACCTAAAAAACATTTTGCTCTGACAAGAGGCACCACAGATAGTATTAATGTTATTTTGTCCCCACATGTAAACACCTGCACTCGACTTTTGTGAGTTTTTTGAGTTTTTCCCTCCATTTCTTATAATGTTCAGTGAGAAGCGTACGCCAAAAGATTAAATTTTTTAATCTTTTCGCTAGGGTTCACCCAAAACTCATTTCCGCAGACTGGCAACGCTAAGGAATTTTCTGGTATTTTTTTCGTTCGTCAGGGGACCGACGTGAAAAAAAGGCCCGACGAAAAGTGAACGCCAGCTGTTTGCCTCTCGCTCTCTCTCATGACTGGCGTACGGTTTTCGTCGATCTGGATACTAGGCTTAACCCTCAAAATCCAAACCAACTGCAGTACAAGCTATATCAAGATGGCGATCCCAAGAAAATATAGGTAAAAGTTCGTGGAAAAAAGTAATAGTAAGATCAACTTTGTACCAATGAAGCTAGTATTAATCGGTTTACGAGCGAAAGAGTGTCAAGATTTGAGATTATAGGAAAAAGTCTATTATAGTCAGAACTTAATACTCTGAAAGGCTCATGCAAGGCATAGTTAGATCTACAATGATTTAATATTAGGGGAATATAATTTCTAGTTAAAGTTTTATTGTACTGATTCAATACGTCCAATATGTATTAAATATTGTGGACTCCAGACGGGAGACACATACTCCAGAATCGGGAGGACTAGCGAAATAAATAAAGTTTTAATTAAATCGAATTCCTTTGACCACCTTTTAATAAATCCAAGCACTCCTCTGGCTTTATTAACCATGGACGTAATGTGATTAGAAAATTTTAATTTAGGGTCCAAGAGAACGCCATGATCGTTTACAAGGGTTATTCTATCCAAAGAGCTGCCACTTAACGTGTAAGTCGCGTATATCGGATTGACCCGATAAAAAGTCATCAGCTTGAACTTGAAACCGTATAAATTTATTAAATTATCTCGGCACCAGTTTTGAAAATTATCTAAATTGGATTGTAGGTCTAAATCGCAGGAAATGTCCCTATATATATGTATAACTCACGCGCGGGAGAATCCCACCGAAGGACGAATAAAATTATAAGTTTTTTCTGATAAGATACTTATCGGATTTTACTTGTAAAGCCTAGTATCCACATCGACGTAAACCGAACGCCAGTCATGAGAGAGAGCGAGAGGCAAACAGCTGGCGTTCACTTTTCGTCGGGCCTTTTTTTCACGTCGGTCTCCTGATCGACGAAAAAAATACCAGAAAATTCCATAGCGTTGCCACGTCTGCGGAAATAAACTTTGGGTGAACCCTAGCGAAAAGATTAAAAAATTTAATCTTTTGGCGTGGGCTTCTCACTGAACATTATAAGAAATGGAAGGAAAAACTCAAAAAACTCACAAAAGTCGATTGCAGGTGTTTACATGAGAGGACAAAATAACATTAATACTATCTGGGGTGCCTCTTGTCAGAGCAAAATGTTTTTTAGGTCCAGAATGTACGAAAAAACACAATAAAAGTGCAGTTATGAACTTTAAATTAGCAAATAATTATCAGTAAATAAAAAAAAGAACTGTTAAATTTGTATTGTATTGTTTTTTAAATTCTTTGTACAGCGGCAGACTTGTCTTGCCAAGGTATTTGATAATATCTTTTAAAGGCTCTTTCCCGCAAATACGATATTTGAATTTTAACTGCTTGTCAACAAACCCAGCTGATTGACAGTACGACCGTAGCAGGCTTAAATCTGATGAACTCTCAAACTTTTGGTCACACTGGAAAGATTAAAGTTTTTACGCTAGCGTAATCGTTTGTCGATCTGGATACTAGGCTTAAGAACTGAAATAAATCATAATTGTACTCAATTTCTCTCTCTCTTCCCCACAGAATTACAGTTGAAATCGATATTGGCAATTCATTAGTGCGCAATACTAATACAAACTTTGTGACTTTGTGACATATATGTACATATGTATACACATACATAAATATACATAGGTCCATACATCCTGAATGAAAAATTACATCATGATGAATGTAGGCACATATTTTCTAATTTTTAGAAAAAATGCCCTAAAATTTATGGTTAGGGCTACTTTTAAGAAATATTTTTCTATTTTTTAGAAAAGTTTTTCTTGTTTTTAGGGTTTTTTGCCTAAATTTTAGAAAAATTTAACCTAAAATTTAAGGTGCGATGCCTTTAATTTTGGTATGAGTGTACTGCATGCACAACTTAACATCATCTGCGTACATAAGTACGCGAGAATGATTTATAAGATAAGATCGTTTATAAATAATGTAAAATGGCTAACACGGAGAATTTTAGAAATTAAATTTTTAAAAAGGACCTGCCCTTTGTGACCTGCCATTCAGATAACTTGAAATCCATTTAAGGAGATCAACTGGAAAACCTAACAGGTCAAGTTTTTTAACAAGAAGTAAGTGACTATCTTGCTGCTGAATAAGAATATATATATTTTATAGGGTTGGAAACAAACATTGACTTAAATTATAATACCCTCTGCAAGGGTATAATAACGATCCTGTTTCGAATGAAATATTTTTAAGCTGTTAGCTATTTACTCATAAGGGATTGTTTCAGTTTAAGGGTGGGTACAAATTTATGAGAAACATTTTAATTATTTTTGTTTTCTTACACCTATGGCAATTTTTAAATTGTTTGTGATAATCATGTGTTAATTTATATGTCATCGAAAAGTACATAAAGTCTTTTTGTAAGTGTTGCATAAGATTCCTGAGGAGGGCAGTTCGCAAACGGAGGCAAGGGGCCTCGTTACGTAAAAAGGCTACCTTCCCGAAAAAAAGCATCTATTACTTCCTAGAACACAAATTGTGCTTAATATAATTAAATAAGATATACATTTGAACAAGAAAGGAAAGCTAACTTCGGGCGGAGCCGAAGTTGATATACCCTTGCTGAATATTCTGTAAATTATATTCTCAAAATTTTTATGATGGACTCTTTATACTCATAAAAAATCCCAACTTCCTATCTTTAAAAACACCAAAGTTATGGCATTGCCGATCGTAAAGTTATATGGATATAGTGGCCGGTCCGTATGAAATTTAGTAGGTCGGATTGATTGGCCAAATAAAAACCCATAAAAAATCTCAACTTCCTAACTTTTAAAACACCAAAGTTAAAAAATGCGATTCTCTTTTATGTAGGTGGACATCTATAGTTTGTGCGAAACTACAAAATTTTACCATTTTTTTGATTATACAATTTTTTTTAAAACGACAATCTATAGTATGAATATCCTGCATGAATATCACTTAACTTACCTTTTGGTACTGATTTTATGGCGAGGTCTGCACTGGACACTTTTCTCCTAAATTAAGATAGCACAGCTGATTTCTTTATTTTTAAGGTAATGTTATTAATCAATTTTAAAATAAAGTTGATGGTTTTCTCTTGTTAACAAGAAAGGAAAACTAACTTCGGGCGGAGCCGAAGTTGATATACTCTTGCAGAATTTTCTGTAAGTTATATTGGTTGGCCAAAAATAAAACCCATAGAAAAACCCAACTTCCTAACTTTAAAAACACCAAAGTTATGGCATTTCCGATAGTTCGGATATATGGCAGCTATATGATATAGTCGCCCGATCCGGCTCGTTCCGACATATATACTACCTGCAATAGAAAGACAAATTTTTGGAAAGTTTTAAGCAGACGGACGGACATGACTAGATCGACTCTCCTGGTGAAGCTGATCAAGAATATACCTTCATTCAATCTTCACTGCGTTGCAAACTTTTGACTGAAATTATAATACCCTCTGCAAGGGTATAAAAATACGGATTGACTATACATTTGTTTTACCGCAACGTTTATTAGGCTTAATCAGAGTAGTGAACACTGAGACCTTAAGCCTTCTTTTAACTACGCTTGGGGACGGAAAAACGTTTAAAAATATAATACTTCCCAATTACCTCACGATATAATAGTATGAACATTTTATTGAGTGTAAAATAATATAAAATATTGTTTTGAGACGCAGGCTTGTTAAGGCGCAAAACAAAAATTACCAAAAAATTAAATAAATAATTATGTATATGGTACAAGCAAGTGGTTTCGAATATTGAACAAGAAAGGAAGCGAACTTCTGAATGCCGAAGTTTGTATATTCTTGCTAATAGCTGAAAAAAAAATTATTTTCCACGAAATTACTATATTTAAGTTTAATCAATTAAACTAAAATTTTCCGATCGCTCATACTGCTGCGACTATAAAATATAGTCGTCCGAATTTTTTGAAACCTAAAGAAAAAACTATATTTTAAAAAGAAAGAAAGTTATAAATACATTGTTTTATTATTTTTATGGTATTATATAGTGGTCCGACCATGCTTTTTCCGGCTTATTTATTACCTGCAATAATGAAATACTTTTCGGACATTTTCATATAGATAGCCTTTTAACTGAGAAACTAGTTTGCGTAGAAACGGACAGACGGAATGGCCATGTCTCCTGGTGATGTTGATCAAGAACCTGCGCTACGCCGCAAACTTGTGGCTGAAACTGTTATACTCGGAAAGAGTATAAAAATATGAGAAAAGTATAATTTTACAACGGCCAATAGTTTTATTTGGAAGTGCAGACGTAAAAATGCATCTTATCTTTTCATAATTTAATGCCCATATGTCAGTCTGCGTAGGAAATACCTAAACATTAAGCAATCACAAGGAATGATAATCATATAGGAATATCAGGAAACGTTAATTATACTAGTTTATTGTTTACAATTTAATTGATAACTTAACTTTAAAATGTATATGTTTCCAACTACATGTTGTTCATAAAGTAATTCTAATTTTGTTGTACTTAGATAATGTTTAGAAATACACATGAAAGTACATTTTCATTATTAATCATTGAGCTAAATATTTAAAAATATTTTTTAGGTTTAGGTTTATTCTAAACGCCTGATGGCAGTGAAATTCCTAAACTTGTTTTTAAATTGTATTAAGTACGTCTGACAATCAAAATCCAATACAATTTTGTGAAAAAATTAGAAAAAAATAAAATTTAAAAATTCAATTTTTTGAAATATTTTACAATTTGGTTTACATTTTGATCATTTAATTTAAAATTTGATCTTTGGCTAACTGCATATCGTCAAGTTAATTAACGTGTATACAACTATCTAATTTTTATTACAAAGGTGGGCTTATCTACGACTAACATGTATTAATGGAAATGTGTATGTACAAATACGATAATATAATGGCTTTAAATTAGTTTGTAACTTTTAATAACGAATAACATCTTGGCTTAACGTGTAATTACATTTACTAAACATACTTTAAAAACCATTTTTCCTATAACAGTTTTGACTATTGCGAACCAAATCGAGATCGAATTTTGAGAACTTCTGAGTCTTAAAGCCTAAATCTAGTGCCACATATTGAATGTGCATGCTACTGTTTGGCATTTAACTAATGTCAGTGGCAAACCAATGGGAGGTTTGCTTAAAATTAAAATTTGGTTGTTAAGTCGTATGGTAAAAATCTGTTAAAGTTAAAACACCTTTAATCTATTAATATTTGAACACAACAAAAAAGAAAGTAAACTTAAAGATGCCGAAGTATATATACCCTTGCAGCTGTTAAAACTAAAATATTTCATATTTCCTTGAAGTAATGAAGTTCGATCTTATGATACATTTCTCGATAGTTTCTATTACAGCTGATATAGTCGTCAGATTTGTAAAAAAATAAAGCCGGTATTTTGAAATTGTTGAATGACTAAAACTCGGAGTATTAGAAACAACAAAGTTATAATTTTCATTCCATTTTTTATTTTTTATTAAAATAACCTAATAAGTCATGAGTTAAAGCTTCAAAAACTGACTAAATATTGATAAAATGTTTATTTTTATCTTTTTTTATGGTCAAATTTTTTCTTATGGCGCTCCTGTTTAAATAATATATTTTGGGGATTGGGCTATAACATTCGAAAAATTTTCTGAATTTCACAATTTTGCATTGCTACATTGTTTCTAGATTACGCTAAATACCTATTAAAAATTTGTTATACCAAAACATTTTTATTTTCAGGTTAATTCAGGTCTGGTAATTTCCAACAAGGAAATATCCGGCCAAATCGGCATAACTTTCTTCCTACTATACTATACTATTATTCAACTTTTAATTGACCTAAGCTAAAAAGAATTTTCATCTAATGAAAAATATAAAACCAATTACTAGCTCAACAAAAATTGACAACTTTGTTAAATTAAGCACCATTATAAAGCTTAATTATAACTTAAATGTAATTTAAGAATCTTTTTAAATTTTTGAATGCAATTTTTTTTAGCCTCCTTAATCGAAAGTCCTTAAGCCGTCATATTTTCTTAGGAACGCGTGTAAAAACAACAAAAATAACAACACAACAATTTGAGCCCCACAATTAATCGTATATACAACTGGTCATTTACAAAACACATCACCATCCCTTCTACAAATTGTTAAATCTATTCTTGTTATACAAATTAATTACCCCTTGCAGCTATAACAAAAATGTAATATGCTATAAAACGACTTTCAGGTTCTCACTTTACTTTTTAGTTTTCAGCATAACTATGCGTTTTTTTAGATTTGTATGAACCAGAGAAATAATGATAGCTGAGATAAGTATGTATAATGCATGTTAACTATACGGTTCTAACTATATTATTTCTATTAGATGTTCTTACCCTCTATAATGGTCTTGCTAAATGGATTTTAAAACTCTTATAAATCAAAAAATTTAAATGATATGTAAGAATACTCATACATGAAACATAAAACCAAACAGAAGTAGTGAAATAAGCATCAGGGAATTAAATTCAAAGTTCTAGGGAGTTCATAGTTCTTTTGATTATTTAAGAACAAGTACCAAATAAATTAAAAATTAGCCTAATCTGATCTTAGTCTGATTTAATAGCCACATTTTAAATAACTAAAATCACATGGAAAAACCACTACCTGTTTTTTTTTAAATATTTTAGGTAGTTCAATTAAAAAACGGAATTTTACTTCTTTTCATTATAAATTATCATAAGTCTCCAAAATCATTTAAAAGTGTGGGAATGACTTGGCTTTCAGCTAGTGTAAAACTAAGTGACTTTCTACAGAAAGCACCTCTAAAGTGATAATTATCCAGTAAATTGCCCGAAGCATAACATCCAGTTAGAAATTATAAATAAACCCCTCACTGTCTTAGGGTGGATAAATTGTAGATATTTCAAATTTTTATTTGAGCTCGTTAATTAAAAAAAAAAAACTTGCTAATGATGCTTATAAGGAACAAAGTGGAGGAATTTGATTGTCAAATCCCTCTTCCTATTATAATCCCAACTTAAGCTTTAATTGTTTCCGTGATTTTGATATTTATAAGGACATACGAAGAGTCGAGAAGACGTAGCTAATGATTCGGATCGAGAATATGTATAAATATTAATAGGGTTGGAAATGCTTCTTTCTACATACTTCTTAACCAGATTAATTTTGATCATTTATACGAATTCACTACCCGCTGCAGTTAATAATCTCTTTAACTACCTATTTTGGTGAAATGGAGCACTAACTTTTAAATCTCTATAGATTTCCCTTACACTAAATTAATCCAGTATATGGACATTATACTACTTTAATTGCGATATTAGAAAATGTCGGTTCGTATTTAACCGAGGAAGTATAATCTAAAATTAAAATGTATATTTCTATAAGGTAAGTAGTCTTTTCTAAAAAGCGTCGCTTGTTGATAAATATTAAAGTGTGATATTTCTTAATTTTCTACTTGGTTGCATATTGGCATTGGCTCAACAAATTCGCCTTCTTCCCGCAGAAATTCACCATTACTATATTCACTGGTTTTGTGCACGACAGCTTTTTGGCCTGTGACTTCCTCAAGGTTGGGGCTGTTTTGCGTTGGAAGGACACTTGAAGACGCTGTGGTACCTACCGCCCCTCCTGTCGGCACGGATGTGCCTGCTCCCTGCGCACGACTGTATCCGGAGCTGCTCGGCGCACCCTGAGCTCCAGCTGCTGCCGATCGCCTATAGACGGTGCTGTTCATGGTCAACTTGCGGACGTTCTTGTCCGGGTGGAAGACGAGGATGTATACTTTGGGTGAATATAGACATACAAGAGCCACTGATGCACTCAGACTTATTGAAATGCACAACGTAGTAGTTTGCACCTGAAAAATACAATTCCTTCTTTGAGAAATCATTAAGTATTTAATATGTACATAAGGTTAACATTAATACGCATATTTATATATGTCAGCATTATAAGCTAAGCTTATAGTTGCATTAAAGAAATAACATGTTTTATAGGTGAATTGGGCTTTTGGTCGAAAGGTTAGAATTTTATTAACTGTATTGTTTAAGGAGCTTTCATTAAGTATGAGCTGTGTTGGTTCTCGTACCGAGCAGATGTTATGCCAGAGTTGTGCCTACAAGCATTACACATTATCATTTTAATTTCGTTAGATTTGAAAATAATTTTCACCGGGAAGACAAAGTTTTAAAGCCTTTGCTTTCACACCGAACATTTTTGAGAGCTGGCACGTGCATTATACAAAATTGACATTATTGCATCTGAAACCCAAGTGTATTGCATATGATAACAAGAACATGAGGCTGTTAATCGTTTCAAACGAACTGGCAATCAAATCATTATAATACTGGAAACGATCTTGATTTTTTTTTAAGGTAGAAAAAATATTAATCCTTAAAAATATGGGAAATATGCTTCGAATATACGAACGCAATACTCTTAGAGCAATTGTAAGGGGCATAGAAAATATATAATCGTATATTAGTCTTTGCTAATAGAACAAATTTCTGAAGAAGCGTATTTCTTAATTTAAAGGTTAAAAAATTATCTATTACACGCCATTTAAGTTATTTACTTTAGATTTTCGGAAATTATCCATATTAAATACAGACCATGAGATATCCTGAAAGCTTTGGGTCGTTCGTACTGATCCTAAAAACAGCATCAACTATCAAATCAATCAACGAAAAGAAACAGTGGCTTTAAGTTGAAGCTCAATCAACCAAATTGCTAGTGAGCAACAGTAATTATAGATCATTAAACATCTTGGTCCTAAATATATTTAAATATTCTAAAACAATTATTCTGAAACCGATAAATAAGAAGTATATTTGTAAAACAAATAAATATAGGGCCATAAATGCTCACATATATTTATTTGTGACTTTCATTAAAGTTAAACAACGAAAAATAAATGGGAAAGTGCTGTGGAGCCCAGCGTTCCGTTTTCTTATGGTCATCTAATATTTATGCAAAAAATATAATATATATTATTATTTATGTTTTAAACTTTTTCCATGACGAATAAAAAAATATAAATAATAATTTTCCGACCAATTGTAACTATTATTTTTATACCCTTGCAGAAGGTATTATAATTTCAGTCAAAAGTTTGCATGTCCGTCTGTCGGATCGGGCGACTATTTCATATAGCTCCCTTTGATATAAAGTATAATATATAAGAATTAAGCTTTTAGTTTTGTCAAAATCGGACAACAATATCAAATAGCTACATGCATTGTTTTTAGTAATATAGGCATAGACATCGAAATGTAGTCGTTTTGTAAAAACTGCAAGGGTATTTAAACTTAGGCTTGTCGAAGTTAATATAATCCGGTTTTATTAGTAATATTGTTATTTAACCTTATGCTAAATTAAATTGAGAGCAACAGCATTTCAAGCATTTGATGACGCAAGACATTATTGTCTTGTGTCGGTAAAATGAATGATACATTAGAGTACTCCGTAATACATTTTAAACTTGAAAAGCAATGCCTTGTTTGCCACAAGATTTTTTTTGGCGGAAAAGAAATATTTAAGGGACATACATTTTAGGTCATTTGTAACCCATTATTATTTTAAGTTGTTAAACAATTAAACAAATTTCAGGTGTGATCAGTTTTCACTTGAGTTTTGACTAATATTAACTATAACATTGTTTGGTGCTTCATGATTCCGGTTTATAGGATAAATTATGGCCAGTTTGTAAAATACAGCGATCTTGAAGTGCTACTTCTCGGAATCAAAATGGAGCATTTTATTGACCAGACTCTGATTTGGCACCTTGAAGTATACTAGAATGCATCATTTTATTCCAGTTTATCATTTCAAGGTCAAAATTTGTATAATAGTGTTATTTTAGACTTCGCCAAAACAAAGAGCTTCGCTTCCAATGTAAATCTAGTACATACCTCATACGAATTTCCAGTTCCAAAATAAATGGGCACAAAGGCTAGCCAGATAATACATGTGGTGTACATGGTAAATCCAATAAACTTTGACTCATTAAAGTTTTCAGGAATTTTCCTTGTTTTAATTGCATAAACAGTGCAAATTGTAATGAGAATCATATTATATAGCTGGGAAAAAAGGAAGGACATGTCTTGAATTTTGCACTTTAGTATCACTTCCGTTCGGTCAGGGTAATAAAAGCGTGTTCCAGGTGGTTCAACTACCATCCAAATCATTGTAATTAGTACTTGTATAGCTTAAAAGTTAAAATGTTACACAATTGTTTTAAATTGATTGCTGGGATTAGTTAAATTTTATAACTTACCGATCAGAGATGCTGTTATTACCACCTGTGATTGTGGACTAATATACTTAAGGCGTTGGGCTGACTTGGATGCAGAGTGAAAGATTCGTGATATTCGATTGGTTTTCGTGAGCAAAGCACTATATATAATAGAAAAGCCAACCCCAATACCAAACCTCTGCAACACACAGGACCCAATTGTTGGCTTAGCTATCAGAGCAAAAGTATTGCAGTAACAGACAAGTATACCAAATAGCAGGGTATAGCTGAGCTCTCGACCTGAAGCTCTTACCAGTGGAGTATCGTGGTTTTTTGCAAATAGGACTATAACTAAAATTGTCACTGTAATACCAAACATTGCTATGGCCATTGGAATGAGAGCAAATAATGAATTCCATCGCATGTACTGGATATCTAGAGAGTAACAGGACAGCTTGTCAGTATAGGGCCAAAGTCCTGGACCGCAGTCTCTACAGGTAAATTCATCATATACGTATTCGAAGGACTCGCAGCTATCGCATATCCAGCAACAGGTATCTCCCTATAAAATAAAATATTTGTGCAAAATATAACTATCTATTAAATAAAATTCCATATACCTGTTGTTTTTTTATCATTCCAACCTCACATGGCAGTGAACATGCCGAAGTTGGTTGCTCAGCTTCCTTATTCCAGACTACTGTTTCAGAATTCAGTTGTAAGCCATTAAACCATTTGCCAATAACCTACAACATTTGGTTAAAGTAAGTAAAGTTACAATTTACAACTTTCTTTGATAAAAAAAATAAATTAAATTACATTTTTTGAGTTTTTCCGGCTCGAGGTCAACAATTGAAAAATTTTTTAAATAAAAGTTTTTAAATTTTATTTTTTGTTCTTTCCAATATATTTCGGTTGCACTTCGGCAACCGTCTTCAGGGCAACTATAATCCACATAAACACATAAAATAACATAAATTTAGACAATAAAAAACAAAGCTTTAAAAATTATTACACCTACATAATTTTACACGTCTGCACCGTCGGACGTGGAGATTAATACTAGTTGTTATTAAGTTAAGCCTAGTATCCAGATCGACAAACGATTACGCTAGCGTAAAAACTTTAATCTTTCGAGTGTGGCCAAAATTTTGAGAGTTCATCAGATTGAGTTCAGATAAGCGTGCTACGGTCGTACTGTCAAATTATGTAGGTGTAATAATTTTTAAAGCTTTGTTTTTTTTTGTCTAAATTTATGTTATTTTATGTGTTTATGTTGATTATAGTTGCCCTGAAGACGGTTGCCGAAGTGCAACCGAAATATATTGGAAAGAACAAAAAATAAAATTTAAAAACTTTTATTTAAAAAATTTGTCAATTGTTGACCTCGAGCCGGAAAAACTCAAAAAATTTAAACATACATCAAAGGTCGCCGACAAACAAAATTAAATTAAATTACTAGATCTTAAACTTTTGATTCAAATAAGTTTCGATAAGGCTAGCCCGATGGCATAAAACATATAGTTTTAACTCGAACAAATGTTATGCAATAACGTCCGTCCGTTTCCACGCAAACTAATTTCTCAGATTTAAGGATATCTGGATGAAACTGATTGAAACTTATTATAACTTCCTCGTTTTCAATCATATACGAATATACTCCAAGGTGTACATTTACATTTTCAGATTTGCGGCTTTAATCTGCTAGCTGCCATTAAAGCAATCGGAAACATAAATTCAAAAATTGTGAATTCGTTGTTTTTAAACATATACGGATAAAAAAGGTTAAGCCCCAAAAATCTCGAATTTTTTTTCGTGTATTTTGGGAAATCGAATCAACAACAAAGTTATTAGGTTGGTTTTAGTAATCAAGTCCCTGAATATTTAAAAACTGGAGTATATATAGTTGAGAGATCTGTCAGCAGGATGCGTGTTACTGCCGTGTAGACACTGCAGTTTGGCCGATGGTGCTACCTGAAACCCGATTGCATCTATCATCTGGGGCATATTTGTTTAAAAATTTGTAAGCTGAGTAATGGGTGACTTATAGTCGAGGCACTCGACTACAGCGTTTCTCCTTGCTACTACATACTTGAAGTCAATCGGGGCTCTAATACCCTTGGCTTCACACTTCGATATTTTACATGGTCACAAAAAATAGAGTCAAAGAGAGCTAAAACGTGAAAATATATATAATATTTATATAATATAAAAAATAATATTATATAATAAAAAACATAAAGCTTACAAATACAAAAAAAATGTAATACGTTATGTTCTTGAGGACCTATGTTCTATACAATATAATAATTATATCCGTTACTCGTAGAGTAAAAGGGTATATTGTATTCGTGCAAAAGTATGTAACAGCTAGAAGGAAGCGTATCCGACCCTATAAAGTATATATATTCTTGATCAGGATCACTAGCCGAGTCGATCCGTCTGTCCGTCTGTCTGCCGGTCTGTCTGTCCGTCTGTCTGTCCGTCTGTCTGTCCGTCTGTCTGTCCGTCTGTCTGTCTGTCCGTATGAACGCTGAGATCTCGGAAACTATAAAAGCTAGAAGATTGGCATTTTGCATGTAGATTTTAGAAGTTCCTACGCAGCGCAAGTTTGTTTCAAAATGGTGTCACGCCCCCTTTAACGCCCACAATCGCTTATATACGATTTTAAAAATTTAAATATTTCGGAAAAGTAAAAATGCAGTTTTATTGTGTTTATCAATACCTATCGAAATGTGATCAAAGTTTCTATCTCCATCTCCCTCGCACTCCCTTTACCTGAGTAACGGGTATCTGATAGTCGGGGCACCCGACTATAGCGTTCTCTCTTGTTAAATACTATAGTTACGAAATTAGTTCTAATATTTCTCGAAAATGAAAAAATAGCCTTCCAACCTGAAAAATATTAAAAGAATGAAATCAAATCAGTCAAGGCTCGACTCTCGAAGAAGTTTAATCATTTCATTTTAAGGAGTTCATCAATCTGAGTGTGCTTTTGTTTTTTGACAAATAGTTAAAATTCATAAAAAATTTGTTTTAACTAAGAAACACTCTGCTCAACAACAGCCACTTCAAAAGATTAAAAGTTTCAATTTTTTCACTAGGGACTGACGAATGTTCACCAAAAGTTCATTTTAGCAGTGCGGCGACGCTCTTCATTTTTCAGTTATTATTTCGTCGATCTGAGTATCTGCCGTACCGATTGGAGGATATAGAATCTGGCGACATTTTTTTTCTTAGATAAAACCAAAAAGGAAACGAAAGGTGGTTTCCTTTCATCGTTTATATTGCAGCTAAATATATGTTATAATTCTGAAATCGTTAAAATTACTATATGTCAGAGTATATGGGTATATGTTAAGAAACAACAAAATTATAATTTTGTTTTCCCATTTTTTTACACGTTTAATTATATCCAAAAAATTTTTTTTTAATTTTTTGTACACCGGGAGACTTTTCTTGCCAAGGTATTTAAGAATATAGTTTAAAAGACCTATCCTACAAATAATTTTTCTGATTTAAGCCTAGTATCCACTTCGACGTAAACCGTACGCCAGTCATGAGAGAGAGCGAGAGGCAAATAGCTGGCGTTCACTTTTCGTCGGGCCTTTTTTTCACGTCGGTCTCCTGATCGACGAAAAAAATACCAGAAAATTCCATAGCGTTGCCAGTCTGCGGAAAATAACTTTGGGTGAACCCTAGCGGAAAAGATTAAAAAATTTAATCTTTTGGCGTGCGCTTCTCACTGAACATTATAAGAAATGGAGGGAAAAACTCAAAAAACTCACAAAAGTCGATTGCAGGTGCTTACATGTGAGGACAAAATAACATTAATACTATCTGGGGTGCCTCTTGTCAGAGCAAAATGTTTTTTAGGTCCAGAATGTACGAAAAAACACAATAAAAGTGCAGCTATGAACTTTAAATTAGCAAATAATTATCAGTAAATTAAAAAAAAATACTGTTAAATTTAAATTGTATTGTTTTTGAATTTCTTTGTACAGCGGCAGACTTGTCTTGCCAAGGTGATTGATAATAACATTTAAAGGCTCTTTCCCGCAAATACGATATTTGAATTTTAACTGCTTGTCAACAAACCCAGCTGATTGACAGTACGACCGTAGCACGCTTAAATCCGATGAACTCTCGAAATTTTGGTCACACTGGAAAGATTAAAGTTTTTACGCTAGCATACTCGTTTGTCGATCTGGATACTAGGCTTTAAGCCTAGTATTCAGATCGACGAAAAACGTACGCCAGTCATGAGAGAGAGCGAGAGGCAAACAGCTGGCGTTCACTTTTCGTCGGGCCTTTTTTTCACGTCGGTACTCAGATCGACGAAAAATACCAGAAAATTTCATAGCGTTGCCAGTCTGCGGAAATGAACTTTGGGTGAACCCTAGCGAAAAGATTAAAAAAATTAATCTTTTGGCGTGCGCTTCTCACTGAACATTATAAGAAATGGAGGGAAAAACTCAAAAAACTCACAAAAGTCGATTGCAGGTGTTTACATGTGAGGACAAAATAACATTAATACTATCTGGGGTGCCTCTTGTCAGAGCAAAATGTTTTTTAGGTCCAGAATGTACAAAAACAACATATAAAAGTGCAGCTATGAACTTTAAATTAGCAAATAATTATCAATATTAAAAAAAAACAACTGTTAAATTTAAATTGTATTGTTTTTCAATTTCCTTGAACAGCGGCAGACTTGTCTTGCCAAGGTATTTGATAATATCCTTTAAAGGCTCTTGCCCGCAAATACGATATTTGAATTTTAACTGAATTGACAGTACGACCGTAGCACGCTTAATTCTGATGAACTCCCGAAATTTTGGTCACACTGGAAAGATTAAATTTTTTTACGCTAGCGTACTCTTTTGTCGATCTGAGTACTAGGCTTTAGCAATTCAAAAAAAATCATTGTAATCACAAAAGATAAATCGATGGTACTTCTATTGATAGTTTTGGACCACTGCGTTTGGAATGTATAGATTGTTATATAAGTTATGGAAAATATGTTGCATAAGAGCTATAAGTGCATCGATGAAAATGGATAATATTGTCATACTTTATACTGATACCCCGAAGAGTTTTCCAGACGTTGATAGTTCAAAATATCATATCTGGCCAATCCATCGCCTTGACGATCAAATTTCACTTCGCTCCCAGCCAGATCTTTGCAGGTTAAATTTCATGAGGGAATAAAGAGAGTTAATAATAAATATATTAAAATAAAAAAGATTTACTCAACCTATGAAAGAGACGTTTAATAGGTAATTGTTGTAAAAATCCTTTCCGTCGTAATTGGCCATATCGGGGCACGCTTGAGACTTTGAATCTGTTGATACTTTTCGATACCACACAGATTCGCTATGTTGGTGCCTTCGTTGTTCAGAAGTTTGGTCGCTTTGTGAGTTACAACGATCATAATGCAAATTATGAAGTGCATAGGCAAATGCGTATACAGCATCCACAACAAATTGAGTCTTGGACTCTTGCTCATATCTGTAAATACAAAAAATAGTTTATTCATATCATATTTGTTATGTTGTCATATGCATTGAATTAAGTCTGGTGTGTGTTAAAAGCGAAGTTTGGAGCGCAAGCAAGTCCTAAAGCCACGTTTTAGAAGAGTAGTGATGGAAATATAAATAGTTATTGCATTTTTGTGCATACTGTGGTTTGTCGTTTTCGGCAGGAATAGGTTTTTATTTTATTATTATTGTTAACTTATTATTGTTAACTTAATATTTATATTAAACTGTAATAAAACCAAAAAATATATATATTATAAATTATTGTATTATATTTGCATGCAAGTAAGTAATTTTAAACTAAATCCTCTTGTCAATCATTTTGTAAGACAAATGACAGTCGTGAGTATGCGAAAGTCAAAATTTGGTCTGTTAGTATAACTGTAAGAAAATACTAATTTATGTTTTTGTTATAAATAAGCACCGAACAACTCTTTAATTATACAAATACAAATAAGCATACTCCTCCAGTTACGAAAAAATCGAAAAACACGTATGTATATAGCATTTAAAATTTGCACTTAAAAAAACAGTTGTGTAATTTTACATATTACTTAACATGTTGCTCTTAGTATCTAGTATTTTTCCCTGCCTACAACATTTTTATATTTTAAGGATAGCTTTTGTATATTATTTTATTATTATAGATTTGTCATATGAGTGATTCTTTCTGAAACCTATCAAATTTACCGTCTTGGTCTCAAAATTATTTCTCATTTGTATAATCTTATCACACCATTAAATCGCTAAATTTTTGGTTTTGTTTTAGTGTAACTTTGGTTTGCATGGGATAAAACTAAATAAAAATAGTCATAAATTATTAATTAAACTATAAGATTTCAGATGAAAATAAAAAATAAATTTAATTCAGGTAAAAGGGTAAACAAACGGACTTTGGACCCACGCAAAAGGATTCATTTTCTTAGCAAAATATAAAAAAATTGAATAAATCGAATTATAGCCTCATTAAGAGTTTTTCTGTTAAATGATGTATATAAGTTCAATCGGGAAAAATATAATTATTACTTCGTTGTTTATATGCGTTTACTCAGTGATATAGTATTTCCTAGCAATATAGACGGTGCCATTGGAACGGTACAAATTCATTAAAAAATCGACTTAGTTTCATTATTTTTAAGCATCGTAAAATCTTTAATTTTTATAGCAGTTGCAACGGTATTCAATTTAAATAAAACCAATGATTATGAGGTATTTTTGGTTTGATTTTAGAAGTGTGTTTTATGCATTTATATACATCCTTTTGATGTCATATGAGGAAATTGAATAACTTATAAACCGTTAATTTTCTTATATATTTGTTATATATTTGTTATATATTTGTTTCCTAAATATTAATTATTATCTATGCCTTTGAACCTATTTTATTATGGACGAGGACGGAAGCTAACTTCGGCAAGCCGAAGTTTTAATACCCTTGCAGACTTTGCCGAAATTGCTAAAAGTGAAAAAGTAGCGAAAGGAATAAGGTATACATAAGTAAACTAGATTTGCATCGTTTCAAGTCAATTGCTTTTATACTGCAAAAATGTTATATACAAATAGAAAAAAAGGGATACTTTCGCAGCCTTTAACAATTTTTCCTATCTCCTTTAAGATATAGACTTCCGAGCGGCAAGCGCTTTTACCCTAATCAAGATATGCGTAAATAAATAGAATTGGAAAAATTTATGTTAGTAGCTTAAACACTGCGCGAAATATTCTGATAATCATCAAATTTGGACCGATTTCACCCTATTGTTCCTATGGGAGCTATAGGATATAGACGTCCGATCAACACGCGCTTTTATCTTGATCAATGTATGCATAAAAAAATACGATTTGGAAAGATTCATGTCAATAGCTTGTATACTGCGCGAAATATCCTAAAAATCATTCAATTTTAACCGATTTTACCCTTTTGTTCCTATGGGAGCTATAGGATATAGACGTCCGATCGTCACGTGCTTTTACCCTGATCAAGGTATGCATAAAAAAATAGGATTTGGAAAGATTCATGTCAATAGCTTTTACACTGCGCGAAATATCATCAATTCTTGCAAGATATATCCGATTGTTCCTATGGGAGCTATAGGATATAGACAACCGATCGATTTTCAAACTTGATCTGCGTACACATGTTTTAGGACGACTGTGAAAGTTTCAGATCGCTAGCTTTTAAACTGAGCTCGCAAACGGTATTGAAACAGACGGACAGACGGACATGGCTATATCAACTCCCCTATTGATCCTGATCAAGAATATATATACTTTATAGGGTCGGAAACGTCTCCTTCACTGCGTTACAAACTTCTGACCAAAATTATAATACCCTATAAAAATTATGTTTAAAATAGGAGTTTAAAAAATATTGGGTAGGCCCTCTGTCTGCCAAAAGAATGTTTACTGAAAGAATGTCAACTGAATAACGTTGTCGTTTTTGTTGCTTTACAAGAGTGGAAAATTGAAAAGAAAAAAGAAAACGTTAGGTCTCTTTTTCGATTAGACATAAAAAATTAGTTTTAAACCTCTTTTAAACGGAACATCGAAGTTATTTCAAATTGGGTGTCGTTCGACGCTAATTTTCAACAAGAACGAACCATTTTCGTTTTCTTACTTTCACCTGAACCATTTAAAGTCGTTTTTAAAGTCTTGGTATGCACACTTATTTTCTTTTATCGATCTTTTTCGGTTCACATCAGATTTTTATTATGGCCACATATAGTAGTTGTCATATGAAGTGAGGGTAAAGCTTCATTGGTGATACCTCTCAAAATAAAAATCATAATTACTTCGCGTCTTAATTATTATTAACCAAAAATTGACAGTCAGAAAAAAGTTATTTATTTTGTTGATCAAAAGGTAAATTTTTTTTTTAGTTAAAACCACATTAAGGAGCTCAAAGCATTCACCTTTTTAAGAAAGATGAGAGATTCTAATTTAGTTTGTCGTTTCCCAAATTGCTTTTAAAATTATAAAAAGCCAAGCTATTCCAAAACTTACCCAACTTTATCAGATAACCGAAAACTATCGTCACAAGTCGTTTTAGCCTTGATGCCGACCTTTACTTCAGTTGATTCAGCCGACTTTGGTTGCTCCGAACTGGGTGCGAGATTGCAATTAAACGTATCCTCCCAGTACTCAGCGAACCAGGGATTCCTTTGATTTGTCCCTGGCGTCAGCTGCATCATGTAGCGATCAAAGTCTTCAATTATCTCCGACTGCAGTTCCACAGTAATTGCGCCCTCCGCAATGTCCTCCAATCCCTCGAGTAGTTTTTGCTGTTTGCCCCAGCCGTCACTTGCTATCCAATGAAACGGTTGCGATAAATTAGCACGTTTGGCTGCCTGCAAAATCCGCCGTGCATCTTCAGCCCTCGTAAACAGCACGACTCCTCGAGCGTTTGGCTTCTTTTGGAGTTTGCCGATAATTGTGTCGAAAACCTTGTCGTCTGCGGCACTAGGCACTTTTTCGGCCACTGCTATGCATACGTGACGTTCGGTGGCTTCCTTGTGAAAAGCTTCAATCCCATATTCACCTAGTTATTCAAAATACAGATAAAGGATTCTGCTATAAAAGTAGGATTAATATGGAAATCATTGAGTTACTTAAAAATACACACAAAATACAACGGATTACTGTAATGCATTTTGAAAGAAAGTTTGTATTAAATTTCAAAGTTAATTTGTTATGTGTCATTCATTGACGGGTCTTGACAATAAAATATTTATATTGTTTCAATTAATTGATTTTCGCATATAGTTAAAAAATTATATTTTGTTCCTCTGGTTTAAACAACTTTATGGTTAATTCGATAAAAAAAAATATCATTTATTTTAAATCCCGGTTCTTTTAATATTACAATTAGTGTCTAAATTTAATATAGAATCTTAATCTGCTTCCTAGAGACTTACCATAAGATCCCTCCGAATGTATCGTCGATACGTAGGACCAATTAAAATTTTTTAATATATCTACAAGTGCCACGGATTGAAAGGTGTCTGGCGGTACTGTTCTGGCAAACAGGTCGAAACGTGATTTGTCCGAAAGCGTTTTCGCAGTTGACGCTGGTGATATTTGGGGAATATGAAATAAACGGAGCAAGTTTGCCACTTGTAAGGAAACTGAACTGTAGGATCCACCAATAACTCCGAAAACAGGCCCCGACGAAGCATTTTTTCTTAGTTGTGGGCTTGACGCATCTGAGCACTCGAACACTGACGTATCCAAGTTGTTTAGAGATGCTCTGACGAACTGCAGCGACTGGTTGAGGGCATATGTATCTCTGGAACAGGTGTCGAGTATATGTACCCCTATCGTTATTCCAGGAAGTATGTTGGAGTCATTGTTTACGCGATCTATGGCATAGAGCATTGCCTCCAAGCGTTGAACTCCTCTATTATATACTTTTGGGCCGCATGGAGCACCCTCACCTTTTTCATGAACGGGAAATAACCCACCAAGTATTATGTCACCTGGCAGAGAAACGGACACTGTATCCTGACCATGTGCGTTAGTAGGTCTCTTTAAGTCGGTCCCTGGACTCCAGGACAGAACCATCACGACTACTATAATGGTGGTTTCTTTCTTAAGTTGCATTTTTACAGAAGCACTTAATTTTTCTTATTTACAATAATTTAAAGCCGCACAATAAAATGCAAGTACATCTTTATACCTATCATTGCTGGATCTTTATCAAATTATGTAAATGCTAAAAATAGAGACTAAAATACAGTTTATCAGTTTCAAAAATATGGATATGATATATTTTGAATTATTGATAAAATTAAATAAAATAAAGTTAATGATAACACTAGTTTAGCAAATTAAAACGACAACTTTTTCTCTATTACATATATTAGCTCAAGTTTTAATTAACCAATTTTGGACTTTACAGATTGGTTTGTTGTTATATATGCTAGAACTTGTTGTAAATGTGGATAAAATTTAAGAGCAACTATCTTAAATTGCACATTAAAAATACACGTAAAAAAACAAATTAATTTTAAAAAAATAATCCCGTTTCTCGAGTGTTTTGTTGAAATGAATTAACAGGTAAAATGATGTAAAAAGTATGTATTTTCTTCTGTAGTGTGGAATAAAGCGCCGCCTTGCACGAAAAGAAAACTATAGTAGTAGAACCACTTTAAGTAAAACAACACAAGCTCAATGTTTCAGAAAAGGAGGATTGCTTTGAACGTGTCACCGCGAACCCGAACCCCACTACAAGGACACAACTGATGCCGAAGCAGGCGTGAACCGTGAAGAGGAAGACAGTATTAGAGCAAGAATATGCTTTGAAAATTTTTTCTTCAAGGAGCACCAAGCTGAGGTGGGCGTTGTGGCAATTCTGCTGAGCTCGGAGGACCATAAAGAAGACACAGAGCAAGGTGTTTTCAGGAGTCTCAAAAACCCGCTGTATTACACAGTCGCGTTCTTCTTTATGGTCAACGAATTCCACATAGAACGAATGGCCGCGACAAGTGCCGTTTCGCCAAAAAAAACCACTGTTCTCACCATCATTGCCATTGTCGCAATCCAAGAGGCGCACAAGATGATGAGGCCGATTTGGGGACAAGTGGTAAGTGGGTAAAATCTACTTTCTGTTTTTAATAAGTAAGCGGAGACCACTGATCTGTCTATTTTGCAGATCCTAAGATCTTGGAACCGAAAGGACCATAATTTCATTAATTCCAATTCGTTAGGTCAATTACTTACGACCTGCTCCCCTGTAAGAGATATAATATTCGCAAAAAGATCAGCAGCCAGCCACTGATGCATCTTACCGGGCGGGTATACACCAGACAGTACAAACAGGAGATGGACGAAGTGGAGGCGTGATATGTTAGGACACGCCGTTTACAGGACTCTGATGGGAAGAGCTTTTGCCAGCGGACGAAACACCTTTCAGCTCTCCACAATCAATTTTGATGATCACGAAAGGCTCGGGTCGCGAGTAAGAAACGTTGTGGGCTTGACAATATACCATTCTGGAGTTGAAAGATATCTCCTTCTAATTTTTGTATTTTTTGGAAATCGATCTTGATCCTGACTAATGTAATAATGTTGTTTGGAAATATATTTATTTTGAACTCTTATTTCAATTATAAACTCTAAACTTTCCATTTCTAGAAAGTAATTTAGTTATTTACAATTAATTTTTTATTTATTATTTGGTCTCTTGTTTCAATTACAAAGTCGGAACTTAAAAAAGGAAATATAAATTTTATAATACTTATTTTTCCATTTTCTACAAAGTAAAATATTTATTTTAAGTTCAGTCAATTATTATTTAATCTCTGGTTTTAATTACAAAGTCTAAATTTAAAAAATGTGTGGAAATGTTCTAGTGCAAGAAAAAGAAAATAATTTATTTATTTGAAATTAATTTATTAGCAATAATCCTTTTGCTATAAAAATAGTTTTGGACCTCTCAGCTTTATTCAGCCAAAAAGTAAAAGCTCGTCCTAATATTTTTGTACCTAACAGCTTTTGTCTGCTTGTTATTTTGGAAAATGGATATAAATGAAAATTCGTTTCGGGGTTTTCCATATTTTACATCTGTTAATTAACAGAATAAAAAGCTGTAAAAGCGAATGTTACCAAAAGCATTTACCTTAATGTTAAACTTTGGAGTGAACAGATTCTAATAAGAAAAAGCTTAACCAAGAAGTACCAACAAGAATGGTTTAATGTTAAACTTTAGAGTGAAAAGATTCTAATTAGAATGTTTGCACATTTTTAACATAATTTTTTATATAATTTAGCACAATTTAAATTCCTTCTTGTTGTCCATCTTTGCACATTGGTTGTGCTCCATTTTATACAACTTTGCACAACTTGAGTTCTTTCTTTTTATCCGTTTATCTTTTTCCCGTAAAGAAAATAATATAAATATATATTGACTCAAATAAGTCAATATAAAATTACCTTTCTCTCCTTTAATGACAACTATAAAATACTTATACAACTTTAACCGCAAACTTTCTTTATGTTATATTTTTTGTGACACGCGTACGTCCTGTCTTAGCATTACCAGTAGGTTGACTGATTTATCCATGATAAGCCAACGCGAAATCAGTTCTTGTAGAGGCAGCAGCAGCACAACAACAACCAAGAAATCAGCACCAGCATTGGTGGCCAAGGAAAAGAACAACAATGGCAGCAGCCATCTACAACAATCCTTCTAACTGTCCATCTCTCACGGAATTCGAGGGAGAAAAGCACCACAACGGCAGCATACCTAAGAGAAACAACAAGAAAAACACTTCAAAAAATCCGAATAATGGTGGCCTGGTACATCCTAAGAGAACAGTGTTTTTATAAGATTTCTCTTCCGCTTACTCCATGTCCTGTAATGCTTTTTCACCACATTAAACACCGCGCTTACACTGTGGAAAGTGAAAATATTTTGCAGTATCGCTCTTAATTTGACATCCTTACGGGGTATTAACGCGCCTCGCACCTTGTAACAAAATAAAGTTTGTCAATCAGCAATCTGAAAAATAGGACTAATCATTTTTTTTTTTTTCGTTCTTGCATAGGCTTATAATAGGAGGATAGACAAACAAAATGGTGTGTTTAATAAATGTTTGTCAGAATTTGTCGATTTCATCTCGATCGTATGTAGGTATCACCACTAATAACAATAACACGTATCAAAATCCGGACGGACAACAGCTGTGGACAATGGAATGCGAACACAAATATCGCGTTAGGCAATTTATAGCTAACACTTTACAAAGGCCCTCTTCTTTTAATTTTAAATCAAGGTCACCAGTTAACGGGGAAGTCAAATAATACTACCATTACCTACAGGAATAAGCTTAACATACAAAACAGATCTGTTCAGTGATGGATAAGCCTAGTATCCAGATCGACGAAAACCGTACGCCAGTCATGAGAGAGAGCGAGAGGCAAATAGCTGGCGTTCACTTTTCGTCGGGCCTTTTTTTCAGGTCGGTCTCCTGATCGACGAAAAAAATACCAGAAAATTCCATAGCGTTGCCAGTCTGCGGAAAATAACTTTGGGTGAACCCTAGCGGAAAAGATTAAAAAATTTAATCTTTTGGCGTGCGCTTCTCACTGAACATTATAAGAAATGGAGGGAAAAACTCAAAAAACTCACAAAAGTCGATTGCAGGTGTTTACATGTGAGGACAAAATAAAATTAATACTATCTGGGGTGCCTCTTGTCAGAGCAAAATGTTTTTTAGGTCCAGAATGTACGAAAAAACACAATAAAAGTGCAGCTATGAACTTTAAATTAGCAAATAATTATCAGTAAACTAAAAAAACAACTGTTAAATTTAAATTGTATCGTTTTTTAATTTCTTTGTACAGCGGCAGACTTGTCTTGCCAAGGTATTTGATAATATCTTTTAAAGGCTCTTTCCCGCAAATACCATATTTGAATTTTAACTGCTTGTCAACAAATCCAGCTGATTGACAGTACGACCGTAGCACGCTTAAATCTGATGAACTCTCAAACTTTTGGTCACACCGGAAAGATTAAAGTTTTTACGCTAGCGTAATCGTTTGTCGATCTGGATACTAGGCTATAACGATTAACATACTGAACATTTACTAAAAAAGCACAGCTGTCCTAGTATTATTTTAATAAATTGCCAGGCAATACTTCGATACTTGTCGATATCACAATTTTATTTGTTTTTAAGTATATTAAACATTTTATAAATTATCTTAGTAATTTAATTGTTTCAATTTATTTGATATTTGTCTACAACAATTTTTTTTACGTTTACGTTGGTAATGGTTCATGGTGTTTTTAACCATCAGTGTGAAGACGGTATAATAAGAGCGACATTTTTCTCGGATTAGCCAAAACCAACTAACAAAATTAAATTTTTATGTAAGCAATTTATTAAATTAATATTAGATTTCCCAAATAAAAAATGTAATATTAAAACTCTATGATACAATATCAAATTATTTCCATAAAACATGACAGAGCCATGACTATATAAGTATATTTGTCTTACCGTCGGTATCGGTAAGGATGATACTATCGATATATCGAATAATTACTGCAACTCTGCGCCTGTGAACAGAACACATTGCATGTGGAAATTAACAAGAAAAATAGTTTTTGATTGTAAAGATATAAAACTAGAATTACGGTTTGATTTATTGCTGTTTAAAATACACTTAAAGTGGAGTCAATATTAGCCGTATTTTTTTTGTAAATAATTGCATTGTTAAGGCACATATGCTCAGGTAAATTGGAGAGGTATATTCAGGACTGGGCAACAAATATTACATGATGACATTTTGTGCAAGTTGAGTTCACCGTGTTAAGAGAAAAAATAAAATTTTAGGTACCGACATGTGGTTGTCATGCACCGCAACAGATTAAATATATAAATACGGTTGAACTCAGTGACACGTTTTTACCGTCTGAACCTTTGTGATAATTTTGCTTTTCCCATTCTTGCACATTTTACGTCCCATCGCCACAACAGCAACGTCGGCAGATATGTAAAGTGAACAGACTTGATTGCTAAAAGTTGAGGAAATTTGGTTATTAAATTATTTAGAACTCAACACTTCGAAAAAGTTTGTTTTTACGTAAAAACAGAAGAAATTAAAGTAAAATAATTGTCACTATGGTCACTATGCCAATTAACATCTATAAATGGGTACTTTATAAATATATTTAGATATTCGCTGCTTGTTTTTATACGTGCTTTTCCTTTCGAATTTCAGTTACGATTCTGGAAGTAATACACCAATCTATTAACAGGTAAACTATTTCAAGTACATGTAGAAGAAAATTTATTTTAATTAATGTCCTTTGTAGAATCAAATGGTTGTGTGACGACTTATTAAGTGGGTCCAAAATCGCCCCAGAAATCGTCAATGAACGGCAAGGTTGACCGTTTTGGCGATTTCCTATACTACTAACTAACTAATTATACGTAATGCAACAAGCTATATCAACTATATCAACACAATCAGATATAGCGAAAGTCATGCAGCCCCATTCAGCACAAAATATGGTAAGTCAAGTTGATAATTTAAACTTGAAATTTATATCCCTTTCCTCAAATCATTTGTTGTTCACATGTCTGTTAATATTTTTATATGCCTGATATTTGTTTAAAAATATTTCTGCTGGTTTCTCGATTTAATCTTTTTTCCTAATGTCCGATTACAGCTTAAATAGCCACCCTTTTTTGGTGTCCATTTGCTGGTTAAGAATCTTCTGCACCAAAAAAGAAGCTCAGCTGAAGGCTGTGTGCCCTAGCTGCCCACCGCATGCCTTTCTTTCGGTATTGGACGTACCAAATATATTTAATATAAAATGGTGTCGCACTTCTAGTAAAGTAAATAACGATATTTGTGTCCAAACTAATTTTGAGCTAGGCGTTTTATATAATATTTACTCGTTGCTCGTAGAGTAAAAAGGCATTAGTGTATTTTATTTGCCTTTGGGTTGCTTTCACTAATAATGAATTTTATTTAAGTGGGCTTCCTTGCTGAAATTTGCTTGAAAAAAAATTATTTATAATTTAATATAATTAAAAAAAACAAACGTGAAAATGGAGCACAGTTATCAATAGTCGGTTGCTTAATAAACAGCTAATTTTTTACCACTGCAGAGGGTATTATAATTTCAGTCGAAACGCAGTGAATGGGACATTTTCGACACTATAAAGTATATATATTCTTGATCAGATCACCAGAATGGTCGATCTAGCCATGTCCGTCCGTCCGTTTCTATGCAAACTAGTCCCTAAGTTTTAAAGCTTTCTGCATGAAACTTTCCCAAAAGTTGTTTTTTTCTATTGCAGGTAGTCGGAAAAAGCCGGTTATATGGACCAGTACCCACTGACCAAACTAAACAAATTTAACGAAACAATTTCAAAAGCTCAAAATAAACAAGAAAGGAAAGCTAACTTCGGGCGGAGCCGAAGTTGAAATACCCTTGCAGAATATTCTGTAAATTATATTCTCCAAAATTATTCATATGATGCATTCTTGACACTCAAAAAAATCCCAACTTCCTAACTTTACCAAAGTCATGAAATTTCCGATCGTTCAGTTATATGGCAGTTATAGGATATAGTCGGCCGATCCTTAAGAAATTTGGTAGGTCGGATTGGTTGGACAAATATAAAACCCATAGAAAACCCCAACTTCCCAACTTTACAAACGCCAAAGTTATGGCATTTCTGATTGTTCAGTTATATGACAGCTATATGATATAGTCGTCCGATCCCGGCCGTTCCGACTTATATACCGCATGCAAAGGAAAGAAGGGTGTGTGCAAAGTTTCAATTCGATATCTTTAAAACTGAGAGACTAGTTCGCGTTGAAACAGACAGACACACAGATGGACAGACGGACGGACGGACAGACGGACATGTGGACATGTTTATATCAACTCAGGAGGTGATCCTGATCAAGAATATATATACTTTATAGGGGCGGAGATGTCTCCTTCACTGCGTTGCACACTTTTGACAAAAATTATAATACCCTCTGCAAGGGTATAAAAATGGAAAAAAAAGGGATACTTTCGCAGCCTTTAACCATTTTTCTTACGGAAGCTATAAGATATACCCGTCCAATCGGCAAGCGCTTTTACCCTAATCAAGGTATGCATAAAAAAATACGATTTGGAAAGATTCATGTCAATTGCTTATATACTGTGCGAAATATCCTATGGGAGCTATAGGACATAGTGTCTGATCAGCACGCGCTTTTACCTTGATGAAGGAATGTATGAAAAAATACGATTTGAAAATATGTATAGCAATAGCTTTTACACTGCGCAAAATATTCTGAAAAACATCAAATTTGGACGGATTTTACCCTATTGTTCCTATGGGAGCTATAGGATATAGACGTCCGATCGGCACGCGCTTTTACCCTGATCAAGGTATGCATAAAAAAATACGATTGGGAAAGATTCATGTCAATAGCTTTTACACTGCTCGAAATATCATAAATTCTTGCGAGATATATCCGATTGCTATAGGATATAGGCGTCCGATCGGGGCGATTTTCAAACTTGATTTGCGTACACATGTTTTAGGACGAGTGTGAAAGTTTCAGATCGCTAGCTTTTAAACTGAGCCCGCAAACGGTATTGAAACAGACGGACAGACGGACGGACGGACAGACGGACATTTCTATATCGACTCCCCTATTAATCCTGATCAAGAATATATATACTTTATGGGGTCGGAAACGTCTTCTTCACTGCGTTACAAACTTCTGACCAAAATTATAATACCCTCTGCAAGGGTATAAAAATAAACAGCATAATCGGGTTGTGTGTGTAGACTTCAAGTCCACTTTCTTTTTTTTGTACAAAGTATACCGGCTTTCTTTGCTTCTGAGACCGCAAAAATAAAAGTCAGCATTGGGCAAGGACCATTTGGCCTGAAAGAAAATCGTTGGCCGTGGGTTTAATAAAACAGGTATTGAACAAGTAAGGAACCTGCTTTAAATATATTACAAGAAAATTTCACGGACTAAGTAAAGAACAACTTAAGGCTACAATTTTTTAATGGAATAAATGACGAACATTTTTTTAATTTTATGGATCAAATATTATTTTAAGCTTGGAAAGCCTTATAGCTTACAGCGAAGAGCAAGGCGACGTTTTTACCAGGCTTTACGAATTTCAAAAGAAAGATAACAGGGAAGATGGAATGAAAATATGATGGCCGATTACTGCTGGTTTATAACTATATATGGTAGATAGACATTAGGAATAAAAGCTGTTATTAACTGTGATCGCTATTTTTCAATAAATAAATACGAGCAAATAACTTTTAATTTCTATTTTTTTAAGGTGTAATTCGAATATTACCAATATGGCCTTCTATTTTTTTTAATTTCTATAGTTTTACTCGCAGAATTATAAATTTTAAATTGATTTACTTTTGTTAGAAAAATTATATTATCATATTCTGCTAAATGAGTTTTAGGATGTTAAAGGACATTATCACAGTAATAATTTTTAAGTTTGTTAATATTGTTTAAGATCTGTTACCCTTGCAGAGGGTATTATAATTTCAGTCAAAAGTTTGCAACGATCTAGCCGTCCGTCTGTCCGTCCGTTTCTACGCAAACTAGTCCCTCAATTGTAAAGCTATCTGCTTAAAACTTTTCCAAAAGTAATCTTTCTATTGCAGGTAGAGCATAAGTCAGAATCGGAAACATTTTTTTTAAAATATAATTTTGTTGTTTTCAATTGTATTTTTTGTTCTTTGGGAATTTGTAATTTTTTAATACTATGGAATTATTATTCTTATCGAAGCTTTCACAGAGGGTGTGTATTCCGGCAACGAGCACACCTAGTGAACGAGTTTTTCGATTGCTGGACTTACCGTTTCTCAAAAACGATCGCAGCTCAGTCCTCATAATGTTAATAAAGTCATATTTATACATGATAATTACGAAACATGCAAAGAAGGTTTATGCTAGGTTTTTGTTTATTCATATTTTTTAGTTTAAAAATTTAACAAGAGAGAACGCTATAGTCGGGTGCCCCGACTATCAGATACCCGTTACTCAGGTAAAGGGAGTGCGAGGGAGATGGAGATAGAAACTTTGATCACGCATAACTTTTTAACGAATGGTCCGATTTGAAAAATTTTTTGTACATTTCGATAGGTATTGAAAAACACAATAAAACTGCATTTTTACTTTTCCGAAATATTTAAATTTTTAAAATCGTATATAAGCGATTGTGGGCGTTTAAGGGGGCGTGGCACCTTTTTGAAACAAACTTGCGCTGCGTAGGAACTCATAGAATCTGCATGCAAAATTCCAATCTTCTAGCTTTTATAGTTTCCGAGATCTCAGCGTTCATACGGACGGACAGACGGACAGACAGACAGACAGACAGACGGACATGGCTATATCGACTCGGCTAGTGACCCTGATCAAGAATATATATACTTTATAGGGTCGGAAACGCTTCCTTCTAGCTGTTACATACTTTTGCACGAATACAATATACCCTTTTACTCTACGAGTAACGGGTATAAAAATTTAAAAAATGAAGATAATGATCTCGCAGAAGAATTCTGTTTAGTTTTTTTTAAACAATGTAAGGAAAATGTAATCAATGATTTCTCAGAAAAAGAAGTGTTAATTTGTTTTTAATTTCTTGAAATTTTATGTTTGTTT
Source organism: Drosophila rhopaloa (assembly GCF_018152115.1). Taxonomy (NCBI): domain Eukaryota; kingdom Metazoa; phylum Arthropoda; class Insecta; order Diptera; family Drosophilidae; genus Drosophila; species Drosophila rhopaloa. The sequence continues at coordinate 1,380,691 of NW_025335088.1, forward strand.
AATTATTGGATAAGGAGTATAATATAAGTTTAATAAGGAAAAAAATAAAAATTGAAGAATTGACAACGGCCCCCGACAAATTCGACGGCTTAGCTGCCGCCGCCGGTTCTATTTTATTATTCAAATAATACGAAAAAACCATGTTTTTGTGTCGTCAGGAAGACGACACAGTTAAAATGTATTTACTCAACGAATGGTACATTAGTGTATGACATTCGAAGAATGTCTTATTAAATTTGTACAAAGAAATATTCAAAAATATTGCCAGGTAGCAATTGTCCGGACGTGTCTCGAAAAAAAGTTGAATTGTTCATTTATTTAAGTGCAATCAGATAGCTACCTCTCAACTACGATGAGGTGATTGGCTAGTTGTGTTGTTGCTCGGCGTGGCACCACGAGCGATTTAAAATTGTTGTGTTGTCAGCTAACGTAGATGTTGTTAGCTGCTTGTTCGTAGGAATATCCACTGTATATAGGACGAACAGAGTAGGCCCAACTGTACTTCCTTGCGGGACTCCAGCTTTGATAATGTAGTCGTCAGATGTTGTTGTGTTGCACCTTACTGCGAAGACTCTGTTGTTGAGATAGACCTCAAGTAGCTTATGAGTGTATGTAGGCAAGTGTGTTTTGATTTTATGCATTAGGTCATCGAGCCAGACTCGGTCGAAAGCTTGAGATACATCGAGGATTATTCCCGATGCTCGAAGGCTGTGCGTATTTCTGATGGCTTTGACGGAAGCCAAATTGATGTGCCGGGGTAACATTGTGTACTTCCAGATATGGTATTAAGCGTGTTAGGAGGCATTTTTTGAACAATTTAGACAGGCACGATAATAAACTTATTGGTCTGTAGGATGGTCTTTTCCGGGCTTCGGTATCATTATGATAGATTTTTTCAATTTGCTCGGATAGTTGCCGAGACGTACTATCCCATTGAAAAATTTACAAATATCCTCAAGGTTTGGAAGTTTAATTATCATTTTTGGTGTTATTAGTCACCGCCCGGAGCCTTTTTCGGTTTCAGATCCCCGATAACTTTCCCGATTTCCTTTGGCTAAAAAAAAATTGGTAAGGAAATAGTTTCAGCTTCGATTTGGGTGAGCCCTCCACAGAGGAAGTATGGTACTGGTCGGCAAAAGTTTTCCGATGTCCCGTAAATGTGCATTTTCAGCGCCTTCCAGGGCTCGGTTTAGTGTGCGAGATGCTTTGAAGATGGCGATCTGTTGGTTTGCAAGCCAATTGCAGATTAGTTTTGAAATGGTTGGTTTGCACGTCCTTCAATTGTGGTGTTGAGTACATCTCTATGATCTTCAATGACGTTTTGCATGTTTACGTTTGTCTTTTGATTGAATTTTCTTGTGCTTTTTAATACCCCTGCAGAGGGTATTATAATTTCAGTCAAAAGCTTGCATTTCAGTAAAGGAAACATTTCCGACTACATAAAGTATATATGGTATATTCTTGATCAGCATCACCAGGAGAGTCGATCTAGTCATGTCCGTCCGTCTGTCCGTTTCTACGCAAACTAGACCCTCATTTTTAAAGCTTTCTGCTTGAAACTTTCCCAAAAGTTTTCTTTTTATTACAGGTAGTAAGTCGAAACGAGTCGGATCGGGCGACTATATCATATAGCTCCCATCGGACAAGAAAAAATTAACAAGAAATGAAGCAAACTTCGGCAAGCCGAAGTTTATATACCCTTGCAGTTAGTACAAAAAGAGTACATTTCGATTTGTATGCTTATATTACTAAAAACAATAAAGCTATGTTGATTTTGAGCTGAATTTTGTCAGATTTTTACATAACTAAAAGCGTAATCCTGATATAGTAAATAATTTCTATATCTCAAAGGAATATTTTAATAAATAGAAAAACCGCAAAATAAACTTTTTTAATATTAATTTTTTTGTTTTTTTGATTTTCCTATGGGAGCTATATGATGTAGATGTCCGATTTTTATTTAATTGCGCTAACCCCGCATTTGCTTGAGTTATTCTGGGAGCTCATTGTATCATTCTTGGATAATAGGTTTGCCTTAGACATCTTTTTGGACAACGCCCACAGGAAAGTGTCCTTGGTCCGGTCCTGTACACAATTTACACTTCGGATCCTCCAATATTGCGCTATAAGTTGACAAAACGCAGCACGCCACATTTGCTCTCCGCCCTTGGTGTTCGCGTAGCCTCTACATTGATTGGAATAGGCTCAAGGTCGAAGAAAAGGTGACTTACCTCGGAGTTTCCTTAGATCATCGCTTTCGTTGCAAAGGACAAATTGATCGAGTCTGTGGGTCAGCGAGGACAAAATGATAAAATGGACTGGCTCCTCGTCCATTAAGCGGCCTATACCTTTTAGCCAAGGTGCGGCTTTTTAGGGCCATTGTCACCCCGACATTAAACTGGGGAATCCATTGCTGGAGCACGGCCTGTAATTCATCACTAAAACGGTGCAAATGTACATTACAAAGGGTCTCAGGACGATGCTGTGACACCATTATGTGGAAAATCAAGTTATGTTCCAGGACACGGAAGTGCCGATGGTACCGGTGACGATTTGTAACTCCTCAAATCGATACCGGGAACGTCTCCTTAAACATACAAACTGTTTGGCAAAACACACCATTGCAATAAACACACGACACCCAATAGACCGTAGAAACGGACAGACGCACTCACTGCGTAGCGAACTTTTGGCTGAAAAAAGGGTATACGAATTCTGTTTTCCAGCTCTATTCACAAATTGCACAGAAGTTACTTAATCAATTACCAAAAAAAATGTATGTAATGGCAATGCATACTAGAAAAGGAAACAACTATAGTAAATGAAACTTAACTGCAAACAACACCACTTTTCACAAGGAAGGACCCTATAGACAATGCTTTGTGCTGGTGGTTAATACAAACGAGCGGCGTCGACATCCAGGGATAAACTTATGTAGTTAGTTTTGTAGGTCCCCTATTTGCTCGTAGGGCTCATAGTCAAAGTAAAAAAGCTGCTTTTGTTTAGTTTTTTTTTTTTACATAAAAAGGGATTTCGAAAAGATACTGTGCTCTAAAAAAATCCCGATTAGAGGGTTTTGGTTATTTTAGGTAAGTGGTTTTCCTCTTCTAAGCAATATTAAAATCAATTTCAATGTTGAATTTCCTCACGTTCTTTATTCCCAGCATTGGGTCGTTAAACTGAAAAATTTGAGGTATGTGGTTTTCTTTGCTTGATTCGCACCCAATCGGTTGCGTCAAGAAAGCGCGATTCAGCATAAAAACGTGTTGGGTTCCGCGTTAAAAAAATAAAAAAACCTTTGTTTGAAAGCAACCCAATCAGATTTTAAGAATTCCTAAATCACCACTCAGGAGTATAGAAATACATCTTACATCGTGGAGAAATTTAATTCTATATTAATTAACAACAATAAAGACATTTTGTTTTTTCTTTTTTGTGTTTTTTTTTCACATTTTCCAAACAATATACTTTTGAGTACAGAACGGTTTGAAGGCCGCAAATTTGTTTTATTTTTTAAAACAAATATTTTTTTAATTAATTAAAAATATTTTTTTTTTAATTTTGGTTTTGCTGTTTTATGTTTGTACTCTTTGACTACATTTTTAAGTTAAAAATTATTGCTAATAAAATTCTACAGTCCGGAAATATCCCTACTCTTGTGATCTGTTGTAGATTTTGCCAGCCAATAAAAAGACCAAAAAGTACGTTCAACAGGTGCCATCTTCAAAGCCACAATCCCTTCAGCAGCCCCTGCAACAGCAGCATAGTCATCCTACATCACAGCCTCAGTTTCAGATAAATAAGGCTTACAATGTGGTCTCCATTCTTAAGGCAACAGCGCAGAATGCTCACCAGACCCCACACCTGACGCACCAGCAACAACCACCATCCCATCATATCCAGCAAACAAAGCAGCATCAACAAAGCTATGCGAACGTTGTAAATAGATCTATATCTGGTTCAGGACCTGTTGGAGCCCAGCAATCAACGGTTATATGCAACGGCTCCAACATATTGACAGTAAATAGTTGTCAACTAACGTCTGGTGATTTGAATTCGACCGCCATTTACAACCTATCCAATCACAGGGCAATACCTGGATGCCTAGATGGAAACGTTCGCTTTCTCAATGTACCGGACATTACAAAAAATGGCAACCACATCGGTTGCGCAACAGTAGTAACAAATACCTCGATCCCCGTAGTCGGGAATGGAACGAGTTCTTGCAACGGAGCCAGTAATAACAGTCAAATAACGTTGCCTAATTCGCACATAGGATCAACTATGGGTGTCGCTCTGGGCACGACTACAGCAGGGACAAACTACATGCACGACAAGAATATCGTTGGTGTTAGCGTCAATTCTGTTGATACGAGTAGAAAGTATGATTTCAAAAACAGTAGTTTGGTAACAAATAATAGCTTCCAAGCATCGACAGCAGAGGTAAACCATCGGAAATACTGTGATTTTCGGAACAGATGCATTTTACATTAAGTTTTGTTTTAGTTTCCTTACTTTAAAATAACTATTTTCAAAATTTAAAGTCATTCAAACGTTCAGAATTATTTCCAAGCAATAGGACAATTTTGACAACAGTTATGGAAAAATAGGATATTTACAAATGTTTTTTTTAAGTAACTTAAATAAATATTTGTAAACTAGTGAATAAATCTTCTTATTATTACATAAAGATCACAAGGGTATATTGGATTAATGTGAATGATAATATTCCACTTCGAAACAAATTGATAATTCGTTTCGGGGAATAAAAAATGTTAATATATATGTTTTTCTCTATTGCTAACTGTTCCCCATTTTGTCGTTTAAATTGTTCAAGTTGGTGTAAAAAAAAACAGTTCCTTTTTCTTTCTTTTTAATAACTTTTTTATTTTACGATAATGTTCAATTTCATTTCAAGCTCCTACCACGTCCTTGCTGTTGATTTTTAATTTCCCTTTAACATATTTTCAGTATGTATCAACCGGAAACAACAGTTCTGGGAATAACCGTCCTAATCCACCAAGTGGCGGAATATTTCGAGGACCACCGACACAGAATGTCCCAAGAGGTGCTAGCAGCGGTCGCCATCTCCATGTACAACCCATGTACTCACAGTCCCTTCACCAGAACATGGTGCTACAACCATACACACAATATAATCCGCGACAACAAACATTTCCAACTTCACATTTGCAATATGCACCCGCCCCAATGCCCTACTACCAGTACCAATACGTGCCAACTCTCCAGCAGCAGCCGCCGCCACATACTCGTAGTGCCGTTACGGTAAATACGAACGTTAATGTGGGAAACACTTTGCAGCCAGTGCAGTCCGGACCCAATGGTCCACTGCCTGGTCCTGGGGCTACCTCGTCGCAGCTTCAATTGCTTACTAGCACCGTGCAGCCTGGAGCAAACACTGTAATGGGTGTCGGTGGTCCTGGCAGTGGAATGGGAGTGCCTCCTATGGTTGGAGTTGGAGTAATGCCACCAAGTGTACAGCCGCAGCCCGTGCAGGTGCAGCCTGCAGGGAGACGCCGGCATCAGCATCGCTTGCAGATAATCGATCCGACAACTAAAAAAAATATTTTAGACGATTTAGATAAGGCACGTAATTATAAATCTTTACATTTAAAAAAAATTTAACATTTTTTTTTTTGTATAATTTAAAGGGAAACTCAAATACAGATAATGATAACTCGGAACAAGTAACAGTCCTTTCAGATGGCCCAATCCGTGTTCCACAGCAAGATGATGTTGGAAATATTAATTTAAGCAATATACCATCACAAGGGTCTGAATTAAGGACAACTGCAGCTTACACCCCCGTCGGTATGTACTTATAAAGTTTTTTTTTTTAGAATATTGTATTGTATTTGTTAATGTGCGTGCAATAACGCGATCGATATATCGCACTTTTATTATCACTGGGAGTTATTGCATTTTACAAATGCTAAACAATATGCTAAATATGCTAAACTTAATATAATTTAAGGTTTAAAAAAATCAAATTTCCACAATCAATTATCAGAAGTGCAATTTACAGTTTTACAAATTCTTCGCGTTTTACTGCGGCTTATTTAAAACGCAAGATTTTCGCGTAATAAGAACCAAAAAAGTAAAAATTTCTTCATAATATTGAATCCTATTAGCTAAAGAAATAATTAAGATTACTAATTAATATTACTATATTACGCGTTTATTTTTCAAATAATTTTTTTCTATCTCAACATAAAAAATTTGGTAATTAGTAATTGGCTCAGGCTTATTTACAAAAACGCAAAAGTTCAGTAAAAATAGAATAAAATATACCAAAATTTCTCATTCACTCAGAATGTTTTTCTTAACATATCAGATGTATTGTTATAAATCTAAACTTCAACTTATTACTATAAATTACCATATTATAAGAAGGAGTCCTCTTTGTGTTTGTCTTTCTATAGACATATATCGGGTCCAATCGGATATTCATACAAAATTGGTTGAAATGTGATTTGGAGAGATACAAGTGCAACTTGCGCAATGCCACTTTATACATATACATATTTGTCAGGCAAGCATAATATTATTGTTTCTAAATAGAATTGAAAAAAAATGCAGACCTTAAAATTTTTTTTTAAGTCAGGCAACTACATCTACATTATCAACAATAAGAATTTGTTTTTCCTTTATGGTCCCTCAGCAACATTTAAATTTTCAGTTTTAAAGCTATGTAGATAAAACTTTCTCAAAAGTATTTTTTCCCATCGAAAGAATTAGCAAAATAATTGAAAACAAAAAAGAAAGTTGTTTTACTTTTGCAGATGGTACAAAAATTAAATATTTTATATTTCGATAGGGTATGGATATAGTATATTCAGAAATTTGGTTTAAATTTTATAAAAATCGGAGGATAATTTTATATAGCTGCCAAAAATTTTCAAAAAACGCCCTAGCTCCATTGATATAATCAATGAAGCTAAGTCTATTTTTCGATTGTTCGCAAGGCAACTATATGATATAAGTGTCTGATTTTTATAAAAATAAAACCATACTTGTGAAATTGCTAATAAAAATCCTTACGCCCTTTTCTCACTACGGTACTCAGATCGACAAAAAAATACAAGAAATTTACTTACTCTGATATGAACTCAGAATGAACGTTCGTCAAGACCTAAATATATCCTTAAAAAATCTTTTGAAGTGTCTGTTTTCGAAAAACAGGGTTTCTTAGGGTTTAGTGTTTCAAAACCCCAACGAAAAAACTCAAAGATATTGCCTGCAAGAAGTTAAATATTATATGATTAAATAAGTTGTCTGTCCAATGTACTTGAGAATATCTTTTAATAGCCGTTGATTTTTAACAATTTCTCAACAATTCCTTCTGATGAACTCTCAAAAATGCAGTCACACTGGAAAGATTAAAATTTGTCCTATGGCGAACTTGTTATACCCTTGCAGAGGGTATTATAATTTTGGTCAGAAGTTTGTAACGCAGTGAAGGAGACGTTTCCGAAACCATATATATATATATTCTTGATCAGGATCAATAGAGTAGTCGATATAGCCATGTCTATATCCAATAGCTCCAATAGGAACAATCGGAAAAACTATGACATGCTTCTTTCTAAATCTTATTTTTATACCCTTGCAGAGGGTATTATAATTTTGGTCAAAAGTGTGCAACGCAGTGAAGGAGACATCTCCCTATAAAGTATATATATTCTTGATCAGGATCACCTCCTGAGTTGATATAGCCATGTCCGTCTGTCCGTCTGTCTGTCCGTCTGTCTGTCCGTCTGTCTGTCCGTCTGTCTGTTTCTACGCGAACTAGTCTCTCAGTTTTAAAGATATCGAATTGAAACTTTGCACACACCTTTCTTTCCTTTGCACGCAGTATATAAGTCGGAACGGCCGGGATCGGCCGACTATATCCTATAGCTGCCATATAACTGATTGATCGGAAATGCCATAACTCTGCTGTTTATTAAGTTAGGAAGTTGGGACTCTCTATGGGTATTATATTTGGTCAATCAATCCGACGTACCAAATTTCATAAGGATCGGCCGACTATATCCTATAGCTGCCATATAACTGATTGATCGGAAATGCCATAACTCTGCTGTTTGTTAAGTTAGGAAGTTGGGATTTTCTATGGGTTTTATATTTGGCCAATTAATCCGACCTACCAAATTTCATAAGGATCGGCCGACTATATCTTATAGCTGCCATATAACTGATTGATCGGAAATGCCATAACTTTAGTGTTTGTTAAGTTAGGAAGTTGGGATTTTCTATGGGTTTTATTTTTAGCCAATCAATCCGACATATCAAATTTCATAAGGATCGGCCGACTATATTCCATAGCTGCCATATACATAACTGAACGATTGGAAATGCCATAACTTTGGTGATTTTAAAGTTAGGAAGTTGGGATATTTTATGAGTATTAAGAATGCATCATATGAATAATTTTGGAGAATATAATTTGCAGAATATTCTGCAAGGGTATTTCAACTTCGGCTCCGCCCGAAGTTAGCTTTCCTTTCTTGTTTATGCATACCCTGATCAGTCCTCGTGTGTATTAATATATATTAGAGCTCTTGGTTAATAAATTTTACATAAAATTTATTTTTATACCCTTGCAGAGCGTATTATAATTTTGGTCAAAAGTGTGCAACGAAGATGTCTCCTTATCTCCGACCCTATAAAGTATATATATTCTTGATCAGGATCGCCTTCTGAGTTGATATAAGCATGCCCGTCTGTCTGTTTCTACGCGAACTAGTGTCTCAGTTTTAAAGATATCGAATTGAAACTTTGCACACAGTATATAAGTCGGAACGGCCGGGATCGGCCGACTATATCCTATAGCTGCCATATAACTGGTTGATCGGAAATGCCATAACTTTGGAGTTTTTAAAGTTAGGAAGTTGGGATTTTTTATGAGTGTTAAGAATGCATCTTATGAATAGTTTTGGAGAATATCATTTACAGAATATTCAGCTTCGGCTCCGCCCGAAGTTAGCTTTTTTTCTTGTTTTTTTTTAAGGTCATCGAGGCATTTTGACCTCGTTAGAAGGTGTTTTGTTTTGCTATAAAACTAAGCTTTAGAACTGCATAACATATGGCTGTATTGTATTGACAAATGAATATATCTCACAGATTATTCATATAACATTACATACCCATGTGTTAAGAAACAATGATGAAATATACTACTTCCAATTGGACCGCGCAGACGAACGAACAGACTGGCATGGCTAGATCGACTCGTCTTATCATTCTGATCAAAAATGTATATATACTTTATATGTATCCTTCACTGCGTTCCAAAACTTTTGTCTGAAATTAGGGTATTATTACCCTCTGCAAGTGTATAGAAATTGATTTTTTGTTTGAGAACAAATTTTCAATTCCCTCTCGGAGCAATACGTCCACTGTGATAAAAAAAAAAGTATTACGCCTTTATTGGTTTTTCGAAATAGACTTAAATAGTTGTTATATTAAAAAAACATTTCTTGTTAACATTAACATTTTTTGCAGATCCAATATCAATAAGCCGCCAAGATGTTGGGCAGACTCCAATCGTATCCGCCATGTCTGATGCACCTTCGGTTGAAATATTACCAACGCCTCAAAGAGGTAGAAGCAAAAAGTAAGTTATCACTTGATATTGAAATGTCTTCAAGAAAAGGAGGACTTCCTCAATTAATAAAATTCCTACAAGAAATAATGGTTATTTTAATTTTAAGCTCAATGCCTCAAAATTAAATCGAAATTGCAATTTTGCCGACCATTGTGATAAAAAACTTAGTTTGAAATATTAAATCTGAATACGTTAATAAGTATAACTAAATATATTGCGTTTAAAAACAATGAAGCTATGACAGCTGTAAATATATTGTTCAAAAATTCTGAAAATGTATATCCACATGTGTCAAAAAAACAACGAAGTTATAATTATTTTTCCGATTATTCTTTATAATTTATGAATGTTTCATCCAAAGCTGCAATTGGAACAATAGTGGAATTTTGTTAAATAGATTATTTTTAAAGAACTTTTTGTATTACTCGCAGTTTTTGTCTTACATATTTATTTCAATTTTAAACCAAAACCTTGAGTTTTATTAAAATCGATATAGCTCACATATGAAGGCTCGTGTCCTATTTTATCCCCCGTTACTCGTAGCTTATACTCTTGATCAGGAGCAGTAGTCGAGTAGTTTTAGCCATGGCCGTCTATATGTTCGTCCATATGATCAGATATCAGAAACTACAAGAGCTAGGGATTTGGGTTTTTTATGATGATTCTAGGTTGGAGCGCAAGCTTATGTTGCTATGCCCACTCTAACGACCAAAAATCACAAAACACAAAACGTAATATGTCAAAACTGCACTAAACACACTTGTTCAGTCTATATCTATCGACACACTCAAATTTCATTATTTAAAGGACACATTTTCACAGGTAACGCTGTCGAGTTATTATTTATTAATTTTTTTTACGATTTTTAAAGGTACTTAAAAATCAAAACCTTTGATTTTTGCCCAAAAATCGGAGTTATTTGTTGTTTTAAAAATAAACAAATTTTCAAAAAACTACAGCTTTACATGGGGAATTTAGTAAATAAGTACTGTGCAGTAGATTTTGTACACCGACTTTGAAAATTGAAACTTTTCAGGAGAGCGTTTTAAAAATTTATTAATTTTGAAATGTTTTACCCAAGTAACGGTTATCTCCTTGTTTAACGTCAAGTAGATAGGCAGCAATGTTTTTTGCAACTTAATAAAAGTCAAAAAGAAATATTCTTATAAAATAGTTTATTATTAATTTTTTATTTCCAAAAAGGGCGAGTGTATAAACGTAATACGTGGGCCGCCATATTTATTTAGCTTACATTTACTTTTTAGTAATTTATTTCTGTAGCATTTAAGACGTATTGGGAATCTTTTCTATGTAGATTTTTTAGTCGGAGTGGGATTGGTCTTTTATTATGAAAATAAAATAAAAAACAAATATTATATATATATTTTCATTTTAAAAATTTAAAGTTTTATTTTTATACCTTGAATGAAATTTTCCGAAAAAAATGTATAACTTCCATCATTTTAAACATATCAGCGGAATTCATTTTTTTTAAATTCGGAATATGTATTTTTTGTTTTATTAAAATTGAATTATATTAAAATAGGGATTAAACTAACTTAAAATGTCTCATCATAACCTTGCAAAGGGTATTATAATTCCCGCCAAAAGCTTGCAACGCACTGAAGGAGAAATTTCCGACCCTATAAAGTATATATATTCTTGATAAGAATCACCAGGAGAGTCGATCTAGCCATGTCCGTACGTCAGCTTTTACGAAAACTAGTCCTTCAGTTTTAAAGCTATCTGCTTAAAACCAAAAGTTGTTTTTCTATTGCAGGTAGTATATAAGCCGGAACGAGCTGGATCAGAAGACTATATCAAATAGCTCCCATAGAAATAATCGAAAACTGTTGTTTTCAAAATGTTTTTTTTGTTCTCTGGGTTGTGGTAATACTTAAATACTAGGGAATTGCGGATTTAATAAAATTAATATCGGACGTCTATGTATATCATATAACTTCCATAGGAAAATCGAAAAATTGAAAGCAAAATATTCCTTTCAGATATAGTAATTAAATACTATATCAGAATTAAGCTTTCAGTTTTGTAAAAATCGGACCACAATACCATGTATAATATCATAAAACTATGTCTAAAAGCAGCTCAAAATCGTCAGAGCTTCATTGTTTTTAGTAAAATAGGCATAAAATCGAAATAGTCGTTTTGTAATAACTGCAAGGGTATATAAACTTCGGCTTGCCGAAGTTTGCTTTCTTTCGTGTTTTATTTTAATATTAAAAAAGTGTTTTTTAAAAGGTCAAAAGCTAAGCATTTATTGGTGCTCAATTAACTAATTTCTACTTTAATTTTTATACTTCTTTTTATTGTTATAGAATTCCCATAGTGTCTCCCAAAAATGTATCCGAGTCTACTATTGCTCCTACCACCGGTAAGTACAAATATTAGCCGAATCTCAAAAGCCCTAAGATACATTAAATTTGTATAAATTTATTCATCTAGGATGAGTTTTAATGCTTAGTTTTCTAAATGTGTTCTTCCTTTTTATATTTATTAGACCAAATTATTTCCAATGTTTTTCTTAGTAAATATATAATATAATTTGGGCCTGGTGTTACTAGAGATTGAACTTTTTTTTTTAAATTAAATTATTACTATTGTTTTCCTTAGTTTTGTTGTTTGATAACTAAGTGAAAAGGTTTTTGGTTGGATACATATTAATCAAGAAAGGAAAGCTAACTTCGGGGGAGCCGAAAGTTCGGAAGTTTGCATTTTTTATGGGTTTTATTTTTGGTCAATCAATCCGACCTACCAAATTTCATAAGGATCGGTCGACTATATCCTATAGCTGCCATATAACTGAACGATTGGAAATGCCATAACTTTGGTGTTTTTAACGTTAGGAAGTTGGGATTTTTTATGAGTATTAAGAATGCATCATATGAATAATTTTGGAGAATATAATTTACAGATTTCAGAATTCAGCAAGGGTATATCAACTTCGGCTCCGCCCGAAGTTAGCTTTCCTTTCTTGTTTACTGATTATTTTCCCTTTTATAATAACTAATATATATTTAGGCTGAAATCATGATTTTGACTTCAACGTGTTACCAAAAATCCAAAAATTGAATAAATAAACAAGAAAGGAAAGCTAAATTCGGGCGGAGCCGAAGTTGAAATACCCTTGCAGAATATTCTGCAAATTATATTCTCCAAAATTATTCATATGATGCATTCTTAATACTCATAAAAAATCCCAACTTCCTAACTTTAAAAACACCAAAGTTATGGCATTTCCAATCGTCGGCCGATCCTTATGAAATTTGATATGTCGGATTGATTGGGCAAAAATAAAACCCATAGAAAATACCAGCTTCCTAACTTAACAAACACCAAAGTTATGGCATTTCCGATCAATCAGTTATATGGCAGCTATAAGATATAGTCGGCCGATCCTTATGAAATTTGGTACGTCGGATTGATTGGCCAAATATAAAACCCATAGAAAGTCCCAACTTCCTAACTTAACAAACACCAAAGTTATGGCATTTCCGATCAATCAGTTATATGGCAGCTATAGGATATAGTCGGCCGATCCCGGCCGTTCCGACTTATATACTGCGTGCAAAGAAAAGAAGGGTGTGTGCAAAGTTTGAATTCGATATCTTTAAAACTGAGAGACTAGTTCGCGTAGAAACAGACAGACGGACAGACAGACAGACAGACGGACAGACAGACGGACAGACAGACGGACAGACGGACATGGCTATATCAACTCAGGAGGTGATCCTGATCAAGAATATATATACTTTATAGGGTCGGAGATGTCTCCTTCACTGCGTTGCACACTTTTGACCAAAATTATAATACCCTCTGCAAGGGTATAAAAAAACTCAACGTAATTACCTTTAGAAACATCTTAACTAATAATTAATTTTTTTTTGGCTTTTTCTAATGAACCAGTAACTAGTTATGCTGTTCACCGCAAAAACTTTTTTCTTGGAGGTGCCAACGGAGTTTGGCTGCGAACAGCTCATTTATTTTTTTTTGTTCGATGAAAATTTGTGAAAACAGTTTAAATGTTTTACTTTGATATGCTTATAAAATAATTGATCTGACATAAACCATATCGTGTGAAAAAATTCATGACAAGAAAGGAAAGCTAACTTCGGGCGGAGCCGAAGTTGATATACCCTTGCAGAATACTCTGTAAATTATATTCTTCAAAATTATTCATATGATGCATTCTTAATACTCATAAAAAATCCCAACTTCCTAATTTTAAAAACACCAAAGTTATAGCATTTCCAATCGTTCAGTTATATGGCAGCTATAAGATATAGTCTGCCGATCCTTATGAACTTTGGTAGGTCGGATTGATTGGCCAAAAATAAAACCCATAGAAAATCCCAACTTCCTAACTTAACAAACACCAAAGTTATGGCATTTGAGATCAAACAGTTATATGGCGGCTATAGGATATAGTCGGCCGATCCTTATGAAATTTGTTAGGTCGGATTGATTGGCCAAATATAAAACCCGTAGAAAATTTCAAATTCCTAACTTTACAAACACCAAAGTTATGGCATTTCCGATCAATCAGTTATATGGCAGCTATAGGATATAGTCGGCCGATCCCGGCCGTTCCGACATATATACTGCGTGCAAAGGAAAGAAGGCTGTGTGCAAAGTTTCAACTCGATAGCTTTAAAACTGAGAGACTAGTTTGCGTAGAAACAGACAGAAGGACATGACTATATCAACTCAGGAGATGATCCTGATCAAGAATATATATACTTTATAGGGATATAAGAATATATATACTTTATAGGTCACTGCGTTGCACACTTTTGACCAAAATTATAATACCCTTTGCAAGGGTATAAAAATAGGTCTTTTTTCTGTCCGTCTGTCTGTTTCTACGCTAACTAGTCTCTCAGTTTTAAAGATATCGAATTGAAACTTTGCACACACCATTCGTTCCTTTGCACGCAGTATATAAGTCGGAACGGCCGGGATCGGCCGACTATATCCTGTAGCTGCCATATAACTGAACGATTGGAAATGCCATAACTTTGGTGTTTTTAAAGATAGGAAGTTGGGATTTTTATGAGTGTTATAAATGCATCATATAAATAATTGGAGAATATAATTTACAGAATATTATGTTTGTTCTTGTTTTTTTTTTTGTTCTTTGGGATTTGGTAATATTTAAATTTTATGGAATTACGGTTTTAATTAAATAAAAATCGGAGCACAATATCGTATAGCTGCCATAGAAACGCTGGCAAAATGCAGCGCAAAATCGACATAGCTTCATTGTTTTTAGTAATATAAGCATAGAAATCGAAATGTTGTCAATTTGGAATAACTGCAAGGGTATATAAACTTCGGCTTGCCGAAGTTTGCTTCCTTTCTTGTTTTATATATGTTATTCACATAAAAAAAAATATTAAAAAATATATATTTTGGTTAAACAAAACAAAAAAAAAAACGGAAATCGAGAACAATAAATTTAAATAATCCAAAAAAAAGTTACACACAAATAACTCTTCAAAGAAGATTGACTTGGAACAATTTATGTATTGCTCACTTCTGGTCACAGCATAAGACCTTTGATATTTTCCATTCACATTGGTTGTTTCCGCGTATACTTTTGAGGCGCGCACAAGCGATCTTCGTGAGTATAGGCATTATAACTCAATGCGAGTGTATTGTGTGAATACATTTTTTCTTTTGCTTTTTAAATTATTTGAAGACCGATAGCCACGGCTGACGGGAGGTTTTTCTGTTCGTTGTTTCAATCGCATGCATTGGATCGATTTAAACATCTTTATTTTAGTGTTAGTGTGATTCAATATCATCTGTGTCTATCTATAGCGGCTCGGCAACAACGTGACAGTTGCTCCACACATTAATGTGAAACAAATACACATACATGTGTAAATGCGTGCAGCTAAGATATATAATACATAAAACGTGATTACATTCTTAAACATTTTTTAAAATATTGTTTATGAAATAATACCTTATTTTTTGTAAAGTGATTATTTGATTACATTATTTAATTCTGACAAGACGTCTAAGAAATGTGAATATTATTAATTATATATTTAAAATAAAGAATATATTAGTAAATAAGTATTTTTATAGTTCATTTAAAGCTTTAAATTAATTAAAACATATAAAATTGCTGGTTAGGGAAATTTAATTCATAAATAGTTTTTCGGTAGTGAAATTTCAAAGTGGCGTGTGTTGCTGTAAAAATAAAGTAGGCTGTTTCCGAAAAATGCCGGGGCTGCCCATTTTATTCCCGTTTAAGTTTTATTGCTAAATAACAAACAAATTATTTTATTGTACGCAAAATAAAAGAAGTAAGAAAGGCGTTTTTAAAGTAAGGAAATTGGGATTTTCTATGGGTTTAATTTTTGGCCAATCAATCCGACCTACCAAATTTCATAAGGATCGGCCGACTATATCCTATAGCTGCCATACAACTAAACGATTGGAAATGCCATAACTTTGGTGTTTTTAAAGTTAGGAAGTTGGGATTTTTATGGGTTTTATTTTTGGACAACCGATCCGATTTCCGATTATTTCTATGGGAGCTACATGATATAGTCGCCCGATTCGGCTCGTTCCGACTTATATGCTACCTGCAATAGAAAAACAACTTTTGGTTTTAAGCAGATAGCTTAAAAACTAAAAGACTAGTTTTCGTAAAAGCTGACGTACGGACATGGCTAGATCGACTCTCCTGTCTCTTTCACTGCATTGCAAATTTTTGACTGAAATTATAATACCCTCTGCAACGGTGTACAAATTTACTCTAAAACTCTCAGAACCAAATTCTAATTAAATGAATATATTTTTTTTTATTGTAAAAAAAATCGAATTTTTAGAAAGTGAAACGGATATCTAGTAATTGAAAAACCTATTTTTATTTCCTTGCAGAGGGTATTATAATTCTGGTCAAAAGTGTGCAACGCAGTGAAGGAGACGTGCCCGACCTTATTAAGTTTATATTTACTGTCAGGATCGCGTCCTGAGTTGATATAAGCATGTCCGTCTGTCCGTTTGTCTGTCATATCCCATAGCTGCCATATAACTGGTTGATCGGAAATGCCATAACTTTGATGTTTGTAAAGTTAGGAAGTTGGGATTTTTATGAGTATTAAGAATGCATCATATGAATAATTTTGGAGAATATTATTTACAGAATATTCTGCAAGGGTATAGCTTAAAGTTAGCTTTCCTTTCTTGTTAAACCTATAGTAGAGTAAAAGAATATATGGGGAATGGAGATCTTGAAAACTATATGAACTGGATATTTATAAGCAGCGCAATATTTTTGACAAAATTTGTGAAATTCTGTAGGAACAAGACGGTATATAATTATTCGATAATAAATTATTCCAAATCGAAGCTTTCAGGAAATTAAATTTAGCTCTAGTAGATAAATAAACCCCAATTGCAGGTGGCGCCCTGTCTTGGGTGCATAATCCTATTAAAATAGAATAAAAAAGTAACTGGTATTTCATGTCATTATATATTATTATATTTATCTCCAAGCTTTTTATTTAAGATTAATATTTAAGACTCAAAAAGTCGCATTGTTTTTGAATGGTAAACAAACATATGAATCATTTTTTTTTTAATTTGGATACTTATAGATGAAACGGATGATGCAGTATCAAAACCTGTTGCCGCAACTACTAAGGAATCATTGCAGACAAATCTGACGCATCAAAAATTACTCTCATCCGAATCAACGCAACAGAAGCAAACGACATCAAATACTGAGATTACAAAGGAAGTGCCAACTGCATCAGAAGAAACTAATACTGCTGAATTAGATTCTGGTGGGTTCCCGGGAGACCTTTCAACAGAGTTGCTGGCTGTCACTGTGAAGAACAGTCAACCGACATCAAATGTTTCTGCCGAGTCTGAAATCGCTGGTATTGACGAAATACCGCCCGCTGAAGTCAGTGCGGATTCCTCCTACATGCACACAAGTTTACAAGATTCTGAACACACATTGTCTACCGAAATAATAGTGAAATCTACAGATGAGAGTTTTAACGATAACCAAAGCGAACAGCAAGCAACTCAACCAGAAATAACATTAAGAAGTGTCCCTAATGACACAAATTTATCACCGATGGCATTAAAAGACGAGACTTGTTTGGACAATGGTCAAACCGAAGCAGCAAGCACTATAAATGCTAAAGATCATGTTGACGTTTTAGAAAAGGCCCCTACTAGGGAGCCAACAAAAGACTTGCTTTCATCGAATAACACAGAAGTAGATGTAGATCGCCAGTCCGATTTAAATTTAGACCTAAAGCCAGAGACGGACCTTGAGGAAAACGCCAAATCTACTGATATAAAAATTGAAGAAACAGGAAATGCTGGATCATCTTGTATCAACTATAATGAGGGTCAATGGTCTCCAAGCAATCCAAGTGGAAAGAAACAATACAATCGAGATCAGTTGTTACAATTACGGGAGGTAAAGGCCTCGCGAATTCAGCCAGAAGTGAAAAATGTATCCATTCTTCCTCAACCGAACTTAATGCCATCATTTATCCGCAACAACAATAATAATAAGCGCGTTCAATCGATGGTTGGTATGATTGGCAATCGTAACAGTGAATCCGGAGGAAATTATATTAACAAGCAGATGTCAATGTCAGGTGTTCAGGGTGGGGGTGGCAGAAGCAGCATGAAAGGCATGATCCACGTTAATCTGTCCTTAAATCAAGATGTAAAACTCAGTGAGAATGAAAATGCCTGGCGCCCACGAGCCTTGAACAAATCAGACGTTGACAGTGACACAAAATCAACGCAAGAAAAGGATGAATTGGTTCGTCGGGTTCGGGGTATTTTAAACAAGCTTACTCCTGAAAGGTTCGATACGCTTGTCGAGGAGATTGTAAAATTAAAAATTGATACACCCGACAAAATGGACGAAGTTATTGTGCTGGTATTTGAAAAAGCAATTGATGAGCCAAACTTTTCAGTATCATATGCCAGACTATGCCATCGTCTTATTTCAGAAGTAAAGGCGCGAGACGAGCGTATGGAAATCGGCACCAAATCTAATTTGGCACACTTTCGAAATGCTTTGTTAGATAAAACAGAACGGGAGTTCACACAGAACGTCTCCCAAAGCACGGCAAAAGAAAAAAAATTGCAGCCAATTGTGGATAAAATAAAGAAATGTAGCGATGCAAACGAAAAAGCCGAACTTGAGGCATTCTTAGAAGAGGAGGAAAGAAAAATACGAAGACGCTCCGGAGGCACAGTTCGATTTATCGGGGAACTTTTTAAAATATCCATGTTGACCGGTAAAATCATTTATTCTTGCATTGATACTCTTCTTAATCCCCATTCTGAAGACATGCTTGAATGCCTATGTAAGCTGCTGACAACGGTGGGTGCCAAATTTGAACAGACCCCAGTTAATTCAAAGGACCCTAGTCGGTGTTATTCATTGGAAAAATCGATAGCCAGAATGCAGGCAATCGCTTCAAAAACTGACAAAGATGGTGCCAAAGTAAGCTCCAGAGTGCGTTTTATGCTTCAAGATGTTATAGATTTGCGCAAAAACAAATGGCAAACTTCGCGAAATGAAGCACCCAAAACCATGGGGCAAATTGAAAAAGAGGCAAAGAACGAGCAGCTTTCTGCGCAGTATTTTGGTACACTTTCCAGTACTACGCCCGTTGGATCACAGGGCGGCTCTGGTAAACGAGATGATCGTGGCAATGCTCGATACGGCGAATCTCGTTCTGGTAGCGGGTATGGCGGGAGTCACAGTCAACGTGGTGACAACGGAAATCTGCGACACCAGCAGCAAAACAATTCTGGCGAAGGTAGGGGCTCTGGCGGAGCTGGTCACTCCAATGGAAACAATGATGACAATACTTGGCATGTGCAAACAAGCAAAGGTAGCCGTTCCCAAGCAGTTGACAGTAATAAACTGGAGGGCCTGGTAAGAACTATTTACCTATTTAAGTTGTTTTTTTTGTTCTAGAAATAGTTATAGTTCTGCATATCAAAAATTATGAAATTATGATGATTTTATTTTAATCCGGGCATAGAAATGATAAGTAAATTGAAAGGACTTCTTACTGTTATTTTTGTACCTAAATCTCTCCTGTTCAATCGGTTTTAAAAATTTAATTTTAAGCTCAGAACAGCATGAAAAAGCGAAAACTTGCTCTTGATGACAATATGTAGTGTTATAAATTCAAGTGTTTTTATACTTTGGTTTGCCGGAGATAGTTCAAAGTTACTTATTTAATAAAATTGGTATTTAACATATAATTAATTTTTAATATTTCAGTCTAAACTTTCTGACCAAAACTTAGAAACAAAAAAGATGGGCGGACTAACGCAATTTCTTTGGAATAGCAGCACAAGACAATCATCTGCTCCCACATCAACACCATCCAATCCCTTTGCTGTACTATCATCCCTAATAGATAAAAACAGCACTGATAGGGATCGCGATCGAGATCGCAGTGGGCCCAGAAACAAGGGCTCGTATAACAAAGGATCTATGGAACGCGATCGTTATGATAGAGGTATTTCTTTGAGATTTGTTAAACCATTCAAAAAATAGTAATACAAAAACTGTCCAAAAAGGTCTTCATTCGAGAACTGGGTCATCACAAGGATCACGAGAAAACTCATCCTCCCGCGGTGGCCAGCAAAGTCAGAGTCGCAGTTTGTTAAGTTCTACAGTTCAAAAATCTGCTAGTCATTCAAAATACACGCAACAGGCACCAGCACGTCATACTGGAAAAGTGAGTATTAATTATAAAATGATTAAGATGTGTATTATGTATATTAAAAAAAATGTTAAGTGTATTTACGATGTGACAAGTCGATTTTCGACCCTATAGGTATTTATATTCTTGATCAGCAACTCCATGCAAGTAGATTTAGACATGTCTGTGAAGTGCCTTAAGCATCAGTATAAATATACTACAAGCGTTCGAGGCGAATTACACATTTATTTTGCACATTTTTGATGGGAAGATTGTGAAAATATGTGCGAGTGGGATTGGGCTATAAAACAGCAAACATCAAATAATTCTTTTCCATGTGGAATTGATAATTTATCAGAACGAAATATCCCTTGTGTTTTGAGAAATTGTTTTAAGTAGGGTACGATTTTGGCCCGCAATTGAGTTCAACTGTTTGTGTACTTTTTACAATATTAAAATGGTGAAAAAAGTTTCCGAAGTCGAAAAAAAATATCCTTATAATCAATGTTGGCAATCTGTCTTTCTGGACCAGTTCGAATGGACTTTTGAACCCGACCATTCTTCTGTAGAATTCACTCAGCTGACTTCTTGGCATGCCACTATTTTGACTTTGCCTTTATACCACCCAGCATATTCGCATAAATGTTGTGGCCCTTCTGATCTGAGAATTCCTCCATGAAATGGTCATACACCTCACAAGTGACGCAACGCCTTTCATTCTTTTGAATTATACCGCCCATCTGCTCCAGAATTAAGTCGTTGAAAGTTTCCGCTGACGGATCCGACCGCATAAGGCCCCTCTCTTATCACGCCTTGTGGCCGTCTCTCTACTGCGCCAGATTTGGTACCACTTCCGGACGCCACCACGGTAAGCAGACCACCGGAAATAAATAATTAAAACTGAAAGGTCGAGTGGTCAAACAGAGTCGGAATAACAGCGTCCGAGCACCCCCTCCAACATGCTGCGTTCGGCATGTGCCGTGCCACCAATGTAGCAGTTTTTCTTAAGGGAGTTGTCTTATCCCCCAACATCTACGTCAGCGTCTTGTCTATAACGGAATCTGTTTCTAGTCGCCGTCGCGGGGAGAGAATAGTCGCACTTCTAGCGCCTTACACAGTTACGGCAGGTGACAAGTCAATCGTTTATCCGCCTATGTAACACCTTGTAACACTTATTATGATAAGAAGTACACAACGCTGTTTCTAAAAATTGTAAAATTTGTTTCAGCATCTTTGGTGAATATCCTTGCCAAAGGGCTCTATTTTTAACTCTGATCTGCGTTGAGAAGTTTTTTCCCTAAGCTCAAAGCCAATCATCGGTCCCTGTTTCTTGCATATTGCAACGGTGAGGGTTCTTTAAAACGTTCTAAACGAAAATTTACATTTTTGCACACAAGGTTAATTTACTTTATTTGTTAAAATTACCATTTTTGCTTTAATTTAATTAGACGAATAATTGAAAACATTATATATTTTTGTTTGTTGTTGCATGAAAGTTATTTAAATTATCATTGCTTTCTTTTAGGCACAGTCATCGCTGGTCAGCTCCAGCACCGGAGGTCTTTACCGTGGCAGCGATCCACCGTCGTCTGCATCTTCATCTACAACGTTCCCGCAGGGTGTTCGTTCTATAGCTCCGGTGGCAGTGTTCAATGAGGCCAGTGAAACAGATCTTAAGCTCATCATGTCTGTTGTCTCAGAAATGATTGAGCTTTCGGCAGCCTCGAAAGCAGTAACGCCCGCTGTAGTTTCGTGTATGAAACGAGTACCAGAGGAACTGCGCTGTAGTTTCATATATTACATATTAACAGACTATTTGCATTTAGCGAATGTCGGCAAACAGTACAGGCGGTATTTGGCCATTGCTGTTTCCCAACTTATTCAACAGAATTACATCTCTGTGGATCACTTCAGACTGGCGTACAACGAATTTACCGAGTACGCAAACGATTTAATTGTTGATATTCCAGAGCTTTGGCTATATATTCTTCAATTTGCCGGTAATTGTCAATGATTGGGTTTACCAACATAACGTATCAGTACCCTTTTTAAACTACTTCCTTAGTAAAATATTTATAATATATATTTAAAACTGTTTTTCTTACAGGGCCATTAATTGTGAAGAAAATCTTGACTGTATCAGATTTGTGGAACAAAAATATGAAAGACAGCAGCCCATCACACGTGGCTAAAAAGTTCCTTAAAACATATTTGATATATTGTACACAAGAAGTTGGACCGAATTTTGCTCGAAGTATGTGGACCAAGTTCAACCTAAAATGGTCAGATTTTATGCCTGAAAATGAAGTCCCTGACTTTATTAAATCAAATGTGAGTTATAAAGATAAGTTTTAAATATTTTAAGGGTATTTTTTTATAATTTAATAACTTATGTATGTTTTCGATTTTAAATCTTATACCGCAGTATGAGTTTTGTTTTAAGAAAAAGACTCCAAAGTAGAGCAACGCAGTTATTAGAGAACTCTGTTTTCAGCGTTGCAACACTAAGCAAGTTAATGTAGCTATGTCCGTCTAAACGACCAGAGAAACAATATCAAAATTATAACTTGCTTACTTTCTGTTTAGCATAAGTAATTTTATTTAATTTTCAACTATGGCTTACCCTTTGTGTTAAAATCCAATAACAAAATTGGAACATTCAAGTTTAATCAGCAAATCAATTAAAGTCCTTAAAACAGGTTTTTTCTGTCAAATTTCTGACCAAATATTTTATAAATATTTATTGAGTCTGCCAAAGTCAATCGGCAATCCCAATGATCTTTTGAAATAACCCATAGTTATTACCGTCTTGTAATCGTAATGGGTTCATCTTAATTTTTTGTTTGGTTTGTTTGCTTATTATCAATTAAAATAAACAATTTAACATTAAAGAAGTTCACCGTAAATATTAAATTTGTATACCCTTGCAAATGGTATTACAATTTCAGATAAAAGTTAGCAACCTAGTAAAACATACATCACCGGTCGTTGTACTAAAGTGTTTATACTGTTATGGCGGTCTGTCCGATTATACAAAAACTAGTCCCTCAGTTTTAAACCTATATGAATAAACCCTTCCTAAAAATCTTCTTGCTATTACAGGGACAGTGTTGGAAAAAATAAGAGAAACTATATTTTCTTTTGCAGATTAAGCTCAATGGCCAAATTTGAAAATAATTATTGGCCTAAAAGAAACGGCACATAGCGAACTGATATCCATACTTTATTTTGCGACCCTTTTTGAGTTGCTTCTTTACTTGCAGTGTCCAGCATTTTTATAAGTGACCCCCAAAATTTCGGCTTGAAATCGATTATTTCGAAAATAAAAGTTCAGTTTAAATGATTTAAGGAAAATTTTCCATAAAATCAAAAAATTTTTCAAATATAATTTTTATATTAAAAATACATGGAGGAGTGTCCTGAACAGCTACTTAAATAAATATTTATTTCAATAAAAAACACTAAAAACAGAAAGTTAAACATTTAAAATTTTAAGAAGAAATTTTAAGAAAAAAATGTGTTTTTGCCGTTAAGTTGACCAAGGCGACAAAGAATGAAGGCAGAATTTAACCGACATCTAAAAGGTTGTACTAAAAAAAAAAAAACAGACCTATTATTTTTATTAAAGGTCCTCTAAAAACATTGACAGCATCAGACAGTTTCCAGTTTGAAGTTATTGGTAAAACTTTAACTAGGTGCCCAAAGAAACTTACTTCAGTAGGAATGGCTCAAATATGTGATCTACAGATTTAAGAGGAGTATCAAGTTTGTTTGAAGTTTCGGTAATTGGCCTTATGTTCTGGGTGTCCTCACATGTGAACACATGTAAGTCCAGAGACCACCTTAATATACTAAAGAGTTTATTGCCCTCCCAATAAGATTAAAAAAATAGGATTTAAAGTAGGAATTTAGGCAGGATAATGAAAGTTCAGATAAACCCCAGATCCAAGTTAGATGTAAATTTTTTGGGGGTCCTTTAAAAATAGTTTGGTATCTTTAAATTCATCTGAAAACATGTAATACGAAAAAAAAGTGGAAAGTAGAATCTGAAGATTTAGACGCTTGGTTTGTTGCTAAAAATATTTTATTTATTTGTTTTGTTCTTTATTAAAAAATGCACGTTAAAACATGTTTAAAAAATATTTCTTTCCCTGAAGCCTAGTACTCAGATCGACAAACGAGTACGCTAGCGTAAAAACTTTATTCTTTCCAGTGTGACCAAAAATTTTGAGAGTTCAGATTTAAGCGTGCTACGGTCGTACTGTCAATCAGCTGGGTTTGTTGACAAGCAGATAAAATTCAAATATCGTATTTGCGGGAAAGAGCCTCTAAAATATAGTATAAACTACCTTGGCAAGACAATTCTGCCGCTGTACAAAGATTTTAAAAAACAATATAATTTAAATTTAACAGTTGTTTTTTTTAATTTACTGATAATTATTTGCTAATTTAAAGTTCATAGCTGTACTTTTATTGTGTTTTTTCGTATATTTTTGACCTAAGAAATATTTTGCTCTGAAGAGGCACCCCTGATAGTTGTAATGTTATTTTGTCCTCACATGTGAACTCCTGCAATCGACTTTTGTGGGTTTTTGATTTTTTCCCTTCATTTTTTAAAATGTTCAGTGAGAAGCGCACGCCAAAAGATTAAATTTTTTAATCTTTTCGCTAAGGTTCTCCCAAAGTTCATTTCCGCAGACTCGCAACGCTATGCAATTTTCCTGTATTTTTTTCTTCGATCTAAGGACCGTGGTGAAAAAAACGTTGACGAAAAGTGTTCGTCTCTCGCTCTCTCTCATGACTGGCGTACAGTTTTAGTCGATCTGAGTACTAGGCTTAAGTAACTAAACATTTTAAAGAAATGAACGCTACCAGCGCGTTTCAATTATTTTTTCCACCACTGTGGCTTGAATAAAAATATAAATTATAACTTGGTTGTTTTTTTATACTCCAAAAAAAAAGTAATTCTTAACAATTTCAAAATCTCGATTTTATTTTTATAAAAATCGGAAGAGTAAAAACGATCGAATAATAGATTATTTCATTTTTGGAACAGCTGGGGCTTGCTAAAGTGTGCGCGCATGTATACTTTAAATTCTACCTTGCTTCGATTTATTTGAAATTTTTGACACGTTGTATATGCAAAGAAAATATAGAAATTTTCAAATAAAAATTTTCAAATACAAATTTTTTACAGAGACTAGAGTATGTGGAAAACGAGCAAAAATCGCCAGAGATTGAGCAACGAGAGTCCCCAGAGAAGCACGTTAAAAATGTGATAGACCATATTGAGCACTTGCTGAAAGAAGGAACGACGGCAGATAGCATTATTGATTATAGTAACGTAAGAAAATCGAACTTTTTATTTAAAGCTTTATAATAACATAACATTTTATTTTTTTCAAGGGAAATATAATGGTGGTCGATAAGTTGTTTATAAGGGGATTGACCGAAAAGTTGAGTAATTTTTCAATTCTCTACAAGGAAAATAGTTATAAACTTGAGTCCGAAACCTTCCAAAAGTTTTGCATACCAGTTTTGCAACGATACATTGATTCTAACGAAGACCATCAACTTGAATGCTTATATGCTATGCAACTTTTGGTGCACGGCTTGGAGCATCCCAGAGGTATGACTAAATATAAGCACATGACATTCAGAGCTTTTGTGTGCCCTTGCAGAGGTTTTATTAAGCTTTGTAAAATGTTTGCAACTTTCTCTCATACCGACCGCCTGCAAGGGTTTGAATCAATTCACATTATCTACAACTGCAAGAGTTCATGTTCTTCGGCGTGCCGAAGTTTAATTTTCATCTTAATTATATTATAATGATCTATTTCAGGCTTGCTGAGTGAACTAATTGGCGAGCTTTATGATGCCTATGTAATACAAAAGGAATCGCTCTATAAGTGGCGTGATTCAAAGGACCAGTCAGCTGGCAAGGGTAAATTTTTTAAACAAACTTCTACGTTTCATAACTAATGTTATTTTCTTTTATTTCTGAACTATAGGCGTTGCTGTAAAAAGCCTTAATCCTTTTTTTAACTCGCTATTAAACGATTAAGCCAACTGAAACCGTAAAGTGGCTGGCCTAGACAGCATACATATAATATTTGTAATAAAATTAATTAAAAGCAGAGTTGGTGGGTAAAGAATGTTCATTAACAGTATATATAGATTTCGAAATGGACTTATTCAATAGAGATTCTGGTTCATGCATTAAGAGTATATGCCACAATATAAAAGTGTATAACATATGTAAAATAAAGCCAACCTAAAGAAAATTTAAAGTTATAAATGGATACGGCGGAAACTATAGAGTTTTCTCATGACGGTAAAATAAATGTTTATTAAATAATTAAACTTTTTATTGCAGCTTTGTATTCCCCTCTGAAAAAATATCTTAAAAAAAAAAATATAATAAACCTGGAACCTCTTTTTGGGAAAATTTTCGGATGTGACGCCATTATAGTGAGTTAATCCAAACTCTGAGCATTAAAGTCCTTATAGTTGCGCTTATTAACAAGTCAATCGGAAAAGTAGCAATTGTAAATATACAAAATTTTATGATAAGAACTTCAGGAATCAGAATCTGTATGGAGGCGTAATTTGCCCTGTCAATTTGCCCGTAAGGTAAAAACGACAAAAAGAGTTTCATTTGTTAGATCGAACATGCAATCGCTCTGCTCGGCTGAAGCGAGAAATCTCCTTTCTATGCTGTTGCTTTGCACATGTCAGAACTTGTACACATGTCTGAACTTGTACACATGTCAGAAATTAGCTTTTTGCATGGCTCTCAGCAAAGCGTTGTCAGAAATCTCTATAGATTCATTACCAATGATAGAATACAAACCTACTATGAGAAACTTAATTATAGCACAGCAAGCATATCAAATATGCTAAATTAAAAAAAAAACAATATTTTTAATTGAATAACTGTTAAATATACAAGTGACTTCATTAGCTTTTACAAATGATTAATTAAAAATAAAAAAAAAACCAAAATATTTCACAAATTTTTCATGAACCAAATTATTATAAAAATTTTATCAATTTGGCCACTTTTCAGCTTAACCCCAATTTTAAAGCTAAAATTGTTTTAGTGCGTTAAATTAAAGGAAAAGTTGTTTGACTTTGAAAAGTTTAAAAAACAATCATTTAGTGTAGCGAAATAAATATCTTAGTATGCCAATTGACTTTTGGGTCTTTTCCACGTTCTATGATATAATAATCCCTTCACTAAGCGAAAGGCTTATGTTATTTGACTTTTCAAATCGATTTA
Organism: Drosophila rhopaloa; assembly: GCF_018152115.1. Classification (NCBI taxonomy): domain Eukaryota; kingdom Metazoa; phylum Arthropoda; class Insecta; order Diptera; family Drosophilidae; genus Drosophila; species Drosophila rhopaloa. The sequence goes on from NW_025335088.1 coordinate 1,408,340, forward strand.
TTTTTTCTAGGACCAAGTCGTTTGTAGACAGCATCATACAGATGTTGAGAGAATATCCTTACCAAAGTCCTTCTAATCTTTAACTTCGATCAATATTGAGGAGATCTCAGGGTTTATAAAAGGGTTGTTGGATTTTGAAAAAATATCGTATTGATGATATTTCCTGTTTAAAAAATATCACTCGATGATATTAAAAAATATCGTAAGAAAATATCGATATATCGAGTATTTTTGATATTTTTTAATGTTCAGCTAAATTTTAATAAAGTCTTCCTGTAGGGTCTTTTATAGGCCTAAGAATACGTATAATCAACCATGAACTGCAAATAAGATCAATTAGAGACACAATAGACTATTTTTTATTTAAAAAGTGAATAGACATCATTGATCTTAAAAAAAAAAATATTATACACTCTCAAGCAACTCTCCAGCAAACCACTCAATCGCTTTTCTGATATTTTTAGAATGGTATCTTTTGTTTGAATGCCCTCAGCGGTATCCATATAAGCTTTTTTAATTTTGTATTAATCATAGAAATCATAGGAATCACTAAGCTGACGGTCACTTAAGAATCTCCGCTCACATTATCAGTAGCTTTTTTAAAAGGTTGGAGAATATTGCAAAAATTGCGAAAAAAAAATATTCAGTTCTTCCACTGAGAGCACTTCTGGCTTAAAGCCTAGTATTCAGATCGACGAAACCCGTACGCCAGTCATGAGAGAGAGCGAGAGGCAAACAACTGTCGTTCACTTTTCGTCGGACCTTTTTTCACGGCGGTACTCAGATCGACGAAAAAAATACCAGAAAATTGCACAGCGTTGCCAGTCTGCGGAAATTAACTTTGGGTGAGCCGTAGCGAAAAGAATAAAAAATTTAATCTTTTGGCGTGCGCTTCTCACTGAAAATTTTAAACAATGGAGGGAAAAAACAGAAAACCCGCAAAAGTCGATTGCAGGAGTTTAAATGTGAGGACAAAACAACATTAATACTATCTGGGGTGCCTCTTCTCAGAGCCAAATAATTCTTAGATCAAAAATTTACGAAAAAACACAATAAAAGTGCAGCTATGAACTTTAAATTAGCAAATAATTATCAGTAAATTAAAACAAACATCTGTTAAATTTAAATTGTATTGTTTTTTAATTTCTTTGTACAGCGGTAGCATTGTTTTGCCAAGGTAGTTGATAATATCATTTTAAGGCTCTTTCCCTCAAATACGATATTTGAATTTCAACTGCTTGTCAACAAACTCAGCTGATTGACAGTACGACCGTAGCACGCTTAATTCTGAAGAACTCTCGATATGCTGGTCACACTGGAAAGATTAAAGTTTTTGCGCTAGCGTACTCGTTTGTCGATCTGAGTACTAGCATAGAGTAAGAAACTATATAGAGGTTTCATTTGCTCTGCCCGCGCTCTCGAGTGACTTTGCCAGTGATGCCACGTAGGGGAAAAACGGAAAAAAAGAGAGTTTTTCATTTGTTCGAATCGAGCTTCATTCCATGCCCATGGTGAATTCTTATTGCTGCACTGGTCGCTCTTATTCCTAAGGATTGGTGCGAAAACTCCCCATACTATTGCTTGTGCTTCGCACATGTTAGAAGTGGTGAGAAACCGAAGTTAGAAGAAGTTAGCTTCGAACATGGCTCTCAGCAGAGCTTTGGCAGAGGCCCGGGCAGAGCAAATGAAACCTCTATATAGTTTCTTACTCTATGGTACTAGGCTTTACGCTAGCATACTCGTTTGTCGATTTGAGTACTAGGCTTTAAGAGTGACCAAACATAAAATATCGGAAATATCCTCTCAAAAAATATCAATATCGCCTTTTTTTGCCCAAAAAATATCGCGATGATAATATTATTTTTAAGAGGAAAAATATCGATATATTGATATTTTGATATATTTCCGACATCCCTAGTTTACATAATACTTTCATATGATCCATTCGATTTCCAGTGTGGCTTACATTTTGCAACTTTAAAATAAAACAAAAGGTTCCGAACGGTAAAAACGGGTTCTATGCATCCTTTCTTCAATCTTATCATACGATTTGCACTGATTCTGCTTATTAAAATGTACTTTTTGTAAAAGTGTACTTATTTAAAAGTGACGCCGCTCAAACGCACCGAAACAAGAAATAGACAGATCTTGTAGCGTAAAATGGTATTGAACAGACGGATTTTATTCTGTAGGAATATTACAAGTTTATGATTTAACTCGACACATATAAGTTAACTTTACCGCAGTCTCGCCTCCCAGCTTCTCTGACCTCGTTGATTGGAATAACTTGGAAGCGGGAAGCTTAGCTTTTCCTAACTTCAAGCTGTGTGACCGCATTCACTAAACAGCGAGAATCCTCAACCGGTTACATTGAACTAAATATAATCTCTAATTTGTGGCGCTACATTTGAATTGCCCGACAATCGATAATTGGGTTAAACCGTTCCGCGACAAAAAGTGTGGAGGAAACCAAATACAGAGTTAGAGCTTAAAAATTGAACACCAACCGTTAAGCATGGCGGCGGTAACATGATGGTCTGGGGGCGAGTTGGGATAGCTGGAGTTGGGAAACTTGTGTTTATAAACACGGCAATGGTCAAGCATCTGTACCTCAAAATTTTAAAGGATAACCTCAAGGACAGAGCCACCCAGCTCCAGTTAAATGAAACTACATTTCTGTTTCAAGAGAATAACGACCCCAAACACACTTCCTATTTGGTCAAGGAATTTGGTTCTCTACAACTGCAAGGAATTGCATATACCTTACATAATCTCCAGATCTCAATCCCATTGAGCACGTTTGGAATTTGTTAGATAAAAGGATCCGAAAACACCAAATATCGTCAAGTCTGAGTGGGAAACAATTTAAGAAAAGTACACCACACTGTTGGTCCAAAAGGAGGTTCAACCAAATATTAATTAATTAATTTCATCTTAAGTGTACTTAAACTTTTTATACCCTTGCAGAGGGTATTATAATTTCAGTCAAAAGTTGCAACGCAGTGAAGGAGAAATTTCCGACCCTACAAGTATATATATTCTTCAGTATCACCAGGAGTGTCGATCTAGCCATGTCCGTCTGCCCGTGCGTCCGTTTCTAAGCAAACTAGTCCCTCAGTTTTAAAGCTATCTGCATGAAACTTTCCCAAGTGGTCTTTCTATTGCAGGTAGTCTATAATTTGAAACGAGTCGGATCGGGCGACTATATCATATAGCTTCCATAGGAACTATTGGAAAAAAGAATTCAAAAAAAATTAAAACGTTATTTTTAATTTTTTTTTTGTTCTTTGGGATTTGGCAATATTTAAATATTATGGAATTACGGTTTTAATTAAATTAAAATCGGACAACAATATCATATAGCTGCCATAGGATCGATGGCAAAATGCAGAGCAAAATCGACATAGCTTCATTGTTTTTAGTAATATAGGAATATAAATCGAAACGCAGTAGATTTGTTACAACTGCAAGGGTATAAAAACTTCGGATTGCCAAAGTTTGCTTCCTTTCTTGTTTGATGTAAACTATGAGTTATTTTATGATTTTGTTTTTTATAATTGTAGAATTTCTACCGAAATCTGTTTGCTGAAAATATTTTATAAAATATTTACAAAACCAGTGGCGAAAGTTTCGGCAATATGTACAGAACAAGTTGGTCTGCGGAGAAGTGATTAAGTCAAGATTTCTGTTCGTACTGATATTATTGATCATGGATCCGGGTTTATATACATGATTTCGGCTTACAAGAATATTTACTTTGTCTAATCTATATAAAAATGGTTTATTATCAGTTTACAGAAATAATAGCCTAAATAAGCAATTACATCTACCAGATGGTCGGGTTAAAGTTTCCCAAGGGTTATAACAGATGGTGTGAAGACAAGTCCGTCGGCTGGGTGCATATGGTTTATGACCCCTTATCACATGCAGATGTAACAGGATGTCATTTAGGTAAAAGTAGCTATCAGCAACTAACGAATTTCTGCTAAGTCGAAATCGTACATAGTCCCGGTCGTTGCACTGATGTTCAAAAATCCGTATTGTTGATCGTGAAGAGTTGGATCGAAGAACCATCTCTATTTACAGTTGTGGTCAACATATGATTCTGCTGAAGGGTATTTCTAAGTGTTCCCCATTTCTTTATAAAATTAATAACAACAATGATTATTATAACAAGAAAGAAAAGCTTACTTCGGGCGGAGCCGAAGTTGATATACCCTTGCAGAATATTCTGTAAATTATATTCTCCAAAATTATTCATATGATGCATTCTTTATACTTATAAAAAATCCCAACTTCCTTTCAATTCAATATCTTTAAAACTGAGAGACTTGTTTGCGTAGAAACAGACAGACGGACATGCTTATATCAACTCAGGACGCGATCCTGATCATATATATATATTCTTTATAGGGTCGGAGATGTCTCCTTCTCTGCGTTGCACACTTTTGACCAAAATTATAATACCCTCTGCAAGGGTATAAAAACTAATGCAATATAAATAGAAATGTGATGATGTTCAATAGTGTCAAGATTATGTGCTTATTTAAAACTATTGGGAGGCAAGAGTTGTGCTTCTCGTTGATACAAATCTTTGTATTTACGGTTCGGGGTTTTCTTTGTACTTGAAGAGGTAGATCTTTAAGAATTAAGTCGTTGATTTTATCAGAGTTCACCTACTCCAAAGCGAGCATACGATGTACGTAATGTGGTTAGCGTGGATCTTGTTGTAAAGATCCATTGATTTTTGGCATGTGTTCAAAATTTGCAAATTTGCAAATTTATTAATTTGCAAGAAGAATCCGTTTTATTATGAAACATTTGCATTTCACAGCTAGTTTCCGACGAAAACATTTCTTGTTTGTTGTAACATATAAAATCATATTTTGCTCTGTCTTAACAAACTTTAAAATCAATCTCAAAGTATTCATCTCGATGACTGTTGATTGCGATGCATGGTGTTTTAATTGCACACATACCGATTCCATCTTCAGTCAAAAATGAAATTGGTGTCAATCTATAGATATCCAAAATCTAAGTAGACACCACAGGCAAGTTTACTTTGATTATAACATGATCCTTCAGCTCTCATCATCTGGTATGCCATTCAAATATTATCAGGAGGGACTGGAAGCGTTTGTCCGATTTCAAATGGTTACGTATTTGTTCTAACTGATCCTTTAATTGTCTTGGCGAATATCGGTTAAAATGTTTACATTAGTTGCAGACTGGAAGCTAATAGAGATAGTTGAATGGCAAGTGTTATGTACCATGAAAATGTATTAAATCTATTTTCAGTACCAGTAGTTTCTGCAATATAATTCTCTTGAGAATTCATCCCTTTTGATGACATTAATTGTAGTCAATCAAATACGTTTGCTTCTGATTAGCTTTAACCTTTGAAATCGTTTGCACCATTTTATCCGCGTAAGTGGAGTCTAAAACGCCAAAGATTCCAACGGCGCTCTTTGCTGACGTGACTTTACTATCAGCATGCTTACAGCTTGAAGATCCTCCTCGATGTGTTTAAAATGCTGTAACATGCTTGTATATAGTAATTTCTTGTAGTGACAATTGAACCTTTATGGTAGCTTTTAATTTTTTTAATTCTTAATTTAAGTCCGGAACTTAACCGAAAATGGTTTAAGCTACTTTTGAATTTGAAGGGCCTCAGGTGATACAGTCGTCGACATAGAAATAATTTTTAAGTGCAGAAGATCCTATAGGATATTTTTGCATTTGCTTATAAGCTAAATATTCCAAGCATTTCGTTGCCAGTTATGGTGCAGACTTTGTGCCATACGTGTGACTGTTTTCAACCGATAATACTTAAGCCTTTTTGAAGGATAATTTCTCCATACGATCATTTGGATTTATCCAAGTTAGCTTGTACATTTTTTCAATCTCAGTGCAATAAATCTTTTGATGATTTTCCGAAAGATGTCACTGCCGATGTGTCAAATACAACATTTAATTTGGTTGTCTGACTGCCGGATTTGCGCACACAATGATGCGGTATGAAGTAATGGGACTTCGGAAGATGTTTCTGTGGTACTTCTGACTGTCTTTGATTGCTTGATCCTTTTGCAATCGTTTCTCCAGTGATAAGAACCGTCTCGTGGCAATGTCACGACTCTCCCTCATCACCGATGTATTCTCCAAATCAATGAATCTAAAGTCCTGAGCCCTCTGTGTGTTTTAAAGAAAGTGATCTTCACACTGTTTTTCCATTGGTGAATAACATGTTGGTGCTAGTTGAAAATTATCCAATTCCCAAAATTTGGAGAGTTGCTCGTCCACTTTTTCCCCTTCCGTAAGTACAGCTGATGATGTAGGTGCTCTCTTCGAAATTTTACCGGCTACAAGTTGGTATTCTGTAGCTTGGGGAGTCCATTCTTCATGCACTCAGCTTGCATTATATTGAAATAGTGTTCGGCTCCAAGAAGAATATACAATTTTCCTGGTATTCCAAATTGAGGGTCAGCCAACGTTATATTTTTAGTTATCTTCCAATTATCAGTCGAAATAGGATACGTTGGTTGATCAGCCACTATGTGAGGCAAAATCATTGCTTCAAGCCGTGAACTAAAATCGACCTGTTTTGATTTTAGCTGGACGTTGATCCTTGCATTGAAAGTCTGTGACTCTCAACCAATGCCATTTATTTAAAACATCGAATTTGTGGCTTTAAGCGCGAGCATTTTTATTTCTCTTTAATGGCATTAATTTTGGCATTAATATGGATTCCAGAATCAAGCAATGCTCTGAATTTTGCATTTTGAACATTGTTTCTTTGAATAATTACACGAGCAGATGCCGCAGTGATACCATCCAAAGGGTCAGGTTTTGTTTCTAAATGCATGTTTCTGTTGCACTTAAAGCAATCTCTCTTTGTGCATGTCCTTGACGGGTTAATTTTGTCTTTGAACCCAGTTAAGACGTTCTGCTGGGGATTTCTTTAAACACTCATTGCATTTATATATGCTTAGATTCGGTTTCTTACAAAAGAAACAGTTAAATTGCGTTTCAGCTCCAGCTGATGCACATGTATTTTGCTTTTTGATCTTTTTTGATCCAATGGCTTCAAGAGTGAGTAACCGTTGTTCAAAGAAGTTTAAATTTCGTTCAAAGGCTGAATTCGCCTTGTATTTTGGACGGATTGCTCATATAACAATTTGTCGATCGAGCTTCTTCGTTAGATGACAGAGTAGAAGTGGATCCCATTTGTCTGTCTCTATTCCTATGTTATGTAGAGCTGATAATGTTTATTTTACATTATCATGCAACGATTTAATTATTTTGGAATCATCCAATAATTTTTTTATTAACGTATTACTCAATACTCTTTTATTTTTAAAGCGTTTTTAAAGCAGTTGAATAATTAGCTTCGGTTAACGATAAATGGCGGATTAGACGTTCTGCCTCTTCATTAACATTAGTTTTTAAATACCACATCTTTTGCATAGTGGGTAACGTTGATTCATGAATCATTTTTATACCCTTGCAGAGGGTATTATAATTTTGGTCAAAAGTGTGCAACGCAGTGAAGGAGACATCTCCGACCCTATAAAGTATATATATTCTTGATCAGGATCACCTCCTGAGTTGATATAGCCATGTCCGTCTGTCCGTCTGTCTGTCCGTCTGTCTGTTTCTACGCAAACTAGTCTCTCAGTTTTAAAGATATCGAATTGAAACTTTGCACACACCCTTCTTTCCTTTGCACGCAGTATATAAGTCGGAACGGCCGGGATCGGCCGACTATATCCTATAGCTGTCATATAACTGAACGATCGGAAATATAACCATCAACCAGTTGCTTAATTTTAATAAAGAATTCCTTTTTGAAATACGTTAATAACGTTCTAACGTTAATAAACGTTCTTCATAGTCTTCCTTGTTCTTCATAGTCTTTTCTTGAGGCCTTGAGACTCAGGAGGGTATAGAATTAATAAATCGATAACGGCGATAGCCGGAGTTTAAATTTGCGAGCTTTGGCTCTTTATTCATTGGGAATGCAAAGTGAACTAAAATTAAGTTGACAAAAAGTAAAACATATGACCGGACGCTCGTGGCATCTTCGCTGACCAAGCGCAAAATTGCTAAAGTCGTACGACCGCTGGCCACCAATGACACAAGGGCCCGGCCCTTGTATGTAAAATAACATACAATAAAATGTAAAATTGCCCTGCCTAGCTTAAGCTTTTCGCCGTCCTCGGTGATTACCAATTCGTCGATGGCCTTCTGAAACTTGAAAGATGTTCTCTTCCGACTCCAGCGAGTAAGGGTGAGGCCGCAATCCCCGGACTCTTATTAACCGAGCTGTTGAGGTTTAGGTCGTTCATTTATTTATTTTTTTTTTTTCGCTCGGTGTCCCACGGCCCACTTACCCGCCCAACCGACCGAGGGGCGCAGCCGAGATAAGAAAAAATAGGTAAAGGTCCGGGGAAAAAGGTAACAGTAAGATTAATTTAGTGCCAATGAAGCTAGTATTAATCGTTTTAGGAGCGGCAGAGAGTCAAGATTTGAGATTATAGGAAAAAGTCTATTATAGTCAGAACATAATACTGTGAAAGGCTCATGCAAGGCCTAGTTAGATCTACAATGATTTAATATTAGGGGAATATAATTTATAGTTAATGTGCTTGGCACAGAAATGTTTAGCCGACTTACCAAGTCAGGGCTGTCAATCTCACCATGTATAAGGTTATAAATGAAGACTATACCAAGCATCGTTCTACGGTTGGCTAGGGAGGGTAAATAATCCACATAAGTATACTAGAATAAGATTTGCATCCCAGTTTAGGCGCCGTAAAGCAAAAAGAAAAAAGTGTTTTGTTCTGATTCAATACAACCAATATGTATTCCGTATTGTGGACTCCAGACCCATACTCCAGAATCGGACGGACTAGCAAAATAAATAAAGTTTTAGTTAAATAAGGATCATCGAATTCTTTTGACCACCAATTTTATAAATTGAATGATCGCTTTCCTCTCGAAGGTGATGAGATGAGCCCCCTTCAATGAGCGATGCCTGATTATTATTAATCCTACTAAGATCGTCCGCGTGGGGCGTACCCGCCTCGACCTTAAGGACTGAGCCCAAAAAATCAAGGCTCCTGGCCATCCTGTGGTGTATCTTGAGCTCATCCAAAATATTCTGGACATGTTCGATGTCAACTTCCAGCAGGTTCCTCATGTGGCGTATCTTGTAGCGTAAAATGGTATTGAACAGACGGATTTTATTCTGTAGGAATATTACAAGTTTATGATTTAACTCGACACATATAAGTTAACTTTACGGCAGTCTCGCCTCCCAGCTTCTCTGACCTCGTTGATTGGAATAACTTGGAAGCGGGAAGCTTAGCTTTTCCTAACTTCAAGCTGTGTGACCGCATTCACTAAACAGCGAGAATCCTCAACCGGTTACATTGAACTAAATATAATCTCTAATTTGTGGCGCTACATTTGAATTGCCCGACAATCGATAATTGGGTTAATCCGTTCCGCGACAAAAAGTGTGGAGGAAACCAAATACAGAGTTAGAGCTTAAAAATTGAACACCAACCGTTAAGCATGGCGGCGGTAACATGATGGTCTAAGGGCGAGTTGGGATAGCTGGAGTTGGGAAACTTGTGTTTATAAACACGGCAATGGTCAAGCATCTGTACCTCAAAATTTTAAAGGATAACCTCAAGGACAGAGCCACCCAGCTCCAGTTAAATGAAACTACATTTCTGTTTCAAGAGAATAACGACCCCAAACACACTTCCTATTTGGTCAAGGAATTTGGTTCTCTACAACTGCAAGGAATTGCATATACCTTACATAATCTCCAGATCTCAATCCCATTGAGCACGTTTGGAATTTGTTAGATAAAAGGATCCGAAAACACCAAATATCGTCAAGTCTGAGTGGGAAACAATTTAAGAAAAGTACACCACACTGTTGGTCCAAAAGGAGGTTCAACCAAATATTAATTAATTAATTTCATCTTAAGTGTACTTAAACTTTTTATACCCTTGCAGAGGGTATTATAATTTCAGTCAAAAGTTGCAACGCAGTGAAGGAGAAATTTCCGACCCTACAAGTATATATATTCTTCAGTATCACCAGGAGTGTCGATCTAGCCATGTCCGTCTGCCCGTGCGTCCGTTTCTAAGCAAACTAGTCCCTCAGTTTTAAAGCTATCTGCATGAAACTTTCCCAAGTGGTCTTTCTATTGCAGGTAGTCTATAATTTGAAACGAGTCGGATCGGGCGACTATATCATATAGCTTCCATAAGAACTATTGGAAAAAAGAATTCAAAAAAAATTAAAACGTTATTTTTAATTTTTTTTTTTGTTCTTTGGGATTTGGCAATATTTAAATATTATGGAATTACGGTTTTAATTAAATTAAAATCGGACAACAATATCATATAGCTGCCATAGGATCGATGGCAAAATGCAGAGCAAAATCGACATAGCTTCATTGTTTTTAGTAATATAGGAATATAAATCGAAACGCAGTAGATTTGTTACAACTGCAAGGGTATAAAAACTTCGGATTGCCAAAGTTTGCTTCCTTTCTTGTTTGATGTAAACTATGAGTTATTTTATGATTTTGTTTTTTATAATTGTAGAATTTCTACCGAAATCTGTTTGCTGAAAATATTTTATAAAATATTTACAAAACCAGTGGCGAACGTTTCGGCAATATGTACAGAACAAGTTGGTCTGCGGAGAAGTGATTAAGTCAAGATTTCTGTTCGTACTGATATTATTGATCATGGATCCGGGTTTATATACATGATTTCGGCTTACAAGAATATTTACTTTGTCTAATCTATATAAAAATGGTTTATTATCAGTTTACAGAAATAATAGCCTAAATAAGCAATTACATCTACCAGATGGTCGGGTTAAAGTTTCCCAAGGGTTATAACAGATGGTGTGAAGACAAGTCCGTCGGCTGGGTGCATATGGTTTATGACCCCTTATCACATGCAGATGTAACAGGATGTCATTTAGGTAAAAGTAGCTATCAGCAACTAACGAATTTCTGCTAAGTCGAAATCGTACATAGTCCCGGTCGTTGCACTGATGTTCAAAAATCCGTATTGTTGATCGTGAAGAGTTGGATCGAAGAACCATCTCTATTTACAGTTGTGGTCAACATATGATTCTGCTGAAGGGTATTTCTAAGTGTTCCCCATTTCTTTATAAAATTAATAACAACAATGATTATTATAACAAGAAAGAAAAGCTTACTTCGGGCGGAGCCGAAGTTGATATACCCTTGCAGAATATTCTGTAAATTATATTCTCCAAAATTATTCATATGATGCATTCTTTATACTTATAAAAAATCCCAACTTCCTTTCAATTCAATATCTTTAAAACTGAGAGACTTGTTGGCGTAGAAACAGACAGACGGACATGCTTATATCAACTCAGGACGCGATCCTGATCATGAATATATATATTCTTTATAGGGTCGGAGATGTCTCCTTCTCTGCGTTGCACACTTTTGACCAAAATTATAATACCCTCTGCAAGGGTATAAAAACTAATGCAATATAAATAGAAATGTGATGATGTTCAATAGTGTCAAGATTATGTGCTTATTTAAAACTATTGGGAGGCAAGAGTTGCGCTTCTCGTTGATACAAATCTTTGTATTTACGGTTCGGGTTTTTCTTTGTACTTGTAGAGGAAGATCTTTATGAATTAAGTCGTTGATTTTATCAGAGTTCACCTACTCCAAAGCGAGCATACGATGCACGTAATGTGGCTAGCGTGGATCTTGTTGTAAAGATCCATTGATTTTTGGCATGTGTTCTAAACCAGACAAAAGGTCTTTCTGCTTTTATTAATTTGCAAGAAGAATCCGTTTTATTATGAAACATTTGCATTTCACAGCTAGTTTCCGACGAAAACATTTCTTGTTTGTTGTAACATATAAAATCATATTTTGCTCTGTCTTAACAAACTTTAAAATCAATCTCAAAGTATTCATCTCGATGACTGTTGATTGCGATGCATGGTGTTTTAATTGCACACATACCGATTCCATCTTCAGTCAAAAATGAAATTGGTGTCAATCTATAGATATCCAAAATCTAAGTAGACACCACAGGCAAGTTTACTTTGATTATAACATGATCCTTCAGCTCTCATCATCTGGTATGCCATTCAAATATTATCAGGAGGGACTGGAAGCGTTTGTCCGATTTCAAATGGTTACGTATTTGTTCTAACTGATCCTTTAATTGTCTTGGCGAATATCGGTTAAAATGTTTACATTAGTTGCAGACTGGAAGCTAATAGAGATAGTTGAATGGCAAGTGTTATGTACCATGAAAATGTATTAAATCTATTTTCAGTATCAGTAGTTTCTGCAATATAATTCTCTTGAGAATTCATCCCTTTTGATGACATTAATTGTAGTCAATCAAATACGTTTGCTTCTGATTAGCTTTAACCTTTGAAATCGTTTGCACCATTTTATCCGCGTAAGTGGAGTCTAAAACGCCAAAGATTCCAACGGCGCTCTTTGCTGACGTGACTTTACTATCAGCATGCTTACAGCTTGAAGATCCTCCTCGATGTGTTTAAAATGCTGTAACATGCTTGTATATAGTAATTTCTTGTAGTGACAATTGATCCTTTATGGTAGCTTTTAATTTTTTTAATTCTTAATTTAAGTCCGGAACTTAACCGAAAATGGTTTAAGCTACTTTTGAATTTGAAGGGCCTCAGGTGATACAGTCGTCGACATAGAAATAATTTTTAAGTGCAGAAGATCCTATAGGATATTTTTGCATTTGCTTATAAGCTAAATATTCCAAGCATTTCGTTGCCAGTTATGGTGCAGACTTTTTGCCATACGTGTGACTGTTTTCAACCGATAATACTTAAGCCTTTTTGAAGGATAATTTCTCCATACGATCATTTGGATTTATCCAAGTTAGCTTGTACATTTTTTCAATCTCAGTGCAATAAATCTTTTGATGATTTTCCGAAAGATGTCACTGCCGATGTGTCAAATACAACATTTAATTTGGTTGTCTGACTGCCGGATTTGCGCACACAATGATGCGGTATGAAGTAATGGGACTTCGGAAGATGTTTCTGTGGTACTTCTGACTGTCTTTGATTGCTTGATCCTTTTGCAATCGTTTCTCCAGTGATAAGAACCGTCTCGTGGCAATGTCACGACTCTCCCTCATCACCGATGTATTCTCCAAATCAATGAATCTAAAGTCCTGAGCCCTCTGTGTGTTTTAAAGAAAGTGATCTTCACACTGTTTTTCCATTGGTGAATAACATGTTGGTGCTAGTTGAAAATTATCCAATTCCCAAAATTTGGAGAGTTGCTCGTCCACTTTTTCCCCTTCCGTAAGTACAGCTGATGATGTAGGTGCTCTCTTCGAAATTTTACCGGCTACAAGTTGGTATTCTGTAGCTTGGGGAGTCCATTCTTCATGCACTCAGCTTGCATTATATTGAAATAGTGTTCGGCTCCAAGAAGAATATACAATTTTCCTGGTATTCCAAATTGAGGGTCAGCCAACGTTATATTTTTAGTTATCTTCCAATTATCAGTCGAAATAGGATACGTTGGTTGATCAGCCACTATGTGAGGCAAAATCATTGCTTCAAGCCGTGAACTAAAATCGACCTGTTTTGATTTTAGCTGGACGTTGATCCTTGCATTGAAAGTCTGTGACTCTCAACCAATGCCATTTATTTAAAACATCGAATTTGTGGCTTTAAGCGCGAGCATTTTTATTTCTCTTTAATGGCATTAATTTTGGCATTAATATGGATTCCAGAATCAAGCAATGCTCTGAATTTTGCATTTTGAACATTGTTTCTTTGAATAATTACACGAGCAGATGCCGCAGTGATACCATCCAAAGGGTCAGGTTTTGTTTCTAAATGCATGTTTCTGTTGCACTTAAAGCAATCTCTCTTTGTGCATGTCCTTGACGGGTTAATTTTGTCTTTGAACCCAGTTAAGACGTTCTGCTGGGGATTTCTTTAAACACTCATTGCATTTATATATGCTTAGATTCGGTTTCTCACAAAAGAAACAGTTAAATTGCGTTTCAGCTCCAGCTGATGCACATGTATTTTGCTTTTTGATCTTTTTTGATCCAATGGCTTCAAGAGTGAGTAACCGTTGTTCAAAGAAGTTTAAATTTCGTTCAAAGGCTGAATTCGCCTTGTATTTTGTACGGATTGCTCATATAACAATTTGTCGATCGAGCTTCTTCGTTAGATGACAGAGTAGAAGTGGATCCCATTTGTCTGTCTCTATTCCTATGTTATGTAGAGCTGATAATGTTTATTTTACATTATCATGCAACGATTTAATTATTTTGGAATCATCCAATAATTTTTTTATTAACGTATTACTCAATACTCTTTTATTTTTAAAGCGTTTTTAAAGCAGTAGAATAATTAGCTTCGGTTAACGATAAATGGCGGATTAGACGTTCTGCCTCTTCATTAACATTAGTTTTTAAATACCACATCTTTTGCATAGTGGGTAACGTTGATTCATGAATCATTTTTATACCCTTGCAGAGGGTATTATAATTTTGGTCAAAAGTGTGCAACGCAGTGAAGGAGACATCTCCGACCCTATAAAGTATATATATTCTTGATCAGGATCACCTCCTGAGTTGATATAGCCATGTCCGTCTGTCCGTCTGTCTGTTTCTACGCAAACTAGTCTCTCAGTTTTAAAGATATCGAATTGAAACTTTGCACACACCCTTCTTTCCTTTGCACGCAGTATATAAGTCGGAACGGCCGGGATCGGCCGACTATATCCTATAGCTGTCATATAACTGAACGATCGGAAATATAACCATCAACCAGTTGCTTAATTTTAATAAAGAATTCCTTTTTGAAATACGTTAATAACGTTCTAACGTTAATAAACGTTCTTCATAGTCTTCCTTGTTCTTCATAGTCTTTTCTTGAGGCCTTGAGACTCAGAGGGGGTATAGAATTAATAAATCGATAACGGCGATAGCCGGAGTTTCAATTTGCGAGCTTTGGCTCTTTATTCATTGGGAATGCAAAGTGAACTAAAATTAAGTTGACAAAAAGTAAAACATATGACCGGACGCTCGTGGCATCTTCGCTGACCAAGCGCAAAATTGCTAAAGTCGTACGACCGCTGGCCACCAATGACACAAGGGCCCGGCCCTTGTATGTAAAATAACATACAATAAAATGTAAAATTGCCCTGCCTAGCTTAAGCTTTTCGCCGTCCTCGGTGATTACCAATTCGTCGATGGCCTTCTGCAACTTGAAAGATGTTCTCTTCCGACTCCAGCGAGTAAGGGTGAGGCCGCAATCCCCGGACTCTTATTAACCGAGCTGTTGAGGTTTAGGTCGTGGGCCCACGGCCCACTTACCCGCCCAACCGACCGAGGGGCGCAGCCGAGATAAGAAAAAATAGGTAAAGGTCCGGGGAAAAAGGTAACAGTAAGATTAATTTAGTGCCAATGAAGCTAGTATTAATCGTTTTAGGAGCGGCAGAGAGTCAAGATTTGAGATTATAGGAAAAAGTCTATTATAGTCAGAACATAATACTGTGAAAGGCTCATGCAAGGCCTAGTTAGATCTACAATGATTTAATATTAGGGGAATATAATTTATAGTTAATGTGCTTGGCACAGAAATGTTTAGCCGACTTACCAAGTCAGGGCTGTCAATCTCACCATGTATAAGGTTATAAATGAAGACTATACCAAGCATCGTTCTACGGTTGGCTAGGGAGGGTAAATAATCCACATAAGTATACTAGAATAAGATTTGCATCCCAGTTTAGGCGCCGTAAAGCAAAAAGAAAAAAGTGTTTTGTTCTGATTCAATACGACCAATATGTATTCCGTATTGTGGACTCCAGACCCATACTCCAGAATCGGACGGACTAGCAAAATAAATAAAGTTTTAGTTAAATAAGGATCATCGAATTCTTTTGACCACCAATTTTATAAATTGAATGATCGCTTTCCTCTCGAAGGTGATGAGATGAGCCCCCTTCAATGAGCGATGCCTGATTATTATTAATCCTACTAAGATCGTCCGCGTGGGGCGTACCCGCCTCGACCTTAAGGACTGAGCCCAAAAAATCAAGGCTCCTGGCCATCCTGTGGTGTATCTTGAGCTCATCCAAAATATTCTGGACATGTTCGATGTCAACTTCCAGCAGGTTCCTCATGTGGGATTGTGGGAACAGTTCGAGCATTCTGACCGTGGAGTCAATTATGCTAGAAAACTCAGACAAATTCGTCGAGCGCCTAACTAGGGCATACTGATCCCATACTAAAACATTCCCGTCTAACACCGGGATGTATTTCGCATGCGAGAAGTCGGTGATCCGCGCACTTGCGGTGGGCAGCAGCACGATGGATATTACGGCAACCCTGGAAATTATAGCAGGTATTGAGTCTTAAGATAAGGGCAAAAGTGGCAGCTAAAATGCCTATCTGATGTTGTCCTTATGGACCACCCTCCCCCTAATGAGAACAGATGTTCCCATGTCTGCTTCCACACGCTCTTCCGAATAAAGCGGCGTCAACTTGTTCCCTAATCTTCTGTTGTTACGTAGGTGCACTTTTTCACCAACTTCGAAGACTCGGTTCTGTCTAGAAGGATTAATTCTGTCGAGGTTAGACTGTTGTGCTTTTTCAACTTTGCCTTTAATTGCCAGTTTGATCTCGTCGCTGCTGGCGTGGATGACCTCCACTGACCTAAACTCTGTGACCGAATATAGCGAAATATTGTATTTTATAGTAGACCGCCATATCAATTCCACAGTATCCTCGATTTTTTTTTTCAATTTTGAGGCATCTGGCGATTTCTGCCAGGGTACTGTGAAATCTTTCTACTTGCCCATTGGAGCTACTGTGTAACGGTGGCGCATTGACAACATCGACATTGGTTTTTCAGCAATAATGTGATTGTTTCGGAGTTGAAAGAGGCCTCGTTGTCGCAGTATATTGTTTTAATATTTGGGTAGACATTTACCAACTGGAGAATAGGAGCTCGTACGTCTATTATTGCCCTAGAAACTAACGGTTGTACAATAGCAAATTTGGAGAATTTGTCAATACAGGTTAAGAAGATTTTTTTGTCAGTAGAAAAAATGTGGATATGCAACATTTCTCCTACGTATGAAGGGATAGGTGTATTTCCTAATTCCTGCTTCTTAGGATGACGGTCGTACTTTGCTTTATTGCAGACTTTGCAATTTGCGACCACTTCGTTAGCTAGTCATGAGGAGGATTTTTTGCGTTCTCCTGCGCAGCCCGATGGTGTTAGTGATCTCAAGCTGTTCATTGGCATTGGTAATGTCGCTGACGAAGGATTTACAATGCCAAAACTTTGTTGCAGGGAACTCTTGTCTTAAGGCATGTTGAATGCAAGCCAGTGTGGGGAAATCACAACGTTGGCGTTTATAATCTCTTTAACGGATTCAACAAGCAAGTCTTTGTTATTAAAGTTAATGATGTGCCGAGTTTTATTGCCAAAAACGATGAAGTCTCTCCGAAGCGGTTCGCTTGCTTCCTCCAAAATGTTTCTGAAGCAGTTTAGGGGTTTGTCAGTGGTTTCTATGGTGTATGAGAGCGAAAGCTCACTATGCACCGTAGCTGGATCGGACAGGACCTCAGCCTCTAAGTTGTTCATGGGTTGCCGAGACTGCGCGTCAGCTACAAGGTTTAGTTTTCCGGGTGTGTAGAACACTTTCCCGTTGTTTTTTTTCAATAAAGGCTTTACATCGCTTAATCTTAGCGTTGGTATTTTTGTCGGATACCGCGTATGTAAGAGGCTGGTGGTCTGTGAAGATCCGTACCTCCTTAGTACCGTCACTAACCATACAACATGCTGTATGGTTAGTGGTACCGTATAGGTAATTTTTGTAGTTTGCCTATTGCCCAGACTATCGACTTCGTTGGTGGCGTAGTTTAGTTCGATGTTTTTAGTGTTCGCGAAATCATGGTAATGGGTCTCTTATTGTGAGATAATACCGCACCTATTCTACACGCTGAGGCGTCGGTGGTTAAGTCAAACGGTAACTTAAAATCGGTGTATGTCAATATAACATCTTCTGATGCCAAGATATTACGAAGGTGGTCGTATGCGTTTCGCTGGGTTTCATCGAACCTGACAGCCAAGGAACGACCTGAGTCTAAAAAGATTTTTTGGTTCGGGGAACTCTTTTATTGCCATAACTTTTTCTGGATCTGTTTTGGTTCCTCCTCTAGTGACAATGAATCCTAAAAATTCTTCGCTCTCTTTAAAGAATTTCGTCTTTTCCCGCGCCACCTTCATGTTGGCATCGAGCAAGCGCTTAAGCACTATGTCAATGTGCTTAAGCCTAGTATCCAGATCGACGAAAATCGTACGCCAGTCATGAGAGAGAGCGAGAGGCAAACAGCTGGCGTTCACTTTTCGTCGGGCCTTTTTTTCACGTCGGTCCCCTGATCGACGAAAAAAATACCAGAAAATTCCATAGCGTTGCCAGTCTGCGGAAATGAACTTTGGGTGAACTTTAGCGAAAAGATTAAAAAATTAAATCTTTTGGCGTGCGCTTCTCACTGAACATTATAAGAAATGGAGGGAAAAACTCACAAAAGTCGATTGCTGGTGTTTACATGTGAGGACAAAATAACATTGTCAGAGCAAAATGTTTTTTAGGTCCAGAATGTACGAAAAAACACAATAAAAGTGCAGCTATCAACTTTAAATTAGCAAATAATTATCAGTAAATTAAAAAAAACAACTGTTAAATTTAAATTGTATTGTTTTTTAATTTCTTTGTACACCGGCAGACTTGTCTTGCCAAGGTATTTGATAATATCTTTTAAAGGCTCTTTCCCGCAAATACGATATTTGAATTTTAACTGCTTGTCAACAAACCCAGCTGATTGACAGTACGACCATAGCACGCTTAAATCTGATGAACTCTCAAACTTTTGGTCACACTGGAAAGATTAAAGTTTTTACGCTAGCGTAATCGTTTGTCGATCTGGATACTAGGCTTTAACATGTTCAGTTTCACTTTCAGAAAAAATTATAATGTCATCTACATAGACGTAACATATTTTGCCAATTTCTTCCCGCATCACATCATCGATGGCTCTTTGGAAAATACTACCAGCGTTTTTTAGCCCGAAAGGTAGTCGGCAAAATTCGTATTTCCCTCCATTAACTAAAAACGACGTTTTTCTCGGTCTTTTTCAGACACTGACTTCAAGTCTAGGGTAGTAAAGAATTTGGCTTGGTCGTGTCCCGAGCTGGGCGCCAATTTATATTTCATGTGCCGGCTGGCTATATGTACGTCCGTGGCAATGGAGTCGGTAGAGTGTGGTTGCAGCTAGTGGTCTTAGCCGCAATAGTTGTAGAAGGTGGAATTTTCTGGTATTTTTTTCGTCGACCTGATAACCGATGTGAAAAAAAAACGTTGACGAAAAGTGAACGCCAGCTGTTTGCCTCTCGTTCTTTTTCATGACTGGCGTACAGTTTTCGTCGATCTGAGTACTAGGCTTTAATTAAAACAAGAGAGAACGCTATAGTCGGGTGCCCCGACTATCAGATACCCGTTACTCAGGTAAAGGGAGTGCGAGGGAGATGGAGATAGAAACTTTGATCACGCATAACTTTTTAACGAATGGTCCGATTTGAAAAATTTCTTCTACATTTCGATAGGTATTGATCAACACAATAAAACTGCATTTTTACTTTTCCGAAATATTTAAATTTTTAAAATCGTATATAAGCGATTGTGGGCGTTAAAGGGGGCGTGGCACCTTTTTGAAACAAACTTGCGCTGCGTAGGAACTCCTAGAATCTGCATGCAAAATGCCAATCTTCTAGCTTTTATAGTTTCCGAGATCTCAGCGTTCATACGGACAGACAGACAGACAGACAGACGGACAGACAGACGGACAGACGGACAGACGGACAGACGGACATGGCTATATCGACTCGGCTAGTGACCCTGATCAAGAATATATATACTTTATATGGTCGGAAACGCTTCCTTCTAGCTGTTACATACTTTTGCACGAATACAATATACCCTTTTACTCTACGAGTAACGGGTATAATTAGTTTTTGTTCTCACTGAACGATTGCAGAAGTTTAAGCCTAATACGCAGATCAACGAAAACTTTGCGCCAGTCATGAGAGAGAGCGAGAGGCAACCAGCTGACGTTTACTTTTCGTCAGGTCTTTTTTTCACCTCGGAACTCAGATCGACGAAAAAATACCAGAAAATTTCATAGCGTTGCCAGTCTGCGGAAATGAACTTTGGGTGAACCCTAGCGAAAAAATTAAAAAATTTAATCTTTTGGCGTGCGCTTCTCACTGAACTTTTTAAAAAATGGAGGGAAAAAATCAAAAAACTTGCAAAAGACGATTGCAGGAGTTTACATGTAAGGACAAAATAGCATTAATACTATCTGGGGTGCCTCTTGTCAGAGCAAAATGTTTCTACGGCCAAAAAACTCAAAAGTGCAGCTATGAACTTTAAATTAGTAAATAATTATCAGTAAATTAAAAAAAACAACAAACCCAGCTGAACGACAGTACGACCGTGGCACGCTTAATTCTGATGAACTCTCGAAATTTTGGTCACAGCGGAAAGATTAAAGTTTTTTCGCTAGCGTACTCGTTTGTCGATCTGAGTACTAGGCTTTACTTGTGAGGACAAAATGATATTAATACGATCTGTGGAGTCCCGCCCAGAATTGTGAGATTTGTCAATTTAATGCAACCATTATAAAAAGAGCGTTTTAGGAAATATCCTGGGAAATGGATAAAAATAGTAAGTCATAATTGTACATTATTAAATATTTGTGTTACGTGGACATATACAATTTTTATGTTTAGATAATAGTTGCAATACCACTGTAATCTCCGGACATCTATAAAAATTTGTCTGATATATACTTGAAGAAATTTTCTTTAAGCCGATTTAGCGTCAACTTGGAGCACGCTCTGTAAGTCGAGATATTCTTCAAAGTGTGGGGAGCCCATTTTACATAAGTTTTTGAAATACTTGCATACCACCAATATATTATATTTATTATATATTAAGTGCGAAATAGCGAGAAAATCAAAACATATGGACAGCCCTCATTTTCCAACTCCTCCGTTCCACAATCGCCGCTAAGTCACTGACGCTAATTTGACTCACATACTTTTTTTATGCTAAGCCTATGTTGAGTTATGGCGTCTTCCCACAGAGATCCATCCACCATCCGCTGAACGGAAATTCCCAGTAGTTCCTTATCCAAATTTGACGTACTTTTTATGCGATAGTTAAGCGATGTTTTTTCGGTGCAACTCTGAGCTCTTCTTATTGACAGTGTAAATGGAAACATTCACTACAAACTTTAAAAAATAATGGCGGGTAACTTTTCAAAAAGGAATCCGCCAAATCAAAAAATGCTGTTTATACTTGTGAAAATTAATTAATTGCTGCTCCATCCGTGTGGCAGCATTAAGAGTTGATCCACTGTTCCCCAGGCGTATACTGTACTCACAACATGGAGCAGAACAGCTTGGAGAGTGAGAGTATGTCCCCAGACTTATATTTGTGGTTTTTAATTACTAATAAAATATATTTATTACAGGAGTGGGCCCCGCTGACCGCTCGCAGCTCTGCACCCCCTGCAAAGCGCGCAAAGGGTGACTACAAGGCCGAGCTTGTCGAGACAGTGCTCGAGAAAGTCCGGAGCAGCATCGAGCGCAGACAAAAAAAAAATGAAATATGAAATTATAATAATACAAAAAACAAACATTTATATACAATGAACTTGATTTTTTACCATTTAGACAATATTGGGCAAAAACGGTTCATATTTTTTTCTGCAGGCTGGCAGAAATCTGCAGACATATTAGTTTGATTTGGTTGTTCGCGTAGATCACTTGCATTTTGTTACCAAGTATCATTTATAACGCAGTTGTGCTCATTTTAAATGTTGTGTAAAATGCAACGGGCTAAAATGATGAGGCACAGCTGTTGAGATCAGCTGTTATCGGATGTGGGCTGTGGGAATCGGAGTTTCACATTTGTCAAAAATCCCAACCGTTTCGAACGGATAGACTATATGGGAAGAGGGAATTATAGTGTCTTCTCACAGAGATCCATCCACCATCCGTTGAACGGATGGTCCATAAGGTGTTCCCGTTCCGAAAATTTCCCAGTTAGTTCTACATCCAAATTTGCCGGACTTTTTTTATGGGTTCGCATTTTCAGCCGTTCTCGCGACAGATGAGATTTTACACAGATATACTCAGCGTGAATTCTTATAATATATGTATACTATACGCACTCTTTGCATGTGCTCTCGCGACAGACGAGATTACATACCTATATGTATACTCAGAGTGTATAGGTATGCGAGAGCGCTGCATGCTATACGCCGTCTTTGCATGGGCATTCGTTCGTGCCCTCGCGGCAGACGAGATTGAGAGTTTTTTATATTTATTTTATAAATGAATATTAAACAGAAAATTTATTTATTTAAATATTTCATTTGACTTGTGTTGCTGCTATGGTATTGTGTTGGACCTAAAAAACATTTTGCATTGACAAGAGGCACCCCAGATAGTATTATTGTTATTTTGCCCTCACATGTAAACACCTGCAATCGACTTTTGTGAGTTTTTCCCTCCATTTCTTATAATGTTCAGTGAGAAGCGCACGCCAAAAAATTAAATTTTTTAATCTTTTCGCTAGGGTTCACCCAAAGTTCATTTCCGCAGACTGGCAACGCTATGGAATTTTCTGGTATTTTTTTCGTCGATCTGTGGACCGACGTGAAAAAAAGGCCCGACGAAAAGTGAACGCCAGCTGTTTGCCTCTCGCTCTCTCTCATGACTGGCGTACGGTTTTTGTCGATCTGGATACTAGGCTTTACTGATAATTATTTGCTAATTTAAAGTTCATAGCTGCACTTTTATTGCGTTTTTTCGTACATTCTGGACCTAAAAAACATTTTGCTCTGACAAGAGGCACCCCAGATAGTATTAATGTTATTTTGTCCTCACATGTAAACACCTGCAATCGACTTTTGTGAGTTTTTTGAGTTTTTCCCTCTATTTCTTATAATGTTCAGTGAGAAGCGCACGCCAAAAGATTAATTTTTTTATTCTTTTCGCTAGGGTTCACCCAACGTTCATTTCAGCAGACTGGCAACGCTATGAAATTTTCTGGTATTTTTTCGTCCCATGACTGGCGTACGGTTTTCGTCGATCTGAGTACTAGGCATTACTTCAAAAACCAACGCTGAGATACATGAGTTGAACCGGGCCAACTTATTCGCTACAAGCAGGGAATTAAAATTTTATTAAAATTATTGATAAGGTATAATGTCTAAAAATACTGTGCTAAGCTTTATTCACCACGGTCAAAGGTTCTCTTACTGTGTTATTCTCTCTGTGCTTTGCGCATGTACCGTGTTTTTTATTGAACTGGAATTATACAATACAAAATAACAGTTTTCAGTTACTGTGTACCCAATAAAATAGAAGTTCACGGTATTTAAAATAATCGGAATATATATAAAAAATAGCCGTTAAGTGAACTAGAAATGAAGCTTTATTAAAATGTGATTAATAAGTGATTAACTATGATTAAAGAAACTTTAAGATTTGAAAAGGAAAACAACTTGATTAATTATCAATATTGTCTTGAAAGGTAAAAACAAATACTGTCGATAATGCTTTGCAATAAACATTGAAGCCTAGAAATATGCTATTGAAATAAACTGTGAGCATATGTACATATTACGAACCGAATGTACATGTAAATAAAGTATATTTTACGCAAATCCATATGTACATAAATTTGTTTTACCTCGTAAGCTTAGAAGCATTGTTTAACACATTTTCATATGCACTCCTATATGCACATATACATACATGTGTATGTCGGAATATAACATTTAAGTACGTATGTATGTTCGAAAAACACTAACAACTTGAAAATATGGTGAACATTATTTGTGAAGACCTTTGTAATATAGTCAGTCCATAACCCTTACCCTATCCTCACAATATTAAGGAGCAATTAATCTACATATGTAAGTACATAGTATATACATACATATGTATAGTATAGTATATACATATATGTATATACGTATGATTATACATTGTGTGCCAAGGTCTTTTTTAAAATATCAAGCGATTAAAAATAATTTGCAACGAATTTGTTCACATACATACATATGTACATATGTATATTTATTTATGTTTTCCCGTACATACATACATACATACATATGTAGATTTGTGTTGAACTAAAGATATCTCAATGCACCATGACATTGGCCTGCATTCCATATTTTGGCCTGTATTCCATATCTTTAATGTTATTCTTTATTATTAAATATTATTATATAAGCCCTTTTGGTTTTTAAATAAAACAACTTAACATTCTTGGACAAGTATCTGATTTTAAAAAAAATGGGTAAATGTCATTAATCCAAAACTTTTCACAAAAATAAGGGGCACCATTTTTAAATAAACGTTAACTGAACGAATTTCAATTTACAATACATTATAATAATTTGTATATAAATAAAGACCATAGTTAATAATAATAATTGTCTTATATGTATTTTAAGGTATTTTGGTTGATCTCTGATTTCCGCCCGACGCCTACAATGTCAAACAATTACTGCATGAGTACTAAAGATCAGGTAGACTATATCGTTTCCAGATAACAGTGCAGGAAAACAACATCTTAAAATGACGGTATGTTATTTTAACCGAAAGATTTTGTTAAAATTAATGAGTATATTTTTTAGCACTACGCAAGGCATGACTACTTTCAAAATAGACAAAACGGTGCCTTATCTTCTGACACCGGTCGTTCAAATTACAGTCACATTCCGTACGAAACTCAGAAAAGCAGTGAATATTTTAGAGATCCATGCGATTTAAGGAATCAAGGACCAGATGAATACATAAGTGAGTGCCACCTCACAAGTGATTTAGTACCTAGAGCCGTAGATAAAAGCAACAATAGTTATGGCTACGACAACTTAGAATGTTATGGAACGCAAGAACAACTTGATCTTGAAGCGGAATCCGTTGACAATTGGAATGAAAATACTGCAATTGTCTCAGCTGACTACGGGTTTAAATATGCAAATCAAAAATGTAACTCATCGAAAATATTGCCTACGCTGCCAGTCAATACAAATGGAAGCGGGTCATCAAAACCAAGTACAACTCGAATGGATATGGATTTGAAAACTGAAGGTATGTGGTCAGAAAGAAACCAACGCCATGGTGTCTGCATGGCCAGAGCACAAGATTATGACCATCGTCTTTTGCCTGGTGATTACCAGATTGTCAATGCCAATAATCTAAATGGATATGCAGGTTTTGCCTATTCATCGACGTTCTTAAACAATGCAGTGCCAGCGGCGCCAACGCGTGCTTTACCACAAAAAGCACGATCTAGCTTTTATTTAAGCCAAGATTTATTTGAACTGAATGCAGACGCGGCTCCGAGGGAAGACCTAATACAATGCAGCTTTGGAATCGATCAAACTGTTCCCATGGGCTCTGGATCCACTACATATGACGTTTTGGAACAAATGTCGAGGCCATACACTTCCATGTTGCCCTTAGATTACAGTGATTACCAAGAATGCTATAACAATACTGACAATCTTTCAACATATAGCGACACTCCGCCGACTAATAATGCACAACTCAAGCTGCAAAAGCAGAGAAAAATTTCGTTGATGATGGCAATGACTACAGCTTCTGTGATAGCATCTGGTGAGACTAGAGTGCCGGTTCACTCAAAGCATTCTAAAAAACCAACTGAAATCCAAACAGACTCTATAATAGGGAGCAGCATCAGTACCAACGCCGTTACAAAAGCTTCAGACAGATTTTTGGAGCCTGAATGCTGTGGTGGAATTGTCACTCCAGGAGATTCTGGTGCCATCACAAGCACTCAACATCCTGCTATGGCGACGATTTCAAAGACTAGAAAATTGCCAAAGGTTCTGCCAACGCCACAGTTCAAGTCATCGCTTCATACAAACACCACAGGCATCGATGCATTAGGTTCCCCATTATACTCTTCAGATACTATATCAGAGAAAAGTCATCGCCCCAAGCAGCTCCCGAAGGTGCCAACATCATTATCTCAGCCCAAACCACAATCAATTCCCAATTCGAATTTTACTACGTATTCTGCCCCAGTTACATTATCCTTTAGTTCCTTAGACCAGAACTCGTCATCTCCTCAACCGCCGGCAACAACAATAGAAACAACAACAACCACATATTCGTCAATAGCAACTTCTAGTGTAGGGAGCCATAAATCATTTGCCTATCCCTATAATAGTAAAGAACCAAAAGATATCCATTCGATAGAATTCATTAAAGAAGATCCCGCGCCGTCATGGACCCCATCCTCTGCAACATTTAACGCAAATCTAAGTCCGTCAGTGGACCTTCCGTACAATTATATTGAGCAGAATTCGCCAACATTTCACCTTCCTGAAATAGAAAGAGGCAAATCTGACATTAAGCCGGACCTGTACGAAACTTCGATCGAACCGATTTCAGAAAGTATAAAATCACCTGAGCCATATTGTGAGCCAGACTCCGCCTTATTTAACATATCTGAGTATCTAAAGCCTTATACATTAGACATAATTACTTTTTCCGGAGAGAAACCAAGTCATATCACCAATGCTGCCAGTACATCAACTACTACACAACCCTACTATGACAGTGGGGGGCTCAGTAGTGAAATGAGTAAATTGCATTCGACTGTGCCATTAGGTGACGGACTCTTTCCGAATTCTAACACGTGGGCGACTAGCTGTGTCAATTATCAATGTGAGGTTGAGTCGGGTGAAAACATTTCAACTCAGCCCAACAAAAGTACAGTTCCAGTAGAATTAACAGAGTCACCATTATGCAATTCCATTCCTCCTCTCTCAATGTCTTCGCATTTCACTTTCGATAATTCTACGGAAGTGACCTTAAATCCAAAAACAGGTTCTCCTCCCGACATCACCACAACTGTTAGTAGTATTACCTCTAACAACGCGTTCACAACAACTGTTCCCGCAAAAAATCTTGACGAGCTGCCAGTAACCACCAGTCAAATCGCTTCACCGACGATATCAACTTTAACTGTAAAATCACCATCTTCAATAGCTCCAATTCTATCCTACACGGACTACATGAAGCAATTTGAGTTGCCCGATTTGCCACAGCTAATAATGGATTTCTCAGAGAATGAGTCTGCTACTCTCAGCGATACTGATGCTATTAAAACTGATACTTCTGCTAATGCCGAAATGTTAACTTTCAGCAAAGAGTTGGATATTGAAGGCAAATGTAGTGAGCCATTACCTTCGTATTTAAAAGAACTTTTTGATGCATATGACGTCCCCAGCTTTCCAATTGAGAATCATGAATCTCCCGTCATCGACGAAATTCAAAATGTATCTGACACTATAACCGTACCCTCAGTACCAATTACCACCATAGTATGTTCAGTAGACCCTCCGAATCGACCTAATTTTAAGCCAGAGGCTGAGGCGATAGAGAACAATGCTGTTTCATTCGATGACACCTTTTACGATAGTTTTAATGTCGACATAATAGAACTGACGGCATCTGTTGCATACAGTGAAGCAGAAAACGGTTTAAACAGTGCCCCAATTTTAAGTGGCGATAATAATAGTATGACCATAGATAATAAGAAATCAGAAATTGACTTAAGTATTAAAAATACTCTGGACACAAGAGACATGAATCAGAATTTAAGCTCAGCTCAAGGTGGTTATTATAAGCCATCTCAGACGACACAACAAAAGACGAATGTAGTTGCATCTGCAGCAACAAGTGTGCTAGGTGGAATTTCGAAAGGCCTCAAAGGAGGATTGGATGGAGTTTTCAGTGGTGTCGGGTCAACAGTTGATGTCACTCAAACGACTAACACCACAAAAAAAGGTTTTAGCTTTAACTTGGCATCTAAGCTTGTGCCAAGTGTCGGTGGATTGCTTTCCAGTTCAAGTTCAAACGCTAGCAAACAAACACTAGACTCAAAAATAGAAGCTACTCCAACTGCTATTATGATACCAGATAAAAATGATTCTAATGATCGCAGTACTTGTGTAAAAACGATATCGCCATCCTGTCTTTATAAGAATACAGAGGACAATTTATATGCGACGACATTTCCAAACACCTTGGAGGTGTCTAGTTCTTACAATGATGCAATGGTGGCTTCCAGCTCGACTTTGATGGGAAATATCTGTGAAAACTATGATGAAAGCTATGATGAGTTGATTTTAACTGATGAAATTATAAATGCAGGAATGCTTGACCGTGAATCTGAGTATGGCTTAATAGAAAATCCTTATTTGTATGCCGCAGCAGGCGAAGCACAGGTCGACAATGTTAACGCTTATAAAAAGCCGCAGAAGGATATTTCAAATCAATCAAGTTTTGATATAGAACAATCAAAAATAAGAAATGACGCGGCACAATTTCATGAGTCTCCGGCAAAGAAAGTTAATACAACATCTGGTGGTATGTTCGGATCAATTTTGGGAAAAGCAGCAGCAGCTGTCCAGTCAGCAACGCAAGCTGTGAATCAAAGTGCTTCGTCGGTGGCATCAGTCGTGGCCCAGAAACCATCAATGCTACCCACAACGCAGAATATGCCTCACTTGTCTGGTATACCTATGCCTAATGCGATGGATTCGAAATTGGGTACTGTTGGTTTCGATACAATGAATATTGATTACACTTACCAACTGCCCAACGAAGAGTTGCTGCCAAGCCATTATGCAAATGCAGGACAAGATTATGAGAACAGTAATATCAAAATGGATGTATATAGTCCATATACAGATAATAAGGCATTTGCCAATTACAATTCCAATGGTAACCAGAGCCAGTTTAAGGATGCCACGGCGATTTCCGGGCAATACCAAGAGATTGCTAATGGCACAAAAATTCTACCGACGGTGCCGCCAGCAGGATCCACAGGCAAAAAACTGCCCACCGTCAACGGTAAATCGGGGTTGCTAATTAAACAAATGCCGACAGAGATTTATGACGATGAATCGGAGTTAGATGAACTAGATGTGAGTCCATCGATCGGCAAAGAACCCGGTTATCGCATTGATAGTGAGCAGGATGATTACTACATGGATCTCCAGCCGACGACACCGTCTAATCAGACGAACGGTTATTATGAACACGTCAATAATGGTTATGATTATCGCGAGGATTACTTTAACGAGGAGGATGAATATAAGTACCTCGAGCAGCAGAGAGAGCAAGAGCAGCAACATCAGCCGAAAAACAAAAAATATCTGAAGCAGACCAAAGGTATGCTACCGACAAGTCAACCACAATCATCATTAGACTTCATTGACGAAGGACAGGACAATGACTTTATTTACGAAAACTATCACAGCGAAGAAGACAGCGGCAAGTATCTAGATGAAAGTTCCAGTGGTAGCGTTGGTCCCATCGAAGGGCGAAATATAAAAATGGACGAAATGTGTGTTGGAACTCGCAAGCACTCGAACGGGGAGGCCTCGTTGGCTTCAATTAGCACCCAAATGAAGGGGGAGTCCTTTACTCCGAAAAATAATACACTTCAAAATCATGACGGCATTGCTATGGAATCAACGCCCAACCTTTCGGGCTTTGGAAATGAACAAATGTGTCCAGACCTCAACGAAATGGACGAAGACATAAATGATCAGCTATCTGATATTAATGACCTAAAAAAACGTATGCCGCAAAAGAAAAAGCCGCTCTTAAGGGGAGAAACTGAAGAAGTCGTAGCTGGTCACATGCAGATGATACGCCAACCGGAAATCACAGCTAGGCAAAGATGGCACTGGGCGTACAATAAAATAATTATGCAGCTTAATGTAAGTACATAATATACGTTTTTCACAATTTTCAAATATTCACAAGGAAATATAAAAAAATACAAATTTATTTTTAATTGCTACTGTTTTGCAGTATTAAAGTCAAAAATATCTTCTCACTCTTTGTTAAACTCGTTACTCCTAGAATAAAAGGTAATTTTGTTGTCGTGTGTAACGATGTGTATGATTCATTTTCGACCCCATAAAGTACATATATTCTTAATTATATTTATATATGTTCGACTACATGAAAGTCGAGATTTAGAGGTCATGAAAACTGGATTCATATAGAAAGTTTATTTTAAAGTTTGACTTACAAGGCCGAAATCATGATAACCTGTGGCAAGAAGATTTTCAGTAACTTAATTAAGTTGACAAAGTAGTGTTAAAAGATATTCCCGACCCCATTAGGTTTATCAGCATTACGATATGTCTGACATTTGTATAGGGGTCTAAGCTATATACCCGAGTTGGTCCTTTCTTCTGGTCTTGTCGGAGCGAAGATGTGGGGATAAATTCAAAAATTCAGAACGTTTGATTTTTAAATTACTAACAGAATAAGTATATGCGCCGAAAACTGTGTTCTTACTTTAACAAAAAAGGAAGCAAACTTCGGCAATCCAAAGTTTATTTACCCTTGCAGTTATTACAAAACGACTATTTCGATTTCTATGCCTATCTTACTAAAAACAATGAACCTATGTAGACTTTTCGAGAGCATTGCAATACAGCAATAAACATAAAAAAAATTATTCGGTTAATCAACGCAATATAGCTGTTTTATAAGAGTTTGGGAATAAGTTATTAGTTTACTCAAAACCGTCTTTGAGGATTTGTATTATAACAGTTTCGATTAGATCAAAACCATGGATTTCTTTTTAGGTGTTTTGTTTTGTAACGGATTACTATCTATTTTGAATCTATTCTCGATTCTCCGACAATTCTTGAGCCCGAAAAAGGATTTTATGGTATTCCACAAAACGGATAAGGATCATCGATTCTTTTGGGATTTCTGGTCTTTAACATATTAAGACATAACCACACATTTTTGCACATATATCAAAAATTTTTCGGCAAAGCAGCTAAAAGATAAAGTTGTTCAATTTAAAAAAAAATAAAACAAGTATTTTTAGAAATCGTAAACAAATTGTTATCTCAATTTTTATACCCTTGCAGAGGATATTATAATTTCAGTAAAAAGTTTGCAACGCAGTGAAGGAGGCATTTCCGACCCCATAAAGTATATATATTCTTGATCAGCATCACCAGGAGAGTCGATCTAGCCATGTCCGTCTGTCCGTCCGTCTGTCCGTCCGTTTCTACGCAAACTAGTCCCTCAGTTTTAAAGCTATCTGCTTGAAACTTTCCCAAATGTTGTCTTTCTATTGCAGTTAGTATATAACTCGGAACGAGCCGGATCGGGCGACTATATCCGATAGCTGCCATATAACTGAACGATTGGAAATGCCATAACTTTGGTGTTTTTAAAGTTGATGTTGGGATTTTTTATTGATTTTATTTTTGACCAACCAATATAATTTACAGAATACTCTGCAAGGGTATATCAACTTTAGGTCCGCCCGAAGTTAGCTTTCCTTTCTTGTTTATGTTAATAATAAGTAAAGGCGGTGTTCCTATTATATTTCTATTCATTTTCCAGTCCCCCCGATTTTCGTAAAATAAAACCATATTTCTGAAATAGCATAGGAGTAGAAATAGACGGACAGACGTCTGTCAACATGCCAGGTGTTGCTCTTTAACAATGTATATTTAGCACTTATATTATAAATAATTATAATCGCTAGATTATGCCATTTATTACATAATCTAAAATTTAATTTAAATTTTATAAAGGTCGGACGATAATTGTCATATAAATTTTTAACATTTCCGCGAATTGTCTTTAAATATTACTAAAATCGTACGATTATATATAACGATTTCAGTATTGCATCCTCATTTCAGATTTTCTTCATAATCTTTACATCTTCCTTAATTGCAGCCAGTTTTTATCTCGAGAACAGTTGGGTAGCCAAATCATAGAACGTTAAGTGACTAGAATTCTATCTATTGAATTTGCACATTTATTTCGTGCATGGTTTGGATTCATAATTGGTCTTATATGCTACAGAATTTGTATAAGCAAATAATGTTGGTGTGAAACTTTAAATTATTTACTTAAAATGTGTTATAAAAGAGTTAAACATAGAGCGTAACTTTTCGGACGATTATGCCTTCGTGGAAGAGCGCAAATGGACACAGAAAGAAGAATATTTGTTTAGAATTTGAATCGTGCGAAAGGGAGATGCGCACATGCAGGGACCGAATATATAAATAGGTCTTTGAGAAAAACACCCAATGGATCATTGAAATTTTACATTGCACAGCCTTCTTTTTAAATACTCTGCTTTCACCGTCTTTAATTTACTAATTAAATATCACAATCCAGTTAAATTGCAACTTTTAGAATACGGGGTGTAATGTGAAGATGAATACTTTTTTCACTTATATAAGAAATGCTTGTTAATTAATTATTATCCAAACAGTACCCAAGGATACCAAGTGAGAGGGGTGGCATGTGACATTAGAAATTTTCAACATCAAATGAAATAAAGCAAAATATAGAAGACCTACCATAAGTTGAGGTATGATTATTTTTTTGATTTATTTTTTTTTGTATTATGCTTTGCTATTTATTTATTGAATCTTCTACTTTCGCATACTAACAATAAGTGTATCAAATCTAATAGTAATCTAACTTATAGTCTTATTACTGGTACTGAGTTATAGGGCCCTGAGAATAATTGCTGGGTTGGAAGGTCGTTGCGTTGTAGGTGGGTTCTGCTGGAAACCCGAGTCAAGCCTCTTGCGAGATGATTTGGGTGTACGAAGGGTGTTTCTCAGTAGGCCGTCTTTTGTTTGTCTATTTCATCTTTTACTGCAAGAATGCCGAGGTCTCTGTGGATGTTTTGGTTGCGAATATACCACGGTGCCCCAGTGATAGTCCTCAGGATTTTCAGGATAGTCCAGATGCAGGGTTGATCGTTTGTTTAATATCCAGTGCAAGCTGCTGGCTTTTCATTTTAGATGTAGTTCCTTGCACTCAATGTGTCTTCTCCAGGTTAGCCGTCTATCGAGGTGGACGCAAGATACGTTACTTCGTTGACTTGGGGAATCGGTGTACTATTCAATGATAGTAGAGGGCATGCTTGCCTGTTGAAAGTAAACGTTATGTGTTTACATTTTTGTTCATTTATTTTAATACGCCAATCAGGTAGCATCCTCTCAACTACGGTGAGGTGATTGGCTAGTTGTGTTGCTGCTTGGCTGGGGCACCTCGAGCGACTTAGGATTGCAGTGTTGTTAGCTGCTCGTTCGTAGGTATGTATATCCGCTGTATAGGATGAACAGAATAGGCCCAAGTAAGCTTTCTTGCGGGACTCCAGCTTCGATTATGTAGTCGTCAGATGTTGTTGCGTTGCAACTTACTGCGAAGAATCTGTTGTAGAGATACCAATCATGTAGCTTATGAGTATATGTAGTGAACGCAGTGAAGGAGACATCTCCGACCCTATAAAGTATATATATTCTTGATCAGAATCGCATCCTGAGTTGATATATGCATGCAAAAAAATATTTTTACCAATTAGTCATGTACGGTACAGAGGGTTTGGTCGGTGTAATACATTCATACATTTTGAAAACGGGAAATAAACGCAGAGCAACTTACTGTTAAGCATCTATATCAACTTAATATAATTTAAACAACGCCAACAATTCGCTAAACTCTGACATGTCACTCTGTGATACTGTAATAATCAGTTATTGGGTTGCATTTGTCTATTATTTGGTCTATTACCATCGACTCTTAAAGTGTTGGCACTGCAGTTCAGAGAAAGAAATACACAATCAGCTGGATGCGTATTTATTTCCTAATATATAAGTTAAGTATTTCCAGTTGCAAGGAATTATCTAAGACACACGGTGCTGCCCGAATGAGAAGACTTTGGGGATAGTGAGTGCTGTGATTGCTCTGAACCTTGGGCTTCTGCAATATTTGCATTATTTTTATAGTAGCTATGCGTAGACAGCATGGCAAATTTTCTGCTGTGTTAACTTATACTCTCTTATATTTTGTTATTCGCGTATCTCAAGGACAACGGAGTATTCAGGTTCGCTCCTCATTACCTAAACATTGAAGATAGCAACCTTTTCCTCAAACAGTCCCGCCAATGAATTCAGCTCCTGGTTCGATACGTTATAATCTTTAAATGAATCTAATTAAATATAAAAGTCAAGGCCTGATCAGAAGAGCAGCCATGTCTTCTTTACCCGTTGTTGGCTATTTTTGGGCGACAGCGGAGAGTAGATCGTTGGCTGTGAATGTCGCTATGGCATGAAGCACCAAAAAAAAAAAAAAATAAATTTTTATAAAATGGCGGTTACTCAAAGAAAAAAATCGATTTTTTTTCACTAATTTTTCCATTTTGTCGGTTTTTTTTTAAATATTATAAATTTAAAATTTTTATTTTTTGTTGGTTCCGGTGATAGAAATGTATTTAAAGAATATTCATGCCAAATTTCAAGTAAATCGACAGATTAGATCTTGAGATATAGTGGCGACCGCATCAAAAAAAGTAGTTTCGAGAAAAACGCGTTTAAAGTTTTACGTTAAGTTTCGGGCAGCGTAACTGATAGAATATTACGAATAAATTACATTCCCTTAATCAGCTATCCCAGCTTCATACAATGACCTTCAAAATTTTCGATTTTCTCAAATTTCTAGACTAGAAGACCCCCTTAATGCTGGAAAAAACATATCCTGCAGTTAGTTCCTCAAATGAATTCTTAAATACTAATTTTAGATACTATGGTAAAACTAGGTTCTTTTTACTCAAAAGTTCTTAATTTTTAGAAAGTTGTCAAGAAATTTTTCATTTTAAACATACATATGTGTATAAATCATATATTATAAAGAACTATGTTTTGAAATACCCTCTGGAAGGGTAAAAAGTTTTTGTGCTTTTTGTTGAGTTAAAGTTAAACCATTTATGTTTATCCAAATGCGGGCAATCAACAACTTGAATATGCAAGGTGTAATCTACATGTAAATGTTAATTTTGTTATCCGCATTCGTAAAAACCTAAATTCACATATTTACACGGTGGGGCTGATGTTTTGTTGTTGGAAGTAATATAATTTGTATTTCAAATATTTGTAGGTACTTTCCTCGTTTCTTAAAAATTTTTAGCCATTATTATTATTAAAGATGTTTTTTTTTGTTGATTTGTGCTTAGCGATATGGCGTTTAAAAACGCAACATGTCGGTGACCACGGTACCTCACTGCCGTGTAGATATAAAGCGTTTAAAATTCTACAAAGTATACCTTTTTTTAAGGCGTCGGTAAAATGTTATAAATTTATTTTTGTAACAAAGAAAAAATATTGATAAACGATATAGTCGAGTGCTACGACTATACGATACTCAGCTAAAATAAATAAATTTTAGGAAGCATCATCTGCCAGTTTTCTCGCTCTCTTCCGATCTCTCAAATATGCAATGACGTCAAAATTAACACTTAAAATGTTTTATAACTTTTAAAGTAATGGATCGATTCGGAAAATTTATGGAGCGTGAAAGTCGTGGTAATTTAAAAAAATTTAGTAGAAATTTCTGAAAAAGTATATATCTTAAAGTATACATATATGCATTTACATTATAAACAACTAAGTTATTAATACCCTTTACGAGTAATGGGTATAAATATGGTTTTTGTTAAATGTATTATTTAATGAGAATCTCCATTAGAATCATGATTAGAATAATTATAATTTGATAAAAATCAATTAATTTACATTTCGCCACAAAATTAGGAAATACAGGGTATCGAAACACTCGATAATTGCGTTCAAGTTGGCTTAGAATAAATATTTGCGTGAGGGCTTCAGTCAAGTTTTATTTCTTTTGAGTGGTGTGACCGGTAACTAGCAAAACTTCGATGAACTTTTTATATGAGAAGTTCCGCCAACGGTCGTTTTTAAACCAAGATTATCCAATATGCAGTAGTCCAAGTAAAGTGGAAAAAAATGTTCAGTCCATGGCAGAACGTACCCGAAAGCTAAGCCTCCTTCTAAAGTATCACACGCAAATTCCTAAAGTAAGTATTATTACTAAAAAACAAGAAAGGAGGGAAATATTGCCTTGCAAAAATTAAATATTCTTTAAAAAGACTTTGTTTCTATTTTTATTCGTATCTATATAATCGACGCACAGTCAAATCCAGTTTAAACACACTATTAACATTTTGTTTCATACAATTCTAATAACAACACGAAAAGAAAGCTAACTTCGGGCGGAGCCGAAGTTGAAATACCCTTGCGGAATATTCTGTAAATTATATTCTCCAAAATTATTCATATGATGCACTCTAATTTTGAGTAATTAAAAATTTGAGGTTTTTGTTTTAATATAGCCTTTAACTATATTAAATCGATGTTTCAAAATCAATTTATTTGGTCCAAACTGTTCAGATAAAAAATAATTTTAATTTTAAGCTGATTACAAAAACCTTTTGAGAGGATAACATATTTTCAGTCAATAGTTTGCCACGCATTCAAGGGGACATTTTGGACACTATAAATTGATATATACTCCTGATCAGCATCAAAGAAATCTTCAGAACATATTTCCAAAAGTCTTCTTTTTTTGCAGGTAGTATAAAAGTCGGAATGGTTTGGATCGGACTTTTATATTATATGAACAATCAAAAAAATAACTTATCGTTTTAAACATATACATTCACTCAGAAAAAAACGCCGCTTTTAATTTAAGTAAGATCTTACTTGATTTCGTATTTAAAAAGGCTGGATTCAATAGATAAACTCTCAAAATTATATTAAAATATTTAAAGCAAATTCGTTTCGTACTTTATCTAAGAATAAAAGATTAAAGGCTACATTAAATTAAGGAATTTACGTAATTATTTTCATAAAATAAAATACAAAAAGTACAGTTAAGTTTATTGAAATTTCATGGTAAAAAACTTAATTTATTTTTATTTAGTACAAATCTCAGAAGCTAAATAAAAATGCCCTTTATAGTTTTTTCACTTTAACTAAGAAAGATTGAAAAATAGTTCTTAAAAAAACTGAAAAATTCTTAAACGAAGTACGTTGTGTGATGAAAAAGGAAGATAAAAGCTCTTTAAGGCTCTTTTATAAGATATACAAATGCACTTATCTAAAGAGCGTGACGTTTCGGTGGTTCGATTTTCAGACAGGAAATAATAATTGTATCTACCAATCTATTTATAACTATAGTTTAAATATTATATTATTTAAATATTATATTATTGAAATATTATATGAATACTTTATAACTGATCGGGGCATAAATAACAATTGATTTTCGAAAGCCGATTTTTCGACTCACTTTCAAAAATTCTCGGACACATAAATTGACTGCTAATAAAACTTGGTTTTATAGAGTTCGAATGGGAACTCGGTTACAGATTAATTTAGGGATGCGTACATTAGCATAATGTTCGATGTATATACATTTGAAATGTTAAAAAAGCTTTTCAACGGAAGCCAGCTTTACAACTTTAGGAGCGTAAAATGAGGCATGCGCAGTGGAAAGGCAAAATGTTCTCTTAAGTTTTCGCTTCCGTACTCAGAGATGATGTTTTTTGTCTGTATACAAGAGCTTTTCCAAGGATGTACTAAAAACTAAAGTTTTTAGTGTGTAAGCGTCAACCGCACAAATGCTTATTTGCTGTGGCTCCATGAAAACGAAGCTAGGTGCAACAAAGAGTAATTTATTAAGTTGTAGTATCCATTTCAACGATTTCCAAATCACGTCACTGCACAAATAATTGTGCGTAATAATTATATACAGTTTTAGTTGACAAACAAATAAAATTAAAAAAAACGCACTGCCTTATGTTTTACAATTGCGTATACATCATTTTATGCAAAAGCAAAACTTTGCCAAGTTAAAGCCTTTAAGGAAGTTTTATTCCAACGAAAAATAAATAATTTTTTCTGGCAGCTGCAACCCTCTTTAACTGTTTGGTATACGAATAATATTTATATTGTAAAGAATTTCAGCTTGGAGTCCATTTTAAGTATTGGTGCTCTCAGATTTATATTGTTGGATTTAATACTTTTGCTGATTTCTAATAAATAAATAAAATATAATTTTAATGACATTTTTTCTGCATTTAAAGTGAAAAAGTATTGAGAAAGTGCAATTTAACAGAAACCTAAACTTAAACTTAAAACTATATATAGATATTATTTGCCATTTCATTTAATAAGTGTGTATCCCAAAAAAAAAAAACAATTTCCCACTAACATCAAATTATTGTTTTAGGTACATATGTATATAACCATTTAATATTTCAGACGATTTCGCATTGACAATTGGATTAAACGTATGTATTTTATTTAGAGCAAGAAAGCTGATTATTAAAGATAAAACTATTTAGGTGAAAATACATTTTGCATTCGAAAACGGCATTTAAAAACGATATGATGAACACATCTCACCCGCAAGCGTCGGGGGCGCTAGAAAAGAATAGTCAGTTCCAAAACCAGGAACACAAATCCATCTCCGAGGTGAAGGTTGAACATCAGCTTACCTTCGCAAAAAATGCTCTAAAAACGCAGATTCAAATAAAGGAACAATTGCGACACCATCAGCAATCATCGATGTATGGGACAACAGTATCCAACTCTTCGACTGCTGCACCAGTTCGTGGAATATTTCAAAATGAGTCGGCGAAGAGGCTCGAATACCCGTTGGAGGTTAAATCAGTTCATAACCATATAAACTTGATCCCAGCTCAGTCACAACTATCGAAAATCCAACCACCGATAAGTAAGTCACCCATAGGCTTGAATGCCTCTTACACCAACTATCCAAACACCAATGGCAGCATGGTGTCGATCAAAAGTGAACAGCAGTTGTGCCAGATATACAATTCGCAGCAACACTCCGATTACATAATCTCCGACTATATGGATAAAATAGCGACACGGATCAGTTTACTCGAAACAGAGTTGAAGTTTGCATGGCGTGCATTGGACTTGCTTTCTACTGAGTACGGAAAAATTTGGATTCGTTTGGAGAAGCTTGAAAACATATCAATAGAGCAGCAGTCTGTGGTTAGTAATCTTATGGACCTAATCGGAACAGCGAACCAAGAACAGCAGCAGGACAATATCGAAGGAATGGAATTCCCCTCATTTCAGGATGAAGATCAGTTGCTACCATTGGACTTGGAAGACACCATGGGTGTAGACATAGTCTTGGGATGTGAACCACCTGATCCAGACTATGATAAAGAATTATGTTTTGGAGATCTTGATCACACTGTAGTGGCACAGTGCGATCCCGATGTATTTTCGAATTCAGCTTGTGCACTAGACTCTCACATCTCCTGCAATCCTTACTTCAATTTTGAAAATGACCAAGGCTTGGACTCGGACAAAACCGATGAATCTACTTCTAAGGGATTTCAATTGGATATTGAAGCTTCACGTAAGGACTCGAGAACACAACTTTATTCAGATTCTGACCTTATGCTGTATCAGAAGCAGCAATTTCTGGCAAACAACGCACGTGCCGAACTAATGAAGGAGTTTATAAACGGACGACGAGTGTTAAATGAGATTTCAGCATCCTCGGGTGTGTCATCAAAAGGTTCCAGGAAATGTACCAACATCTCACAGCCAAGAGAGGGACTTCAATATGACCAATCTTATGTTGAATTAGATGATGATCCCATAAGACAGTCAAGCAACGCTTGCGATGAACTAGATAACCTTATTGAAGATGTTAAGTTTTTTCGTTTAGCAGCCTCTAAAACCGGTGAGGGCGGAATCCAAGTACTACCCATTGAAGATACTGGGGGAACGGAGCTTTTAGCTAATGCCAATGAAATGAACGAATCTTTCTACAAAAAACTCAATGAGGCATATCGCGACAATGACTTGAGTTCTGAAATATTTAAGGTGGATGCATTGCTGTATCAGTCTGAGGCTAACCACGAAAAAATTGGATTAGTTAATGGTCGCCCAGCTTCCTCCTTAGTCTTAAGAAAACCAGAGGAGAAGGATAATTTAGATATGCAGTCCTTAGACACTGCAAAAACTAGCCTTGTAATTCGAACAAACAACATTTTAAGCAAGGAGTCGAGAAGGCAGCGAAAAAAAAAGCATCATACAAACGAAATGGACATGATAAATAAACTAAAGTGTATCCTTGCACAAGCACAATCATCGCGTATTATTAATGGTGATTCTGAAGAATTGAATACTGAACTGTTGGGGATGCATACCGGTAGTAAACGAATTGAACTTGGAGCCGACAAGATTCAGAATGGGTTAGACAATCAAAGTTCAACAAATAATATCAACTATTTGAGTGACGACATCCGAATAATTTTAGATAACATAACAGAGACTTTAATAGAGGAAATAAATAAAATTCCAGGCTTGCAATCTTTAAGTGCATCACAAATTAGTCAGTTGCGCAAGACAGTATGGTCAGAAAATAAGTTTTTTCAAAAACTCAGCCAAGTTGATAAAAAATTGACTCTGCTTTTACTAAACCCGATAACAGTAACTGAGGAACTGCGAAGACATAGTATTACAAATACCAATGAAAAGTTTATTTTGGTTATGAAAAAGTTTAATAAAAATATCGACACTCTAAAAAAACTAGTTGGCAGCTCATTGGACGATTTTAAAATAGACAAACCTCGCACAAATACCACCTCAACTCACAGCGTCAATCCTGATCATACATCGAAAATAAATGTTTGCAGTTTTAGCACTCATTTATTAAGAAACAATTCAGACCTGGATGAACAACTGAAGATTCTCGAAACGCAAGAGATTGAAATAAACCGAAAACAAAAAATAGATCAAATTGTTAGCGGACTTTCTGGGAACGTAGACAACGCTTTTAACACAAATATAGAATATGAAAGCAATTACAGTTATGCACACTCAACAGATGAGTTTAAGAGTTCGAAAAAAAATATTTATAATGAAGATGAGTACATAAAGTCTTTAAAGAAAAGTCTGGAACGCCACAACAGCATGATTTTTCTCCTCCATTTGCAAAATCCTGAAAAACACAAAGTTTCTGCTGAACTGAATGATCCACTAATAGATTCAAATCGAGCCAGTCTCAGTCCACCACCACCAGCTCCCAACGATATTCTTAACTTTAATGAGACCGCGAATCAATTCAGTGGTGAAATAGACTCACATCAGCAAAAGAATACAAAATCAGATTCTGGATTATCGTCTATGAGCGGTTGGTCACTAAATTCCCCAGTGACAGTGGGAATTCCAAATTTATTCTGTAACGAAATTATCGAAAAAAGTAGAGATCAATTACAAGCATATCCATCATTGCCTTTAGCTGGAAGTTCAAACTTGAATAACATTCCGGTCGGCTATGATACAAATAATACTATCAAACAAAATGATTATGTAATATCGGAAGAAAACTTAAACTACATTCACGAGCTTTCTAAGAACTTACCAATTTGCTCCGCCTATGAAAATAAATCTATTTTCGACATAAATTCCGACGCAAATAACATAGGAAAAATTTCAACTGTAGACGAAATGCTGGAATGGGATCATCTCAATCAGAAGGATACAAAAAATCTTTCCACCCGTATGCCCGACCTGTTGACTGCTGAAATACAAAAATCAACTTTAAAGCAACAAAAAAAAAGATGTTTAAATGTTAATCTAAGAAATGTCGAAAAAGCAGAAGATGGAAACATATCAAGATATAGTCATAAAGAGTCGACTATGGAGTACGAAAAAACAGTGAATCAATCTAGCAGGCGTTGTTTAACAGATAGACTAGTGTTCTATCCGTCTTCCAACTCTATTACAGATTACAATAGCAGCAATAATTTGGATTATTTGGGTCAACAAAACCAAATAATGTTTACTAGGGAATCCGGGTCTAAGCCAGCTCATAATACTAATACCTATTCTCAAGCGCAGGTCCAAATTATTGTTGCCCCGACCAGCTCAAGTCAATCGGAATTAGGTTTTAAATCTGTATCTTTGTTGAGCTCTGCTGAGTCTTCGAGCAGTACAGATAAACATCAACGCCTTGATCCCGAACTCGCACCCCTTAAAACCCCAAAGGTCTGGAATAAGCTAAATACCCTCCTAACAGATAATCTAAAGCTTAAGCGTATATCCAAGTTCAATCGATCACAGTCATTACCCGGTGATGTACAAAGTCAAGGCAATCAGAGACAGCCCCGTGGCCAGGCGGGTTCGTGTCCGTTTATTTCTCACAAGCGGTCTAATGTAAGCGGAAGCCAGGTTCAGCTATCAAAAAGAATTCAAAAGCTACCGATGCGTCTGATACGAAGAGCGACAGGAGCCCCATTCGTGCGACGGTTGTCTCACCCCGACTCTGCTGTCTCATCAGATTCCGCTGCCAACGAATTTTCAGAAAGAGGTGTACCAAAAAAGTCACTTTCATCTAAGATGAATAATCTAATGCAAAAGGCGAAGACTTACAAACGGCATAGCTTTGTTCTGCGCCGCGGCTGTAACATGTCGGATATTGAAATAGATATGCCGGGCTTTACGTCATCGGATAACGATAAAACCCCTGCATTCGAAAGTGAAATTGCAATGAATCCATACGAGGTTGATGCAGATGAAGAGGCCTGTGCCTATGAACAGAAATTAGACGGTTCAACGAATGAGTTGAATGAGAGTCTGTCAAACAATGTGTTTGCTGTCGTAGGAGACTTTAAAAAGATTCAAAACACCATACCACTGGCTGTCTCAAATGCATACAATTATACTGAGTTTGCAAATAGTAATGAAATTGGCAATGTGAAAACCGTGCCCATTAAGATGCCAGAGATACTCTTGGAAACTTCATCACAGGCGTGCCTTCAGAAACTCAACTCAGTTTATATGGACGATGTCGACGATGATGAGAACATTCTCGGAAATTCGGTCAATGTTGATGTAAATGTTCCCACCCTCAGTATACCCAAACTAAGTGAAGAAGTTGGGGACACAACAATAAATACATTCCAAACAATGACAACAACAACAACCGGCAGTCGTAGCCTTAATAGCAGTGGCGTCTTGTGGGTGGCTCAGCAGTGCTTAGACCTTCCGAATAATCCTGGCTATGGGTCGCGGGAAGATGAGGACAATCGGAGTCAGCATTCTGCTCGCACCCTCTCTTCTTCCCGTCGACAAAGCACTGAGGATAGCATCGACACGGATGATGAATACTTTTACTATGAGCTTCGCCAGTTAGAGGAACAGGAACAGCAACGGACAGAACACTCCAGAATTGTGCCTTGCGAACAAAGTGAAGACAATGAAGTTCTGTTTTCACAAATAGGACAACTTCTTGAAGACGATATTAACGGGGGAGAATATACGCGGCAATCTGTTGGTAAAGATGCTCAAGACACCATTAATTATTCTCCGAGTGAAAGTGTAAAGTTACGGATGTCT
Source organism: Drosophila rhopaloa (assembly GCF_018152115.1). Lineage (NCBI taxonomy): Eukaryota > Metazoa > Arthropoda > Insecta > Diptera > Drosophilidae > Drosophila > Drosophila rhopaloa. The sequence continues at coordinate 1,451,839 of NW_025335088.1, forward strand.
CTAGTATTTGGTGAACTCAAACGCGTCGTTAATTTACAGTCAGACGTACATGACGACAGTAAGATATGTACAGCTTCTGATGCTACTGTTGAAGAGTTTGCTATCGTAAAGCCGACAGGTGAGAAATATGCCACAGTTTTTGACATGCATAGCGCTTGGCAGGATGTTAACTGCGATCTTCAAAACACTGCGTCGGAAGTGGATTCTAATGACGAGGCCGAGATGGAGAATAGAAGCGGAGGGACTCTCCATCATTTAAATAATAAGCAACGAAAACTGCGACGATTAAAGAAAAAAACACGCGATCGGAATGTAAATATGTCTAACAATGCAGCCAGTTCAAGTTCATCTTGCCATTCTGAAAATGAATGTGAGCAGGAGCAACATAATTCACTTTTTGACCAATGTATTCCAAAATCGGACGCAGAAAAAGAAGAAAATTACATAACAATCAAATCCACAGCATCAAGCGAAACATCTGGACCCGATACGCCAGCAGAGATGAGCGATGTTGAAATGAGCGATAATAATGTTGGTCATACAGTAGATAATAACACAATCGATCCAGATATTCTTTTAAAAGTGGATCAAGGGTCAATACTACAATCTAATGAAGAAGACCAGCCTTTGGAAAAGTCTCAGGGTAGTACTTTCTCATTGGAGATTATCACAAACGGTACAGTTCTATCTCAGAGCCCTATTGACTTAAAAAAGTTTGTAAGTCAAGAATCAGAAGCAGATGGATGCCAGGTAATGGGGAGTAATGGTGCCGCAGCGGGTTTTGGTAGCAGCAAGTGGAAGTTGTTAAAAACTTTGAAAGAACGCAAGATCGAAGAAAAAAATAATCAAGATAAACTTAAAGAAGATGAAATGACCAAGGACAGGGAAAAGGTAATTAAAGTGAATTTACATTTAAGACAGACAAACCCAAATTCATATATATTATAAAACGTGTAATTGTGTTTCTCCAATGTGATGCGAAAAAAAACAGAACGTCTGCTTGTCTTAACTGCTCGATAGAATGTTTTGACACACCATCCATTGCTCCCTAAAATATGTTATATGAACCATGTTTCAAATATGCAGTGATGTCATAATTAGCACTTAATATGTCCAATAAATTCTAATGTAATGGTGCGATTGCTATATGTTATAGTATATAATAGTAATTATTATGCTTTTAGTATTGTCAAAATCGGACAACAACGATGAAACGATAGAAACGATGCCATAGCTTCATTGATTTTAGATTGTTTATAAATTGAAATTTCGTTTTTTAATAATTGCAAGGGCTTGCCGAAGTTTTAATTTTTTTCTTTTCATATTTTTTCCGATTGTTCCTATGGGAGCTATATGATATAGTCGTCCGATCCTCCCGTACCGACTTATATACTACCTGCAATAGAAGGACATCTTTTAAGAAAGTTTTAAGCAGGTAGCTTTAAAACTGAGGGACTAGTTTGCGTAGAAACGGACAGACGGTCAGACGGTCATGGCTAGATCGACTCTTCTGGTGATGCTGATCAAGAATATATATACTTTATAGGGTTTGACTGCCCTTTTTGCAAGGGTATAAATCTAGATTTCGTTCCTAACACCCTAATCCTAAAAAATTAACCTCGATGACAGCGTTTTCTTAAGAATTTACACAAATAACAAACGTCATGACATGGTCCTTTTGCAATCGAATTTGTTTTTCAAAGAGTTTCAATAAAAAATACGAATAGTATTTTTTTTTGCTTTTACAAAAAAAAAAAAAAAAAACCCGTTTAATGACGGTACCACCAAAAATACGTTGCACCTTAATGACTTGATATATATTTTTGCTTCATCAATTGAATCGGTTACACTTTCTTCTCTGAATTTACGTTTTGTCTTCTTGGAAGCCTAATCTATGTACACTAGAAATGTCTAATTCATACGTAAATTGTAAAAAAAAGAGACTCAAAACGAATAAGTTGGTTCTTTTTATCTTCAAGGTAATAAGCCTGCATGCTTCAGCAAATTAAAAAAGGTTTTTACCTTAGAATTGCATTGAATGGTTATTTTCTTTCCTTAGATATAGGAATTCCTACATTGGCCGCTTATCTTTCTTAAAAACAGGGTTTTCCTGTCTGAAGCAGTAACAACAGGTCCTTGGAAAAAAACTTCTGGGCTAATATTTTGGAAACTCCATAAGGTCAAATTGCACAACTCTCGTTCAGAAACTGCTAAAGATAATTGCAAAAAATGGATTATTAAGCTTTATACTTTTGCACCGGTTAGTCTTAGAATAAAAGGAATAAATTAGTACTACAAATTTCGTTGAAGTGTATGTAAAAGGTAGAAAAAAGCTTTTCCGCCCCTATAAAGTATATATATTCATCAGGATCGCGAGAGGTGAAAAAAGGACAATATAAAAACCGACAGCAAAGTTAAAATACATACGAAACAAAATACTAATAAAAAATTCGCGCTAAATAAGATAAAATTAATCATTTTAAGATTGGCAAAGAGTCGGTAGTAGAAATTGTATGGTATAGTCTATAATAGTCATTTTAGTTACATAGATCTACAATGATTTAAAGTAAGTGGAATATAGGTCCTGAAATGATAATAGGCACAGATAAATTTAGGCGACCCAGTAACTCGGTACTATCACTATATCCGAGAATAAGTTTTGGAATAAGAGTAGTGCCAAACATCGTTCTACGGATTGATAAGTAAGGTAAATTAATTAGAAGAAGTCCACTAGAGTAAAATGGTAAAATAAAATTTGCATTCCCGTAAAGCAAATAGTAAAAATAGTCTTTATGTACACCATAGGGCACTTCATACTGGTGAATATGTCCATCCAGGATTGGATGAACTAGTGAAATAAATAATGTCATAAATAATGTGTGATGACATAAGGATCATCGAATTCCTTTGACCACCTTTTGATAAATCCGATCACTCCCCTTGCTTTATTTACCATGGAAGTGAAAACTTAAAACTTAAGTTTTGGGTCCATTTATTAAAAAAGATTGCTCCAAGAGGTGTGTCGCCGTAATTGATCTACAAAGATGTTGCAAGTGGGGTGTAATAACGTTTTTGGAAAGGCTTTGGAATGATGGACAACTTGGATATACCTCTGTAATTGATTGTATTTGATTTATTTCCCTTCGTGAGAAGGGATGGCTTTCCTAATAAACCTGATTTCAAAATCTGTTCACAATGAAACAATTAATTATTTTTTTAATTTAGCAGGTAGTAACTTAATATATGCATAACTTTTAGGGGAACTGTATTCGCCAACTA